>NW_025333962.1:0-1200000 GCF_019186645.2 Phyllostomus hastatus | reverse complement strand
ATCTCTCTTCTCCCTTTCCTGTGAAGGAGTCCCCTGCAAGGAGGAAGATCATGAGAAAGTATATCACAGGCCACCCTGCCCCGTGAATGTGGACTTTGGGGCACAGTGCCAAGCCCCAGGTGTCCGTTTGCAGGGTAGGGGTCACAGTAGTTGTGGCAGAGTCCAGCCTTCCCAGAGCTCTGGCCATTGAAAGGGATTCCAGCTCAAGGGACACAAGGAGACCAAGACAACTTCCGTTGGATGGAACTATGTCTGCTCAGTCTCCTTGCCAGGACAGATTAGCAGAAACCCCCACTACAGCGGGCCTGGCCAGAGCTGCAGGCAGCTGAGGGACATGTGCCCGGGAGATTTTTCACACAATCTTTAGAAAGAAGAAATGGTACGTGACGACCAAGAAAAGAGGATGACATTTTCTCCATCCCAGTCTTTTCCCAAGTGTGGGGGACAAAAGTGGTTTCAGTTGCTCACCAGCATGGCCAAGCACCACGCCACAGCCTGTCCTCGTCCCCATGTCCCTCGTGGCCACCTCAGTTAAGTCTCACCTGCACGAGTTCCAGCATCTCTCACGGCATGCTTGCTCCTTGCTCTCCAACTCAGACCCCTGCAGTCAGGAGTGCCTCCCTGGGATTGGATGAATTACAATTGGAATTACAAATTGACTTAAGAGGATGTAAAACTTTCTTTGTGTCTTCATTAGGGTGACCTTTTTACCCCACTAGCTTTATACAAATGGTAGTAGTATAAAATTTTCTTCTAACCCACTGCCTTGCAGAGTGGACAGTTTGTTCCCTGCAAGGTGGTGGGTCTCACCAGGTCATGGCTGCTGGAAATGGCTGAAGATCAAGTATCATGAACTGGAAGTGACGATCTCGGTAGAGATCCTGAGCCAGTCGATGTCACTCAGTCTTCAGTGGCATAATTTCATCTTCATGTCAGAGGGCTCTCTGCTCAGTGATGCTACTTAAAAATACACAGTCATTGACGTCCTTTTAAGACTGGCGGGTCACGATTGTTTTGTAATTTATCTAGGCTGATACTAGCCTGGCCAAGCTCTCAGCCAGCAGCTGTCTCAATTATTTGTTTATTCACTGACTTATTTTAATTTAAAAAAAACTTAAAGGAATGCAGCCCATTGTTTAAAGACCCAGAAGTCCAACATCTTAGCTGGCTGGAAGGGAGGCACCCTGAAGGGGAAGCCTGGTCCCAGCCCAGCTGAGGCAGGGAGAGGACGGCTGTCCCAGTGGGTCCATGACTCAGTCCCAGTGCCAAGTGTTTTCTGTGGCCAGCTCTGCCCCCAGGCCCTGGAACACCACCAAGCACCTGACCAGAAGTTGGCAAACTTTTTCTTTAAAGGACCACATAGCAAATATTTTAGGCATTGGGGGGTCATGTGGTCTCCCTCGCAACCACTCAACTCTGCCTTTGTAGAGGGCAAGCAGCCAAATGAATGGCGGTCCTACTCCAATAAAACCTAATTTACAAAACCAGTTAGAGAGACTGACTTGCTGGGAGGGTGCAGAGGGCCAGCTCCTGCCCTAGACTGCTGTGATGCCTGCTTCTCAGGATCCCAGCCTAGTGGGAGACAAGTGAGGGAGATGCTTAATTCCGACCTTGTTATGAGCAAGGGAAAAGGCTCCAGGGACAGGAGAGGGCATTGCCTGTGGCGGGACTGGCCCCACTCCCCACAGTGCTGCCAGGCCAGGCTCCATCCTCATCCTGTGCCTCTGCCCCTCCCCGAGCCCAGCCGATGATTAGAGTGTGTACCTGCTCTAATCAAAAGCTCCCTTGGGTCTCCCTGAGGCCTGGAACCAGTGGTTTTCACCCAGCTCACCTCAGTGGGGGCCAGAAATGGGATGGACTCCAGGAATGGGTGTGGCCACCAAGGAGGGGCATGGTCAGGGAGGGGGAGGCTCTCTAAGCCCCTCCCAAGCTGTCCCATCATCCCCCGCCACCCCGGCAGAGTCAAGCAAGACCACTCTGATTTCGTGTGTCTCATAGTTTGGGTATCTGTATACAATTTCATCTAACAGTTTTAAAACCCTGAAAGCCATGTCTCTAGATCTTCCAGTTTGGTTTCTGGAAACCGCCCTCGGTCCTTGCCCACCCGTCTGCTTCCGTGGTGTGAGCCTTTTTAATGTATTAGCTCAGTGTCAAGGTTAGGAAGATAGCCTTTTCCAGAAGAGCCGATCTGTATTTATTTCTTCACATTGTGGTCCTGAAGCCAGCCACACTTAGAAGCTCAGAACCCGAGTGGCTCCCTGCTCTGGTGGCTCCCTGCTCTGGTGGTACGTGCTTCTGTGTGTTCTTGCCTGTTACATGGCTGTGGTAAATGCATAAATTTCCTTTCCTGGATTTCCTCAGTTATTTACATTTATATTGCTCACAATTGCATATTTACTTGTTCTGGGGATAGAGGGACATGCAACACAGCTCTGGGTTCTGCCCTTTGGAGCTTTCGGGATAATGGGCAAGTCATCTGTCACCTTATCTGACAGTTAAATGTGAACCCACTACTGCAATGCAGTGCAGGGAAGGGCAGAGTTGCAGCCCCAGAAGACCCAGACTGGTGGGATTTAATGACCTGGGGCTAGGGGAGTTAGCAATGCTTGAGAGGCAGCTAGAGGGAGAGGGAGGCAATGTGTTTGCAAAGGCCTGTGGCCAGAAAAGCACCGTTCAGCTGGAGGCCTGAGCGGAGCCAGAGAGGTGAGATGGACAGGTCTTCGGTAGAAAAACAACCAGGTAAAATGCACAGGCCTCATTCAGAACAGTAACACGGCCACATCTCCAACTGAAAAACATTCTCACAGTAGACAGGCAGGCAGATGGTGCAGCCACAGCCCGTGGAGGTGGGAGAGGGGACTGTGGACGTACATATCCGAAAGGAGCAGGAGGAAATACTGGTGGCCTCAGACATGACTGGATGGGGTATGCATCTGAAAGGCCATTCTCTGAAACCAACAGTGCCTGAAGAGACCATGGGCTTAATCCAGACATGTGGTATCTCAGGCAGCTTAGGGACTATTGGGGTTACGAGGTATCTAGGTGGAAACTGTGTCCATAAACCTAAACCTTGGGGAGTTTGGGGTTGGCATGCAGCTAAGTGGCCACACAGATGGGTGTCAGAGCCAGGAGCCCTGAATGCTGCAGGGCTGGCGCAGTGACTCTGCAGGAGGTCTCCCATCCCAGGACTGCCCTTCCACCCCTCTGTCTTCCCTCTCAGTCAGAGACAGAGACAAGGTCAGCCTAGGAGAGTGAGGGGAGGGAGGGCACAGCCGGGTTTCTGTGGAGAAGGCTAGGGTCCTTGCTGTGGAGAGGAGAGTGTGTGTGAGCAGAGAAACACAGTAGGCAGAGTTGGGCCCACTAAGGTTAATGATTGGAAATTTGTTTATAAGATCAAATACCCCATGATGTGATTCATTCTTTCACGCTGAATGAATTTTTGCAAATAATCTCAATTTTTGTGTAGTATGTGAAATGAGGTGATGGGGGAAAGGTAAAAGGAATGGGAATTTGGGAAGAACACAGAGAGTAAGGGTGAGAACAGGAGGAGCGGGATGGGCTGACTCAGTGTAGCTGCAGAGTCAGAGCTAGCCAGAAGAAGGCAGCCATGTCAGGGAGACAGCGCGGCCTCCAAGGAGAGTCGGGCTTCCTGAGGGCTGGACCGGGGATGACCAGTGTCCTGGTCAGGGAAGAGAAGGGAGGGCATGCTGGGCAGAAGGATTTGCCATGTGAAGACATCAAATGAGGAGCAGAGTACTGGGAAATGGCCAGATCCCAACGCACAGGGCTATGGTTAGATGGGGCAGGACAGGGCTCTCAGGTGCACTGAGGCAAGGGGAAGAAAGCCCACATAGGTGAGGGTAATATTTAACTTCCCTTTAGACACTTTTCAGAGACAATGATCTTTGAGGAGGTTGGGTAAGGATGGGAATGAAGGCGAGGAGCATAGGGAGGCCACCGCCAAGGCTCTGGTGCTTGCTCTGTCGGGTTTTAGGAATTGGTTCTTTTAGGTGTTGTTTTGTTGTAGTTACTGATTAGAGATTACTGCAGAGCCAAACTCTACCACCCAGTTTCATTGAGGTTGTCACAGGGACATCATGTGTGAAGATCTGCCCAAGCCCCATTCTGTAGCATGAGCGTGGAGTCATTCCTCAGGAATAGACAGGCCTCTTTCTGTCCCAGACTTGGAGGGACACTGCAAAGCCTGGACTCCAGGGGCTGCTAAGAGGAGGGGAGCCTGCTCACAGCTTGTGCACTGCACTCCAGGGATGGGTCCAGTGCACCTCTGAGGAGGAAGCCACACAGATTTCCTGTGTGGGCTCGCTTGCCTCTGCGCTGTCTCTGGGCTCTTTCTGAAGCCTCCTGCAGCAAGCTGCTCCCTGTGGGGGCATGACTTTTCCCTCATCTTGTCCTTCGGTTACTTGTTCCACTTTTCTCTTTCAGAGGGCCGCTGCCAAGGCGACAAGTCAATGTTCTGCAGGATGGAAGTCCTGTCTCGCTATTGCTCCATCCCAGATTACAGCAAGCTGTGCTGCAAGTCCTGTAACCTGCACGGCAACCTCACTGGCACAGACAGCAAGGCAGAGCTACCACCTGGGAAGCATAATGACATCGAAGAGCTCACGCCCACCCTCCCCATCCCCACCCTAGTCATGGATGCGCAGCCCCTGCCCAGCACGCCCCAAGAGGTGCCTGTCAATGCCTCCAGCACCAACACCACTAAGGATCACCCGGAAACCAACGCTGTGGACGTGCCCTACAAAATCAGTAGCCTGGACAACGAGGTCCAGCCACCCAACCTAATCCCTCGACGGCCAAGCCCATACGAGAAGACCAGAAACCAAAGAATCCAAGAGCTCATTGATGAGATGAGGAAGAAAGAGATGCTCGGGTAGTTCTAATAAAATGGAAAGGCAGCAGCAGTAGCATTTTTTTCTTGCTTATAGAGGTATTCCATGGGATGGCAAATCCTGTGTCAGGGCTTTGACATCAAAATTCCTGAGTCCAAAAAGTGTTCAGAGGACAGAGGGAGAATGGCAGGAGGATATATATGTTTATGTACATGGCTGTGAGCATGTGACAGTGGGAGAGCCCATGGGTGCCCGAGCCCCAGAGTGGGCGAGGCCCTCAGCTAGGTTGGGTGTGGCTAGATGGGAGTGTGGGCTCTGCAGCCTTTCTCTATGAGGGCAGACAGGCAGGCGACTGCCTCACACAGGCAGAAATTTGTTTCTGAACAGTAACTGGGACGCTTCTTTCCTCAGAGGTGGTATTTCCTTCCAATCCCCAGGCCTGGACATGAGCCCCATGGGGACTCTTAGGAGAAATGGTGACTTGTTTACAAACTGACCAGTCAGTTGAGATGAGCTCATTAAGGTGGAGGCTGTGACCTCCTGGGCCTTCAAGGACCAGGCTGGTGGCGAGGGTGAGTGTGACAGCTGGTGTGGGGACCCGGACCGACCTGAGAGCCACTATGAGTCAGTGGCTCAGTGCCACTGCCTCTGGGACAGCTGGTTCTACTGTCAGACAGCATGCTTTTTTACTAGTGGCCTAGATTTTTGTGTGAACATTCTCAGTCCCTAATGACCAGTTTAAGGAGGTCTGGGAGTCTGTTAGGGCCTGGAGCTGCTGGTTGCCAATTAAGGACTCAGGAGAAGCTATCTGACCTGTTTGGTGCTCACCAGCCGTGCTTAAATAGCTCAGCCTCATCTCAGCTGTGAAGCTGCCCACTTCTTCCCAGGAAAGCACTGAGAAGCCTATAACCTGGGCTTGAGGATAGATCTAAACAGCAGACTATATTTTCTGCAGGAGAAGCCAGGGGGGTGCACTCCCTGATCTCCTCTCCACAAACTCTGACCTTGCTGGCCCACTCCAGCCAGCCTGGCCTCAGCCCGAGCTGCCCAGAGAGGCTCCCCCCTTCCCTGAGTGCAGGGGAGGCTGTGCTGCAAAGCCCACTGAAGGGTCGAGGCCCTGGCTCTCCGAGGTGTCATGCCCGAGGGACCTGTGATGGGGCTTGGGTTTGCTCCTGAAGACCAGCCTCCCAGCCTCACTTGTGGGGATAGGCTTGCCCTGTGGAGCCCCCCAAGACCAGTCCTGCCCCCATTTCCATCCTTAGAAGTTTCAACAGGGAACTGCAAGATTTGTCTTCTGATGGCAGGCATTGGGTGGGAAGTGGGCAGAGCCTGCTGTACCTTTTGCTGTTCCCAAACTTTAACAACTACTATTTTCAGCAGAATAGTGTTTTGTAAGCAAGATTGTGAATGGGGGAGAAATGAGCAAGAGAAAGAGTGGGTGGGGATGGCTGGGAGGTCAATGGCTAATTTTTACCTATCCCTGCATTGCTATTAATATGCAGTTTAAACTTCCCAAAACTATCAGACCCTGGGAGCACATTAGCTCCTTAGCCAACCCTGACACATAATTCGTAGGCTTTTCATATCCACAAAAGTTCTAGACCTTTTTTATTCTTGCCAAAGATCTTAAAGAATTCTTTCTTGTCTAAGACCCCATTATATATATATGGATAAGAATGCCAAGGCTCAGGGTAACCGTGTGCCAGCTGCTTTATACTACACTGTGAGGTGCTCCGTCTATCTGAGCCTGTGTGTGTGTGTGGTATGTCTGTGTGTGTAGTCTGAGGCACAAAGAAAGGGTGTAGGCCATGGTGAGAACCATATCTGGGATGATGCATAACCATCCAACTGGATGATGCCGAGCCTCCTGGCCCCTGGCACAGCCTGCACCTCCCACCACCATCACCATGTCCCCCACACACTCACACCCATTCCAGTGTCTAAAGGTGCTTGTTGGTTTCTAAGAACCAAACTGGAGAAAATGGAACATCTCTCCTAGTATACCTTCTTCTTCAGTAAGATGGGGACTAAAGCACTTTTGCAGTCCTGTCGCTGTGATTGGGAAGTGGGCCTCTCTGCCTTCATTGGTTGAACCCCTAGCAGCTGGCGCTATTCACAGCCCGAAGCACTGGGTAGTTCTTCCTGGGTTTGTTCTCAAATTAAAGGAAGTTTGGGATAACTAACCCTGGCCCGGAGGCCTCATTGTGGGAACCCTCCATCCTCAAATCCTGGCAAAGCAGGACTGCATGTCTTTGAGCTGGATATCTTGTCAGAGAGGCCTCAGGTCGGGCATTGCCCAGAGCACCTGTCTTTTGCTGGAAGGAGAGAGATGCTCTTTGGAAGGTGCAGACCAGCATGGCCATGGCCCCGCATGCTGGACTCAGTGACTCGGACCATGTATCCAGAGCTCTCCAAAACTAGGCAACCCTCAGAGGTCTCCCTGTCCCAGGAACATGGTGTCACCCAGCTCTGAGAAACTGCACATCTCCACTGAGATTGGGACAATTAGAGAGCAGGCTTAGCAACAGTCCTGAGCTTCCAGAGCCAGCATCTATCCCTGTTTTGGGGGCTCCTGACACCAGGGGAGGACAAGCAGGTGTTCCTGCTGAGGTTCACAACACCATGTGAGACTCAGACACCCTCTGTCCACAGTTCTAAAAAATCAGCCAAAGGACCCGAGAGTCACTCTATGTTCACAGGAGACTTGTGTTAGCTGATATACTCCCTTTGGAAAGCCCATGGAATTTCACATATAAGCATTTCATTTTCATTCTAAGGTTTTTTGCTTATTCTTTTCTTTGTTTGGAGTATATAAGTGGTGCTCAATAGTCAGCCTATCAGATGAAGCATGTGAGTATGCACCCCTGGGGATAGGCAGCCGCCCCAGGGGTCATCACAGTGCTGAACTCCAATCACATCTTATCATACTTTTGTTTCCTGTATGGTAAAATTCGGTTCCTTGATTTTATAACTTATTAAAGCCAAAATGTCTGTTTTTGCACATCGTGACTGCATTTGTTTCTTACCTCAACTGCACTTGTCCCCTCGTCCCCCACTCTCAGCTTGAACTTGAGCAGATGGGAGGATGTGCTGCCCTCAAAAGGCCAAGAGGTGGGGGGTGGGGGTACCGGGAGGCCCTGAGCCAGGACCCTATGAAGGGTGAGAGGCAGTCTGAGGGGCCTCCCTCCTGCTGCCATGCTGAGTCAGCTCTCCAGGCACCCTGACTCAGCCCACAATCCCCAGGGGACCTTTCATTCAGGTTGGAGCTGAGACTCTGCAGACACCTCATTCTTCCTTCTCTGCTATAGTTAGGGCTTCTAGAAAAATACGAGATGTTGAGTTAAACTTGAATTTCAGAGAAGTAACCAATGATTTTTTAGTATCAGTATGTTCCATTTTTATACTAAAACATTTTTTGTTGTTTCTCTGAAATTCAAATTTGAGAATCCTGTACTTTAATTGCTAAATTTGGTAACTCTACCTGTAGAAGACAAGTCCCTGCCCTCTGGCCCCCTTGAAATGAGCAGGCACTGGGGAGAAGGAAGACTGAAGGATGGAGGAGGCAATTTCTTCCAATGGCCCAGCCAAGGAGGAGGCAACCACTCCAGTACCACTGCTGGAGGAAGGGGTCAGAGATCGTTCTGGTCTGAACAGGGGCTGCAGGTGGCTTTGGAATGCACAGGATTTCACATCTTGATGTTCATCGCAATTTGTTTGGAGTGCGTGTTTCTGGTACAGTTAGTCCTGTATAATAGGGAGGAAGAAGTGTGTGAGTGTGTCTATTTGCAGTGGGAGAGAAAGGTCAGTTGCATAAGCAGAACTAGCTGAGACTAAATATTTGCAAAGGTCATTCATGACCAGGTAGCCCAGAGAGGTTCTTTTGGAAAACAGGATGTGGTAAGGAAGGCCCAGTCTATGCTTTCAGATGTGAACAGGTGGTAAGAGGACCAAATGATGTGACTGGCAAGGCCCCTACTGCCTCTTATGCATGCTATAGAAGTCTCTGACTCCCGGGCAGAGAAGCTACACCATGGTCATACCCAATGGCTTACACACCAGCCCAAAGGATCACACTAGATCTCATTCTTAGAGGCCAAGTGGCCAGTTCCCTCTGTACCTCATGGCCCTCCACAGTTGTTTCTTCACTCTTGTGATTTACTCATAAGCCATACTCCTGCGATTTTGCATCCAAATATTTGTGGGCACACCCCAAATCATGCATGTCCTAGAGAGTCTTTGCTCAACCCCTCAACTCTCCTATGTATGAGCTTTCACACTAATTCATGACCAAGTGGAGACTGCACAGGTAGCGTCCAGGAAGCGCTGGCCTGTCAGAGTGAGACTGCTGCACTATTCCCTGGGGGGTTGCCCCAAGACAGTCCAACCTCAAGCACACACAGAAATGGTCAGGGCAGGGTGTGACTGCCCCATGGCTCAGGAAAGGCACCACCGTTTCAGTTCAGCTAACGTTCTTACGGCATCTTTAGGTGAACACTTAGATCACTGATTTTCAACCATTCTTTTTAACTCTATGAATTTATGGTTATAAATTTCCCTCTGAGCATAGCAGCTATAGCTGTGCCCTCAAAAATTTGATGTTTCATACACTTATTATCATTCCATTCCAAACATTTTCTTACTTTTGTTGTGACTTCCTCTTTGACCTGAGGGTTATTTTAAAGCATATCACTTAATTTCCAAACACTAGGGGATTTTCTAGTTATGGGATATTACAGTTTCCCATCTTATTTTATTGTGGTCAGAAAACATTTTCTGGAAGATTTCAAACCTTTGCAATTTGTTGAAGGTGGCTGTATGGCCCAGGATGTGGTCAGTTGTGTAAGTAGTGCACACTATTTAAAAAGAATATGTGATTGGCAATTGTTGGATATAATATTTCATAAATATCCATTATGTCAGATTTGTCACTATTCAGATCTTTTATATCTTGATTTTGTTTTCTTCTTGTTCTACGAATTTGATATAAAGTAGTTTTAATACTTCCTATGATTTTGGATTTTTCTATTTCTCCTTGCAGTTTCATATTTTGCCTGTCCTTTTTTTTTTTTTAGATTTTATTTATTTATTTTTAGAGCTAGGGGAAGGAAGGGAGAAACGGGGAGAGAAACATCAATGTGTGGTTGCCTCCCAAGTAGCCCTTACCAGGGACCTGGCCTGCAACCCAGGCATGTGCTCTGACTGGGAATTGAACTGGAGACCCTTTGGTTCTCAGGTCAGTGCTCAATCCACTGAGCCACACCAACAAGGCCTTGCCTGTCTTTTTAAAAAAGGTTATTTTACTATTTTGAAGCCACAGTAATGGGAGCATACAAATTTCTAATTATATCTTTCTTCATAAAATTATCCCTTTATCTTTGTGAATTGACTGATTTTATTTCCAGAAATCATTTCTCTCTTGAAACATTTTCCCCATTAGTACAGCTATATCAGCTCCCTTTTGGTTAGTGGTTGCACAACATAACTTGTATTCTTTTACTTTCAAGTTTTCTATATCCTTTGTGTTCTATTTGTACTTTATAAACATAATTTTAATATAGTCTAACATTTCTGATATTTTGATTAATCCTTTACTTTACAGCCATCACTGATATCAGTGTCCTTACATCTACCATCTTCTGTGCTGTTTGTTCTGACTATTTCATGTTCTTTTCTTGCCTTTTTTTGGATTGGATGTTTTTCCCTATTCCATTTTAGCCCTTGGTTAGTTTTAAAGTGATTATACTGCTTTTCTCTTATTTCAATGACTATTCAAGAAATTTCAACATGCATTTTTAACTTATCAAAATCTGTTATAACTCCTAAAGAGACCATCTTTCTAACAGTGCCAATCCCTATGACAGTGCTCACACACTATCTATGCTAAAAGATAACATTTTAGGAGGAGAGAAGATGGTGACGAGGTAGGAGGGAGCAAAATCCACTTCTCCATACCCATGGGAGAAAAACCTAGCCAATCTACAGAGGAACAGAGCAAACAGCCAGCGGTACGATAGCATATATGAAAATAGGAGATCAAAAATTGCAGCAGACATTGAAATACCAGATGGTAAGGAGAGTGCTTCAGGACAAGGATTGAGCAGCACCAGGGGAGACCTGGTTGCTTGAAGGCACGGAGAGGGGAACGAGGACTGAGTGGCAAACACACAGGGGCTGTGAGCACCCACGCATAGTCCTGGGAAGAGTGCGTGCCCCAGCCCTGCGACCAAGGGCGGCCTGATTATGCACATCCTTGCCCCTAACCTGAGGAGGGTGTGCTTTGTGGAAGACCTGGAGCCCACACCCGTAAACCTGGGGAAAGCACGTGCTCTCCGCAGGAACCCTGGAACCCACAACCATAAACCTGGGGAGGGCACGCGTGCTCCATGGGAGCCCCTGAGCTCACACTTGTGGACCCAGGGAGTGTGCACGCTCATCGGGAGACCAGGAGCTCACACCCATTAACCTGGGGAGAGGGCACTTGGGAGGGCCCGGATCCCACATCCAGGGCCCTGCAGACAGGCGTCAGGCTAGTTCTGGGGTAGGCTGACTGAGTGCTGAACAGGAAGGGAGAAAAGCCAAACCAATCATTCCTCAGCCTGCTGCAGCCAGCAAGACCAAAAAAAATGGTTTGCCCAGTTTGAAACCAACAAGAGGATTTTGTTTGTTTGTTTGATTTTGTGGGGTTTTTTAATTTTTAATTTTTTAATTTTTATTATTTTTATATCTCTCAATTCCTTTTCCTTCTCTTTCCTTCTTTCTAGTTTTATTGCTTCTTCCCTTCTTTCCAATTTTATCTCTTCTTCCTTCCTCCTTCTGCTTTTTTTTCTTTCTTTTTTTTTAAATACCCACAAGTGACACAAAAAAACCTGAAACTGTGAAAAGACGCAAACTGTTGGACCCAAACAGGGGGCATCACAACAGCTGAGACAATGGGACAAATTTCACTTTACTATTACAAAGAATCTGCAAGTTATTGCATATTTGTATTATTATTTTTTCATTATCCTTACATCTTTTATTTTAATAGTATTTTGGTATTCCTCCTCTTTCTGTATAGCCTTCTTTGCTTGGCTGGTTATATTCTATCATTTGACATGTTTCCCCTGTTATCTCATTCATAGAGTCTTGCTAATTTACTGTCCTTTACTTCATTTCATTTGTGTTCCATTAGCACACTACTCAAGGTTCTATACTCCCTATTCTTGTTATCTAGATCTCATAGATTCTGTCAAATGATTGTTGTTCCAATATTACTGTAAATAATAGCTATTCCATACAATTGTAAATACTACACAACACCCCCCCAAGACCTTAGCCCACTTCACAGTTTACTGAAATCTATTCCTGTAGTGGTTAACTCTATTCTCTCAAGCACTACACCTATTTGCTACCCTTTATTCTCACGATACCTCAGAATCTGACTTCCCACAACCTCACTCCTTCTAGATGCAACTCACAATCCTTTCCTCCCCAACAAGAGTCCTATCTTCATTCCATCCTTTCTAAAATGTGGCTAATTGGGTGAAATATCATGGTTAACACTATACATAGCCAAAGGATCTCCTATCTCTTCTCTACCAACTGCTACTGTAAATATCATAGAATACTCTCTTGCTGTCTCAAACTATTTTGCCTTACCCCTCCAACTGATCACAAAAAAGAGTAGGGGGAAGCTGTGAACACCAGGATACCGGAAAGAGACTGCACTACTGAATCTCACAGGTATTCTACCACAGAAGTTCACACCATAAACCCAGGGAGCCAAAAGAGATCAATTTAAGAAGCAGAGGCTAACAAGAAGAGTCTCACAAACAATGAGAAGACAAAGAAACAACCCCAAATGAAGAGAAAGGAGGAAGCCTCAGAAACAATGCTAAATTAAACAGAGGCAACTCAACTATCAGATATTGACTTCAAAGCAATGGTTATCAGGAAGCTCAATGAGCTCACAATGAGCTACAAGAAATTACAGGGAAACTACAATGAACTCACTGCAAACTATATCAACATGAAAAAGTAAATAGAAACTATCAACAAGGGCCAAGAGGAAATGAAGAATACAATTTCTGCACTGAAGAACACAGTAGAAGGAATGAAAAGCAGGCTAGATGAAGCAGAGGATTGGATCAGCTAATTGGAAGACAAAGTAGAAAAAAAAACACCCAGAAAAAGCAAGAAAAGGAAAAGAGGCTCAGAAAGAATGAAGAGGGATTAAGAGAATGCAAGACAATATGAAACATAATAATATCCGTATAATAGGGATAGCAGAAGGAGAAGAAGAGCAAGGGATAGAAAACCTATTTGAAAAAGTAATGGTGGAAAACTTCCCTAATTTGATGAGAGAAAAAGTGACACAAATCCAGGAAACACATATTCCCAATCAAGAGGAACCAAAGAGGCCCACCTCAAACACATCATAATTAAAATGGCAAAATTTCAAGACAAAGGGAGAATCTTAAAGGCAGCAAGGGAGAAACAGGAAGTAACATACAAGGGAGCCCCAATAAGGCTAACCTTAAAGCTAGCCCAATAAGGCTAAAGCTAACAGCTGACTTCTCAATGGAAACACTCCAAGCCAGAAAACAATGGCAAGAAATATTCCAAGTAATGAGAACCAGAGGTCTGCGATCAAGGCTACTTTACCCAGCAAGGCTCTCAATCAAGACAGAAGGCCAAATAAGAAGCTTTCCAGACAAGTCTAAAAGAATACACCTCCACCAAACCAGCTCTGCAAGAGATGCTAAAGGGACTGCTTTAAGGAAAGGAAGGAAAAGAGAGAGAGAGGAACACATGTACACAAATGGCAATGAATAAGTACCTATCAATAATAACCTTAAACGTAAATGGATTAACGTTTAACGTTATCCATTAACGTTTAATCCATTTAATGGATAAATGCTCCAATCAAAAGACATAGGAGAGCTGAATGAATAAGAAAGCATGACCCACACATATGCTGCCTACCAGAGACCCACCTCAGGATAAAAGACCTACACAGGCTGAAAGTGAAGGGCTGGGGACAGATTTTCCAAGCAAACAGACAGGAAAAAAAAAAAGCCAGGGTAGCAATACTCATATCAGACAACATAGACTTCCAAAAAAGGGCCATAAAGAGAGATCCAGAAGGTTACTTCATAATACTCAAGGGAAGAATCCACCAAGAAGACATAAACATTGTAAATATATATGTACCCAACATAGGAGGACCCAAATACAGAAAGAAATCTTGGAGGACTTCAAGAAAGATATTGACAGCAACACAATTATAGTAGGGAATTTTAACACCCCACTGTCAAAAATGAACAGATCTTGCAAAAATATCAACAAAGATATTGTGGCATTGAACAATGCCCTAGATGAAATGGACTTAACTGATATATATGGAGCCCTCCATCCCAAAGAAGCTAAATACACATTCTTTTCAAATGGACATGGAACATTTTCAAAGATAGACCACATGACAGAACACAAAACAAGCCTCAACAAATTCAAGAAAAATGAAATCATACCAAGCATTTTCTCAGATCACAAGGGACTGAAACTAGAAACCAACTCGATGGAAAAAAACCCCAAAACACTCAAAATCATGGAGATTAAATAGCATACTATTAAACAATGAATGGGTCAAGAATGAAATTAGGGAAGAAATCAAAAAGTTTCTGGAAACAAATGAAAATGAACTCACAGTGATTGAAAACTTATGGGACACAGTGAAAACAGTTCTGAGAGGGAAGTTCATAGTGATACAGGCCCACCTAAAAAAGATAGAAACATTTCAAACAAACAACCTAACCCTATGTCTACAAGAACTTGAGGAACAACAACAAAGACAACCCAGAGCAAGCAGAAGGAAGGAAATAACCAAGATCAAAGCAGAATTAAATGACATAAACACTAAAACCACAAACCTAAGGATCAATGAATACAGGAGCTGGTTCTTTGAAAAGATAAACAAAATCAACAAATTTTTAAGCAGGCTCATTAAGAAAAAAAGAGAAAAGACCCAAATAAACACAATCAGATATGAAAGAGGGGAGATTACAACTGATACCACAGAAATACAAAGGATTGTAAGAAATTACTATGAAGAACTATATGCCAAGAAATTTGAAAATCTAGGTGAAATGGACACATTTCTAAAAATATACAATCTTCCAAAACTCAATGAAGAAGAAGCAGAAAGCCTGAACAGACCAATAACAGCAGATGAAATTGAAGCAATAATAAAAAAAACTCACAACACACAAAAACCCTGGACTGGATGGTTTCACAGGAGAATTCTATAAAGCATTTAAGGAAGAGCTAACCCCTATCCTTCCCAGACTATTCCAAAAGATCCAAGAAGACAGAAGACTCCCAAACTCTTTGTATGAGGCCAGCATCATCCTAATCCCAAAACCAGATAAAGACACAACAAAAAAAGAAAACTTCAGGCCAATATTGCTGATGAACATAGACGCTAAAATCCTCAACAGAATATTGGCAAACCTCATCCAACAATACATTAAAAAGATCATACACCATGACCAAGTGGGATTTATCCCAGGGATGCAAGGATGGTTCAATATTCACAAATCAGTACATGTAATACATCACATAAACAAAAGCAAAGACAAAAATCACATGATCATATCAATAGATGCAGAAAAAGAATTTGATAAGGTGCAGCACCCATTTATGATAAAAAACACTCAGCAAAGTGGGAATAGAGGGAGCAACCCTCAACATAATAAATGCCATATGTGAGAGACCTACAGCCAACACCATACTCAATGAGCAAAAACTAAAATCAGGAACACTAAGATCAGGAACAAGACAAGGTTGTCCACTTACACCACTTCTATTCAATATAGTATTGGAAGTTTTAGCCACAGCAATCAGACAAGAAAAAGAAATAAAAGGCATCCAAATCAGAAAGGAGGAAACAAAACTGACACTGTTTGCAGGTGACATGATAGTGTACATAGAAAATCCTATAGAATCAGCCAAAAAACTGTTTGACCTAATAAATGAATTTGGCAAAACAGCAGGATACAAAGTCAGTATCCAGAAATCAAAGGCATTTCTGTACACCAACAATGAAACAGCAGAAGCAGAAATCAAGAAAAAAATCCCATTTGATATAGCAAAAAGAAAAAACAAAATATCTCGGAATAAACCTAACCAAGGACATAAAACACCTGTATTCAGAAAACTACACAACACTGAAGAAAGAAATCGAGGAAGACACAAACAAATGGAAACATATACCGTGTTCAGGGATTAGAAGAATTAACATCATCATAATGTCCATGCTACCCAAAGCAATTTACACATTCAGTACAATACCTGTTAAAGTACCAATGGCATATTTCACAGACATAGAACGAACACTTCAAAAATTTATATGGAACCATAAATGACCCTGAATAGCTGCTGCAATTTTGAGAAAAAAGAGTAAAGTAGGAGGGATCACAATACCTGATACTAAACTGTATTACAACGCCACTGTAATCAAAACAGCCTGCTACTGGCATAAAAACAAGCACATGGACCATTGGAACAGAACAGAGAGTCCAGAAATAAACCCAAGTCTCTATGGTCAATTAATATTGACAAAGGGAGTAGCAACATAAAATGGAGTAAAAATAGCCTCTTGAACAAATGGTGTTGGGAGAACTGGACAGCTACGTGCAAAAAAAAAAAAATGAAACTCAAGCACCAACTTACACCATACACAAAAATAAATTCAAGGTGGATAAAATATTTAAATATAAAGCATTACACCATTAAAGTCCAGGAGAAGAACATAGGCAGGAAAATCTCAGATATTACATGCATCAACATTTTTACTGATATGTCCCCTAGAGCAAGGGACATAAAGGAAAGAATAAACAAATGGGATCTCATCAAAATAAAAAGCTTCTGCATGGCTAGAGAAAACAGTATTAAAATAAAAAGAGAACCAACTGTATGGGAAAATATATTTGCCAATGATACCTCAGACAAGGGTTTAATCTCCAAAATATATAAAGAACTTACATGACTCCACTCTAAGAAGACAAGCAACCCAATTAAAAAATGGGCAAAGGATTTCAACAGGCACTTCTCCAAGGAGGACACACATAGGATCCAGAGACACATGGAAAGATGCTCAATATCACTAGCTACCAGAGAGATGCAAATTAAAACCACAATGAGATATCACTTCACACTAGTCAGAATGGCCATTGTAAACAAAACAACAAACAAGCACTGGAGAGGTTGTGGAGAAAAGGGGACCCTAGCACACTGTTGGTAGGATTGCAGACTGGTACAACCACTATAGAAAACAGTATGGAACTTCCTCAGAAAACAAAAAATGGATCTGCCTTTTGACCCAGCAATTCCACTGCTGGAATTATATCCTAAGAATCCTGAAACACCAATCCAAAAGAACCTATGCACCCCAATGTTCCTAGCAGCACAATTTACAATAGCCAAGTGCTGGAAGCAACCTAGGTGCCCATCAGTACATGAATGGATCAGAAAACTATGGTACATTTACACGATGGAATTCTATGCAGCAGAAAGAAAGAAAGAGTTCCTGCCCTTTGCGATAGCATGGATGGAGCTGGAAAGCATTATGCTAAGCGAAATAAGCCAGGCAGTGAAAGACAAATACCATATGATATCAGCTTTAACAGGATCCTAAACAACAAAACAAACAAGCAAAATATAGCCAAAGACAATGAAATAGAGAACAGGCTGACAGTGATCAGAGGGGAGAAGGGAGGGAATTTCAGGGGAGAATGGGAAGGGTTTACAGGAACAAATATAAAGGACACATGGACAAAAAGTAGGTGGGGTGGAAATGGGAGGGAGGTGGGGAGGGACAGGAGGGTGGCCTGGGATGGGAGTAAAGGACAGAAAAATGTACTTGAACAACAATTAAAAAAAAACAAAAAAAAACACTGGTCTATTTCTCTAGGCTGTACCTGCAGGTGGCGCACCAGTGCAGCATGCAGATCAGCTAAGTTTCTTCAGTCCTACCCAGGACCTGGGCAGCAGACTACTGCTTTCCCCTGCCTCCTAAAACATTGTAATACTAACATTGGTCAGAACCTCTCAATAGGCAATGAATGCGTACAATCCAGAAGTTATACAATCCTCATACTTTGGAACGACATATAGTGGGCCCAATACTGATGCATTCACCTGACTGGCACAGGTATTACTGTACACCATCCCCTACCCTGGTGCTGCACTGACTGGGCTAGGCCTATGACAAAGGATGGACAGAGGTCTATTTTTCTGTGCTTGTTAGGGGGTCTCATCCCTAATGTTACTATGTTTAGGCAGTTCCTCCAATAACTTGGGAAGGCAGACAGGAAAACCATAGAATGTTGGCAATGTCCCCATGAGGGGTTCCACAGGCTAGGACACAGAGGGAAACTGCCCTCATGGGCTCTGACAGAAAAGTGACTAGCTCACCTGTTCAGGCACTTCACCTGTCCCCAGGCCCTCAGAACTGGGAGATACTTGACTCGGAGGAATGGGAAATATATTCTCATTCAACAGATCACTTACATTAGATTGGAAATTATAGGCATTATTTAGGCCTACTTTCAGGACCCAGTAGGATGCCCTCCTTACAAAGACTGGCTGGAGACAAATTTTAGAATACCTGAGCTCACACAGGGCATGGCAATGGGAAAGACAGAATAACTGCTGGGGTGCTCATCTAAAGAAAATTGGAGTTCTGGCTGGTGTGGCTCAGTGGATTGAGCACTGGCCCTGAGATGCAGAAGGTCACTGGCTGGATTCCCAGTCAGGGCACAGGCCTGGGTTGTGCAAGGTCCCCAGTTGGGGGCATGGGAGAAGCAACGAATTAATGTATCTCTCACACATCAATGTTTCTCTCCTCTTTCTCCCTCTCTTCCTCTGTCTCTAAAAATAAATAGATTAAATCTTAAAAATAAAAAAGAAAAGAAAACCAGAGTGCATCCTCCCAGGAAGATTAGAGATGGCTCCTGGGCCAGGGGCAGGGCCCTGGAGGTAGACTGTGTAGTAAGGTCAGCTAATCCAAAGCCCAGAAAACTAGGAAAGTAGGGACCCCTGCTCCTCAGCAGGAACAGGATAGAGAAGCACCAGGGATGCCCAGGGCCTTCTTCTACACTCTTTTCTATTTTTTTACAGATGGGAGATACACCCTCCATTCCGCCAGACATGCCCCTGGGATGCATCCTCCAGCACTGGAATAAATTTGATCCTCAAACTCTAAAGAAAAAGAAACTAATGTTCTTTTGCAGCACTGCACAGCCCTAATACAAGTTAGGAGTTCAGGAAGTATGGCCTGAGAATGGTAGCTTAAATTACAATACTACATTACAATGGGACCTACTCTGCTATTGACAAGGCAAATAAATAGGTGCCCAATGTACAGGCTTTGGTGGCTCTTAGGAGCGACCAGGAGTTGTGCAAGGACTAAAAGCTAGACCCAGCAGTCCTGGCCATGATGACAAAACCCAGTCCCTTCGTTGAAGCTGTCCCTGGAAACCCTAGACAAGAAGCATTACCTAGGCCAATGGCACCTGAACCCATGCCACCTTATTCTAGTGTTGCACCCTCTACATTGGGGGTGCTGACCCTCCTCACCTTTGTCCTCTGCAGGAATCAGCAGGGCCAAGGGGGATAACTAGGGTACAGAGAGAGTTTCTTCATCAGGCAGGATTGAGCCTGATACATTTATAAATGAATGGAGGAAAGTCATGATACTTTGATTTAACATGGAGGGACATAAATCTTCTCATGAAGGAAGCCTTACCCACCTCAGAAAGGAATCTTATCAGCTTGGAAGGGAATATTTCAATGAGCTACACTCCCAGAATCAGAATTATCCTGTGGGAGAACCAAGGTGGGATTATAATCCACAGGCAGGGAGAAGGGCAGAGCACGAGGAGAGCAAAGAAAAAACCTGTTAATGACAACAAGCTGTCTATGATTGAACTGGGACCACAGGAGAGCCCCACGGCCTTCTTAGAGAGGTTGCGCTAAGCAATAGTCAAAATCACAGATCTAGACCTGTCAGCCCCAGCAAGAGAAACAATGTTAAGGGACAAATTTATAACTCAGTCAACCCCAGATGGCAGAACAAAGCAACAGAAACTACCACCCCCTTGGATTATCTCCTTCGATCAGCCTCCTCTTTTTTCCTTTTGTAGTTATTGCAAATGGAGTGTCTTGTCTAAATTCATTTTTTTAAGTGTTTATTGCTAGTACATCAGTAAATTTTTTTGCTTACTTAATACTTTGTGACCTTACTAAACTCATTAGTTCTAAGAGTTTTGCTGATTCCTTGGAATTTTCTAAGTGGACAATCAAATCATCTTTTAATACAGACCATATTTCTTTCTTTATAAACTGAAAGCCTTTTATTCCTTTTTTTTGGGGGGGGGGGGCCTGGTTGCATTAGCAAACACTTCCAGTATGAGGTTGAATAGGAGTGTTCAGAGTGAATGTCCTGACTTGTTCCTAATCTTAACACCATTCAGTTCATCACCATGAAGCATTATGTTAGTTGTGAGGTTTTTGCGGATGCCTTTATTAGGTTAATTTCTCTTTTATTTCTAATTCTCTGTTTTTATCATGAATGAGTATTTAATTTTGTCACATGTTTTTCTCCATCGACTGATAGAGTCAGGCATTCTTTTTTTCTCTTTGTTGTTCAGTTTGGATATGTGTCAATCTATCTTCAAGTTTATTCTTTTCTCTACCATCTATATTCTGCTACTGATTCCTGCCAGTGATGTCTTGGTAAAGTTTGTTATTGTATTTTTCTGTTCTAAAATGTCCTTTGATTTCTCTTTATTCATTTCCCTGGTGGGAATTTTGAAGTTTCCATTCAAAGAATGGCCACACTTTTTAAAACATTGTTGTAATACCTACTTCATAATTCCAACATCTGTTTTATCTTGGGATAATGTTTGTTGTCTATATCCCTTATGAATTGTTGATGTTTTTCTGATTTTTATACTTTGTGCAATTCTGCACTACACCCTGGATATTTTGAGTATTGTGTGACTCTGGGTCCAGATCAGGGAAGAGTCTAGGGTTACACAGCTATGAGATTACTTTCTTGAGTCTCCTTTTCTCTGTCACCATCCTGACATATCCAGCCTCCCCAGAGCTTTTCCTGGTTTTCTGGTTAAAAATCCAAGGCTTTTTAGGTTCTCGTCTCTGCTACACACCTCATGGATATTTCCACCTCTAGGTCCAAGTGGCAGGAAGATGTTGCCAGAAGATGAGAAATGGGATTCCCTACCTTTTGGGCAGAGGTCCCTCTGACCAGACAGAAGGGCTCCCCTCTCAGAGGCTTTGCTGTCTGCTTGCCACCGCTGTCCTCAGCCCAGGAATGTCTGGGAGCAGCATATCCGTCTTCCTTCAAATTCCAGTTTTCTTCCCAAATCTGCCTGCTACCATTACTTTTCTGGGTCCTCAGACAACGACTTCATGCATTCTCTTCAGGGTTTTTAACGACAGGGTGGGGCAAAAGTAGGTTTCCAGTGTTCGTAGGGAAAATAA
Organism: Phyllostomus hastatus; assembly: GCF_019186645.2. Classification (NCBI taxonomy): domain Eukaryota; kingdom Metazoa; phylum Chordata; class Mammalia; order Chiroptera; family Phyllostomidae; genus Phyllostomus; species Phyllostomus hastatus. Next base: position 1,178,608 of record NW_025333962.1, on the reverse strand, counting down.
TACAATAATTTGTAAATAACACAAGAATAAACTGCGTTTGACACACTCACAACTACAAACCTACTTTTGCTCCACCCTGTTATCAGTTTCCCGGGAAGGGAGGGCGGCGTGTGCTTATTCGATTTCAAGTGGAACCCGCACCAGGGGCGATGTGTGCGTCCAGGGACTGACCAGTGCTGTACAAAGGCCTGCGGGGGCTGTGGACCTCACCTCTCCCGGATCCATCCTGGCTCAAGTCCGCCCCGCCCCCGCTCCAGGGGGTTGCCTGGCTCACTTCTTCCCCCTGGGCCTCTCTTCTCCCCGTGCCCCTCCACCCCACAATGCCTCCGGGAGCTCAGACTGCAGGGTACTTGGGCTGAAACGTGGTCTGGGGGGAGGCATCTCTGCACTCCGACCAACCACTGCCTAAAGGCAGGCAGGAATGCTGCTCCGAAGGGTCCGCGGGACTCTGCGCTGTCACGGGAGCACTGCCATTTCCCTTCGAAATCCCGATCTAGTCCCTAGGGCCAATCGAGTCCCTGGGGTGATGACTTGGCGAGGTAAGCTGACTGATGAACAGCAAGTGCTTTCCGAGGCAAACAAATGAGACCGAAGTGAGGTGGTCAGAAGTGTAAAAGCTGCAGTCATGAAAGCTCTCTGCCACCACAAACTCATGTAACTGGATGCCCTGCAGTGCACACTGACCTCCCACCCACACCTCGCACACGGGCTCGGCAGCAGTGGCGGGGTCCAGCAAACCTCGAGTTTCCTGTTGGACTGGCTAAGTATCCCTCAGGGGCAAGACGACTGTTCTTTGAGCAGCTCACTGATTTTCACGTTTTTAACTTAGGATTTTCACATGAGTTCGTTCGTTCGTTCCTTCCTTCCTCCTCACTCAAGGACATTTTTTCATTGCTTTCAGAGAGAGAAGAAGGGGGAGAGAGAAATATCTATGCAGAGAGAAGCATTGATCTGTCGCCTCCCATAGGCGCCAAGACTGGGGATAATGAGCACCAGAACCGGGTATCAAACCCTCAACCTAGGTATGCACCCTGACTGGAAATAGAACCCACAAACTTTACGTTGCCGGAAGGAAGACACTCCAATCAACTGAGCCACACCCACCAGGGCTTCACTTTAAGCGGTTTCAATGTTTGTTTTTATACTGAAAACCTGGCTAATGTTTTTCAGTAAACAAAACTAGGGAGGTTGGGGGTCTCCAGTACTCGGGTCACTATCAGCGCTGCACTCCTTACCTTAGGGAGGGGCTCAGATCTCTCTCACAGAGCGCTATCTGAAATGCCTGACCATGCCCAAGCCACAAATTCGCACTGTCCTTACAGAATACAAATGTCTGCTTCACTTTGATATTTCTGATCACAGGCAACTCAAATTAGATGTAGCTTTTCACTTGCTGGAGCAGAAGGATATTCTACCTAAGGCTGTGTCACTGGATATTTTGGGGGGCAACTGCATCACCAATGGAGCCGTAGAACTGTTAATAGGGCAGGGGCTTCTGATGCAGTTTGAGGGACTACTGGGTACCGATGCTGGTTATTTTGACTGCTCTACTACAAAGACGGCTTGAGGGTTTGTTTTTTTCTGAAGTAAGTTTGTTTCATTTGCTCAGAACATTATTAAGCTTTTGTTGTATATCAGAATCTAGGTATTAGGGTTACAGAGACATAAAGAAATACTTATGGAGCTTAACTATTAATTATTGTGTAGCTATTATGTAGTGGGTTGTAGAAATATAATCTTAAACAAGATATAGTCATGGCCTATTTGCCTCCTAGTCTAGCTTCATAATGACAAGTGCAGTCCCTTATACATCACCTCTTAGGTGCCAAATCTCATGTCGTGCTTGTTGTTTTCTACTTTATTCCTCCCATTTTACAGTTGAGGGAATGGAAGCTCAGGGAGGTTAAGCTACTTATCCACAATCAGAGAAATATTAAATGGTATCGCTAGGACTTGAATGCAAGTTTTTGTGACTCTAAAACTTGTGTACTTCACCTCTATTAGCAGATAAGTAGAATTAATAAGGTAGATGATCAACATATAGTGAACCCTGAGAAAGAAGGCACCTACTTAGAAGGCTCCTGCTGGCTAAGTGGGCTCAAATTTTTAAAAGACACAACCTAGCAGCCATTTGTACTGAGGAGCTCTCACACAAACTGCGCTGCAGAGAGAAGTCTACACTGAACTGCCTGCCTACACTCTGTTCTAGCCAGCTGAGCCTTCCTGGAATCCTCTAAGAACCAATAGGACTGAGGCTTTTCTCATTCATTGGTGCACAGTACCCATCACTCAGAGTAGCTCCATTCTGACCACTCAGGACAGTGCCTTTTGGACCAATCAAACTGTGGGGATTTGAAGTCAATATTTACACAAGGACAGACCAATCAGGGACCAGAGGTGGGAACTTCTGTCCACAAAAGCCAGCTCCCCTCTGGCTCTGGCAAAGCACTTTCCTTTTCCCCAAGACTGAAGATTGTGATTTCCTTTGCTGAGCTGAACCACTGAAACACCACAGATGTCTCGCTGGAGTAAACCAGTGCAAACAGACCAGCAAGGAGCAAAGCAATCTAGCTGGAGAGGGGCCAGGCCCCAGGGTTGCCTCATAGCTCTGCAGGTCTCACAGCCGAGCTGCACCACAATTGAGCTGTTTGCACTTAATGTTTCCTTCTTCACCACACCCCAAAATGGTACCAACAACCATCTGTTGACAATGGGCAACCCCATTTTTGGTGAAGGTATGACACAAAGCAGTTTTAAAATCCTTAAGAAACCAGTTTTGAACATTGCTGAAATAAGTTTATGTCTCTCATGGTGATGTCTTTAAAGCAGAATATGAATACATATTTATGTTCTAAAATACTTCTTTTTTAAAGCAGTGGTTCTCTTCCTCAACTGTGCACTTTAGTCACTTTCAAAGCTTTGACATACTGATTCCTATGTCCCATCCCCAGCAACTGTGATTTAATTAGTTTGGAATTTGGCCTGGGCATCAGAATTTTGAAAGCCCCCAGTAATTCTAAAGTGCAGCCAATGTTCAGACCCACTGCTTTAAAAAAAACCCCTTTCTTTATAATTATGCCATGTATGATTCTTCCTAGACTGAAAGAGTGATTTGAGGTGATTAGTTCTTTTCATATTCAATGCTTTTGACTTGAAAACAGCAATTGTATTTTAAAGTCTTTTTAATTTTCTTGCATCTCTAATGAAGGTTGAAGTTATCAGTTACATTATTAGGCTTGAAATAGAGACATAATTTGAACTTTCATATTAAATATTCATAGTAGAGAATTCTTTATCAGGAATGTATAGCTAGGCCTATTTAAGATTAAAAGCACTTAATTATCAGTGATTAAAAGACCAAAGTGATAAGATTTTAGCACATCAATTCTTGGTATATACAATAATATAAGTGCTGGAATATTCTATAGAGGGATTATGCATGTGATTAAGATGCTAACTACCAAAGTTGGTACAACAGGAGAAAATGGGAAGTTTTATTTTATAAACTTATTTGATATACATGTAAGTTTAGTTTATTTTGAAAATATTAAATTGTGCATTATATACAGTGTTGGATATTGGGGGATGGAGAGGAAAGACCACACTCTTCCCACTACTAAGGAACTATAAAAACCTAATTCAGCTTTATGTGGAGTGTAAGGTATGTTAAGTTTAAAAGGTATATTTCAAAAACCCTTTTACTTACAAGAAGTATGTATCTTTCAAGTTAAATGCAAAATATACTAAGTGTTTTTATTGTTGGGTTAATTAAAAATGTGCTTATGTTAAAATGTATATAATTAAATGTTAGTGAAAACCTTCAAACACAACAAATATGTTAATTTTGCACCCAAAATTAGAATGGGAAACATGTACTTAATTCTTTTAAAATAGGTGGAATAAGAGGTACAAATTTCCAGTTATAAAGCAAGTAAGTCACAGGGATGTAATGTACAGTGCAGAGAACATACTCAATAATATAGTAATGTGTACACTATAAGATGGTTTATTAGACTTGTTGTGGTAATCACGTCTTTGCGTATATAAATGTGGAATCACTATTGTACACCTGAAATATATAATATGGTATGTTAACTATATTTTTATTTCTAAAAACTTTTCAACAACGTGGAACCAGAACCAGGCAAAAGTCATTTCCAAGATTACAACCCCAGAGGATAAACTCTCAAGTAGGAAACTGAGTACAAAGGAAGAATTCTGACTGGAGGCTTCATATTCATCACTCCATCCAATTACAGTTTGCCTCAGTATTCTATTATCCAAATTTTAAACATACTGAAAAAGTTTAAAAGACAACCAATGAGCGCCTTTATATCTTCCACAAAGAAGTTGAGTAATTTTTTATTTATATGAAAATATGGTGCAAATATCATGACTTATTAAACTTGAAAACTTGCGTGCATCTCCTAAGGATAAGGGCATTGTCTTATCACTTCTAGAAGTGATATTATTTCGTAATACCCATTCCATACTCATATTTCAACTGTCCATTATAGTTGTTTTAATTTTTCTGAATCAGAAGCCAATTTAACCTTGATATAAGAAGAAGCCAAGATATAACCTTGCATTTGGTTATATCTCTTAAGTATCTTAATTTACAAGAGTTCACTATTTATTACATGAGCTTTTTGGTAAATCCAGCTGTTTTTCTTGTACAGTGTCTCAAACTCTATTTACTCACTGTGTAATTCAACTTTTCCTCTATTCCTTGCATTTCTCACAAACAAGAGGATAGGTCTAGAGAATAAATTAGACTTTTGTTTAGCATTTTTGGCAGGAATGCATCACAGATGGTCATGTGTGTATCATGTGTACACATTGGCAGGTTGTCCTACCAGCAGTAAAACAAGTTTGACAGCCAGACCTCTCCATTATAAAGGCACACCTTCCCTTTACAATTGGTATCTGACCTTTTGACACCATGTATAATATTTCTTCATCTAATAGTTTTTACCATCTATTGAATGTGCCTACTTTAATTCAATTAAGGGTTAGAAAATAGTGATATTTCTAAGTCAGTCATTCAATGTAGAGTTAAAAGGTAGCATTCTTCAAATAAGTTTATGAAGTTTTCTTTTATTCTTTCTTTTTTTTAAGATTTTATTTATTTATTTTTAGAGAGGGAAGGGGGAGAGAGAGAGAGAGAGAAACTTCAATGTGAGGTTGCTGGGGGTTATGGCCTGCAACCCAGGAATGTACCCTGGCTGGGAATCGAACCTGGGACACTTTGGTTCCCAGCCCGAGCTCAATCCACTGAGCTACACCAGCCAGGTCCTTTATTCTTTCTTTATAGGTTTGTTTATTTATTTTTCTTAGCATGTTGTAACCAATTACATTGATTATTCTTTTTGATGTTTAAATTTCCTAAATTTAACCAGTGGAATGTGCATTCAAGTTGGCTCCCATGTCCTTCTGACATTACCCCATTAGTTTTGAGAGCTCCCTTTTTTTGTTTTGTTTCATGAAAGGTATTCCAAGAACACCTTACAATTCTCCTGCTCCAAATATGGAGTCAGCCATTACTCCAAGGAGCCCTGGTTCCTTTTAATGGGAATGGCATTTAGAAACCAAAATGTGGGTACTAATCATGGTCACTGCTATTGGGTAACAAATATGTTTTTATCTAGAATATCTTGCAAATGACTCTGTACAATGTTAAAAACTGAGGACTTTTAAAAGCTTCCTTTTCCTTGTAAATATACTTAAATATATAAAGATTCTTTCTAATGAACAACTCAAGAAACAAAATATTCATATATCACTTTAGACAAAAGAACTTCTGAAAGCCCTGGCTGGTATGGCTCTGTTGGTTGGAACATTGTTCCATAAACCAAAAGGTTGTAGTTTTGATTTCTGGTCAAGGTACATGCCAGGGTTGCAGGTTCTGTCCGCAGTCAGGGCCAGCGCAAGAGGCAACAACCAATCAATGTTTCTCTCTCTTTCCCCCTCCCTTCCCCTTTCTAAAATCAATAATCATGTCCTCAGGTGAGGATTAAAAAAATTTTTTGAAGATGTACAATAAAAACAGATTGTTATGTGAAACCCCCAAAAGCAATTTCACCATCTGGACCTCAGCCGGGTTTAAGGATTTATGTCAGTTATTATAAAGGCATGTATAATTAAAGGCACTTTATGTGCCTTTAGGATGAACATGATTTTAAATCAATTATTAAGATTAAAGTGAGAGGAAACACATCAAATATATAAATAAACTGATTAAATTATTCCATTTGTGCCTAACCAATTTACAAAACAAATAGTATTCTTGGGACTTGAGGTTGGAAATGAACCTTTAACTACTATAGAAAACCAGAGTGGGAGACCTAGATTAGTCTTGACTCCACCCAGTAGCTCAATGTTTTCATTAGTAAAATTAAAGGGTACAAGTAAACTAAAAGTTTCTCCTCACTCTAGTGAGCTACCAGATGTATAGTCAGATTCTGCAAATATAAATCTTTGTAACTGATGAGAATATTTGCATGAACCTGCCCCTTCCCCACTACACTCCACCTTCTATGGGACTGTAAGGGACTCCATAAAGTAATGCAGAATCCCATCAAATTTAGAAATAATGTAGAAAAGGAAATGGAAGAGACTCCATTTGGGCAAAATTTTAATTTTCAAAACTAAATTCTAATAAAACCACATTTTTAAAGTGATCAAAGACTTGTAGAAGAAAATATATATTCCAAAACTGTGTTTATATGTAGTCTGTCTGGAAAAAGTCCAGCCATTGTTAATATAACAAGAACGGTCTGCACATCAATGTAACCTGGCAGCCAAGGAGAGTGGACTGGAATGCACATGCATGAACAATGACGACTTCACTGTACTAGTCAGTGGGGGTGGTAGATGCCACTGAGTGAGCATGTGTACTGTGTGGCCATCACATTCAAATCGAGTGAGTAGAGCAATGAATCTGCATCAAATTTGGCATTAGGCTCAAACATTCCTCCATGGAAACTCTTCAGATGATTCAGGATGCAGCTATGGGCAACTGGTGCTTTGCAGATTCATCATGACAACGTGCCTGCTCATGCATAACATCTTGTGCAGTTTTTTGGCAAAAGGTCAAATCACCCAGGTGACGCAGCACCTACAGTCCAGACTTTGTGCCCTGTGACTTCTGCCTTTTTCCAAAAAATCACTTTTTTCTGTTGTTGTTCAAATCTATTTATTTGTATTGCTATAAACCATTGTATTATAAAAACATTCCATTATGTATTCATCTGTTTTCCTTTATTGGGTATTTAATTTGTTTCTAACTTTTAAAATCACTTTTGAAATGGAAGCGATTTCTGTCAGTGAGATTCAGGAAATTATGAGAGGGCAGCTGATGGCAATTGGGAGAACTGTGTGAGGTCCCAAAGTGCTACTTTAAAGGGGGCTGAGGTGCCATTGTGCCATGCACAATGTTTCTTGTATCCCCTTCAATAAGTCTCTATGTTTCATGTTACATGGCTGTCTGTTTTACACACACACACACACACACACACACACAAGGGGAGACCCCCCCAAAATGGGATTATCTTCTATCTTCTGGAGGATGGGCACCTTGTAGTACAGGCTCCTCCCCTAGGTTAGTGTTCTGGGAACCCAGCTGTATCATGTACCACTGGCGTTGTTGTGAGAGGTTGTGTTCAGCTTCTGTGTGTGTGTCTGTGTATAAAACTTGCTGGTAAAGCAGTTCATTGATTATTTCCATGTGAAAATATGAATATAAAAAATTTATTTTTAGCTTTACTTTCTCTTCATGATAAAGAACACATCTTATGTCTGGGGAGACATATGTCTAGGGAGACATCTTATGTTTATGTCTTAGAAAATAAGGTCCTACACTTATTCACATTAATAACTAAATGACTATTTTTGTAAGAAAATTCATATAGAAGCTTACTCTTAAAAAGGGAGTAAAGTCTAAAGAAAGAAACAAAGTTTGTATTCCATTATTTTCATGTTTTTTTTTAAGTTTGGCTTTTACATTTTTTTATGAATTTAAAAACTTTTGTCTTTGAAATCTAGAATTTAATATTTCTTATAAAATTTGACAAGTCAGTGCTCTTCATAGTTTCACTGATCAGTTTTTACCATTACTTAGTAGTAACTGGTATTTTTTCTCCTGGAGAAGTAAAAAGACTTACTCTATCAGGAGGCTGTGACTTATTTATTATTCTCCTCATTATTTTCCAATGAGAAGTCTTGAATTTTTTTGAGACAAATTAAACTTCACAAGGTTTATCTCCTCTAAGAAATCTCTGATCCCATATTCCTGCCATTTAGACTTTTTCTTTAGTATGAATTTTTTTGTGTCTACAAAGGTTTGATCTGTAACTGTAGGCTTTCCCACATTCCACACATTTATAGAGTTTCTCTCTAGTATGAATTCTCTCGTGTTCAGTTATGATTGAATATTGGCTGAAAGATTTCCCACACTGTCCACACTGATAGGGTTTCTCTCCAGTGTGAGTTCTCTGATGTCTATAAAGGTTGGATATGCATCCAAAAGCTTTTCCATATTCTCCACGTGTATAAAGTTTCTCCCCAGTGTGACTTTTACAATGGTCATTAAAGGTTGAATATTGTTTGAAGGTTTTCCCACATTCATTACTCTGATAGGGTTTCTGTCCAGTATGAAGCTGCTGATGTTCAACAAGACTTGAGATGCAGGTGAAAGTTCTCCCACATTCCAAACATTTACACAGTTGTTCCCCAGTATGAAGCCTCTGATGTTTAGCCAGGTGAATGAGCTTGCTGTAGCCTTTCCCACATTCACAACATTTATAGGGTTTCTCACCTGTATGGATTCTTTGGTGTCTATAAAGTTTTCCTCTACAGCTGAATGCCTTCTCACATTCACTACATTTATAGAGTTTCTCTCCAGTATGAATTTTCTGATGTACACTAAGGTTGAACGATGGCTAAAGGCTTTACTACACTCCTTACATTGATAGGGTTTTTCTCCAGTGTGCACTCTCAGATGTTTGATAAGAGTTGAACTGCTGCTAAATGCTTCCCCACACTCATTACATTTGTAAGGTTTCTCTCCAGTATAAGTTCTCTGATGGACAAGAAGGGATGATCTATGGCTGAAATTTTTCCCACACTCATTATATTTGTTGAATTGCTCACCACTATGAATTCTCTGGTGCTCAATAAGATGAAGACTTTGACTGAAGCTTTTCCCACAAGCATTACAATCATGAGGTTTTTCTCCAGAATAAATTTGGGAGCATTTCATTAGATCAAAATCCTGTTTCAAATCTTTCTCAAAAGTATAACATATATTAGGTGTCCTTTCTCTAAGAGAACTCTGTTGTGCAATAAGAACTGTATTTATAAATAAGCCTTTCTCTAATTCAAGACTTATATGATTTCTATCACAACAGATGGTTTTCTTATGTGAGGCTACCATTTGCCTAAAAGGTTTCCTCTGTTGTTCTTGTTCTGCTTTGCTCTCAAATGCCAAAGCTTCTTCAAACTTGATGCCCCAATGACCAAACTTAGTGATTTTTTTCTTTGTTATTCCCTGAGACATTTCTTTTATAAAAATGTCTTGTCCGGGAGGCAATGCTTCTACTTCAGACCAAGTCTTGAAATCTAAAATGAATTAGAAGAATTAATGCCTCCTCTGCTGAAAGAGGTTAGCATGCACCAGTAGGATACCACCATCAGCAATAATACATATCAAAGAGGTTTGATACCCTCTGATCTCAAGTATGGACTTGAATCTGGAGAAAAACAGGATGGAATGGAAAGGAAGGTTAACAGGTTAAGGAGTGGTATAGGAGAATATACTAGACATGAAAATGAAGAGATCACCACCTGAGAAAAGTGAAGATAGCACAGACTGGCTGAGCAGAAGATATGAGGATACAGAAAATGACAAGCTCACATTGAATACTATGGGATACTTCAGTTTATCTTTACTTTCTACTCTGAGCACACTAGGCATGAGGCACATAACTTGTCTTTACTTTCTTCTTTCTATTCACATGTTGCTTTTTTTTTACATTATCCCCCTATGCTTTCACTGAAACTCTATACACAAGAATTTTAAAATATTTGCAATATTTTTCTTAAATTTTGTGATTTTGTATGTAAATAACTTCATACCAGGCTGTGAAAAGAAAAACAGTCTATTAAAAGAGGAAGTTTAGGTTTTAAAATTTACAATAGCCCTGAAGCATGATTGTGTTGATGCTATCTGATATAAGTTCAAGATGCTAATTACAGAGAAAAGAAAAATATGGACTACATCAGCCATGTGCAATAATCTATCCCTTGTGATTGGAAAAATAATAATTTTTTCATACTATCCTTCCCCCTTTCTATTTGATCAGGAAAAGAAATAGACATATTCATTTACTTTAATAAACTACAACCAGATGGTTGAACTTTCTTTGTAGGAATCTTTTGAAACTAATGGAAGTCTGCAAGAAATGTTAAGTCAACATGTCCTGATTTTCTGAAAAGCCCAAGCCCCCAGCTCAGATCTGATTGTAATTGAACAGATTTAGCTTCAGCTGATTCTAAGGAGTTCTGCATTAAAACCTGGCTTTCTTTAGTCAATCCATAACTGAAAGCACTTAAATTAGATCACTATAATTAAGTAACTGTATACTTAAATAAACTGCAAAACTTAAATAAAATATAATTGGATTATTTATGTTTTAAAAGTCCAACCAATTTATTGAAATTAAATAGTAAGAGGAACAAGAAATATAGGCCATACATCTGTAAAAATACAGATTTGTCTCAGTTAAGGATACCTTCGGGAAACCCAGCAGTTTTGATTTTCAAGGATCAACCAGAGTTCCATCTCCCTATTTATCCTTTGCCATGATGTGGCCTTCCCTAGCCATAAACTTACCCTACTATTCTGATCCCATTCTCTACAGAAAATTAATTATTTAAGCCTAGATTTACCATATCTTAGACTTTCAAAATATATTTTATTTACACATTCTATCACTTGCATACATAAAGTTTGTAAAAATTAATTCAAGTATTTGTTCAAGGAGAACAGTAACTATATGTTATTCATTTTTGTTAATTCCTTGTGCACAAGACAAGAATTCAATCAAAATGTCTTAAGTGAAAGAAAAAGAAATAGGCAGTGTCATTTGGAAAACTTATTTTAAAGGAAGATTCTTTCCTTTTATACTGGACACCTGAGACTCAATGAGTCATTTATTGAACAAATATTGAATAATCAGCAATGGGAATATGAACTAAATGACCAAAGAGTAATAATAGTTCATTGCTTTAGGATGTGAGACACCTCACTGCATGATGCAGGTGTGACGCTCAGAAAGAAGATACCAACATCAACTTTATTAGTAAAGAATGGTTTTATGAAGGAAGTTGGACAATAAAGATGGGATGGAGTTCAACAGAAAAAGAGAATTCTGTACACCAGAAAGAAGGACCAAAGCCATCTTTAAGGGAAGTCATTATTCAGGGAAGACATGTTGACTAAAGAAGAAATCCTGGTCAGAATGAGTGTAGAATGTTGTTAAGCAGGATGAGGGCACACACAGAGTTCTGGAAAACCTGGCTGAGGAATCAAGAACAGTAATACAGGTAACAGAAGGTCTTGGAGGTTTTCAGGCAGGAATGTTAAGAAAAAAGGGGTCATTTTTAGTAGGCAGTGTGGATCAGAGGAATGACAGCTTCAGGGCTCTGGCTGGACAGAGAACTGGATTTTGGGCCTCACTGGCATCAAGCTAATCATGAAGACAATTCAATTACATTTAAAAATTAACTAAATGCAATACATTAGATACCAGAGGCACAGCATTCCTTCAATATGTGCCATATAACTAGGAAAATAAATAATAATGATAATTCATTACAATAAATACCATAATGGATATGTTCACAGTATGTAGAGAGTGCTACATCAATGCAAATGAATGAAAATGAATGCTGACTGGGAAGCAGAAAAGATAAAGCAAAACTACGAACAAAGGGTGGTGTTTTACGCAGACATGTGGATCTTGAAGGATAAGTAGTTCTGCAGTGGGCAAGATGGAAGAGGCGATTCAAAATGAAGGAATAACCCACAAATGTTAGTGAGCAGGCTGCCTCACCCAGCACGTGGAGGTGACATTAAACTGGCCACTGATGGGACTGAGAAGGAACACAGAGAAAGACTATGAAGTAGGTTTCATGTCACATTAGAGCTTTACTTTACTCTGTTGATAATGGGGAAACAATGAAGTCTCTTGAGATCTGGGATTAATACCTACGTTTCAAAAATATCACTCTGCTGGTGGCGTGGACAGTGGTTAAAAAAAACAAGCCTCAGCCAGACTGAGTACTGTTCCCATAGTTTGTTAGGCTTGTTAGTGGCAGGTGGGGTAAGCTGAAATTAGAAATGTCTATATTAAAACCACAACCTATATGCCATCTGCACCACCTCCTATTTGCTAGAAGAAAATTATATTTTAATAAAGATGAAAAGATCTGTAGAGAAAGTGAGCAAAAATAAAAATAAAAACTGATGTCAGTGAAGGCAAGAGTCATAGATTTAAGGTCCAGCCACAAGGACAGAAGCAAAATATTACAAATCTATCACATGGTAAATAGAAATGACACTGGTGACACAGATTTATATCACTGTATTCAGCTTTTCAGCTCTGTGATTGAAGTATGTTAAAATCTCTAGACCTGACTGGTGTGGCCCAGTGGGTTGGTTGTCATCCCACAAAGTGAAAGTGCACTGGTTCAATTCCCAGTCAGGGCACATGCTTGGGTTGTGAGAGGCAACTGATCAATGTCTGTCTCACACATCAATGTTTCTCTCCCTCTCTTCCCTTTCTCTAAAATAAATAAATAAAACCTTTTTTAAAAATAAAGAAATAAAAAATAAAATCTCTAATGCTGTTTCTTCAGATAAAAGAAGAGGTGTCTAAATTTGATCACCTGTAAGTGGCCCTGTGACTCCAACAACCCATAGTGTTGTGACAAAGACCCACTACAGTAGGCTGGGCTAGGACCGCAGTGGCAAACTCCACATCCCTAAAGCGCCTGCCTCTGGCTGCTTTTGCGCCACAATGGCAGGGTTAAGTGGCTGCATCAGAGACCACAGGACCCCAAAACTAAAATACCTGCTATCTGGCCCCTTATAGCAAAAGTGTGCCGACCCCTGGACTACAAGGCTGCAGCGACTGTGCTCATGGCAGCTGGGTGAACAAAACAATGAGAGATGATCACTGGTCTCTAAAACACAACAGGGAAACCTCGAGAAGCCAGCAACACAGGGGCATTGACAGTACTTTGAAATATTTGGTTGTTGAAAGTTGTGAAAGAAAATGATGAAGAACTGAAAACATGGAAGGCAAAAGAAGGTACAAAGTATTTAAAATCTGTCAGATAGGAATCCATGTAAATCTGAAAGAAAACTATGAAGAGCAAACGGCCAAAGATGTAGAAGTGAGTGAAGCAAGCAAGGGACAGGAGCAGAGAACACATGACAAAATGTCAAGACAAGGCCCTTCCTGATGGCCCTGCCCAGCTCAGCCAGGGCTCTCTGATTCCAGGCATCGCCAGAGCCCTGCCTCCCCTGACCTGCTCAGGTAGGAAGACACCCTGTGCCCACTTCCCAGGCATTCACTCACCAAGACAGGTATCTGGAGGAATTACTCTTCCCACTGTGCAGGGATCTGTTCCTTAATACAACAGGCAGATCACCTGTGGCACAGAAAACAGGATCCTTGCTCAGGAGGAAGGAGATAGAGTTTGAACAAAGGGCATGATGAGTAAGCCCAGATCTCATACCCAGGAAGAAGCTGGGGGTGGATCAGGCAGCACTGCACTGCCGGGGAGGGGCGGGTGCGGCTGGAGCTGTCTGGGGTGGGGCAGAAGGTGGGTCTCAGCTCAGAAACAGTACAGGGCCTGGCCCATCGCCTCTAAAACAGGAGTCCGATGTGTTTCAGAATCTATCATGGAGTAGGAGGAAACCTACGTTGGGAGGTAGAGTAGAAGGAAAGGACAGGAAGGAGAGAAGAATAGCATTAAGGACATCACAACAAAAGTATATGCTGTCAAGGCTGAGAGAGCCCCTTTCCCAAGGGCACAATGGGGTGGAAACCTGCTGACTCAGAAACTGATCAGGGAGTCCTAAGTTCTCCCCCAGCAGATTCTTCATCAGGGAAAACCTCCTTCCCCAGCAAGCCCAGACCTAGGCAGGGCCTCACCCAGCAAGACCAGGATGAAGTCTGGCCTTACCCAGGGACACCAGGCTATGGTAGTTCTCCAGTATCACCTCCTGGTACAAAGTTCTCTGTGCAGAGTCCAGGTACAGCCACTTGTCCCGGCTGAAGAGCATGGCCACATCCCCAAACGTCACAGACTCCTGTAACAGCAAAGCCACTTCTGCTCGCCCAGGACCAGCTCCCCCACTGACAGGCCCAATAAGAAGCTGACACTGGGCTTGGCAGCAATTCTGACAACTCTCAGGATTCTAAGGTCTCACACCAGCCCTGTGGGTTACTGTGGAGCCATCCACCATCTATGAAACAAGTATGTGCTAAGGTCCCAGGGGGAGCAAAGGTGAATTAGCAGTGGGGAGGCAGAGTCCCTGCCAGCAGGAAGTTGAATCCAGCCCGGATCTGTCAAAGTAACTGAGCACATATATTAATTTCCTCCCTCCCACTCAAATCCAAATTAAAGAAAAATCAGAGTATCTTTAGAGCAATGCTGGGAGAAAGCATGGTCAGCAGAACAGAAACAAAGGAACCAGAGACAAAATAAAAAGAATGTCACTAAATATTTATTTATTAAACATTTATATGTTGGGGACAATAATGGGAACTTTGTATAGAGTATCTAGTTTCACAGCAATCCTATGAGAAAGCTACATGATTAAAGCATTTTCCAGGTGAAGAAATAGTTCAGAAAGGTTCAGTAACCTTCCCAAAACGCTGTTAGGAAGTGGGGAGCTCAAACCTCAATTCAAGAAAACAGATCTCTATGTTGTCTGATGGGTTTCCATTGACTATGAAAAATTTTTAAAAACAAAAAACGAAACAAAGGACTGTGCCAGACACTATAGGTACAAGAGGAAACTGTTGAAAAAGTAAGTTCTTCTGAGAGAACTCCAGTTTAAATCCCCAAGTGTGAGAAAGCAGAGAAGTGAAGCAGATAGCAGCCCTTGTAGGAAAGAGCTGAAGGGGGTGGAAAATCAGTAAGATGCTTTTGGTGGGTATTTCGCTGAGAATCCATTAAAATGTGATAAGCACATTATTTTGACCTTGCAAATCTACTTCTAGATTTCTACTACAAGAAATAATCACAACTACATAGAAATATTTATTCAAGGATGTTCAGTGAAACATCCCTTCTAAGTTCATGGCTGTGACAGGCTGAGTCATGAACCTGTGAACATATATGATAAAGGGCCTTGGAAGAGCTGTTTAAATTATGGATTTTGAAATGCGAAGAGTACCCTGAATTATTATTCAGGTGGGTCCAATGTAATCACAATGGTCCCTGTAAGAAAGACTCATGAGAGCTAGAGTGAGAAGAAGAGGAGGTAACGTGAGGAAAGAGGCAGAGATGGGGTGAAGCCATTTGCAGACGTGTCAAGGGCCACAAGCCAAGGAGCCCAGACAGTCATGGGAAGGCGGGGACCAGGCCAGGCAGCAGATGCCCTTGAGCCTCCAAAGAGAGCCTGTCCTGCTGAGAGCCTGACCTGAGCCCGAAGAAACTGATATCAGACCTCTGGCCTCCAGAACTGTAAGACAATCAATTTATGTTGTTTTAAGCCACTGAGTTTGTGTTAATTTGTTCCAATAGCCATAAGAAACTAATACAATGGTGAAAAATTAAGAAAATGGTGAAAATTGAAAAGAGTCATTATCGATAAGGGAATGGATAAGCAATTTATGTACATTTATTCCATTAAATGTTATGTGGCCATTTAATAGAATAAAGTAGATTTGTATGCCTGAAATCAGAATTTGACCTTGACATATTGTTGGATTCATATGAAAAAGCAAGCTGCACAACACTCTACTGTTATTAAAAAATTCTTTATCTGTATATACATATGTGCAGACACAAATATCTGACACAAATATCTGAAGAATTCAACAAGCTGTCCACCCCGAGGAATCTCTGATATTTGCACAAAGGGCAGAAAAGCAACCTTTCACTCATTACTTCATATGCTCCCATTTTTTTTACAGTGTGTGTGTATGCTTGTTTTGAATATTTTTAGTTTCCATTTTAATTTATGTAGGGACTTTTTAGTTATGCCTCTTTTAGTGGTTTCTCTGAGAGTTATAATATGCACGCTTAGCTCTTTATAGTCTATTTGGAGCCAGCATGTGGTTTCACACAGAATACAAGAGGCCCCCTTCATGCTCTAGTTACACCTTCCCAGTCCAGGCAGCCAGCAGAGCTCACCGAGTATGCTCAGGGAAGGCCAAGGCATGGTGAAGCAGGGCGGAGGGTGCAGCAGGGCAGAGAGCATGCAGGAAAGCCATGGAGGGAGGAGACTCTCCAGGCACACCACCCTTTAACTGCATATGCAGACTATGCTGTGCCTGGACCAGTATTAGGAATTGTGGCTTGAGAGAGCTCAAAGGAAGGCGTGAGTGTGTCAAGCAAGACTTGTCAAATGACGTAGGTCAGCTGCAAGCCATCAGTGAAGAAGACAGCTCCAGAGGTGGCCAGCGGCATTTATACCTTAAACAGTATTGTCACTGTTCTTGCCTTGGCCACAAGTCAAAAAAGGCATCCACACTCCCCTGAGACAGAGGAGAGCTTTTCCAGTCCAGATATAAATGAACCTACAGCCACAGCTATCACATGCATTACAGCCCCATGCATTGCAAACCCCAATGTAATACCATATTTTTACTTTAAAAAATCATGCCTGTCAAAGAAACTGAGAAGAAAAAGTATTTTGCCATTTATCCAAGTAGCCATCATTTCTAATGTTCTTCATTTCCTTTCTAAGATTAGAGTTCCCATTTGGCATTATTTCCTTTTAGCTTGAAGAACTAACTCCCTTTGACAAGTCTTGTTGAATAGGCACACTGAAGATAATTGGCTACATTTTATTTTATCTGAAAGTGGTCTTTGTTTCACCTTCATTCTTGAAGAGTATTTTCTGTGGCTATTGAATTCTGGCCATTGTTTTCTGGTCACTATTATTTCTGATGAGGAGCCAATGGACATTCAAATATAGATTCACTGTCCATGATGTGATTTTCTTTCTTCTGTCTGCTTTCAGTCTTGAGTTTTCAGTGACTTGTCTAAGACTGTTCTGCCCAATATGGTGGGCACAAGCCGCAAAGGGTTACTGAATACCTGAAATGTGGCTAATCTAAATTTTGATGTGTGATTATGTGTAAAATACATATCAGATGATTTACTAGAAAAATATATATATACATGATATCTCAATAATTTTATGTTAATTATATTTTCAAATATAATTTTAGATATACTGGGTAAAATAAAATATACTGAATGGTTTTCTTAGGCTCCACTGAGGAATAAATGATAATCAGCCACAAAGTTAGGCAGTATAGAGCTTTACTGGGGTTTGTGAACCCGGGCAAGGTACCCTGGTCTGCACGGTGGGGCCAAGGAAGATGCACCCAAGCAGGGAATATGGCGGGGTTTTATTTTGGTTGGCTCTCTTTGTGGGAGCTGGGATTGGTCTCCTTTGAACAAAGTGGCAATATATCATTGGTGGTTCTCCTTGCACCCTGGTTTGATGTAAGCCGTCTCTTCTGGTTTGTAGTTCAGCCTCCATCTTGTCCTACCCCGCCCATCCTAACATATACTATCAAAGTTAATTTTTCTGTTTCTATTTATTTTTTACACGACTACTAGAAAGCTTTAAACTACGCTGTGACTTGCATTCATGTTTCACATTATATTTTTATTGCACAGCATTGGTCAGTGATGTGCTAAGCTGTGCTTTTCTTTGTATTTATTCTGCTTGAGGTTCAGTGAGTGTCATAAACCTCTAAATATGGGTTTGTTTGGTTGTTTGTTTTTACCAAATTTGAGAATATTTTGGCCATTATTTCCTTTCCATGTATTTTGCCCCATGCTTTGTCTGTTCTCCTTGAACTCCAATAACATTTTATTGGAACTTTAACATTGTTTTACTCATAACTGAAGCTCCTTTTCATCCCTGTTCTTCAGATAGGATAATTTCTATTGATCTACTACAAGTTTCACTGACATCTCCTTATGTTTAGTCCCAAAAGTTTAGCATACACAGTGATTTTTTTTGTTTGATTCAGATATTTATTTTTAATCCTCACCCGAGGATATGTTTATTGATTTTAGAAAAAGAAAAGGGGAGAGAGAAAAACATCTATGTGAGAGAGAAACATTGATCAGCTACCTCTCATCTGCACCCTGACCAGGGATGGAACCTGCAAGCTTTTGGTGTACAGGACAATACTCCAAGCAACTGAGCCACCCAGCCAGAGCAATAATAGGGGAAACTGGTGACTATGGTGTTATCTTTGCAATTTTTCTCTAAATCTACAACTGTTCTTAAGAAATAAAAAAATTTTAAGTGACAATACCAAAAACAAGTACTAATTCACTGCCAAAAAAGATGTAATTAACATAGTATGATTAACAAAGAAGCAATCAATATCAACTTCCATGTGTCTTTTTCCCATAAGATAAATTATGAATTACATGAAAACAGACTAATGAATGTTTATAAAATCAGCAAACAGCTTACTTTTCAAAAAATTGTAATTATTTGCTGTTCGATTTTTCTAACAGACAGCAGAAAGAAGTTTGCTTCTCAGTACCCTGAATAAAGAAAGAAGTTAAGATTGGATATCATCACCGAACTGCTTCAAACAGGTACCTCAGGTCCCTGAGAGACTTAAAATCCATAGTTAGACACTGAATTATCAGTCCACAAAAACTGGCTCCAAGTTGCAAACACACTCCTCTACAGCTTCCCTCAGCTAAAATCAAGTCAGCCTCTGCAGCTTTGGGGTGTGAGAAGCCCAGAGTGACAAGCTGTCGGGAGCCAATCAGCAGCTAACCTTTGACACAGTCGGGTGGGATGAGACACATCTGCACAGCAGAGGTGACTGTGGTCAGATTTCCTTTCTATCTCTTCCTATATGACAGTCCCTGCTAGCAATAGGTGGTGGGATTTTTGGATACCTGTGTGTTATAACAAAAAATCTGCACGATGCCTCTGATT
This sequence comes from Phyllostomus hastatus, assembly GCF_019186645.2. Classification (NCBI taxonomy): domain Eukaryota; kingdom Metazoa; phylum Chordata; class Mammalia; order Chiroptera; family Phyllostomidae; genus Phyllostomus; species Phyllostomus hastatus. The sequence goes on along the minus strand of NW_025333962.1, from coordinate 1,159,380 downwards.
CTCCGCAAAATGAGTTGCTCACCACAGAATAGAGACTCCTAGCAACCCTAATGTTGCCTGCTTCCCCCACCTGGGAAGTTACGGACAAAATTAAACTATGGGCAGACCAACTGCCAGAATGCTGAAGCAAACTGTTGCTAGGAACGTTGCTTAAGGAGTCACCACTCAAAGGCTTAAGATTTATTAGAGCCACTACCCCCACACCCCATACCCTGGACAGGAGGGTAAAGAAGCAAGGAGTTCTAGTTGAGAATAATAATCTCAATACATGGAAACAAATACAAAACATGGCCCCCCCAAGATATATAAATCAAAAAACCTAGGCAAAAAAACAGTTACCTAACTGAGATAAATTTAACCTTAACAGATAATAGTTGATTTCTATATATCTATCAATCACCCCTTGCACTCTTTTAATTTAGACCAATCTCTGAAATCTTAGTAGATACCTAGTTACTAATTGGCACCTGAAAGTTTGTGCCCATATAGCTTCGTTGGCTATCTGACTGATGACCCTCTTGGTCAAAATAACTTTTGTGTAATATGGTTGATCTGTGGGACCTCCTGTACTTTTCGGTAATTTCTTTGTTTAACATGATTGATTTGTAAAACCTTCTGTGTTTTTAGAAATTATTTTTGTGGTAACCGTTTCTGTTTTAATAATCACACTATGCACTGAATGTTGTATAACCTCCCCTATAAAAATAAAGATTGATTTTTCTTGGTGAGTCAGTCAGGCCCAAAAAGCCTGGCTGTCCTCCGGCACCCCACCGGATGTCTCGCTTCAGTTACTTCGCCTTAGCCGTGCATCCTTCGGGGACCCTGAGACCTCGCTGAGGCTGGACCCTGGCAACAAGCCCTACCTTTGGGCAGAGGGTTGACCAGGTAAAAGCTAAGTACTGCTTTGCACTGCATTTTGGTTCCCTGAATGCAGCCGTCTTCTTCTAATTAAAGTGTCTAGGGAAAGTCTAGCCTAGTGAGGAGAGACATACCAAACTTGGCAGGTGCTAAAATAATACTACTGCTGCCAATACCAATGGCAGTGACAGCTAGCATTCATTGAGATTTAGTACCACCATGCACTGTTCTCAGCACTTTACATATACTTTCTCAGAACATAATGCTAAGTGTACAGACTGTCTTGTCTGGATTCAAATGCCTGGTCATGTTATTTGCTTCTCTGTGTCTCAATTTCCTCAACTGAGAAATATAGATATAAACAGTCCTCTTGTAAGGATTAAATGAAGTATGTACATTATTAACCCCACTTACAAATGAGGAACTGAGGCACCAAGAGATAAAACAACTTCCCCAAGGTCATATCCGTAGCTTGGATATGAACTCATGAAAAAAGTCCCAGGGTCCACGTTTTTAAGCTATGAACTACCACCACTTTTTGCAAAAGCAGCCAGTGACTCACAGAGGCTTTGGGTATGGCAGACCAGAGAACACAGTGAAGGGAAGAGGGCTGGTGTTAGCAGACAGGTGGGACGTGCAAGTGGAAATATTCACCAAGAGTCTGGGAATGACAGATAGGCTCTCTAGGGAAAAGTTCAGGCATGAGGACAGAGAATCCACAAAGACCTTCAGAAAGGTGAGGGCTAATGTTATGAAATTAATCTCAAAGTGAAAGCATCAAGAAAATGGGGCCCAGACTTCCAGCCAAGATGGAGACGTAGGTAGACACACTATGCCTCCTCACACAACCAAAGAAGGACAACAAATTTAAAAACCAAAAACGACCAAAACTGACAGAAAATTGAACTACATGGAAGTTGGACAACCAAGGAGTTAAAGAAGCATTCATCCAGCCCTGGCTGGCATAGCTCAGTGGATTGAGCACAGGCTGTGAACCAAAGTGTCGCAAGTTCGATTCCAGGTCAGGGTACATGCCTTGGTTGCAAGCCATGACCCCCAGCAACCACACATTGATGTTTTTCTCTCTCTCTCTTTCTGCCTCCCTTCCCTCTCTAAAGATAAATAAATAAAATAAAAAAAATTTTAAAAAAAAAAGAAGCATTCATCCAAACGGGTACGAGGGGCAGAGACGGGCAGCCAGGTGGAGAGGACTCTAGGCAAGGTGGCAGCTGGCAGACCAGGCAAAGCAGTGGCTGGCAGACTGGGCAGTCCCACATTTGTGTGCAGATAAACCAGAAGGAACAACTAGGGAGTGAGGCAGACTGCGCAACCCAGGGTTCTAGCACAGGGAAATAAAGCCTCAAAGCCTCTGATGGAAAATAGCCATGGGGTTTGAGGCAGCAGTGGGAGAAACTCCCAGCCTCACAGGACAGTTCGCTAGAGAGACCCACAGGGTCCTAGGACGTACACAGGCCCACCCACCTGGGAATCAGCACCACAAGGGCCCAATTTGCTTATGGGTAGCAGGGGAAGTGACTGAAAACCAGCAGAGAGTGGAGCAAGCTACACTGTTCCCTCTCAGACCCCTCCCCCACATACAGCATCACAACTCAGCAACAGGGATTACCCTGCCCTGCTGAACAACCAAGGCTCCACCCCTTATACTTAACAGGCACACAGAGACAAAAAAAAATGGCCCAAATGAAAGAACATTTCAAAGTCCAGAAAAAATACAACTAAGCAACAAAGAGAGAGCCAACCTATCAGATACACAACTCAAAATGCTGGTTATTAGAATGCTCCAGGAAGTCACTGGGTACTTCAGCAGCATAAAATAGACCCAGGTAGCAATGAAGGATGCATAATGTGAAATAAATAAAAATCTACAGGGAACCAACAGTGACAGGACGGAAACCAGGACTCAAATCAACAGTTTGGAGCAGAAGGAAGAAACATTCAACCAGAACAAAATGAAGGAACAAGAATTCAAAAAAATGAGGAGAGGCTTAAGAACCTCTGGGACAACTTTAAACATTCCAACATCAAAAACACAGGTATGTCAGAAGGAGAGGAAGAGCAAGAAATTGAAAACTTATTTGTAAAAATAATGGAAAACTTACCCAATCTGGCAAAGGAAATAGACTTCCAGGAAGTCCTGGAAGCTCAGAAAGTCCAAAAGAAGTTGGACCCGAGGAGGAACACACTAAGGCACATCATAATTACATTAGCCAAGATTAAAGATAAGGAGAGAATCTTAGAAGCAGCAAGAGAAAAGGAGAGAGTTACCTACAAAGGAGTTCCCATAAGACTCTCAGCTGATATCTCGAAAGAAACCTTTCAGTAAGAAGGGGCTGGAAAGAAGTATTCCAAGTCATGAAAGGCAAGGACCTACATCCAAGATTACTCTATCCAGCAAAGCTATCATTTATAATAGAAGGGCAGATGAAGTGCTTCTCAGATAAGGTCAAGTTAAAGGAGTTCATCATCACCAAGCCCTTATTATATGAAATGTTAAAGGGATTTATCTAAGGAAAATAAGATAAAAAATATGAACAGTAAAATGATAACAAACACACAGCCATTAACAACCAAACCTAAAAAAAAAACGAAGACAAACTAAGCAAACAACTCAAAATCAGAATCACAGAAATGGATATCACATAGATTGTTAACAGTGGGGGAGTGGGAAGGAGAAAGTGGGGGGAAGGTACAGGGAATAAGTAACATAAGTGGTAGGTAGAAAATAAATAGGTGAAGGTTAAAAATAGTATAGGAAATGCAGAAGCCAAAGAACTTATATGTACAACCCATGGACATGAACTAAAGGGGCGGGAGGATGTGGGTGGGAAGGGGTGTGCAGGGTGGAGGGGAATAAAGGGGGAGAAATGGTACAACTGTAATAGCATACTCAATAAAATATATTTAAAATAAAGTTAAATTAAAATAAAGAATAAAGAAGAAAAGAAAGGGGCCCAAGGAGGGGAAGTAGAAGGAGAAAAGAATCAGAGAAGATGTAGGCATGAGTCAGGTGGCTGAGAGGGCATGTGGACCATTTAATGTCACAGCTTCACAAAGAACTCCTAAGAAAGAAGAAGGACCCCTGGGAAAGGCCCAGCCCTCTACCCCCCACCCCAGTGTCAACCTCAAAGCCCAAGCCAAGTGGAAGCCCTTCAGGATGCCCACCAATCAGTCCTGACCTTCAGCATCTGCTCTGGGATCTTGTCTCTGCCTGTTCTGGGATGTTTAATCACTTCCTAAAATCATCACCATGAACTCCTTGAAAACAGAAACAACATCTTTCCTTTCTGTATCCCCAGCATCCTGCATAGCACCCTATACATAGCTGGTGCTCAATAAAAGTTTGTTGAAGGCACTTTTGGTCCTTCCACGTCTCTGCCCCAAGTGAGACCACACCCTCCATAAAGACAAAGCCTGCTGAATGCCCGGACTTCTCACCAAGTGCTTCCTATTCAGTGTTGCTACGGTCCTTGGTCATGAAGTGGTTGGTGAGTTAAAAGTGACGTCGGGACAGAGGGCATACACTTCTCAGCAGCTCTTCTAAAAAGTCCAGGATACTGGAGGAAAGTTACAAGCCTCTGGATACTCCACAGTTCTCACTGGAAAGAAAACTACCTGGACAGAAAATGGAAACACGCCCACCATCTCTGAACCCAGAAGGCAGTTCAGGAAAAAGACAACCTTCACTTACCATCACCTGTGCAGGCAGAAAATCCATGGCCATTCTTTCCTTCTTAGTTTCCTGCCAAGGGAGAGTGGAGTGCTGTCAGGGTTGATCTGGAAAAGGAAAGTGTATCATGAGGAATTCTGGTGTCAAGGGGTGGTTTACAGAGAGCAAGTTACAGCCAACCATAATGCCCAACAGGTCCCAACAAAGCCACTCCACAGAAATGATGTGAACTGAGGAAAAAGGTGTACTTACCAAGCCGAGAAGCATAAGACAATTTGTCAACCCCTTCTCCTCTCTGTATAAACCATACTTCTAATTTCTGTTAAACTGACACTTCTGTTAAATTGATGCTTTAACATCCACCAAGAGTCTATTAGCAAACTGTGATTCACCCACAGATACCTGAAGTCCTTAGATATCCTTAAACTACACACTAACAGTCACAGAGGATATGAACTTCCCAGGCTGCCCCTTTAAAACACAGCCAGCCAGTCCTAAGCCTGCATGTCCTGCCGACCCCTTTCCTTCCAAAAGAAACCACAATGAAGGTGCCTGCCCACATTTCCCTCTCTGTCTCAGGATGGAGCCAGGGGCTTCCCCTGAGCAGCCTACCTGGAGTGTTGTATTCTCCCACAGAACGATGAGTAGGACATAACCTGCAAACTGTCCATGTCTGTCTGTCTGTCTGTCTCTCTGCATCTACCTTAGCATACTTCACCCAAGGGAACATGATTAAAACATGCACTCTCACACAAGATGAATACCAGAGTGTTGCTCTGGGGCCCCTCCTAAACACAGATTCCATTGGTACCTCCTCTCATAGCAACCACAGCTCACACAGCCCTCAGCCTCTCATACCCAAACCTGGCTTGGAAGAGCCAGGTAAAGGGGTGCCTGGAGCAGCCAGACAAGCATCAGAGAAGGGCATTGGCCACAGCTGCCTGCACTGGCTGCCTGAGTTTGCAGGGAGCTTTTGGGGCACAGCACCTGGCACGAGAGCTCAACAGACTGGGTATAGTGTATAACCTCGGATACCACACCTCAGCGTGAGCACAGCTGCCGTACAAAGAATCGTAGAAACCATAGGTACACCTGCTCCATGCCAGGAGTGTTGAGTGCTTCTCGTGTATTATTTGTAGTCCTCAAAACAACTCTAAAAACTAAGTACTGCTACTCCATCTTACAGGTGTCAGAGACTGAGAACCAGGATGCTTGGTGACCTGCTCAAAGAAACAACAGCAGTTAATTATGAGAGGCTAGAAGAGAATCCAGGTCCCAGCCCAAGGCTCCAGTTCAATGTGGTAAATTGCCCAGCTGCTCTGCCTCGGTTTCTTTATCTGTAAAATGAGGGAAGTGTATAGCCAACCTACATGTAATTGAAGGGTGAAATGAGTGAATTCATCTAAGGGGGCAATTTTCAACCTTTTTCATCTCATGGCACAAATAAACTAGTTACTAAAATTCTGCAGCACACAAAAAATACTTTTTTGCTGATTTGTCAAAAAAGTAGGTACAATTTTGATTCATTCACATTGGATGGCTACATTTTTTTATTTGACCATCTAAGGGGAGAGAGGTCAGTGCCCCTGACTAGTCAGGTGCTGCATGTTTTAAAAATTCTTGCACCGCACCGGGTGAAAATCGCCAATCTAAGGCGCTTGAACAGTGCCTAGTAAAGCTAAGTTCTCCATACGCATTAGCTACTGTTTGTTTCACTTATAAGTCCCACAAGACAGCCACAGAAGACTCACACCCACAGCTGTCCCAGGCACCCCAATTCCCTGCCCGCAGAGCAACGCTCTCAGGTGGTGGACGGGCGACGCTGCAGGTCCCAGGTACCCCAGCCCGGCCCCCTCCCCCTGCACACGCCCCACTCACACGGAGGTGGGCACTGATACCCACGCAGGCCAGAAAAAGCTGGGGAGTTTCGCAGGCCAAAGCAGAGCACCCCAGCGGTGCCCGCACCACGAGCCCCAAAAAGGCCTTAGCGTCCAGGAACGCCGCGGACCTGAGGAGAACTACGACTCCCATCATGCCCAGCACTACACTTCCCAGAGGGCACCCTGAGGAGGCCACTAGAGGGAGGCGACCTCTTCTTGCCAAAGCCAACCGTGCCTGATGTAAGGAAAGGGCTGCGGTGAGAGTTAAGGGCCGCGTTCGAGGGAGGGTGTAGCACAGGAGCCCCAACCCAAACCCAGGAGCTGCTTAAGGATTTTTGATATTCTGAAAAAATGCCCGGAGGACTAGGAGATATGGACACGCTGTTTATTACTCATATTACAGGGGAGCGCGTTGACCAAGGCCAGTCAGTGCGAAAGAGACCACACCTCCTCCAGTCTGAGGCTCATCATAAGGAGTTCCTGACAAAGACAGCTCGGGTTCAGGTTGCACAAACCTACGTGTGGCCAAGAGCTACATTACCGTAGTGTGTATGTGCAGATGGAAAAGGTCAAGAAGCAGTCACAGGACAAAAAGCCGCTCCCAAACGGAGATGAGGAAGGAGTTACAATCCATTCTCAAAACAATGCTAGAATCTCTGAGTAGCCCTCAATCACGGGAGGGGGATAGGCCATGTATTGACCCCACACTCCACACTGGTTTTGCTCTTCCACCTCAGGTTCTTCGCGTTAATTCTCCTGGTGGGAGACCTGTGCAGTGAGCATGTTGGCACATTTCATCCACAAGGGGTGTAAAGGCTACACCCCAAGACTAAAAGCCCAAGGCAGAAGCCAAAGAGACCCAGGAGGAGGGAACACCACCAATTGTCTGCGGCAGTCAGTATTGTATATTCTTGTACAGGAAGGCAGGCATCCACCCCAGGAGTTGCAGTTTCATTTGCAGTCTCGTTTCTGTGTTCAGTACATATGAGTACAAGCTGTCATCCATATACCTGCCATGCTAACAACCACCCCACACCACCCCAAACGGCTAACGTGAGCTATGGCTTGGTGTGTTAGCCTGCTTCCTCATGAGGGAAAAACCTTCTCACATGTCTGTTTGAAGAGGGGGTCAGAAGCCTTCCAGCCCTGCAGCCATTCCCAGCATGTCTGGTTCACAGGGTAAGTCAACCATGGCAAGCCAGCAGAGGCCCCAGTCAGGAACTCTGTGCAGACCCAACAGGTTGAGCGGTTGTTCTCAGTGGCCAGCATTACCACCCATTGGTGGAAGGTGTTGCTCCTGCACAGTCCAACAAGACAACCCTCAAGAATTTGACAGGTCATAGTATACATTCTATGAAAACAGAAAGAACCAAGGTTAATGCACACAGCAAATCATAAACCAGTTTCTGAGTCTGCAGGACTGGCAGATAAGAAGACTCCCAAATGCAAGGCTTTTGCTGGGATGAAATTAATCAGTGGTAAGCTGATAGACCCTCTTCATCTGCCTGTTAAATGTCTCTAGTAATGTCATCCGGGGCTCAGGTAAATTCTGTAAGGTTGATGATGCATCAGCAGTTCTCAACAACTCCACATCAAAGGATGAAGGAAAAGTGAAACACTAATGTGAAGAAAACTGGGTAAGTTCAGGATCCAGTCTAGTTCATAGGTAAGAAATAAAATTTTGCAGTCAGTTCACTGAATTAGAGTCTACTTTCCATAATTGGGTATAACATATTTTATTGAAACATACTTTTTCCCCTAAAATCATCCTCATTTTTATCAAAGAGCCAAATCAAGGCCAACTCATTTACTGTGTTAAGTCCAGTTTCAATTCGGCCTGATTACTGCATAAACACAAGGGGACTACCAACAGATCATATAGACTCTTTAAGACTGCTTTGCTGGAACTTACGCAGGGAACATTTAGACTGAGCTTCAGTCAGCCCACACACACCTGCCACAGGCTCTGCCTGCAGTGACTACCTACATTCCTCAAGTCCTTGAAGTTCCCATCATATCTTAAAGTTCCTCTTTGCCATCTTTCAAGAAAGCAACCTTCACTCCTTACCTGGAAACACTGCCATGAACCACACACCAAACACAGTACCAGGCCATTTCTCTAGTGGGCTTTCATTGGTTTCAACAGCCAACCTCGGTTCCCCAAGGCTTTCTGGTAACACCCAGTGTACAGGCCTGCCTCCTGCAGATCTGATATTCCAGGCAAAGTCTTGGTTAATAAAATCACAGGTTTTATGCATCCTGTTATGAAATCAGATTCCTATTGGATTCATGCAAACGAACATATTGCCATGGAAAGAGTACTATTCACTCATTAAGAGCTTCTGAATCCCAGAGGTATCAGAAAGGGAGAAAAATATAAATGCCTCAGTGCTGCTTATGAAAGTATACTTTACCAAATTGCTTTAAGAAACAGAAAGTTTTCTTATGTCTGAAAAACAAATAAATTAAAAATTAGCAACATTTTTCAACAAAAGTTACAAAAGCCACAATTATCTCCAGTTTATTATGTCCCATAATTAATTTCTGTTTATCCTGAATATCTGCAAGCACTTCTATAAATCCAATCATTTCACAGAGCCCCAGTAATCTTCACTCAATTCAAAGTATGATCTCAAAATCCATTCTCGGAAATATGTGATTTGAAACATGCCAGAGTTTCAGATATGCCTCCTGAGACATATTTTTCCAAATGCATCACGGTAAAACAATGACTGTTTAAAAATGACAGAACTTAAAATGATATGGTTACAGAGTTGGGTATAATGCAGTTGACAAAGGAATTTGCTTTCCTGCAACAATATTTTAAGACAACAACTAAAATTACAATTTAAAGTATTTCAGAACTCATATAATCTCTAGAACATCTACTTTAATAATAAAAATATGTATATACAAATAGAACATACTTATTACTTCTCTATTTGACAAAGCTTCCCATGTACTTTAAGCATTATTAAATAGGCCTAATTACCAGTAGTTCAAAAACTTCTTTTTTATAAAAGAGGGAGAACAAGTCCTTGAGGTATTCCAGGGGCCTACTGGAATAACTCAAAGTCATTTCTTAGTTGAAAAGTCTCTTAAATTTAAACTTTGGGAAGGCTGTCAAACAAACTTAACCAAACGAGTAGAAAATAAACCTTTTGTAAAACAACACATTTTTCATAGTAGTAACTTCAAAAGTCATTAATTAAACTTAAAACCAGTTTTCACATCAAATAATTTGTCCAGACCACATAATCATGTTAAATTTATAAGTGTTTACCTTCTTTAGGCCAATAAAATACTACACCCTAATTATACCATCTAGAGACAGAAAACACACCATGTGTAACACACAGACAAACACCTATCACATAAAGTCCATGCACATGAAGACTGAACAGATAAAGACTCTACGCATAATCTGACTTACCAATTTGGGTAGACAAAGCACAAGATGTGATCATTTGTTCATCCTTTTGCTTCTTCTCTCTACATAATCCTTCTGCAACTTTTTAAATCCTTCACTTTGCCCTTTCAATTCATCCACAAATTAGAACCATCTATGTTTAATTCTATTTCATTCAAAATATATATTGCCATAATTTACACTTTTTATTACTAAAGCCATGATATTTTTCCTAACTTAAATGTTCTTTAGGTTGACAAATTTATGAATACATTTCAAAAACCTTACCCCATTTACTAGACCTTTAGCAAAACAATTCTAATTAGTCTAAAATGCAAACTAAGCTGCTCCTTTCTAAAATGGAAACAAAAGCAAAATTGAAAGCAAAGACAAAATTTCAAGAGGTGATTAGGTTTAAGAATCTTATCTCCTTATTTTTCTAATTTAAGCTCACCCTCTAACTGCTGTACTTTTGCTTTGACTACTTCCTTCTTTTCCCCCATGCAGGTCCTGTGCAAGGCCAGCAGGAATGTTTGGGGCATTCCCCTCAATACTGGTTCACTACCCAGAGATTCCCCTGCTATTTCTAGGTCTCCCCCAGCTGGCATGTTATCATAAGCAGTCCACCTGACAGAAGTATTTTCTGGAATATCCTGTTTGTGATGCCAACTGCAGTACAAGTGCACCAAACCCAAACCAGGGAGCTGCTTCAGTGTTTGTGATATTCTGAAAAAAGCCACCCAAAGGACTAGCAGATGTGGACATGCTGTTTATCATGCACATTACAGAGGAGTGCACCAAGGGCAGTGGATGGGCAAAGGAGACCTGCTGCCTCCAGCTTAGGTGCTCCCCATCAGATTAGGGAGGGAAGGGCAAGGAGGGAAAGGAGCATGTGAAGCTACAGGGTTGTGATAAACACAGGGTTCTTGAGAAGGCTGGGACCCTAGACACAGCCTGTTTTCCTCTCTCATGGCTGCTGGCCAGGCAGCCACCAGTCCTCTGGGGTCGTGGAGGGGCCATGTCCTGAGCCACCCCACAACTGTACACATAATATAACATATAGAGAGGTACAGTTTAAGAGTAATAAAATGGACTTCCGGCAAGATGGAGGCATAGGTGGACACATTGTACCTCCACGCACAACCAAGATTAGAACAACAACAATTTAGAGGCAGAATAACACCCAGAACTGATAGAGAATTTATCTGAATGGAAGTCAGACAGCCAAAAAGTTGAAGCAGACCCGTTCATCCAGACGGGTAGAAGGGGTGGAGAGGAGCAGCCGGGCACGGGTCACAGCACGGGTTGCAGCACAGGTCGTGTTACAGAGAGCAGTGGGTGCATAAGGCATCTGGGACGCACAAGATCACAGCGGGTGGACACTGAGTTTGCCAGCGGCACCTGGTGGACCCAGTGAGGTGGCGATTGTGGACCAGGGCAGAGCGTGCAACCCAGGATCCCAGAGAAGGGACTAAGGTCCCAGGAGAATGGAGCTACCACCATTGTTCCCTCCCTTTCTCCCGCCCCCGCCCCTGTCCCCACTTACAATGTCACAATCTAGGGACTGGGATGCACAGCCCCGGTGAACACCTAAGGCTCCACCCCTCATCGTAACAGGCACCGCCAGACAAAAAAAAAAAAAAAAAGAGAGAGAGAGAGAGAGACATGTCTCAAACAGAAGAACAGATCAATGCCCCAGGACTCATCCTTTTGAGCGACCAAGAGATAGCTGATCTATCAGATGCACAGTTCAAAACACTGGTGATCAGGAAGTTCACAGAATTGGTTGATTTTGGGTGCAAATTAGATGAAAAAATACAGGTTACCATAAAAGAGATGAAGGAAGATGCACAGAGAACCAATAGTGATGGGAAGGAAACTGGGACTCAAGTCAATGGAGTGGACCAGAAGGAAGAAAAAAACAACCGAACAGGAAAGAATGGAGAAATAAGAATTCAAAAAAACAAGGAGAAGCTTAGGAACCTCCAGGACATCTTTAAACGTTCCAACATCCGAATTATGGGGGTACCAGAAGGAGAAGAGGAAAAGCAACAGATTGAACACGTATTTGAACAAATAATAAAGGAGAACTTCCCCATTCTGGCAAAGGAAATAGACTTCCAGGAAATCCAGGAAACTCAAAGAGCCCCAAAGAAGTTGGACCCAAGAGGAAACACCCCAAGGCACATCATAATTACATTAGCCAAGGTAAAAATGAAGAAGCAGCAAGAGATAAGGGGACAGTCACCTACAAAGGAGTTCCCATCAGACTGTCAGCTGATTTCTCAAAAGAGACCTTACAGGCAAGAAGGGCTGGAAAGAAGTATTCCAAGTCATGAAAGGGAAGGACCTACATGCCAGATTACTCTATCCAGCAAAGCTTTCATTTAGAATGGAAGGGCACATAAAGTACTTCTCAGATAAGGTCAAGTTAAAGGAGTTCATCATCACCAAGCCCTTATTTTATGAAATGTTATCTAAGAAAAGAAGGTACAGAAAAAACATGTATAGTAAAAGGACAGCAAACTCACAATTATTAACAACCACACATAAAGCAAAACCAAAAGAAACTAAGCAAACAACTAGAATAGGAACAGAACCACAGAAATGGAGATCACAGGGAGGGTTAGCAACAGGGGAATGGGAGGAGGAGAGAGGGGGAAAAGGTACAGAGAATAAGTAGCATAGGTTGTAGGTTGAAAATAGATAGGGGGAGGGTAAGACTAGTATGGGAAATGTAGAAGCTAAAGAACTTATAAGTATGACACATAGACATGACTAAAGAGGGGGATATGGGTGGGAGAGGGTGTACATGGTGGAGGGGAGTGAAGGGGGGAAAATGGGACAACTGTAATAGCATAATCAATAAAACATATTTTTAAAAAGAGTAATAAAATGAATGCCCACTTACCAAACACTCTGCTTTCAAAAGAGAACAGAGTTTGGGGAGCCTTGTCCACAAATGCTCCCCATTCATTTTTCTAAATTATGTTAAGCATTTCCTTGCTTAGCTAGATGGGTACTCTAAATGTACATATAGTAAGTGTTTACTTATGCAAGGTTTTTAATCTTTATATAAACAGAATATGCTGTATGTTCTATGATTCATATGTTCTACACCAATCCCTACATTCATGTATCTTGATACATGCAAAGTTCACTTATTTTTCAATGCTGCATAAGATTCCATTGTTTATTCTGTCCACGAAAGGATGTCCAAACCTATAGAAAAAAATGTATGACTTTATTTGAGCAAAAAAAATGAGGACATACCTAGAAGCAAGATCTCAACAGATTAAGAAAATGCTCCAGCCCTGGCTGGTGTGGCTCAGTGGATGAGTGCCAGCCTGAAAAGCAAAGGGCCACCAGTTCAATTCCCAGTCAGGGCACATGCCTGGTTTGCAGGCCATGTCCCCAGTAGGGGGCACACAAGAGGCAACCACACATTGATGTTTCTCTCCCTCTCTCCCTCCCTTCCCCTTTCTCTAAAAATAAATAATAAAGAAGGAAGGAAGGAAGGGAGGGAGGGAGGCAGGAAGGGAAGAAAGAAAGAAAGAAAGAAAGAAAGAAAGAAAGAAAGAAAGAAAGAAAGAAAGAAAGAAAGCAAGCTCCAGAGAATGGTAGTTTTGCTGTTCATTTTACACATTTAGAATCAAAGGAGAAAACGTAAGGAAGGTACAAAAGAATCCATTGGTGATAGATTAAGAAGGCAGGAGAAAACAAAGCAGGGAAATCTCTAGAATTGGATAAAAAAGCAAAATGGAGAGATACACACTTCATTTATATTAGTGGGCATAGGATAGCTAACATTGAACATATACAGTAAATAGAAATGGCATGTGAGAAGTTTCTTGGTCTGTGATGTGGTGCCAGCAGCTGTGCTTGAAAGGGCTCTGGAAAAGAAAACTACTATGATGTTTCAAAGGGATATTATCTTACATTGCATAAGAACAATGGACAGAGCTCACTCAAGGTAAAATAAACCTTTGCTAAGGAAGCTGTAGGTCTGGGGCTTGACTGCCCATTTTGGAATTTATTATCAGACCATCCTGTGTGGTTACTTTGGCCACTGACCTTGTCAGGCCTGCCATGTGGCCCCCTTAGTTTACCAGGTCAGCTGTATAACCCCCTTTTCATTCACAATCATTCAACAAAATAATATTCAACACTTATGTTGTACCCAGCATTGTTCTAGATGCTAGAACACAACTGTCAAAAGTTCTGCCATCTTGAAGATTAAATTCTCCTGGGGGAGAGAGAAGGTAATAAACAAGAACAATAAATTGTATGTTTTTAAATAATGATGAGTAATAACAAGAACAAGAAAGGGCAGGGGTTGGGGAGGACTGCTGCTGTTTTACACAAAGTGGTTAAGCAACATTTGACTGAGAAGGTGGCATTTGAAGAAAGGCCTGCAGAAGAGGTATAAGTGAAGTTAAATAGCTGGGGAGAAGGCTTTCTGGATGACTGAAAATCAGATGCCCTGAGCCAGAAGCATGCCTGGCCTGCTCAAGGAACTGTGAGAATACTGCTGCTAATGAAACAGGGTGCAGAGCAAGGGCTCCCCCCAAAATTTCCCACAGCCCATGGTTAGGGGTTGGGGGAGGGGGAAGTGGATGATAGGCTTAAGATATTTTGCATATCTATGGCAAGCTAATGGCTAGCTAATAGCTGAACTATCACCCTGGGGCAAAAGGTGTTTGTGACTTTCAGAATGTATCCTGACCCCTGACATAGCCAGGGAGGTGGTTCCACTTGTGTCACTTTTGCCCTGACTGAAGGTGGCAGCCAAAAGAATGTAAACAATACAGGAAACTGGCAAATGTAGCTCATTGTGGGAGGAGCTGCATAGGTGGTCATGCAGGAAACACCAGGTCAGGATTTAAATGGAGGGTGGGCAGGGAGAGAGCTGCACTGCCATGAGGGCTGAGAAAGTAGGTAGCAGACTGTGCCAGTCTGTAGTGAACAAGGCAGCCATGTGAGGAAGATTCAGCCATGTCACTGGTCATGAGATAGGAGCTATGCAGGCAAAGTGAATGTAGAAGAGAGTGAGCCATGATGTAGCAACTAAGCAGTCTGTAGGAAGCTGGTCCACCATGGGGGAGAGACAATTGGGCAGAGTGAGTAAAGAAAGGGAAAGAGGAAGATTAGCCATGAGGAAGGAGCCATGAGCCAAAAGGGAATTCAGCCATGTGTCTGGTAGTGAAGTAGCAGCCACATAGCTTGTAAAGGAGGACTCAACATGTTACAGGGTGCAGCCAAGGGCGGGGTGGGGGGGATAGGGATTTGGGATGGGGCCCAGAACTCAAGATGTTCAGGAAATATTAAGATGTCCTCATCCCCACCCCCCACACACCAAGGGACAGATGGAGCAGGGCCATTGAGAGCTGTTTTACATAGCAACAGCTTTGCAGCTAACCTCTGGTGCGGTCATTTAACATATCTATAACCTTTAACTGGTTGCATAGATATGTTAAATAGCTGTGGCCATGCTCTAAGCCAGGGGAATGGAAGTAACTTCCCCACTGAGATGTAACTGGGGAGCAGGTCCCTCGAGTTACAGCGTTTGCATGGGAGCTTGGAGAAGATTGGCTCCATGATATGGGGCCATGCCTGCCCAGACTCACAATGGCAGCCCACTAAAACTGGAAGGATATGGGAGTGCTGGCAAGTGTAGCCGATTGTGGGAGGAGTCGGAAATGGGGCTGCAGAGGAAGATTGGCACAGGGATTTAAAACCCAAACAAGGCAGCCATTAGGGGAGAGCCACGAGGTTTTGCCAAAGTGGGGACCCCTTCTGAGTGCAGCCATGTGAGGGAGAGAGAACCAAGTGGCTGTGTTACAGAACACAACAAGGGGTGGCCTGAGACAATATACCATTACTGAAAGAAGGCCCCGGGTCCGTTATGTCCGCCGCCAGAGGAAAGACGTCTCTCAATGCCAGAGATTCGTGAAAAGGAAAGGAAATGTTTATTTAATGCTATACAAACTTAAAGTAGTGACCTAATGTCTTTATCAAAAATCCCAAAGTCCCTTAAAACACCCACAAACACAGTCACAGTCCTTCCTTCCTTCCCCCTTTGCCCAGTCCAGAGTACCGTATCTCAGGAAAGGAAAACGAAGTCCATGGCTCAGACAGTCCTCTGGTTCTTAGTTAGTCCTCCATCTCGACTGGGAGACCTCCCTGGGTTCCCGGCACCCTCGGCTGAGTTGCCGGGATCTCTGCTAAAACCAGGTGGTGGTTCCCCTTCTAAAGCTGTGGGGGTCCCCACTCTGTCCAGGCCTCGTGGTTCTCCCTCTCAGGGCTGCGGGAAGGGGAGAGTCCCCACTCTGCCAAAGCCGCGTGGTTCTCTCTCTCCTAAAGCAGCACGGTTCTCCTTCTCAATGGCCGAGGTCCTCCCCATTCTGCTAAAGCCGCATGGTTCTCTCCTCTCAGGGCTGCTTATGGCTCTCCTTCCTAAAGCAGCACGGTTCTCTCTGGGATGCAGGAGTCTCCACTCCGTCAAAGCCGCGTGGTTCTCTCTCCTAAAGCAGCATGGTTCTCCCTCCTAAAGCAGCATGGTTCTCTCTTCTCAGGGCCGCCAAGTCTGGGTTTTAAATCCCCGCAGCCAATCTTCCTCTGCAGCCTCATTTCCGACTCCTCCCAC
This sequence comes from Phyllostomus hastatus, assembly GCF_019186645.2. Taxonomy (NCBI): domain Eukaryota; kingdom Metazoa; phylum Chordata; class Mammalia; order Chiroptera; family Phyllostomidae; genus Phyllostomus; species Phyllostomus hastatus. The sequence continues at coordinate 1,142,899 of NW_025333962.1, read as the reverse complement.
ACTCGGCTTCACTTGCCAGAATTTATATCCTTTCAGCTTTACTGGGCTGCCATCATGAGTCTGGGCAGGTGTGGCCCCATGTCCTGGAGCCAATCTTCTCCGAGCTCCCACGCAGGCGCTGTAGCTTGGGGGGATCTGCCCCCAGTCACATCTTGGTGGGGAAGTTACTTCCATTCCCCTGGCTCAGAGATGATCACAGCTATTTAACATATCTAAGCGACCAGCCAAAGGCTATAGATATGTTAAATGACCATGCCAGAGGGTAGCTGCAAGGCTGTTGCTATGCAAAACAGATCTCAATGGCCCTGCTCCATTTGTCCCTTCCCCCAACCCACACCATGGGGGGGGGGGGGAGGCAGGGGTGGAGACATCCTAAAATCTCCTGGACACCTTGAGTTCTGGACCCCATTTTAAATGCCCATTTGGGGTCCCCCCTCTAGGCTGCACCCTGTAACAACTGTGGCAGTGCATAGAGGACCACATGGCTGTGGCAGTGCAGAGAACCATGTGGCTGTGGCAATAGAAAGGAGAGCCATGCGGCTGTGGCCATGTAAGAGCCACACAGCTTCACCAGAGTGGGGACCACTGCAGCTTTAGTAGGAGGAACCACTTTAGCAGAGAACCCAGCTTTAACAGAGAACCTCCACTCAGCTTTGGCCAGAGTGGCGAGTCCCCTCCCCACAGCTTTGCAGAGAGATCCACGCAGTTTTGCCAGAGTGCAGATCCCTGCAGCTCTGGTAGAAGAGGACCATGTGGCTTTGGGGTGCTCCCTTTGGCCACATGGCCTGGGAAGCAGGAGAGACTTTGCCTGGAAAATGGGTACAAAGAACTCTTGAAGTAGGCCATGAGAAGGTGCCACAAGGCTTTGGATTAATTAGCTATCCTGCCTATATGGTGACACAGCTAATAGTGCCAGCAGCCCGAAACATGGATGTTTGCTTCTTTTCCAGAGTTATGGTACCCTGAATTAGGGCAAGGGGAGAAGGCAGCACTGATCCAAAAAGGACTTTGATATTTTAATGAAGATGTTAGGTCACTACTTTAAGTCTGTATAGCATTAAATAAACATTTCCTTTCCTTTTCACAAATTTCTGGCATTGAGAGATGTCTTTCCTATTGGCAATGGACACGAATCTAGTGGGGGGTCCTTTCGGTAATTGTATATCGTGCCCTCTCTGGCTCCCTGTGTGTGTGTTCTGTAACAGTTTTTGGCATCCCTGGGTGGGCCAATAAGTGCGGGCCCCCCCCCCCCGCCCCCATCTGTTCTGTAACACTTTTCAGAGGAAATGGAGAACTGTTTGTGTAGCCGGCTTAAGCACAGATAAAGATATGGGGAACTATTTGGTTTGGTTTTGGTTTATAGCTTAGTGGGGAGTAAGGGAAGTGCTGGGTCTCATAGGAGAATAGGGCTCTGAGCAGAAGTGCTCTCAGCCCTGCCCTCCCAAGCTTTCACCCTTGTAGATAAAAACCTATTTCTTACAACACTAATTGTTGGGTCATCCACCAAGGTGAACTGTGCATGGACCCCATTTTGCTCAGTAACACTAAAGCAGGAAAGACGGCAAGAGGGGAGATCAGAGGCAAAAGAACTAGAAGAATGAGCAGCCTCTTATGAGTCATTGTCACTGGATTTTACTCAGAAGAGAACAATGCCCTGGGCATTGGAGAGATCTGCTCTGACTTCCACTTTCAAATGGGTGCTCTGACTGCTGTGCAGAGGGTCACAGGCAGACACAGAAAGACAGAGACTAGAAGAAGATTGTAGTAATCTGAGAAAAGACAGCAGTTCCAAATAAGTTATAAGTGGTTGAAAAAGTTCAAAATTCAAAACATGGAAAAAAATGACGATGTTAAGAACATTTGAAATATAATGTTTTTCAGCTATGAAGTGTATCTAATCTGTTTCAATAGTCCTGGTAATTACATTACATTTTTACAAAAATATTCTTTATGCTCTGTTTTTCTGAATATAAAAATTTAAGAATTAACTTATCTTCTGACTTCCTTCATACATTAAACCCAATGCAAATTTATGTTACTTTCTGTCCCATCTAGTATTCTAACAACAGGCCAGGACCATTAGTATCCAATTTTAATACTTTTTTTAAAGATTTTATTTATTTATTTTTAGAGAGGGAAGGGAGGGAGATAGAGAGAGAGAGAAACATCAATGTGCGGTTGCTGGGGGTCAGGGCCTGCAACCCAGGCATGTACCCTGACTGGGAATCGAACCTGCGACACTGGTTTGCAGCCTGCACTCAATCCACTGAGCTACACCAGCCAGGGCTCAATTTTAATACTTTCATATTTCTCTTTTTTTCAAAAGTTCACTCATTTTCGTTATATTGTCAGTATCTCAAAGTCAACAATGATCTAAGATATTACCACAATATTATACATGTGTACATATTTAATGACCACATATAACATTTATCAATACCTTTTACTAGTGATTATCCTTAAACAGTGAAACAATTTTTTGTTTTGGTTTTTGTTTTTAAATACATTATTGATTATGCTATTACAATAGTCCCATTTTTTAAATTTCATTTTAATCATTGTTCAAGTACATTTTTCTGTCCTTTACTCCCATTCCAGCCCACCCACCCATCCCTCCCCACCTCCCTCCCATTTCCACCCCACCTACTTTTTGTCCATGTGTCCTTTATATTTGTTCCTGTAAACCCTTCCCATTCTCCCCTGAAATTCCCTCCCCTCTCCCCTCTGATCACTGTCAGCCTGTTCTCTATTTCAGTGTCTTTGACTATATTTTGCTTATTTCTTTGTTTTACTGTTTAGGTTCCTGTTAAAGCTGAGATCATATGGTATTTGTCTTTCACTGCTTGGCTTATTTCACTTAGCATAATGCTTTCCAGCTCCATCCATGCTGTCACAAAGGGCAGGAACTCTTTCTTTCTTTCTGCTGCATAGAATTCCATCGTGTAAATGTACCATAGGTTTTTGATCCATTCATGTACTGATGGGCACCTAGGTTGCTTCCAGCACTTGGCTATTGTAAATTGTGCTGCTAGGAACATTGAGGTGCATAGGTTCTCTTGGATTGGTGTTTCAGGATTCTTAGGATATAGTCCCAGTAGTGGAATTGCAGGGTCAAAAGGCAGATCCATTTTTCGTTTTCTGAGGAAGTTCCATACTGTTTTCCATAGTGGTTGTACCAGTCTGTAGTCCCACCAACAGTGCACTAGGGTCCCCTTTTCTCCACAGCCTCTCCAACACTTGTTGTTTGTTGCTTTGTTTACAATGGCCATTCTGACTAGTGTGAAGTGATATCTCATTGTGGTTTTAATTTGCATTTCTCTGATAGCTAGTGATATTGAGTATCTTTTCATGTGTCTCTGGATCCTCTGTATGTCCTCCTTGGAAAAGTGTCTGTTGAAATCCTTTGCCCATTTTTTAATTGGGTTACTTGTCTTCTTAGAGTGGAGTCATTTAAGTTCTTTATATATTTTGGAGATTAAACCCTTGTCTGAGGTATCATTGGCAAATATGTTTTACCATACAGTTGGTTCTTTTAATTTTGTTACTGTTTTCTTTAGCTGTGCAGAAGCTTTTAATTTTGATGAGATCCCATTTGTTTATTCTTTCCTTTATGTCCCTTGCTCTAGGGGACATATCAGTAAAAATGTTGATGCATGTAATATCTGAGATTTTCCTGCCTATGTTCTTCTCCTGGACTTTAATGGTGTAACGCTTTATATTTAAATATTTTATCCACCTTGAATTTATTTTTGTGTATGGTGTAAGTTGGTGCTTGAGTTTCATTTTTTTTTTTTTGCACGTAGCTGTCCAGTTCTCCCAACACCATTTGTTCAAGAGGCTATTTTTACTCCATTTTACGTTGCTACTCCCTTTGTCAATATTAATTGACCATAGAGACTTGGGTTTATTTCTGGACTCTCTGTTCTGTTCCAATGGTCCATGTGCCTGTTTTTATGCCAGTAGCAGGCTGTTTTGATTACAGTGGCGTTGTAATACAGTTTAGTATCAGGTATTGTGATCCCTCCTACTTTACTCTTTTTTCTCAAAATTGCAGCAGCTATTCAGGGTCATTTATGGTTCCATATAAATTTTTGAAGTGTTCGTTCTATGTCTGTGAAATATGCCATTGGTACTTTAACAGGTATTGTACTGAATGTGTAAATTGCTTTGGGTAGCATGGACATTATGATGATGTTAATTCTTCTAATCCCTGAACACGGTATATGTTTCCATTTGTTTGTGTCTTCCTCGATTTCTTTCTTCAGTGTTGTGTAGTTTTCTGAATACAGGTGTTTTATGTCCTTGGTTAGGTTTATTCCGAGATATTTTGTTTTTCTTTTTGCTATATCAAATGGGATTTTTTTCTTGATTTCTGCTTCTGCTGTTTCATTGTTGGTGTACAGAAATGCCTTTGATTTCTGGATACTGACTTTGTATCCTGCTGTTTTGCCAAATTCATTTATTAGGTCAAACAGTTTTTTGGCTGATTCTATAGGATTTTCTATGTACACTATCATGTCACCTGCAAACAGTGTCAGTTTTGTTTCCTCCTTTCTGATTTGGATGCCTTTTATTTCTTTTTCTTGTCTGATTGCTGTGGCTAAAACTTCCAATACTATATTGAATAGAAGTGGTGTAAGTGGACAACCTTGTCTTGTTCCTGATCTTAGTGTTCCTGATTTTAGTTTTTGCTCATTGAGTATGGTGTTGGCTGTAGGTCTCTCACATATGGCATTTATTATGTTGAGGGTTGCTCCCTCTATTCCCACTTTGCTGAGTGTTTTTTATCATAAATGGGTGCTGCACCTTATCAAATTCTTTTTCTGCATCTATTGATATGATCATGTGATTTTTGTCTTTGCTTTTGTTTATGTGATGTATTACATGTACTGATTTGTGAATATTGTACCATCCTTGCATCCCTGGGATGAATCCCACTTGGTCATGGTGTATGATCTTTTTAATGTATTGTTGGATGAGGTTTGCCAATATTCTGTTGAGGATTTTAGCGTCTATGTTCATCAGCAATATTGGCCTGAAGTTTTCTTTTTTTGTTGTGTCTTTATCTGGTTTTGGGATTAGGATGATGCTGGCCTCATACAAAGAGTTTGGGAGTCTTCTGTCTTCTTGGATTTTTTGGAATAGTCTGGGAAGGATAGGGGTTAGCTCTTCCTTAAATGCTTTGTAGAATTCTCCTGTGAAACCATCCGGTCCCAGGCTTTTGTATGTCAGGCATATTTTGAATACTGGTTCAATTTCATTTGCTGTTATTGGTCTGTTCAGGCTTTCTGCTTCTTCATTGAGTTTTGGAAGATTATATTTTTTAGAAATGTGTCCATTTCACCTAGGTTTTCAAATTTTGTGGCACACAGTTCATAGTAATTTCTTACAATCCTTTGTATTTCTGTGGTGTCAGTTGTAATCTCTCGTCTTTCACTTCTGATTGTGTTTATTTGGGTCTTCTGTCTTTTTTTCTTGATGAGTCTGCTTTAAGGCTTGTTGATTTTGTTTATCTTTTCAAAGAACCAGCTCCTAGATTCATTGATCCTTGGAATTGTGCTTTTAGTCTCTATGTCATTTAACTCTGCTCTGATCTCGGTTATTTCCTTCCTTCTACTTACTCTGGGTTGTCTTTGTTGTTGTTCCTCAAGTTCTTGTAGACATAGGGTTAGGTTGTTTGTTTGAAATGTTTCTATCTTTTTTAGGTAGGCCTGTATCACTATGAACTTCCCTCTCAGAACTGCCTTTGCTGTGTCCCATAAGTTTTGGGTTGTTGTGAGTTCATTTTCATTTGTTTCCAGGAATTTTCTGATTTCTTCCCTAATTTCATTCTTGACCCATTCATTGTTTAATAGCATGCTATTTAATCTCCATGATTTTGAGTGTTTTGGGTTTTTTCCCTTGGGGTTGGTTTCTAGTTTGAGTGCCTTGTGATCCAAAAAAAAAAAAAATGCTTGATGTGATTTCAATTGTCTTGAATTTGTTGAAGTTTGTTTTGTGTCCTATCATGTGGTCTCTCTTTGAAAATATTCCATGTGCATTTGAAAAGAATGTGTATTTGGCCTCTTTGGGATGGAGGGCTCTCTCTATACATATATCAGTTAAGTCCATTTCCTCTCGGGCATTGTTCAATGCCACAGTATCTTCGTTGATGTTTTGTTTGCGAGATATGTCCATTTTTGACAGTGGGATGTTAAAATCTCCCACTATAATTGTGTTGCTATCATTATCTTTCCTTAAGTCCTCTAAGATTTTCTTTATGTATTTGGGTGCTCCTATGTTGGGTGTATACATATTTACAATGTTTATGTCTTCTTGGTGGATTCTTCCCTTGAGTATTATGAAGTGACCTTCTGGGTCGCTATTTATGGCCCTTTTTTGGAAGTCTATTTTGTCTGATATGGGTATTGCTACCCCAGCTTTTTTTCCTGTCCATTTGCTTGGAAAATTTGTTTCCAGCCCTTCACTTTCAGCCTGTGTAGGTCTTTTATCCTGAGGTGGGTCTCTTGTAGGCAGCATATGTGTGGGTCATGCTTTCTTAACCATTCAGCTACCCTATGTCTTTCGATTGGAGCATTTAATCTATTAATGTTTAAGGTTATTGTTGATAGGTACTTAATTCATTGCCCTTTACGTGCCTGTGTTCCTCTCTCTCTCTTTCTCTTTTCCTTCCTTTCCTTAAAGCAGTCCCTTTAGCATGTCTTACAGAGCTGGTTTGGTGGAGGTGTATTCTTTTAGACTTCTTTTGTCTGGGAAGCTCCTTATTTGGCCTTCTATCTTGATTGAGAGCCTTGCTGGGTAAAGTAGCCTTGGTCACAGACCTCTGGTTTTCATTACTTGGAATATTTCTTGCCATTCTCTTCTGGCTTGGGGCATTTCCACTGAGAAGTCAAGTCAGCTGCTAGCTTTATTGGGGTTCCCTTGTATGTTACTTCCTGTTTCTCCCTTGCTGCCTTTAAGATTCTCCCTTTGTCTTGAAACTTTGCCATTTTAATTATGATGTGTCTTGAGGTGGGCCTCTTTGGGTTCCTCTTGATTGGGACTCTCTGTGTTTCCTGGATTTGTGTCACTTTTTCTCTCATCAAATTAGGGAAGTTTCCCATCATTATTTTTTCAAATAAGTTTTCTATTTCTTGCTCTTCTTCTTCTCCTTTGTGTATCCCTATTATATGGATATTATTGTGTATCATATTGTCTTGCATTTCTCTTAATCCCTCTTCATTCTTTCTGAGTCTCTTTTCCTTTCCTTGCTCTTTCTGGGGTATTTTTTTCTACTTTGTCCTCCAATTAGCTGACCCGATCTTCTGCTTCATCTAGCCTGCTTTTCATTCCTTCTACTGTGTTCTTCAGTAGAAATTGTATTCTTCATTTCCTCTCGGCCCTTGTTGATAGTTTCTATTTACTTTTTCATGTTGATACAGTTTGCAGTGAGTTCATTGTAGTTTCCCTATAGTTTCTGGTAGCTCATTGTGAGCTCTTTGAGCTTCCTGATAATCATTTCTTTGAACTCAATATCTGATAGTTGAGTTGCCTCTATTTCATTTAGCATTCTTTCTGAGGCTTCCTCCTTTCCCTCCATTTGGGGATTGTTTCTTTGTCTTTTCCTTGTTTTTGGACTCATCTTGTTAGCCTCTGCTTCTTAAATTGTTATCTTCTGGCTCCCTGGGTTTATGGTGTGAACTTCTGTGGTAGAATACCTGTGAGATTCAGTGGTGCAGTCTCTTTCTGGTATCCTGGTGTTCACAGCTTCCCCCTACTCTTTTTTGTGATCAGTTGGAGGGGTAAGGAAAAATGGTTTAAGACAGCAAAAGAGTATTCTATGATATTTACAGTAGCAGCCAGTAGAGAAGAGATAGGAGATCCTTTGGATATGTATAGTGTTAACCATGATCTTCCACCCCACTATCCACTTTTTAGAAAGGATGGAAAGAAGATAGGACTCTTGGTGGGGAGGAAAGGATTTTGAGTTGGATCTAGAAAACAGTGAGGCTGTGGGAGGTCAGATTCTGAGGGAGGGTGAGAGTAAAGAATAGTAGATAGGTATAGTGTATGAGAGAATAGAGTTAACCACTACAGTAATAGAGTTCAGGATACTGCAAAGTGGGCTGAGATCTGGGAGGGGTGTGTGTGTAGTATTTATAATGATATGGAATAGGTCTGTCTTACAGTAATATTAGAGCAACAATCATATGAGAGAATATATGAGATCTAGATAACAAGAATAGGGAGTATAGAACCTTGAGCAGTGTACTAATGGAACACAAATAAAGGACAGCAAATTAGCAATACACTATGAATAACAGGGTAAACCTATCAAACAATACAGTATAACCAGCCAAGCAAAGAAGACTATACAGAAAGAAGAGGAATACCAAAATACTATTAAAATAAAAAATGTAAGAATAATGAATAAAAGGTAATACAAATATGCAATAACTTACAGGTTCAAAAAAAGGGAAAAAAAGCAGAAGATGGAATGAAGAGATAAATTTGGAATGGAAGGAATAGCACTAGAGTGAAAGAAAGGGAAGCATAAGGAATTAAGAGATATAAAAATAATAAGAATTAAAAAATAAAAAGTTACTTAAAAAAAGATAAAATCAAACAATCAAAAAAAAAAAAACCCTCTTGTTGGTTTCTAACTGGCCAAACCAGTTTTTCTGGTCTTGCTGGCTTCAACAGGCTGAGGGGCGATAGGAGTGGCTTTTCTGCCTTCCCAGTCAGGACTCAGTCAGTCTTTTGCGTACTGTTCCCAGGGGTAGCTGAACAGTCTCCCCAGAGCCCGTCCAGTGCCTCTTCGCAGGGCACTGTATGTGGTCTGGGTGCTCCTAAGCACGCTCTCCAGAGCTCACCACTGCAGTCTCCAGTATCCCGTGGAGCACCTGCACCTTTTCTGGATTCACAATGTGAGCTCTGGGGATTCCCAAGGGGCGCGCACTGCCCCCGAGTTCATGGCCTGGGCACCGGGATTCCCATGGAACATCTGTGCCTTTTCCATGTTCAGGGCTGTGGGGTCTGGGTCTTCCACAAAACCACACTATCTCTGGGGTTGGGGGCATGCATGCATGGCCAGGCTGCCCTTGGTCACACAGGCTGGGGCACACTCTTCCCAGGACTATGCGTGGGTACTCGAAGCCCCTGTGTGATTGTCTCTCAGTCCACTCTCCCCTCTCTGTACCTTCAAGCAATGAGGCCTCCCCTGGTGCTGCTCATCCTTGTTTGGCTGGGGAGGGAGAGGTTGACCCAGCTATCTCCCAAGTGCCCTGAGGCAGACCTGGGACCACCAGGCCTGGGGGCTACAACCTCCCTGGTTCCGCACTGATCTCTGGTCCCTTATTATCCTGAAGCCGTCTCCTTACCATCTGGTTTTTCAATGTCTGCTATAATTTTTTATCTCCAATTTTCATAAATGTGATATCATTGGCCTTTTGCTCTGTTTCTCTGTAGATCGGTCCGTTTTTCTCCTGTGTACAGAGAGAAGTGAAATCTGCTCCTTCCTACCACACCACTATCTTCCAAGTCCTCATACTTTCATATTTCACTTTCTCTCTCCACTATGAATTTTAGCAAATTCCTTGAATTGTATAATTCATATTTATTTTAAATTGAATTTATATTTAACTTGTTTCTTCATTGTCCATGAGTACACCACTGAGCTCCTAAATGTCTTTGATGACCTTGCAGTGTCTGTCTCCTTTTCACATTGCTACTGCCTAGTTTTCTATCTGTGCCCTCTCAGCCATGCCACAACCTCTTGTCCTTGGCTTTCAGGAGAAATCTGACTGTTCTCCTCTTGTAGGCAACCATTGTTTGTTCATTTATTTCTGTACTTTGGTTTTTATAAATCTTTTCTTTTAAACATCACCACACACTTGGTTTTTTTTTTATAAAGATTTTATTTATTTATTTTTAGGGAGGGAAGGAAGAGAGAGAGAGAGAGAGAGAGAGAGAGAGAGAGAGAAACATCAATGTGCAGTTGCTGGGGGTTATGGCCTGCAACCCAGGAATGTACCCTGGCTGGGAATCGAACCTGGGACACTTTGGTTCCCAGCCCGTGCTCAATCCACTGAGCTATGCCAGCCAGGGCTGGTTTTTATAAATCTTTTCCCCTGTTTCCTGTGTCTTTGAGTATCTACATATGCTTCCTGTATCTAGAAGTTGGGTTTCTTCCATTATTTTTGTCTGGGACACACAAGAAAAATAGTAAAGATTTGTTCTGTTTTTTTTTTCTGCTTTCTTCATTGGCAACATGCTAAACTGTTATTCTTGGTGTCTCGCTCTCATATCTCTGATCATCTCACATTTTAATTCTTTGCGATTTCCTCTGTTTTCTGATAAAACTCTTCAAATTTACCTTCTATGCTTCCATTTTCCCTTTCTAATGTAATTTGTTCTGTTTCTTTAATGATCATCTATTTTATTTGAAAAAAATGTCCTCACTGAACACAGTATCCATGCAGTAGAACTGACAGCTTTTAGACCTCTGGCCACAGGCATGACAAGGGATTGCTCTGTTTTAGGCACAGCCAATTCCTTGGAAATGACACATAGTAAGCATTAAAGAATATTATTGGAATAAAGAGAAATAAAAAGACATACAAGTAATATGTTTGTTTTTCAAGTAGATAACAAAAATATTTCTTCAGGTACTTCTTGTAGGTGAGGTAATGATGGTGGTATCCATCTAAAACTCCCATCATATCCTTTAAAACAATAATAAAGGATGTGAAAGAGAAAAGAGGCAATGATATTCCTAAAGTTGACATATCTGGTGACCACCACCAGAAAGAAAAAGTATAAAAATATGCAAAACTGTATGGAAATATAAGAGAACTAAACATGAACAAGTGCTGAAAAGTATATGCAGGATATATGAACAATTCCTATAACTCAACAACAATAAAACAATCCAATTCAAAAATGGGCAAAAAAAAATTGAGTAGACATTTCTCCCAATAATGCAAATGGCCAATAAGCACATAAAAAGATGCTCGACATCATTAGTCACTAGGGAAATGAAAATCAAAACCACAATGAGACACCACTTCATGCCCATTAGAATGGCTATTATGAAAAAAATGGAACATTATAAGTGTTCGTGAGGTTGTGGAGGAACCCACAGTGGAATTGTAACCCTTGTGCAGACGCTGTGGGAAAAGTTTGGCAGTGTCTCATAAAGTTAAACACCCACTTCTCATATGACTATGCAATCCCACACTTAGGTATTTATGCAAGAGAAACAAAAGCTAATGTTCACACAAAAACCTGTATGCAAATATTTGCAGCAGCTTTATACATAACCACCAAAAGCTGAAGATAACCCAAATGTTCCTTAAATGGAGAATGGATAAACAAACCATGGTACATTCAAATAATGAAATACCACTCAACCATAAAAAGATGCAAAATATTTATACAAAAAAATGGATGAATCTAAATACACGATGCTAAGATAAAGTAGACAAACTCAAATCATACTACATACTGTATGCTTGCATTTATATGACATTCCATAAAAGGCAAAATTATAAAGGCAGTAACTAAAAGCAGGGAGCTAAACATACTTGTACACCAGTGTTCATAACAGCATTATTTACAATAGCCAAATGTGGAATCAACTCCAAATGCCCATTGATGGATGAATGGATAACAAAATGTGGTCTATACATACAATGGAATATTATTTACCCTTAAAAATGAAGGAAATCCTAGCACGTGCTACAACTGGAGGACATTATGTTAAATGAAATAAGACAGACACAAAAGGACAAATGCTGCAGGATTCCACTTATGTTAACTACCTAGAGTAGTCAAATTCATGGAGATAAAAAGTAGAAAAAAACTTAACCAGGGGCTAGGGGAGGGGAAAATGGAGACTTACAGCTTAATGGGCACAGAGTTGCTTTCTACTTGAGATGATGAAAATGGTTTGCAAACAGATTGTGGTGAGCATTACCAACATTGTGAATATACTCAGTACCACTAAGTTATACAGTTAAAGTAGTTAAAATGGTAAAACTTAAGTTATGAATATTTTACTACAGTGGTTATTTTTAAGTACATGCAGGATGAGAGGAGGCCTCAGTGGGAAGCTAATGCTTCAAGAGAGAAAACTGTTGACAAAAAGACAGACGTATGGAAACCATACATAAAGGGGGAAATCAGCAAGAGAAGAAAATATAAGATCCTGCAGGAAAAAAAAAACTAATTTTTTCAACCCCACAATTCTTCCCCACAACCAAGAAGTCTTCTAGTCAAGAAATACTACTTTGTGACTTAGACAGAAGCAGCTACACTTGAATTACAAACCCTGGGTAAAATTCCAAGCTTCTTGTGACAGAAAACAGCTTGTAGGGACTCTCGGAGGCCAAGTCTAGGGCAATTTCAGCATCAAAATAAATAATGATATTAGATTACAGTCCATTGAATAAAAAAATAAGAAACCATGCTTCCAAAATCATAGAAACAAATCAAGAAGAAAAAAATCTTCCCTAAAGTAGAACTAATAGAATAAAGGAAATGATGAAATCATAAAATCTCCATTTGGAAACCACTATAATGATAATTGATTAAAGCAAGTGTCATCAACAGGTGTTATAACTAGCAGAGGAGAGCTTGGTGCATGTAGGTTTTCATGAGTCACCCCGAGATGTGCCTCCATGGTATGTGGGTTATTCTGAGCCAAATGCAACTGAGGCCCTACGGGCTCAAGAGAAGCATTTGCCCCATCCCCCCTTAATTAAGTAGAATTTAAATTAGGGTCATTGCCTATAATAAAAATAATCAGATACAATGATTTTTGACCTATCTAAATGGCAGAGCAAACTTCTAATTACTGAACATATTCCCTTCTTATTGTCCTGAAATGACATTTCTCCCCTCTGAAGCCCCCAAACCTCATCCTTAGGTCAGATTGCCATATATACCTTGTTTTCCCTTTGTGTCTCTGAATTTCTCAAATATGCAGGGTCTCTGATTTTCTCATGTATGTGGGGTTCCATGCACATGAAACTGAATTTGATTCTCTCATTAGTTTGTCTCATGTTGATGTGATTATTCAACCAGCCAAAAGAACCTGAAGGAAGGTGGAGCTGTTCCCTTTCTCCACGCTATGAAAACTACAAGCAACCCTGGCTGGTGTAGCTCAGTGGATTGAGCGTGGGCTGCAAACCAAAGTGTCGCAGGTTCGATTCCCAGTCAGGGTACATGCCTGGGTTGCAGGCCATGACCCCCAGCAACCGCACATTGATGTTTCTCTCTCTCTGTCTATCTCCCTCCCTTAAAACACACACACACACACACACACACACACACACACACACACACACACACACACAAACAACTTCATACACATATATTAAAAAAAAACAAAAACTACAAGCATACATTCAGAGGATTTCCTCTCAAGATACTGCTGATTACAAAGAGAAAAGCAGTAGCTATACAGTGGAAAACCAGGCAGACAGATCCAGCCAAGAGACCAAAATTAAAGTTAGCAGCAACGGTACACATTAATATCACAAACCTCCTAAGGTGCTAATATAATGAACTGAGAATAAAGTAATAGTCAATGGATGTCTTTCCCCCCAAAATTCATGGCATAAACCTAATCATGAGGAAACATCTGACAAATCCAATGGAGGAAAAATCTAAAAAAATAGTCCATTCACTTCATAGATATCTTTGTGAAAAAACATCTATTTCATAATGCAACAGCCAATGAGATAACAGCCCAAACCACCTGAAAAGATAAATGAACATTTCAAATAATTAATTACTTTGAATTACTGTAAATACAATGTTATCGGGCATACCAATCATATTATAATAATAAAGCATATTTTCCTTTTCAGGTTGCTTTGAAAATGGGCTACTAAGAAACTATGAAAATGTACATCTTCCTCTTTTGCCTAGCTTCTAAACAAGCCTCTTTGAAATTAAGAGATATTAGATGAAGAAAACCTGTTGGCAATTTACTGATCGTTGCTTTGTTTTACATTTTTAAAATATATTTTGTTAATTATGCTATTACAGTTGTCCCATTTTTTTCTCCCCTTTTTCCCCTCTGCCCTGTACTCCCCTCTCACACAAGCATTGCCTCACCTTAGTTCATGTCCATGGGTCATACATATAAGTTCTTTGGCTTCTACATTTCCTGTACTATTCTTAATGTCCCCCTATCTATTTTGTACCTACCATTTGTGCTTCTTATTCCCCATACCTTTTCCCCATGCTCCCCAACCCCCTCGCCATGGATAACCCTTCACGTGATCTCTATTTCTGTGAATCTGTTCCTGTTCCAATTGTTTGCTTAGTTTTTGGGGGGGAGGGAGGTGGAGTTAGGTTCAGTTATTGATAATTGTGAGTTTGTTGTCATTTTAATGTTTATATTTTTTATCTTCTTTCTCTTAGATAAGTCCCTTTAACATTTTATATGATAAGGGGTTGGTGCTGATGAATTCCTTTAACTTGGCCTTATCTGAGAAACATTTTATCTGCCCTTCTATTATAAATGATAGCTTTCCTGGATAGAGTAATCTTGAATGTAGGTCCTTGCCTTTCATGACTTGGAATACTTCTTTCCAGCCCCTTCTTGCCTGCAAGGTATCTTTTGAGAAATCACCTGAGAGTCCTATGGGAACTCCTTTGTAGGTAACTCTCTCCTCTTCTCTTGCTGCTTTAAAGATTCCCTCCTTATCTTTCATCTTGGGTAATGTAATTATGATGTGCCTTGGTGTGTGCTTCCTTGGTTCCAACTTTTTGGGACTCTCTGGGCTTCCTGGACTTCCTGGAAATCTATTTCCTTTGCCAGATTGGGAAACTTCTCCTTCATTATGTTTTCCAATAAGTTTTCCAGTTCTTGCTCTTCCTCTTCTCCTTCTGGCACCCCATGTAGTCAGATGCTGGAACATTTAAAGTTGTCCTGGAGGTTCCTAAGCCTCTCTTCATTTTTTTTTTTAATTCTTGTTTCTTCATTCTGTTCTGGTTGAATGTTTCTCCCCTCCTTCTGCTCCAAATCGTTGATCTGAGACCCGGTTTCCTTCCTTCACTGTTGGTTCCCTGAGCATTTTCCTTTTTTTCACTTTGCATAGCCTTCACTTCTTCCTCTATTTTGCAACCATACTCAACCATTTCTGTGAGCATCCTGCCTACCAGTGTTTTGAAATGTGCATATGATAGGTTGTCCATCTTTTCATCACTTAGTTCTATTTTTTCTGGAGCTTTGATTTGTTCTTCCATTTGGGCCACATTTTTTTTTGTCTTGGCACAACTGTTAGGTTGTAAGGGGCAGAGCTTTAGGTATTGACTGGGGGGAAGGAGCAACCCACATTGCTGCATTGTGGCACTTTATGTGGGGGAGGGGTCTGAGAAAGAACAATACCGCTTACTTGGCTCTCAGCTGGCTTTTTGTCTCTTCCTCCACTACCCACACGCAGATAGGGCCCTTCTGGTACTGATTCCTGGGTGAGTGGGTTTGTGTACGTTCTAGGACCCTGTGGGTCTCTCCAATAAACTCTCTTGTTAGGCTGGGAGTTTCTCTTGCTGCCTCAACCCCCGTAGGGTTTTTCAGTCAGAGGTTTTGAGGCTTTATTTCCCATACTGGAACGCTGGGTTACACAGTCTGTCTCATTCCCCAGTTGTTCCTCCTGGTTTCTCCACAGGCAAATGTGGAACCTCCAGCCACCACCTTGCTGTGAGTCCTCTCTATCCTGGCTGCTCATCTCTGCTCCTCCTACCAGTCTGGATGAATGTTTCTTCTTTAACTCCTTGGTTTTTGGACTTCCATACAGTTCTATTTCCTGGCACTTGTGGTTATTTTTTGTTTTTAAATTTCTTGTTGTCCTTCCTTTGGTTGTGCAAGGTGGCAAAGTGTATCTACCTACACTTCCATCTTGGCCAGAAATCTGATTGTTACTTCTTTGTCTAGTTCTCTGATGATACACATATTTGAGATCCCTATTTCCTTACTTGTGACAGGAATCACTAGTTCCTTCCCCTAATGACTAAGGGAGATGAATGGGAAGGCCAGGTGTAGACAAAAGAGAGGGGTGGTGATGGCTTTTTAATGAAACATTGAAATTCAAAGGTGGCCTGCACAATGTTGACCTTGGGTGACCCTTAGGTATAGCTTCTGATGTCATTCCGTCTTAAAACACGATGTTAAGTTCATCCAGGATGCTCAGGCACTAAAATTTGTTTAATTCTTCCTCAAACTGCCCAGTATAGAGTTAGGCCAAAAAGAAATCTATTTAATTAATTTTACCAATATATACATTGGCCTTCACACTGATCACTCTGGCTGGCCTGGGCAGCATCTTTCTGGCAAGGGACTCTCCTTCAATCATCCAGTAAGCTGAGGACCTCTGTGCCCCTCCCATCACTCCAGTTGCCTCACTCACAGAGGTCATTACCACCCCACCTTTCCTGTTTATGTGGAACCTGGTCTCAAAGATAGTCCTCCAATGAACTATGCCCGGAGGGAGTCAGTCATACCCTTGCATTGTCTCCCCTTGAATCTGGGCCAAATCTGTGGATCATTTTTGACCAACAGAATGCAAGAATTAGTGATGTGTGACTTCCAAAGATGAGTTACAAAATTTCTAACTTGTCCATAGGTCTCTTAGAATGCTCACTCTTGGGTCACTATCAGCAACCCCTCTGTGAAAGTCCTAAACCACATGAAAAGCCCAAATGAGCTCTCAGCCAGCCATCATCAACTGCCAGGGGTCTTGGACACCAAGCTTAGCCAAGCCCTCAGCCCCAGCTGCCATCTGACTGTAAATGCCTCAAACAGGGAACCAACACAGATATCAATCAGTAGTTACAAGCCACCACATTTTGAGGTGTTTTACTAGACAGGATAGCTACAATAGATACTAGGATAGCTAGAAGTTTCCCATTCAATCACTGTGGTTTTCATATCATTACATGTCTATATCACTTAGTATAAATTTAATTTTGCAAAAATGGTATACTATATACAGCTTTCTATGCCTTCTTAAAATGCATATTTTAAAATTCACATTTGCATATAGGTTTGGTTCATTCATTTTCATTGCTATTCTGTGTTAATATTCCAAAATTTATCCATTCTTATTAATGAACAGACTACCTTCAAATATTTGCTATTATGGCCAGTGCTAGAATATCTGTATACATGTCTCTCGTTCATATGCAAACATGTATCTAGCATACACACATAGGAGAGGAACTTCTGTTTTATGACATGCAAATGGACAACCTTACAACATGTCAATAATCTGAAACAATTTATACTCCCACTAACAGAGTATGAATGCCAGTTAACCTGCACACATTCGAAAACTCCCTGTTGTCACCCATCTTAATCTTTGGTCATCCATGCTTGTAAAATCATGCATGTAGCATGTTCATTGTTAAATAGTAGTGAAGTTAAGTATCTTTTTATGTGTTCAGAAATATGTATTTCTTCTTTGAAATAAGTGTCCATGTATTCAATCAAACCACTTCTTTCTACTAGGTTTTCTTTTTCTTTTTTTTTTTTTTTTTTGTACAAATTTTCCAGATGACTTATTTGTTGGGGATGTTATAGAAAGATATCCTACTCTTTTGTTTCTTTTTATTTACAGGATTTTAAATAAAATCTTGCCGCTTGATTAATGCCTCTCATAGCATTATGAGAGGGAAAGGGAGTAAGGAAGGGATCTAAACATCAATGTGTGTTTGCCTCTTGTATGCCCCCAAATGGGGACCTGGCCAACAACCCAGGCATGTGCCCTCATTGGGAACTGAATCAGCAATGCTTTGGTTCACAGGCCCCCGCTGAGTCCACTGAGCTACACCAGCCTGGAGCTTTCTTTTATGTCTTAATTTTTCACTTCATTTTTGGTATATTTTGATGAGCAGGAGTTTATTTTACTGTGAGCAAACATTTAAAACATTCATATAGCTACTTGTATCCTGTTTAAAAATAAACCTTTTCTCTCTTGAGCATAAAATTATTTCCTACATATTCTCCCAAAGTCATGGTTTTACCTTTTTGGTGTTCTTATGGGAGGGTAGGCATCCATTTTTTGTTTTAATGTGACCATTCTACTTTTTAGAGCTGTTATTGTTCATTCTTTTTTCATACTTTTTCTGTAATGAATACTAAAATTTTACCATTTTCTTAAGCAGCCTTTTGGTAAATACTCTCTTACCAGGTAAAAGAAATTCTCTCCTACTGTCGCTTGATTAACATCTTTTTAAAATTATTTTATTTGTGTTTAATTACAGTGGTCTGCATTTATGCCCCACTACTCCCCCCCCCACTCCAGCCAAACTCACCTCTCTCCCTTACTTCCACCACCCCTTGATTTTCTCCACACATCCTTCATAGTTATTCCTGAAAACCCTTCCCCCCCATTATCCCTTCCCACCTCCCCTCTGGTTACTGTAAGATTGTTCTTAATTTCAATGTCTCTAGTTATACTTTGCTTGCTTATTTTTGTTGTTGATTAGGTTCCAGTTAAAGGTGAGATCATATGTATTTGTCCCTCACTGTCTGGCTTATTTCACTTAGCATAATGCTCTCCAGTTCCATCCATGCTGTCACAATGGGCAGGAGCTCCTTCTTTCTCTCTGTTGTGTAGTATTCCATTGTGTAAATGTACCATAGTTGTTTGATCCACTCATTTACGGATAGGCACTTAGATTGTTTCCATCACTTGTCTATTGTAAATTCTGCTTCTGTGAACACTGGGGGATACGGTTCTTTTGGACTGGCATTTCAGGGTCCTTACGATATAATAGCAGCAGTGGTATTGCTGGGTCAAAAGACAGTTCCATTTTTAGTTTTCTGAGGAAATTCCAGTGTCTTCCACAGTGGCTGCACCAGTCTGCATTCCCAACAACAGTGCACTAGGGTTCCCTTTTCTCCACATCCTCTCTAACATTTGTTTGTTGATTTGTTTATGATGGTCATTCTCACCAGTGTGAAGTGGTATCTCATTGTGGTTTTAATTTACATCTCTCTGATAGCTAGTGATGCTGAGCATCTTTTCATGTCTTTGGGCCCTCTATATGTCCTCCTTGGAGAAGTATCTGTTCAAGTCTTCTGCCCATTTTTAATCGGGTTGTTTGTCTTTGTGGAGTGGAGTTGTGTGAGTTCTTTATATATTTTGGAGATCAAGCCCTTGTCTGAGGTATCATTGGCAAATATATTTTCCCATATAGTTGGTTCTCTTTAAATTATAATGTTATTTTAGTTAGCCAAGTAGATACTTTTTAATTTGATGGGGTCCCATTTGTTTATTCTTTCTTTTATAACCCTTGCTTTAGGGGACATATCAGGTGAAGATATTGCTGTATGGAATGTCTCAGATTTTCCTGACAAAGTTTTCCTCTAGGATTTTTATGGTGTCATGACTTATATATAAGGCTTTTATCCACCTTGAATTTATTTTTGTGTATGGTGTAAGTTGGTGATCAAGTTTCATTTTTTTTTTTTTGTATGTAACTGTCCAGATCTCCCAACACCATTTGCTGAAGAGGCTATTTTTACTCCATTTTATACTTATTCCCCCTTTGCCAAATATTAATTCAGCATAGAGACTTGGGTTTATTTCTGGGCTCTCTGTTCTATTTAATTGATCTATGTGTCTGTTTTATGCCATTACCAGGCTGTTTGATTGCATTGGCCTTCTAATATAGTTTGATATCAGGTATTATGATTCCTCCTACTTTGTTCCTCTCTCAAAATTACTGCAGCTAATCGGGGTCTTTAGCAGTTCCATATAAATTTCTGAAATGTTTGTTCTACATCTGTGGAATATGTCATGGGTACTTTAATAGGGATTGCATTGAATCTATAAATCGCTTTGGGTAGTATGACCATTTTGATGATGTTAACTCTTCCAATCCATGAGTATGGTAGATGGTTCCGTTTGTTTGTGTCTTCCTTAATTTCTTTCTTTAGTGTTGTATAGTTTTCTAAGTACAGGTCTTTTACCTCCTTGGTTAGGTTTATTCCTAGGTACTTTATTTTTCTTGTTGCTGTAGCAAATGGGATTTTTTCCCTGATTTCTGCTTCTGACATTTCATTGTTGGTGTACAAAAATGCCTTTCATTTCTGAATATTGACGTTGTATCCCACTGTTCTGCCAAATTCATTAGGTCAAGCAGTTTTTTGATGGAGTCTATAGGATTTTCTACATACACTACCATGTCATCTGCAAACAATGACAGTTTTGCTTCCTCCTTTCCAATTTGGATGCCTCTTATTTGTTTTTATTGTCTGATTGCTGTGGCTAGGACTTCCAGTACTATGTTGAATAGGACTGGTGAAAGTGGCCATCCTTGTATTGTTCCTGATCTTAGTGGGAAAGCTCTAAGTTCTTCCTCACTCAGTGTGATGCTGGCCATAGGTCTCTCATATATGGCCTTTATTGTGTTCAGGAATGCTTCCTATATTCACACTTTGCTAAGTGTTTTTATCATAAATAGGTGCTATACCTTATCAAATGCTTTTTCTGAATCTATTGCTAAGATCATGTGATTTTTGTCTTTCATTTTATATGATTCATGTATTATGTTCCCTGATTTGCGAATTTTGTACCATCCTTGCATCCTTGGGATGAATCCCGCTTGATCATAGTGTATGATCTTTTTAATGTATTACTGGATGTGGTTTGCCAATATTTTGTTGAGGATTTTAGCGTCTATGTACTTCAGCAATACTGGCCTGAAGTTTTCTTTCTTTGTTATGTCTGTGTCTGGTTTTGGGATTAGGATGATGCTGGCTTCATAAAAAGAGTTTGGGAGTCTTCCATCTTCTTGAATTTTTGAAAATAATCTGTGGAAGATGGGGGTTAACTCTCCCATAAATGCTTTGTAAAATTATCCTGTAAAACCACCTGGTCCAGGGCTTTTGTGTGTCACAAGCTATTGAATTACTGTTTCAAATTCATCAGGTATAATTGGTCTGTTCAGGCTTTCTGCTTCTTCTTCATTGAGTTTTAGTAGATTATATTTTTCTAGAAAGGTGTCCATTTCACCTAGGTTTTCAAATTTCTTGGCATACAGTTTATCATAGTAATTTCTTACAGTCCTTTGTATTTCTGTGGCATCAGGTGTAATCTCTCCTCTTTCATTTCTGATTGTGTTTATTTGGGTCTTCTGTCTTTTTTTCTTGATGAGTCTGCTTAAAGGCTTGTCAGTTTTGTTTATCTTTTCAAAGAACCAGCTCCTGGATTCATTGATCCTTAGAATGTGCTTATAGTGTCTATGTATTTAATTCTGCTCTGATCTTGGGTATTTCCTTCCTTCTACTTTTCTGGGCTATTTGTTGTTGTTCCTCAAGTTGTTGGAGGCATAGGGTTAGGTTGTTTGTTTGAAATGTTTCTATCTTTTTTAGGTATGCTTGTATTGCTATGAATTTACCTCTCAGGACTTGCCTTCCCTGTGTCCCATAAATTTTCCATTGCTGTGAGTTCATTTTCATTTATTTCCAGAAACTTTTTGATTTCTTCCCTAATTTCATTCTTGACCCATTTATTGTTTAATACCATGCTATTCAATCTCCATGAGTTTGAGTGTTTGGGGTTTTTTTTTTTTTTTCCTTGAAGCTGGTTTCTAGTTTCAGTCCCTTGTGGTCAGAGAAAATACATGATATGATTTCAATTTTCTTGTATTTGTTGAGGCTTGTTTTGTGTCCTATCATGTGGTCTATCTTTGAAAATGTCCCATGTGCATTTGAAAAGAATGTGTAGTTTGCTTCTTTGGGATGAAAGGCTTTCTATGTATCAGTTAAGTCCATTTGTTCTAGGGTATTGCCACAATATCTTTGTTGATATTTTGTTTGGAAGATCTGTCCAGTTGACAGTGGGGTGTTGAAGTCCCCTACTATGGTTGTGTTGCTGTCAATATCTTTCTTGAAGTCATCTAAGATTTTCTTTATGCATTTGGGTGCTCCCATGTTGGTTGTATATATATTTACAATGTTTATGTCTTCTTGGTGGATTCTTCCCTTGAGTATTATGAAGTGACCTTCTGGGTCTCTCTTTATGGCTGTTTTTTAGAAGTCTATTTTGTCTAATATGAGTATTGCTACCCTGGATTTTTTTCCTGTCCATTTGCTTGGAAAATTTGTTTCCAGCCCTCTACTTTCAGTCTGTGTAGGTCTCTTGTTCTGAGGTGGGTCTCTTGTAGGCAGCATATATGTGGGTCATGATTTCTTACCCATTCAGTTATTCCATATCTTTGGATTGGAGCATTTAAAACATTTTTGTTTAAGGTTATTATAGATAGGTACTTATCACCATCTTTTCATACCTGTGTTTCTCTCTCTCTCTCTCTCTCTCTCTCTCTCTCTCTCTCTCTCTCTCTCTCTCTCTCTGTTTTTCTTCCTGTTCTTAAAGCAGACCCTTTAACATCTCTTGCAGAGCTGGTTTGGAAGAAGTGGTTTCTTTGAGGCTTCTTTTGTCTGGGAATCTCCTTATTTGGCCTTCCATTTTAATTGAGAGCCTTACTGGATAAAGTAGTCTTGGTTGCAGGCCTCTGGTTTTCATTACTTGGAATGTTCCTTGCCAATCCCTTCTGGCTTGGAGCGTTTCCATTGAGAAGTCAGCTGCTAACCTTATTGGGGCTCCCTTGTATATTAGGTCCTGTTTCTCCCTTGCTGTCTTCAAGATTCTCTGTCTTGTAATTTTGCCATTTTATTTTTTTAAGATTTTATTTACTTTTATAGAGGGGGAGGGAGGAAGAAAGAGAGAGAAACATAAATGTGTAGTTGCCTCTCACGTGGCCCTCACTGGGGATGTGGCCCGCAACCCAGGCATGTGCCCTGACTGGGAATCGAACCTGCAATGCTTTGGTTCACAGCCCGTTCTCAATCCACTGAGCTAAGCTAGCCAGGGCATAATTTTGCCATTTTAATTATGATGTGTCTTGAAGTGGGCTTCTTTGGGTTCCTCTTGATTGGGACTGTGTTTCCTGGATTTGTGTGACTCTCTCATCAAATTATGGAAGTTTTCCATCATTACTTTTTCAACCAGGTTTCTATCCCTTGCTCGTCCTCTCCTCCTTCTGGTATCCCTATTATATGGATATTATTACACCTCATGTTGTCTTGCAGTTCACTTAACACCTCTTCATTCTTTCTGAGTCTCTTTTCCTTTTCTTGCTCATTCTGGGTGTTTTTTCATACCTTGTCCTCCAGCTCACTGATTCAATCCTCTGCTTCATCTAGCCTGCTTTTCATTTCTTCTACTGTGTTCTTCAATTTGGAAATTGTATTCATTTCCTCTTGGCCCTTGTTGATAAGTTTCCATTTCCTTTTTCATGTTGATACAGTTTGCAATGAGTTCACTCTAGTTTCCCTGTAGTTTTTGGTAATTTTCTGTGAGCTCATTGATCTTCCTTATAACTATTGCTTTGGACTCAATATCTGATAGTTGACTTGCCTCTATTTCATTTAGCATTCTTTCTGAGGCTTCCTCCTTTCTTTTCATTTGGGGATTGTTTGTCTTCCCATTGTTTGTGAGACTCTTCTTGTTACCCTCTGCTTCTTAAATTGATCTGTTCTGACTTCCTAGGTTTATGGTGTGAACTCCTGTGGTAGAATACCTGTGAGATTCTGTGGTTCAGTCTCCTTGGTCTCCTGAGCTTATTGATCTTGGGCTGTCATTTGTTAGATCTCTGTATGTCTTTGATTTTTTTTATTGTTGTTGGATCTTTCTTTGGTGGGTCCTTCTCTCCAGCTGGTTAACGGAGGGTCACTCCATCCACCACATTTTTATTCTGTTGTGCAAGTATGGACAGGTTGGTTCTGTCCATACCAGCAGGTGTGAAGCTGGTTCTTTTGTCTGTACAAGGTTTTGAGGCTTCTTTCTATTGTTCAGTTCTTTGTCCTGGGTAATTTCCTCCACCATTTAGTTGTATTTCTAGATTGGTGCTGGGTGGAGGTTAGTGTGGCTTCCACTCACTCCTTCACCTTCTTCCATTATTATCTGTTGGTGGTGGTTCCTTTTTGGTGGGTTTCCTCTTCCAGCCAGTATACTGGTGTTCACAGCTTCCACTTACTCTTTTATGTGAGCAGGTGGAGGGGATGGCAAAATGGATTAAGACAGCAGGTGTATATTCTGTAGTATTTAAAGTACCAGCCCGTACAGAAAAGACAGAAGATCCTTTGGGTATGTATAGTGTTAACACTGATATTTCACCCAACTAGCCACTTTTTAGAAAGGGTAGAAAAAACATAAGACTCTTGTTGGGGGTGGGGGAAGATTTCGAGTTGGATCTAGAAAGCAGTGAGCTTATGGGAGGTCAGATTATGAGATATAGTGAGAATAAAGGACAGAAAATAGGTGTAGTGTGTAAGAGAATAGTTAACCACAAGAATAATAAAGTTTCAGAAAGAGTGAAGTGAGCTAAGATCCAGGAGGAGTGTTGTATAGTATTTACAATTGCATTGAATAGCAATTATCAACAATAATGGAGCAACAATCATAGAATCTATGTGATCTGAATAACAAGAATAGGAAGTACAGGACCTTGTGCTATTGGAACACAAGTGAAGGGTAAAACAGAAAATTAAATATACACTATGAAATAGAGAACAAGGAAAACCAAACAATGCAATTTAACAAAGGGAAGACTAAACAGAAAGAAGAGAAATAAAAAAAATAGTAATAAAAGATGTAAAAACAATGAAAAAATAATAATAATATAAACCCTGTAACTTGCAAGTTCTCTGGAATAGCAAAGTGAAATTTGTCTCACTGTCTCAGTTGTTGGGTTGACCACTTTTTGGGTCTAATTGTGGTCCTTTCACAGCTCCAGGTAAAGGAAGGAAGGGAGGAAGGATGGAAGGAAGGGGAAAAAAAGCCTCTGCTGCCTTTAAACTGGCCAAGCCAGTTCTGCTGGTCTTCCTGGGTGCAGCAGGCTGAGCGGGGGATTGGTTTCACTCTTCTCTCTCCCTGTGGTTTTGCGGAGATGGCAGTCAGGTCTGAGCCACACTATTTGCAGTTGCCCAGCTACCAGCCCAGTTCCTCAGTTCGCTGCCCAGCCCCAAGTGCCCTTCTACACCAGGCCTATGCCTTCAGTCCACCAGTTGTGCTGTCTTTGAGGTGCATCAGTTAGGAGCAACTCACACACTGCCTTCTCACTCTGCTGTCACAGATGCTAGGGACTCTCAGTCTCTTCAGGGCAGGGGAGCCATTGTTGCTGCAGCAGTGGACACAGGCTCGTGTCTCCTCTGCTGCTGCAGGCAGGGTGGTGGGGTCAGGTGCAAGGTGCCTCTGGGTGGAGGGATCAGGGGTGGTCTGCCCCAGGGGCTGGATGGGTAAGTGCTCAGCCTCTACTACTGGGGCAGGATTGGCAGCCACTGGGCCACGGGTTTGGGCACACACTGCCTCTGGGGCTTCAGGTGTGAGCACATGGCCTCCACTGCAGCTGTAGCAGCCAGGGCTGGTTAACAGTTTTAATATGGGTGGATGCTGTTTTGGTTGCTATTTCTGCATTTGATGAACATATTTCTCTCCTTTAACCTGTTAAGGCAGTGCTACAGCATCTGCAAGTTTTCAAATGCTAAAGAAACCATGCATTCCCATAAAAAATACATACATTTATCATGATGTAGTAAACTGCGTTTAGGTATTTGCTAGCTTTGTTTCGAATTTTTACTTTCTGTTCATGGATATTGGCCTTAATTTTCCTTTCTTGTGCTTTCCTGTCTCATTTAGGTGTATTCAAAGCATTGTGCTGATATACTTTCTCTTCTGGAAGATTTTGCATAAGACTTAAACTATTTGTTATTGCAAGTTTGATGCACTTCACCCTAAAAATAACTGGACCTAGTACTTTATATAAATATAAATACAAATACAAATATAAATATAAATGTGTGTGTATGTATGTATATATATATATATATATATACATACACACACACACACACACACACACACTGGCTGGGGTGTGTGTGTGTGTTTGGTTTTTTGCTTGCTGATTTGGGGACTATTGATACCTGAGGAATGCTGAAGTCTAAAAGTTTGTGACCAGTGTGACTCAATTAAGCATGATCCCGCAAAGCAAAAGGTCGTCAGTTCAATTCCTGGTCAAGGCACATGCCTGGATTGCGGGCCCAGTCCCTGGTTGGGGATGCGTGTAAGAGGCAACCAACTGCACACATCTATGTTTCTCTTCCTTTTTTTCCCTCCCTTCCCCTGTGTCTAAAATGAAATCTTTTTTTTGAAAGTTTGTATCCCTTCAAAACTTGTATGTTGAAATCCTAACCCCAAAGGCAATGGCATTAGAAAATGGAGCCTTTGTGAGGTGATTAACATGCGGTGGAGCCCTCATGAATGCAGTTAGTGTCCTTTCAAAAGGCCCCATCTGTCCCCTTCATCATGTGAGAACATGGACAGCAATGGCTATGGAGCTGGTAGAGGGCCTAAACCAGAAATAGAACCATGCTGGTACCTTGATCTTGGACTTCAATAGTGATAGCCTTCAATAGTGAAAAATGAATGTTTATACGCCACCCAGTCTGTGGTATTTTGTTACTGCAGCCTAAACAGATTAAGGCAGGGAAGTTATATTTTCGTAGAAATTTCCCCAGAAATTAGAGAATTTGAAAGAATGGTGGCAGGAAGAAGGGCCTTGCAGACGTAGCATTAATAACCCAGAAAAGTTTGTTCCTTACAATCCTAAAACACTAAGACTCAATAGTCCCAGGAGGCAGAAAATGAATTCAATGATTTTTGCTTTGCTTACACTCCACCCCCAATAGCACCTCTTCCAAGTTTTTAAAAAAACAAAATGGATACTTCAGTCCTTAAGTGCTTCCTACTCCTGATAAATTAGGCAAAACTAGATGATTGGCCTCTGTAAAGGTCAATAATTTTAGTCTGACTTGTGAGAGAACTGCTTTTAGCTTACTCAGTTATATTTCAGAAATGCTGAAGTAGACTTACTTGTTGAAGGATGTATTAGTCCATTTTTGTAGAAAAAAAGCATCAAGACTTAGAGCCTGATTTTTTTCTAGTGGCCTGTGGAGTGCAGGGAGGGAGCGAGCACCATGCAATGACACAGAAAGGAGCCTGGCTCATTTTACCACCAGGGAGGATACCTAGGTCCCATATTGTTCCTGTGCAGGAAACAGGCACAGCCTGGTAGGCCAAGAGTTGTAGATTAACTTGTGAAAGCTGCAGTTGTTTGAACCTTTTTCAACTTAATACAGCAAAGATAATTCTTTATGAGAAAACAAGTGAAATACCATGTACTTTGTGACCTAAAATAAAGTGACTTTAGATCTGATTTAGAGTTTGAAACAAGTAGTCAGGGAGAAAACTCACAAGACTATATACCTGCACAATTTTCTTTTCAAGTGGATGGCTTAGGAAACAGGGGAGAAACAACCCAGAAATTTTAACCACCACCAAGTACAGAACTTGCTTTTAAATAAAAAAGCAAGTTTAGTGAAAGCTGAGGTAGCTAGAGGTCACCTGTTTACATTTGTCCTCCAAAACATTCTTCTTAGTACAACTGGCTTGCATACACTTAAATATAATTTCAAAAAATAGGTTTCCAGATTACTCCGAAATTTAGACTTTATGACTGCACTTTTACAGGTGACTGTGCTTCCCAGCAATGCTTGTGAAAGCTGGTGGCTGTTACCACACATTAGCAGAAAGAAAAAAAAATAGTGACCCTTTGATTTACAAATTCTCTATTTTATAGTCAATAATAACTTAAGAGCACACACAAAAATCATTTTTAGACACTTTCCTAATATTCCTAAGGTTATCCTGCATCATGTAGTCTCTGATGTCTGATTAGGTCTATATTCTGAAGTTTAACCCATAATTAAGTACTTTTTATCACTTTCTCCCCAGGATGAATTCTTTGATATTCAGTATGGAATGAACTTCAGTTGAAATATTTTCCACATGCATTTTACTTACAGTTTTCCTCCAGTATGAGTCCTCTGGTGATTAGTAAGGGAAGAACTCTGACTAAAAGCTTTCCCACATTCTTTACATTTATAAGGTTTTTCTCCTGTATGAATTCTCATGTGTGTCATAAGGGATGAACTTTGTCTAAAGGCTTTCCCACACACTTTACAGTTAAATGGTTTCTCCCCAGTGTGAATTCTCTGGTGCTGAATTAGAGCTGAGCTTTGGTTGAAGGCCTTTTCACAATCATTACATTTATACGGTTTCTCTCCAGTGTGAATTTTTCGATGAGTATTAACTGCTGAGTGGGAACTAAAGGCTTTTCCACATTCTTTACAATTATATGGTTTCTCTCCAGTATGAATTCTATTGTGTATATTAAGCCGTGAAATCCAGGAGAAAGCTTTTCCACACTCATTACATTTGTAGGGTTTTTCTCCAGTATGAATTCTTTGATGTTGTATGAGAGCCGAGCTTTGGCTGAAGGCTTTCCCACATTCTTTACACGAATAAGGTTTCTCACCTGTGTGAATTCTCTGATGTATAATGAGAGCTGAGTGGTAACTGAATACTTTCCCACACTCATTACAATTAAAGGGTTTCTCTCCAGTATGAATTCTATGGTGCCTACTTAGCCGTGATATTGAAGTAAAGGCTTTCCCACACTGACTACATTCATATGGTTTCTCTCCAGTATGAATTCTATGATGCTGAATAAGAGATGAGCACTGGCTAAAGGCTCTCCCACATTCATTACACTTATAGGGCTTTTCCCCTGTGTGAATTCGCTGGTGATTATTAAGGGATGAGCTACCTTTAAATGTTTTCCCACACTCATTACATTTATAGGGTCTCTCTCCAGTGTGCATCCTCTGATGTCCAATGAGAGATGTAGTGAAACTGAACGCTTTTCCACAGTCACTGCATATGTAAGGTTTCTCTCCAGTGTGAACTCTCAGGTGCTGAGTCAGGGATGAGCTTTGGCTGAAGGCTTTCCTACATTCCTTACATTTATAGAGCTTCTCTCCAGTGTGGATTCTCTGATGTTTACTCAGGGAAGAACTGTGGAGGAAGATTTTCCCACATATGTTACACTCGTAACATTTTCGCACTGTATTGACTCCCAGTTGTTTAAATAGAATTGAATACTGCTGTGAATGGGGTTTCCTTCCTCTGGAAACAATTCTGGGTTTCCTAATAACTGATGATATTAGACCAAGATTTTTCTCAAGTTCAATACCTATGAGGTTCCTCTCCTTTGTGTAGGATTTTTTTATGGTAATTGAGACTTTCCTGAAAGGTTTGTTCTTTTTGCCTTGCTGCTTCTCCAGCTTGTCCTCATTTATGTAGATTTTCTCCAACTTGAAGTTAAAAGTACCATCACCTATGAGTTTACTCATTACTTCCTGATAGTCTTCTTTGGAAAATGTGGTTTCAAACAAGCTCCCCCACCCTAAAATAAATAAAACATGTAAGTCTCCCTTGCATTGGGAATAAAGAAAAGTGACATCAAAATATACAAGGATCACTAACAAATATATGCTCAGAATCTAAACAAATACAGAAGTTCTAAGAAGTGATGAGAACTGTATGAAAACAAAAACGAGGTGATGTATAAGGGTGAACAAGCTGGTATTTTAAACTGTGTGATGAGAAAATTAAACATGAGATATAACTAGCTGGCCATGCAAACATGTAGGTATAAAAATAACTCCAGTTAGAAAAAAAACTTTGTGTTTGAGAAACATAAAGAAGTCCAGTTTGTTTAAGCAAGAGGGAACAAGGGAGGAGTGCTGCAAGGTGAAGAGGTGGGCAAGTGCTGTGTCATGTAGCGCCTTCTAAAATCTAGAAAGGCATTTGGAATTTCTTATCAGGATCACTGGGGGTTGAGAGGGACACAATTTTGTTGAAGAAGAATAACTATGGTGTTGTCTGTCAAGGGGGTAAGGGCAAAGTAAACAAGGGCATATGGGGAGCAGCCAGTCAGGAGACTGACAAAACCCTCCTGGACGGAGGAGATGGCAGTTTGCAGTGGCATGGCAGTGGAAGCAGGCACATTTGACCTGCTCTGGAGGTAGAGGTAACCGGCATCTTCACCTACTAACAGTGTGTGCAGAGTAAGTAGAAAACAGGATGCAAGAGTAATACCTAGCTCTTGGCCCGGACAGATCAATGGAGACAGGGCCATGCGATAATATGGGAAAATTGAGAGAAGAGTACTTTCCAAGGACAGTTTTGTCCACTTTTTTGATTACTTAGGATACAGTGCAAGAAACAGAATCAGTTATTCAAAAGGAATAAATATATTTTATGAAAGAGCTTTTATTTCCTTAAAAAGAAAGGAGATATACAATCATGAGAAAAATTCAGAAAACTATAAAAATGAAAATGTAGTTTACCCATAAACACATGCAATGAAATCCTATTACATGTGAAATTTAGCACACCAGATTTTTTTTGTACATTAAAAAAATCTTTTACTTAAGAAATAAAAACAGACTGAAACTAAATTTCTCCCTCCCCCCTCTTCATTTAAAAAAAAACAAACTGTGGGCTTCTCTTCATGTAGATAAATGTAGGATGACACCATCTTTTTAAGGGCCGTGTAATATTCCAGTCATGAACACATCATCATTTACTAAATCCCTTCTGAAAATCATTTAGATTTCTTTTTCCCCAGTAATCCCTCATGTTGTGCCCTGGCTGGTGTGACTCAGTAGATTGAGCACCGGCACATTCTTTTACACATTCTTTGCAACTTTGCACAATTGTAGAATTATTTTCTTAAGACAAATTTCCAAACCTGGAATTGATTTTAATGATGCCAGATAGATTGTACCTATCAAAATCCCACTAAAGATATTGCATGACAGTATGGGGACAGTGGCGCAATGGATAACGACGCATCTGACTACAGATCAGAAGATTCTAAAGATATTGCATGTCACTTGGAGAGTAGCAAAACACTGGATATATATTTCTTAATTTCTGGTAATTTAATAAGAAAAAAATGGTATCACTGTTTTAGTTTGAATTTCATTGATTATAATGAGGTTGAGTAGTTTTGAAAAAAATCCTCAGTGAATTTTCAATTCCCATTCCTTGCCTTTTTAATCACAATACTCATGCCTTTGTGCTGTAATTACTCTCTGGACTTTTTATCTTTATATCATACCTTTGTATCTACAGCCACAGCAGTAATATCAACAGGGAAAAACTAAAAATTAAAATTTGTAAAAGACTGTTCAATAAAATATGGCTTAACAATACAACAGAGTCCTTTCAAAGAGGTAGGCCTCTACTTCATGAGGGTTGAACAATTGAAGGACATTCCCAATTAAAAACAGGCTCAATAACAACATGTATAATCAATCTTTCTGTTTCTCTCCATCTGTGTGTGTCTGTCTCTCTCGTGCACAAACACACTCAAACAATACTCACACAGTCTGAAAGGATTAACAGTAAAATACCAGCAAAGGTGCAATGTGGTTGGTAAAATTTCAAGGGAATCTCCTTTTCCAGCTCCTCTTATTTATTATACTATGTATACCTTGTACAAATAAATGCATATTGAAGAATTAGAGCCCATTTGGCACCAGTGATTTTTCTGACAACCAGAAAGCTCAGAATCAAGTCAGAAACTCATCCTGGCTACCCATTCTGGTACTTTCTACAGATATATTTACGTTCTAGAGTGCTGAATGAATTTCTATTTTATTTTATCATTATTCTTGCAGTCGGCTTCCTTGAGTTATTAGTAGAATATGGCAGAGTATACGTAAAATATGTAGTAGAAAAAAGATCCCTGAAATGAGAAAGACTTGGCTCTTCAAAGCAAAGGGCCTTTCTTAACAATATTAAGAAATATAAATAAACATCCTGATACAGCCTAATGAATTCTGAATTCTAAAGATAAAGAGGATATCCTATAATTTGAGACAGAAGACAAGACCAAAAAACATGTATTTCTATACAGGAAATAGAGGAAGCAGGATCACACTAACAGATTTTTTAGCAACAAGAGATTCTGTAGCACTCCAAATACAGTGGAGCACAATTTGAGCAATTCTGGGAGAAAACCTGATGCCAGAATTCTAGATCTAAACATAATTCCCACAGGAGAGGTAAAAAAACTGACTTTAGACAAGCACAAATATAGTACATGTGAACCTTTCTGAAAACATTTTTTAAGAACACATTCAAGTCAAACCAAAGGGAAAGATGTGAAGACAGAGTTCCTGAAAGGACACAGAAGACTGAGTGGACACAGAAAGCCTGCCTCCTGCCATCAAGAGAAATAAATGCTGGCCCTAGCTGGGGTGACTCAGTGGCTTAAGTGCCAGACTGTAAACTAAAGGGTCACTGGTTCGATTTCTGGTCAGGGTACATGCCCAGGCCGGTCCCCGGTTGGGGGCATGCAAGAGGCAGCCAATAGATGCCAATAGATGTTTCTCTCTTCCTCTCCCCCACCCCTCTAAAAAGAAATAAAAATTTTTTAAAAAGATAAATAAATGCTAGATAAGCAGCAAAAGTCAGAGGAGAGAGCCATCCTCTGGTACCAGAAACAAAGATAAAATTCAAAGTAGAACAGAGAGTGAGAGCTTAGGACCCAGCAACCCATGGAGTTCCAGCGACTGAGACCCAAGTCCTGGTAGCTGGGGTCTGGAACATATTATCTTAAAAATTTTCACAAAAGATTTAGTCATGATGAATATCTGCAAAATTTCTGCCTACATTTCATAACTGTTACCATTTTGCTACCCTGCCCTCTCTCCCTCATGTTGTATATGAATATAAGCACAGCTTTTTTTTCAGCTGAATTATGTGTAATAAGTTGCAAACCAGAAAGTCAAAGCAAAAACCCAATATGGAACAATGAGATTGTACTTAATGTTAAAAGGTATGTGAAAACCACAAAAAGGAAATAACTTAAGAAAATAATCCAGAAAAGCACAAAAAAAGGAGGGAGACAAACCTTCACACACTATGTATTATATATTCTGCACTCAAATTACAAGGGGAGTATTTTTTAAAAAGTGCAATCCAAATCGGAAGAATCCACCTCTCCCTCTGAACCTCCTACATCAAGTACTCAAAAGGTAAGACTGTGAAGCTACATCCTTTCCAGCATTTCCCACCTGGCCAGGGCCATCAGCAAAGGCCCTGGTCAGTGTCAGCTGAGAGCAGCCTCCTGGCTGGCTGGCAGGCAGCGTCCCACAGATAGACCAGATAGGCCCATTCCCCAGGGACCGTCACTCACCTAGACGTGCACCGTAGGAAAGTCCATTTCCCACCATCCAGGGGTCTTCCCCTTGCTGTAACTGGAAGATAACCTTTGGTTTGGAAAACAGAATCCCTGTGTGTGAGCAAGAAAAAGAGAATGAGTCCATGGCACAGGCACAAATAGCCATCCTGGCCTGTAGATCCAGGCCCAGTGTCTTGGGCCAAAAGGACAGTCCAAGGAAAGAGAGAGGTTTGTTCTGAGAGGGGCTTAAACCTGGGCTTCCAGGGAATCAAGAAAAAGGCTAGAGCTCTGGCTGTGTACTCCTCTAAGCTGGAACCTCCTGTGAGTCACAGGGAACAGAGGCCAGGGACAGGAGACAGGAAAAGCACAGAAAGAAACGTCACCAACTCTATGAAGTTGAAACCTTCGCAGCAGCTGAGAGGAATAGCAACTGCTACCCTCAAAGCCCACCTACTGCAGTGGTGGACTGAACCTGCGTGAGCCCTCAATGTCCTCCTTGGAGAGAACACCAAGATGCACCCCCAGCAGAGTATACATCGCCAGGCAGAGCCTTACCCACAGAACCTGAGTTGAGGCAGGGCCTCATCCACAGAGCCCGGGACAAGGCAAGGGCTCAACCAGTGAGCCCAGGACAAGGCCCAGCCTTACCCAGGGACACCAGGCTGTGGTAGTTCTCCAGCATCACCTCCCGGTACAAGGTTCTCTGTGCAGAGTCCAGGCACAGCCACTCGTCCCGGCTGAAGAGCACGGCCACGTCCCCGAACGTCACGGACTCCTGTAATAGCAAAGCCACTTCTGCTTGCCCAGAACCATCCCCACAAGGGGATGACTGAACAGTAACCCTGCTACCACTCAGGGCCCTGAGGATTTCAAGCCAAACTCTTCCTAACCCCCTCAGTTCCTAAGCACGAATCCATCACACACCTTCTGTGCAAGAAACCCTGTGCCCTCAGAATCTGAACAGCCACCAAACAAGACAAGCACTTAAAGTCATTAAACAAACCAGAATGACAGAGATGCAGGCCTTCAGATGTGGAAATGGACAATCATCGAGACCAAACTCCTTCCACAGGTGAGGTGTCAGCATCAGGTTTTAGAAGGAGTCTCCAGCACATTCCCTCAGGGAGGAACAGGTGTGCTGGACTGTCCCCATCTTGGGCCATCTTTGTGTCCTGGGTGAGGGGAGGCCCTGAAA
The DNA here is from genome assembly GCF_019186645.2 of Phyllostomus hastatus. NCBI lineage: Eukaryota > Metazoa > Chordata > Mammalia > Chiroptera > Phyllostomidae > Phyllostomus > Phyllostomus hastatus. The sequence goes on along the minus strand of NW_025333962.1, from coordinate 1,108,545 downwards.
ATGCCCCAAGCATGGCTTTGTCAGGACAGGGCCCAGGCAGTGGGCTGCACGAACCCTTCAACAGATCCCGGTGCAAAGGCTGCAGATAGAGCCCTCCCATCCACCCAGAGGCCCTTGCCCACCTCTCCCCAGCTTCCCTAGACCACTCACCTCTTTTAAACTAGTGACCCCTTTCTTTTCTTATTAAGAATCTTTTTCTTTAAAAGCAACTTAGCAAAGATCAATAAGTAAAAGAAAAAGAAATGTTAACTTTCTACCACAGAAACAAGTTTTGTTAACTTCTTCCTATGTGTCCTTTCAGATTTTTTACATGCTAAAACCGCTTTATATTTAAACAAAGACAGAAGATCCACTGCACGTTTTATTTGTTGTCTCTCATTTCATTGTATAGGTCAATCAGTTCATGTAACTAATCTACTGGTGGACATCTGGGTTATTTCCACTTTAGTAACTCTAAAAATGCCGGCTTGAGCAGCCCTGCAGGTCACCGGGAAAGTGTGCAAAGCTTTCTTCCTTAGGACACATTTCTAAAGGTGTCAGTGTAGAGTCACAGCATGCTTTCTCTTTACGGTCCTCCAAAGCCAGGAAGGAGGTCGAAAGGCCAGGAATGTTCTCTGGCCTGCAAGGGCAAACACAAAAATGAGAGGCTGTCTCAGTCCTTTTCAGTGTGTGTAAATCTTTTTAATAATGGCTAAAAAAGCCTCACCACACAGGAAAGGGTCCTCAAGGACTGGTAACCATCCCTTGGAATGAGTCAACCCCCAGTTTCCTGGAAGACATGGGCCTAACTTGTTACCTGACAAATTTGCCACACTGTAAACCTGGGTTGGATAATCCACTCATTTGCCTTCAAGGAGCTTTCCACCTTTGTGATCTCTTTAGCAGATCGCCTGGGATACACATCACACTCTGGCCAAACACTCACTTGAATGAGGTTTTTGTTGGTCTTCTATTTTTGTTGAGAAGTTTTCTGGGTTGGAAAGAGATTATGTTTTGAAGTATGCTTCCCATGAGCCATGAAAGGGTAAAGAAGGGAAGACAGATTTTTTTACATGCTTTCAGATTTTTTACATGCTAAAACCACTTTATATTTAAACAAAGACAGAAGATCCACTGCACGTTTTATTTGCTGTCTCTCATTTCATTGTATAGGTCAATCAGTTCATGTAACTAATCTACTGGTGGACATCTGGGTTATTTCCACTTGAGTTCCATTGCTGCAGACTGGATGCTTCCTTGCTCAGGGAAAGCTCGCTTACTTCCTCCAACCTGTCACCTCTTTCTTCTCTTTTTGCCATCTACATGAGCCCAGTACTGCTTGTCAGTCCAAAACTGCCCAATACTGAGGCATGTGTCCCTGACCACACCTGCTGACTCAGAGGTCCTCTTTCCTGGATCCTCCTAGAAAAATCACCTGGACCCTTACCAGGTACTGCCATGGTTGACTAGGAAGGCAAAGGCGCTGCCTTTCCTGCATAAATCCCTCATGTTGTGAGGGAATCATTTGACTCTTCCATGTCTTCACCCTTCACAGAGCACAGATACCCTGGATCCCTCACAGAGCTCTGAGTGTGACCGTGGATGGGACCTGTGGCCCATTGAATTCCTAGTCAGCAAGGACTTAACTGTTAAGCACAGAACTGACAATAAGTCTGGCAGTGAGTTGAGGCAGACTCCCTCTGATCCGACTGGGGCTTCCTGCCCAGATAAGCTCAGCAATGAGTGGAGCATGTTCATGAACCTCTGAACCCAAAAGGCAGTTCGAGGAAGGAAGCCTCACTCACCTGAGCCTGGGGTGGAAGCAACTCTGTGGCCATTTCCCCCTGCCGGCTGCCCTGGCTGCAGGAGGCACCTGTAAGGAAGAAGGAAGCTGTGACACTGTCCACACTGTCAGCACTCCCATACTTCAGGCCAGGCCACCACCACTGCACAGGGAGCCCCTGAAGAGGGAACCTCCAGAGAGAGGGGCCCTCAGCATGCCCCCAAACTCCCCATCACAGGCCTGCTACCTTCCAGCCAGTGGTTTGTGAATAAAGGATAATCCAACTAAGGTGTGAGAATTATCTGAAAATGCATGAACAGAGTGCAGGGCCATCAGCCCAGGCTCAAAGATTTAAAGCAATGAAAAATGACACAAATATTCCGCACATCAGCACTTTGATACTTTGAGCTATAATAACTGTAATTATGACAACAAAAAGAGGGCTACACAGGCCTGACAAGCCCAGGAACCAAAAGTAACCTGAGGACAGTATGCATGGTGACTCCTAACTGGCCCATCAACCTTCACAGTAGGCGAGCCCTGCCTACTATCCTCCTGCAGCTAAGACTCTTTCTCTGCCGAGTCAGAGGAACTCCAGCTTCCAGCTCCTTCAAAAAGAGCACCGAGTCCAGAACTCAACTCAGACCTCCCTGCTGTCACCTTGCTGCACCCACCGTCTCCTCCAGAGACTGCCCGAAGTCACCAGGCTACACCCACCAGCGCAAGCGCCACACATCTCTCTCCATCTTGCTTTTCATCCAGTCCCGGAAATTTCCCCAGCTCTGCTTCTTCTGCCTTCTTAACCTAGTGACCTGCCTTACATTTTTTCCTCTGATTCCGAAAATATACAAGGAACTGTACGCCTGCTATTCTCGGAGCATTTCTCAATCCACTCAGTCTTGCTTCAAGGCATGTCCTCAAATAAATCCTTATGGGTTTGAAGGCTTCTTTCATTGACAATTTTAATTCTTCAAGTGTCATCTGAAGAGCTTGGTGTGCTGTTCAGAAATAGCTAACCAAAAATTCTTCTGTTCTCTTCCTCTTGGAAGCTGCGCTTCCCTTATGAAAAAGAGTTACCAAACCTCCCTGTGTGAAAGGAACCATTACCGACCCACCTTCCCTTTCCCACCTCCTGAAATACAAGACTCAGAAGGAATAGCGTCGCTGGCTAGAAATGAACTTTAAAGACAGAGTAAAAGGACGTTACAACAACAAAAAAATAGTTAAGTCATTCTAGGAAAACGATGCCAAACAAGCAAGGTTTACAAGAACGGATAAATCTAAAGTACATGTATGCTCTGGGGAAGCGGGGAACCAACAAACACTACAAGCCGAAGACCACCACAGAGTTCACGAACCCCGAAACAAGACACTGTTCGCTGCAATCCTTTCCCACGGCCATTCCTCACGGAGCCCGGCCCGGGCACAGGCCCAGGACGAAAGCGGCTGCAGCTCCAACTTCCGGCCTCCAAGTTGGCCCCTCTGGGCAACGCCCCCTCCCCGGGCCGCGTCCACTTGCCCGGGCCGCCACGGCTAGAGCGCACCAAGCTGGGACTCGGGCTCTGGCCCCACCGCAGGAGGTGCACAACCTGGGCCCTCTCTCACCGGCAATCCGTACTCAGCGCCGCCGCAACAGGTCGCGAAGCTGCCAACCTCACCGGAGGCAAGCGGAAGACCTAGGGTAAGAACAGTTCTCACCGAAGCCGCCGAGCTTCAATGCGCCTGCGCACCGGAGAGCCGCGGGGTCCCCAGCTTGAGGCACGGTGCTTTTCCTTTCGAACTCTATTTCCCAGATGCAGCCGCGGCAGGCACCTCGACGGTGACCAGGAAGGATCAATAGCAACAGGCCTGAAGAATGCTCCCTCCTAGAAGCCAGGGAAGGTTGACCTACATCTCGAAGCATCAGCTCTAACCTCTTATCCTCTCGTTCACCCTTTTTATTCGTGATTATAATGACAATGATGATAAGAGGGAAATATGATAATGTATTTTAAAATGTGGAACATTACGCACTCTCTGATCCTTATTCTTGGTTGGTAAGAGAAGTGTTCAAATCCGTTACAAATTTTTGTCTAAATTATGTCTAAATTTTGTGGCCTCTAAAAGATATATTTTTAACTGGCATTCACATTAGGTAAAAACAAAAACAGAAACCCAGTACGTCCCTTTCCATAACACTCATTCTTTTAAAATGGTTCATTATAATCATGAAGCTTGTCTTCAGCTTCGACTACAATCCCCTTCTTCAAACTGCATTCCCATGACTGGCACCGTACATACCAAATAACATGAGCTCAATATGTTAAATAAATAGTTTTTAAAATATTCAACATTATAGCTTACAAAGGAAAACCTAATTCTAAAGGGCATTTGAAGGTAGAAAATAAAGAGGTTAACTAAATATGCCAGGAAAATGTGAAAAAGAAATCTGGGATCACAATGTTACAATAATATCTTTTCAAAGTAAAAAATGATTAAAATTGGATACATGAGTTGTTTTGTGTTGATAAAAGATACACATGACTAACCACACACGACTAACCATTAGGGAAATGCAAATCAAAACCATAATGAGTGCCCTGGCTGGTATGGCTCAGTAGATTGGTCCTCATCCTGCAAAACCCAGGTCATCTGTTTGATTCTGGGTCAGGGCACATGCCTGGGTTGCCCACCAGGTCCTTGGTTAGGGGCATGAGAGAGGCAACGGATTAATGTTTCTCTTGGACAGCTATGTTTCTCTCCTTCTCTTTCTTCTTCCCTTCCCCTCTCTCTAAAAATAAATAAAAATAAAATCTTTTTTTTTTTCAAAGCCTCCATGGAAGCTCTGGCTGGGTTGGCTCAGTTGGTTGGAGCTTCCTCTCATGCACAAAAAAAAAAAGGTTGCCAGTTCCATTCCAATCCTGGAATGTAGGGGAAGCAGCAACCAATCTCTCTCTCCCCGACCTCCCTTGGATGAGGATTTTTAAAAAATAACAATAAAAATACAAATCACAACGGGATATCAGTTTGCAACAGGGTGCAGCCAAGAGGGGGGACCCCAAATAGGGATTTGGAATGGGGTCCAGAACTCAAGGTGTCCAGAAAATATTAGGATGCCCTCACCCCCGCCCCAACAGGTGTGGGTTGGGGGAAAGGACAGATGGAGCAGGGCCATTGAAAGCTGTTTTACATAGCAACAGCTTTGCAGCTAACCTCTGGTGTGGTCACTTAACATATCTATAACCTTTAACTGGTTGCATAGATATGTTAAATAGCTGTGGCCATGCTCTGAGCCAGGGGAATGGAAGTAACTTCCCCACCAAGATGTAACTGAGGGCAGGTCCCCCCCGCCCCCACCCCAGTTACAGCGCCTGCCTGGAAGCTTGGAGAAGATTGGCTCCATGCCATGGGGCCACACCTGCCCAGACTCATGATGGCAGCCCAGTAAAACTGGAAGGATATGAGAGTGTTGGCAAGTGTAGCTGATTGTGGGGGGAGTCAGAAATGGGGCTGCAGAGGAAGATTGGCTTGGGGATTTAAAACCGAGACGCAGCACCAATTGGAGGGAGAAACACTCAGTCTTTAGCAGAATTGGGACTCCCGTGTCCTTGTGCAGAGAGAGCCACGCAGCTTTGCCAGAGTGGGGACCCCTGAAGCTTTAGAAGAGGGAACCACCACCTGGCTTTAGCAGAGATCCTGGCGACACAGCTGATGGAGCCAGGAACCGAGAGAGGCCTACCAGCTGAGACAGATTACTGGGAAGAACCAGGGGCTGCCTGAGCCACGGACTTCTATTTCTTTTCCTGAGATATGGTACCCCAGACTGGGCAAAGGGGTAAGGAAGGACTGTGTGTGTTTGTGGGTGTTTTAAGGGACTTTTGGATTTTGATGAAGACATTAGGTCACTACTTTAAGTCTGTGTGGCATTAAATAAACATTTCCTTTCCTTTTCACTAATCTCTGGCATTGAGAGACATCTTTCCTCTGCGGCAGACATAACAAACCTGGGGGGGTTCCTTTTGGTAATAGTATATTGCCCTTTGGCCCCCCTTGGCCCCTTTTGTTCTGTAACAAGTTCACACCTCTTAGTGTGGCTGCTGTGAAAACAAAACAATGCCATACAGAAAACAAGTGCTGATGAAGACCTGGAGACGGTGGAATCCTTGCGCGTTGCTGGTGGGAATGTAAAATGATGCAACCACAGTGGAAAATAGTAGGGTGGTTTCTGAGACAATTAAAAATAGAATTACTGTATAACCCAGCAATTCCACTTCTGGGTATATGCCCAAAAGAATTAAAAGCAGGGTCTTAAACAGGTATTTGTATACCAGTGTACACAGTGGCATTATTCACAATAGCCAAAATGTAGAAATATGTAGGAGACCATTCTGCATGGCGTGGGCCCAGCTCCCACTTGGAGATGCACAGGACCCATGCCCACGGATAGGTTCTCCCATGGGGAATCAGGCCTACAATGTGCCTAGGCCACTTTGAGTCTTGCTCTTGCTAAAAAACTCCCTCACCCTGAATTGAGGACATTTACTGCAAACTAACTTCCTAAAACCCATGCTAAAGCTTCCAAGGATGAGTATAACCAGTTCTACCACTTTTGCCTTTTCATTTGCAAATATCCCTCTTCTGTGATGTGATTAGCAGCACTGGTTCCTTTGTTTTCTGTAAAACATAACCACCTAAAGCGAACCTGTGCATAGTAAATGAGGACCATCATGTAGTATGCCAAGAAACCCTATTCAGGCCGATCATGGCAAGGGCCAAGGCTTTTGCTCCTCTTGAGAGAAAAGCCATGCTGTCCCTTTTCCTCCACTGGACTCGGTAGTCTGTGTGAATGTTCCATTTCATCCATAATGACTCGGACACTGCAGGCCGGTGTCTGCATCAGAAATAACCCAAGCATCAATGAAGGGCTGGGTGGATAAACAAAATGTGGTCTCCACATACAATGGGTTATTATTCAGCCATAGAAAGAAGTTCTGACACATGCTACAATATGGATGAATCTTGAAGGCATACTAAGTAAACTAAGCAGACACAAGAGACAAATATTATATAATTCCACTTATATAAGGTATCCAGAACAATCAGATTTATACACAAATAGTAGAATAATGGTTACCAGGGACTTGGAGGGAGAGGGAAATGAGGATTTATAGTTTAATGGGTACAGAGTTTCAGTTTGAAATAATGAAAAATTTCTGGAGAGAGATGGTGATGGTTGCAAAATGTGAATATAGTTAATGCAACTGAACTGTACACTTAAAATGGTAAATTTTATGTTATATGAATTTTATCACAATACAAAATAAAAACATAAAAATCATGAACCACTATTGGCAAAACAACATAGCACTGACATTTATGAAGTAAAAATAACATGGCAGACTTATTACCTCCCTTTATCTCTTAATATTCTTTAAAATAATAATAACATATATAATTTTCAAAGGAATATATTGAAAATATCTAGAAAAAGTCATCAAAACATCAGAAATTGAGTGAAAATCTTGGAAGGCATTGATAATGTGCTCTAAGATCCAAAATCCATCATATGTAAAGACTTGGAGGAAAAAGAAAAACAGAGAAAATGAAAAGGGGGAAAGAATTACAAATGGATTATATCAAGATATGGATAGAGGTACAGCAGAAAACATATTCAAGCTGAAAAAGATCTGGGCCTTCAGGTTAAATACAATATAAGGTGTTAAGCATAATAATTGGGGTGTAGGGGTGGAAAGATGGTGTCTACAAAAAATACAACCTGGGTTGAAACTTAAGAACTCTACGGAAAACAGGAAACCCTAAAAACTACCAGAATATAAGAAGGAAATAAAGATTACCTATGTATTTATTACTTGCCACAAGTAATAGATGCTACAGCAGAATAAGTGATTCATTGAAGCTGTTCAAAACACAGGATTCTTCCTTCTCTCCACCCTGCTCCTCAGGAGTGGAGTGAGATGTAGATATGGCCACAAGATCAAGTTTCTGTTGAGAAATAAAAGAGGAGAGGGACTGGGTGCTGGGTAACCAAGAATTCCACTCTTCCAGGCAAAGCAAGGGGTTAGGCTAGTCCTAGACTCTAATCAGCAGTTATGGATCCTAGAAGAATATGTGGAGTAATATTCTCAGATTTCTAAATTAAAATCATTTTGAATTTGGAATTCTATGACCTTTTAATCTAGCACTTACCTATGAGCAGAGCAAAGGCATTTGGAAGATGAAAATACAAATATACATACATTCTGATCTCTAGAATATTTCTGATGGAAATTGTCATGAATGCAATTTATTTTTAAAAATCAAAGTAAAACTTGTACAGATTATAAAAATGTAGTAAGTAAATGAATCGGAGTAAAAATGATTCTTGAAGCAGATTGTGAGGGTAATTTAACAATAGGGTTAAAAACCCAGTGATGGCAAAACAGAGAGGCAAAGAAGATATGAGAGCGAGCTGAGGTTCTTGTCTTATTCAGGAGAATAGCATAGATACAAGTTAACTTCAAATATAAAAAAAAAAAATTAATGTTTAAATATGTATGCTAAATATTTAATAGAAACCACCCAAATAGAAAAACAGTCAAATAGAATATGACTTTCTAATCAACTGCTGAGTAATCTTAAATTACATTGAACATCTCTTTTTAATTAAGTATTTGTTGGGGACCACTTTGTGTGGTATCAGGAACTGTAGCCTTGAGTGAGCGAGGCCTTGCCTGTAAGTCCCTTAGGGAACACCAGGAATGTTGGAGGCAGGCATGACCCAACACTAGCACCGAGGGTTCCCGTGGGAAATCAGGCCTAAAGAATGCATTATATCCCTTGAGGCTTGCTTTGCTTTGTATAGCCCTGTTGATATAAACCAGAAGTTTAAATTCAAAGCAGAAGGGAGTGAACTTCTAATCTCATGAAACACGCCCTAACAACCCTCTGGCATCAGTGTATCTAACCGGCCCTGACCTAAGGCAGATCTCTTCATTTCCTCAATTGTTATCTATAGATAATATCTGTTTTCTGTAACTATGGCCTTTAGACATTGATTGATGAGCTTTGCATGCATACTGTATACTCTTGTGCATACCGATCCCAATAAAAGCCATTTCTGAGAAAGGCTGGGGCATTCTCTACTAGAGGGAATCTCCACCCCCTTTCCCACTGGAACAACAGATTGTGTCCAGGATAACTCATTCTCATCCCAGGCAGTTAGGAAAGCTCTGAGGGATGGGGCATCCCACAAGTATTTGATTTATTATTGTAATTAGATTTTCATAAAAGTTGTCTTTTCACTGTGTTTTGTTAATGTGAAATTAAATTGTAGTTATAAGCAAAAGTTGGTTGCCTAGGGAACATAATTGTATATTCAGTTTAACAGAACTGAAAGAATATTTGTCTTGAAATGCAAGATTTTTTTGTTACATAGCCTTTTGCCATGCAATTACATTACAAATATTTTTAAATTTCAAAATGAAAATTACTTGTGCTGTTTGAGTTATAAGGGTTGGAGTGTGTAATATCAGCTCCTTAAAGAAAAAGCAAAGTGATCTATGATATGTCTCCCTTTCCCTGCAACAGGGAGTTTAATTTTACAATTAACATGCACAATTGTATTAGACTTCTGCAGGACAGTCTTCAGCACACTTACCATGAAGTTTTGCACAGTCCTATGTAGAGCTTTGAAGAGATGTGGCAAGTGTCTCTCCTTGACAATCTCACTTTCCCACATCATGGAAGTACTGGTCCCCACACACAGACATGATGATAGAAAATAAAATATAGTAAGTTATATTTCTAAATCTCAGATCTAATTTTCCTTGTTGATACCAGTAGGTAAGTGTGCAGGCAAGGATACTACTTCAAAAGATGCCAACACCAAAAAATATATTTGACAATTATGGAAGTAGTTGAGGGGAAACAAAAGTATTAAGAACTAGAACCAGTAAGCATGTTAAGCTGTGTTAAAGGGGCCCAAAATGACATCATGTGTTCAAAGTCCATGACACCAAACCTAGATTTATAATATTTGACCGATGCAGTTTCAGCCTTCTTCAGCAATGCAGTCTAAAATTCTGTCTCTTGGGCACTCTCTCTATCCCCCAAAAGAAACTGAGGCACTCTACCTGATAAAATCTTTGCCTTTCCCTAGAGGAAGGTAACTTTCCCTGAAACAATCCTTTGTTTTGCTAATAACTTTTTTTATCCTACCTATAAAACCTTCCATATTGCCCACATTGTACAGCATCTTGGGGCTCCTCTGTGCTCACTAGATGGGATGCTGCCTGATTCATGAGTTGTTCAATAAAGCCAATTGGATCTTCCAATTTACTCTATTGAATTTTTACTCTAACAATTGTGTTGCTTGTTTCTTTCTTACTAATTCACATCTATATCTATTCTCTATATTGATTCTCAGTCTGTTGCCTATATTGTATTGGTTAATAGCTGTTTACAGTTTGTGACTATTTTCACTTACTTCATGGTGTATTTTGATGAACAAAAGCTTGTAACTTTTAACAGGTAACTTAAAAATTGTTTTCCTTTTGGATTAGAGCTTATGATATTGTGATTTATTTTAAGAAAAATATACTTGGCTTTAGTTCTCGTTCCTGGCATAGAGCTCCAATATCTCTTGAAATTTCCCAAGTAATGATGATCATAAAGGTGTCCTTTGTTATGTTAATGAAAGACCCCAGGTGCCCTAAGGACAGAAGGTATAAACTTTCAGCTTCGCCTTCCAAAATCTGGGGAGGGGGTAGGAGAGATGGATTTGAGATTGAGTTTAAAGCCATGGCCAATAATTTGATCAGTTATATCTATGTAATGATACCTTCATAAAATCCGAGAAGGATGGGGTTCCAGCTTTTGAGCTAGATATCAAATGGAGATTTGAGGAGAATGGCACACAGACAGAGTATGGAAGCTCCGTGCCTGTTCCCCAAACCTTGCCCTATGCACCTTTTCCATCTGGCTGTTCCTGAGACATACCCTTTCAAAATAAACTATTAATCTCATAATAAAAATGTTTCTCTGAGTTCTGTGAGCTGCTGTAGCAAATTAATTGAATTCAAAGAGGGTGTCATTTGAACCTCCAATCTATAGTCAGAAGCACCAGTAACAACCTGGACTTATAATTGGCATTTGAAGTAGAGGTGGGGGGAGTCTTGTAGGACTGAGTTCTTCATATATGGGATCTGGTGCTATCTCTTGGTAGGTAGGTCAGATTGAGTTGAATTATAGGACACCCAGCTGCTATCAGAGAATTTCTTGATGTGGGGAATGAATTCACACATTGGAAATAGAACAAGAATTATTAGGGTTTTTATTGTTTTAATCATATTTAACAAAATTCTTCACTATCCTTAGGTCAAGAATCTGTTCTCATAAGTTACATTCAAACATCTTTAAAGTTTTAATGATTGTCTTTATTTATGTAGAGTTAATTTTGCATATGATTTGAGGTAAGGTCATTCTCTCTCATTGCTATTGCCCAGTTTCCCTAAATCACTTATTCACTGTTTATCCTTTACCTTGTGATTGGCAATGCCAGTTTTTTCACATATATGGACATATGTGTGGATTTCCTTGTGTGAACTTTCCACATATGTGTAACATTTTAAGGACTCTTTATTCCAATGCTCCTCACACTGACGTCCAGAGTCATGTAATCTCAGTAACACAAAGGTATTTATTTACATGGACTTCAACACATGGGTCCAATTTATGTGGACAATCAAAGGACTAAGGGTAGTCAAGTGCCTCTTTGAGGATAAGACAAGTGGTCTATTAAGATACATCACAAAGCTAGCCAGGGTCAATGGGAGTAGTGGAGTGACTCTTGGCCATCTCAGCTCCTCTCAGCCCAGGTTGGCTGTCTGTTCAAAGTCCTTGGCTTTCATACTCTTATGTGATGAAATGTTGCATCAGCCTTTGATTAACACATGCTGTTTTGTGCCATCTCCATAAACCCATGATGATTATGTTGCCCTACTGCACATGCTCTGAGAGGGTGGTGTTACCCTTCAGATCAGCACCTGTTGTTTACCACGTTGTACTGTGCATGCTCGAGGGTTTGCATCATCTCGGAGTCATCACTCTACTGAGCATGGTCTAAACATGGCTTCTTAATTGACAGGACTGATACATCTTTGTTCAGTCCTGCTCTCCATGTAGACCTGTAACTAGACCTGAATCCCAGCTGCCCCCTGAAGGTGAGGTACAAAGTATTAACCTTCCCAAAGAACTATTATGTTTTCTAAGTTGCAGACACAGGGACATAAGTGGGATGGATATGAAGGATGTGGGAAAATGGTGGAAGGAACTTAAAGTGGGATCAGACTGAATTTATTGATATGGGCTCAGTAAGCAGAGATTCTGCAATTAATGTTGCAGCTCAGACTTAGAAAAGGCTCTAACTGTTTGTTTGGTTAAAATATGAACCAAAAGGTTGTCCACAGTGAGAAAATTTAAAATGCTGCAACTGCCTTGGTTTGATGTAGAGGAAGGGACTCGAAGGCTTAGAGAGACTGGAATGTTAAAGTGGGTTTGTTTTTTAAGACCTACTCATTCACTCTGAGAGGGTCCAGAAGACATATTGTCCACCAAGACCATGAGAAGTAACTTTTTGAGGGGAGCCCCAGCTTCCTTGAAGGGCCCTGTGCTCACTCTTCCTGAAAGCCAGACCTTACTGTGGGAACTGTGGTCACTGAACTGGGAAACCTAAATGCAGTGGGAGTACCTGGATCCTGGGTTGGCCAAGCCAGATGGTGGCACTCAACCACCAAAGGCAAGGTGGGCAGGGGTTAACATGACACACAGTGGTGTTAAAGCAGCAATGGGAGTAGTCTGAGGCTTCGGCCTCAATTGTTCCTGCTGTTCCTAGAAGTGAAATAGATAGGAAACTGACTAAATTCTCACTTGTCTGTATAGGCAGAAAAGTTCTAGGTCAAGTAAACCAAAAGCTGACCTAAATCATAAAAACAGAGAGTCATGGCCCTTCAGCCAATTCCCAGACTTAAGGCAGTTTACAGACACAGAACTCCCAGAATGCAGGAGAGGCTGAGTCCCCTTGAAGAAAAACCCCAGTACACTACCAGAAATGCAGGCTGCTAATCTTTCCCTGGCCTGCAGTGTTTTACCTGACCACTTATGCATTGAAGAAAAAAACACCATTGTGGAGACTACTGCACCCTAGTTCTTCAACTGACACTAATCCCAGGACTCAAAGCATAGCTGTGGCCCCTGAGTCAAGGAAGAGGATTACAGAATTCAGACCATCAGTAGATTTTTAGCTCAGGTCTACCTCACAGTGGGTCCAGGAGGTCCCTCTGATGCCAGGCAGCACCCAGGGAGGCCAAGGGAGGCCTCAACACGCCCAGGTCCTTGTCACAGAAAAAGAAGGAATTCCAGAGCATGACAGAAAGATTTAGAAAAGCACAGTAAACTTTATTAAAGCGATAGTACATGCTGGAGAAGTGAGAGCAGGTTGCCCCAATGAGCTCTGGGTGGAAGGTTTCTTTTTTTAATATATTTCATTGATTATGCTATTACAGTTGTCTCATGTTTTCCCTCCCCTTTTTTCCCCTCCACTCTGCACCTGCCCACCATCATTCTCCGTTAGTTCATGTCCATGGGTCATACATATAAGTTCTTTGGCTTCTCCTTTCCTATACTATTCTTAACCTCCCCCCGTCTGTTAGTACTTACTATTTATGCTTCTTATTCCCTTTACCTTTTCCCTCATTCTCCCTCTCCCCCTCCCCACTGATAACCCTCCGTGTGATCTCCACTTCTATGATTCTGTTCCTGTTCTAGTTGTTTGCTTAGTTTGTTTTTGGTTTTGTTTTTTTTTAGGTTCAGTTGTTGATAGTTGTGAATTTGTTGTCATTTTACTATTCATAGTTTTGACCATCTTCTTTTTCTTAGATAAGTCCCTTTAACATTTCATATAATAAGGGTTTGGTGATGATGAACTCCTTTAACTTGATCTTATCTGGGAAGCACTTTATCTGCCCTTCCAGGTTGAATGTTTATTTCTTCCTTCTGCTCCAAATCACTGATCTGGGTCCTGGTTTCCTTCCCTTCACTGGTGGTTCCCCATATATTTTTCTTTATTTCACTTTGCATAGCTTTCATTTTTCCTCTTTTGTGATCATACTCAATCATTTCTGTGAGCATCTTGATTACCAGTGTTTTGAACTCTGCATCTGATAGATTGGCTCTCTCTTCATTGCTTAGTTCTAATTTTTTTGGAAATTTGATCTGTTCTTTCATTTGGGCCATTTTTTAAATCTTGGTGCAGCTGTAGCATTGTACGGAGCAGAGCCTTAGGTATTCACTAGGGTGGGGTAGCCCATGTCTCTGTGTTGTGGTGCTATATGTGGGGGAGGGGTCTGAGAGGGAACAATGCCACTTGCTTGGCTCTTGGCTGGCTTTCAGTCACTACTCACAAGCAAATTGGGTCCTTCTGGTGCTGACTCCCGTGTGGGTGGGCTTGTGTATGTTCTAGAACCTTGTTGGTCTCTCCAGTGAACCCTTCTGCAAGGCTGGGAGTTTCTCCTGCTGCTGCAACCCCCAAAGGTTTTTACAGCCAGAGGTTTTGAGGCTTTATTTCCCTGTGCTGGAACCCTGGGTGGCATGGTCTGCCTTACTCCCTAATTGTTCCTCCTTATTTATCTGCACACAAATGTGGGACCACCCTCTCCACCAGCCACTGCCTTGCCATGCATCCTCTCTACTTTGGCTGCCTGTCTCCACCTCTCCTACCAGCCTGAATGAATATTTCTTCTTTAACTCCTTGGTTGTCAGACTTCCATACAGTTTGATTTTCTGGAAGTTCTGGTTATTTTTTGTCTTCAAATTTGTTGTCCTTCTTTTTATTGTGGAAGGAAGCAAGGTATATCTACCTATGCCTTCATCTTGGCTGGAAGTTTCTGGGTGGAAGATTTCTATAAACATGAGCAGGGGTTTGGAGCAGGTGGGGGTCAGATCTGGTGGTCCTGAGGTTCTGACATTGGTGGGGTGACTGCCGACACCATTCATCCTTTACCAGGACTCCTCTCCAGATCATGATTTCTCTTCTCTTTTCTTCTTTTCTTTCCTTTTCTTTTTTGGTCCTATCAATTACAGGAAACTGGGGGGTGTGGAGGGGGGAGCAGGAAAACAGGTGGTCAGTGAAGGTCATGTTTGGGATGTTCCAGCCAAGACAGAAGAGGGGAGGGGCAGAGGTTGAAGCCTTTGTTCCTTGTTCTCACTTCCTTGCCTCACCTCAACTCATCTTGTATTTTCCAAGTTCTAAGATGCATAGTTGGAATATATATACTGAGAAGCTGATATAATCCCTGCATTGGTTGTTCAACTTGTGGACTGAGGGTTATTATAGTGGGAAGGTCCATGCAAAAGCCATGGGCCTGTTTCCAACTGGAAAAAGAGTAAACCAGCTGCAGCCTGTCAAAGTACCGATGCCTAGGCCCACCTTCAAAGATTTGGATGCAATTGGTGTGGGAAGAAGCCCCAGCATAAGTAACTTTACAAAGTTACTCAAGGACTTAATGTGCACTCAGGATTGAAAGCTCCTGAATGGAAGTGGTTAACACGCCATGGGACTGCAGTGATCTGACCTCGGCTAAAACAGAAAACGGTCCCCCCCAGAATTCGGCCCGAACTGTAAGCTAGCTTTTCAATCAGTGATTGGATTCAGCGTGAGTTCATTAAAGGAAAACTTAAAGATACAGAGCAAGGGATTAAATTGCTCCTAGATGTTAACTGAATTTAAGAGCTCAAACACAACTTTATCTGATAACCAAATTAAAGTTGCTTAACCGCATTACTTCTAAAAGAGGGCTCTGCAAAAATAAAAAGTGGGACAACATATAATCTCACATCTCCATTTGAACTCAGGTTTCAATACCACAGATATGAATGATGGGTTAACCAAAGGTCTGATATCACAAGGTCCGACAGCAGAAAGAAGTGGGTGTGAATTCTGCACTGCCAGTTATTAGTTGTAAGACCTTGGGTAGGTAATTCAACCTTCTTGAGATCCTAAAATGGAGATAATAATACCTGTTTCTCAAGAGGCTTGCAAGGATGAAATGTGATGGAGTGTTGAAAGCATCTTTGTTAGGTTCTTTGACACTGAGACTATCTGTGGTAACTCAGTGTTACAGTAAAGATGTTCAGAGAAGGTAGGGAAGAGGCAAAAGACACATGCCCCACCTGGATTTCCCTGGTGCTACTAAAACACCAGTTCCATAAGAGGCCACCCTGAGTGAGCAATCAGCAGCAGGCATTTCTCACTTGGAATCCCTGCCACCATGGTTCAGATACTTTCCATCTCTTTTCTTGGACTGTGGAGTAACTGACTCTGTCTTGCTCTATTTTGAAGGTGGACTAGCTGGGCCTATCATTCTCCTATATGAGGGGCCCTACTTAGTATAGTTTCCACTCCAGGACACTTCATGGGCCACTGACTAGCCATCAGTGGTGCCCAGAGAGAGGGAGAGGTCATGTGTCACCAAGCATGCACAAAGAAGCCCTCTGAAGGGAGTATTGGACACATGGGGCTTCCTAGCAGGCAAGAGTTTTGTGTGGCATGTTTAGTACAACTCTGAGTGTCCCAACCAGCAGGAGTTGATGAAACAGTAGCTGAAACATCAAAAACACTCACCCAGGTCCATCCAATTAAAAAAATTAATAAATAAAATGCAAATGAAATGTTGAAAAAAAAGCAAAACAAAACACCCTTTCTAGGTTGTGCGTTTGTGTGTGTTCCACCAGAGGACAGGAAACTTTAAGGTGATAAATTTTGTTTTTACATGTGAATAAGCCCAATAAAGTATAATGATTCCTTGAATAATAGATAATTATAGATAACTTATTGAACATTTTATAATTGCCAGGAACTCCCCTAAACATTTTCCATTATTTAATTTATTGATTGTATTGTCTTTAACTAGTTCATATTGCAAGTTATAATTATGCAGTTGTTAGCTAACCTGTTTTTCATTTCTGTCCCTCCATTAGACTGGAAGTTGCATGACAGTGTTATCTGTTTAACTTACTATTCCATACTGACTCGTGAGTCTGGATCATTGTAGTATCTGCATAAGGTTCTTATTGAATGAGTAAATGTGGGCACCTTGAATCTTCATCTAAAAACCCAAATTAAGCTGTTGTTATCATAGCACATTGTGTTTGGTTATGAGCAAGAGTCTTTTAAAATTTTTGAAATATATTTTAGGTAAATATAATTTCAAAATTTTTGAAATTTTGAGAAAATTGTGAGACAATTTTTGAGTAATTGTCTCACAGTGTTTTCTCAATAGCTTTTATGTGGTTTATACATTGGGGAAAATGTTCTTTTATAGAGAATGCTAGGCATTGTCAAAACTAAAATCAGTAAGATCTCTCTTGAGAAGAACTTGTACCATTAACTTATGTTGATCAAAGTTATAATAAGTATTTTGGAAAAAAGAAATACCACATTCCTGGAGGCATTGCAGAAATAAGTGCCACCATCAAGAACCTGAAGGATGTGGGGTAAAAGGGACAAAATATATGATGACAGAAGATGATTTGACTTTGGGGGGTGGGCACAGAATGCAACATGAAAATATGTATCACTGAAATGTACACTGGAAACCTATATAATCTTATTAACTGATGACACCTCAATAAATTTAACATAAAGAAAACAAAGAACAGAAAGGATGGAGGTGTGGTGATTCCCACCAAATCCCCACTTACCTCTCCTGTATGGCCTGGGCAGGGAAAAGGTGGACCTTGGAGAGTGACAGTAGGTTATTTTGGGTTTATCCCGGTGGTGGTTCTAATTTCAGCCTCTGTACAAGATGTAGTTCCATTGCTGGAGCAACCAACTCATCCCTTGGTGCCTGATATGCAGCTACTCATTTGGCAAACACGAGTTTCTGAATCCCTGCCTGTAAAGACCACCAGAAGCAGTTTGCTTTAGGCTGGTGAGGCCAGCAGTACACCTCCACTGTCCTGTTGCAGGGGATCATCAGTCTCCCGCCCGTGTCATCACTGAGGTCATAGGGTTCTTGACCCCCATTCCCTTCCACAAGGCAGCACACTGCCCACTGCAGTGACAACATTATGCTATTTGGACTTTGTGAGGAAGAAGTAGCAACTATTCTAGACTTGTTAGTGAGAAAATTGTGTGCCAGAGAATGGAAAATAAATCTGACAAGAATTCAGGGAACTTCTACTTTCTAGAAGTTTGGGGGTATGGGATATTCTCATACAGATGTAGACAGACAGACAGATCAATTGATCTCCATCTCTTCTATGGTGAGAATAAATTGTTGTATCCAGCCTTTCTATACTCTAAAAAAGGATGCACAAGATCCAGTGGTCCTCTCTCTGGATTTTGTTCCTCATTTCGGTGTGTTACTCTGGCCCATTTACCAAGTGCCCAGAAAAGCTGCTGGTGCTGAGTAAGGTCCAGAGCAAGCAGAGGCTCTTCAACAGCCCAGGCTGTGTGACCCAGCAGGTACCATGCGTTTCCAGTGTCAGTGGCAGGTACAGATGCTGTTTTCAATGACTGTCATGTTCTGATTTTAAAGGAAATAAACACTTGAAATGACTCATCCCTGAGTATAATATTTTTGGTAGGCTTTGGTAGTTGACTTTATCAGATTAAAGATCTCCAGATTGTTATATTTTTTAAATCATGAATGGATATTGGATGTCATCAAATGTTTTTTTCTGCATCCATTTAGATAATCATGTTTTTCCCTTTAATCTGTTAATGTAGTGAATTACATGAATAAATTTTCTAAGTCATTAATCTACTAAACTGCATTTCTGGAACAAACCACACTTGATTATAATGTTTTTATGTATTTCTGTTTGCAAGTGTTTTATTATAATTTTTGGTTCTATGCTTCTTTGTTAGGTTATAAATTTTATTTCTTGCCCTAGCTATGTATTTAGATTCATAAAATGCTAAATGTATCCTTTTTTCTATTCTGAAATTGTTTTGTTAAAAAAATGACTTCTGCTGCAACACATACTTCTGTATGTTGGATTAATTCCATTTGATGTGAGAGTTTTCCTGGTTTTTATAAGATTTTCTCCCAGCACATTAATATGTTACACTCCAAATAAAAAGGTCTAAATGCAGATAAACCCACACAGCTGATAGCATTACAGCTAAAGAAAATAGGATTGTTCCTGACACTCCTTTAAACTCTCACAGCCTCTCTCTCAGCTCAGTGTGGCCCCCTGTTGTTGCTCAGGAGCTCTTCTGGGTGGTCCTCAGTGCCAGCAACCCTTCACTAGGCCTCTTTCTCCAAGGCACTTCCACCTTCCTTCAAACGGGAAGAGCTCTCTCTCTCTCTCTCTCTCTCTCTCTCTCTCTCTCTCTCTCTCTCTCTCTCTCTCTCTCTCCCTCCCTCCCTCCCTCTCTCCCTCTCTCTCTCTCTCTCCCTCTCTCTCTCTTCCTCATTCGTATTGATGTATCTGATAAGTTACCACATCTTTTTAACTATGCTATTATTTTTTTTAATAAGAAGTGGTTTTGTTAGTGGTTTGTTCAAATACTATTCTTCCCATAACATCAGTTATTTTTCATTGGCATTTTTACTCAACACAAAAGTTTTCAGGGATACATTTACAGCAGCCCAGGAGAAACACCTGTATCCACTCCTTGATTAATTTGTGCTGCTCCTCTGTACCGGAGACTCCAATTGCTGACTCTTGTGCCTCGTAGATACCAACATTGCTTTATCACAGTTTTCATTCAGGTCTCTGCCCAAATATCACTTACCATACAGGTCTTCTGTATATCCAACTCAGTATCCATGTACAAAAATGTGAATTTGGACCCCCACCACACATTACATACAAGAATTAACTCAACTTGGATCAAAGGCCTAGATATGAAAGCTAAAACTGTTAAAATCTTACAATAAAATCTAGATGTAAGTCTTCACAATATCAGATATATCTTTTTGAATTAGTGTTTTGGGTTTTTCAAATAAATACCAGAAATGAAGTAGTTCTAATTATAATTTTTAGAGGAACCTCCATACTGCTTTCCACAGTGGCTGCACCAGTCTGCATTCCCACTAACAGTTCACTAGGGTTCCTTTTCTCCAATCCTTGCCAGCACTTGTTAATTTATTGATGACAGAAAGTTCTGGCAGGTGTGAGATGCTATCTCACTGTGGTTTTAATATTCGTATCTCTGATGGTTAGTGACATTGAGCATTTTTTCATATACCCTTGGCCATCTGTATGTCCTCTTTGGAGAAGTGTCTATTTAGGCCCTCTGCTCATTTTTTAATTAGATTGTCTTTTTTGGTGTAAAGTTGTATGAATTCTTATATATTTTGAATATTTATCTCTAATCTGATGTATTATTGGTGACTATCTTCTCTCAATGTGTTCATTTTGTTTTCTTTATAATTTTTTTAATCCTCACCTGAGGATGTTTACTGATTTTAGAGGAAGAGGAACGAGGGAGAGAGAGAAAGGGGCAGAAACATTGATATGAGGGAGAAATGTTGAGCTGTTGCTTCCTATGTGCACCCAACCAGGGATTGAACATACAACCCAAGTATGTGCCCTGACTGGGAATCAAACCTGCAAGTTTTGGTGTACACAATGACACTCCAACCAACTGAGCAACCTGGCCATGGCTGTCTTTTCATTTCGTTGATGGTTTCCTTTGTTGTGCAAAACTTTTTTAGTTTGATGTAATCCCATTTGTTTATTGTTTATTTTGTTTCCCTTTTCCAAGGAGATGTGTCCAAAAAATACTACGAAGAACAATGTCAGAGAGTTTACTGCCTATTTTTTTTTCTAGGAGCTTTATGGTTTCAGGTTCTACATTTAAGTCTTCAATCCATTTTTGTGTTTATTTTTGTATGTGGTGGAAGAAAATGGTCTAGTTGCATTTTTTTTGCTTGTGTCTGTCCAGTTTTTTCAACAGCATTTACTATGTTGACTGTCTTTAGTCTATTGTATAGTCTTGCCTCCTTTGTCATCAATTAGTTGACCATGTAGGTGTGGTCTTATTTCTGGGATCTCTGTTCTGTTCCATTGATCTATCTTTATGCAAGTACCATGCTGTTTTTATTCCTATGGCCTTATAGTGTAGTTTGTTTCAGGTAGCATGATACATCCAACTTTGTTCTACTTTCTCAAGATTGCTCTGGCATTTTGGGGTCTTTTGTGGTTCCATATAAATTTTGGAATTATTTGTTCTAATTCAGTGAAAAATACTGTTAGTATTTTGATAGGGATTGCGTTGAATCTACAAATTGCTTTGGGGAGCATGGACATTTGAATGACGTTAATTGTTTCTATTTGTGAGCACAGTCTATGCTTCCATTTACTAGTATCTTCTTCAATTGCTTTCTTTAATGTCTTATAATTTTCCAAGGACAGGTTTTCACCTCCTTGGTTAAATTTACTTTTAGATATTTTTATGATGAAACTATAAATGAGTTTGTTCTCTTAATTTCTCTTTCTGAGAGTTCATTATTGGTGTATAAAAATGCAACCAGTTTCTGAACTTTAATTTTGTGTCCTGCTATGTTACTGAACTCACTTATCAGTTCTAATAGTATTTTAGGGGACCCTTTGAGTTCTCTCTAGATAGTGTCATGTCATCTGCAAATAACAGCAGTTTTTCTTTTTCAATTTGGATTCCTTTTCTTGTCTGATTCCTGTGACTGGGAATTCCAATACTATGTTGAATAAGAGTGGTGACAGTGAACATTCCTATCTTGTTCCTGATCTTAAGAAAAAGCTTTTAGTTTTTCACCATTGAGTATGATATTGGCAATAAGTTTGTTGTCATAAATAGCCTTATTATGTGGAATATGTGCTTTTTATTCTCAATTTGCTGAGAGCTTTCATCATAAATGAATGCTTAATTTTGTCATATTCCTTTTCAGCATCTATCAAATGATTTTTATCTGAAATTTATCCTTCATTTTGTTTATGTGATGCACCACATTAATTGATTTGCAGATATTGAACCAAACTTGCATCTCAGGAATAAATCTCACTTGATCATGGTCTATGATCTTTTTAATGTATTGCTGAAATCAGTGTGCTAATACCTTGTTGAAAATTTTTGCATCTATTTTCATCTAGGATATTATTCTATAATTTTCTTTTTGTAATGTCTTTGTCTAGCTTTTGAATGAGGGTAATACTGGCCTTATGAAATAAATTTGTGAGGCTTCCTCTCTCTTCAATTTTTGGAGTAGTTTGAGAAGGATAGGTGTTAATTCTTCTTTGAATGTTTGGTGAAATTCACCATGAAGTGCTTTCTTTGCTTGTTGGGAAATTTTTGATTACTGATTTAATTTCAGTAGTAAGTATACTCTGTCCAAATTTTCTGTTTCTTCTTTATTTAGTCTTGAATGATTTTATGTTTGTAGGAATTTATGCATTTTATTTTAGGTCACCCAATTTGTTGGCATATAATTGCTTGTGGCATTTTCTTACAGTCCTTTGTATTTCTTTGGTGTTGGCTGTCACTTCTCTTTCATTTCTGATTTTATTTATTTGGGTCCTCATTTTTTTCTTGATGAATCTAGTTAAAAGTTTATAAGTTTTGATTATCTTTTCAAAGAACCAATCTTGGTTTCATTGAGCTTTTGTATTTTTTTCTAAAATCTTTAATTAATTTTAGTTGTAATTTTGATGGTGGCTGTGAGAAAAGGTGCTCCATCTCTGCCTGTGCCACCATCTTGACCAGAAGCCAGTTTTTTTCTGAACATATTACTCTGTATCAGAAGAATATACATTCTAAATAATAATCTTTATTATTTTCTTTCATCTTCTCACTTTGGGCTTTGTTTATTCTTTTTTCAGTTCTTTTCATGTAAGATTAGATTATTGATTTGAGATTTTTCTTGTTTCTTAAAATAAGCCTGTGTTACTATAAACTTCCCTCAGAACAGCTTTTACTGTGTCCCACAGATTTTGAGTCATTGTGTTTTCATTGTCATTTGTCTCAATGTATTTTTTTATTTTTCCTTTATCTCATTGTTAATCTATTCATTGCTTAGTAGCATAGTATTTAACCTCCATGTGTTTTTGTGTTTTTTAGCTTTCTTCTTGTGTTTGATTTCTTGTTTCATACTATTGTGAGCATGGAAGATGCTCAATATTTCAATCCTCTTAAATTTATTGAGATTGTTTTGTGTCCTAACATGTGTACTTGAAAATAATGTATATTCTTCTGATATAGAGTAATACGTTCTAAAAAAAACTGGCTTCCAGTCGAGATGGTGACATAGGCAGACATGGAGCACCTCTTTGCACAACCACATCAAAATTACAACTAAAATATAGTCCAACCATCACTCAGGAACATCAGAAATCTAGTTGAATGGAAGTCTGACAACTACAGTTGTTGAAGAAACCACGTCCGTCCAGACAGATAGGAGGAGCGTGGATACAGAATGGGCTGGCCCCACACCCACATGGATAAAATTCAAGAGGGATATCTTGGGTGTGAGGAGCCCCAGACCCACACCAGAACCCCAGCCCAGGATTCCAGAGCCAGGATGATAAGTCCCCACAACTCCTGGCTGTGAAAACCAGTGTGGATTGAGTCAATGGAAGAGGCTGCTCGAGCCCTAAGCAGTTCCTCTTGGGAAACTCGCATGTAAACGGACCTATCCAGGCTCGGTCTCTCTGACCTCTAGCACCAGGGTGGCAGCTTGAAGGGCACCAGTGGTATATGGGGAGAGACTGAAGTGCCTGGCATTGGGGTGAGCAGAGGCCATGGTCCCTTTGCAGAGTCCTTTCTCTACAGAGCTGGTAGGGTGGTGCCATATCTCAGACTCCATCAACCTAGCTAACACTGTGTAACCCACCTTGGAGATCCACAGAGGCTCTACCCCACCCAACTTATGGGCCCACACAAGCTGCTTTTTCATAAGAATGGCTGGTCTTGGATCCTAAATCCTATCAAACAAGCAACACCTGGCTTCAGTAAGCCCAAGCAGCAGCCAGATTCACAGCTAGAGTTACAGCTTGCCTTCACCTGGGAATCTCCAAGTCAAGTACCAGCCAGCTCAGATTGCTTTATAGCTCAGGCAGGTTGCCCCAGGCAAAACACAGGTGGGGGCTGCTGTCGGCCTACACCACCCAGGAAACCCCAGGGCCAATGCAGCCCATGGACAGCTACAGACCATGCTGGAGTACCATCACCCTACCCCTGCACCCCTCCACAGAGGTTGGTGGTGAGTGGTCACAGCCAATCCTTGCAGCTGACTGGTCTGGGTAAATCCCTACCATTGATCTGCCAACAGAAACCAAGGCTCAACTACAAGAGGAGGGTGTACTCAGCCCACACAAAGGGCACACCTTGAATACGCTGCTTGGGTACTAGGGGAGGCTGTGCCACTGGGCTCTATAGGACACCTACTACCTTAAGCCATGCTACCAAGACATGGAGTCAAAGCAGTTCTGCCTAATACATAGAAACAAACACAGGCAGCCTGCCAAAATGAGGAGACAAAGAAACATGACCCAAATGAAAAAAAAAAAAACATCAAAACTTGAGAAAAAGAGCTAAACAAAATGGAAATAAGCAATCTGTCATATGCAGAGTTCAAAAAACTGCTTATAAGGATGCTCCAGGATCTTAGTAAGGACCTCAGCAGCATAAAAAAGACCCAGTCAGAAATGTAGGATACACTAATTGAAATAAAGAACAATCCACAGGGAAACAACAGTAGAATGGATGAAGCCGAAAATCAAATCAATGATTTGGAACATAAGGGAGCATAAAACAACCAACCAGAACAATAAGAAGAAAAAAATCCAAAAAAATGAGAATAGTATAGACTCTGGGACAACTTTAAGAGGTCCAACATTCACCTCATAGGGTTGCCAGAGGGAAAAGAGAAAGAGAAAGAAATTGGAAATCTATCTGAAAAAATAGTGAAAGACAACTTCCCTAATTTGGTGAAGGAAATAGACATGAAAGTCCAGAAAGTGCAGAGAGTCCCAATTATGATGGATGTAAAGAGTCTGACTCCAAGGTACATCATTATTAAAAGGCCAAAGGTTAAGGATAAAAAGAGACTCTTAAAATCAAGAGAAAAGAAGTTACTTACCAGGAGGTTGCCAGATGAGAAAGGGCAAATGGATGAAGAGGTGAGAGAATTAAGAAGTACAAATAGGTAGTTAGTTACAGAATAGCCACAGGGATGTAAAGTACAGTATAGGAAGTGGAATAGCCAAAGAATTTATGCAAATGACCCAAGGACATAAACAATGGTGGGGGGATTGCCTGAGGGAGTGGGGGGCACTGGGTGGAGGGAGGAAAGGGGGAAAAATCAGGACAACTGTAATAGCATAATCAATAAAATAGATTTTTTTAAAGCCCAATTAAATTATTCTGGTCCAATGTGTCACTTAAGGCTGTTGTCTCCTTGTTTACATTCTATCTGAATGATCTATGCATTGATGTCAATGAGATGTTAAATCATCTATAATGATTACATAACTGTCGATCTCTCCCTTTATGTTCATCAATATTTGCTGTGTATATTTAGGTGCTCCTATATTGGATATGTAAATGTTTAAAAGGATTACATCATCATGTTGAATTGATCCCTTTATCATTATGCTCATCTTTGTCTCGCTTTTTTCTCATTTTCATTTGAATGAAATACCTTTGTTCATCCTTTTACTTTTAGTACATATGTGTCTTGATTGAAATGAGTCTCTTATAGAGAGCATATGTATGGGCCTTTTTTATTATTCATTCAGCTACCTATATCTTTTGATTGGAGCATTTAACTGATTTATATATAAAGTAATTATTGATATGTACATAGTTATTGCCACTTTATTATCTATATTTTATCCTCTTTGTTTTCTTCCTTTTCTTCTTAAAGAATACTTTAAACATTTCTTATAATACTGGCTTGGTTGTTATGAACTCCTTTAGCTTTCTGGGGGTGTCTGGGATGCTCTTTATCTGTCCTTTGGTATTCTATGGAATAAATAGCCTGCTAGGTAGAAGGATCTTGGTTGTAGCCCCTTGATTTTCATCACATTGAATAGTTCATGCCAATCCCTTCTGATATGTAAAGTTTCTGTTGAGAAATCAGTTAACAGTTCTATGGGAGCTCCGTTGGAAGTAACCAACTGCTTTTCCCTTGCTTCTTTTAAGAGTCTCTCTTTGTCTTTAACTTCTGGCATTTTAATTAGGATGTGTCTTGATGTAGAACTCTTTAGATTCATCTTGTCTGGGATTCTCCATTTCTTGGACTTGTATGTCTATTCCCTTTGTCAGATTAGGGAAGTTTTCAGTCGTTATTTTTTCAAATAGGTTTTCAGTCCTTTGTTGTTTCTCTTCTCCTTCTGGTACCCCTATGATGTGAATGTTGTGATGCTTAGTGGTGTCCAAGAGGTTTCTTAAACTATTTTCATTTTTTGTAATTCTTTTTTCTTTTTGGTGTTCTGACTGGCTATTTTCTACTTCCTTGTTTTCCAATTTCCTGATTCAATACTCTACTTTATCTAATTTGCTGTTGATTCTCTGTATTTATTCTTCATTTCAATTGTATTTTTTATTTCTGACTGGTTGTCTTTTATGGTTCTTATATCTTCATATAAGTTCTCACTGAGTTCATCTATTTTTCCCATAAATTCACTAAGCATTCTTTTTTAAAAAATATTTTATTGATTATTACTGCCAGAGTTGTCCCTTTGCCCACCTCTGCCCAGTACCCTCATTACCTCCAGCAACACCCTCCCCCAACCAGTTCATGTCAATGGGTCATGCATATCAGATCTTTGGCTTTACCTTTTCCTGTACTGTTCTTAACATCTCCTTGTCTATTTTGTATCTAACAATTATGCTTCTCATTCCCTGCACCTTTTCTCCTATTCTCCCCCTTCCTCCTCCCAGTGGATAACCTTCCAAATGATCTCCATATCTATGTTTCTGTTCCTGTACTTCTTGTTTGCTTAGCTTTTTTTTTTTAGGCTCAGTTGTTGATAGGTGTGAATTTCTTGCCATTTTAATATTCATAGTTTTTATTTTCTTCTTTTTCTTAAATAAGTCCCTTTAACATTTCATATAATAAGAGCTTGGTGATCATGAACCACTTTTAGCTTTACTTTGTCTGGAAAGCACTTTATCTGCTCTCCATTTTAAATGATAGCTTTGCTGGATAGAGTCATCTAGGTTGTAGGTCCTTGTTTTTCATCACTTTGATACTTCTTTCCAGTACCTTCTTGCCTACAGCTTCTTTTGAGAAATCAACTCATAGTCTTAGGTGAACACCTTTGTAGGTAACTCTCTGCTTTTCTCTTGCTGCTTTTAAGATTCTCTCTTTATCTTTAACCTTTGGCATTTTAATTATGATGTGTTTTTGTATGGTCTTCTTTGGGTCCAACTTCTTTGGGATTTTCTGTGCTTCCTTGACTTGTATATCTATTTCCTTTGCCAAATTGGGGAAGTTTTGCTTCATTATTTCAAGTAAGTTTTCGATTTTTTGCTCTCACTCTTCTCCTTCTGGCAACCCTGTAATTTGGATGTTAGTATGTTTGGACATGTCCCAGAGGCACTTTATACTATCCCTGTTTGGGGAGGATTCTTTTTTTCTTCTTGCTGTTCTGGTTAAATGCTTATTTCTTCCTTATATTCCAGATCATTGATTTGAATCCTGACTTCATCCCTCCACTGTTGGTTCCCTGAAGATTTTTTAAAAATTTTGCTTAGTGTAACTTACATTTCTTCCTGAGTCTTTTTTATTTTGTTTCTGTACTCAATGAGTTCTTTGATCCTGATCACCAGTATTTTAAATTTTGTGTCTAGGTTACTTATCTACATTTTGTTTAGTTCTTTTTCTCATGTTTTGTTCTGTTCTTTCACTTGGGCCATATTTCATTGTCTCCTCAATTTCGCAGCCACGCTGTGTTTGTTTCTGTGTATTAAGTAGAGGTACTTTGACTCCCTGTCTTAGTAGCATGCCCTATTTTAGAAAAGGCACCTATAAATTGTGTGGGGCAGAGCCTTAGGTAATCACCAGGGCAGAGCAACCTGTTTTACCACTTTGTGACTCTGTGTAGGAAGAGGGCTGGGAGAGGGGGCAGTGCCACTGCATGGCTTCTGGAGGTTTGCCCAACACTCACCTAGTTTCCCTAGTGCTGAATCTCAGAGGGTGTGTGTCTGCATATGTTTTAAGTCCCTGCAGGCCCTTTAAGTGGAGTCTCCTAAAAATCCAGCAGTTTCTTCTGCCATCATTGAGCATTCTTATAACCAGTGTTTTTTTAAAATATTGAACTGTTTTATGTTTTATTGTTTAATGTGTTACTGTTGTCCAAATTTCCCCCCTTTGTCTCTCTCCATTTAGCCCTCTCCCCTTCCATAGTCCATCTCCACACCATTGTCCATATCTATAGGTTCTTCATATATGTTCTTTGACTAATCCCTTCACCTTCTTTCAAATAGTACCCACTTCCCTCCTCTTTTAAATATTGACTTTTTAAGTATATTTTATGGATTATGCTGTCACAGTTGTCTCACTTTTTTCTACGCTTTATCTCCCTATACTGCAGCTCCCTCCGGCATCCCCCCTCCATGGGTTGTATATGTAAATTCTTATGTTACAAAATAGACCCAGGGTGGAGGGGAATGATATAGTATTACCAAATTGACCCACCCTTGTGCTCCAGGGGTCCCCCACCCTGTACTAGGTTCTCCTTGCTTGCCGCCAGGGAAAGACGTCTCCCAATGCCAGAGATTGGTGAAAAGGAAAGGAAAAAAAATATTTAAAGAGTTATACAAACTTAAGAGTAATAACTTAATGTCTTCACTGAGATCCCAAAGTCCTTTAGAATACCCACAAATGCATAGTCCTTCCTTCCCCCCTCTGCCCAGTCCAGGGTATCATATCTCAGAAAAAGAAATAGAAGTCCATTGTTCTTCTCTGCCTAAGCTACGTGGTACCAAAAAGACCCTGCATGGATGCTCGTCTGAGTTGAAACCCCAGCACTAATCTTCTTTTGCCACACCATTTCCAACTCTGCCCACAATTGGTCACAGCTGCCAGCATATCCATATTTTTCCAGCTTTACTGGGCTGCCATAGTAAGTCCAGGCAGGTGTGGTCCTGTGATGTGGAGCCAATCATCTCCAAGCTCTGTAGCTCATGGAGCAGGTTCTGTAATGAGGGGGAGTTGCCTCCTAGTTACATCATGAATTGAAGTCACTCCCAGCCCCCTGGCTCAAAGCATAACCACAGCTTGGGCTGCCCCCTTTGGCTGCACCCTCTTACACTTTGGCTTCTTCATTTCCTACACTATTCTTAATCTCCCTCTGTCTGTTTTGTACCTACCATTTATGCTTCTTATTCCCTGTACCTTTTACCCCATTCACTCTTCTCCATCCCCCTCCCCACTGATAACCCTCCATGTGATCTCCATTTCTGTGATTATGTTCCTGTTCTAGTTGTTTGCTTAGTTTGTTTTTGCTTTTGTTTTAGGTGTGGTTGTTAATCATTGTGAGTTTGCTGTCATTTTACTGTACATGCTTTTTACCTTCTTTTTCTTAGATAAGCCCCTTTAACATTTCATATAATAAGGGTTTGGTGATGATGAACTCCTTTGACTTGACCTTCTCTGAGAAGCACTTTATCTGCCCTTCCATTCTAAATGAAAGCTTTGCTGGATAGAGTAATCTGGCATGTAGGTCCTTCCCTTTCATGACTTGGAATACTTCTTTCCAGCCCCTTCTTGCCTGTAAGGTTTCTTTTGAGAAATCACCTGAGAGTCTTATGGGAACTCCTTTGTAGGTAACTGTCTCCTTATCTCTTGCTGCTTCTAGGATCCTCTCCTTCATTTTTACCATGGCTCATATAATTATGATGTGCTTTGGTGTGTCCCTCCTTGGGTCCAACTTCTTTGGGACTCTCTGAACTTCCTGGACTTCCTGGAAGTCTATTTCCTTTGCCAGATTGGGGAAGTTCTCCTTCATTATTTGTTCAAATAACTTCTCCACTTGTTGCTCTTCCTCTTCCCCTTCTAGTGCCCCTATAATTCAGATGTTGGAATGTTTAAAGATGTCCTGGAGGTTCCTAAGCCTCTCCTCATTTTTTTGAATTCTTATTTCTTCATTCTTTTCTTTTGGTTGTTTCTTTCTTCCTTCTGGTCCACACCATTGATTTGAGTCCCAGTTTCCTTCTTTTCATTATTGGTTCCCTGTACATTTTCCTTTATTTCACTTAGTGTAGCCTTCATTTTTTCTTCTAATTTGCAACCAAATTCAACCAATTCTCTGAGCATCCTGATCACCAGTGCCTTGAACTGTGCATCTGATAGATTGGCCATCTCTTCATTGCTTAAAAGTATTGGCTCTGGAGCTTTGTTCTGTTCTTTCATTTGGGCCTTTTTTTTTTTTTGTCTTGCCTTGCCTATTTGTAGTGAGGGGCAGAGTTTTAGGTATTCCCCAGGCCAGGCAACCCAGTTGCTGCATTGTGACACTGTATGTGGGAGAGGGGTCTGAGAGGAAACAATGGCGCTTGCTCCACTGTCTGCCGGATTTCAGTCCCTTCCTCCACTTCCCCCATGCAAACTGGGCTCTTCTGGTGCTGATTCCTGTGTGGGTGGGTTTGTGTACATTCTAGGACCCTGTGGGTCTCTCCAATGAACTCTCCTGTGAGACTGAGAGTCTCTCCCGGCACCTCAACCTCCACAGGTGTTTCCAATCAGTGTTTTGAGGCTTTATTTCCCCATGCTGAAACCCTGGGTTGTGAGGTCTGTCTCATTCCCTAGTTGTTCCTCCCAGTTTATCTACACATGAATGTGGAACCATCTGGTTCTGCAAGTCACCATGCGCACCGTGCCCCTCCACAATCCACCGGTTTGCTGGGTCTGCCAGCTGCTGCTCTGCATGCCTGGGTCTTCCACCCACCGCTTTTTTTTTGCCATGACCCCTCTCCACCTGGCCACCCAGCTCTGCCACTCTTACCGGTCTGGATGAATGTGTCTACTTTAACTCCTTGGTTGTCGGACTTCCATACAGTTCAATTTTCTGTCAGTACTGGTTGTTATTTTGTTTCTAAATTTTTGTTGTCCTTATTTTGGATGTTCAAGGAGGCACAGTGTGTCTACCTATGCCTCCATCTTAGCCAGAAGTCCCTCTTTGAACATATTTAAAATAGGTGATTTAAAGTTTTTGTCTAGAAATTTCAATGCCTGTCCTTATCAGTAAATTGCTTTTATTTTCCTCATTCGACCAGGCCATTCTGTCCTGTTTCTTTGCATGTCTCATGATTTTTTGTTAAAATTGGATATTTAAAATATTACAATGAGATAACTTTTGGAATTAGATTCTTTCCTTTTCCAAATGTTGCTTGTTTGTTAACTATTTTGAACTAATTCTGTAAAGTCTGTATTCTTTGTGGCATGTTGGTGAGTACAGTGGTCAGTTAATTATTGCACAGAGATTTCTTTAAAGGCTTTGGACAAACAAATCTTCCAGTTCTTGCCAAGGGGCATGTCTTCAATACTCAATTAGGCAGCTGACAACTCTGCCTTAGCCTTTGCTTCCTGCTGCTACAGAGCCTCAAGGTCAGCCAGCATGAGAGCTCAGGGCTTCCTTGTGTCTTTCCTGAGTATGAACACAAACTATGCATGTATGTAGCCTTCTAGAGTCCGGGGAGTGCGTCAGAGCCTTTCAAAGCCCCAGTGGATATCTCATTTGTCAGCTTTTCCCTTCAAGCTGTTGTGGTTGTCTATTTTTTGTACCAGCTGTTATCCATCACCTTAGTCAGCTCAGTATTGTGATATTTGCTCGATACGGACCCTGACCAGCGATGTCCATGGTGTTGTGGACATGATGAACAAATTCACATGGACTACAGAATTCCTGTGGAGAGCCCTGACCCTTGCCTGGGCAAGCTTTTATTACTTTTCTGGGAGCATTACCTCAAGAAAAGTCTTTATTCATCACTGTCAGGTAGTAATGATCAAACAATAGATAACATTCAAAGAAATATGGGGGCTTATTCTGAGTCAGGGTCAGTTAGCTAAAGGGCCATAAAACTTTGGGAAACAAACTCACTTTATGCTTGGACCCTTATCAGAAAATTGAGGACATTCTTAGCAAAGCAGGTTTCACAGGATTTTATGCATTCTTACTTAGACCTGATTGTCCCAGGGAACCCACCCTTTCCAGCACTGGGATGAATCGCCCTCTGGTATTGTTTCAGGTTTAAGTCAGGCAGTGGAAGTAAGGCAGCCAAGAGATCAGGAGACTTCCTGCAGACAGAATGAGGACTCAGGCTATGTCAAAGCCAAGGGGCAAGGGTCCATCACCCCCTTTTTCTATAACCCCCCAAGTCCTTCCCTGAGGGGCCCTTCAAGACCGTGCCTGTGTTAGGTCATCCCTCCTTTGAGGAATCTTACCTGTCATTAGCAAACCAGTCATCTGCCCAGGGCCAAGCAGAGTGAAGTAAAAGGGGGCAGAGGCAGCACTCCTACCAGGAAGATAAGCTTTGTCTCCCTAGTGGCTTATGGCCCCAAGGTCCTTTACTCAGCTTAGACATGGGGGGTTACAGCTTCTGACAGCAAGCAGGGCGGTTCCCAACATTGCTTATAAATTTTTGACAAATGCTCTCCAGGGAGAGACTTTTAGCACTAGTTAAGCACTATATCAGGTAAAATAAAGACAATTCTTTCAAGTGGGTTTCTTCCAAGAAAGCACAAAATAGATCAAATAATAACAGCTTTGTACCCTTATTATTTAGGTGTGTCTCTTATAAACAACTTAAAACTGAATTTTGTTTTACCCAAACTCAAATTTTGTCTTTTAACTGAAGCACTTATTCCCATTACATTTATCTTAATTACTGATACATTCTAATTTAGTTCTCACATCTTACTTTGCTATTTGTCCTACCTTTTCCGTGTTTTAAAATCTTTTAATTGTGAAAACAACACATAAATTTTTTAAGTACAAGATTGTAAATATGAAGTGTAACACATTAGTATAAATTTGCCGTGGCTGGTATGGCTCAGTGGATTGAGTGCCAGACTGTGAAGCAAAGGGTCACTGCTTCAGTTCCCAGTCAGGGCACATGCCTGGGTTGCAAGCCAGGTCCCCAATAGAGAGTGCACAAGAGGCAACCTCACAGTGATGTTTCTCTCCCTCTCTTTCTTCTTCCCTTCCCCTCTGTCTAAAAATAAATAAATAAATAAAATCTTTTTAAAAAATTAAACACTGATATAATCCCCAACAACCCATAAGTATCATCACTAACCACTTACCTAGTACAATTCTTTCCTGCATTTCTTTGTGGTTTTACTACTGAGTATGCATTTCTAAATACTAGGATTTACTTTGCACGTTTATGAATACTATATAAAATGAAATCACAGTGTATGTAGTCAACAATATGTAAGATTATTCTGTCATTATATATAGTTTTGGTTCATTTACCTTTCCATATAATATTACATTCAATTGCATAACAAAAGTTATTTGTTCACTCTACTGTTAATGCACGTTTGATTTGTTTTATTTAATATTTTCCCTCTAATGAATGATGATACCTTGAATATTCTTGTTCATACATCTATGCATTTATTTCTCCAGGGAATATATCTAGGAGTAAAATTGCTGAGAAATACTGCATGTGTATCTTCAACTTTAGCCATAATGAAAGTTTTAGTTCTAATGCAAAACTGTGTTCCTGGGAATTATACCAGTTTATTCTTTTACTAATAGTGTATGAGAATTCCTATTATTCCCCATCTGTATTAACACATGGAATTTTCAGTTACCAGTGGAACTTCTCTGCTCATTATGGTTTTAATTTAAATTTCTCTAATTTTTAATGAGATTGAGTATCCTTTCACATGATTGTTAATATTTTGATATCCTCTTTTGTGATATGACTATCAAATTTTTACCCAATTTTATGTGTAATTTGTCTTTTTATAATTGACGCATAGAAGTTCTGTCTACGTTCTAGATACTAGTTCTTTGTAGGTTATATCTCACTCTGTGGTTTGCCTTTTCACTTCCCTTTTGTTGTCTTTTCCCCTAGTTTTATTTTCTAGAGAAAATAATGTAATGAACCCACAGAACAATCATCAATATTTTATTCTTCTTATCTTGTGATAGATAAAGCTCTTAATTTTAAAGTTGTTAAACTATAGTTTTCTTCTTTTATTGTTAGTGTATTTGTGTTAATTTCAACACATCTTTCTCTAAGGTCATGAAATGCTATCATGTACAATCTTTTACCTGCTTTATTGGTTTGCATTTCCCATTAGGTCACTGATGCATGTGGAATTGGTCTTAGCATGTGGAGTGAGGTAGCGTCAGGTTCCATTCGCTTATGTGTGGATAGCTCAGCAGCACTGTTGTTTGCTCCCCCACCCCTCAGTTTCCCAGTGGCCTTTGGGAGGCCCTCCAGACCTCAACTTAGACCTAGTAGTTGGGGTTCCTGACCTAAGCTGATATGAAGAGTGGAGATCCCTCTCATACAACTCCATGTGGCTTATTTCCATGCCAACAAATTGCCACAAACTTAGTTATTTAGGATAAAAAAAAAATTTTCTTACAAAGTTCTGAAATTCACTGGTGGATGTCAAGATGCCAGCAGGACTGAGTCCCCTTCGGCAATGCTAGAGGACAAGCCATTTCCCTGCCTGTTCCATGTTTCAGAGCTGCATCCTCAACTTGTGGCTCATTTCTGCATCTGCAAAGCAAGAATTTAGCATCTTCAAGTCTCTCCCTGCATCCATCTTCATATCACCTTCTCTCTTATAAAGACCCAATGATTACACAGGACCCACCAGGATAATCCAGGACCATCTGTCCATCTCAAAAGCCTTAATTTAATCACATCTGCAAAGTCCCATTTGCCATACAAGGTAACCCCACAGGTCCTGGGGGTTAGAACTTGAACAGATGTTAGGAAGGGGCATTATCCAGCCTACCACATTGTCCTTTAAGAAAATGTTTTTCTGCTGTGATCATACCTTGACACTGTGTGTATCATGGAGAAATTTCCATGATATTGAAGTTTTCTGAATTTAAAAAAGTTTTCTGAGCCCTGGCTGGCGTAGCTCAGTGGATTGAGTGTGGGCTGCGAACCAAAGTGTCACAGGTTCAATTCCCAGTCAGGGTACATGCCTGGGTTGCAGGCCATGACCCCCAGCAACCGCACACTGATGTTTCTCTCTCTCTCTCTCTCTCTCTCTCTCTCTCTCTCTTTCTCCCTCCCTTACCTCTCTAAAAATAAATAAATAAAATCTTTTAAAATAAATAAATAAATAAATAAATAAATAAAAGTTTTCTGACCTCTGTCTGGGAAAAGTTCTCTAAGATTCATTCTATGGCCTTACCCACTTTGATTTCTCTAAGTTTGAAGAAAATGTGTATTCTGATTAAAGACATTGCCATTAAAAACACAATTAGACAGTATCCCTGAATTAGGAATTCCCTGATATTTAGTAAATAAAAATTTTAAATGAAGAGTTTTTCAAGTGTATTTGATGCTTGGAATTCCTCCTTGCCTTGTGGCGAGACAGACTAAAACACCACCTTATAAATGAATCTTTGGTGCATTTAAACATTTGTTTCAAAATTCTTCTTTTATCAAAACTGTGAACCCAAATGCTTATGCTCATATTGATCTTCAAATCAATAAAGATCATACAGAGTAACATAATAAAAACCGACAATTTTATACAGTATCACACATTTGGTTAATTTGTCTAGTACTCTGTGCATTTTTACTTAGGGCAAGATTCAGATTTGATCAAATTACTTTAAGTTTTTCCCTTTGAAAATACCCCCTCTCCAGTTATATAATGTCATAAGGAGGCAAAACTGAGCCTTGTGTAATTTAGGAAGAGAGACATATTTTAGTAAAAGTTCCAAAGATTTCTGTGTGTCACTCTCGTCTAAGCTTGCATGACCAAATGAGCGTCAGGGTGTTGCAACAGCTGTTTTCAATTAAACTTCATATTTCAGTAGCTACAATGCTCTGCATTTGGTGGTCAGTGGAAAGGAGCAGGCCCTACCTATTCAGTTTGTTCTGGGGGTGCCGGAGTGCCTGGGATCAAACTGTCTGTTCAGCTGAACTGGAGCAGACCAAGTTTATGCTCAGTGTCTGCTCTTGACTACCAGTCACTTCATAACCAATGTGATCAGTTATTATTGTCTGAAAGCAAAGGCCTAGCAGCCCTGGGCAAAAGCTCATTTGCAAAGTCTTTACCTGATATTATAGACTGGTTTGTGTACTGAAGTGCAACCCCCAAGGCCTCAGAATGTGATCTTATTTGGAGACAGGGTCTTTACAGAGATAATCAAGGTCAAATGAGGTCATTAGGGTGGTCCCAAGTCCAATATGAGTGGTGGCCTTATAAGAAGAGGAGACTTGGACACAGATATGTGGAGACAGGGAAGACCATGTGGAGACACAGGGAGAAGACAGCCATCCACAAGTTAAGAAGAGAGACCTGGAAGAAATTCTTCCTTCACAGAAATTGTCTCCAGGGGGAGCCACATCTGCCAACACTTTGATTTTCAACTTCTAGGCTCCAGAGCTATGAAACAGTGAGCATCTCTGTCTCAGCCTCCCAGTCTGGGAATCACACTGACTCAGACATGTGCTGAGAGACATCTGCTTCCAAAGTTGGTATCCTTAGGAACCAAGAACCTACATGTTCAAAATGAACAAGGTGCTGGCTTCCAGTGACTGGTGGGTAGTACATGCTGGTCCATGGATGAGATGAGCTGGCCCTTGGGGGCCAGTGGCCAACAGGAAGCATGGAGGAAGGCGATGCTGGGGTTTAACAACAACCGCTCCCTGCAGTGCACCCTGTTGCTGTGGAGACAAGTCTGCTGCCCTTGGGATCAGCAGAGGCTCCTTTTCAGTGAAGATAGGGTGAAGGGCCTGGTGAGGGGCTGGCATGTCAGGAAGCAGCAGGGTGGCAGGCTCCTTAAGGCACACTTGCCTCATATTTGTCCTCCATGCAGGATGTTCAGGGAGGGGTGAGAGGGACATTCTCAGGCACAGACACCATGCCTTTGAATGTCACTGGGCCAGACACCATGACATGTGAACCATTTCTCTCACCAAACCTGTCCCAGGTGGAATGTATCTAACAACCCAATTCAGGCATTTGTAAGATCACCATTAAATAAACTCAAGAACATACAGTTTTCAATTAATTGTGTAATAAAAATCACATGGTTGTTAATTTGGGGGGCAAGTGTAAAAATATATGTAACATCCAGCTCTGATTAGAAATGTGGAAAGCATACTTATAATTTAAGTGAACCTTGTCCACAGCAATAGAGCTGAAATCCTGGACTCAGCAGTAAAGGTCATTGAGTTTTTGACCTCAGATTGTCTGAGCAGCTCCACATTCCTTGTGCTGTGTGACCTCGAGGAGTGGCCATCCCTCTCTGCCTCAGTTGTCTCATCAGTGCCAGGTGAATAATTTGCTACTGCATGGGGCTAAATTAATCGTGATAATTTTTCTTCCTTCCTCAAGCTTTGTTTTTTGGCCTCTGTGCCACCTGCTCTCCCACCCTTCCTGTGCCTCCTTGGCCACCCCCACCCAGCAGCCTCTCTTTGTTCAACCTCCTTGCTGAGGCATTGGGATGCCAGGGACTCCGTCCCCACCCTCTGACCACACCCTGTGCACAGGCGAGTTCGTTGGCCTACCCAAGACTATCCATCTCACACACTTGCTGTTGCTGCCTCAGCTTCATCTCCAGCCCTGGCCTCTTCCCTCAATTCCATACTCACGAATCCAAACCTAGACTTGACATATGCCTTCAAATCTCAAATGGGATTCTTGACTCCTGTGTCCCAAATCAAACTCTTAGCTTCTGTTCTCCATGGTTCTGCTCTATCTAGGTCCTGGCCCTCATATTCTCAGGGACGCTGACCCTCCTCCCAGGTGTCTGTGCTATGGGGCCTTCTTCTCTCTGACCTCACAGCTAGTTCTTCCCATGCCAGGGGACCACCCATTTCTCTCCCTTTCACCTCCAGCATGCAGGTTAGACCCTCTCACCCGTCTCTTGCACCTCAGTGAAGGCTTTTGCCCCAGCTCACTCCAGGGTCACAGGGATGCTCTGATCCTATAAGTTGGAACCTGCTTTGCGATGTGGCCCTGTGTGACCAATCCTGAGCCGGAAGGGCTGTAAGGGGCTATGGGAGCCCAGCTGCCAGCTGAGGCCCCACCCACCTCAAATGCCAGGTTTACAAAGTTACTGTATTTTGCCGTGTATAATATGTACTTTTTTGCTCAAATTTTTGAGGGAAAAATAAGGATGCACATTATATATGAATAGTACTAATTCTGTATCTATATAAATGTTTTCAATTCTTTTATTTACATGTATGCATTAAAAGAGTAACTCTAGACAGCAATAACAATATCCATATGCAAAATAATGCCCTGGAATATGATAATTGGTTTTGTTGCTAAATATAAATAAATAAAAATTGAATTAAAAATTTAAAACAAAAGTTTTTTTCCTGAAAGTTTGGGCCAAAAACGTGAGTGTGCACTATGCTCGGCAAAATACAGTAAATGCTCCATTCTTCCCAACTTGTACAGTGGGTACAGCCATGCTTGACCCAGGCCTATGCCAGGGAGAGGTGCCCAGACAGCTTTGGGAGCAGGGACTGTAAGTACTGGTGGAAGAGAGAAGGATGATGTGGCTTTTACTTGCTCCCACTGCCAGCTTTGACTAAATCCCTGTGCCACCCTAATCCACCCTGTCTAATGGAGCCCAAGCCAGCTCAGGCCCCAAAGGACAAGCCTGCTAATCCCTGCAGCTGGGAGCTCACCATCTGGCTCCAGCATGCCCTTCACTCTCAGAGCCTCAGGAAGCCAAATCAGGGGCCTCAGACAGGACAGTAAATGTATCTTTAGACCAAGTCCCTTTCACCTTTAGCCCAAAACAATGAGATAGGGAAGTCAGGTACAAAGAACCTCGTAACAGTGTGACTCACTGCTTCAGACCCCGGAGCCCAGGAAGGCTTATAAACAACCAACTGGAAGAGCAAGTCCTTAGGGCTCCCTCAAGAGCTTTAGAAGGAGGGGGTCTGATCCATAAGGCAAGCTAGTCTGTCCTCTCCTTCCATCAGAGGTATGTGGACTGGTGGTTTCACAGCAACCTGGGTGCAAATCCTAATGCTGACGAACCCCAACCATGTGACCTTGGGCGGATCACTTAACT
Organism: Phyllostomus hastatus; assembly: GCF_019186645.2. Lineage (NCBI taxonomy): Eukaryota > Metazoa > Chordata > Mammalia > Chiroptera > Phyllostomidae > Phyllostomus > Phyllostomus hastatus. The sequence continues at coordinate 1,069,565 of NW_025333962.1, read as the reverse complement.
ACTTGAAGTCTCTATTTCCTCATCTGCAAAATGGGGCTATGGTAAAAGTCTCTTCTTTGCCAAGGTCATTGTGGGTGCGTTAAGCAGAGTCCTTGCTAGTATTAAAGGTCGGCTTCCCCCTGGGCTTCCCGCCCAGCCCTGTTCTCCCTCTTCCTGTTCAGATCCACACAGCTCACTCAACCTGGGCTCCTTTCTTCTTCAACTCATGGGTTTACTGCAAGGTTTTGCAAGGAGAAAGTTGGGAAGTGCCTTAGGCAGCTGGAGCCAGGAAACTGGTGGCTAGGAAAGACCGGAAGAGAGAGAGAGAAAAGGATAAAAGAGAGAGACAAATAAAGAAAAATTGTCAGAGAGACACAGAAAGAAGAAAGAGAAGGGAGAGAGAGAAGAGTGGAGACAGAGATGGAGAGAGAAACAGATCCAGAGAGAGAAGAGCAGTGGTGTGTAAGAGACGACCCGAGAGAGTCAGGTCAGACACACATCCAAAGACAGAACAGGAGCAGACCCAGGGAGTAGGAGAGAGGGAAAGATGTGGAGCCAGTTCTGCGCATACCCCTGCTCGGGGCTGAGGCGGGTCTCTGCTCTCAGGGCAGCCTCTTAGCCCTCCCCACAATCCTTAAATCCTCTCTGGATTTGCGTCTGTCACAGTTGCTTCCTGACCCTACAGCGGCTGGCATAGGTGAGTGTGGCAACAGAGGGGCGTCTGGATGTACTCTAGGAATGGGCCCCAGGCAAAGTGGTCCAGAATAGTTGAGAAGGGGAAGGGCTGGCGCACCGGAGACAGTGGTCGGGCAGGGGACCCCAGTGATAAGGTTCAGTGGGTGTTAAGAGCGGGAGGGTGGGGGGGAGTGTCCGGATAGGCTCAGTCAACATTTATTTGCTCGCCTCTCTCTCCCTAGGCCCCGAGGCTCGCGTTTCCCTAGTTCTCCCTGCCAGGCGCTGAAAGCGTTCTCCGGTGCAGTTCTCCCCGTCCGCTCTCCTTCCGCAGCCATTGAGCCCATGGCCGGGCCGCGGAGCATCCTGGAGCCGGCATGGCTGGCGCTGCTGCCGCCATTGCTGGTGCTACTGCTGGCGCGGGCGGGCTCGGCGGGCGGGGCGAGAGCGGCGGGTTCCGTGCGCCTGGCGGGAGGCCTCACGCTGGGCGGCCTGTTCCCTGTGCACGCGCGGGGGGCGGCGGGCAGGCCGTGCGGGCCCCTGAAGAAGGAACAGGGAGTGCATCGACTGGAGGCCATGCTGTACGCGCTAGACCGTGTCAACGCTGATCCCACGCTGCTGCCCGGCGTGCGCCTGGGCGCCCGGCTGCTCGACACCTGCTCTCGGGACACGTATGCGCTGGAGCAGGCGCTGAGCTTCGTACAGGCGCTGATTCACGGCCGCGGGGATGGCGACGAGGCAGCCTTGCGCTGCCCTGGCGGGGTCCCCCCACTGGGCAGGGCGCCCCCCGAGCGCGTGGTGGCTGTCGTGGGCGCCTCGGCCAGCTCCGTTTCCATCATGGTGGCCAACGTGCTGCGCCTGTTTGCGGTGAGGGCGGCAGACCAAGTTCAGTGTCCAGCCCCTCTGTCCCGTCCCCACCCTTGAAGTGACTGAGGTCTAGTCTCCTTGCAGAAATCACTCCAATTCATAAACAGCTGCTTCAAAGAAATCCTGTGGGTCCAGCCAGATGCCAGGCTGAGCCAAGTCCACCCCGAGCCAGGTCCACCCCAGAATTGCACACAGCAATTCTGTGTGAATTGCCACAGAATTGCCACAGGTCAGCTGTGTGAATGAGGCAGCCGACCTCCTGGGCCTACGGCTGAACGGAACGAGCAGAGTGCACTGGACTTTAGACCCCACTGGCTGCTTATTCCGGTGTCCTAGTCTGGGGCACACCCTGCACAACTGTGCGTGGAGGTCCTGACCCTGGACCCTGTGGAGAACTCTGGGTGACCAGGAGCAAGTTTCTCCTGGCATCAAGGCCCTCCTTCCGGTGGAGCAACTGGGACAAGTTCCTGGCTTCTCTGGGAGTGAGTGGGCCTGCAAGGACTTGCACCTACCTCCTCCTCTTTTTTGATCATCATTCAAATTCAATTTCAAATGCCTGTCTCTAAAGTTCTCTTAAGGGATAGCAGTGGGGTCTCCTTTCTAGAATCCTCGTCTGCAGCACCCTGCCCTGTCCTAGAGGCTCAGACAGGCCCACAGAGCCCTTGTCCCTTGGGAACTGTCTTCTGAGGGAGGCAGCATCTCCATTGCAATCTGAGGGCCAGTGATTTGGGGAGATGTCTGAATCAGGGATTAGGGGGTCTTTGGCGTTAGAGCTGGGAGTTTCTGTCCATTCACTGGAGTATTGCTAACCCTTCCTGTCTGAGAAGAGAGGAAGGCTTTGCTTCCAACAGGGTCTGGCCCAGCAAGGGACTTCTGTGTCGAGTTTCTCTGAATATCCCAGGAGTGTACTCTGTATAGACTCCATGGCACTAGATGGGACTTTCCTCTAGGCCCTTTTCTGTCATCTGCAGCCACTTAATCCCTCCCACCCCAGCTTCTGCTGGATGACCGCTTTGGTGCAGAGCATACAGAAGCACCTTCTACTTGGCACAGAGAGAGGTTGTGTGGCTGCCCAGTGTGTGTGTGTGGATGCAGGGGATGGCAGGGAGTTGTCTCACCAGCCTATGTCTAGTCACATTTGTGGGCTTTATCATCTTCCCTGCCTGGAGCTCCAGTTTCTGTCTTTCTCCGTCTGGGTTGAGTGCAGCATCTCAAACTCCAGGGCCTTCAGGGTCCACATGGGGACTGTAACTGAATGAGCAGGACCCTGTGAGCTCCGGGCCCACTGCTGCCAGCCCAGCCAGGACTGAGGTGGTGCTGCACCCTGAGATTTTAGACACTGGCTACGAATTTAAACATTAAAAAAAATGAAGACTAGTGCACAAAGCACAATCATGGGCCCCATTTGGCTCCCTGGGGGCTGCTTTGCAATTCCTGGTCCAGTAGCAAAGATAAGAGTTTCTGAGTTCACTTCTCAACCACATCCTGTGCTCCCAGTCATTTTAAACCACTTTTCCTAAGGACAGTCAACCTGGAAGGCTTTTCTGAAAATTAAACCAAACAATTGAGAGTGCCCAGAACAACCACGGTGTCACTAGTTTGTGCTGCAGCAAGCAGGCCCTTCTCTGCCTCATTTTCTCTGATTTCCCCTCTTTGTCTTTCTTGTTTTTCCCTTTATCTCTTCCTCCTTCCTTCCTTCTTCCCTCACTCCTTCCCTCTTCCTCCTGCTCTGTCTTCCTCTTTCCATAGGTTTTCACCCTCTGCATTTTCTTTCTGTCCTGCTTCAAACAACCCTGTCCTCCCTAGACCAACTCAGCTCCATCCTTCCAAAACCTTCCCTCTCTCTGAGCTTCACCCAGCTCACACTTGATATTTCCCTTGTGACTATGTCTTTCTTGAAAATGGTTCTGATGCGCCCCTCCATCTGCTAGCTTCCCTCCCCTCAGCTCCTCGCTTCTGCCACCACCCTGCCCATTCCCTCTGGTGCAGCCCACCTTCTCCAGGGTAGCTCAGCTGTCAATCCCTGCTGCAGTTGCCCTCTTGCACACAGACAAACCCAGGTCCAAACAGACCCCTCCCTATAGGCTAGACACAGCCTTGAATCACATGCCCCTCCCCTGCTCCCCTGTCTGATCTGCCCCTCCTGGGGCTGCCCCCACCCACACAGACTGCCTCTTTGTATGAGATAAGAAAGGGTCTCCTCAGAAGCTGGCAAAGATGTCCCTCTCCAGGGCAGACAAAGCCTAGATCTAGAGGCTGGACTGGCGGCAGGCTGATGTGCACTCCCACTGCTCCTCTGCTCTGACACACCCTGCACAACTGGATGTGGGGCTCTTCCCTAGACCTCATATGTCCCCTACTCATCAGACCCTGTAACAAGGAGCAGGTCTCTCCCCACACCACTGGCCACTCCCACTGGTGCTCAGGTCCCCACCCCAAACCCTTTGTGACCCCACCTGCATCCTGGGCACTCATTACCTTCCCTTCTGGGGTCACTAACCCTATCCACAGTTCAGGTATCCTTTCTCCTTCTAGATCCCCCAGATCAGCTATGCCTCCACAGCCCCTGAGCTCAGCGACTCCACACGCTACGACTTCTTCTCCCGCGTGGTGCCCCCTGATTCTTACCAGGCTCAGGCCATGGTGGACATTGTACGGGCATTGGGATGGAACTACGTGTCCACGCTGGCCTCTGAGGGCAACTATGGCGAGAGCGGGGTTGAGGCCTTTGTACAGATCTCCCGAGAGGCTGGTGAGCTGGGCAGGAGGGTTGGAAGCACCAAAGAGCCCACACAGGGGGCCAGGGGCCAGGGGCCATGAGAAGGGGGCACTGGTCTGTGGTGGGGAACCTGGATGGTGTCTTCTGTGGGTAGAAGCCCCTTTCCTTTGGAGCTCCCACCTCAGTCCTGCCTCATGGCCTGGCAGGAAGGGCCCAGGCCCCTGAGGATCACACTACAGTCACACACAGTGGCAACTCGGTGGGTGGGTGGGATGGACGAGAGCTGACTTTGGCATCCTGGACACCCAGGGGGGGTCTGTATAGCACAGTCCATCAAGATTCCCAGAGAACCAAAGCCAGGAGAATTCAACAAGGTGATCAGGCGACTCATGGAGACGCCAAACGCCCGGGGCATCATCATCTTTGCCAGCGAAGATGACATCAGGTGCGACATCCTCCCTACTTCCCCTCCCTGCACACTGCCCCTGCTGCCATCTCTGCCTGCTGCCCCAGAAATGAGCTAGGGCTGGTCTGGGAGGAGGAGCTCCAAGTCCAGCCAGGGGAACACACAAGAATACATGATCGTTTTTATAATTCACAGTGAAGGAGACCTGTGGGCAGATCTAAGTGCAGAAAATGAGCATCAGGGAAGGAACCCTGGGGGCAGAGGCAGCAGGAGGCTCTGCAAGAGGAGGGAGGCCCTCCTTCCAGACAGTGTGAAGTGGGTTACAGTGCACAGAACAAGAGGGAAAGCCTGGGCCAGAGCCTGGCTGGACTCCTGACCATCCGAGAAGACCAGGACAAAGGTCCTAAACACCCCACACCCCATTTTTCATGATAAATGGGAGTCTGATGACTGATGTGGAATGGGGTGAGTGGAGAGAGGTCTATTGGAGGAAGATCTCAGGCCTTTACTGAGCCCATTCCTACTCCCACCAGGAGGGTCCTAGAGGCTGCACACCAGGCCAACCTGACGAGCCACTTCCTGTGGGTCGGCTCAGACAGCTGGGGAGCCAAGGCCTCCCCCATCCTGGACCTGGAGGACGTGGCTGTAGGGGCCATCACCATCCTGCCCAAAAGAGCCTCCATTGACGGTGAGTGCAGGGGTGCCCTCCTATACCTCATCCCCCCACCCCATCCTTCCGCACTGTTCCTCTTGGGGCACTCATTTCCCCCATTGGTAAAAGCACACTGTGGTCCAGATCCCTGCTAAGAGTTCTAGGTTCTCTGGTCCTGAGGTTCAGTCAACACATCCCTCCAAGCAGTGCTCTAATGAGCTGGCAAACAAGGGAGAACACACCCACTGTACAGGGGGAGAATTGTTAGTGTGTGTTTTTTTGGTTTGTTTTATTTTTTAATTCAACGCGCATATTTCTCATCCTGGCAAGAGCACTGTGATTTCAGGTGAGAGTGGGAGGGAGAGAAACCGAGGACATGGGACACACCGTGCAGTTGCTCCAAGTAATGAGGGCTCCCCTCCTCTTACCCCTCCCACCATCCCACCTGTGACTGTCTGAAAGAATCCAGCAGGGTGTTCACTTTACAACAACTTGATGGGGGACTTCAGGGCTACCTGTAAAGCTGGGCCCAAGGCTCAGCCATTATGAGGGAGGCGATGGTGTACAAGAGCAAGATGCTGGCAAGCAGCATGTAGCTGACTCCACAGCTGAGGTATGCACGATGGGCGTGTTGCTATGCAGCAGGAAGGTGGCCAGGCTGGTGGCTGTGGTGGTGATGCCTAGCTCCGCCAGGAGGAGGAGCAGCTGAGCCTGACACTCACCCTCATACTCTTTTTTTCCCCTTAGAATGAATTCAGTCGCAAGTGGCAAACTGGACTGAAAGTAGTTTTAGCAATAAAAGCATTTTGTCACAAGACTTCAGGTGTGAGGCAGTGAGTCAGTGATGGTCTCAAAGCCCTGAGCTCTGTCCCCCTTTATGTTTCACCACCCTCAGTGGCTGTTATGTGTCTCCATGCTTGTGGCAGCCTATTTACAACATGGCTGCTGAAGCTCCACCCATTACATATTGGCAGCAGTATCCTAACTGGGAAAGAAGGTGCACATAAAAGTCTTTCATGCAGTGAGGCTCCCAGTTTGCATCAGGATGCAAATTCTACCCTAGAAGCCCCAGAGGTCTTTGAACTTATGGGCCAGAAGTTGGTCACATGGGCATTCCCAGCTGCAAAGTGAACAAGTGGTGAAGGGGACACAGGAGAACTGTGGCTGGCTTGGATGGTTGCCACCCTTCTGCCCCTCCTGTCAGGGTTTGACCAGTACTTCATGACACGCTCCCTGGAGAACAACCGCCGGAACATCTGGTTTGCAGAGTTCTGGGAAGAGAATTTTAACTGCAAACTGACCAGCTCAGGTGCTCAGTCAGATGACTCCACCCGCAAATGCACAGGTGAGAGCTGCCCAGGGAGGCAAGAGAGGCGAGGGAGAAGGTGGGAGGCCAGGTTGGGCATGGGGGGCCAGGCACACTTCCTCTGGGCATCCCTAGGACAGGTGAAGAACGCATCGGCCGGGACTCTGGCTACGAGCAGGAGGGGAAGGTGCAGTTTGTGATTGACGCGGTGTACGCCATTGCCCACGCCCTGCACAGTATGCATCAAGCACTCTGTCCTGGGCACACAGGCCTGTGCCCGGCGATGGAACCCACAGACGGGCGGACACTGCTGCAGTATATTCGGGCAGTCCGCTTCAATGGTGAGTGGTGCCAGAGCTCCTGTGTGAGTCCCTTGAAATGGATTTCTCAGTGAGACCTGGAATGAGTCAGGATCAAAGGGATGGAGAGGCAGCATGGTACAGAGAGCACCTGGGCCTGAGAGCTGGGGACTTGAGCCAAGTTCTAGGGACCACTTTTTAACGTTCCTCCTTCCTCAGGGTCCCCACCTCCTGCCCCAACTTGAAAAATGCAGGTGTTGGATAAGTTCTCTGTGACTCCTTCTGCCTGGAACCCTCAGCAGGTCACACACAATTCTCACCCCCAGTGTGCAAAGCTCAGAGGCTTCCAGTCTCTCAGAGCAGTGCAGACAGTGAAGAGGCACTGCCTGTGAAGTGGGCATGCTGCCAGCCCAGCTGGGCCCCGCACTGCCTGAGCACAAGATGCAAGTCTGATGCAGAGGGCCTGGCACATGGTCAGTGCTTCTGAAAAGACCCAGATGGACATGGCTGTGCTCATGGCTTGTGGGGAGAGATACACCTCAAGTACAATTGCTATCCTTTAGAAAATTAAAACTTTATTCTTCCACTAAATATTGAGCACCTTTTCTCTACCAAGCTCTCTGCTAAACAGCACAATTGCATTTCACTCCAGACCAGCTCCATAAGCTGGAAGAAAAAGCTTCTAAAAGAAATAAAGCGGATTGTTCAAATTAGTACAAATTTCATGCCAACACTCAGACTTTTGGACAAGTCTGAGCTCATCCTTTCACCTGGATGGTTAAGCTTTCTTTTTTCAATTGTGCAAACATACACAAATCATAATACAGTATATTCACCATCTTAACTACTTTTAAGTGTGCAGTTTAGTTGTGTACATTCTTGTGCAACTAGTCTCCAGGATGCTCTTTATTCATGTTGTGAATATGCTGTGAAGAACATGGGTGTACAAGTATCACTTTGACTTCCTGCATTCTGTTCCTTTGAGTTTATACATGGAAGTGGAATTGTTGGATCATGTTGTAATTCTTTTTAGTGTTTTGAGAACACCATACTGTTTTCCACAGTGACTGCAGTTTTATGTTCCTACAAGCAGAGCATAGGGTTTCAGTTTCTCTGCATCCTGGCTGATCCTTGGCACTTCCTGCTGTTTGAACAGTGGCTGTCCTCATGGGCAGGAGTGGTCTCTCAGTGTGGTTTTGACTGGCATTTCCCTGATGATTCTGAGCATCTTTGAGTGTGCTTGGTGATCTCTTCCTTTATCCTGGCCGGGCCTTGGACCTCTCCAGGAGTCCTCCTGGGACGGGCTGGAGAACAGGGTGAGGATGCCAGTCTCTCCTTCCAGGCAGCGCGGGTACCCCGGTCATGTTCAATGAGAACGGGGATGCTCCGGGGAGATACGACATCTTCCAGTACCAAGCGGCCAACGGCAGCGGCGGCTACCAGGCGGTGGGCCAGTGGGCGGAGACGCTCCAGTTGGATGTGAGTGGCGTGTGTTGAGCTCCAGGGGCGGGAGGCGCCCCGCCAGACATGGCGGGCTCTCAACCCCTGTGTCCGGGTTGCAGGTGGATGCCTTGCAGTGGGCGGGAGACCCCCGGGAGGTGCCGCCATCCCAGTGCAGCCAGCCCTGCCGGCCAGGCGAGCGGAAGAAGATGGTGAAGGGCGTGCCCTGCTGCTGGCACTGCGAGGCCTGCGACGGGTACCTCTTCCAGGCCGATGAGTTCACGTGCGAGGCCTGCCCGGGTCACATGCGGCCCACCCGCAACCGCACGGGCTGCCGTCCGACGCCCGTGGTGCGCCTCACCTGGGCCTCACCCTGGGCCGCACCGCCGCTGCTCCTGGCGGCGCTGGGCATTGTGGCCACTTCCGCCGTCGTGGCCACCTTCATTAGACACAACGACACGCCCATTGTGCGCGCCTCGGGCCGCGAGCTTAGCTATGTGTTGCTCACTGGTATCTTCCTGGTCTACGCCATCACCTTCCTCATGGTGGCTGAGCCTGGGGCCACCGTCTGTGCTGCCCGGAGGCTCCTCCTCGGCCTGGGGACCACCCTCAGCTACTCCGCCCTGTTTACCAAGACCAATCGCATCTACCGCATCTTCGAGCAGGGGAAGCGCTCGGTCACGCCCCCGCCCTTCATCAGTCCCACCTCGCAGCTTGTCATCACCTTCAGCCTCACCTCCGTGCAGGTGAGTCCCCAGGCTCCCAAGGTGCTGGGGCAGGGGGACCCTGACCTCCACTCAACCACTCTTCTATTCTGGAAATACACAGTATATGCAGCCTCAGGAGATAGGGCCCTAGCGATCTCCTGGAAGGAAGACTCCGGGAAGAGCAGCCAGCCATTCCTCCACTTCTCCTGGAAGAGAAATGGGTCAGAAGGTGGGAGCGGCAACATTGGAATTAGTGTCATAAACTGAGCAATGCTCTTCCACAACTTGGTTCCCATATAAACATAGAGCAGAGAGATGTCTGATGAATTTTCCAAAGCAAAGAATCTGTTTCCAGGGAGGGAATTATTGTGGTCCAGGCCTGGGGAGAGGATTGGGCCCTGATGACGTGGCCATGATGTGGCCATGGCATGGCACATCCTGTTTATGAATGGCCAGATTTCGCCATGTGTGTGCAGCAAAAGCAGAGTGCCTGGGGTATTCATCTAAGACAGCAGTACCACAGTTTTGGACATGAGTCCGTGGTCTGGGAAGCCCTGGGTATTTTCTGGGCAAAGATGCTAAGAGAAAGGTGTGTGACATTGTAGAGCTAGCCCAGTTCGCAGGGCCAGTGGACAGCATGCTTTCCACTCTAAGTGAGCCCTCCTGCCCACCCAGTCGTGCATGGACCACGTTCAGGCCTCCATGCATGTCATTCACAGCTAGAAGATGCTTCCTGAACATGCAGGGCGTGTGCTTCCTCTATCACTGCCAAAATCTCAGTGCCCAGCTCATCCGGAAAAGGCATCTCACGCCTCCCTGCCCGAAACCCCCACACGCACCTCACCCCAGCACCCCAGAGAGATGCTTAGACTATATTCAGTGCCCTTCCAGCTCACCTAGGGACTCCCCACACTATGCCCTCATTTCCAGAAACCTCGGACCATTTCTAAGAGGCACACTTGAAACTTCACTAGGTTATTTACCAAAATGATGGGTGTACAATGTTCCCCCACTGTTGTTTCAATTAGCCTCGCCTTCATGGCTGGTGCAGCCAACTGTGGCAACAGTATTTTCTGTGCCTGCCTGCTCCTACACTTTGATCATTTCCTGTTAGTTATATGTGTTGGATCCTAGTTCTTTATCAACTACAGGTGTTTCAAAATCACTGTGGTACATTTTGGTTGCTGCTCCTGCACATCATAGGCCTTGAGTTTTAGTTGTCGATGGGAAACTTTGTTCCCCCATCTGAAGCCTCGCTCTAAGAAGTCCTCCATGCTGCCTTCCCAGACAGTGGGCAGCATGACATTTTATTAGTTCCTTGTTCATGAAGTTGCTGACTTTGGGAGAATCACAAAAAGGTGTTCCTTCTGGTCATACACATTATTATAAAGTGCCCCTTCCTCTAGATCTCACAGGGCTGCTCCAGGTGCACAGCCCCACCTGCCCCCTCAGACCCTTCCCCCAAATCTGGTGCACTCCTACAGGTAATGACCTGCATGGACGGATGGCAGCCCTTCCAGGGCCCTGACTTCATACAGGTGTTTTCTTTCCTGCTTCCAGCTTCCCTTGGCTCAAGGTCATGTCCCCATCACTGAGAGAATTCAAACTCCATCTCCTCACTGTTAGGACCTGTTTTCCTCTGATGACCTCCCACTGCCCAGCATCCCCTCCTCACCCTCTCACAAGAGGCTCCCTGAGGCTGCACAGTGCATTCACATGTGGTTTCATCCAGTCCCGTGTGATAGTTCTCTGGATCTGGAGAAGGAGTGGGGTCCTCGGGAACTAGGTTTGCCTCACTGCTCGCTGGAAACAAGCCAGTGTTTCAGGTTCACAGAGTGAAGGTGAGGCTGTCTCACTGGTGGCTGTGAGGACAGACCATCTCTGCTGGGCCTGGCCCTTGATCAGTGGTTCAGGCACCACTCCCCTGCACACTGGCATCATGTTCTTGCAATAGATTATGAGGATTCCTGTTCTGTAGATGGAGAAGATGTATTTAGGGTCACAACTCTGATTCTGCCTTCAGTCACAGCACCTGACAGGCTCAGTAAACACCATTGGTAATGAGTGGAATACAGGAAAGAGACATCTAGGGGCCCCTCCCCAGCCAGTCCTGATGCTGCCAGCATATACCTCCACTGCAGCCATACCTCTGCAGTGGACTGTGTCGCAGGCTTTCCCCTGGGTACACCCTCCTGCAAGGCCCTCTCTTCTCCAGGGCAGCTCTCTCGGACCTAAGCATCCCACCCAGTAGCTCAGGGGCCTCCAGGGGACCCTAACTTGCCAGAGACCTCAGTTGGTGGGCAGTCTGAGTATGTCCCTGACATGACATTGTCTCCTGTAGATGGTGGGAGTGATTGCATGGCTGGGGGCCCAGCCCCCACATAGCGTGATTGACTATGAGGAGCAGCGGACGGTGGACCCAGAACAAGCCAGAGGGGTGCTCAAGTGTGACATGTCGGATCTGTCTCTCATTGGCTGCCTGGGCTACAGCCTCCTGCTCATGGTCACTTGCACAGTGTATGCTATCAAGGCCCGTGGTGTGCCTGAGACCTTCAATGAGGCCAAGCCCATTGGCTTCACCATGTACACCACCTGCATCATCTGGCTAGCTTTTGTGCCTATCTTCTTTGGCACTGCCCAGTCAGCTGAAAAGGTAATTTTGTTCTCCCCTTGGTTTTGCTTCTTCATTTGTTTCCTGCCTGTCCATGGAAGGGTAGGGCTCAATTGTCCCAAGAGCTGGGCCATACACATGAATGATTGCCTGGTTGCTTGATGCATTCATGTACTTAAATACACATTCACTTGTTTGTCTTTCCCGTTGCCCTCTGTTTATTCATTCATTCATCCATGCTTCTAATCATTGATCAACTTTTCATTCAATTACTTCTTCATATACTTTCTACCTGCTGATCCTTGCATCTATTGGCCCACTTGCTTGATCATTATTCACTCATCTATTCATGTGTATAGTAGAACATTTGTTTACTCATACATGCGTTTGTCCACTCACTCCTTTATTCAGTCTCAGTTTGTTCATTGATTTGTGCATGTGAAAACATGTCCATTCATTCATGAACATCCTCTAGCCCTTTTAGGCATATGGACCATTTCCACAGGTGTCACTCTTTGTGAATGGAACCCTCTTCCCTCAGCCACTGGTCCACCAGAGACATAACACTCACCCTCCTTCCCACCTACACCAGAGCTGCCCATGACTAGCATTTCTTCATGCCACAGGGCCTTGGCTTATGTAGTTGTCCTTTTCTAAGTGCTCATCCCAGGCTGTGTAAGGGTGGGGGTGGAAAGAACAGAGCTCAATCCCACCTGGTCCCTTTTCTGTGGCTCAGATCTACATCCAAACCACCACACTGACTGTGTCCTTGAGCCTGAGCGCATCAGTGTCCCTCGGCATGCTCTATGTACCCAAAACTTACGTCATCTTGTTCCACCCGGAGCAGAATGTGCAAAAGCGGAAGCGGAGCCTCAAAGCTACCTCCACAATGGTAGCCCCACCCAAGGGTGAGGACACAGAGGCCCCCAAGTAGTGAGGGGGTGAAGAGGATGGTCACTCCCTCTCTCTCCTTTTCTTTCCCTTGCATGACAGTGGGAACTGGGAAGAGTGACTCAGAGGAGACCTCCCAGGAGGCCACGTCCAGCAGGGTGCAGCTGGCTCTGGGAAGACTTAGACCATGTGCCAATTTTATCCCTGCTTTTCTGTGCATGTTGGCTGGTACCCTATTTCCTCACTGCAGGCTAGACTTCTCCTAATGGTGGGGAATGGCCACACAGAGGCTTCTACTTCTGGACGGGACTTAACTTATGCCCTATGGTTTGAAGCTGAGATGCTGCAGTGTGAGTGAGATTTTCATCCCTTGATCAGCAGCCACCAGAACTTAGGCACTGGGCCATGTGTGAGACTGTGTGGACCCCTGACTGACATGTGGGCTGGAGTTGGGGAGCAGCAGTTTCCACAAGAGCAAATCCTGGGTCTGTCTGCTAGACTGAGCCACTTGAGCATGGCACAGAGGGATAAACCTTGGATGAGGGCCCTATGAGAGAAGACGGGTCTGCCGGGGACAGGAGAGAGCAGAGGGACCAGGTGCCGCACCACCCCCCCCATGAAATTACTTGTGTAAGAGCATCTTCCTTGGAATCTTGTCCCCTGGGACCTGAGGGTGTCACACTCAGATTACAGCTTTTTTTCATTTCCTATCTGTACTTCCTTAACCCTAAGAAAGTCAGATGCACTAGTGTGGTGTGAGTGGTGTGAGAATAAATGAACAAGGGCACATCTGTCCTCCTCTGATGCCTGTCAGAGCTTGTGCCGGGAGTTCCAGGGTGGGACCAGTTATAGGGACAGTTGTGTCCATGGTGAGGATTAATTCAAGTAGATAACATAGGATGGCTCTAAAAACTCTTGTTTCCCAATATATTTTGGGAAATCCCCTTTGCAAGGCAAGTGTAGGCATTGGGAGAAAGATGCTAACACTGCAGATCCATGGATGTTTATTTTCCAATAATTTTTCTTATTACAAAAAGCTTGGTTTAAGTGATGGGATTTTTTAAGTATGTTTTATTGATTATGCTATTACAGTTGTCCCAATTTTTTCCTCCCTTGACTCCCTCCTACTGGTACCCCCTCTTGCTTCAGCAACCCCCCTTAGTTCATGTCCATGGGTCATGCATATAAGTTCTTTGGCTTCTCTATCTCCCATACTATTCTTAACCTCCCCCTGTCTGTTTGGTACCTACCAATTATGCTTCTTATTTCCTGTACCTTTTCCCCCGTTCTTCCCCCTCCCCCTCCCCACTGATAACCCTCCATGTGATCTCCATTTCTGTGATTCTGTTCCTGTTCTAGTTAGTTTTGTTTGTTTGTTTTTTTTAGGTTCAGTTGTCCATAGTTGTGAGTTTGTTGTCATTTTAATGTTCACAGTTTTGATTTTCTTCTTTTTCTTAAATAAGCCCCTTTAACATTTCACATAATAAAGGCTTGATAATGTTGAACTCCTTTAGCTTTACCTTATCTGGGAAGTACTTTATCTGCCCTTTCATTCTAAATGATAGCTTTGTTTAATAGAGTGATTTTGTTTGTGGGTCCTTGCTTTTCATCTTTTGGAATACTTCTTTCCAGCCCCTTCTTGTCTGCAGTTTCTTTTGAGAAATCAGTTGATAGTCTTATGGGAACTCCTTTGTAGGTAACTGCCTCCTTTTCTCTTGCTGCTTTTAAGATTCCCTCCTTATCTTTAACCTTGGGTAAGTTAATTATGATATGGCTCTAGCTGGTGTGACTCAGTGGATTGAGTGCCGACCTTCAAACCAAAGGGTCACCAGTTCAATTCCCAGTCTGGGGCACATGCTTGGGTTCTGGGCCAGGACCACAGTGGGGGTTACATGGGAGTCAACCACCCATTGATGTTTTTCTTCCTCTCTTCCTCCCTCCCTTCCCTTCTAAAATTAAATGAATAAAATCTTTTAAAAAATAGTTATGATGTGGCTTGGCATGGTTCTCTCTGGGTCCAACTTCTTTGGGACTCTCTGTGCTCCCTAGACTGTATGTCTATTACCTTCACCAAATTAGGAAAGTTTTCTTTCATTATTTTTTCAAATAAGTTTTCAATTTCTTTCTTTTCCTCTTCTTCTGGCATCCCTGTGATTCAGATGTTGGCACATTTGGAGATGTCCCAGAGTCTTCCTATTCTCTCCTGTTTGTTTGTTTGTTTTTTTATTTTGTTTCTTCAGTCTGTTCTGGTTGAATGTTTATTTCTTCCTTATGTTCCAAATTATTGATATAAACACCAGCTTCTTTCCCTTCACTGTGTTTCCCTGTGGATTTTTATTTCACTTAGTGTAGCCTTTATTTCTTCCCTTATGCTTTTGCCATAGTCAATGAGATCTCTAAGCATCTTTATCACGAGTGTTTTAAACTCTGAATCTGATAGGTTACAGAGTTGTTTATGTCCATTTTGTTTAGTTCTTTTACTGAGGTTTTTTGTTCTTTCATTTGAGCCATACTTCGTCTCCTCAATTTGGCAGCCTCCCTGTGTTTGTTTCTGTGTATTAGGTAGAGCTGCTTTAACTCTCTGATTTAGCACACCTGTTATGTTGTACGGGGCAGAGCCTTAGGTATTCACCAGGACAGGGAAACAACTTCATGGTTTGTGGCTTTGTATGTGGGGGAGGGGTCAGAAAGGGGGTATTGTCACTGCCTGACTGCTGGAGGCTTATTCAGCACCTACTCCACTTCCAGTCACTTATGCAACTGGTGCCCCTCTAACTGTTTCCCTGGGGGTGTTTCCCAGGGTGGGTGGGTTTGTGTACATTCTAGGATCCTGTAGGTCCTTTAAACAGACTCTCCTGAGAGATGGACAGTTCTTTCTGCCACCCCCACCCTCACTGGTTTTTACAGTCAGGAGTTATGAGGCTTTATATTCCCAGCCCAGAACCCTGGGCTACACAGTCTGGCCTAGGGCTTCCTCCCCAGATATTCCTAATGTGGGACCACCCATCCCGCTGTCTGTTACCACCACCTGGTCACTGCCACACCAAGTCCTCTCCATCCTGGCTCCACCCCTCCTACTCGTCTGGATGAATCCTTTAAATCCTTCTTTAAATCCTTGGTTGTCTGACTTCTATACAGCTCAATTTCCTGGCAGTTCTGGGTGTTTTTTGTTTTGAGATTAATTGTGAACCTTCTTGTGAGGAGGCAAAGCATATCTGCTTACACCTCCATCTTGGCCCCTTAGTAATGGAATTTTATTTTCTTGGGGTAGAACTAAAGTTTAAAGTGGGCTCTTTTTATTAGTGTCAATTCCCTAGTATCTAATGTCTGGCACTGATTTTGAAGATCAACCACACTTCATACAACATAGACTATTCACTACACAGAGTCTCTGATGCATGAAGGTTCTGACTAGGTGTTTCTGCATTCTTGAAGTTGATAGGGCATCTCCTTAGGGTAACACACAGATTCTCCTTCCTCACAAATGTTGCACTTCCAGGGCTTGTTTCTCTGCTCTGCTAATTATGAAATTTCATATTTTGCTGAATGCTTTCCTAATTCATTATTCCACAGGGCTTTTCTCCTGTGTGGGTCTTCTGGTATACAATGAATTGTGCTTTCTTGCTGAAGTCTCTTCCATATGAACACTTTTATAGTTTTTTTTTCTCTGGTACAAACTTGAAGAGTCAATGAGCTCTGACCCCAAAATGAAGGTCTTCCTGTGTTTACCATTCTCTTGGTGTTTCTCCCAGTGTGAATTCTTTGTTCTCTGAGTCTTGGCTTCTGCTGGATCACTTTTTCCACATTTGTTACATTTTGTGGTTGTTCCCATTTGAACTCTATGACTCAGAGTTAAGATGATTTCTTAGTAAAAGCCTTTATACATTTGGAGGATGTCTCCCTGTGATGTGGGGTTTCTGACTCCAAGTCCTGGTGTTCTGCTGAAGACTTCCTTCCACAGTCTCTCCATATTCATCCCTCCTGTCTCTGTTAGTGAATTCCTGCTGCACCATGAGTTCTGTCTTCTGTGGTCTTCTCATATTGGCCCACTGTCTGACTGCACAGCATGAGCCCTTCTGCATGTAGTGGGTGTCCTTCCTTCCTGAGTGGATCGTCATGTTCGCTGTGATCATGCAGTCCCTTTCTGAATTCTTGAATATTTAAAGTTTTGACTTCTACAAGAGCACTTTTCCACCTTCCATGTATACACAAGGTCTGGTACTTTGATCATTTCTTTACTGCTCAGTGAGGTTTACAACTCCCTGAATGTGTTCCTCTATTTGCATGCATAGTTTTGCTTTGTCTGGTGTCCAATCAATCACTTTGAACTCCTGAATAAAGTTGTTTTCATATCTGTGGAATTCAGAAGCCACTCTGTCCATGTGGTTCTCTGAGGTTGAATAAAAGCTGAACTGTACTTGGAGGCTTTCTCACATTCACGGCCCTTGGATAATTTCTCCCCAGCATGAATTACATGTTTCAGTGGAAATGGGTCCTGAATTGGAGACTACCACATTACAATCATAGTCTTCTCTGAGGTATGAGTTCTTTAAAAGAGAATAAGATTACATTTTGAATAAGCATTTACTTAACAATTTGTAAGGTTGTTACCTGTGTACAATGTTTTGTGAGTTGTATAGGAGGGCCTTTTTATACTAATTATATTTATACGTTTTCATTAGTGTGATTTTTAAAACATGTATTTTATTGATTATGCTATTACAGTTATCCCATTATTTTCTCCCCTCTATTCCCTTCCACCCTGTGCCCCCCTCCCACCATCATTCCCCCACCTTAGTTCATATCCATGGGTCATACTCATAAGTTCCTTGGCTTCTCCATTTCCCATACTACTCTTAATCATCCCTATTTTGTACCTGCCATTTATGCTTCATATTCCCTGTACTTTTCCCCCTGTTCTCCCCGCTCTGATGATAACCTCCATGTGATCTCTGTTTCTATCACTCTGTTTCTGTCTAGCTGTCTCCTTAGTTCATTTTAGTTTTAGTTTTTGTTTTTTTAGGTTTGATTGTTGATAGTTGTGAGTTTGTTGTCATTTTACCATTCATATTTTTTAGCTTCTTCTTTTTCTTTTAGATAAGCCCCTTTAACATTTCATATGATGAGCTTGGTGATGATGAACTCCTTTAACTTAACCTTATCTGGGAAGCACTTTATCTGCCCTTCCATTTTTAATGATAGCTTTGCTGGGTAGAGTAATCTTGGATGTAGGTCCTTGCTTTTCATGACTTTGAATACTTCTTTCCAGCCCCTTCTTGCCTGCAAGGTTTCTTTTGAGAAATCACCTGAGAGTCTTATGGGAACTCCTTTGTAGGTAACTGTCTCCTTTTCTCTTGCTGCTTTTAAGATTCCCTCCTTATCTTTATTCTTGGGTAATGTAATTATGGTGTACCTTGGTGTGTGCTTCCTTGGGTCCAACTTTTTGGGGACTCTCTGGGGTTCCTGGACTTCCTGGAAGTCTGTCTCCTTTGCCAGATCAGGAAACTTCTCCTTCGTTATGTTTTCTAATAAGTTTTCCAGTTCTTGCTCTTCCTCTTCTCCTTCTGGCACCCCTACGAGTCACATGTCGGAACATTTAAACTTGTCCTGGATGTTCTGAAGCCTCTCATTATTTTTTTAAATTCTTGTTTCTTCATTCTGTTCTGGTTGAATGTTTCTTTTTTCCTTCTGTTCCAAATCCTTGATTTCAGTCCCGGTTTCCTTCCCTTTACTGTTGGTTCCCTGTATATTTTCTTTTATTTCACTTTTCATAGCCTTTACTTCTTCCTCTATTTTGGGACCATACTCAGCGATTTCTGTGAGCATCATGATTACCAGTGTTTTGAACTCTGCATTTGATAAGTTAGCTATCTCTTCATTGCTTAGTTGTATTTTTTCTGGATCTTTGGTCTGATCTTTCATTTGGGCCATTTTTTTTTCTTGGTGAATTTGTTAGGTTGTAAGGGGCAGAGCCTTTGGTATTCACCAGGGCAGGGCAACCTACATTGCTGCGTTGTTGCACTGTATGCAGGAGAGGGATCTGAGAGGAAACAATGCCACATGCTCAGCCCTTCACCAGCTTTCAGTTACTTTCCTCACTCCCCACAACTAAATTGGGCCCTTCTAGTGCTGATTCCCAGGTGGGTGGTTTTGTGTATACTCTAGGACCCTGTGGGTCTTTCTAAAGTACTCTCCTGTGAGGCTGGGAGTTTCTCCTGCTGCCACAATCCCCACAGGATTTTTCAGTCAGAGGATTTGAGGCTTTATTTTCCTGCACTGGAACCCTGGGTTTCAAGGTCTGTCTCATTCCCCATTTGTTCCTCCCAGTTTATTCATACCCAAATTTGTGTACACCCAGTTTGCCAGCCACCACCTTGCCATGAGTCCTCTCCACCCTGGCTGCCCATCTCCGCCCCTTCTACTGGTCTCAATGAATGCTTATTTAACTTCTTTGTTGTTGGACTTCCATACAGTTAGATTTCCTGGAAGTTCTGGTCATATTTTGTTTTTAAATTTGTTGTTCTCCTTCTTTTGGTTGTGCAAGGAGAAAAATGTATCCACCTATGCCTTCATCTTGTCCGGAAGGCTTATTGATGTGATTTTTGACACATTTATTACATTTACTACAACAACTTTGTTACATCTATTACATTCTGTGTTCTTTAGAAATTTCCCCCAAATTCATCACATTCATTGCCTCTCACTTTATTCAGTGACCCTTATTAAATAAATGTAACTTCCCCCAAGAGTGTGGCTTGGGTTTTCTGTTGCTTTTCAAAAATATAGCTATTGATTTGTAAGACTCCTAAAATAGAATAAACACATAATTCCAGGTAAATCTTTTTACCATCATTTTCTAGAATGAATCCTCCTCAGGAATACTCTGTTATATGATATCTTTGTTTCTAAATATGAAAAATACCCAAGTGTAAGTATTTTCCATCTCTTAGGCTTTGAGAAGGAATCCTGTTTCAGTGGGGACAGAAGAGCAGAGTGCTGACAGTAATGACAAATAGGCTGGGCATTTGAAAGACAATCTTCCAACCTGTGGAGCACAGTGTAGGAACCAAGGTGGGATATAGTTCTGAAAGAGAGCAAGTGAGCAGGAGCACTGGAGGGAAAATGCAGGCAAGGGTGCAGAAAGGCAGATTTGTCAAGGTACTGGATTTGGACATTTGAAGCCTCATCACTTCATTTATGGATTACTATGACAGGATACTAACTGCTTCCTGTGTCCTACAACCAACATTGAAGTCATAGTTGCAAGGCACTGGCCCCCACACTTAGAGGAATGTTGCTGTGGGCCCTGCACTGTCCTGGCACCTGCATCTGGCTGTGATTTAGTCTCATGTTTACCTGCAGATTCAGAAACAGAAATAGCAGGAAGACTGCACTAGGCCAGCATATCATGGCCCCACGTATTGTTCCCTGATATAATCTGGCAGATTTGGTATCATTAGCTTCTTCTACCAGAACTCTTGAATATTGAACTGGCCCATAGTATCAATTTCTGAGTTCTTTTTCTCATTTGGACTTGTTAGGCAGGGAAGTTTTCCAGAATCCACAGACATTGTCTTGCCCCTGCCACTGTATACTTCTTGACTCAGTTTTCACATCTTCAAATGGTACAATGTTAAGGTTAAGACTTCTTGAGATCAGTGCCAGCTCTGCCACTTGCTAGATGGGTGACCTTGGGCTGGATAATTGGTCTCTCTTATAGTTACTGACAGCCAAAGTCTCCTAGCAACCCCACAGAGATGCCCAATCACTGATGCTATTTCCCTAGCACTGACCCCCAGCCCTACTAGTCATTTCCATGTGGACCCAGCTCATCAAGCCAAGCCCCTCAGCTGACTGGTCTCCCAAGACCCCATCTCACAGCCAAGACCCAATTTCCTGACCGCTGCAGCATTCTCATTCACTGTCATTCCAACAAGTGTCATGTGAATGTCCTCTGTGCTGCATCAGTCTACACAACAGGCAAGATTTCCTTCCTGGGAATTACATCCTAGTGGTGGGTACAAGCAATAAACAATTTTTAATACAAATAAATCCAATACACAGTCTGTCAGAAGAGGACAAGCACTGTGGAAAAAAGAAAATACTACAACAGGGTAAGGAGAATGGGGAAGGTTGTAGGGGATGGGCTGCCATATTAGATAGAGTGATTCAGTGTGGGTGTTGCTGACAGGCAGCATTGGGAGGGGGTGGGCAGCGAGCTGTTGGGTTACTGAGGAGAGGGGGTCCACCAGGTGGAGTGGCCAGTGAAGAGGCCCAAAAACAGGGTGCGGCTGGTATGAGGACCCACTAAGGAGGCCGGTGTGGTTAGAGCAGGGTGAGGGAAGGAAACAATGGGAAAAAGGGAGCAAGGTGTATCAGTCAGGGTTCTCCACAAAAACAATGCCAATAGGGCATATATTGATTTTCTGGAGAACCCCAATACATAGATGAATGGAGATACAGATCTCTATCTATCTCTATATAGAAAGATATCTGTATCTGTATATTTCCTATTGGATATAGTGTATTATACAGTATACTTGTAGATATAGGCTGTGAGGATATACGGTGTATGTGTGCATGTGTGTGTGTGCATGTATATACATGATACATATATATAATACAAAGGCAGAGAGAAGATGATAATCTATATATCTATCTGTCCTATAACCAACAGAGGAGATGATATAGATATGGATGACAAAGATATAGATATATTCGAGAGATATAGTTTAAGGAATTGGCTCCCATGAATGTGGGGGCTGGCAAGCCTGAAATCTATAGGCAGATGGCAGACTGGAAGCTCAGGTAAGAGCTGGTGCTGTAGTCTTGAGGCAGAATTACTTCTCTTCTGGGAAGCTTGATTTTTGCTCCTGAGGCCTTGCATAAGGCCCACCCATTGAGGACAATTACTTCTGTCTTCTTTACTTGAAATCAACTGCCTGTACTATTAACTGTACCTAAACAGCACAGTGGTTAGTGGTTGATTGAATAACTGGGCACTACAGCCTAGCCAAGTGGATACAAGAAACTACGACATGAAGTACTAGGGGACTGTCCTGTGGAGTCCGCAGGCTGCGATCCTAGGTGAATGAGATATGGGAGGGTTACGCTGGAGGACTTGAAGAGCACACTGAGAAGTTCTGACAAGTTTCAGAGGACCACTCTGGCCACTGTTTTAAGATTATGAAAATAAAGAAAGGAAATTTCATTTAAACTCAAGAAGGGAAGCCTTGGAGGGGGAACTCTCATACACTATCACTCAGACATCAACCAGGAAGATGTTTGCTTGACACACCCAGCAGAAGAAAGAACTTTCCCTTCCCCAACAACAGCCCAGCCAATGTGGAGCTGACATCCCACTGAGCTCTTCCAAATGGCCCCTCCCCACTTCCTCCTTGCCTCTCCCCTGATCTTCCCACATACCTGTGGTTCTCCACAGTTTGCTCGTTCCAAACTGCAGTGCCTCTGCTATTCCCAGATAGATGCATATTGGTGGTGAAACAGCAAGCACTCTTATTTTTAAGGCCAACAATATCTTAGAAACATCTTTTGTGCATGTGTGTTTTCAGAGTTTGACATGCATTCACTGAAATAGTATTGCTCTAAGTCATGCATGCACCAGCATTCTTAGAAACACTTATGGTGTTGCCTTGTTTGGGGAAGGGAATAAACAGGAAGAGAGAGAAGAGGTGAGTGAAAACTGATGGCTAGCGTGACCAGTTCTCCAAGACCCACAGCAGTCCAGCTTAATAGTTAAGGGCTTGGTTTCTAGGATCAGAAGCTGCTTTTCTTACTCTAACACTGTGTGATCTTGGGCAAGTCAGATTCCTCATCTATAAAGTGAGTAGGAAAACCATGTCTAGTGATAGGTCATTGCCCATGCCCACACCTAGCAGTTTTGTTTAGATTCCACGGCACAAAGTAGGCAATGTTCACAGTACCTGGATGATAGAGTAAGAGCTCAAGATGTGACTTACGATGTGAACATATCTAGCATGTTATGATGGTAGGAATAAAAACCACTAGAAAGAATAAGAAAAGTTTGGATTAAAGAAAACCTAAAAGATGAGGACTATGAGATCATTACTTGCCAAGGAACAACCAATGACACCTCCCTTACTAAAGTGAATTATTGCAACAGCTACATAATTGGATTCTGAGAAGCCAGTCTACCCTAAGGAGTCAGTCTCCCTGTAATTTCAGGAATCTGTAACACTTGCCCACCAGACTCTGTGGAAGTGGGACCAAAGTGCACACCCACCCTGAAGGGAAGCTAACTTATTTAGAGAAGCCCCCTCCCCTGATTCAATTGGTCTGTTCTCATGCAAATAAGGACTCCAAATCCTACATTTCTATTGGTCCAAAAAGCACTGTCCTAATTGGCCAGAACAGCCACTCTAATTGGTAATAAGGCTATAGCTGCCCAGCTCTGATTGGATAGGGAGTCTCAATCCTACTGACTGAAATAGGATTCCAGAACTCCTTTATAAGGACTAGCTCAGACAGGCACAGTGCAGGCAAGCAGTGGAGTGTGGGAGGCAAGCAGTTTAGTGCCAACTTCTCCCTTAAGTGTGGCTTGCTTAAGCTGCCCCTGTTTAGCAACAGCTCCAGGCTGTTCATATGAGCCCAGTTAGCCACTAGGGGTCTTCTCAACAGGTATATTTGTTCTTGGGGTCATCAAAGCCTTTCATCAACCTTCAAGAGGGGATGGTAGAAACAGCTGCTTATGATTGACTGAGTTAATAAACACTGGGTGCTTACAGTACCTAACACAAGGTATGCCCTCAAATGTTAACTGTTCTCCCCAGCAGTAAGGATGCAGCTGGAACACTATGGTGTCTGGGGCCAGGGAAGTTTGGACGGCCATATGTGGAGGTAGGACCAGAAGCACAAATCTGTCATGTCTTAGTTTTATCTGATTAGGGAAGCAGGCAGCACAAATGCAATGTGTACAGCTTAAACATTGGGTATTTTCTCATTTATTTTCAGAAAAACACACTGAAATACTTTCATGGCAACAATTTTTAAGGTAGTGATGTGTGACATACAAGGTAACACACAGAACAGGAAGGGTGAGTCTCATGACCAAATCCTGGCACTTGCAGAGAATGACCATTTGCACAACTGAGAAAATCAAGTTATAGGGAAAATCAAGCTTTGTATTTCTTTTCCCTTCAAAAACTGGTATAAAATATTTAAAGTAAAAATATTACCAAAAATATATTTAGCAGGAGTTGAGGCTGGCCAGGAAGCTGGGAATCCTCCTATGGCAGGTGGCAGAGTTTTGTTTCCACACTGTCCTGCTGGCTAATCCAGCGGTGTACAGGAGGCAGCACAAGTGCAAAGGGGAAGATGGGGGAGAAGACGCAGGCAGCTGGAGGCTACCCATTCTTAGATTAAACTGATGTTGAAGGGAACTGTTTTCTCAACCTAAGGCATGCATGCAGTTTAGGGCTATTTTATTCCAAATAACCCTTGAGACCGAGCCTGCTGCAAAGTCAAGGTGCCATTTTAACCAGTGACCTTTGGGTTGGCAGGCAGACACTCCATCCATTGAGCCATACCAGGCAGGGCCCAAGGTGCCATTTGAAAAGCAGCTGCTGAGCATGCAAGAAGGCAATATCTTAGATGCTGCTGTCAAAGCCAAGCAAACTCAGGTGGGCAGGGAGAACCACGTGCAAAATCAATCAGCTGCATGTGAGTTGAAACCTAACAAGGCAGAAGGATTAGAGGAATTTACAAGGGAAAATTTGGAGCAATTTCTTTTTTCTCCTTGAGAGCAGGCAGTTTTAGTGGCTGTTCATGGGAGGCCATAGACACTGAAGAATGTAACCAAGTCTAGAGGCTACTCCTCTACTTAACCCCCCCCCCTCCCCAGGCAGAGAGCAATTGGCACTTCCAATAGGTTTCCTCACTGGGCAACTTCCAAGTGCACAACTGGGAGAGTTGGGCCAAGGTCCATTTCTCAGCTCATAGCTTAGCTTCAGTCATGTGAGGGGGTGGGGAGCCTGGTTCACACATAAGCCCAGCACCTCCTCTGCCATGTACATGTGCTGGGTGTGCTGGGAAGTCTCTCATGTAGGTGGGACAGAGGGTAGTGGGAGGTGGGCTGGATGTGCTGGAGATGGCACATACCAGCTCAGACCCTGTAACCCTGAAGGGTGGGTCCCAGGGGTCCTCACCTCTATCAGTCAGTATCCATGTGGCCAATCTGCAAGTCTAGAAAAGTGAGGTACAGAATGAGCTGTTCCTAGGAGTCTCTAATGCCTTGGGCATAACTTGGCTGAATTCAGAGAACTTGGGCTTTTAGACAGCAGCAAGCTTCAACTCTGTTTAACCTGGAGTCCACTGAATCCACCATGACATGGAAGACCCTCTCTGTGCTGGGAGCTGAGATGCAGTATTTATAGGGATCAACAGGCTGCCCAGATTGATGGGGTGTACCTCCATAAACCAGGAACCTCTTACCTTCTGCCCAGACCAGGTCTTCTTGCTCTCCCACCTTTATGATGCAGAGTGCAACAGCCTGTACTGGTGTGGGCTCCCCATTCTTTGTGGGGGCAGGGAGAAGGGACATGCCACCAGAAACTGTGTGTATGAAGACACCACAGATGTTATTTTAGCTGTGATTTCTATGACCCAGCTGAAAGATTAAGGTGATGAACCATCTGTACCTGCAGGACTAGAGTGTTATTCAAACTTTTGGGCACAGACACTGCTCCTGCCAGAGACTGTCATGGTGCTGGTGACCACTTCTTGATTTGTAGAATCAGAAGTCTCAACATGTTGCTCACCACTGTCACAACCGGATAGTCTTTAGGCAGTGGAATACCCAGATGGAGGAGAGGAAGTGGCCATTTTCCAATGAAAAAGCACAAATACAAAGCTCTCTGCTTTTCCTGTGAACACAGTTAATACTTTCAGAAAACTGGACAAAGGCAGAGCAAGGACCAGGATGCAGTTTCATATTCATGGCTATGACAAGTAAACTCTAATGCAAGGGTCACTGGGGACTGCCCAGCTGGAAAGAGAGCAGGGCAGAGCCTTCTGAGAACAGGCTGTGGGCTCTGCTTCTCCTGTCTGTGGCACAACAGGAAATGGCAAATCAGAGAAGTCGAGGTGACTTCAAACACAAACAGGTGGTTGGGACTGTCCCACCTGAGGCCAAGGTGCCCCTGCCTGCTGTGTGTAGGGTAACTGCGGTACAAATAGTTGGAGGGTAATATTTACACAGACTAAGCCCCTACTTTAGGTATAACCCCACGGTCAGAGTCAAGTTGAAGTCCAGAGAAACTGGAATTTTGAGATTCCAGAGAAACTCCAGAGAAACTCAGGAATCTTGATTAATCTCTGCCTCCCAGGCAGCAGTTCCAAGTTCTAAAAGCTGGATCTGGGGCAATACCCAGACTCATGGACTGTGTGTGAGGTTGGATCACTATATTCCCCAAGTATAAATGGACAATAAGTGACATGATGTTACCAGTTAGAGGTTGCTAAATCAAAAGAGGGACATACCATTCAAATGAATTGTACTGGAAGGAGAAGAAAGGCAGAAAGCCAGTGGGCACACAAACCAGGGAGATCTGGCCAAAGGTGGCATGACACAGAAGATGGGGAGCAGCATTTCAGTCAGTCCCAGCTGACACATGAGAGGATGCATGCCCTTTACTCTGGATGTCAGCAGTGTGGGTGAGAACAAAGGGTTCCGCCAAAAGCAGACACCCTCTTACGTGAGAGATTCAGGTAAAGAAAGTCTTATAGACCATTTTCTTACTGTTTTGTTCCTTTGCTCCTTAATTTCTATAATTTTACAATTTCTATTTTTGATTTTCATACACTCAGTGTGTACACAGCTCATCAGAGCACCAAAGGCATGTGGACCTCACTGGGTTGATCTCCAGCCTCTTCCCACCTTTCTTGTCTCCATGTCAGGTCATATGGTTAGCTGTCCCTAATGGGGTGTGAATAGAAGTGATACATGTGAATTCTAGGCCAAGAGGGCTAAGAATTGTATAATTTCTCTTAATAATCAAAATGTAAATTTGATAAACAAATTTTTAAGTTGTTAATGAAGCTCCATATTGATTCTTATACTTGGCGATTCAGACTAATTACACAGTACTGCTTGCTATTCAGGTGAGGCAGTTCTGAACCATGAGGAATGTCTGACATTCTTAAATTCTCAAAACCCACAATACTATGAAGCTTGATCCTCAGTAATAAAATGACTATCTTGACATAAGCTTTCATGGTTATTCTCTGGAATGGATTCTCTTACCTTCAATTATTCATACACTCAGTCTCAAAGCTCTTTTCTTTAAACTGCAATCACTTTTCTCCAATGTGATGTTTCTGATGCTGAATGAGGTTTGCAGTCTGGCTGAAGGCTTTCCCACACTTACTGCATTTGTATGGTTTCTCCCCTGTGTGTGTCCTCTGATGTTGGGTGAGGTGTGTGCTTCGGATGAAGGCTTTCTCGCAGAGTTTACACTTGTAAGGTTTTTCTCTAGTGTGAATTCTCTTATGCTGAGTAAGGGCTGAATGGTCACTGAAGGCCTTCTCACATATATTACATGTATATGGTTTTTCCCCAGTATGAATCCTCTGATGCTGGGCTAGGGCAGACTGGTCCCTGAAGGCTTTCTCACACAAACCACATCTGTAAGGTTTTTCTCCAGTATGAATCTTCCGATGTCGAGCAAAGGATGAATTATCTCTGAAAGCTTTCCCACACTCATTACACTTATAAGGTTTCTCTCCAGTATGAATTCTCTGGTGCTCAGTCAGGGAGGAGTTCACTCTGAAGGCCTTTCCACATTCATTACATTCAAAGGGCTTCTCTCCAGTGTGAATTCTCTGATGCTGAAGAAAACTTGTACTTTGATTGAAGGCTTTTCCACATTCATTACATTTATAGGGTTTCTCTCCACTATGAATATTCTGGTGTTTGGTAAGATGCGCCCTGCACACAAAGGCTTTGTCACATATGTTACATTTGAAAGGTTTCTCTCCGGTATGTATTCTATGATGGTGGGCAAGGTGTATGTTTCGGATAAAAGCTTTTCCACATAAGTTGCATTCGAAAGGTTTCTCTCCAGTGTGAATTTTCTGATGGTAAGTGAGTGAGGAGCTCACTGAGAACGCCTTGCCACATTCCTTACATTCATATGGTTTCTCACCAGTGTGAATTCTTTGGTGATGGATAAGGTGTGTGCTCTGGTGAAAGGCCTTCCCACATTCTCTACATTCATACCGTTTCTCTTTAATAAGAGTTTTTGGATTAGAATTAAGTTTTTCAGTATGAATTTTCCGATGTTTATTAAGGGTTGAACTTGTAGTGAAGACTTTTCCACACTCACTACACTCAAAGGCTTTTTTGTTAGACTGAAATCCCTGACTTTGAACAGAAGATGAGCTCATAGTGTGGCACCTCCCAGATCCATCCCATTCCTGGTGACTACTCACAGGTGAGGTTTGCTGGGGAGTGAGGACCCCTTTACGCAGCTTCACCTCGTGGCTTTTGTGCTGCCATTCCCATGGACCATCGCACGTCCAGTGACTCCTGCTAGTGAATCTCCCTTCTATCATCCACTGATCCAATTCTTCTTCAGGAATATCTGCCTTGAGAATAGATTTCTTACTCACAGGGAGAGGCATCCAGTCTGAAAGACATCAAAAATAAATATGTCTGTTTTATCCTAGCAAAACATCTAGTTGTGATTAAGTTGATGAGCCTGTTTAAAATGTTAATAAAAACATGGCATTTTTGAAGATTTCTTGAAGAAAGGAAAAGGGAAAAGAGGTGAACAGAGGGCAAAATAGGAAGGGACTGATCAAATGTACAATGTGATAAGCAAGAGATCTTGGGACCTTAAGTCCAGAAGTCATAGGCCTGGGTTGCGATCCTGAGTGTAACAATTATTTTATTTGTGATTGCAGAGAAGCTATCTGACTTTCTAAGCCATAGAAAAACCTATACAGACCATACTATGCCAACAGATAAGAAAAAAAATGTACCTTATTTGTACCTATAATGTACCTATAATGATATAGTCATCATAACAATCCAGATATGACCTTAAGAAATCATTGAAACTAGCAAGAATGAATGTGGCAGAAAAAATTCAGCTCAAGTAACTACCAAAACCAGTATTTTAATGTTTTATATAGTCATTTGAGCATTCAGATGGATGACAAAAAGTTAGGCTACTCTTAAGGCTGTGTGAAGGACCTCCTGCTACTGGTGAGGAAGCAACATCTTCAAACTTATATGAATAATGTGACATCTATATGAGGTGAATGCACAGAGAACCAGGATGTACCCACCACGTCTTAGAGGGCAAGGCCCTGAATCTAGGGAATGGGGAATACTAGGCAACTAGAAGGGAACTCTGCTCTTGGGAGAGGAGTCACAGCCCCATGAATTATATGACAAAATAATTCCTTTCTCCAAATACAAATTTCACACTTAACAATGGTCTTACTTGTTTTCCTTCATGGTACCTTGATATTAACAAGTAGAGCTCTGAATTGCATATTAGTTTTGCATATGCATTTGTGAATATGTACCTTTTATGGTGTCTATTTAAGACTCTACACTAAGAAATGGAATAATAAGCATTAGCTGCTAAACACACAAAATGCAGATTATGGGAAAGTGCTACCAAGAACAAGCCTCCCTCATTACTTTTTTTCTCCACTCAAATCAAGAAAATCTGCAAAGAGCTATTTAAAAAAAAACTCTTTAAAAGTTATCTGAGAAAGTTAAATAGGTATACTTTAAGGCTAAAAATCCTGGTGAACTCAGAATATATATCTTTGCTCAAAACAAAGAATGGTCAACATTAAACACTAATACTGCCAAATCTCAAAAACTTAAGAACTGACTTTCACTTCTGGACCAGATAGAGTAGCCTGTGGCAGACCAATATACCTATGGAAAACAACTGGGAAATCTGAAATGAAAAGAAATCTGTCTAAAGGCATCCCATGTACGCCACTTGAGGCCAACTTGATAGTCTAATTTTGGGGAGAAAAGGGAAATATAGAGAGGGGATTCCAAAATTTAGAGTTTTTTTATCTCACATAATTTGCTGAATTCTTATGCTTCTCAGGGCAGGAGACTAAAACTAAGCAGAGATTCAGAATCTTCTATAGTCTTATAGTACTGTAGAGTCAAAAACGAGTTCAGAACCTTTCAAGGAGGGGACGGGGCAGGCATAGTTAATGTGTGAGGCTCTCATTTGGGACTCAAACATTTGCATCATAGGGATTCCAGAACAAGGAAAAATGAATGGAAACTTTATTTAAAGCAATAATAGCTGAAAACTTTCCCAACCTGAGGAAGAAAACAGATATCCAGGAAGTACAAAATACCAAACAAGATGAACCCAAAGAGGTCTGCACCAAGACATATTATAATTAAAACGACAAAAGTCAAAGATATAGAGAACAAGAGTAAAGCAACAAGTTACACACAAAGGAACCCTCATAAGGCGATGGCAGCTGATTTATCAGCAGCAACTTGACAGGCCAGAAGGAAGTGGCAGGACATCTTTAAAGTGCTAAAAGAAAGAAAGCTACAACCTAGAATACTATATCTGGCAGGGTTATCATTCAGAATTGAAGGAAACATGAGGAGTTTCCCAAACGAGCAAAAACTAAAGGATTGTCATCACCATTAAATCAGCTTTAAAAGAAATGCTAAAGGGTCTTTTTTAAGCAGAAAAGGAAAGGTCATAATCAGAAATAAGAAAATATGATAAAGGAACAAATTTCACAGGTAAGGCCAAACATTTAATAAATATAGTGAATCAGATATTTAAGAAAGCTACTGTGAAGGTCAAACGAAAAAAAGACAAACTCAAAAGACAATAAGTAGTTAGGAGATATACCACACAAAAAGAGATCTTATATGTAACATAACATCAATAACATAAAGGAGGAGAGAGCTAAAAATGTAGTCCTAGCCCTGGCTTGCATAGCTCAATGGATTGAGCGTAGGCTGCGAACGAAAGTGTCGCAGGTTCAATTCCCAGCCAGGTTACATGCCTGGGTTGCAGGCCATAACCCCCAGCAACCCGCACATTGATGTCTCTCTCTCTCTCTCTCTCTCCCCCCCCTTCTCTAAAAATAAATAAATAAAACCTTTAAAAAAATGTAGTCCTTCTAGGATATATTTGAACTTAAATGCCTATCAGCTTAAAATACACTACTATAGTTACAGAATGATATACATAAACCTCATGGTATCCACAAACCAAAAAACTATAAAATATATACAAAGAATAAAGAGAAAAGAACCATATAAAACACTAAAGAAAACCAGCAAACCACAAAGGAAAAGAGCAAGAAAAAGGGCAGAAACAGAGAACTAGAAAGATGACCAAAAACAATTAACAAAATGGCAATAAGTATACACTTATCAATAATTTCTTTAAATGTAAATGATTAACTGTTCCAATAAAAGACATAAGGTAGCAGAATGAATAAAAAAACAGACCAGTCTATATGCTGTGTACAACAGATTCACCTAAGATTAAAAGATACACATAGGCTGAAAGTGAAGGAATGGAAAAAGATATTCCATGCAAATAGAAACAAAATGAAAGCTGGAGTAGTGATACTCTTATTAGACAAAACACAAAATGTTTAAAAGAGCAAACAAGATTACATAATTATAAAGGGGTCAATACAAAAAGAGGATATAACAATCATAAATATCTATGCACCCAACAAAGGAGCACCAGAATATACAAAGTAATAATTAATGAACATAAAAGGAAAAATCCACAGTAATACAATACTAGTAAGGGATTTTTAACATACCACTCACATCAATGGATCAATAGATCATCAAGACAGGAAAATTATTAAAGAAATAATGGCCTTCAATGTCATGCTAGATCAGATTCACCTAATAGATATTTTAGAACTTTTCATCCAAAAAGTGCAGAATTTTTTTTTCAAGTACACATAGAGTATTCTCCAGGTTAGATCATACATCAGGACATATAACAAGCCTCAATAAATTCAAGAACATTGAAATCATATCAAATATCTTTTCTCACTACAATAGCATGAAAATTAAAAAGCAGCTACAGGAAAAAAAACTGGAAAAAAAGCCACGAATATGTGGAGATAAAACAATATCCTACTAAGCAACCAATCAATCAAAGAGGAAATTAAACAGGAAATTAAAACCTATCTTGAAACAAATGAAAATACAACTTTTTTAAATGTATGGGATGTAGCAAAAGCAGTTGAAGAAGGAAGGTCATAGCTGTACAGGCCTACCTCAAGAAGCAGGAAAAATCCCAAATACACAATCTACCTCTATGCCTAAAGGGACTAGAAAAAGAACAAACAAAACCCAAAGAAAACAAAAGGAAGAAAATAGTTAATATCAGAGTGGAAATAAAAATAGAACTGAAAAATAGGAAAGATCAATAAAACTAAGAACTTGTTCTTTGAAAAGATAAAATCGAAAAACCTTCAGCCAGACTCATCAAGGAAAAAAAGAGTCCAAATAAAATCATAAATGAAAAATAAGTTACAACCAACACAGCAGAAATAAAAAGAATTATTAAAGGATACTACAATTACATGCCAACAAACTCAACAACCTAGAAGAAATGTTATAATAAATTTTTATAAGTATGTAACCTTCCAAGACCAAATTAGATAGAAATACAAAATCTAAACAAACCAATTACTAGCAAAGAAACTGAAGTGGTAATCAAAAAACTCACAACAAATAAAAGTCCAGGGCCAGATAGCTTCACATGTAATTCTACATAACATTCAAAGAAGAAATCATGCCTATCCTTTGTAAACCATTTCAAAAAATTGAAAAGAAAGGAATGCTTCTAAATGCATTCTATGAAGCCAGCATTACCCAGATAGCAAAACCAGACAAAGACATTTAAAACAAAATTACAGACTAATATCCTTGAGAAACATAGGTGCAAAAATTCTCAACAGAAAATTAGCAAACTGGATTCAACAACATATTAAAAGGATCATATATCATAACCAAATGGGTTTCATCCCAGGAATGCAAGAATAGATCAACATACACAAATCAATCAATGTGATACATCACATTAACAAACTAAAGGATAAAAACCATATGAATATCTCAATAGATGCAGAAAAAGCATTTGACAAAATCCAACATTCATATGATAAAAATTCTCAAAAAAGTGGATATAAAAGAAAGTTAAATCAAAATGATAAAGGCTATATGCAACCAAACCCAGAGCTAACATCACACTCAATTTTTAAAAGCCAAAAGTTTTTCCTCTAAGATCAAGAACAAGACAAAAATGCCCACTCTCATCACTATTATTCAACATAGTATTGGAAGTTCTAGCCAGAGCAATCAGACCAGAAAAAGAAATAAAAGGCATCCAAGAAGCAGCAAGAGATAAGGAGACAGTTACCTACAAAGGAGTTCCCATCAGACTGTCAGCTGATTTCTCAATAGAAACCTTACAGGCAAGAAGGGGCTGGAAAGAAGTATTCCAAGTCATGAAAGGCAAGGACCTTCATCCAAGATTACTCTATCCAACAAAGCTTTCATTTAGAATGGAAGGGCAGATAAAGTGCTTCTCAGAGAAGGTCAAATTAAAGGAGTTCATCATCACCAAGCCCTTATTATATGAAATGTTAAAGGGGCTTATCTAAGAAAAAGAAGGTAAAAAACATGTACAGTAGAATGACAGCAAACTCACAATTATTAACAACCACACCTAAAACAAAACCAAAAACAAACTAAGCAAACAACTAGAACAGGAACATACTCACAGAAATGGAGATCACATGGAGGGTTAGCAACAGGGGAGTGGGAGGAGGAGAGAGGGGGAAAAGGTACAGAGAATAAGTAGCATAAATGAGGTAGAAAATAGACAGGGGGAGGGTAAGAATAGTATGCAAAATGTAGAAGCCAGAGAACTTATGACACATGGACATGAACTAAAGGGGAGGAATGTGGGTGGGAGGGGGTGTGCAGGATGGAGGGGAGTGAAGGGGGGAAAATGGGACAACTGTAATAGCATAAACAATAAAATATATTTTTTAAAAAGAAAAATAAGTAAAAGGCATCCAAATTGAAAATGAAGAAGTAAAACTCATTATTTGTAGATGACATGACACTGTATATAGAAAACCCTAACAACTCCAGAAAAAGACTATTAGAACTAATAAATGATTTCAGTAAAATTGCAGAATACAGAATCAATATACAGAAGTCTGTCACATTTCTATATGCCAATAACAAATGATCAGCAGGAGAAATTAAGAAAACAATCCACAGCTACTGGTCTGCAGCTGTTCTGATGGTGGCACTTGTGGCATTCCTCTGTGGGAAAGAAATTGTTACAGAGTTAAACACCTCTTTCTTAGCAAAACAGAAAGTGTGCATATGTGTG
This sequence comes from Phyllostomus hastatus, assembly GCF_019186645.2. Taxonomy (NCBI): domain Eukaryota; kingdom Metazoa; phylum Chordata; class Mammalia; order Chiroptera; family Phyllostomidae; genus Phyllostomus; species Phyllostomus hastatus. The sequence continues at coordinate 1,035,582 of NW_025333962.1, read as the reverse complement.
ACAGACATGGGAAAAAAAAACAATTTCATTTACAATTGCATCAAAATGTATAAAATACCTAGGAATACATTTAACCAAAGAGGTAAAAGACATGTACTCTGCAAACCATAAGAAATAAACTGAAGAAGATACAAATAAATGGAAGAATATATCTTGCTCATAAGTTAGGATTAATATCGTTAAAATGTTCTTATTACCTAAAGCAATATATAGAGTCAATGCAATCTCTACGAAAACACCAATGGCATTCTTCTTGGAATTAGAACAACTAATTCTCAAATTTATATTGAACCACAAACAATAACAACAACAACAACAACAACAACAAAATACTGAATAGCCAAAGAAATCTTAAGTAAGCACTAAGTGGGAGATATCGTACTACCTGGTATCAAATATACTACAAAGCTACAACAATCAAAACAGTATGGCACTGGCATAAAATCAGACATATAGATTAATGGAATACAGAGCCCAGAAATAGATCCTGCCTTATATGGTCAATTAATCCATGACAAAGGAGTCAAAGATATACAGTAGGGTAAAGACAGTCTCTTCAATAAGAGATGTTGGGAAAACTGAACAAAAACAAGCAAAAAAATTAAGTTAGACCATTTTCTTAGACTATGTATAAAAATAAACTCAAAATGTATTAAAAACTTAAATGTAAGACCTGAAACCTCTTCAGTAAAAGAGTAAAACTCTTTTCAGTTCAAGAGTAAAAACTCTTGAAGAAAACATAGGCAGTAAACTCTTGGAATTGCTCTTAGCAATGTCTTTTTGAATATATTCCTCAGGCAAGGGCAACAAAAAAATAAATAAACAAATAGGACTATGTCAAACTAAAAAGGGTTTTCACAGCAAAGGAAATCAATAAAATGAAAAGACAATCTGCTGAATGGGAGAACATATTCACCAATAATACATCTGATAAAAGATTAATATCCAGAATATATAAGAAACTCAAAAAATTTAACACCAAAACAAACAAATCACAATCTGATAAAAAAATGGGCAATGGCCTGAACAGACATTTCTCCAAAGCATACATACAGATGTCTAACAGACATATGAAAAGGTGCAGCACCACTACTCATCAGGGAAATGAAAATGAAAGCCACAATGAGGTATCAGTTCACAACTACTAAAATGGCTGTCATCAATAAATCAACAACTTAAGTGTTGGTGAGAATGTAGAGAAAAGAGAACCCTCATATACTGTTGGTGGGGATGTAAATTAGTGCAGCCACTATAGAAAACACATGGAGGTTCCTTTAAAAATTAAGAACAGAACTATCAGACCCTTGTCCGAGGTATCATCTGCAAATATGTCTTCCCATACACTTGGTTCTCTTTTCATTTTAATGCTGTTTTCTTTAGCCATGCAGAAGCTTTCTATTTTGATGAGATCCCATCTGTTTATTCCTTCCTTTATGTCCCTTGTTCTGAGGGACGTATCAGTGAAAATACTGCTACTTGGAATATCTGAGATTTTCCTGCCTATGTTCTCCTCTAGGACTTTTATGGTGTCACGACTTATATTTAAGTCTTTTATTCACCTTCTGATCTCCAAAATATATAAAGAACTCACACAACTCCACTTCAGGAAGACAAACAACCCAATTAAAAAATGGGGAAAGGACTTGAACGGACACTTCTCTAAGGAGGCCATACAGGGATGCTCAGCACCACCAGCCATCAGAGAGATGCAAATTTATACCACTTCACACCAGTCAGAATGGCCATCATAAACAAATCAACAAACAACAAGTGTTGGAGAGGTTGTGGAGAAAAGGGTATCCTAGGGCACTATTGGTGGGACTGCAGACTGGTACAGCCACTGTGGAAAACAGTATGGAATTTCCTCAGAAAACTAAAAATTGAACTGCCTTTTCACCCAGCAATACCACTGTTGGGATTCTATCCTAAGAACCTATGCACCCCAATGTTTATAGCAGCACAATTCACTGTAGCCAAGTGCTGGAAGCAACCTAAGTGCCCATCAGTAAATGAATGGATCAAACAACTATGGTACATTTACACAATGGAATACTATGCAGCAGAAAGAAGAAAGAGCTCCTACCCTTCATGGCAGCATGGATGGAGCTGGAGAGCATTAGGCTAAGTGAAACAAATCAAGCAGTAAAAGAGAAATACCATATGATCTCATCTTTAACTGGAACCTAATCAACAAAACAAGCAAGCAAAATACAACCAGAGACACTGAAATAAAGAACAATCTGACAGTAACTAGAGAGGAGGACAGAGAGGGATAATAGGGGATCAACCCTACTGGGGGTCAGAGATGGGTGGGAGTTGTGGTGGGGTGAAAATAGAGACAAATGTACTTGAAAAACAACAAATAAAAAGAAAAAAAGAATAGAACTATCATATGATCCAGCGATTCCTCTTCTGGGTATTTACCAAAAAAATATGAAAACAGTTATTTGTAAAGATATATGCACCCCAATTCTCACTGCAGCATTATTCATGGTGGCCAAGGCATGGACACAACATAAGTGCTCACTGACGATGAATGGATGAAGGTGTAGTCCAATGGACTGAGCCATAAAAATGATGAAATATTGCCCTGGCGACAACATAGATGAATCTTCAGAGTATTGCGCTAAATGAGATTAATTAAAAAGACGAAAAACATGATTTTACTCAAATGCGGAATATAAAACCAAAAGTAACAAACTGAAAAAACAAAACAAACTCATAATAGATACAGACAATAGAATGATGGTGAACATGGGGGAAGGAGAGATTGGGAAGGGCAAGAGCATAAACAGGGTCAAATATATGGTGACAGAAGGAACCAGACTTCGGGTAGTAAGCATGGAATAGAGGACACACGGGTAGAATTATATTTCTGTATACCTGAAAATTATGTAGTGTTATTAACCGATGTTACTTCAATAAATTTAATTTAAAAACTTTTTTAAAATGGGCCAAAAATAGGTTTTTAAAAAATAGGCTTTTTTAAAGAAGCCAAAGCTATGGTTAGGGAAGAAGTTATCTTTAGGACAAAAGAAACAGAAGAGATGGGGTGGGTGGGTTCTGGTGTGCTAGTAACATTCCATTTCTTAATAGAGGTGCTGATTATACAGATGTATTTATACTGTAAACATTGGTTGAGTGTATACTTTTGTCTTGTGTATTCTTCTATGTTACTGTTACTTCAGGAAAAATTTACCTTAAAAATTCAGGGGAGTGGATTCAAAAATAATGTGGTTCAACGAGACTAACTGCCTACTAGCTTTTATTTCCAGCAGGTTTGGAGAGCCGTGTCTATGAAAGTCTTGTCTTTTCTTTTTTTACAATTTTATTTATTCATTCATTCATTTATTCACTCATTCATTCATTCATTTTTTCAGAGAGAGAGGAAAGGAGGGAGAAAGAGAGGGAGTGTTGGCCCTAACCGGTGTGGCTCTGTTGGTTGGGCATCATCCAGCAAAGCGAAAGGTCACCAGTTGGATTTCCAGTCAGGGCATATACCTGGGTTGTGGTTCGGCCTGGCCAGGGTGCATGCAAGAGGCAACCAATAGATGTTTCTCTCCCTTTCTTTCTCCCTCCCTTCCCCTCTCTCTAAAAATAAACAAAACCTTTAAAAAAAGATTATTTGTCTTTTTAATGTCTTAGGTTACAGGATGACCTTCATTTAATTGTTTGTGTCCAGGGAGTCAAATGCACCCTGGTTTTACCACACTGAAGGAGAACTGAGGTGAGGAAGACTGGATCCCTCAGACTATGAGCACTCAGAGTCAGCCATCACTGGGCCCAGGTCACTTCAGTCTAGACTGAATTAAGGAACCATAGCCCCAGCTTCACAGGCCCACATCAAAAAAAAAAAAGTATGCTTTTAAACCATATAACTAAGGTTTCAAGTAAGGCATGCAAGTCCTATGGCCCAAGTCCCCTATACAATGTAGTCCAGAGGCCACCCCCAGGGAGGGACCAGAAATTAAGCCAATTTAATTTCAAATCATCAGGAGTTTCAAGAATTGGTACATCAGATACATCCAGAAGTGAGAAGTAGGAGTGGCTAAAGGAAGGAGGTTTATGGTCAATAGACAAAGGCTCAGAGGAACCAGGGACATCCCTCTCCCAACTCCATAGAAGACGCAAAAGATAGGAGGTCCTTTCTCCCCAGTGGAAGTTAGCGAAGCTACTCTGCATGAAAACACCCAGGCGGCCCATGAGGGAGGGTCAAGAGAGCCATGCTGATTTAGGCCAGGCCCCAGCACTCGCCCAGCAAAGCTTCCCCAAAGGACCTCAGGCCTTCCGCTGTTCAACTGGGATCCAGATGCAGAAAGAAAAACTTCTACCAGGAAAGAGGTACCACAGAAATTCAGGAAGAAGAAAACATCTTTTGAAAATCATTATCTTTAGAGGTAGAATGTTTTAACTGCAAAACCAGAATAAGGGCTTACAGATAAAGGAATATTCAAAGAAATAAGAGTTCTTGAAAGTAAAAATTATGACAAAATTTGAAAACTCAACAAAGAAGTCCCACAGTAAACAGAAAACCAGAAAAAGAAAAAAGAAAAAGAAACCCTGTTTTCAGGCAATCAACAAATGACAAATGACAAATGAAAAGATGTGGTCTCTGGACGGTTTCTAGGTTACAGCATGGGACCAAAACAGTCAGGAGTCTCTGTGAGCTGAAGTGACAGGGCCCAGGGTTTGGGGAGGCCAAGACAGCTAAAATCTGTGGCCCACTAAAGACAAGAACGCTGAGGAAACTCAATTTGCAGTTTAAAACCTTCCCACAAGAAAAAAAAAGAGAGAGAAAAAGCCCAGAACACTTTGCTGATTCCACCAAACATTTAATAAAGACACCAATCTACACACATTTTCCTAGAAAACAGAAGAAAAGGGGAAAGTTCCACATTCACTGTATAAGGCTAATATTATTCTGACCAAAGGAAACAAAATTACAGACTAATATTGCCCTGACTGGTGTGGCTCAGGGAGTTGGGGGTCATCCCACAAAGCAAAATGTCACCAGTTTGATCTTTTGCATCTTTTGCTTAGTTCTGTTCCCAGATGTTGTGTGTAACAAGGGGAAACTGACATTTTTCTTGCACATCAATGTTTCTCTCCCTTTCTTTCTCTCTCCCTTCTCCTCTCTCTTAAAAATAAAATCTTTTAAAAAAATAAACTAATATTACTCATGAATAGTGATGTAAAAATTCTTAAAATGTTAGCAAATTAATTGTAGCAATATTTTAAAAGGATAATATATGAAGACTAAGTTGGGTTTATTCCAAGAATGCAAATTTGGCTTGGCATTTTAAAACCAATCAATATAATTCACTATATTAACCACAGCATCATCTTAAGGATTCAGAAAAGCATTGGACAGAAATTCAGTATCTGTTTAGTTTAAAGTCCCATCAAACCAGGGTACTTGTAAACTTCTTCAACCTGATAAAGAGCACCTATTAAAACTTCAGTGGTGGAAGACAGAGTGCTTCCCCCAAGACAGCAAACAAGCGGGTGGCCGCCTGCCAGTTGCCACTCAGCTCTGTGCCAGGCCGTAACCTATGCAGGAAGAAACATGGGGACTCAGACATTGCTGTGGGGATGCAAAATGGAACAGTCCCTTTGAAAACATTTTCACAATTTATGATAAAGTTACATATGCATTTAGTATACAAACCAGCAACCCCACCTCTAGTGAACATTTACCTCAGTGAAAACATACTTTGAGAAAAAGTATAGGAACTAAAAACACATCCACACAAAAATTTGTACCTGGATGTTTATAGGAGCTTCAGGCAAAGACTGAAAACAACCCAAAGGTTCATCACTGAATGGATGAACAAATAGGGGTCCAGTCAAACAACAGGATGCTGGTCAGCAAAGCAAGGGACGAGGACATGTGAAAGAGCCAGGACGGGTCTCAAAGACATTATGTTAAATAAAAGATGTCAGACACAAATGAGCACATGCTACCTAATCCCATTCACAGGGGACACTGGAACGGTGACCTGGGGACAGAGACAAGACAGAGGCATCCTGGAGAGTAACTGCAAGAGGTAACAAGAACTTCCAGAGGTGACTAGAATGTTACTTTTTCTTGATTTGTGACAGTTACACAACTGTATGAATTTGTCAAAACTGATCCAATATTACACTTTAAACCTCACTTGTTCTATCACATATGTTAAATTATACTGTAATGAAGCTGATTAAAAATATTTTACAAACCTAGGCTGCTGGTCAAGATGATCCACCTCTTTGTACAACCACACCAATATTACAACTAAAATACAGAACAAATATCACTCAGGAACATCAGAAATCGAGTTGAATGGAAGTCTGACAACTATAGAATTGAAGAAACCACATCCATCCAGACTGGTAGGAGGGGTGTAGTCACAGAATGGGCTAACACTGTGTAACCCACCTTGGAGATCCACAGAGGCTCTACCCCACCCAACTTATGGGCCCACACAAGCTGCTTTTTCATAAGAATGGCTGGTCTTGGATCCTAAATCCTATCAAACAAGCAACACCTGGCTTCAGTAAGCCCAAGCAGCAGCCAGATTCACAGCTAGAGTTACAGCTTGCCTTCACCTGGGAATCTCCAAGTCAAGTACCAGCCAGCTCAGATTGCTTTATAGCTCAGGCAGGTTGCCCCAGGCAAAACACAGGTGGGGGCTGCTGTCGGCCCTACACCACCCAGGAAACCCCAGGGCCAATGCAGCCCATGGACAGCTACAGACCATGCTGGAGTACCATCACCCTACCCCTGCACCCCTCCACAGAGGTTGGTGGTGAGTGGTCACAGCCAATCCTTGCAGCTGACTGGTCTGGGTAAATCCCTCTCATTGATCTGCCAACAGAAACCAAGGCTCAACTACAAGAGGAGGGTATACTCAGCCCACACAAAGGGCACACTTTGAATACGCTGCTTGGGTACTAGGGGAGGCTGTGCCACTGGGCTCTATAGGACACCTACTACATTAGGCCACGCTACCAAGACATGGAGTCAAAGCAGCTCTGCCTAATACATAGAAACAAACACAGGCAGGCTACCAAAATGAGGGGACAAAAAAACATGGCCCAAATGAAAGAACAGATCAAAACTCGAGAAAAAAAGCTAAACAAAATGGAGATATGCAATTTATCAGATACAGAGTTCAAAATGCTGCTTATAAGGATGCTCAAGAAACTTAGTGAGGACAGCAGCATAAAAAAGGCCCAGTCAGAAACCAAAGATACACTAATTGAAATAAAGAACAATTTACAGGGAAACAACAGTAGAATGGATGAAGCCGAGAATCAAATCAATGATTTGGAACATAAGGAAACAGATAACATCCGATCAGAACAATAAGAAGAAAAAAGAATCCAAAAAAATTAAAATAGTATAAATAGCCTCTGGAACAACTTTAAGAGGTCCAACATTCACCTCATAGGGGAGCCAGAAAGAGAAGAGAAAGAGTAAGAAATTGGAAATCTATCTGAAAAAAATAGTGAAAGACAACTTCCCTAATTTGGTGAAGGAAATAGACACACAAGTCCAGGAAGCACAGAGAGTCCCAAACAAGATGGATACAAGAGGCCCACTCCAAGACACATCATAATTAAAAGGCCAAAGATTAAAGATAAAGAGAGACTCTTAAAAGCAAGAGAAAAGCAGTTAGTTACCGAAAGGTTGCCAGATGGGAGAAGGGGAATGAATGAAGAGGTGAGAAGATTAAGAAGTACAAATAGGCAGTCACGGAATAGTCATGGAGATATAAAGTACAGTACAGGAAATGGAGTAGGCAAAGAACTTATGCAAATGACCCAAGGACATGAACAATGGTGGGGAGATTGCCTGAAAGAGTGGGGGGTCCTAGGTGGAGAGGAGCTAAGGGGTAAAGTTGGGACAACTATAATAATCAATAAAATATAATTTAAAAAAAACACCTCAGTAGAAGTGGAGGATAAAACTATAAAATCTGTCAAGAAGTAGAACAAAAAAGCATATAGATGAAAATTTTAATGAAAGGAAAATTAGAAGACCAGTCCAGGAGGTATCAAGCATTCCATGAAGAGGAAGAGAAAGAGAAAACCGAAGGTGAAAATCAAACAGTAACAGAAGAAAATGTCTCTACCATAACTGAAGAACCAAAGGCAGGGATTTTTTTTATTTTTTCAAAAGGACAATATTGTTTATTGATTTAAACTGGGAACAATTCAACAAATGCTGAGCACATGTTAGGTACAATGCTAGCCATTATAAAAAAGAAAAATTGGGTTAGCTTACAAAAGAATAAAGTGTCCAACACAGTGGATTAAAATGTTCCTTTGAGAATAAAAGTATTTGCACTGCCTTTTAATTCTAAGTTCTCCAATAACATCAAGTCCAAAGCCAAACTATTTTCCAACCAAATGCCTAGAAATCTGACAGTGGTGAAGAATGAATAGTAACTTTAATCACACTATTACACACACAAACAGACAATTTACAGAAGATCTGAAAGCTAAAATACAAATTTGCTGTCCTTTAATAAAAATGTATAAACTGTAAACATGAACCTGGAAGAACTGAGGTCTAAGTTAATACATAAAAACTTCACTTAAATTGTATTGAATGCTTAGAGGCTTTTAAAAAAATGTACTGTTGCCCTGACAAGTGTGGCTCAGTTCATTGGGCATCATTCCTTAAAGGGAAAGGTGGCCAGTTCGATTCCCAGTCAGGGCACATTGCCTGGGTTGTGGGTTTGGTCCCTGGTTAGGGCATGTGCAAGAGGCAACCAATTGATGTTTCTCTCTCACATTGATGTTTCTCTTCCTTTCTTTTTCCCTCCCATCCCCTCTCTCTAAAAATAAAATCTTTTAAAGAATAATTTTTTTTAAATGTACTATTAAAACCAATAGGGATGAATTAGTTCAACTCCCTGTCATGGTGGACGAGCAGTCACACAAAATGCAAAGGGCAAGCTTTTTTTTTTTTATTTTTAAAGATTTTATTTATTTATTTTTAGAGAGAAGGGAAGGGAGGGAGAAAGAGAGGGAGAGAAACATCAATGTGTGGTTGCCTCTCATGTGACCCTCACTGGGGACCTGGCCTGCAACCTAAGCATGTTCCCTGACTGGAATTGAACTAGCAAGCCTTTGGTTTGTAGCCCACACTCAATCTACTGAGCTACACAAACCAGGGCCAAAGGACAAGAATTTTAGATGGGAAGGCCTCAGCAAATGCTGCACTAGAGGCTCACAAAAGCCCAGTGGGTACAAACAGAACCATGTCAGGTGCATCCCTTGGAAACTTTAGAACATTGGAGTAAAAGGAGGAGTTCCTGCCAGCTTTTGGAGAGGTGAACAGGTCACAGCTGATGAAGACTAAGAATAATTTTGTATTTTGCAACAATAGACTGAGGTCCGAAACCAATGGAGCATTGTCTTTAAAATTCTGAAGGAAAAGATATCCAGTGCTGAATTCTGTCTAATCAAACTACCCAGAAAGTGTCAGGGCAGAAAAAGGCATTTATAGACATGATAGGCTACAAAAAATGAACTCGCACGCATTCTTCCTCAGGAAGCTACTGAAAGATGTGTGCCACCAAAAAAAGGGAGTAGACCAAGCAGGGAAGCCATAGGAGACATGCAGCCAGAGATGGGGGGCTTCACAGCAGTGTGAGAGCTGGGTGCCTGGCACTCTAGGATGGAGCAGGTCACACAGTCCAGAAAACGGTTTCCTTTTTCAGAAAAATGAAACCTTGACATTGCCTGATGAATCTGAAAGTCTTCCAGAGAGATATAGACCACTGGAAGAGGGCTGAGATTAACTGAAATTAAATGAAGCTCTGAACCAATGAATACCAGGAATAGATTGCCTAGGAAAGCAATAGCTGTCATAATTGACTACATGGACCAATGGTGAATACTGCTTAAGGATGTAAACACTGATTATTCCTGTGACCTAAATGACTCTGCAACTCTGCTGGGAATTCAGGGAATAAGAAGGCAGTGAGATGGTTAGTTGGCGTGGCGAGTTTCACCCTCACTCTTTATAGGAGGAACTCAAAAAATAAGATCTAAAACAGAAAACTCAAGAGAAAGAAATACAAACATGTGACTTGGAGACATGGAAGCAAAAAGACCAAATAATCAAATACAAGAAGAGAAAGCACTTACTTTTGAAGAGGGGTGAAAGAGGAAGGGGGTGACCATGGCCCCTGTTTTCCATAGTAGTTTCATTAAACTGAATGCATGTATTGCTTTGATAAAATTTAATTCTAAAAATAGAAAAGAACAAAATAAACTCTAAAAAAGTCAAAGGAAAGAAATAATAAAAAGCAAAAATTAATGAAATGGGTCATGATAAGATAGAAGGGATCAGCTAAGTCAAACCTTTATTCATTAAAAAAGCCTACTAAGAAAGCAAAACTCTCATAAGACTTGTACAGAAAAAAAGACAAAAGTGAATATTATTAGAAATCATACTTTCACTTAACAAATACACACTTAGGAGCTGGGGTTCTGAGGACACAAAAGCAAACGTGAACAAGACCAGGTCCTTCCCTCGTTGATCTGAGGGCAGAAAGGAACATTTAAACAGGACACAGAAAGCACTTAAAGAAAAATCATAAAGATAAAGATTGATCTAGTCTAGTTCATTAATTAAGAATTTCTGTCAGTAAATACAAAAATAAGTTATAGTCTATAGTTATAGACTGAAATACATATTAACTGATAAAGTATTAGATTCCTGAGTATATAAAACTCCTAGAAATGAAAAAGAAAAAGATAACTATAATTTAAAAATTTGTCAAAGAACATAAATATGTAAGTTATAGGACACAAATAATCAACATACAAAAAGGTGTTCAACTTCACTAGTAAATAAGAAAATGTGGGCCCTGGCTGGTGTGGCTCAGTGGATTGAGTGCCAGACTGCAAAGCAAAGGGAGGCCAGTTCGATTCTCAGTCAGGGCACATGCCTGGGTTGTGGGCCAGGTCAGGCCCCCAGTATAGGGTGCACGAGAGGCAACTACACATTGATGTTACTCTCCCTCTCTTCTCCTTCTCTTCCCCTATCTCTAAAAAATAAATAAATAAAATGTTAAAAAAAAATGAAAATGCAACTTAATACCACAATGAGATAGCATTTCTCAAGATTAGGACTAGGAGAATTTTTAAGTCTGAAAGTTCCAAATTTTGGCAAGAATATAAGATAACAGGAACTTACATCAACTAATAGTATAATTTGGAACAAATGTAATCAGCAATCTGGGAAAATCTAGGAAAGTTGAAGAAGCATAGACCCTTAAACCCATTATTGTTATCTCTATGAATAGACTAAAGAAAGCCCCAAACAAGGCCCATGTGTACAAAAGGAGGAATGTACAATATTCAGGTCAGCACTATTCAAAAGAGCAAAAAGTTTGGAAACAACCTCCAGGTCTATTACATTAAGGGATAATCATGAAAGGAATATCAAAGTGCAGTTAAAAAAGGACATAGAGCTACACATCTCAACAAGGATTTAAAACCAGAAGTTATGGGAAGGTATCTATAGTACAGCACACACACATTAGGCTTGACAGCAACAAGCTGCTCAGAGCTATGAATAAACATGGCAAAGCCGTGAAGAGCAGCACAGAGTTGCTGGGCAGAAGTCAAGCTGTGGCTCTCTGAAATGACAGGAGGAAGGTGGGAAGTGGGGGTGCACACCGGGCTGAATATGTGCCTCCATGTCCTGTTTCTTAAGCTACACAGTGGGGTATGGGTGTTACTTCTTTATTCTTCAAACTGTTCAAAACTATTATCTATCCTCTTTTGTATCTAGGATATACAGTATTCAAAATATATTTTAAGGTAAGAAAAGCAAATGACAATGATAAGTGTACAAATAAAATTACTTTTCAGAGAAATTAAGAGCTGGCTCTGGCTGGTGTAACTCAGTTGGTACGTTGTCATCCTGTAAATGAAAAGGCCACTGGTTCAATTCCCAGTCAGGGCATAGGCCTGAGTTGTGGGCTCAGTATCCAGTAGGAACGCCTATGAGGCAAATGATCGATGTTTCTCTCTTATATCGATACTTCTCTTCCTCTCTCTTCCCTCTACTCCACTCTCTCTGATATCAATAAACATGTCCTCAGGTGAGGATGAAAAAAAAAAAGACCTGGTTCTCTAAAAAAATTCCCAAAAATTTTAAGAGAAAAAAAATTGCAGGTAAAATTGGAAATGAGAAAGAGAACATAATATAAAAATGTTGAAATTATAGATGCATACCATGCATAATTGTAAATGAATACATTCTATAGCACAAAAAGATTATAGCTGAGACTTCCAGCCAAGATGGAAACATAGGTAGATACATTTTGCCTCCTCGTACAACCAAAAAAGGGACAACAAATTTAAAAACAAAAAAAACAAAACTGCCAGAAAATCAAACTGTATAGAAGTCCAACAACCAAGGAGTTAAAGAAGAAACGTTCATACAGACCGGTACGAGGGACAGACATGGACAGCCGGGGCAGAGAGGACAAGAGGCAAGGCAGCAGCTAGAAGACCGGGGTAGGTGAGGCGGCAGCTGGAGGACTGGTGAGGGCAAGGTGGCAGCTGGCAGAGTGGGCAGTCCCATATTTGCATGTGGATAAACCCGGACAACCAGACAGACCACGCAACCCAGGATTCCAGTGCAGGGAAATAAACCCTTAAAACCTCTGACTGAAAAAACCTCTGGAGGTTGTGGCAGCAGGAAAAACTCTCAGACACACTGGAGAGTGCGGTGGAGAGACCCACAGGGTCCTAGAACGTGCATAAACCCATCTACCTGGGAATCAGCACCAGAAGGGCCCAACTTGCTTGTGGAAAGCAGAGGAAACAACTGAAAGCAGGGTGAGAGCTGAGCCAGCAGCATTTTTGCCTCCCAGACCCCTCTCACAGTACAGCAAGACAATAAAGCAAAGTGGGTTGCCCCGCGCTGGCAAATACCTAAGGCTCTGCCCCTTACTACTTAATGGGCTGGCCGAGATAAAATAAATAAATAAATAAATAAATAAATAAATAAATATATATATCCCAAATGGAAGAACAGATCAAAACTCCAGAAAAACAACTAAGAGACAAGGCGACAACCAACCTATCAGATGCAGAGTTCAAAACACTGGTAAGCAGGATGCTCACAGAAATGGCTGAGTATGGTCCCAAAATAGAGGAAGAAGTAAAGGCTATGAAAAGTGAAATAAAGAAAAATATACAGGGAACCAGAAGTGAAGGGAAGGAAACCAGGACTGAAATCAAGGATTTGGAACAGAAGGAAGAAAGAAACATTCAACCAGAACAGAATGAAGAAATGAGAATTCAAAAAAATGAGGAGAGGTGTCAGAACCTCCAGGACAATTTTAAACATTCCAACATGTGACTCATAGGGGGTGCCAGAAGGAGAAGAGGAAGAGCAAGAACTGGACAACTTATTGGAAAACATAATGAAGGAGAACTTTCCCAATCTGGCAAAGGAAATAGACTTCCAGGAAGTCCAGGAACTCCAGAGAGTCCCAAAAAAGTTGGAACCAAGGAAGCACACACCAAGGCACATCATAATTACATTACCCAAGAATACAGATAAGGAGGGAATCTTAAAAGCAGCAAGAGAAAAGGAGACAGTTACGTACAAAGGAGTTCCCATAAGACTCTCAGGTGATTTCTCAAAAGAAACCTTGCAGGCAAGAAGGGGCTGGAAATAAGTATTCAAAGTCATGAAAGGCAAGGACCTACGTCCAAGATTACTCTACCCAGCAAAGCTATCATTTAGAATGGGAGGGCAGAAAAAGTGCTTCCCAGATAAGGTTAAGTTAAAGGAGTTCATCATCACCAAGCCCTTATCATATGAAATGTTAAAGAGACTTATCTAAGAAAAAGATGATCAAAAATATGAATAGTAGGATGACAGCAAACTCACAACTATCAACAACCAAACCTAAAAAAGAAACTAAGCAAACAACTAGAAATAGAGATCACATGGAAGGGTGGAGAATGGGGAAAAAGATACAGGGAATAAGAGGCATAAATGGTAGGTACAAAATAGACAGGGAGAGGTTAAGAATAGTATGGGAAATGGAGAAGCCAAAGAACTTATATGTATGACCCATAGACATTAACTAATGGGTAGAATGATGGTGGGGAGGTATATGGTGAAGGGGAATAAAGGGGAGAAAAAAATGGGACAATTATAATAGCATAATCAACAAAATATATTTAAAAAACAAAAAAGATTACAGCTAAAGGGTAAGATGTACAGTTGATATAACAAGAAACCTAAACAAACTAGTAAGAAATGTAAAAAGTTACTAATAAATAAGAAATGTAAACAATAAGGGATGGAGTAGTTTTCTTTAGGTTTACTGAGTAAACAATTTCTCTGCCATTAAAGCTATCTTGGAGAAGGGGGAAAACGACAGTCTGAGGGTCAGGTGAACTGGTTTTGTGTTGGCTTGGCTCTAACCCTGACTTGCCATGTAATAGGAAGATCAAATGAATGAACCATGATGAGACTCAGCCTTCTGTAATTTGCCTCACTGGTTGTACTTACTAAATGTGGAGGCTGACATAAGTCCCCAGAAATCACCCAGCACAGAGACTCAGTCAGCTTTCCCCTCCTTCTACTAGCTCATGGCCCAGAGAACAGAAAAATTAAGAAGAAAAACTATCTATCAGGACTTTTTTTTTGTTCTGATTACAGGTAAGTGCCTATTCTAAACCAAGAGTAATCAGTACAACAGTGGAAAAGCTCTAAACTCCATCCCTTAAAAATCAGAGATAAAAGCTACTACCATCATTTTACATGACTTTTTACGTCCTAGCCGGACATTAAGAAATGAAACAGAAATAAGAAAAAAGAAAAACTAAAAATGTATCCAGTGAATATTTTAAGAATGAGTGACAGGAAGGGGATATTCTGAAATGACTACCATTTCTTTATAGTAGCAATTTCCAGTTTAAAAGAGAAAAAGAAGGAATGGTACTATACAAAAATAAAACTATAGCCTTATTGGGAAAGGGGGGAAACAGTTATAATTCTTTATTGGGAAGCATAAAATAAGACTTTCCATGTCTGACTGGTTAGCCACTAATCATGCTTCATGAGCTGGCTCCAAGTTTGGGCTATACAGGCAATGCAGAAATAAGGGGAGCCAGCACCAAGGGCTGTGAAAGGCACCTGGGAAGGAATGGACCACTGCCACCTGGTATGTCAAGTCACGACTCACACCTGACCCGGGAGTCCCTTGTAGGCATCAAAATCCTTCATCTTCATGACCCCTCCTCACACAAGTGCAATAAGGAACTGGCATTAATGAGGAAGACATGGGAGAACTGAAGTCCTGGGCCCAGACTGGTAGGACTGTGAAGGAGTTTCTTATTGCATTCTCCTCCTTTTTTGTTCTAACACTGCTTGTGTAATGCAGAAAGAAATATCAAAATGCCTTAGTTTGGCTGTAAAATAAAACATACAAATTTAGAACGCTATTGGAGTTAAGACATTTAAATTCCATAACAGATTGAGTCTTAGACATTCCATGTATATACTTACTTACTGTAGGATATAAATTCCTTCCTCTACTGTGAAACGTCAGTAACAGAAGGTTTTTAAAAGTATATATAAATACTGGATAGCCTGCAAATGCAGCAGTGAAAGTGAAATGTTGTAATGTCCTTAGTGCCTTCCCACTAAGCTCCAGAGAACATTGCAGGGCAAAAGAGGCACACCCGGCCCTGCTCCCAAGTTCCTAGATCCAATGGGCCCCTCGAGGCAAGTGACAGACACTAAATGGTCAGGAGCTCTATGCTGCTGGCAACAAGTCCATCCCACCCACCAGGTGCCACGCACCATGCTGGCCATGACCCAGCAGTGTTCTCACGGTGCTCTCAGCCGAATTCGGAGCCACAGAAGGTGGAGAATAATTACATGCTGGCTGACTGTGCGCATGTGCAAATGAGCAAAGAAGGAGATGGCTGAAGGAACACACAGGGTTCAGCTAGAACAGGATCAGCCTCAGAGGCACATGATGACTGGCCCTTAGCCTTGAAGAAGCCGGCCTGCCATGCTCACCCCAGCGTTGCCCCTCCTCCCCAGAGAAGGAGGGGCTGAGACCACACTGTGAAGGAGGGGCTGAGACCACACTGTCACACAAGCAGGGGCTGGGAGACCACAGGACCTGGTAGGGCAGCTGCCCAGATTACATGTGAGGTCTTTCCCAAATGAGATGATTCATCCATGCCAGATAGGGAGAGAAAAAAAATCCTGAATGGGAAGGTCCAGGGAGGCACAAATCGTCAACAGGAGGGAGTGGCATATGCCTGTGGGGACAAACGTGGCAGCAAGGTATGAGGCAAACAGAAAGGAGCAGATGCTCCTTTCTCTGGCCACAGGCCTGGCACGTTTCCTGAGTCCCCTTGGCGCCCCCCACACGCAGAGCCTTACCCAAGCAGAAGCCTCCGGAGGCAACCTCTGATGTCCATTCTTCCCCTTTTCCCAGCTGGGCAAACGGATCTGGTTTGGGTCCTAAGAGCCCTGTTTTTGAAGGGGGAAAAAAGGACCACATCTGTTCATGCTACATAAAAAATCAATGCTAAGATGAGATCTAGTTCTTGGAACCTCCTAGAAAAGGGGATGGGTAGGAAGGCCAGGGGTAGAGAGGAGTTAAGGATGAAAAGATGGCTCATGTCTGAGGCACAGTCTGTTCCCATGTCCTCTCTGCCAAAGGGGAGCATTCGACCCGACTCACCATAAACTTCAAGAGTCCTGTGCCCAGGATACCAAGGAGTGGCAGGTCACAGACTTAAAAGTAACATCTTCAGTTGGCCTGCGCCCAGCTCCATCTGCTGGGTGCTACCAGTCCAAGTACCAGAGAGCTGTCCAGGAGAAAGATGAGCCTGTGGGGACGCCCCCTACACTTACCAAGCGAGGCCAGGTGGCTGCAGTTCTCCAGCATAACGTCCTGGTACAGGCGCCTCTGAGCAGGGCTCAGCTGGGCCCACTCCTCCTGGGTGAACAGCACCGCCACGTCCCTGAGGGTCACCGGTTCCTGCAAGGCAAGCTACCCCTGTTGGCTGGGGCCACCCCTTCACAGGACACATTTTAGTGCCCAGTTTAGGTCTCTTGAAGGGCAACCAAACAACAAAGAGTTTGAGGAGAAGGTCAGGGAAGAGCAATGTTAGGTAGACCAAAATATCCATCTTGCCTTTTATGTAAAAAAACAGACATATTTTTCATTTTCACCAATAACTTCATTGATTTGGATATTTTGAGTATGTTGCCTATGTCCCATGTGTTAGAACGTTGATTGTTCTCAATTAATGTCTTGATTTGATCGTCATCGACTTCCACCTGACTGTGGAACATTGTCCAGCAAGAAATCTCCAGCACCATGGCAGACTGGGACACCACACATTCACGTGGTCATAAGCCAGTAGGAACAAATGGGGAGAAAGACCATGCAACCTAGGGTTCCAGCATGGGGAAACAGAGCCTCAAAACCTGGTGGTAAAAACCTGTGAGGTTTGTGGTGGCAGGAGAAACTCCCAGTCTCATAGAGTCAGTTGGAGGGGCCCACAGGATCCTAGAACAGCACACAATCCTACCCACCTGGGAATCAGCATCTGAAAGGGCACAACCCACTTGTGGGAAGAGGGGTAAGTGACTGAAACCAGGGTGAGAGCTGAGCCAGCAGCAATGTTGTCTCTCGGACCCCTCCCACAAATACATAACTCAGTGTCCCACAACTTTGGGTCCCACAACTGAGTGCCACAACTCAGCTAAGTGGGTTACCCTAGCCTGGCAAATACCTAAGGCACCACTTTTAGAATGTAATGGGTGCTGTCCTGACAAAGAAATATGGCCCAAATGAAAGAACAGATCAAAACTCCAGAAAAATAACTAAGAGACAAGGCGACAACCAACCTATCAGATGCAGAGTTCAAAACACTGGTAAGCAGGATGCTCACAGAAATGGCTGAGTATGGTCCCAAAATAGAGGAAGAAATAAAGGCTATGAAAAGTGAAATAAAGAAAAATATACAGGGAACCAGAAGTGAAGGGAAGGAAACCAGGACTGAAATCAAGGATTTGGAACAGAAGGAAGAAAGAAACATTCAACCAGAACAGAATGAAGAAATGAGAATTCAAAAAAATGAGGAGAGGTGTCAGAACCTCCAGGACAATTTTAAACATTCCAACATGTGACTCAAAGGGGTGCCAGAAGGAGAAGAGGAAGAGCAAGAACTGGACAACTTATTGGAAAACATAATGAAGGAGAACTTTCCCAATCTGGCAAAGGAAATAGACTTCCAGGAAGTCCAGGAACTCCAGAGAGTCCCAAAAAAGTTGGAACCAAGGAAGCACACACCAAGGCACATCATAATTACATTACCCAAGAATACAGATAAGGAGGGAATCTTAAAAGCAGCAAGAGAAAAGGAGACAGTTACGTACAAAGGAGTTCCCATAAGACTCTCAGGTGATTTCTCAAAAGAAACCTTGCAGGCAAGAAGGGGCTGGAAAGAAGTATTCAAAGTCATGAAAGGCAAGGACCTACATCCAAGATTACTCTACCCAGCAAAGCTATCATTTAAAATGGGAGGGCAGAAAAAGTGCTTCCCAGATAAGGTTAAGTTAAAGGAGTTCATCATCACCAAGCCCTTATCATATGAAATGTTAAAGACTTATCTAAGAAAAAGAAGATGATCAAAAATATAAATAAAATGACAGCAATCTCACAACTATCAACAACTGAATGTAAAAACAAAAAAAAAACAAAAACTAATTAAGCAAACAACTAGAACAGGAACATAATCACAGAAATGGAGATCACATGGAGGGTTATCAGTGGGGAGGAGGAGGGCAGAGAATGGGAGAAAAGTACAGGGAATAAGAAGCATAAAAGATAGGTACAAAATAGACAGGGAGAGGTTAAGAGTAGTATGGGAAATGGAGAAGCCAAAGAACTTATGTATATGACCCATGGACAGGAACTAAGTGGCGAGGGGCAGGGGAAGGGCGAGATATAGGTGGGAGGGAGGTACGGCATGGAGATGGAGAAAGGGGAGAAGTGAATGGGACAACTGTAATAGTATAATCAATAAAATATACTTTAAAAATAGAAATCTCCAGCATGAAATACATTCAATCAGTCACAGCACCTTCTCCATGCAAAGCACAAATCTTTTTCTGAGTTTCAGTTGTGTTTTCACCTTTCTTAAAATAATAAAGCATAATACGCTGAAAATGTTGCATATTTTTGTCCATCTTCAATGTTAAAATGACTGCACAAAAATTCACCAATTTTCATGTTTTTCTAAATGCACACTGATATGACAGCCGCTACCATACAATCTAACAAAATTGTTTTGAAAACAATTTTAAAGTCGTTTAAAAAACAATTAGTTTAAACTTAGTTTAGTTTAAATAAACTAAGTACTACTACAGCCATCACTTGGGAAAAAACAAATGAACTTTTTGGCCAATCCAGTATCACAGTGGACCGGTACCGTGGAGACCCACCAGAGAGACAAAGTGGTGCCTGAGACGGGTGCCAAAGGACAAGTCAGACACCGGGAGCAGGAGGCTAAGTAGCTGGGGGGCTACGACTGGGTTGTACTCAGCAACTTCAACCAGGGGCTCATCCCTTTCCATTATTTCTACCAAAGAGTTCTGCCCTGGATAGGGTTCAATGTGAAGGAGTTAGAACAACTTTACCAAACTCATCATAATTTACACATTTGAATGAATGCTGCCCCTTCAGGGTATAACCCATTGCTTATTCTACAGAGGCTGGCTCTGCTCAAAGCTCTTAGTAAATTATTGAAATCAAAACATAATCTTTTTTAAAAGTAAAAATTTTTTGTAATTATAGTTGACATACAATATTATATAGTGATTAGACATTTATATGACTTACCAAGTGATCCCCCTCATCAGTCTAGTACCCATTTGGCACCACACACAGTTATTACAGTGTTATTGACTGTATTCCCTGTGCCGTACATTTTACATGCTGATGACTATTGGGTTAACTGCCAATTTGTACTTCTTAATCCCTTTGCCTTTTCACACATTCCCCCAAACCCCTTCCCATCTGGCAACCATCTGTTTGTTCCTTGTTTTTATAATTGTTTCTGTTTTATTTGTTCACTTATTTTGTTCTTTAGATTCCACATATAAGTAAAATTATATATTTGTCTTTCTGTGACTGACTTATTTCACTAAGCATAATACCTTCTAGGTTCATCCATGTTGTTCTAAACGGTAAGATTTCATTGTTTTTCATGGCTGAGTAATATTCTACTATATAGGTGTATCACATGTTTTGAATGATTTCATTGGTATGGAACAGCCCTCTGAGGTAAAAAGCCACGTCATTATTTAAAAAGAAAAAAAAAAGAATCCAGTAAATTGCACCTCCCCAAGAAAGTGTTCTGATTTCTCCTCTTGCCTCTTATTTTAGGCACCACCTCTTACTACTTTACATCCCTGATCTGACTTGCAAGTGGAAAAAGTGCAGGTTTCTATTTTGGACCAACCTGGTTTCCAGTTCCAGTTGTCACTTATGTGACCTCTAACAACTTTCTTAGCCTGGATGACACTAACTAAAATGAGCCTGATACGGGGGAAAGTGGAGAAAGTAGTGACTGGATCAGGCCTCTTTATGAGACTGGATTGGGAGAAAAACTCCTGGTCAGGGAACAGCGACATGCCATGCTCTCCAAACCTCTATGTTCAAATCTTCTGAGGCAATTCAGTGTGGAAAAGCACGCCCCAGCAACCCCCACTCACCTGGACTGTGGTTGGCAGGTACCTGACAGCCATTTCTTCTCTAAAGAGCCCTCTTAGGTACAAGCAGAGTCGGAGTCCTGGGGCAGAAACTTGCACACACCTGTTGTGGTGAGAAGACTGGATCAAAAGCTAGCACACAGCAGTCCAGAGTGAGGCTGTGAGAGCATTCGCATCGTGGGGAACCTGCAATACCCCAGCCATGAATTCATAGTCCCTACCTATTCCCAATGCTCTGGCCTTCTGAGAGCAAGTCTGTTGGCATGTCTGCTGACCCCACGGTAAAGGGAATCACTCACCATTCGGCTCCCTGCCCCCCATTTCCTGTAGCATCTGCGTCAAATCCCCGTATCTCCCCTTCTGTATCATAAATACACTGCCTCCTCCTTGCAGACGGCCCTCTCCAGCCCCAGCTATCAAGCTCTCTGCCCGCCCTTAAGTCACGCTGAGCAGTCTCCTCACTAGACCGCTGCCTAATTGTGGGAGGAGAAGTGTAGAAGGATCTGCTCAGAAAAGCCGGATCTCCACGGTAAGGCTCTCAAGCCAAGCCCTTCTCTGGCCTCAGGCCTGGCCTCCTCCGGGGCCCCAGTCCGGGTGACCCGGGAAGGGAAGGTGTGCAAGCAGTGCACTTGCATGGGAGGCGGGACGAGGAGGGGCGGGGAGTCTTCCTCGCACCAAGTCTCGAGGTCGGCCCCACAGCCCTCCCAAGGGTTCCACTTCTGTTCACAGCCTTACCCGGGGCACCCTTTACCCCCCGGCGTAACCGGCTCCCCAGTTCACGCCGAAGCCCTGCCCCTCCTCGTCCGCGGGCATTCGCACGCTCTGCCCGAACCCCGACAGCCCACCCTTGGTCGTCCCTTTTCTCTGGGAATCCAACCTCAGGTTTAGATCCCGGGAAGTTTGGGGCATCCGAGCAGCGTCCTCCAGATAGGAGCATGTCTCAGACCTACTGGGCTTTCCCCTCCGCCCTTCTCCCCGGGCGCCACCGCCCACGGCCGCTCTCGCCCTCCCGAAGAGGATCTGGCCACCGTGCCTGGTCACCAAGGCGTTTCCCTTCGAGGAGCCCCTGCTGACAGCGACAGATCGCAACCGCCACATCGCAGACACAACACAAAGAACTGGAGTCTGCAGCCGGGTCTGAACTGCGCTTGCGCATTGCCTAGTGCTCCGCAGAGCCGAATTCCCACAGATTCCAGGGCTGCTGTGTTTAGCTTTCCGGGCCACTTCCCATTTAACAAATACGCTATGAGCGTCCGCATCAGCGCGAGGCAGAGAAAAGTACTGCGCCCCGGAACAGACACTGCCCCTCCCTGAACTCCCGTCCCCCGCCCTCCGCCAGGTCCAGAGTCTTTCAGATAAAAACTACATTTCCCAAGGGCCTCTGCGCGGCATGCTGGTCCACTCAACATATAACTCCCCCAGTGTTGACCTGCAGTGGTGGTCTTGGTTCCGTTCTGGCTGGGACTCGGTCTTTGCCTTGAAAAAACGCCCAAGGAGATAGATACTAGTAAATTGACGGTGGGATAAGATGGGTTAGTCCTGTGGAGCGGCGCCTGATCCGGTGAGGAGAGCGGATCGGGAAGGGCCCTGGAGGACGGAATAGGATGCTACAAGCTGAAAAGGCGCATTCCATACGGAAGACCGCGCGGAGGACGCGAAAAGGAGGCGAGAACGCTTGTCCGCCCCGAGGTCGCAAACGACACCAAGTGTGGCCGTCAGAGGTTCGGCGAGAAGTGGGGTGCGGGGTGATCAGGGGCTGAAGGATGCGGACTCGGGACCTGGGTGGTGGCCCCGGGCACCGTGCGTGGGAAGCATAGAGCAGGTGGAATAGATTTGGCCCTGGACGACTTCTCCGGAGAGGACGAAGCCTGGTTGCCAAAGAGGCCGGCCCTCCTGGGACGCTGGCTGGTATTTGTTGTTGCGGACAGGACTTGCCTTAGAATACGTATTTTCAGGAAGATGAGAGGGTTTTAATTTTGTCGGTGGTGAAAAATACTCATGTGTGATCTGGGGTTTATCAGAAAGCCGTGTCAGTGACTTAAGTGACACTACCGCATTGTCTGGGGTTTTCTGAAGGTTTCATTGTGTAGCCACTCGGAACACTTAATGTGTCAGGCACAGTTCTAGGGGCTGAAACCCCTTCGCTTGTGTAGCTTTAATTCTATTCAAGGAGGAAGGCAGTAAAAATATGAGGTACTGATAACAGTGAAGCTGCGATGAGGTTTTAGTATGACAGAGGTTGGGGATTGTTTTTGTAAGCTTTTCTTAGACCCCGCCGAGGAAATAAACAGCCAATTAGCCATGGAAACAGGCAGATGAGCTTTATTTTGGAAGTTTGTGCTCCCGGGCGACATTCTCCCCGCCCGGAGAAGGGGCTAAGAAAAGACCGCACGGGAGAAGGGAAAGGCTGGGAGTTTTATATGGCTGGACTTCCCCCGGGAGCCAAGGATTGGTTCTTGGTGAACAAAGAAGCAACTTAGCATTGGTGGCTCCTGGTCTGATGTCAGTCACCTCTTCTGGGTCAGAGTTCAGTTGCCATATTACTTGTAGTCCAAATGGCCATATTTGTAGTCCAAAATGCTAATTGTAACTAGATTCCCACTTGTCCTACCCTGCCCATCCTGACAGTTTTAAGTGGTGCTTTGGGGAGTTCTCTGGAAAAATAACATGGCACAGAGATTGGAACACAGTGAGGGAGGGAATCACTAAATACCTGGTCAGGCGCCCTCAGAGGAAGAGGGGACAGGAATGCCTCCAGGCCCATGTGACTGGAGAGAGCTTGGGGAACTCGGGGGAGCAGAGCGGAAGCAGGCCCCAGGGTAACTAGACGCCTTGAAAACCATTGCAGAATTTAGTCTGTGTGTGATAGGAAACCATTGCAGGGGTTGGCTGGGCACACTGACAGAATCACTGGTCGGCTGAGTGGGTCCAGAGGGAACACAGGAAAGCCCGTTAGGAGGCTATTACTCAGTGCCATAACCTTTTTACGAGTTATGTTTTGAAAGTCTAGTCGTTCTGAGATAAGTAAGGGTTCTGGATGCCATGTTAAATGAGTTGTTGTGCATGAACTACATGTGAGGCACTTTGATAAGCACTTTGCATCAGTTATCTAGTGGAGTCAAAAGCTATGAGGTTTCCCTGTGAACAATGAAAAAACTGAGGTACCAATGTTAAGTGCCTTGTGAGGGTCTCAAATCTAGTACATGGAACCAGGAGTCCTGCACCTGTTGATGGAGGGCAGGTGTAAAGGTTTGTCCTCATTACTTGCTGCCCAGGATGGCTGAGAACTGACATACAGGGTCTCAGGCTTCCAGAACTCGGGAAAAATTAGTGAAACCTCCATTGATCTGGCCCAAGGGTCCTGGTGCACCCTCTACAGATTAGTTTTACTGCTTTTGAGTTATTGCATCCATCTTGGGTTTCAATAACTTCATTCTTCCTCTCTCCTTTATCTTGTGCCTTCCCTTTGAGCCTTTATTGTGCTATCACATTCTCCTATTTTCTACTCATTTCTTCTCTGCCTTTCTTCCCTTCCATTTCTCTCTTGAGGTGAGGTAACAAGAAAAACAGGTGAAGAGAAAGGAGGAAACTGAGTGTCTAACAGAGAGATTAAAAATCTGTGTCTGATGATAGTTTAATTTTAATTCCTCCTTGGTCCTCAGTGTTCAAACTCCATGCCTAAAGCTTAGGTCACATAACTCAGGGAGATTGAACTGCCCAAGGTCCCAGTATTGAGTCCTCCATTGCCCCCTACAGGCATGTTATGCTCTCACCATTGATCATCATCTCTCCCAGTGAGAGATTCTTATAGCCTCTACCTGTGCTCCAGATCTTATTTCCCCACTTTGAGCTGCTCATCCCGTCCTTTCTGCACCTTTAGACTCTTCACAACTTTTAGGTGACAAACATGCTCAATTCTTCTACCTCAAATCATGCAAATTCTCAGCAGATTGTTGGTTGGCTAAGTCAACACTTTTCTCAAGCCGTGTTTTCTTTGTCCATCTCCATTATAGAGGCTGCAAAATGAAAGGCTTTTTTTTTTTTTTCAGTCTCCTTTGCTACTAGCCTCCATGTAACACAGCTGTAGTCAAGGATGCACGCAGAAGTCTGCTGAGGGGCTTCTGATAACAGGCAGAGACGCTGCTAGTGCTATCCACTCCTTTTCTTCTTGCATTGAATGCAGCAGATATTTTACCAGAAGCTATGGCAGCCATGTGACCATGATAGAAAAGCCATGAAACTCAAGGCATTGAATTATTTTGTCTCTGTACCAATGCCACCCATCTTAGATTTCTTGTGTGAGGGAATAAATCCCTATTTGTTGTAAGCCATTGTTAACTGGACATTCTACTCTTGTCAAGCCAGAAGTTCTTCTGACAGACATACCTTCTTTCAACCCTAGTCCCTTTGTAGTTACCTTTCTAAACTCCTTTCCTAGTATAGCTACTAAATCCTTTCAACCTTTAACTCACTCTTCAACCTACTAAAATTTAGAGATTATCAGTAACTAAAGCCAAAGGCCATTTTTCTACTTTTATCTTACTGTAACCTTCTGCAGCACTTGAAAATATTAACTATTCCTGTCCCTATACTAAAATTCTTTTACTTCTGTGTCAACACGTGCTCCTGATTTTGGTTTTTCGTGTTTCTTCTGGTTGTTATTTCCCCTCAGCTTCTACTGATTCCATCTCTTCCACTTAACCCCATTCAGTAACAGTACAGTAGTCCCCCCATCAGGGGATACATTCCAAGACCCCCAGTGGATGCCTGAAACCAAGGATAGTACCAAACACTATATAAACTATGTTTTTACCCATAAATACTATGATAAAGTTTTATTTATAAACTAGGCACAGATTAACAGTAACTAAAAAAAACAATCATGTCATGTGAATGTGGTCTCTCAAAGTATCTGACTACTGTACTCACCCTTCTTGTGATGATGTGCCAAGATACAATGGCTACATGATGACAGGGAGTGTGGTGGCAATGTAGTGGGATAGTATGAGTTCATCACTCTACTCAGAACAGTGCACAATTTAAAACATGAATTGTTTATTTCTGAAATTTTCCATTTCATATTTTGGGACCCTAAGTTGACTATGGGTAACTGAAACCATGGAAAGCAAACTGCAAATAAGGGTGGGGACTACTGTACTCTTAGAGCACCCTCAAATCACTGCCCTACTGTTTATTCTATGGCCTATTGGGAATGTTCACTTGGATATCCACAGATTCATCAAAATGCCCACAGACTGAACTCATCATTGCCCCACAAAATTGGTCAACTTAATATTTTTAATTATGGCACACCTATATATCCAAATAAAAAATTCAAGTGCTCACATTTAATCAGTTAACCACATTATCTAGATTGTATCATTTTTGCTTGAATTTTGCCTTCCCTATCCCACTACCATTTTCTCAGTTTAAACTTTAGAAAGCAAGAATATGTCATATTCTTTTTTTAAAAGATTGTATTTATTTAATTTTTAGAGAGGGGAAGGGAGGGAGAGAGGGAGAAACATCAGTGTGTGGTTGCCTCTTGCACACCCCTACCGGGGACCTGGCCCGCAACCCAGGCATGTGCCCTGACTAGGAATCAAACCTGCAACTCTTTGGTTCACAGGCTGGCATTCAACCACTGAGACATACCAGCCAGGGCTACAGCACATTCTTTGATTTTCTAATCATCTTAGCACATGTTTAGCACTTATTAAATGTATGTGAAATAAATAAAAGTTTTTCTACTATCATATCTATAGAATTATACAATCTCCATAAGATTGTTCTGAATATGCTTTGAGTTACAAAGACTTTCTTAATATGTCAGATTTTCATGTCTATTAGTGTTTAGCCTATTCTCCTTTCCATTTCAGTACAGTATGATACAAAGATATGTATTTGAATCCTATGTAAACACTATATTTAAATTTTATTTTCTAAATAATTAGCTTATTTAACAATTTAATGACTGTTGAGAACTCAAAACAGCATGCTGTTGCATTAAAATTTGTACAGTTATCCCATCATCTGTTAGCAACCAGCCTGTATTTTAGGGGAGAAAATAATGCAGGGAGAAGGAAGAGCATGGAGGAATAAAAAGATTTGGTAGAGGTAGAGAATTTTAACTCACAACATCAAGGGAAACCAGGTTGTAAAACAGGGGCATCTAATAACATATAACATGGTGAAAGATTAAGGATGTCCCAGCATTCCTTATATTTATAGGTTTGTTGCTTTGTAGAGCTCACAGGGATCCTGAAGACCTTCTAAATCCAAAATCCCTCATTTACCAAATACGGACATTGTGACCTGGTAAGAGTAGGTGACTTGTCCATGTTAGTGACAGATCAGAGTACATTCCATGTCTTTCAGCTGTCCAGTTAAGCACTCTCACATTTCTTCTCCACTGTGAAGTCTCTGATAACCAAAGGAGAATCTGTAGTATGATATAACGGAACTTATCTTCAGCATGTTCTTTAGAACATTAAACCTTCTGATACAAAGTTCTTTCTGAATCAAGATTTTCCACTTTTTTAAGGTTTCTCTGCAGTGGTCTGTATCATTTGACATGGTATAATATATGTCAACCAAAATATTCCCCAAATCTTCACATTTATTCAATTTCTACATTATATGACTTATCTGATTATCACTGAAAAGTTAACCATGGTAAAGGGCCTGATGAAAACTTTCCTCACGTATGAGTTCTCTGATGTCGTGTAAGGTTTGTACTCCGACTGAAAGCTTTCCCACATTCATTACACTGATAGGGTTTCTCTCCTGTATGAGTTCTCTGATGTACTGTAAGGGACGAATTCTTAATAAAGGCTTTGCCACACTGATCACATTCATAGGGTTTCTCACCAGTATGAATTCTTTGATGCTCAATAAGGTATGCACTCTGGCTGAAGGCCTTTCCACACTCATTGCATTTGTAAGGTTTCTCTCCAGTATGAATAACCCTATGTACAGTAAGGGATGATCGCCCAGTGAAATGCTTTCCACATACAACACACTCATAAGGCTTCTCTCCAGTATGAATCCTCCGATGCTGAGTAAGAGATGAATTCTTACTGAAAGCTTTTCCACACTGATTACATTCAAAAGGTTTTACTCCAGAATGAAGTCTCTGATGTTCTATAAGGTATGTACTTTGGCTAAAGCATTTCCCACATTTGTTACATTTGTAGGGTTTTTCTCCAGTGTGATTTCGTTGATGCAGGGTAAGAGTTGAGCTCTTACTAAAGGCTTTTCCACATTCACTACACTCATAGGGTTTCTCTCCAGTATGACTTCTCTGATGTACAATAAGATGCATACTTTGACTGAAAGACTTCCCACATTCATTACATTCATAGGGTTTTTCTCCTGTATGAGTTCTTTGATGCACTGTGAGATTCATACTTTGGGTAAAAGCTTTCCCACACTCATTACATTTGTAGGGTTTCTCACCAGTATGAATCCTTTCATGTTGAATAAGGGATGAATTCTTACGGAAAGCTTTTCCACACTCTTTACACTGATAGGGTTTTTCTCCAGTATGAGTTCTTTGATGAACAGTAAGGTTCATGCTTTGACTGAAGGTTTTCCCACACTCATTACATTTGTAGGGTTTCTCTCCAGTATGAATTCTTTGATGTATAGTAAGGGAGGAACGTTCAATGAAGTGCTTCCCACATACATTACACTTATATGGTTTCTCCCCAGTATGAATCCTCTGGTGCTTAAGAAGGGATGAGCTCTGGCTGAAGGCTTTCCCACATTCATTACATTCATAGATTTTCTTTCCTATCAGCATTCTTTGAATCTTAACTAATTCAGAATTTTGTTTAATATCTTTTCCATGTGAATTCTGATAACAGGACCTTTTTCCCATAGGAATACTTTGTTGTATATCAATGATTGAACCCTGACTGGAACATCTTCCAAATTCATTACCTCTACATACCCTCCTCTCAGTGAGGGTTTCCTTATGGGTAATTGCCACTTCACCCAGATGTCTATCTGGGTTTTTCTGTTGCCCCTCTAACCAATTATCAGGTTCCCAGGTCTCCCCTAAAGAAGAATGCCAGAGACCTTTCTTTTCCATTGTTACCAGATAGGATAAATCTTCGGTAATGTTGGGCTTTGGACTTGTCCTTTTGGTTTCAAGTCTTGTCTCCCAGTCTGTAAAACATAAAAAATTCAAATGCACGTTGGTTTCTGGGCTGGGAGACTGAACACTATAAGGTAAAAATGAGAACAAAATTGAGAATATATGGCACATTTGAGAGCTTTCAAAGATGAGAAAAGAGTGAGCCCATGCAGAAGGGACAGACACTGAAGTCACTGACCACTGGACAAGGATAAATAATGAAGACGGAACTAAAGGAAAATATACAGAAGAACTGGGATTGGAAGAGCAGATCGGAAAGCCCTGCAATGTTGTACCTAGTGTTCCTACCAGCCACTTCTTCCCACCTATAATTCTAATACTAAATCTTCAAAAAGATCACATTGTGAGACAGTGAAGATTGCCAGTTCTGGAGTCAAACAAATAGGTTGAAACCCTGGCAATGAATATTTACCATCTTAACTAGTTACTTGTTTCTCTACATCTGAGTTTTCAGATATAAAATGAGGATAAGAATAATCTGATAAGGAATAATCTGCCCTTTGGGAACAAAGTTGTCTAGAACATACTTGAAACTCAAACTCTCAAGGGAGGATAACACAACCCAAAATTTCAAGCAGACTATAATTTTCTCACAAAGGTTAAGAGAACCCTAAAGGGCCCTACGTTTTCCTAAATACCTATTCCTTAAAGTTTAGAATTAGTGGTGAGGGCAAGCAAGGGAGAGTGTTGAACTGCAGAGGGGACTAAAGGAAGAACCTTGTAGCCACTCAAACTTTATTTTCTCAGATCCCATCTTTTTATCCCAGACAAAAATGGCATGGAGGCAATGAGAGGTAGAGGACAGGAACTAGAATCTGAGAATATGCCTGTCAATTTTGATCAAAGTCAACAGAGCAGATATCAGTGGTGAAGCAACAGACCAAAGGCCAGTGGGCAGGAGGCTTTACTGTGAAACAAGGGGCACCAATAAACTGGACCTCCTCCTTACAACCTGACCTGCTTACATAAAAAAAGACAAAAAAATGGAAAGCCGAGCAGATTCCACTTCCAAAACATACACACCAACTTACCACAGAGAGGACCTAGCCAATCAAACATGAAGATAACAGGCAACACATGAATTAGAGGTGTTCACTTGCCCCACTTCACTGTCATATCCAACTGAAGTCTCTGAGAATGTTTCAAGTGTCACCCATGATTCATTCACATTGTTAGAGAAATATAAAGTCCAGACAGAATTACCTCCATCCAAACATGAATGATACACAGAAAATACCAAGTTTGGAAACTATGTAGACTCAGCAGGGTGTCCAACCTTTTGACATCTCTGGGCCATGCTGGAAGAAGTTTTTTTGGGCCACAATTGAATACACTGTGACACATAATCACAAAAAAATCTCATAATGTTTTAAGTAAATTTACAACTTTGTGTTGGGCCACATACATAGCTGTCCTGAGCCACATGCGGCATGTGGGCTGCAGGTTGGACACCCCTGAATTATAGAGGGTTAAGTAAATCTTTAAAATAACAGAATGAGAAGGAAAAAAGCAGCATAAAAATCAAAAGACAAAAGTTTTTAAAAAGTTGCATACTTGGAAAATATATCTGTAACAATGACCAATAAACTAGAACCTAGATTTGGAAAACAATGTCTATGGAACACTAAACTAGAAAAATGAGCAAAAGACAAATAGGTACTGAAGAAAAGGAAGACCACTGTTAGGTGCACACATCTAGGTAAATCTAACTTGCAAAGTTATTCCATAATTCATAATTTTAAAAGTAGCATTGTACAATAGCAAAAAATCAGAAATACAAATATCCATCAATGATAGAATGGATAACTAAATTGTCAAACATTTATACAATGGAATAATTAACAACAGTAAATGTTATGAACTTCATATTTTGGTCTCCCGAAAATTCCTATGTTGAAGCCAAATTCCAAATGGGATAGTATTAGGAGGTGGGGCCTTTGGGAGGTCATTAGGTCATGAGGGTGGAGCCCTAGTGATGGGATTTGTGCCCTCATAAGAAGAGATGGGAGAACTTGCTTCCTGTCTCTCTGCTCTCTAGCATGTGAGAACACAGCAGGAAGGCAGCTGTCCATGAACCAGGATGAAGGCCCACACCAACAACCCAACCACGCAAGCACCCTGATCTCACACTTACAGGCTCTGGAAAAGTGAGAAATTAAATGTTTGATTTTTAAGCCACCTAGCTATGATATTCCGTCATAAGAGCCTAAACTAAGACTAAAGTTAATAAACTAATGCTACACATGTCAATATGAATAATTTAAACAAAGTTAGAGAAAAATAAATGTATACAGAGTCCACTTAAATAAAGTTTAAAAACTGATTAAAACTAACACACTGCTTACAAGTTCATTTATGAATGGCAATACTTTAACAAAAAGGGAAGAGAATGATCATAAGTGAGAATAGTGGTTACATCCAAGGGAGAGAGGTGAGAGTGTGTGAATGAGGAGCACACAAAAGCATGGCAAGGATACCAGTAATATTCTGTTTCTTATCAGGGTCCTAGGCATTCATTAGCCTTTAACATTATTACCTGTAAGCAGCAGCAGTATGGCATAATGGTTAAGATAATAACTCTGGAGCCATACTAGCTGGCTCAAATTTCAGCTTCATCATTGTTAGCTGTGTGACCTTGGGCAGGTTACCTAACACATCTGTATTTCAGTTTTCTCACCTGTTAAATGGTACCTATCTCACAGTGTTGAGGTAAGAACAAGAATCAGTTAATATTTATAGCATTTATATTGGAAGAGTTATGTCAGATTTCATTAAATAATATATGTTTTACACATTCTCATTCATATATAACATTTTAAAAAACGAGAAGAACAAAATATTTTCTGTGTTGGAAAATATTAATCATTTTAAGTTTAAACATCATGATCTACTACAGAAAACTTAGTAGTAAGATTCATTTTATCTTCATGAAATTTAGAGACCTAATTCAAAAGTTAATTCTGAAGACCTGCTCCCTAATTAAAAAATCAATTACCTAAAAATTTTTTAAAAACTGGCTTATGTGACTCAGGAATTAAACTTGGCCAGTACTCTACAGTTGTACAGAGAAAACCAAAGCACTTTCTTATGTATGAAAGATTCAGTGATTACAGCACTCTTAAAACAGACCTAAAATATTAAGTATTCAATTTGCACAAAGGTTAGGATTAGGGTTAGGGTTGAAAAAGTGACTGAAGCAAGGACTTTAGGGGCTGAGGAGGAATCGCAGGCCTACTGAAAGGAAAGCAACCCAGACATAGGACATGCAGTGTGGATGCCTCAGGGGCAGGGCTGGTCACCCTGGGCAAGGATGAACAAGCTTTTGGACACTGCTACATTTTTAGTCTTTTACATCAGTTTTCCTATTAATGGAAGCAAAGACATGTGTCTACTAAACATTAGTGAGGTTCATGTTAGCATGAGGTAGACAGGGTCTCTGTAACAGGATATAAATTCTCTGTGTTGTGTACACACACACATACACATAGTAATCCAGTACATCTCTGAGGATGTTACAAAATTATGTATGAAACACAAACAACAGGTTTCTGGGTGCAGTGGTAGTTAACAGTAGCTTCCTGGAGAGCTTTAAATGTTATAGACTCTAATTGCACCTTATTTTTTAGGTATAATGTTTGATAATAGATTTCTAACATTTTATACATATTCTTAACTTTTGTTTCCTTCAATACTGAACCTCAACTGATTTAAGTCTAACAACCACTGACTGAAAGCTAAAAATTTACTGTTTTCTACATTACTAATAATTTCCATCTTTATTTCAACATTAACTAGTTTACTAGTGATAATACTGTCTCCAAAAATAGCACTTCTAAATTTACATTTTGTACCCACCTTTGATAAAATAGCAAAATCTAATGAAGCATTCAACAACTGTACACATGAAAACTAGCACAGGAACAGAAAACAATCATCTAAAAAGAATATTAGGCCAGGGTGTAGCCTACTTTTACTAAATATACTAGGAACTAAGAAGTTGTAGCAAGATAAGGAAAGAAAATAATGATTTTTTTTTTTAGTGTTAAACTCCAAAACAAAAACATACAAAGCAAAACAGCCTGTGTTCAGATTCTGGCGTGTGATTTTGCCTCTCTGAGTTTATGTCTTCCCCTGAGAAAGGGGCTGAGATACCTACCCCACGGAATGTTGTGAGGAACACATCAGATGATGGCCAGGCAAGAGCCAAGTGTAGCACTCAAGCAATGTTTTCTTGTCTCGGTTTTGGACAGCACAGTGCGATGAAACTGTGGCTTAATCCAACAAGAACATGGAAGAAAATCTGGAAGGAAGATCTGCAGTTTGCACATCATCGCATGTCCTGCTCCACACACTCAGTGTCTCCTTTGTAACACATACCTCTGCTCTTGTAAATACAGTCAAGTCTCCTCCTGGGTGGAAACAAACCAGAGGCACCCTGCCTATGACTTCTTTCAGATCTTGCCCTTTCTTCCCTTTCCTTAAAACTAACCTTGTTGAAAACAATAGTCTGCTCTCAACCAAAGCATGCCTCCCTCACACCAGAAGTGCTCCTCCCAGGGTCACGGACCACCTCTCTTTCCCTCTCGGCACTGGTATACTCACCCTCTACTTCTCTTTCTTCCTTGGCCCAGCTCTCCCAAAATTCCCTCCTCCTTTGACCATTCTTTGTCACCTTTGCTGGAGCATCCGTGGCTCCCAGCCAAACATTATTGTTCTTTGGGGTTTCATCCTCATTGCTTTGCCCTATCATTTACCCTTCCTGATAATTAACAGGACAAATTGATATGTCACACATATAACTCTCAAATCTGTCTTTTCACCTGATTTCTAAAAATTCTACTGGATGTCATTCAGTAGTCACTCAACAAACATATAGTAAACACCTCTGGCAGGAACTGTGGTAGGTAGAGGTTATAAAGAGAAGTAAGCTCACTCATGACAACTCAGTGAGCCTACACACTAGTTGCTGTGCAGATTTTCAAAGAGATAAGGAAAATAGAGTGAAATGCAGTCACAAACAAGTGAAGAATCTGTAGGATCTAGCCCAATGGAGAAGTCTGAAGACAGGTAAAGAAATGGGAGAAGAAAACAAGGTATCAAGAATACATGTGTTTGCCTCTGCTGTGTCCAGAAAAACCACCAAAATGACAGTGGAATACTCAAAAAAGCCTATATAAACCCACCAAAATGTAGGGAGCAAGGGAAAAAATGCTAAACACACAAACCCAAATAATTTAAATATCTTCATACAGACAAGTTAATGAATGCATAAAAATAGACAGCTATTTATTGAGTTAGCCAAAAAGTCCATATGGCTTTCTCCACAAAATAAAAGACACTTTTCATTTTCACCAATCACTTTGCTGATTTGTCTATTTTGAGTCTGTTGGCTATCTCCTGTTACTGGTTTCTAGTGGGTACAGGCCAAGGGTGCTGTTAAACATCTTCCAATGGGTAAGACTGCCCTATAGCAGAGAGTTATTTGACCAAAATGTCAATAGTACCAAGAAACTTCACAAACCACTTTTGGCACATTCCATCAGCTACAGTACCTTCTCCATACGCTGCGCAAATCTTTTTTTTTGCATTTCAGTTGCACTGGATATAACCTTTCTTGAAATAATAAAACATAATACACTGAAAATGTGTATCTTCTTCCATCTTTGGTATTAAAATGGCTGCACAAAAATTCACCAATTTTGGTAAGTTTTTTTTAATGCAGGCTGATATGACAGCTGTCACAGTACAATCTAACAAAATTGTTTCAAATGAAGTTAAAGACAACTAAGCACTAGAGCCATCATACTAAAACTTTTTGGCCAACCCAATAAAAAAAGGAACACTCAGAGAATGAGAAGGCTCACAGAAATTAAAAAAAAAAAGACAGTAGAAATAAATTTTTTCACAGAAGAAAGTTTAGGAAAATCTTCACATCTCCCTACACTCTTCCCTTCAAACAACACCATGCAACCCCTACAGGCAGGTCTTTGTACCTGCTGTCCCCTGTGCCTAGAGTGCCCCCTTGGGGCCCATCAGTCACCTCAGAGGAAAGGCCTCCTTGAAATAAATATAGATATTATATAAATATAATAAATACATATATTATAAATATTTTATATATATCTATATATATAGATATATACACACAGCACTGTTAACACTTGCAGTTCCTGATGCTGCTCTCTTCCCCCAGCACCATGACTCTGTAATACTCATTTCCTGTCCCCCACTGCCCCCACCCCCACCCCCCCTTCTGCCCCTTCCCCCTCCCTGCTGTTTTCCTTTAGTAATTTACTGTCTCCCTCACTAGGGCTATAAGCTCCACAGAGAAACTGCCTGTTTTGGTTACTGCTGTATCTGCAGTGCTATGAACAGGGCGTAATGCTCAAAAAACAACCGTTGAATAAATAGGTTATTTATATTAAGAATAAGTACAAATAGCAATAGTAATCAAATCCACACAGATCTGTAATAAAGGCAATTAATGCTCATGAAGGGATCATTTTATACCTAATAAATTAGCATTAAAAAGCACAGTATCCAAAGCTGTGCCATATGTAGCAAGGGCCCTAAAAATGTAGTATCCTTTGACCAGTGATTCTTCTAGAATCCCATTCCTTAGAAAGCTTACTGGAAATCAGAAACAATGTTCATTAGATTATTTTCTTTCCTATCAATATGTTCTTTCACTGACTTTTTTTTATTGCATTATATATCCGTAAGCATACACTAACCAGAGATCAAAAATTACTTGCTTATCTCATAATTTTAAACATGTATAAAAAGAAGTGGTGACCAACACTTTCGCACTGAGCAGAGCACATATAAAGGTGTAGAACACTTTTTCACAGAAAGTCAGTAATAACATCTGAAAGAGACATTTTAGTTGTGAAGGGGATTAGAAACCAGATAATAAAGATTAAGTATTAAGTTTTTAGAGGAGAATGAGATTGAATAGGCAGTTGATGCAGATTACAAACTTTGAAATGAGAATGAAAATGTAGAAAAATGTAACATTACTGGTAAAAAAAAAACAAAAAAACACAGCTGAAGTCATTTTCATTGGTCTTTAAATAAAGACCCTAAAGCACTGATACAATGCAGAGAAAGAAAAATGTTAAGTTATCCGGGAAAGGAAGCTATAGATACAGGTTATGGCTAAGACAGACCCATGCCAGAGAACAAAGAGAATAAAGCAGAGTGAGAAAGAAATGGGAAGCAATCACTAATATTTACTTCCTTTCTGGGATGTCCCAGGCAGTGCAACACTCATTTACCCCACACAGTGTCACCAAGGCAAGGACATACCACACCAGGGAGGAGGCGTGGCACCGATCATGGGAGACGTTCAAGAGAACACACGTTGAACATGCAGGTCTCCCCAAGGCACCCAGCGATCTCTGGCGTGACTTCTTCCCCAGTGACACACTCAAGTAACAAGACTGATACTTTACCTACAGAGACGCCCCTGGAAGCTCTTTTGCATCAGGCTCAGTCCTTCTCACTCCAACTGAGAAATCACATCTGGTTTGGAAAGGTGATGCCCTGCTCAGGAAGAAAGACACTAAACTTGTGTTCTGAACTGAGTATAAAAGCCACTTTCAACACAAGTCCTTATTCCTTCCCCTTCAGGGCTTCTGAATCAAAGGGAGGTGGGCTGCTGCATTTCCCATTTTCCAATTCTCTACAAAAAAAGACCTTTCATCTGGAAAGACAGGACACCAAGCAGCTACCCTAAAACAATGCCCCACAGTACACAGGATTTCTAGTCTAAATGCATGAATCTCCCAGGTTGTACAAGAGGTCAATCAAGGTGGGGGAAGGTGAGGTACAGGGGTTAGTCCTCACCCAGGAAGAGCACACTCCTATAGTTCTCCGGTGTCCCGTTCCCACACAACTTCCTCGGAGCACAGGCTAGATGAATCCACTCTTCCCAAGTGAAATCCACACACATCCTTGAGTGTCGCTGACTCCTGAAACTACAAAGTCCAGCTCAATACAGGATTATGCCAACAAAACCCTCTGAGCAAGTAAAAACAAGCAGTCTCGGAAGGGACAGGATAGAGATCTGTGTGAGGAAAAAACATGTCATTCTCCAAAAGAAACTAAACATCTGCAACATTATGAAGACAAACAGAAAGTGCTCTGGCACATAAGGACAAGGAGCAGAGGTACAAGGAGTCATGGGGATGGCACCAAGGCCACTCCAGTCACCACTGTCCTGATGGCTTCCCATCCACCCCATGGGAAGAGGGGTTCCCACCCTAGACAGCACTGGATGACTAAGCACCCATGCCTGGCCTGGGCAGAGGAGACTCCCAACAGCCCAAGGAAGAAGATACTACACACCACACAGATGCGCTCAGGAGCCATGAACCAGCAGGGAGGTGGAAGGCAGGCTTGACAATGACAAAGGGTGAGGTGACCTTTGGTTACCAGGGGAAGATATGATTACTGGGACAATTTCATGGGTTGGGAGATGAAACCCATTAGGTTGAAGACTGGGAAAGTGCCCCTGATGGGGCCGACAGGAACACTAGCTGGGTGGGGAACCCTGCAGGTGGAGGGGGTGTATTCAGCGAGAGCAGGGGAACTCCTGGTACGTCTCTGAAGCCCAGTAAGGCTCAAAGATGCCAAGACAGCACATGGAACTGCAGCCCTTACAATAGAGGTAGGAATCCCAGTTATTAGGGAAAAGCATGCAAACAGCACAAATCTGGACAGGTTGGTCTATGAGAGAACCAAAAAAAGCAGCTTGACTTGAATGGCATTTCAGATTTATATGCCCATTTCAACCTTGTTCTCTAGCCCTTAGGCTTGGAAATAAAATACCATAAGCACTTCTGGCCAAGATGGAGGCGTAGGTAGACACACTGTGCCTCCTCACACAACCAAGATAGGGACAACAACAATTTAAAAACAGAATAACAACCAGAACTGGCAGAAAACTGAACTGTATGGAAGTCAGACAACCAAGGAGTTAAAATACACACATTCAGCCAGACCGGTAGGAGAGGCAGAGCCGGGGTGGAGAGGGGTCAGAGCACGAAGAGCTGTGGGACTGGGCGTGCAAGGCATCCTGGGCACACAAGACCGCAGCGGGCAGATCCTGGGCGCACAGGCAGTGGCTGGTAGACCCCGGGCGTGGGGTGGCAACTGGCAGACCCAGCAAGGCAGTGATTGTGAAGCAAGGCACCCAGGGTCCCAATGATGGGAAATAGAGTCTCGGGGCACTGATTGAAAACACCTGTGGGGGTTGAAGCACAGGGAGAGACTCCCAACTTCACAGGAGAGTTCGTTGGAGAGACCCACGGGGTCCTGGAATATACACAGGCCCATCCACACAGGAATTAGCACCAGAAAGGCTCAGTTGGCTTGGGGGAAGTGGTGGAAGGGACTGAAATCCAACAGCGGAGCAAGCACCATAGTTTCCTCTTGGACCCCGCCCCCACATAGGGCGTCACAACCCAGTGACTGAGTTGCCCTGCCCTGGAGAACACCTAAGGCTCTGCCCCTCACTACGTAACAAGTGCAACCAGATTAAAAAAAAAAAAAAGCTCAAACTGAAGTACAAATGAAAGCCCCAGAGTTAATACTTTTAAGCGACCAAGAGATAGCCAACCTATCAGATGCACAGTTCAAAGCACTGGTGATCAGGATGCTCACAGAATTGGTTGAATTGGGTTACAAATTAGATGAAAAAATGAAGGCTACGGTAAGAGAAATGAAGGAAAACGCACAGGGGACCAATAGTTATGGAAACAAAATTGGGACGCAAATCAATAGAGTGGACCAGAAGGAAGAAAGAAACTATCAAACAGAAAACAATGGAGAAACAAGAATTCACAAACATGAAGAGAGGCTTAGGAAACTCCAGAACATCGTTAAACATTCCAACATCTGAATTATAGACGTACCAGAAGGGGAAGAGGAAGAGCAACAAGAGGAAAAGTTATTTGAACAAATAATAAAGGAGAACTTCCCCAATCTGGCAAAGGAAATAGACTTCCAGGAAGTCCAGGAGGCTCAGAGAGTCCCCAAGAAGTTGGACCCAAGGAGGAACACACCAAGGCGACTCATCATTACATTAGCCAAGATTAAAATGAAGGAGAGAATCCTAGAAGCAGCGAGAGATAAGGAGACCTTTACCTACAAAGGAGTTCCCATCAGACTGTCAGCTGATTTCTAAAAAGAGATCTTACAGGCAAGAAGGGGCTGGAAAGAAGTATTCCAAGTCATGAAAGGCAAGGACCTACATCCAAGATTACTCTATCCAGCAAAGCTTTCATTTAGAATGAAAGGGCAGATAAAGTGCTTCTCAGATAAGTTCAAGTTAAAGGAGTTCATCATCACCAAGCCCTTATTATATGAAATGTTAAAGGGATTTATCTAAGAAAAAGAAGATAAAAAATATGTACAGTAAAATGACAGCAAACTCACAATTATTAACAACCACACCTAAAACAAAAACAAAAGCAAATTAAGCAAACAACTAGAAGAGGAACAGAACCACAGAAATGGAGATCAAATGGAAGGTTACCAACAGGGGAGTGGGAGGGGGAGAGGGGGGAAAAGGTACAGAGAACAAGTAGCATAGATGGTAGGTAGAAAATAGACAGGGGGAGAGCAAGAGTAGAATGGGAAATGTAGAAGCTAAAGAACTTATGACACAAGGACATGAACTAAAGTAGGGTAATTTGGGTGGAAGAGGGTGTGCAGGGTGGAAGGGAATGAAGGGGGGGTAATGGGACAACTGTAATAGCACAATCAATAAAATACAGTTTTAAAAAACCACCATAAGCATTCGGTGTGTTTACCAAGTGTGATGGTTCATTTTAGGACCACTTGATGGGGCTATGGTGTGCCCAGGTAGCTGGTAAAGCAGTACTTATGGCTGTTTCTGTGAGGGAACTTGGCTTCGAATGGGCAGGCCGAGGAAAGATGATCAGTCCTCACCAGAGACAGTGAGATGGCCCAAAGAGGACAGAAAGATGGGGAAGGATGAATTTTCTCTCTGCTTGTGTTGAGACGGCCACATCTGCTGTCTCAGACACCAGTGTCCCCAGTTTGTGAGTCTTCAGGTTCAGACCAGGACTTACACTGTGGGTCCCTGGGACCACAGGCTTCCGGGTTTACAGCGGAACTACAGCACTGGCTCTCGTGAGTCTGTGGATGGCAGATCATGGGGACTTTTCAGCCTCCATAACTGCATGAGCCAACTCCTCATAACCTCTTTCCACATAGTCACACATATCCTATAGGCTCTATTTCTATGGAGAACCCTGACTAATACAAGGAGAAACCAGTCATTTCATAGATGAGGAATCTGATCAAGGTTACATAACCTCTCCAAGGTCACACAGCTGGGACTCAAACACAAGGCCACCTGACTTCTGGTGCTTGTAGGATGAGAAGAAGGCCAAGAACAGAATGCTAGCACCTCCGGCAAGCAAGAGAGTGAGAGCCAGACTGGAAGGGAGATTCAGGATCAACAGGTGAAGAAAGAGAGTTTCAAGGAGAGGGAGTGGTTCAAACAGCATGACAACTTAAAAGAGAGCTGCTGACTTGAAAATGAGCTAATTGCAGCCAAGTGGTAAAGGCAGGAGTCACCCTGTAGTAGATAAAAGAATAAATGGAAGGTTAGAAATCAGAAGCAGCCAGGTGTGAAAAAGAGGAGAAACAAGACTTCAGAAAATAAGTAATGGAAATAAAATAATAGAAAAGGTTTTCATTTACTGACAGAGAATACTGCAGTACGTAAATGGGCAAAGGGGAGAAGTGCAGTGAGGAAAAAGAATGAGAGAGACCAGAGATGGGATAAAACCAACTTCGACCTGTATAGTTTACGTCCAACTGGCTACGAACTCCAGAGACAATGTCAGCACTGAGGAACAAGGGTTGTTATCTTTCTTCCCACCTCATTGTTTTCTCTGAATATTTATTTAAACAATAGATCAAAATAAAAAATGTTAAAAAGCACTGACAAATATTATCAAGAAAAAAGTAGCTACTATAGTGGATATAAATACACATCAGAATTTCCACTTTAAGAAGGAAAAAAGGAACCAAGAAAAATCATCAATTCAACAAATGTAAAGGAAGGAAGAGGTGAGATGAAGAAAATCAGAGGGACTAAGCACTGCTATGACTGTCACATGAAATGCAGAGTACCCTAGGCTGCAATCCCTCCTTTGCTCAAATAAACATTCTATTTGTTATTATAGCCTAAACATATTTTGTTAACAAAAAGAAACAAGCAAGCATAATAACCAGAAACATTAAGTAACCGCAAAAAAATCCTCATACGTAAATGGGTTGGCTTTCTATCTTAGAAGACAAAAACTCTAAAATTGGTTGAAAATCGTTATATGGCATGTGTAAGAGACAGATCTAAAACACAAACCAAAAAATTAAAATAAAAGGGGGGGTTGTTAAGACAAGATATAGCAGGCAACTGCAAATGAAAAATAGGCAGGGAGAACACAGAAGTATCAGATAAGGCAGAATATATGTGGAAACAAAACAGGAAGCCCTGGTTTGTGAGAAAAGATAGAGATCAGAAATATGGCATTCTCTCTCCAAAAATTAATCCACTTTTTTAGTCAACTGCCTTGTTAGCCAAATATAGCAGGCAAGATTAAAAGCCCAAATTCAGACTCAAATGGACTGTCTTTTTCTCTTCCCCAGACTCTCGTGCCCTGAGTGCAGAGCCCTTAGAGGACCCGAAGCTTGTCTTTTATTGACCATGACCTGTCCTGTGGGCCCGTGCTGGCCACGGGCTCAGGAACACTGGTTTA
Source organism: Phyllostomus hastatus (assembly GCF_019186645.2). NCBI lineage: Eukaryota > Metazoa > Chordata > Mammalia > Chiroptera > Phyllostomidae > Phyllostomus > Phyllostomus hastatus. Next base: position 993,842 of record NW_025333962.1, on the reverse strand, counting down.
GGGAAGCACAAAAAGGCATCTTAAAGGAGAAAGTGAAACCTGACAATACCGTTCAAAAACTATGTTGTTAATCCTTTATTGTTCATAAAATGTATCTGTTGTTGATCCACCAAGGCAGTTTTTCCTTTTCTCCTTTCCACTTGGTCTGGGTCAGTTTCTCCCAGCTGTACATGAAGCCCAGCTGACTCATGGTGCTTAAAAAAAAAAAGCAGCTTCATGACTTTACCTCATTCACGTAACCTAAAACCCAGACCTTTGTACAGTGTTATTCTTTAAAAAGGTGGAGTATCAAATGAAATAAATAGGGATACTTTAAATGATGAAAGTATAATTTATAAAGAAGATACAAGTGTGTAGTTTGAGGCACCACAGCAGCAAACTGCCGTCAGAATTCTTAGCAATCTATTTTTTTTCTTTTTTTGCAAAATCCCAATCATGGCTAAATAACAATCACAATAGCAACAACAAAAAAATTAAACATGGGAAAATACACTTAATAAGAATATGTAAGATCCTTACGATCAAAGTTAATAGAAGCCATAATGAAGATCTCAGTAACATGAAGGATAACTTTTTACTCAGTAGGAAGAATAAACATTGTAAAGATGGTACTCTTCCTCAAATTAACATAGATTTAATGGACTGCAAATCAAAATTGCATATTTTTGTTTTTAACAGTTACTTTTAGAATTTGATGAAGTTAATAAAGCTTGACAATTAATAAAATTCAACTGTAAGGATAAATGTGTAAGAATAGTACAGTAAACAAAATTTTGAAGAGAAAAACAAAAGGAGATTTGCTTTGTGAAATAAGAAAATGAATTCTAAACAAAGAGAGTAGCCATGGTACTATAGCAGAAACAGATGCCACTCCAGCTCTGCCCTCAGCCAGGCTAACCAGTCCCCAGCCACCATGTCACCCTTGACCATGCCACCCTGCTGTGTGGCCAGCACAGCTTAACCATGTCTTCAGGAATGTCTCCTTTTCATTGCTGCCTCCCCCTTCCAGAAGGTCTAAAAGAGAGGGACCTCTCCTGGCTCATTCATTGCTATCTTCCCAGCATCCAAAACACTGGTGAGCAGGTGCTAGATATCTGTTTAATGAAAGGGTGGAGGATGAATGCCTCACCTCACTAGGTTAAAGTTAGGTTCCAACCTCACATTATGTACAGTGAATTCCAGCTAGCGAGGATGTAAATGTAAAATGATAAAACATAGAGTCACAGGTTCGATTCCCAGTCAGGGTACATGCCTGGGTTGCAGGCCATGACCCCCAGCAACTGCACACTGATGTTTCTCTGTCTCTCTCTTTCTCCCTCCCTTCCCTCTTTAAAAATAAATAAATAAAATCTTAAAAAAAATGATAAAACAAACAGAAAGCATTGAAATATATTTATATGTAATCTTAGGGTGGAAAAAGCCTTTCATACAAGATTCCAAAGCCAAAGAGAGAAAAAGGAAAGTTTAACTGAATGAAACTTCAAACCTTATTTGTAGCAGAAGATGTTATAAACAAATTTAAAAGAAAAATGACAGAACAATATTGGCAATTTATGACAAAGGATTAATACCCACATTATAAAAAAGGCTTTTTTTTACATATAAACAACCCAATACAAAAACGGGCAAAAGATGTAAGAAAGGTATTTAAAAGAAGTAGAAAAATATACAACCATAGTTATCCTGGGCTTAGAAGTATATTTTATAGCTGTAAAAATATTTTTACAACTATATGCCCAATATTTATATTCAGAAAAAGAAGATATTTGCTCTGGCCAGTGTGGCCCAGTTGGAGTGGCATCTGGTAGACCTAAAGGTCGTGGACTGGATCCCATCTGAGCGTATATGAGCAGGCAACCAATCACCTTCTCTTACTTTCTCCCTTTCTCTAAAAGCAATGAAAAAATGTCCTAAGGTGAGAAATACATACATAACTTATAGGCAAATACTTGAACAATTCATAGTCACATCACCAGTTAAAAATAGGAGGAAAGATGAAGAAAGGAAAACAGCTCTAATGTTGCACCAATGTATCCCAGGTCAATTACTGCGCTCTTCAAAAGTGTTGAGGTGCCCTGGCCAGGTGGCTCGGGTGGTTGGAGCGTCGTCCCATACCACCTCGGGTCTGATCCCCAGTCGGGGCACATACCTAGGATGCAGGTTCGATCCCAGTCATGGCATGTACAGGAGGCAACTAATGGATGTTCCTGTCTCTCTCTCTCTAAAATCAATAAACAAACACATCCTCGGGTGAGGATTACAAAAAAAAAAGTGTTAAAGTCACCAATGACAACAACTGAGGAACTGTTCCAGATTAAGGGAGACTAAGGAGACAAGAGATATATTTGTCAAAACTCAATGAAGTATAAGCTCAAAATGGGTTATTTTATATAAATTATACCTGAAATAAAGCAGATTTTAAAACTTCAATAACACTGTTTTAACTACATAAAACCAAGGCCAGTGACAATGAAACTATAACCTTCATCAACCAAAATCTTCTGAATGCTCTCCCTCTTCTAGAAACTTCCTTTCTCTAACACCCATTTTAGTTAGTTATGTTGCCTTTTATAACTGAGCTTGATGATATCAGAGAGAGAAAGTAATACAAACAGAAATCACATCAGTTAATACTTGTCTTCAAGAAGCCTTCTTAAAACTGGCTCCTGCGGTGAACAGACAAGCGGCACATGTAAGAGAAGCCTCACACATGATCTCATGAGTACAGAGAAGACCAGGAGTCCCTCAGGACTGCAGACCAGTGAAGTCAGCCTAACCTTAAAAAAAAAACACACAAAGAAACATTAAATAAAATGTAGGATCTCTTGGGCCAAGTCCCCCTGATGTCTGAGTTCCTTTCCAGAGAAGCAGTAACTCCAGGTTCTAGTAAAAACTAGCAGTTTTTATTTTAAAGCAATGAGGGCAGAACAGCTGAAAGCGCCTCTCCTCACCGTCTTTGCTCCCTGATTTCCTCCAGTGAATGGACACCGCTTCTCCCTGGAAAAGTTCTATGACAACTCCCTTATCAAAACTCCTGCCACTCCACACCTACCACCTCACCGACATACAAATTCCTCCTTCCCGGCACCTGACCCCAAACCATGCATCTGACTCCTCACTACCAGTCAAGGCTATGTTCCACTCCACCTCTAAACTCTAAACACCGAGCTCTTGGCTGCAATGGTGCTAAGGGTGCCTCCACCCATCTATTGCTTCAACATCCTAGAAACCATGCTGGGAACTTTTTACTTACGTTACTTCACCTGAACTTTCAAAAAATGTATGAAGTAGGTATTAGTAAATGGAATATGCCATGTGAAATTCTTACCAATGTCAAATATATAGCAAATACTCAGTTAATCTGTTACTTCTATCATCACCATGAGGAACTAATGCTTTAGGGGAACTCAAGTCACTTGCCCATGAAAATACAGTTATTAAGTGGTGGTCAGGATTGAAACTTGGGCCATTCTGACTGCATTACAGCATATCCTCTCCCATTACCCGTACTCAACCCTGGGACTTCTCCTGGCTGCCACACTGGTCTTCTCCCTCCCCAGGTCTTGGAACACTGACATGCTGTGTGCCAACCACACCTGTTCTTACGATCAGATTCACATGCAGTCACCATGACTGCACCTGGTAGAGATGTGACTTTTTGTGTTCCCAGAGAGGCCCTAGCCCTGCAAGTACCAGGACCATCTCTCACACGATGCCTGTTCCTTTTCTGACACTTGAACAGCACGAAGAGCTCAACTGACCAGCCGAATGAGGAAGTGACAGCTGAGAACAGAGCTGAGTGAAACGGAAGGGAGAGCTTTGTGGAAAATAGCCCACACTCAGAAAATAGCCCACACTCAGAAAATAGCCCACACTCAGAAAATAGCCCACACTCAGAGATCGCAACAGCCCTGTCTTGCAATGAAGCCCACCTGCAGCACAGAGGTGAGAAATGAGGGAGAGGTCAGAGACTGAAAAACGAACTCACCTGAGCTCCCCATGGTAGCAGCCCAGCAGCCATTGCCTTCTCCTTCCTTCCTGTGGGGTCCTTCCTAAGGGATGGGCAGGAGGAGGAGGCAGAGCTGACGGAAAGAAAAGCCATGAGAAAGGAGACTTCATCAACAACCAAAAATAAAATACCTACAGATAAAGCAAATAACATGTGTACATGATCTACATAAACAAAGGTATGATTTTTAGTAAGTTGATTTTACTAAGCTTATTTGGAATATATATACCAATCCAAGAGACATACAAATTACACCAAACTAATAATATTTTAAAGTTAATTATGAAAAAGGTGATTTTTTTTAAAGTTGTGTTGCATAACAACAGCCAGAAAATTTCTGAAAGGGAACAGTGGTGAACAAGAACTTGCCCATCAGATATTATGAAGCTACTATAATTAGAGCACAGTGTTACTGAATGGTAGAATCACTCATTCACCAGATATTGTTGACCACCTGCCGTGTACCAGGCACCTGTTCAAAGTAGCAGACTGATGTGCAATCATTGTGACTGTACCTGGCAGAGATGTGACTTCTTGTGTTCCCTGAGAAGCCCTGGCCCTGCAACTACCTGTGGGTGGGAAGGGGTGAATACAGCTGCAAACAGGTACCACCCAGGAGAGTAGAGGGTAATCTCTCTATCCTCATGGATGATAGTGTCTAAAGGGGAAAAAGAGTTCATGGAACAAATTAATATCCTGCCAACACAAATAGTTCAGAAAAATTATATATTAGAATTCAGGATATTAAAAACGTGAACTTCATGTCATTGAAGAAAGGATGAATTATCTAATAATTTGGCACAAGGGCTTACCATTTGGAAAAGAAGAATTTGCACATAAAATGCAACTAAAGAACTAGAAGAAAATACAAATGAGCATTTCTGTGATCATCATAATGGACTAGATGGCATGATGCCAGAGGCCCAAACATGAAGGCAGGGTTTTCATGTCTAACCATATAAAAATGTGACATTTCTGCAGAGTAAAGAAACACACTGGCATATCAGATGAACACATTTAAAACAAAATGCAAATAGCATAAAAATATTCATTAGTATTCAAAATGTGTATCTGAACAACCCTATCACTTGCACCTCTCAGAAAATTAGAGAATAGTAAGTAAACCAGGTTTGGTATGGGTCATTCAGGCACTATTATATTGCAAATTTTATAAATTACTATCTTTCTGGACAGAATACAACAAGAGGTATCAAAAGTCTTATAGTAGAGCCCAGAAATTTCACTTGAAGAGATTTATAGAATGAGACAAGAATGCAAAGATATATGTACCCAAGTGGCCTATATTGTTCATAATACTCAGAACAAAACAGAATAAAACCTGAGAACACAAATGGCTAAAGAATTATTAAATATGGCAGAGACACACTTTTCCTCGCACTCATTAAAATTACAACTTAGCAGTTTTTAGGAATTGGTATAAGCAGATGTTTTCAAAATATTGTTTTTAAAGTTTATTCTCCATGTTAACTTAGTGTTACTTACATGGATAAAATCATTTAGTTTTTAAAAAAAAAAACATGAAGCTTAAAATTTGTGCATTTTAAATCCCTTACCAAATGTATTTATAACTCACTTTTAAAAACAAATGGACAAAAGAATACATTCATATACATATACACTCCGACATGCAAATAATTTTTTCCTTTTTGCCCACTGAATTTTCTAGTTCTACAGTGAATTTTTTGTTATTGTTATAAGAAAGGGGAAAAATGCTTTTAAAAAAATTAAAGGAAAGAAAAGGAAAGGATTCCCCGAGTCAGAGAACCTGCACAAAGTTGGCATTCATCGGTGAAACGGGTCAAGGCGAGCCCACACCGCACCCCTCAGAATCGGAAATCAGCAGCAAGCACTGAGGTGCTGTTTACACAAAGGGCAGGGGCTGGAGTCTGGAGCCCCGCACCCAGGCCAGCATCCCCGACTGCCAAGTGGGAAAAGCCAGCGGCGGGAGGAACCGAGGGTCCCTCACTGGCGGACCGCCCTCACCGCTCCAGAGGCAAGTAGTGAAAGGACTACATGCGTGCGGAGACCCTCGGTCTCGGTGCCCTCTACCCCCACCTCCTCCGCCCCAGCTCAGCCCTCGTTCCCCGGCCCCCCGGCCTTGGGGGCAGGAGGTGTAGCCCTCGAAGTAAGCGGCTGCGCACTGGTCCGAAGGACGGACGCGGCCCTAGCCCCTCCACCGCCTACAGACAATCAGGGCTGGTCAGGCCCCCCTGCCTCCACCTGGTGCTCGCCACCCGGCCAGCCCTAACATGTCCACTCCCAGCTCCGCACTCACCCTCGCCCAGCGCCCAAAACCTGCGGGAGAAGCCAATGCAGACACTGCACCTCCCCAGGGCACTGGACTACATTTCCCACAAGGCTGCAGGGCCTTTAGCGCCAGCGCTGGAGGCGTAACTGGAGTGCGCAGGCGCTGGAGTGCGCAGGCGCTGGAGTGCGCAGGCGCTGGAGTGCGCAGGCGCTGGAGTGCGCAGGCGCTGGAGTGCGCAGGCGCTGGAGTGCGCAGGCGCTGGAGTGCGCAGGCGCTGGAGTGCGCAGGCGCTGGAGTGCGCAGGCGCAGACCTGAAATGAGCGATGTAGCTCAGGTGCCCGAGTCTGATTGGGAGGGACAGTGGGTCGGTTCCAGCAGTCCAACGGGGTGGGGGCGTTGGCTCCGAGAACGGTCCATAGAGGTATCCTTGCGGTCCGTCCAGCCGGAACGGTCTGTACCGAGACCTTACCCCGACTTACCCTAAGGAAGCCTCTCCTTAGTACCTCACGTGCCTGATCCGTGGGGCAGGGACGAGGAGCTAACAACCTCAGCTGTGCGTCACTTTCCTCTTCTGCAATAGAGGGAGCCCAGAAGAGTCACTCGCAGAGTTATCAAAATGAGTAGAAAAAGTAGAAGTATCTGGGGTCCCTAGTGTGCACTCCATGAATAATGGTTACAGTGCCCCTTTCCTTAGTTCAGCGTCAGGTGCTAAGGACTTCAGAATTATCACTTCTATAGAATGCGGACAAAATCTCCAAATAAATATGTCGCCAGAGTTGGAAGTTCAGCCAGTTAGTTCTGCTGCTGAAACTTGGAGAAGTACGCTCCTTGTGGGGTAGATCAGTATGGTAGCTTGGAGTGTAATATTTGGTTTTCAAAAAATTATGCTGGTTTCCTCTGCGTGTTTCTATTGCTGTGACAAAAATTTAACCCTTGACCAAACTTCAGACAATTTTCTCTGAGCCCTCTTTTCTACTAGGGCTGGGCCCTAAGCCCTGTTCTTGGCCTGTGGAGCTCAGTTTCCTACTAAATCACTTTAGGTAGAATCCCCATTCTTCATATCCAATTAAATTCCTAATCCCCTGTTTTTGACGTCTAAATCCTTGATCTGCCTATAACAATCCTGTCAGATCAATTTAGCAAGAATTCCCCCAAACTTGCTGTGTACTTCTGGTAATTTTCCATCCACTGCCCCTCTTAACCTCCTTGGTTGCTATTAATTAATCCCCAGCTGTCTTTGCTGTACTGGGAGTTGAGCTTGGTTTTACTGAAGCCTTTCTCCCTTACTGCAATAGTACTAAATAAAATGTGTTATTATCATCTTTTAATTAGTGCCCAACTCTTAAACTATTTTAAAATATTGGAAAATATGAAAGTCTTCACAATGCATTTAATCAAGCTAAGTAACTCAGATAACATCAAACTAAGTAAAAAATATATCAGTGCACTAACAAATACCTTAAACCGAACACTTTCTCCTGGATTACAAAGACTTTCTAACAATAGAAATTACAGGAACAGGAGACCCAAGATGGCAGAGGAGTAAGTGGAAGCTACACTTAACCTTCTCCCAGGACGAATCTGGAATTAGAACCAAATTGTAGAGAAAGCATCCTGAATAACCAACTGAGCACTAGCTGGAAAGAAGCCTTATAACCACAGACAGACAGAGGAAACCACTGTGACCACAATGTGACTGGTAGGGAGTGCAGAGGAGGCTCAAGAGAGCCCGCTGGGCTCACATGGGTAGCAGCTGAGTTTTGGACAGACATTTCAATTACCAGGGGATTCCCCCTGAGAAATGTGGGGTCTAAACCCCAAGCTGGGCTCCCATCTTACAGCACCAGACCTGGAGAGAACCCAGATAACATCCAGTTGTGAAAAGCAAAGGGAGCAAAGGGGTTTCTCTCTGCCAGGGAGAAATGGCTGGAGACTGAGAGCCTCTTAAAGGGCCAGTGCACAATATTTTGTTTCCAGCCACTTACCCTGGGCTCCAGCACAAGGAGGGCAGAGTGGACTAGAGACACATGAAGAGAGTCTGGAGCTGGTGGCTCTGGGGAGAGAACTAAAGGAACAGCTGCGAGGATCCTTGTGCTAAGTTATTCCCCATACTACAAAGGCCGCCTTTCTTAGGCAGAGCACCACATTCCAAGTAGCATCAGCCTGAGTGGAAGCAATAGCCCCACCCTGTGGAACTAAAGCTCAGCTGCTGAGGAGTACAGTTGGAGGAACCTTCAGTGATTAAGCCTAACACAAAGCCTGCAGGCAAAGGCAAATCTGTGGGACCTCTGAGACATTAATTGACCCTCTCCCTGGCCCAGTGCTGGTAAAAGCCAGTCTTGGAGCACAGCCTGGTTCTTTCTGCACACACCCAGACCCAGCAAAAGAAGCCACAAGCTGTGAATCACTGACAGCTCCAAACAGGTAACAGAGCCAGTTAAAGGTGGTGTCTTGACATCGGTCTGCATAAGAGTCTTTGCAGACCAACCTAATACATAGAAACAAACACAAAAAGGCAGCCAAAATGGGAAAACAAACACCCCAAATGAAAGAACGAAAGAACTCTCCAGAAGAAGAACTAAATGAATTGAAGGCAAGCAATTTATCAAAGATAAAGAAGATAAAGAATTTAAGAAGATTTAAATCACAGTTTAAAATAATGACTATAAGGATGCTCAACAGCGTGAGAAAAGACTTAGAAATCATAAGAAAGGACCAGTCAGAAATTAAGAATGCAATATCTGAAATAAATAATGCACTGGAAGAAATAAACAGTAGGTTAGAAGAAGCACAGGATTAAAATAATGATTTAAAAGACAAGGTAGATAAAAACTAAGCAGAGCACCAAAACAAACCTTTTTCAATGAGGATCATTTAAGGGACCTTTAGGACAACATGAAGCATAACAACTTCCACATCACAGGGATACAAGAAGGAGAGGAAAGTAAGGAAGGGATCAAGAACCTACTTGAAGAAATAATGATTGAAAACTTGCCTAACCTGGTGAAGGAAAAGACACAGGAGTCCAGAAAGCACAGACAGCCCCAAACAAGATGGACCCAAAGAGGCCCACAACAAGGTACATCATAATTAAAATGGCAAAGCCTAAACACAAGGAGAATCTTAAAACCTACAAGAGAAAAACAGTTAGTTACTTATAAGGAACCTCCCATAGGACTGTCATATAATTTCTCAACAGAAACATTTCAGACCAGTAGTGATTGGCACAAAATATTCAAGGAGATGAAAGCAAGGACCTCCAACCAAGCCTTCTTTACTCAGCAAGGCTATCATTTAAAATGGAAGGAGAAATAAAGAGCTTCCCAGACAAGAAAAACTAATGGAGTTTGTTACCACCAAACCAATATTGAAACAACTACAGAAGGACTTGCCTGAAGGAGCAGAAGAAAGAAAAGAAAAACCCCAGAGGAAAACAGTTAAAAATAAAATGACAGTAAATATATATCTGTCAATAATCGCTTTAAATGTAAATGGTTTAAATGCATCAATCGAAAGACATAAGGTAGCTGAATGGATAAGAAAAAAGGACCCATATATATGCTGTCTCCAAGAGACCCACCTCAAAATGAAAGATACACACAGACTAAAAGTAAAAGGATGGAAAAACATATTTCATACAAATGGAAAGAGAAAAGAGCTGGGGTAGCAATGCTTATATCTAACAAAATAGACTTTAACACCATGGCTATAGTAAGAGACAAGGAAGAACACTACATAAAGGGAACAACCCAAAAAGAGGTTATAACCCTAATAAACATTTATGCATCCAACATAGAAGCACCTAAATATGTAAAGCAAATCTTGATAGACATAAAGGAAGAGGCTCACAGAAATACAGTCATAGTAGGAGATTTTAACACCCCATTGACTTCAGTGGATAGATCTTCCAGACAGAAAGTCAACAAGGAGTCAGTGATATTAAATGACACACTAGTTCAAATGGATCAAACTGTTATCTTCAAAGCATTTCATCCCACAGCAGCAGAATATACATACTTTTCAAGTGCACATGGAACCTTTCCTAGTATAGACCACATGTTAGGACACAAAACAAGGCACAAAATTTAAGAAGATTTAAATCATAGCAAGTATCTTCTCTGACCATAATGCTATGGAACTAGAAACCAATCACAAGAGGAAAACTGAAACATACACAAAGACATGGGAGGTAAATAACATGTTATTAAACAATGAATGAGTCAACAATGAGATCAATGAAGAAATCAAAAGACAACTTGAAACAAGTGAAAATGAGAACACAACAACCAAAAATCTATGGGACACAGGGAAAGCAGTCTTAGGAAGGGAATTCATAGCATTACAGGCCTATCTCAAGAAACTAGAAAAACTCAAATAAAACATATAACTTTACACTTAAAAGAACCAAAAAAAACAACAGCAAGCAAAGCCCAAAAAGAGTAACAGAAAGGAAATAAATAGATCAGAGCAGAAATAAATGAAATAGAGCCTTAAAATAATAATGACAATAATAATAATAAGAGAAGCTGAGAACAGAAAATTGGAACAAGTATGTCACGCTTTCACTGGAGATGGTCCTTGTAGACGTGTTCCTTTCCTGTCACAGGGCACATGGATTTGGTTTGTGGGTCTCCAAAACCTGAAAATTGACCACTTCTTCACATGCAGAGGACTGCACCATCAGCCCGCCAGCCATAACCATGCCACAAAATGAATATATTGAGTTACACCGTAAGTGCTATGGATATCATTTTGATTACCATGAGAAAAAGAAAAAAGGAAGGTCAAGAGGCTCATGAACATTCCAAGAAGGAAAAAAAGATGATTGGTCTGAAGGCTAAGCTCTACCATAAACAGCGCCGTGCTGAGAAAACGAAGAAGACTATCAAGATGCATGAAAAGAGAAACACCAAACAAAAGAATCATGAAAAGCCTGCTCAAGGAGCAGTACCTGCTTATCTACTGGACAGAGAGGGACAGTCCTGAGCTAAAGTACTTTCCAATATGATTAAACAAAAACCAAAAGAGAAAGCGGGAAAATGGGAAATCCCTCTGCCCAAAGTTCGTGCCCAGAGAGAAACAGAGGTATTAAAAATTATTCAAACAGGAAAAAGAAAGAAAAAAGTATGGAAGCAGATGGTCACTAAAGTCTGCTTTGTCAGACATGGCTTTACTCAAAAACTACCTAAACATGAAAGATTCATTAGGCCAATGGGCTTACATATCAAGAAGGCCCATGTAACACATCCTGAACTGAAAGTCACCTTTTGCCTGCCAATACTTGGTGTAAAGAAGAATCCCTCATCCCCCCTTTATATGACTTTGGGTGTTATTACCAAATGTACTGTCATCGAGGTGAATGTAAACAAGTTAGGCCTTGTGACCCAAGGAGGCCAGGTTATTCGGGGAAAATATGCCCAGGTTACCAATAATCCTGAAAAGGATGGATGTATAAATGTAGTCTTACTGGTTTGACACCAGTTTCATACAAGTAACTCCCTTTAATTATTGAAGACTGTGCACCAATCAGGAAAACCTGACTGTGATGTCTCTGCATACTACAATTATTACAATGGTTTACATGTCTGCAGCCATCAAGAGAACTATTTTATTGTAAGGAACATTAATATGGCCCAGTTTTACAAATTGGAAAAGAAAAAAACAATAAAAAGGATCAAAGAATCCAAGAGCTGGTTCTTTCAAAAAATAAGCAACATTGACAAAAATTTTAACCAGAATCAATAAGGAAAAGAAGGACCCAAATAAAAATCAGAAATGAATGAGATGGAATGAATGTCACCACAGAAACACCAAAGATTGTAAGAAAATGTTATGAACAACTATATATAACAACAAATTGAACAATGTAGATGAAATGGGTAAATCCTAGAATCACACAATCTTCCAAATCTGAATCAGGAAGAATCAGAGAATCTGAATAGACAGGTTACACCTACTGTAACTGAAGCAGCAATGGAAAGAAAAAACAACTGCCAACAAACAGCCCTGGACTGGATGGCTCCACAAGTAAATTTTACCAAACATTCTGAGAAGAAATAACACCTCTCCTCAAACTATTCCAAAAAATTCAAGAGGAGGAATATCTCTCAAGCTCATTTTATGAGGCCAGCATTATCCTAATTCCAAAACCAGATAAAGACACTACAAAAAAAGAAAATTACAGCCCAATATCCCTGATGAACATAGATGGTAAAATCCTCAAAAAATATTAGCAAACTGAATACAGCAATGCATTGAAAAGACCATACACCATGATCAAGTGGGATTTATCTCGGGGATGCAAAGTTGGAACAATATTCACAAATCAATAAATGTGATATACCACATAAACAAAATTAGGGATAAAAATCACATGATCATACCAATAGATGCAAATAAGCATTTGATAAAATCCATCCCCCATTTATGATAAAAACTCTCAGCAATGTAGGAACAGAGAAAACATACTTGAACATAATAAAGGCCTATAGGAGGGACCCACTGCTAGAATCATTCTCAATGGGCAAAAAAACTAAAGCTTTCTCATTAAGATTGGGAACAAAGCAGGAATATCTGCTATCATTTTTCTTATTCAACATAGTACTGGAAGTCCTAGCCACAGCTAGGAGACAAGAAGAAAAAATAAAAGGCACCCAAGTTGGAAAGGAAGAATTAAGATGGTCATTATTTACAGAAGACATGATATTGTAAACAGAAAACCCTAAGAATTCCACCAGGAAACTACTAGAACTGATAAATGAATTCAGTAAACTAGCTGGATACAAAATTAAATCCCAGAAATTAGCTGCATTTTATATAACTATAATGAAACATCAGTCAGGGAAATTTCTAAAACAATCCCATTCACAATTGCTTCAAAAAGAATAAAATACCTAGGAATAAATTTAACCAAGGATGTAAAAGACCTGTACTCTGAAAATTATAAGACACCAAAGAAAGAAATTGAAGAAGACACAAATAAGTTGAAGCACATACTGTGGTCATGGATGGGAAAAATTTGTATCATTAAAATTTTCATGCTACCCAAAGCAACCTATAGAGTTAATGCAATTACCATCAAGATACCAATGACGTATTTCACAAAACTAGGATGAATATTTCCAAAATTTACATGAAATCATGAAAGACCCCAAATAGCAACAGTGATCTTGAGAAAGAAACAAAGTTGGAGAAATCACACTACCTAATGTCAAACTATACTATAAGGCCATAGTAATCAAAACAGCATGGTACTTTCACATAAAAACAGACACATAGATCAAAAAAAATAGAATTGAGAGCCCAAAAATAAACCCACGCCTTTATAGTCAATTAATATTTGACAGAAGAAGTAAGCACATACAATGGACTAAAGATAGTTTATTCAATAAAATGTGTTGGAAAAAATGAGCAGATACTTGCAGAAAAATAAAACTAGACCACCTTCTTATACCGAACACAAGAATAAATTCAAAATGGATTAAAGACTTAAATGTTAGACTCAAAGCCATAAAAAAATCCTAGAAGGAAACATAGGCAGTAAAACCTTTGGCATTGCTCATAGTAATATTTTTTCTGATGTATCTCTTCAGGCAAGGAAAACAAAAGAAAAAATAAACAAATGTGACTACATCAAACTAAAACCTTTTTGCACAGCAAAGGAAACCATCAACAAAATAAAAAGACAACCTACAGAATGGGAGAACATACTTGTCGATACATCTGATAAAGGGTTAATATCCAAAATTTATAAAGAACTCATACTATCCAACACTAAAAAAAAAAACAACAATCCAATTAAACAATAATCCAAGGACCTGAGTAGAGATTTCTCCAAAGAGGATATACAGATGACCAATAGACATATGAGAAAAAAGCTCAACATCACTAATCATCAAGAAGATGCAAATTAAAGTCACAAAGACATATTATCTCACACCTGTCAGAATGACTAACATCAATAAATCAACAAACAATAAGTATTGGCGAGGATGTGGAGAAAAGGGAACCCTAGTGCACTGCTGCTGATAAAGTAGACTGATGCAGCCCGTGTCAAAAACAGTATAGAATTTCCTCAACTACACTGGTACCTCAGTACTTGTCATTAATTCATTCCAGAACTTGTGATGTGTGCTGAAACCAATGAGCACCAAGCAAGCAACGAATGATAAAGCATTTTCTCTTGCAGTGTGGTGTCATGACTCATACAAGTTCTAGCAAGTGTGATGAGTCCCTTCAAGCACCAGTAATGAAACTTTTCCTGTCATCAAAATGCAATGAGTACAGGGTTCGATGAGTTCTGAAGCTGAGGAGTACTGAGGTATGAGTGGAATTAAAAACTAAAGTGTCTTTTGATCCAGCAACCCACTTCTGGGAATATATCTAAAGAATCCCAAAACACCAATTCATGCAAAATATATGCACCACTATGTACAAAGCAACATTATTTAACAATAGCCAAGATCCGGAAACAGCCCAAGTGCCCATCAGTAGATGAATGGATAAGAAAATTGTGATACATCACACAATGGAATACTGTGTGGCCATAAAAAAAAAAAGAAGGAAATCTTAGTTTTTGCGACAGCATGGATGGACCTGGAAATTATTATACTAAGTGAAATAAGCCAGTCAGGAAAAGACAAACACCATATGATCTCACTTATAGGGAGAATCTAATGAACAAAATTGACAAACAAAATAGAAACAGAGGCATGGACACATGGAACAGAGTGACAGCTGTCAGAAAGGAGGGGAAAGAAGGAACTAAGTGAAAGAAGATGAAGGGATTAGTCAAAGAACATATATGTGTAACTTGTAGACACAGACAACAGTGTGGTGATGGCCAGAGGGAAGGGGGCAGGGTTTGCGTAGAGGTGAGTAAAGAGGGGGAAATGGGGACATCCGTAATAGTGTCAACTATTTTAAAGTTTATAAAAATGAAAATTTGAACAACACTATAACCAATTAAATCTAACAGGCATCTATAAAACATTCCCCCAACCAGGTTATATAACCTCAAAGGCACATGGAAAATCCTCAAGGCTAGACCATATGCTAGGCAGTAACAATTTTTAAAAACCCTCAGTAAATTAAAAATATTGAAATAATACAATGTATGTTCTCCAACCACAGTGAAATGAAACAAGAAATCATTAATATAGAAATATGAAAAACTCACAGATATGTGGATATTAACCTACACATTCATTTAAAAAACCAATGGGTCAGCCATGGCTGGTGTGGCTCAGTGGACTGAGTGCAGACCTGGGAACAAAAGGGTCCCTGGTTTGATTCCCAGTCAGGGCACCTACCTGGGCTGCAGGACAGGTCCCCAGTAGGGAGTGTGCAAGAGGCAACTACACAATGATGTTTCTCTCCCTCTCTCCCTCCCTTCCCCTCTCTCTAAAAATAAAATCTTTTTAAAAATAAAAAGATAAAAAAATTAAAAATCAATGGACCAGAGAATAATTTTAAAATATTAGAAAATAATTTATGTTTGTGCTTCCAAGTGTACCATCAAATGAGTAAAATAATTAACACAATCAGAAAAAATAATTTCAACTCATATATTTATTTGTATATATTCATATATTTAAAATAAGGGACTATTATACCTATATATATTATGTATATAAAATAAGGGACTAGTATCTAGAACACAGAGAACTCATAACTCAATAAGAAAAAGATAAATAACCCTATTAAATATGGGTAAAGAGTGGATTTTTTTAGTTTAAATAAAAAAAATAAATTCTACATTTTCTGATTTGATTTTCTTTAATGTGCAAAGGACCTTAATTGGCATTGCTCCTAGTAAAATATACAAATGGAAAAAAAGCACATGAAAAAATGCTTAACATCATGGGCCATCAGGGAAATGCAAATCAAAACCACAATGTAATTTCACTTCACACCCACCAGGATGACAAAATAAAAATGTCAGGAAAGTGTTGGTGAGAAAGTAAAGAAATAGAAAGACTCATACACTATTTAAAAATATAATAATAATAATAATAATAATAATAATAATAATAATAAATAGAAAGAAAAATAATTTGGTAGGTCCTCAAATGGTAAAATAGGGTGAACATATGGTCCAGCAATTCCACAACTTGTATATAGCAAAGAAAAATGAAAACATATGTTTGCACAAAAATTTATACACCGTGTTTATAGTAGCTCTATTGACAATAGCCACAAGGTGGAAAAAACTCAAATGTCTATCAAATGATGGATGGTAAAGAAAACATAGTATATGCATACACTGGAATATTAAAATATAAAAAGGAATGACATTAAAAGGGTGCAAAATGGATACCAAAAAGATATAAAAGGGCTACATGATATAACATGGAATGAACTTTGAAAATACTAGACTAAGTCACAAAAGACCACATATATAATCCCATTCATTTGAAATCTCCATAATAGACAAATGTATAGAGCCATAAAAGATGAGTGGTTGCTTAGGGTTGGGAAGTATATAAGGTAACAGGACAATGATATAGTGTATGGGGTTTCATTTTGAGGTGACAAAAATGTTCCAAAATTGCCTGTGGAATTTCAGTTGTGCATATCTGTGAATATATCAACAACTACTGCATTGTAGTCTTTAAATGGGTTAATTAATTATAAGGTATGCAAACTATATCCCAATAAATCTTAAAATTAATATACAAACTTCCATGCAAATATTAGATTTTATTACTCTAATAAATTCACAGAATGCAATTGCAAGGTCATGTGGTAGTTGTCTTCTTTTCAGTCTTAGGTGGAAATCATCTAGACTTTCACCGTTAAGTATTAAGTTTGCTGGAGTTTTTTCTTATGTGATCTTTATCAACTTGAAGAAGTTTGCCTCTATTCCTATTCTTCTGAGAGGTTTTATTATGAATGAGTTAGATTTTCTCAAATGCTTTATGTGTATTAAATGATATCATGTGATTTCTTTATTCAGCATATTAATATAGAGGATTACATTGATTGGCTTTCAAATATCAAACTACTCCTGCACCCATGGAATAAATTCTACCTGGTCATGGTGGAATTTTATATTTTATATGTTTTATATATTATTGCATTCTATTATTTTTATATACTTACATATACATTTATATATTATTATATTCTATTATTTCACTAATAGAATATAGTGAACTCTGTATTCTGTAATTTTTGTAACTGTACTGGACAGTTTTCTTTTTATTTTCTACTGTCTTTGGTTTTCACATCAAGGTAATACTATCTTATAAAATGAATTGAGAAGTGTTCCCTTTTCAGTTTTGGGGAATGAAATGTATAAAATTCATGTTAATTCTTCTTTAAACATTTACTAGAATATTTAGTAAAATAATCTGGACCTAGGGGTATTTTAGAGGGAGATTTTTTAATTATGAATTTAATTTCCTTAATATACAGAACAATTCCAATTGCATTTCAGGGAATTGATCTATATCATCTAAATTGTCAGATTTAAATGTATAGAAATGTTCATTGTTTTGTATTCCTTTATGAAATGGTTGGTCAGGTGTGACTGTAAGAGATGCAGGAGGGGCTCAGAGGAAAAAATACAAGGTTTACTATACTCAGAAGCCCTATAGACAGGAGGCATAGCGTGCCATGCAAGCCCACATGGGAAAGACACCAGGATGGTCGAGGTAAAAGACAGAACAGAATGAAAAGTTTAGGCCAAGGCTTCCCCTCCCCTCCCCCCTCCCCTCCCCTCCCCCCCTCCCCTCCCCTCCCCTCCCCTCTTCTCTTCTCTTCTCTTTTTTGGAGTTGTAGGAAAGATAAGGCAGGGCAGGGTGAACAGTTTAGAATTTGCTGGTTTGGGTAATTCCAGCAGGCTCTGGGCCATAGGAATAGGCCTGGTTGCCTGACACCTGGCCCTAGAAAGATTGTAAGAGAAGTATTGCCCTGTGTGGTATACAAGCTAGAAAGAAGAAGTGTGGCTCTGCATTGGTTAGTTTGTATATCAAAGGCATTCTTCCAGCTGCACCACTTGCTCTCTATAAGTATTGATTAACACCAGCAAGGGCAGTCTCTTCCTAGCCAGAAAGATTTTTATTAGGGGTATGAAAACACTGTAATACACAGCTTTGTTTATCACAAAAAGTCTTAACTTCTTTATTTTCTTCACTTTTCTTGCTCAGTTATTTTTGGGTGTTTTTTTTCATTTGTTTTTAAAGTGTATTTTATTGATTATGCTATTATAGTTATCCCAATAGTCCAAACATTCATCCAGACAGAAAAAGTTGGGACAAAGTTGGGAGTTTTGTCTGGAATGCACCTTCCTGTACTGGGCAAGGAGGGTGGCTAAGGTAGGTACTATGCTCTACTGCAATTCTTATAGGCTTTGGATTTACCTGAGATGTTGGAACTGCTTACCTGCTTCCAGAAGTTCTCCAAGAGCAATTTGGTCCATATCATGTTGTTTAGTTGAAGTTTCTGTGGGAGAATGAAGGCCTCAGTCTTCCTGGTCCACCATCTTGCTGATCTCATTCTCTTGGGCTTGTAGTTATTTCATTTCAGCACTTGAAATTGTTAATCCTCTGTAGTTTCTCTTGAGAAATCTGCATCATTCAAATTATTTTTCCTTTATAGATAAGGTATTATTTTTCTCTCTAACCTCTTTTGATTTTGTCTTTGACTTTAGTTTTCAAAAGTTTAAAAGTATTATGTGTGTTGGTGAGAATTTATTTTGATTTTTACTTTTTTGAATTTACACAGCTTCTTGAATCTGTAGGTTTATGGCTGCTAAACATAAAAATCTTCAATCAGTACTTCAAAAACTTTTCAGGCCCATCTTCTTTTTCCTCTTCCTTCTCAAATTGGATGGTATGAATATTAGATATTTTGTTATATTCCCACAGGTATCTAAAGCTTTGTTCTTTCTTTTTAGTCTATTTCCTCTGTCATTAGGACTGAATAATTTATACTGTGCTATCTTCAAGTTCATACATATTATTATCTGTCCACTCATTTTAGTTCTTGAGCCCATACAGTAATTTCCAAAAATTTAGGTCATTGTATGTTTTTAGATCTAAATTTCCATTTGTTTCTTCTTTATCTCTTTAATTTCTTTGCAGAGACTATTTTTGTTTACTTCAAACACTTTTGTAATTGCTCAATTGAAGTATTTTTTATGATGGCCATGTTAAAATCTTTGTCAGATTATTCTAACATCTTGTCATCAATTTGTTGATGTCTGCTAACTGTCTTGTTGTTATTGTCCAAGTAATCATCTTGGTTCTTGGTATAACAAAAGTCTTTTATTGAATCATGGACATTTTGGGTATTATGTTATAAAACTGCAGGTCTTTTTTGAACCTCCTACTTCTTCTGGCTTGCTTTAATGCTGCTCTGGGAAAGGAAGAGGAAGTGCCACCTTATTATGGCCATGTCGGGTAAAAGTACAGCTTATCCATTTGGCCTCCCTAACATCCAAGGAGGTAAGGGTCCCATTTTCATTGCTTGGTATGGATAGTATTTCTAGCTCTGCACCAGGCCTTCACTGATATAACTGAGGCTGTAAGGGTATCTTCTTACTGCTATTTGATCTCCAATGATGCCATGGGATGGGAACATGGCCTAATTACTGCTGAGCAAGGGTAAAAGTTGTTATGGCATTAGGCTTCCTCTGTCACCACCCCAGCAGGGAGTAGGAGGGATTCTTTCCTACTACTGAATGGGAGTGGAGGGTGTCCAGGTTCCCCACATGGTCTCCACTATTATTGCTGGGATGGTGGATGTTATTACCAGCCAGCATGTCTGGATGTCTTACCAGTTGGCCTCCTCTGACACCACTCCACAGGAACTTATGGCTCCTCTTTACAAGCTCACAAAGGTGGAAGTCTTGGCTTCCCACTCTGCTTTTCTTGGTGTATGTACGGACCAACATTTTCCATGTTGTTTGGCTAGAGTAGAATGAATATCCTCTAAGGTTTTTTGTCTTACTAGAGAACCCCTTTCATGGTCCTTTGCCTAAAGAAACCTGGCTCTGGACTTCTGGCCAAGATGGACGCATAGATAGACACACTGTGCCTCCTCACACAAACAAAAGAAAGGCAACAACAAATTAAAACAAAAAACAAAAAACAGAACTTACAGAAAACTCAACTGCATGGAAGTCTGACAACCGAGGAGTTAAAGAAGAAACATTCATCCAGACAGGTAGGAGAGGCAGAGATCACCAGCCAGGCAGAGAGGACTTGCGGCAAGCCAATGGCTAGAGGACCAGGTCTGGCAAGGCAGTGGCTGGTGAACATGGTGGTCCCACATTCACATGCAAATAAACTGGGAGGAACAACTGGGGAGTGAGATAAACCATGCAGCCCAGGGTTCCAGGGCTGGGAATTAAAGCCGCAAGCCTCTGATTGATAACACCTGTGGGGACTGAGGCAGCAGCAGGAGAAACTCCCGCACTCACAGGAGAGTTCATTGGAGAGACCAAAGGGGTCCTGGAATGTACACAAATCCACCCACCCAGGAATCAGCATGAGAAGGGCCCAGTTTGATTGTGGATAGCAGGGGAAGTGACTGAAAACTGAAGAGCTGAGTAGGTGGCACTATTCCCTCTCAGACCCTTCCCCCACATACGGCGTCACAACACAGTGACGCAGGTGGCCCTGCCCTGGTGAACACCTATGGCTCTGCCCCTTACTATATAAAAGGCATACCAAGCAAAAAAAAAAAAAAAAGGCCCAAATGAAAGAACAGATCAAAGCTCCAGAAAAAATACAACTAAGCAACAAAGAGATAGCCAACTTATCAGATGCACAGTTCAAAACACTGATAACCAGAATGCTCACAGAAATAGTTGAGTATGGTTGCAAATTAGATTAAAAAATGAAGGCTATGCTAACAGAAATAAAAGAAAATGCACAGGAAACCAACAGTGACAGGAAGGAAACCAAGACTGACATCAACGGTGTGGACCAGAAGGAAGAAACAAACATTCAGTAAGAACAGAATGAAGAAACAAGCATTCAAAAAAATGAGGAGAGGCTTAGGAAACTCTGGGACAACTTTATCGTTCCAACATCCAAATCACAGGGGTGCCACAAGGAGAAGATTGAGACCAAGAAATTGAAAACTTTTTGAACAAATAATGAAGGAGAACTTTCCCAATCTTGCAAAGGAAATAGACTTCTAGGAAGTCCAGGAAGCTCAGAGTGTCCCAAAGAAGTTGGACCCAAGGAGGAACACACCAAGACACATTATAATTACATAAGCCAAGAATAAAGATAAGGAGAGAATCTTAAAGGCAGCAAGAGAAAAGGAGACAGTTACCTACAAAGGAGTTCCCATCAGACTGTCAGCTGATTTCTCAAAATAGAAATACTCAAAAGTATTCAAAGTCATGAAAAGCAAGGACCTACATGCCACATTGCTCTATCCAGCAAAGCTATCATTTAGAATGGAAGGGCAGATAAAGTGCTTCTCAGATAAGGTTAAGTTAAAGGAGTTCATCATCACCAAGCCCTTATTATATGAAATGTTAAAGGAACTTATCTAAGAAAAAGAAGATAAAAAATATGAATGGTAAAATGACAGCAAATTCACAATTATTAACAAATGAACCTTAAAAAAGAAGGCAAACTAAGCAAACAACTAGAACAGGAACAGAACCACAGAAATGGAGATCACATGGAGAGTTACCAACAGGGGAGTAGGAGGGGGAGAGAGGGGGGAAGGTACAGAGAATAAGTAGCATAGATGGTAGGTAGAAAATAGACAGGGGGAGGACAAGAATAGTATAGGAAATATAGAAGCCAAAGAACTTATATGTATGACCCATGGACATGAACTAAAGGGGGGGGGAATGTGGGTGGGAGGGAAATAAAGGGGAGAAAATGGCACAACTGTAATAGCATAATCAATAAAATATATTTTTAAAAAAAAGAAATCTGGCTCTTGTTAGAGCTTTCTAATTTTGTATGTATGTCTGTGTCTATTGGTATCTCTGGCCTCCCACCTTCTTCAGCTGCAAGTTTGGGATATGTGAGACAAAGAGAATCACCATAGTATTTCTCCTGTCTTGAGGTTCCTATCTGGCCTATCTTCCTCTCTCCACTCTTCAGAGACTCCTTATGTTTGTTCTCTATCAATATCACACAGGAATTTTAGATGTATTAGTGGGACATAGGGAAAAGTCTATCTGTCTACTCCATCTTCCTAGAGCAATTTGATTTTTATGTTAAAAATTTGAGTTCATAGCCCTGGCTGGCATGGCTCAGTGGATTGAGTGCGGGCTGCGAACCAAAGTGTTGCAGGTTTGATTCCCAGTCAGGGCACATGCCTGGGTTGCAGGCCACGACCCCCAGCAACCACACATTGATGTTTCTCTCTCTCTTTCTCCCTCCCTTCCCTCTCTGAAAATAAATGAATAAAATCTTAAAAAAGAATTTCAAAAAAAAAATTGAGTTCATAATGGGGAATCTAATTATTTATTTTATCTAACACTATAGGCCAATATTGTTACTAAGAATATGACTGTAAGAAATAATAGAATTTCTTTAGCTCTTTTTGTGTTCATCTCAACTTATCTTGGTGTTTTATACAAAACAGTGTAAGAGGAACGTTTAAAATTTTTAATAGGTCTACACCAATAGGAACCAAAAGCAGGGTATGAAACAATACAGTGGAACCTCTAGAATTAAAAACACCAGAAACTGTGTAACTTGAAGTGGAATGGGGGCAAGAAAACACACAACTCTTTTGACTTTTTGTTCAATGTTCTCATAGACAGTTATCTCTCAAAAAGTAAAAAAAAAAAAATTATAGCTTGTGGAAATAAAATTCCTCAAACAACTGATATTGTAACCTGAAGTGTACTGACATATAATACTATATTTTCTGACTTTGAAACCATAATTGCACTTTAATTTTGAAAAAATATAACATTGTCAGCTTTAAGCATTTTAGCATCCGTGGTATTTGGTAAAAGACCAGGACAACTGTCAGGCACCAATATTAGAGCGATCCTCTGTTCCTTTTTGTCGTTTTTTTGTTTGTTTGTTTTTTTGCTAAAATCCTCAACAAAATCTGTTCTTTTTTAACTTCTCACTAGGAACATTTCTCACAGACTCTCCCAAACTCCTACTTCCAAGGACCAGCCATTTAGTCAGTTTTTCAAGCCAGAAATTATCAAATCGTCTTTGAACCTTACATCCCAGTACACATTCTTTGCAAAACGGTCTTCAAATTGGCCATTTGCTCCTCAGAAATATACAGTGATTTAATATCTTAAGGATCATCTCTAAACTTGTATAGTCTCAGACAGTATATAGTATATGATAACCTACCTCTAGCTTACCCTGGCAATATTATTTTTAATTTTCTCCTATCAGAAGCCCTTTGTACCCACAAGGCTCGTTTCCCTACTGGTCCCTACAAATGTATTTACTCTCCCTTTGAGCATTTTGCTGCTTTGATACTCTGGTCGTTGTCTTCCCCATACCCTGTAGGTATCACAATTCCATCCATTCTTCAAATGTAGATGACAAAGAAATTCTCTCAGTTCCTGGAATACAACTTTATTACTTCATTGGGCCCCTTATTTATTAATAAAGAAATCTGATCTTATACACACATACATATATAAAATACATCATGACCAAGTAGGATTTGTTCCAGAAACAACATTGGTAATTCTCTATTAAAAGTAGGAAGAGAAAAACACTATGATCATTTCAGTCAGTGGAGAAAGAGAATGACAAAATACTACTCCCATGTATGACAAAAACACCCAGCACACTAGAAATACAAGGAAATGTCCTATATTGATAACATATATCCACAAATTAAAGCCAACATCATATTAAGTGACCTTAAAAACAGAAAGTTATCATTTATATTCAACATTGGACTGGCCTGTGCTATATAGTACTATAACATAAAAAATAATTTTTAAGGTATCACAAGTAGAAAAGAAAAATAAAACAGCCATTATTTACAGATGATTGTTTATGCAAAAGATCCCAAAAGAATCTACAAACCAACTATTAGAAAACATTGAATCTAAACTGAAAGGTTACTGTATATGAGGTCAATATATAAAAATCAATTGTATTTCTATGCACTGATAACAAATTGGAAAGTGAAGTTTAAAAAAACTATTTCCAATAGTGCAGTGAGTATATCATGTTCTCTCCTGCCTCCTTGCCATTCCTTCAAAACTTTTCCCCTGATGTGAACTGCTATTGAACTCTTACATATTTTTTTTCCAGCATCTGTTCACACTTATCACTCTGTGAAAGCATTCTTTCTTCATAAGTCGCTTTTAAATCTTTAACTTGCCAGGAAATTATTTTCTTAAAAACAAAAGTAACACAGATACAAAACATGTAAAACTGATAAAAATAGAGCTTTCTTACTGAAATAAGAGTATGGGGTAAACTCAGAGCCACAACTTCCTAAACCTCTAAAGTTCAGATTGAAACTCAATAATTGAACATTTTGTTTAGCAACCACAGACCTCCAAAATTTCTACTACAACCAACATCTTAAAAAGAAGAGGTCTTTCTCCTGCTTTACAGAAAATAAGGTCAGTAAGCAGAAATTTCTTCACCTCCAAGTCAAATTTTATCTGCATCTCCATCTTTCTATAGGTTTTTCCCTCCAGACAAAAATAAGGTAACTCCTCCATCTATGTGCTAAATCCATCATTAAGTCTCAGAAAATTTGTTCCACTCAACACTCTTAATTTAACCTCAGTATATGCATATAAATGGCCCAGTCATTAATACAAAAAAGCTCCCTAAATTATTTTCTTCTCTCTAAATACAGACTTTCCTTCCCTTCAGTTAAACTTTTTTCCATTTTTTAAAATACATTTTATTGATTATGCTATTACAGTTGTCCCATTTTCCCGCCTTCACTCCTCTCTGCCCTGCAACCCTCTCCCACCCACATTCACCCCCTTTAGTTCATGTCCATGGGTCATACATATAAGTTCTTTGGCTTCTACACTTCCCATACTATTCTTACCCTCCCCCTGTCTATTTTCTACCTACCATCTATGCTACTTATTTTCTGTACTTTCCCCCCTCTCTCCCCCTCCCACTCCCTTGTTGCTAACCCTCCATGTGATCTCCATTTCTGCGGTTCTGTTCTTGTTCTAGTTGTTTGCTTAGTTTGTTTTTGTTTTGGTTTTGGTGTGGTTGTTAATAATTGTGAGTTTGCTGTCACTTTACTGTACATGTTTTTGATCTTCTTTTTCTTAGATAAGCCCCTTTAACATATCATATAATAAGGGCTTGGTGATGATGAACTCCTTTAACTTGAACTTTTCTGAGAAGCACTTTATCTGCCCTTTCATTCTAAATGAAAGCTTTGCTGGATAGAACAGTCTTGAATGTAGGTCCTTACCTTTCATGACTTGGAATACTTCTTTCCAGCCCCTTCTTACCTGTAAGTTCTCTTTTAAGAAATCAACTGAGTTTTTTGGGAACTCCTTTGTAGGTTACTGTCTCCTTATCTCTTGCTGCTTCTAGGATTCTCTCCTTCATTTTAATCTTGGCTAATGTAATTATGATGTGTCTTGGTGTGTTCCTCCTTGGGTCCAACTTCTTTGAGACTCTCTGAGCTTGCTGGACTTCCTGGAAGTTTATTTCCTTTGCCAGATTAGGGGGGTTCTCCTTCATTATTTGTTCAAATAACTTTTCCACTTGTTGCTCTTCCTCTTCCCCTTCTGGTACCCCTATAATTCACATGTTGGAACATTTAAAGATGTCCTGGAGGTTCCTAAGCCTCTCCTCATTTTTTTGAATTCTTGTTTCTTCATTCTCTTCTGACTGGATGTTTCTTTCTTCCTTCTGGTCCACACTGTTGATTTGAGTCCCAGTTTCCTTCCCATCACTATTGGTTTCCTGTACATTTTCCTTTATTTCACTTAGCATAGCCTTCATTTCTTAATCTAATTTACAACAATATTCTACCATTTCTGTGAGCATCCTGATTACCAGTGTTTTGAACTGTGCATCTGATAGGTTGGCTATCTCTTCGTCGCTTAGTTGTATTTTTTCTGGAGTTTTGATCTGTTCTTTTGTTTGGGCCATTTGTTTTGTCTTGGTAAGCCTGTTACATAGTAAGGGGCAGAGCCTTAGGTGTTCCCCAGGGCAGGGCCACCTGTGTCACTGTGTTGTGACACCATATGTGGTGAAGGGGTCCAAGAGGGAACAATGGCACTTGCTCCACTCTCTGCCACATTTCAGTCATTTCCCCTGCTTCTCACAAGCAACTTGGGCCCTTATGGTGCTGATTCCCACATGGGTGGGCTTGTGTACGTTCTAGGACCCTGTGGGTCTCTCCAATGAACTCTGGGAGGCTGGGAGTTCCTGTGAGGCTTGGAGTTTCTCCCACTGCTGCCTCAACCTCGACAGGTGTTTTCAATCTGTGGTTTGAGGCTTTATTTCCTGGTGCTGGGGCCCTGGGGTGCACAGTTCATCACGTTCCCCAGTTGTTTCTCCCAGTTTATCTGCGTGCGATTGTGGGGCTGCCTGCTCCACCAGTAGCCACCTTGCCGATCAGCTGCAGCTTTGCCCACCCCGCTCCACAACCCGCCACCTTGCTGGGTCCACCAGCTGCGGCCTTGCCAACCCTGGTCCTCCAGCTACCGCCTTTCCGTGAGTCCTCTCCTTCCAGCTGCCCGTCTCCACCCCTCCTACCGGTCTGGATGAGTATGTCTGCTTTAACTCCTTGGTTGTAGGACTTTGATACAGTTCAATTTTCTGTCAGTTCTGGTTGTTTTTTTGTTTTAAAATTGTTTTTTTTTTCCTTCTTTTGATTGTGGAAGGAGGTGCAGTATTTCTACCTACACCTCCATCTTGGCTTGAAATCCCCATTTAAACTTCTTGAAACATAGTCTAAAACAGTCTACTAGTTCTCACCTTCCTATTAATAATCTAATCTATCATACTCTGGCTTCTTTTCACCCTAATTCACTAAAATTACTCTTGTCAATGTCTGCAATATTCTCCTCGTTACCAATTCCAATTGACTCTCTCTATTACTTAATTTGTAGTCCTTGAAACTACTGACCCTCTGAGATTCATTTGTCCTTAGGGCTCAGTGCCACTACTCTTCTGGCTTCACTCCTACCTGCATGGCCATTCCTTTTCATCTTAGTTCAATTCCTTTTCTTACATCAACTCCTTATATACTAATGATTTCCTGGGTTATACCCATGATCCCTTTGGTTCTCATTCTAATCTGTACACTCTGCTGGCCAATTTCATGTACCATGGTTTTGACTACCACCTATATTTTAATTATCCATAATGCTAGTCATCTGGTCCACGATTCCCTTTTAGATCCGTACAACCAACTTAACATGTGTAAAACTAAACTTGCTCATTCCCTGTATTTTCTACTTAGTGCATGGCACAACCATCCCATCCATCCAGTTAATTAGGCAAAACCCTACTTTTCTTCTCACGTCACCTCTCCCAATTATTTGATTGCAAAAACCAAGCCCTATTTTACCACACTAACATCTGTCACATAATCTTCACTCCTTGAGTGGAGAGTCTCATTTACCTATCATTCAAATTACTGTAACAGCCCATACTTCTAGGTTTCAGTCTTCTCAGCAGTCTTCAACCTCCTAAGTTCATTATTTACACATCGTCGCCAGAACAATTTTGCCCACATAAAATCTTTCACTGGTTCCATAAATTTCAGAATCAAAATCAATTCCTTAGCATGGAAAATAGGACCTTTGGTTATCTGACCTCTGGCTCCTCAAGCTTTAACACCAGTCATTCTCATCACTTAACCTATGTCCTACAAACATAGCATGATGTCAGCTTTGCATATTTTGAAGTACTCATCTCATGCTGGAAAATTTATATTATTTTTCCAAAACTGGGTTTAGGCATCACTGTTTTAGAACACTAACTCTGGTCTTTCCAGGCCCCTTTGGCTAAGCTCCTTCTTTCTGCATCCTGCACAAATCTCTACAATTTGTATGTTACATAACACAGTATCACAATAACATCTATTTCCTTGTGAAAATACTTTAACACATAATCTGCTTACTCGTTTATCATTCCCTTTAATGCTATCCTCTTGTCCCCTCAATGCATGACTTCTTCAAGTCAATGCCTGTTTCTTCTGCACAATTTCTGGTGCCTGGGAGAGAACCTGGCTCAAACCTGAGGATAAACAAACATTTACTGGGTAAACCAGTTCCAGAGATTAGAATAATTTCCCTTCTTTCTTTTTCCTTCTCAACCTGAAATTTGTTAAAACTAGCAGCCCAAGTGCCCATCATACATGAGTGAATTAAAAAGCTATGGTACATTTACACAGTGTAATACTACTCAGCCATAAAAAAAGGAAAGCTTACCCTAATTTATGACAGCATGGATAGACTTGGAGAACATTATGCTAAGTGAAATAAGCCAGTCAAAGAAAGACAGATACCATATGACTTCACTCATATCTGGAAGATAATGAACTAAATAAACAGGCAAAATAGAGATAGACTCGGATAGAGATCAGGCGGACAGTTATTGGGGGAGTGGAATAAAGTAACTGAGCAAAAAAGAAAAAGGAAAAATCTCAGGGACAGGAACAACAGTGTGGTGACTATCAGGAGAAGAGGAGTTGGTGGGAAAGTATAGTAGGGTACACAGGGGATAAATGGTGATGGACAGAGACTTAACTTGGGGTGGTGAACACACAATACAGTGTACAGGTGATGTGCTGTGGAATTGTGCACCTGAAACCTGTATAATTTTGTTGAGCAGTGTCACCCCAATAAATTCAATAAAAAGGAAAAAAGTGATAAAGGACATTAGTGGAAAAAATAATTGGACAGAGACTTAACTTGGGGTGGTGAATACACAATACAGTGTACAGGTGATGTGCTGTGGAATTGTGCACCTGAAACCTGTATAATTTTGTTGAGCAGTGTCACCCCAATAAATTCAATAAAAAGGAAAAAAGTGATAAAGGACATTAGTGGAAAAAATGATTGGACAGAGACTTAACTTGGGGTGGTGAACACACAATACAGTGTACAGGTGATGTGCTGTGGAATTGTGCACCTGAAACTTGTATAATTTTGTTGAGCAGTGTCACCCCAATAAATTCAATAAAAAGGAAAAAAGTGATAAAGGACATTAGTGGAAAAAATAATTATCAGATGCCCAATAACGGCCACAAAAAAAAATAAAAATAAAACCTAGGCAACCTCAAGTGGGAAAATTTTTATTTCATGAAAATGATTCCTTTTGCCACAGGTGATAAGTTCTTTAAACTATTTCTTAGGACTGGAATATCTTTTGCAGCCAACAAAGAAAATATTAAAAGTTTTAACCTTGATTGCCTAATCAAACTATATTTTGTTCTACTTAAATTATCTACCATGCTGTTCAAAACATACAAAGCATAATTAAAAATATGACTTCAAAGAAACAAAGAAAAATAATTCTTAGAACAAAATTAGAAATTGTGTAAAATTTTGGGGAGATTATTAGGTATAGTTTTGATGTAAGTAGAAGAATAAAGGAGAAAGAGAGGACATTTTTTCTCTTTTTAGAGAAAACTACACACAAAGTTTAAAATAGTTCAGGAAAACACAAATTCAAGATCTTGAGGTAGTTTAGGACTTCTGCCAAGATAAGGTGTAGGTAGACACACTTTGCCTCCATGCACAACCAAAAGAAGGACAACAATTTTAAAAACAAAAAATAACCAGAATTGCCAGAAAACTGAACTGTATGGAGGTCTGATAACCAAGAAGTTAAAGAAGAAACATTCATTCAGACTGGTAGGATTGGAGGAGCCAGGCAGCTGGGGGTAGGGAGAAGACCTGCGGCAAGGCAGCAGCTGGAGAACGAGTGGTCCCACATTTGCATGTGGACAAACTGGAAAGAACAACTGGAGAGTGAGATAGACTGTGAAACCCTGGGTCCCAGAGTGGGGAAATAAAGCCTCAAAACCTCTGGCTGTAAAAACCTGTGGGGGTTGCAGTGGCAGGAGAAACTCGCAGCCTCACAGAAGAGTAGATTGGAGAGACCCATAGGGTCCTGGAATGTACACAAAACAACCCACGCTGGAATCAGCACCAGAAGAGCCCAAATTGCTTGTAGGTAGCAGGACAAGTGACTGAAAGCTGCTGAGAGCTGAGCATCATTGTTCCACAATGCAGCAAAATGGGTTGTCCCATCCTGGCAAATACATAAAGCTCTACCCCTTACAATGTAACAGGTGCACCAAGACAAAGAAATATGGCCCAAATGAAAGAATAGAACAAAGCCCCCAAAATAAAACTAAGCAATGAAGAGGTAGACAATGCAGAGTTTAAAACACTGGTAATCAGGATACTCACAGAAATGGTTGAGTATGGTCGCAAAATGGAGGAAAAAAATGAAGGCTATGCAAAGTGAAATAAAGAAAAATATACAGGGAACCAACAGTAAAGGGGAGGAAACCAGGATTCAAATCATTGATTTGGAACAGAAGGAACAAAGATACATTCAACCAGAACAGAATGAAGAAATAAGAATTCAAAAAAAAAAATGAGGAGAGGCTTAGGAACCTCCAGGAAAACTTTAAACACTCCAATATCCGAATCTGGGGTGGGACCAGGAGGAGAAGAGGAAGAGCAAGAACTGGAAAACTTATCTGAAAAATTAATGAAGGAGAACATCCCTAATCTGGCAAAGGAGACAGACTTCCAGGAAGTCCAGGAAGCGCAGAGAGTCCCCAAAAAGTTGGAACCAAGGAAGCACACACCAAGACACATCATAATTACATTACCCAAGAATAAAGATAAGGAGGAAATCTTAAAAGCAGCAAGAGAAAAGGAGACAGTTACCTCTACAAAGGAGTCCCCATAAGACTCTCAGGTGATTTCTCAAAAGAAACCTTCCAGGCAAGAAGGGGCTGGAAAGAAGTATTCAAAGTCATGAAAGGCAAGGACCTACATCCAAGATTACTCTATTCAGTACAGCAAAGCTATCATTTAAAATGGAAGGGCAGAAAAAGTGCTTCCCAGATAAGGTCAAGTTAAAGGAGTTCATCATCACCAAGCCTTTATCATATGAAATGTTAAAGAGACTTATCAAAAAAATGATAAAAAATATGAACTTCAAAATGATGACAAACACAATTGTATCAACAACTGAACCTAGAAAAGAAAGAAAGAACAAACTAAGCAACTAGAACAGGAACAGAACCACAGAAATGGAGATCACATGGTTATCAGTAGGGAGGAGGTGGGGGAGGATGCAGGAAAAGGTACAGGGAATAGGAAGCATAATTGGTAGGTACAAAATAGACAGGGGGAGGTTAAAAATAGTATAGGAAATGGAGAAGCCGAAGAACTTATATGTATGACCCATGGACATGAACTTAGGTGGGGGAATGCTGGTGGGAGGGGAGGTGCAGGGCAGAGGGGAATAAAGGGGAGAGAAAATGGGACAAATATAATAGCATAGTCAATAAAATATATTTTTAAAAAGAGCTTGAAGCAGTTTACAATTTGTTTTTATCTATTATTTTGTCCTTTGCTTTAAAAATGAATATATTTTAATTGTTTGGTGTTAAAACGTTAGTTGTAATAAATATGCTTATATAGTTGGTATCTTTCTGTTCTTTTTCAGTATAGAAGTCTTTTATTTTTTCCACACTTATCATGCCATGAATTCTTAGGGAATGGGTTCCAACAGCTCAGGCTCCTTTTCATTAGTTCTCCCAAAGTGTGCTTCTCTGAGTGAAGCAGGCTGATGCTCCAGCTGAACCCAGGTACCTTTCTCCTTGGCTTCCTTCTTTTTCTGATCATTTTCTTCACACGTTTCAGGAAACTATCTCAACTCTTTGAGTGCTTAATATGCTCAATTTGTATATTAATTCTCTTGGCAAGAATCTTGCCCTTGTTTACAACAATGCCCACCGCATGCTGGGTGACATTCTAGACTCTTCCAGTTTTGCCATGGTGACATTTGTGGGGCACTCCTTTCTGAACAGTGCCCATTCCCTTGACATCTACGATATCACCTTTCTTGTAGATCCATATGTATGTAGCCAAAGGAACAACTCCGTGTTTTCTAAAAGGCCTAGAGAACATGTAACAGGTACCTCTCCTCTTTCCCTTTGTGTTAGTCATTTTGGCGAATTACTGGAAGATAGCAGTTCCAGCCGAAAAAAAAGTAGTTGGGTGTCTTTCTAATGAAAGTTAGCATGTCTTTACTGAGATTTTTCTCTTATTTATATATCACATATAGTAGTTTAAAATGCTGTATAAGGACAGAAAAACCCTTTAATCTTACAAGTGATCTAAAGCAATATTTGTGATTGTGATTTGCCTCAGAATATTTGAAAGTGACTGACAGATATGAAAGCTTTCCATATATTTGTTAGTCACAGTTAATCCTTAGAATAACAGATAAGGAATAAATTAAAATAGAAGGTACTTTTCTATTCATTACATTTACTAAATAAATCTCAAGTGAGCAAATTCTGATGAGCTTTGGTTTGACTTGCACACATGCAAATCTACTACCAAGGGGTCCTCTTCAATGTGAATTTTATCATGATTAGTAAGAGATGTCCTCTGGCTGAAGAGTTTCCCACATGTATTTCACTGATAGGGTTTTTCTCCAGTGTGAATTCTCTGATGTGCAATAATTGATGAGATCTGTCTAAAAGTTTTCCCACATATATTACATTTAAAGGGTTTCTCTCCTGTATGAATTATTTGATGTTGAATTAGAGCCGCACTTTGGCCAAAAGATACACCACATTCCAGACATCGACATGGTTTCTCTCCTGTATGAATTCTCTGGTGATTATTAAGGGATGAGCTACACCAGAATGTCTTCCCACACTCGTTATATTTATAGGGTCTTTCTCCAGTGTTCATTCTCTGCTGTTGAATGAGAGCTGAACTTCATTAAAAGGCTTTCCCACACAATTTACATTTACATGGTTTCTCTCCAGTATGAATTCTCTCATGAATAAGTCTAGAGTGGGAATTTAAGGCTTTACCACATTCATTACAACTATACAGTTTCTCTAGAGTATGTATTATTTGGTGTCTATTAAGTCATGAAGTGGAAGTGAAGTCTTTTCCACATTCATTACATCAATAGGGCTTTTCTCCAGTGTGAATTCTTTCATGTTGAATAAGAGATGCACTCTGACTGAAGGCTCTCCTACATTCACTACATTTAAAAGGTTTCTCTCCTGTATGAATTTTCTGATAACAAAGGAACGAGCTAGAGTTAAAGGTGTTGCCACATTCATTACATAAATAGGACTTCTTTCTGAAATGAATTCTCTGACATCCATAAAGGGATATGCTACAACTGGATGCCTTCCTACCTGGATTATATTTATGGGGATTCTCTTGAACATGGGTTTTTGGGGTTTTTGTTTTTGTTTTTTTGTTTTGGGGGTTTTTTGGTGTAAAAAGAAGGTCAGATCTCCTGGTGAAGGATTTACCACATTCTTTACATCTATAGGATTTTTCCATAGTGTAGGTTCATAGGTGTTTACAAAGGGATGTGCTATGACTGAAGGCTTTCCCACATTCTTTACATATATAGGGTTTCTCTATAGTATGTGTTCTTTGATGTTGAATAAGAGCTGAATTTTGGCTGAAGGCTTTCCAACATTCTTTATATTTAAATAATTTCTCTCCAGAATGGTTTTTCTGATGTTTATAAAGGAATGAACTCTGAATGAAGGCCTTTTCACATATATTACATTTATAACCTTTCTCTGCTATCTTAATTTTTGGTTGATTAAGCAAATTTGAATTCTGCTTAAATCTGTTTCTTTGTATTTCATATTTTGAGGGTGTTTTATCTCTAGCAACCTTCTATTGCTTAACAAAGAGATTTCAGACTGAAATTTTGACCAAAGTCAATATTTTTATGGTTTCTTTCTACAAGGCTGATTTTCTTATGGGTGATTGAAATTATTTGTAAACTTTCATTTTTGTTCCTCTGCTTCTTTAGTTTGTCTTTGTACATGCATGGTTTTTCTGATAAGAAATTCCAGAGTTCATCTCTTTTGAGTCTTTTCCTTCTCAGCCCCCAAAATGATGAGTCTTATGTTTGCATTGGTTTTGTGGTTTTAGGACTGCTTTTATTTCCTGGAAAAAGAAAAAAACTGCCAATGACTCATGTGGTTGGCTAAGACTAAATCTGTAGAAAGAATAAATATTAATATATAAATAAGGGCTTGCTTTCTGGCTAATACATATTAGCAAGATGAAAAAATAAGAAATTAACACTGTATAAGACAGTAAAAGAATAAAGCTCATTTATGGAAGATGAGACTGTGACAGTACCCAGGAGAATAGAGAATAGAGAGAGGAGCTAGGAGTATGAATTTGGATGTGCAGTTTGGTATCTGAAGTCTATGATAGACTTGCAAATTATCTCCATAATATGGGTCTCATTTCTGCAATAATTTCCAATCTTAAATGTCTTGTCTCTTATTCCAACATGCTCAAACTTTCTGTAGGCTTCAGATGCAGTTCCAGTGTTAACTCATCTCTACACCCTTCTTGACTAAGCTCCAACAATCCATTCCCCTTATTATACCGCTTACTACAGTACATTATAATGTATGTACCTAATGGGAAAAATATGAATGTATCCAGAGACAATGACAAAAACTTTTTTTAAGTCAGCACCAGTGATAATAAAATGTTCAAGAAAATAGGAAATTAGGGATGCTTCCTCAACATAAAATAGTTCTAAAGTCTATTAGAACTATTCTAATAGTTCTACTTGAGATTCCTATCTTAATTAATGAAGAAACACTAGAGGCATTTCCACCATGGTCAAGAACAGGACAATGATGCCCATTATTTTCACTTCTAATCAACAGTCTACTAGATGTTTTATCCAATACAATTACACAAAATTGTGTAAAATCAATTAGAGGCATAAAGAAGAAATAAAATTACCTCAGTTTGCTGATGATATAATACTATATATTTTTTTAAGAATTTTATTTATTTGTTTGTTTGTTTGTTTGTTTTTAGAGAGGAAGGAAGGGAGAGAGGCACGGGAACATCATTCAGATGCCTTCCATATGTGCCCTGACTGGGGACCAAATCTGCAACCCAGGCATGTGCCCTGACCGGGAATTGAACCAACAACCTTTTGCCTTGCTGGACAACACCAAACCAACTGAGCTATGCCAGTCAGGGCTATAATACTATATTTTAAAATCAGAGAATCAATGGTAACAGTTGGTCAGTAATGTAGCATGATATAAAATCAACACACTCAAATCAATAACCTTTATTTATTTTAACAAAGAATTTCAAGAATATATAAGAAACATGAAAAACAAAAAATGAAAAAAATTGCAAAAGATAAAGTGCACCTAAACAAAAAGAAACTCTATTTTTTCTTTTTAATGAAATTATTGGAGTGATATTGGTTAATAAAATTACATGGGTTTGAATTGTACAATTCTATAATACACTATCTCTATATTGTATTGTGTCCACCACACAAAGTAGTCTCCTTCCATCACCATTTATTCACCTTATACCCTCTTCTACTTCCTCCCACCCCCTTTTCTGTCCAGCAATCACCATACTGTTGTAGATGTTTTTTGTTTGTTTTGCTTAATCCCTTCACCTTTTTCGTCCAACCCTGCAACCCTCTTCCCCTCTGAGAGCTCAGACTGTCCTTTGTATCTATGAGTCTGTTTGTATTTTGTTCAGAAACTCTTCTATTCCCTAAACAACAAAACAAACAAGCAAGCAAAATATAACCAGAGACTTGGAAATAAAGAACAAAGTGACAGTAACTAGAGCGGAGAAAGGAGGGGGATAATGGGGCAAAGAAGGGGAAGGGTTATCAAGGAACATGTATAAAGGACCCATGGACAAAGACAACAGAGGAGGGGGGATTGACTGTGGGTGGGTAGGGCGGGGGAGAGTAATGGAGACAAAATGGTGACAACTGTAATTGAACAATAAAAAAAGAAATGCTCCTATTCTTTTCAAGATTTTATTTATGTATTTTTAGTCAGAGGGGAAGGCAGGGAGAAAGACAAGGAAAGAAACATCAATGTGTGGTTGCTTCTCATGTGCCCCCTACTGGGGACCTGGCCCACAACCTAAGCATGTGCCCTGACTGGGAATCAAACCAGCGACCCTTTGGTTTGAGAGCGGGTACTGAATCCACGGAACCACACCAGCCAGGGCGAAACTCTTCTATTCTTGAATAGAACAATTCAATGTTATAAAATATAAAGATATTTTAAATAAAATATATAAAGATTATT
Source organism: Phyllostomus hastatus (assembly GCF_019186645.2). NCBI lineage: Eukaryota > Metazoa > Chordata > Mammalia > Chiroptera > Phyllostomidae > Phyllostomus > Phyllostomus hastatus. Next base: position 957,294 of record NW_025333962.1, on the reverse strand, counting down.
TATTTTAAATCCTGCATAAAGAGCAAGATTTCTCAACCTCAGCTGACATTGTAGGCTGGATAATTCTTTGTGTCCGGCTGCCCAATGCATTAGTACACACCCTTTCCACCACTCTTCCCACCCCCAAGTAGTTACAAGCAAAAATGTTTCAAAACATTGACAAAAGACCCCTGGTAGAGAACCACTGAAATAAATGAAACAAAAATAACAATAAGTTAGTAACTGTTGAAACTGGATGATACATAGAAATTTTTTGTACTATGCTCCCTATCCTTGCAACATGAGTGAGCAGGTTAATCTTTTTTCTTCTTATAGACCATATCTAACAATAGAGATGCAACTTTAAAATTCAGGCTACTTTATTTTTGATTTGGCATATTTTACTGAATTTGTTTGGATGACAAACAAAACCATACAGATAATAAAACCATACAGATCCAAGTGTACACCTATAACACATCATCTGCATACTGTATCATGCACCCACTACCCAGGGTTTTTCCACCACACTTATCCCCCACTTTGCCCTCTTCCACCTCTCCTCACCCCCTTTCATTCTGGTCATCACCATACTGTGGTTTGTCTTTGTTGTTGTTGGTTTTTGCCCATTCCCTTCACCTTTTTCACCCAGTTCCCCAACACCTCTCCTTTGACAGCTGTCAGTCTGTTCTATGTATCTACAAGTTTGTTTCTATTTAGTTAATTAATTTTCTTCATTAGATTCCACATACAAGTGAAACCACATGGTATTTGTGTCACTATAACTGACTATTTGACTTAAGAAAACATTCTCTGGGTACACTCATGCTATCACAAAGGGTAAGATTTCCTTCTTTTGTACAACCAAATAGTATTCCATTGTGTAAATGTACCATGTACATTTTTTTAAATGTACTTTTTTATCCACTTCTCTAAGGATGGGCACTTGGCTGCTTCCAAATCTTGGCTATTGTAAGTAATGCAGCAATGAACCTAGGGGTGCATATATTCTTTCAAATTAGTGTTTCCATTTTCTTCAGATGTATTTCCAGAAGTGGAACCACTGATTCAAAACACAGTTCCATTTTTAATTTTTTTAGGAAATTCCATGTTTTCCACAGTGGCTGCACCAATCTGCATTCCCACCAATAGTACATGGGGGGTCTGTTTTCTCCACACTCTCACCAAAACTTGTTTATTGATTTATTGATGATAGCTATTCTGACAAGGGTAAGTTGGTATCTCATCATAGTATTAATTTGATTACTATGACCTTGCAGTATAGTTTGTTATCAGGTAGTGTGATACCTCTTTGTTCTTCCTCGACATTGTTGACATTGTTGGGGGTCTTTTTTCGTTCCATATAAATTTTTCAAATATTTGTTCTAGTTCTGTAGGCTATGCCATTGTATTTTGACAGGACTTGTGTCCAATCTCTAGAGTGCTTTTGGTAGTATGGACATTTTAATTATGTGAATTCTTCCTATCCATGAATACAGTACATGCTTCCACTTATTTGTTATCTTCTTTAATTTCTTTCTTCAGTATCCTGTAATTATCCAAGTGCAGGTCTTTTACCTCCTTGATTAAATTTATTCCTGGGTACATTATTTTTGTTAGAATTATAAATGGGATTGTTTTCTTAGGTTCCCTTTCTATAGTTCATTATCAGTGTTTCTGAATATTAATTTTGTATCCAGCTACTTTATTGAATTCAGTTATCAGGTCTAGGTGGTGGTGGTTGTTGTTTGGTGGAGTCTTTAGGGTTCTCTTTGTACAGTATCATGTCACCTGCATAAAATAACACATTTACTTCTTCCTTTCCAAGTTGGGTACCTTTTATTTTTTCTTGTCTGATTGCTTCACTAAGACTTTCAGTACTATGTTGAATAAATGGTGAAAGCAGACATCCCTGTCTTGCTCCTGATCTTAAGAAAAACACTTTCAGGTCTTGCCCATTGAACATGATGTTACTGTGAGTTTGTCATATATGGCCTTTATTATATTGAGGTATGTTCCCTTTTTCCCCACTTCGCTGTGAGTTTTTATCATAAATGTATGCTGGATTTTACCAAATGCCTTTTCTGCATATATTGATATGATCCTGTCATTTTTATCCTTCATTTGTTTATGTGACCTATCATGTTTATTAATTTGTGAATACTGTACCACCAAAGGAATAAATACCATTTGATCATGGTATATGATAGTTTTAATGTATTGCTCTATCTGGTTTGCTAATATTTTCTTGATGATTGTAGCATCTATATTCATCAGGGATACTAGCCTATAATTTTCTTTCTTTGTAGTGTCTTTATCTGGTTTTTGAATTAGAATAATTCTGGCCTTGTAAAATGAGCTTTGGAGTCTTCCCTCCTCTTGAATTTTTTAACATAGTTTTTAAAAGACAGGTGTTACTTCTTCTTTGAATGTTTGGTAAATTCACCAAACAGATATGAAGCCATCTGGCCCAGGACTTTTATTTGTCAGGAGTTTTTTTTATTACTGCCTTGATTTCATTAGTTGTAACTAATCTATTCATATTTCTTGATTCTTCCTGATTCAGTTTTAGAAGATTGTATGTTTCCAGGAATTTATCAACTTCACTCAGGTTGTCCTATATCTTTGCATGTAGTTGTTTGTAATATTTTCTTACAATTCATTGTTTTTCTATAGTGTCTGTTGTTACTTTTCTTTCATTTCTGATTGTATTTATTTGAGACCTCTTGTTTCCTTTTTTATTCATACTTTTAAAAGATTTTACTTTTTAGAGAGAGGGGAAAGGAGGGTGAAAGAGAAGGAGAGAAACATCATTTGATTGCCTCTTTCACATTCCCAACCAAAGACTTTGCCCACAACCCAGGCATGTGCCCTGATCAGGAATCAAACCAGCAACCTTTCAGTTTGTGGGATAATGCCCAACCCACTGGAATCATACCAGTCAGGGCTCTCTTTTTTTGAGTCTAGTTAAAGTTTCATCATTCTTGTTTATCTTTTCAAAGAATCAGCTCTTGGTTTCATTGATCTTTAGTACTTTTTTGTGTGTCTCTATTTCATTTATTTACACTCTAATGTTTGTTATTTTCTTCCTTCTACTTACTCTGGGCTTTTCTTTCTTTTTCTGATTCTTTTCATGTAGGGTTAGATGATTTGAAATTTTTTTTGCTTCTTGAGACAGAAAGTCCAGGAGATTTATGGGCCTTGTTTTTGTAAAAGCTCAAGTGAGAGGGGCAGGGCAGTGAGGATTCAACTGGTTTCCAGAAGGATGCCAGCGGCTAAGCCTCATTTGCTTCCAATAATGGGGAATCTCATGATCAGGTACTTAGCTGGTGATGCATACCTTCTTTGTTCCACCATAGGTAGTGGCTTAGGTCCTCCATGTCCCAGTACATCCTAACAGATTGGTTTGTTTACATTCTAGGACCCTGTGAGCCCCTCCAACACGCTGACCTATAAGACTGGGAGTTTCTCCCACTACTGCAAACCCCACAGGTATTCACAGCCAGAGGTTTTTAGGCTATATTTATCCACACTGGGACCCTGGCTGCATGGCCTGTCTTGCTCCCCAGTTATTCCTCCTGGTTTATACACATGCGAATATGGTACCATCTAGTCCACCAGCCACTACCTTGCTGAGCGTCCTCTCTGCTCTGACTTCCTGTCTCCTCCCCTCCTACCGGTCTGGATGAATGTTTCTTCTTTAACTCCTTGGTTGTCAGACATCCATACAGTTCGATTTTCTGGCAGTTCTGGTTGTTTTTGTTTTTAAATTTGTTGTTGTCCTTCTTCTGGTTGTGCAAGGAAGCAAAGCATATTTACCAATGCCTCCACCTGCTGTATACTAATATTTTAAAAATTCATTTGGAGAGACCTGCATTTTGAGGGATTCTAAGATGGCTGTGGAGCAGATAGAAAGCACAGTCATCTCCTTCTAGTGCCAAACTGGATTTACAGCTAAATTATAGAACAATCAACCTGAATCACCAACTGAGGGACAGCTGAACAGGAGCATTATAACAAAGGATTTACAGAAGAACCACACAAACTGGTAAAAAGGGCAGGGGTGCAATTAGGGCTGCCCCTGCACACACATGCATTGGCTGAGAAATCAGAGGGATATCTCAACTGTGAAAGTTCCCCCTGAAGAGGGTCCAACCCCAAGCCAGGATCCCCAACCCAGAGCACAACAGTGGGAAAGAGAAGCCTGCATAGCACCTGGCATTGAAAATCAGTGGGGACTCTGCTGGGAAGAAGATGTAGTCTGCTAAAATCCTCAATGCTCTCCTCAAGGGCCAATGAACAGGAGCTTGCTCTTGGACACTCACCGAGAGTCTGGTAAAGGGAAGGTGACTCAGGTCATATGAGAATCATAAAGAGAAGATCTGGGTGGCAAGCCCCTGAGGACAGATCTGGACAGTCAGACACTGAGGTCCTTCTCCTGAATCCATATTCTACACTACCTTCAGATACCATCTTCCAGGGCCAAGCACTCCTATTCTTACAGCACCAGCCTGGGGAGTGTAGTAACTTGGATTTCCAACTACTGGTGACATCACCCTGCCAAGCTCGAGTCCTGCAGAGAAGTCTGTTGGCTGCACTCAAAATGGATCTTTGGTGTACTCTTTCTCAGGAGAAGCTCTAGGCAGACTCTCAGACAGTCATTAAGCTGTGTGACTTTGGAATGGGGACCAGTCTTGCCCCCCTTTTGTCAGCTCAGCTGGTATCAGTGCCAACTGGAAATTGTGTTGATCTTTCCTCCCAAGTCCCAGTGGCCTACCTCTGGCCTACCTCTGCTGAACTCAGTTCAGTGGTAGAAGGGAGTGCTGCTAAAAGCTGGGACTTTCAGAGAGTGTTTCCCTTGGAGGCTCTTGTCCAGGACTCAGATGAGTGCTGGGTTTTGAGCCTGCAGAGTAGGGGAGGACAAGAGGTGAAATGCTTGCCTTTCTCCTTCATGCTCGGCTAGTACCATCCCAAAAGGGAGACTCTTTGGTCTGTTTTCCCAAGTTATGGTGGCTTCATCCTGCTTGCATCCTGCTTGCTCCTGAGCTTGCTCCTGCAGTAGGGATGGCTGGCTGCACCCAACCTGAACCTGTGGTAAACTCTTCTTGGGGGAGCTAGGGTTGAAGATTCTGGCAGAGACTGAGTGATGAGACTCTGGGACAGACTGAGAAATATGGCTCTGGAGTAAGGGCTACTTTGTCCTCATTGAGTACCTGACCATACTGGCCCCAAATAGGAGACCCACTAGCCCTGTTCTCGCAATCCCAGTCAACTTGCACTACTGAGCTTGTGGCCATTCTGGGCCCACTCTACAGTCCTACTTGAGAGGCTCTGAAGGAAGACCAGGCAACCTCAGTGGGTGCAGAGTGGCCTACAAGTGTAGATGGACCTTAGGGAGCCTTGCAGCATTCATTGGTTTGCCCACAGCTCAGAAATGAAGGAAGCTGAAGCTTCTACACATCCCAGCACCTCACACACACACCCAGGCCTAGTTTAGACAGCCACAAACAGTGAATAATGTGGTAGCTCCATACAGGCAGACCAATGCTGGTTACACACAAGGTCTAACATTGACCTACGCCTGAATCTTGCCCAAGTGGACACAGAACCAACACAACCAGCAGAGGGTTTCACACTACACCAGTACTCAACCCAGCTAACCACACCCAAAGAGGAATTCCAGCATGCACCAGACCCTGCTGGGAACAACTCTGCCTCAAGCAGTAGCTTCTGCACAGTGACTCACATGCTGACTATAGTCTATCATTATAGTCAGCCATCTTGAGGATTAACACTACCCACAAATGGGCCAACAGCATTCAAGACTCACCTACAACAGGAGGGCACACATAACCTACACAAGAAACATTCCTAGAGCAACCAGTTCAGGTGATGTTCAAGACTGGACCACTGAGCCCCAAAAGACATGTACATTGTAGAGCTGTCATAACAAGTTTTGGAGTCATAACATATCTACCTAATATACAGAAACAAAAAAAAGAAAGAGACAAAATGGGGAGACAAAGAAACATATCCCAAATGATAGCTCAAAAGAAGTCTCCAGAAAAAGAATTAAATGAAATGGAAGCAACCAAGATATCACATGCAGAGTTGAAAACAATTATAAGGCTGCTCAAGGACCTTAGGGGAAGAATGGATGATCTCAGTGAGAACTTAAACAAAGAGATAAGTAGGCATTAAAAAGGACACAGAAACTATAAAAAAGAACCATTCAGAAATGAAAACTATAATATCTGAAATGAAGAATACACTAGAAGGTTACATGAAGCAGTGGGCTGAATCAGCAATTTAGAAGACAAAATAACAAAAACACACAACTACTCTATCCAGCAAGACTGTTGTTTAACATTGAAGGTGCAATAAAGAGCTTCCCAGACAAAAAGAAGCTATTACCACCAAACCAATACTGCAAGATATGTAAAAGGGTCTTCTTTTAAGCAGAAGAAAGACAAAAAATAGAAATAGAGAGGAACACAGGCATGAAGAATAAGATGGCAGTAAATAAGAACCTATTGGTAATAACTTTAAATGAGAATGGATTAAATGCTTCAATCAAAAGGCATAGGATTAGCTGAAGGATAAGAAAACATGACCCATACATATGCTGTCTACAAGATACAGACTGAACCTGAAGGGATAGCAAAAGATATTCCATGCAAATGCAAAAAAGCTGGGGTAGCAATACTATTCTCAGACAAAATAGACTTCAAAACAAAGGTCATAACAAGAGACAGATAAAGGACTTTACATAATACTAAAGGGATTGATAGCATAAGAGGATATAACCCTTGTTAAACATATATGTATTCAACATAGGAGCACCTAAACATATAAAGCGAATCTGGTATACATAAAGGGAAAGAATTAAAATAAAGAACCATCGCTCAGAACCATCAGAAATCTAGTTGAATGGAAGACTGACAACTATGGATTAAAGAAACTACATCCATCCAGACTGGTAGGAGGGACACAGACATGGAATGGGCAAGTCCCTCACCCATGTATGGTGAATAAAAATTCAGAAGGGATATCTCAGGAGTGAGGAGTCCCAGCATCACACCAGGCTCCCCAGCCCAGGGTTCCAGTGCCAGGAAGATAAGTCCCCAGAAGTTCTGGCTGAAAAAAACCAGCAGGGATTGAGTTGAAAGAAAGCCCCAAGCAGTTCCTTTTAAAGAACCCACACAGGTACTCACCCTACTCAAGACTCACTCCCTCTGAGCTCTAGCACTGGGGTAGCAGCTTGAAAGGCACCAGTGGCATACAGGGAGAAATTGAATTGTCTGGCATTAAAGCGAACAGAGGCCACTGTCCCCTTTCTGGACCCTCCCACCACAAAGCTCCACAGCCAGCAAGCTGGTGCCGTATCCGAGACTCCATCAACCTGCCTAACATTGACCTGCCTTGGAGGATTTGCCCCACCCAACTTACAGGTCCACCCATGCTGCTTTTCCATATGAATGGCTGGTCTTAGTTCATGGTGCACAACTTCCTAAATCCTATCAAACAAGCAAAAGCTGGCCTCAGTGAGCCCCAGGCCCAACACTGGCAACAGCCAGGCTAGATTCACAATTTGGCTTTGCCTGGAAATCTCCAAGCCCAGCATAAGTAGTAGCCATCTCAGCTTGCTTACAGCTCAGGCAGGGAGCCACTAGGCAAAACATAGGCAGGGGCTGACCTTGGCCTGCAACACCCAGGAAACCCCAGGGCCAGTGTACCCAGTAGACACCTACAGACCATGTCAGAGCACCACCACCCTGCCCCAGCACAGCTGTTCTTCCACAGAGGGTGGATATTTGTGGGAAGTGGTCACAGCCAATACTTACAGCTGGCTGGCCTGGATAAATCCCTCCCATTGACTGGCCAACAGCAACCAAGGCTCAACTACAAGAGGAGGGTGTACTCAGCCCACACGAAGGGTGTACCTTGAGTTCCTAGCTTATAGGGGAGTTTGTGCCACTGGACTTTACAGGACACCTACTAAATTAGGGCACATGACCTAACCCATAGAAACAAACACCAGGAGGCTGCCAAAATAAGAAGACAAATAAACATGGCCCAAATGAAAGAACAGATCAAAACTCCAGAAAAAGAGCTAAATTAAATGTAGATAAGCAATCTACAAGATGCAAAGTTTAAAACACTAGCTATAAGGGTGTTCAAGGAACTAAGTGAGGATTATAACAGCATAAAAAAAATATCCTATCAGAAACACAGAATATACTCATTGAAATAAAGAACAATTTACAGGGAAACAACAGTAGAGTGGATGAAGCTGAGAATCAAATCAATGATTTGAAACATAAGGAAGCAAAAAACAACCAATCAGAATAACAAGAAGAAAAAGAATCCAAAAAACATGAAGATAGTATAATCCAAAAAATGACGACAGCCTCTAGGACAACTTCAAGAAGTCCAATGTGTGCATCATAGGGGTGTCTGACAGAGAAGAGAAAGAAATTGGAAATGTATTTTAGAAAATAGTGAAAGAAAACTTCCATAATTTGGTAAAGGAAATAGACATGCAAGAGCAGGAAGCACAGAGAGTCCCAAACAAGATGGATGCAAAGAGGCCAACTCCAAGACACAGCATAATTAAAATGTCAAAGGCTAAAGATAAAGACAGAATCTCAAAAGCAACAAGAGAAAAGAGGTTAGTCATCTACATGGGAATTCCCATAAGATTGTCAGATGATTTCTCAAAAGAAACTTTGCAGGCTAGAAGGGATTGGCAAGAAATATTCAAAGTCATGAAAAGCAGGGATCTATAGCCAAGACTGCTCTACTCATTTAGAGTAATTAACCCATGAGAGCTCTATCCATTGCTCTAGCAAAAATACGATTTAGAATTGGGCAGATAAAGAGCTTCCCAGTCCTTGACATTCCTTGGAGGGAACTCTGTCCATGTCTGGTGCTCTCTTTCTGACCGTATGCTAGAGCAGGGTCACACCACAGCTTCTTCAGCTGTGCCCTTACTGAAGGACATTAAATTGTTTCTGATTTGGACCAATTCTTTTTAAATATCAAGGACCATATAATTCTTCTGCTTAAAATCCTTTGACTATCCATTGAATAGTTCATATCTCTAAGAGCCATACTAAAACACTTTATAACAGGGCCCCCATCAAGTTTTCTAAAATTGTTTCCCCTGAGCCTCAATCAGAATGAACTACTTGCAAGTCCTTGAATACGCCATGTTTGCCGAATGAACACATGAGAATGTTGCTCCTCTGAAACAATAGAAAAGAACAAGAAGAGAGATCCTAACCAATTCATTTGTGAAGTAATTACCAGGGCAAAAAAAAAGACACTCGTGTCTGGGGTCCTCAGCATCCCCTTCTCCAGCACTTCCTGAGAACTGAGAACCCTCGAGAAATTTTCCCAGCAATGACCATAGTCCACACACTACACCATCGATTGTTAACCAGACTGTTGCCTGGAAGGACTCCCAGGCCCCTCAGCCCCACTCACCAAGAGAGGAGCTTCCAGGACATTTCTCCTCTGCCTTCCAGAGCTCTTCTCCTTACTGCAACAGGGAGATAACTTTTGGTTTGGGAAATGGGAGTCCTGCTCACAAACAAAGAGGAAAAGAAAATGCCTTGGTTTTGTTTTGACACAAAGAGCTATCCAAGAGTGGAAAAAGCACGGAGGATACAAAAAGTTTCAGTGGGGTGCTCAAGTTGTGCCCCCACAACAAGAGAGGTGTGTTAGAAAGGGCCTTATAGGACACGACTATGTAATAATTAAGTGTATGTTAGGAATATATAAACACACAACCTGAACAGGGCTTTCTATAGATGATGGAATGTTAAATGTGTAGACCAAATTAAAACTTGTAAACAGGTATCTATCGAAAGGATTATATACCAAGCAGCTCATTTAAAATGAAAAAAAAAAATACTACCTAAATCCTTTCAAAGATGGACTATACAATGTCTACCTGGCTGGAAAGAGAATTGAGAAAGGCAAGAGGCAGGTCAACAGAGAGAATGAGGGACACTGTCTGCTGGGAGGTGAGCAAACAAAATCACAGAACAATCACAATGGGAAAACACCCAGACAGTCCCATCCCTGGGGCAATTCCATGCCTACAAAGGGTAAAAAGTTTTAAATATTTATGGAGATCCAATGTGTACAACCCTAAGGTAAAATAATAAAAGTTTCAGAAGATGACCTATGGCTTTTATCCAGGGACACGGGTGCTGACTTACCCCATTTCTGAATTCTGCATCTACAGGGACAATGTCCTTACCCAGTAAGACCAGGTGACCATAGCTCTCCAGCATCACATCCTGGTACAGGCTTCTCTGAGAAGGACACAGCTGTCTCCACTCATCCCAGGTAAAGAGCATAGCCACATCCTCAAATGTCACAGACACCCTCCATGACAAGCCATCCCAGCCTGCCAGGACCCCACCACAGAATAAAGAGGGCAGTGGTGGGCTACATAAAATGCTTCTGATATTTTTCTGGGTTCTGAAGGCTCCAGGTCATTTGTTTACAGAGTAATCAATCAGTGACAAAAATATACTGAACAGCATGAGGTATGAACCAGGCCCTGTGTCAGTGGCATTAAGGCCATTAGTGAAAGTGTCAATTAGAATAATTTCTGTGATGGCACTTAGACAATATTTGTTGACTTAAAAAGACATCCATAACAGTATTAAGTACAAAGAGCAGGTTACATATCAGTCGGTAATTTGTTCCCAATTTTTCCTTTATTTTATTAAATTTATTGGGGTGACACTGGTTACTAAGATCATACAGGTTTCAGGCATTCGATGATACATGATCTGTATATTGCATTATGTGTGCACCACCCAAAGTCAAATCATCTTCTGTCACCAAATATTTGGTGTTCCCTTTTTTCTTAAATTATGAGTACACAGAAAAAATTATATGTGATGCTGAGAGATACATCACAAATGACTAACAGCAATTATCTCCAGATGGTGGGGTGAAGAGTAATTTTACTTTTTTGGTATATATGGAAAAAAAGTACATACAAGCAACACATGTATACACACAAATATATATGAGGTCTGCCCAGAAAAAGTCCATCTATTGTTAATATAACAAGAACAGTTTGTGTAACATCAATGTAACCTGGAAGCCAAGGAGAGTGGACTGAAATGCACATGTGTGAACAATGACGACTTCACTGTACTAGTCAGTTGTGGGGGGGCTCCACCTGCAGGACCCGCCCCCCCAGCCACCACGGATGAGAACAAGTCTACTAAGACATGATCTGTTTGTGGAAGAAAGGTGACCGATCTCTCAAAGGAGAAGGGCCAAAAGCCTTTTCCTCAATGGGCTTTTATTGGGTTCATTTTGCACAAGAATACAGGTAAAGCTCATTAATCATTGTCAGGCAGTAAGGATCAAACAATAGATAACAAAGAACTCAGAGGGCCTATTTTGAGTCAGGGTCAGATAGCTAAAGAGCCATAAAACTTTGAGGAACAAACTCACTTCTTGCTTGGACTCTTATCATTTAATTGAGAGCAATCTAAACCAAGCAGTTTTCACAGGATTTTACATATTCTTTCTTAGGCCTGATCAACCAGGGAACCTGCCCTTTCCAGCACAGGGTTGCACCTACCACAGGCATTGTTTCAGGCTTAAGGCATTGTTTCAGGCTTAAGTCAGGCAAGGGAAGTAAGGCAGCCAAGAGATTAGGAGACTTCTTGAAGACAGAATGAGGACTCAGGCTATGCCAAAGCCAAGGAGCAAGGGTCCAGCACCCCCTTTTGCTATAGCCCCCCAAGTCCTTCCCTGGGGCCTCCCCGTGATCGTGCCTGTCTTAAGTCATTCCCCACTTGGGGAATCTAACCAATCATTGGCTAACCGATCAAGCACTGGGGGCCAGGCAGGGTGAAGAAAAAGGAGCAGAAGCAGCACTCCTACCAGAGAGATAACCTTTGTCTCGTTAGTGGCTTATGGTCCAAAGGCCTTAGCCATGGGGGCAGGGGTGGGGGGTGGAGGCAGTTACAGCTTCTAAAACCAGGCAGGGCGGTTCCCAACAGTCAGTGGCAGTGATGGACGCATTGAGTGAGCATGTGTACTGTGTGGCCATCGCATTCAAAATGACTGAGCAAGTAAAGCAACGAATCCACATCCAATTCTGTATTAAAGCTTGAACATTCCTCCGAGGAAACTATTCATATGATTCAGAAGGCTTTCAGGGATGATGCAAAGGAACTTTGCCAAGGGTGATGTTTGTTCTGTCCCCAAGTGATATAAGACGTGCAGCATCTTACCTGTCAAATTTGGAATCATGCAGTGAATTGAGACTAATGAATAAAAGCATGTCTATTAGGGAAAGAAAAGGGGACCGCTAGACCTGGATTGGGGGAGGAGGCAAGCATTCACTACAGAATCCACCATCCACCAGGGTGGAGCAACTCTTCCAAGGGAAAAGGCCTTGGCCTCCAAACCCTGGGGAAGATTGCATTGGGTAGAGAACTTCAGTTCGAGTGAAAACAGAAAACAAACAAAAACAAATAAAGAACAACAGCAATCTGTCCCTAAGATCTGAGATACAGTGAACTCACCTGACAGCTTGCTTCCCTTTGTTCAGGAGCCATGTCCTCCTTCCCTGCCCTTCCCCCTGAAGGTGGGCAGAGTCTCCAGAAGGTAGATCTTAGAGAAGAAAACGGAAGCAAGGAGAGAGAAGCCCCTTCTACTTTCCACCCCCAAAATCAGCAGCTCTCAAATCCTTAGGCCACCTAAGAATGCCCCACGTGCCCTCAGAGAGAGAAGTCAGAAGGAACCAGGGGCTCTGAAAGGACCTGGCACGGATCAGCAGCAGTAGCAGTAGCAACGAATTGGAGCCTCGCCCCTAGCCATGCCCCGCCTGCGTCATTCAGTCCCACAGCACCTAGGGCACCGTCAGCACCCCAGCTTTACAGACCAGGATACTGAGGGCACAGTGGGAGCTGCACACACTCACAAAGCCGGCGAGGGTGGCAAGGGCTCCCACCACGGCTCCAGCACATCCCATCAGGCCTCACTGAGCACTTGTGACAACTTTCTCCACCGCAAGCTTTTCCCACCCAACACCCCACCTCCACCCCCCGTCTCCGTCAAGGAATCAATTTCCAGACATTTAGAGAAAACTGCTTTGAAAAGGGTAAACATCCGCTTTGCTAAGGTGGAGACATGGGGGGGGCGGAGCTCTCTGAGGAGTGGGCACAGGAAACAAAGATCCGGGTCAAGGTCCTGACTCTGCCATTGCGGAAAGCCAGCAACTCCTCATTCTGCCCAGATGAGAAGAATAGTGGCGGGGGGATTAGGGGCTGCACTAATGCCCGGTCCCCACCCCCACAAACTCCAGAGGGCAGTGGTGGCAGCCGGGAGGGGAGGAAACACCTTTCCTCTCCTTCACTGAGGGCAGGCAGCGGACTCAAAGGCCGGCAGGGGCCGGACAGAGAGCACGCTGGGCATGGTCGGGAGGAAGTCAGAAGGGGACTGGGCCTTGGGGCAACAAGGATGAAGTGCAGCGTACAAGTGCACGACTGTGGAGCGGCTCCTGGGACACAGGCGGACAAAGCCCAGGTGTCCTTGGCCCTTGGCCCGCCTGCGCCCACAAATCACTCGCGCAGACCCGGCCTGTACCGCGCATCCTCCCGAGGCCCCAATCCTAACGATCCTCCGCCGCTTAAGTGGCCCAGGCTTGGAGGATCCGGGAGGCGTGCCTCCACCAGGCACACTCTGCAGGAGGGAGGCTCCAGGACTGCCAAGCCAGACCACAGCCTCGGGTCAGGATTCGGACCTGCACCCTGCTCGCAAAGGCCGCAACCCCCACACCCACACCCACCGTGCTCTACAGAAGTCCGGGGGGAGCAGGGGATTAGGGGCTGCACTAATGCCTGTGGGAAATGAAGTCCATGCGAGGACCTGAGGATTCTGGGAAGTGTAGTTCTCTGCGATCATCTATGAGGCGGGTGGGGATGCGGCTGGGGTTGGGGGTGCTGTCCGCGGGTGACTCTCACATGCTCAAACCTAGACCTGACTTTTTAAAGGATAGCCTCCCTGCAGCTACTGTAGGCCCCTAGGTTCCTCCGTTCATCGTGAAGGAAAAGGAAGTTCACCAAGGGCGGTCGGTATGGTATCTCGTAGCTCCACATCCGAATGAATGACAGTACGGCAAGTAGGCGATTGCTAAGAATAAACCAAATTCTCTTTAAATCATTAAACTAAACTATCGATCCCACACTATGTGCTAAGTTCTGTTGTAAAATGTTGGAAATATGTCAATGATGAAAAAGGGGTGGGATAGAGAGCAGACAATAAACCAAGGATGTAATTACAAGGCATTTTGGAAGATTAGTGTTTGAGGGGAAAGCCAAAGAAGAGCAGGATCAGAAGTATCTGGCTGAGGTGTGCAGTCAGGTTGCAGTAAGGAATAGGGTCACAAATACCAGATAGTGATACCTTATCAAACCAAATCTTGATAAGGTAGAATCAATATCCTTCCATCAGTTCTGTTGAAGTATCTTGGCTATAATCAACTGACATGAATAACCCATCACTATGCCAACCTGTAAGTAAATATGCAGAGACTGGATTCATTGACTCTATAAATCAGCTTGGGGAAAATTGATACCTTTGTGATATTGATTCTAACACTCCATTACCATAGTATATCTCACCTTTTATTTAGATGAAGTAACTCTCCATATATTTTCCCATAGTATCGCATATTGTTAGTTTTATTTGTAGATGTTTCCTGTTTTTTAAGCTATTGTAAATGATATCTCTTTTTAAATTTAATTTATAAAGTACTGGGTTTGTATACGGCATGCTGCCTAAAGTCTAAGTTCCAATAATGAATTGTTTTGGATTTTTTATGTAATATCATATAACATATGAATGACAGTTTTACTTCTTTTGTATATATATTTCCTTTCCAGTAATCACCATATTGAGTGGTCTATAATTTCTAGTCAAAATAGAGGACCATCAGCAAAATGGCAAAGTGAAGAGTTCCAACTTCTCAGCTCTCCTTGGAAACATCAAAAACAATGAGCAACTAACTAAGGTTACCTTTGAAAAGCTCTGGAAAACAATAAAAGACAAACAGCAGCCAAACAAACACTCAAAGTACAAACCACATATGAAATTGTGGGAAATTTTGTGGCATTTTCATGTTCCCTTGCTCCACTTCTTCCTCCACACAGATCTTGGTCTGGAGAGGAGGCAGCTGAATTCCCAATTCCCTCTCTCCAACAGGGAGAGGACAGAGCAGCCTTTATATGTAAAATGCTAGCCTGCCTGGGGGCTGCCAAAAATATTGGACTCTGTCTTGCTTAACTGGGATCTCAGGTGGGGAGAAGCACTGCTCTAGAAAGTTGTACTAAACTACACTTCCACTGACACCTGCAATGAGAAATTAAGGTACAAACATAAAATAGACCAGCAACAGCCCTGACGAGAGGCTGCAGTGAGACTCTTGGAAATCAAGACATTTAAAAGCAGCTGAAAAAGCAACATAAGGTCTAACCAAGATGCATGTTCACAAAAGACTAAGAAGATCTTAGGTTTTTCTCCTTCATCTGGTCCCTAGGCTGTCAAACTAGCATTAATTAGTGAAGGACTGCTGTAGCACAGAACCCGTCTGCAAAGACTAGTTTATTTTTTAAGACTTTATTCTCTTAGAGCAGTTTTAGGTTCGCAGCAAAATTGAAAGGAGAATACAGAGATTTCCCATACAGCCACACCTTGTTTTATTGTGCTGCACGTTGTTGCACTTTGCAGATATTGAAGTTATTTACAAATTGAGGGTCTGTGGCAACCCTGCATCAAACAAGTCTGCAGGTACCGTTTTTCCAACAGTATTTGCTCACTTCATGTCTGTGTCACATTTTGGTAATTCTTCCAATATTTTAAACTTTTTCATTATTTTATTTGTTATGCTAATCAGCAATCTTTGATGTTATGATTGTAATTTTGGGGGGGTGCCACAGACCACAGCTATATAAGACTACAAACTTAATCGACAAATGTGTTCTGACTGCTCCACCAACTGGCAGTCCCCCTGTCTCTCTCCCTCTCCTCAGGCCTCCCTGTTCCCTGAGATACAATAATATTGAAATCAGGGCAATTAATAATCCTACAGTGGCTTCTAAGTGTTTAATTAAAAGGGAGAGTTGCACATCTCTCACTTTAAATGAAAAGCCAGAAATGATTAAGCTTAGTGAGGAAAGCATGTGGAAAGCTGAGAAAGGCTGAACTCTAGGCCTCTTGTACCAGTCTGCCAAGTTGTGAATGCAAAGGAAAAGAACTTGAAGGAAATTAAAGGTCCTGCTCCAGTAAACACACAGATGGTAAGAAAGTGAAGCCCTTATTGCTGATATGGAGAAAGTTTGAGTGGTCTGGATGCAAGCCCAAACCAGCCACAACATTCTCATAAGCCAGTGATTTTCAACTGATGTGCTGCAAGAATATTTAAAACAAGTGATACCTGACTATTAAGTCACTGACCTCTTTTCCCTTCGATTGTCAAGTTAAAAAATGATAATAGCCAACACAACATTAGCAGTTCAGTGTGGCTACCCTGTTTTGAACCATAAATAATAGGTCACATAAGAGAGTTGTAACATATTGGTCATGCCACATGATAAGGTTGGGTCTGATTAGTTAATTCTTGGTACCAGAAATCCTTACATACAAGTTTAGGCACCTGATTTTTTAAAAAACCACTTTGAATTTTAAAAAGTATTTAATTATTATTATTTTTGTAAGTCAAAATTATACCTACTTTTTGTCAGATTGGCCAAAAAATATATACTTTTTGGTGTAATGTAGAATTTTAGTAATTAGTTTATGTATGCCATGAGATAAAAAAGGTTGAAAATCACTGCCTTAAGCCAAAGCCTAAAACAGAGCAAGACCCTAACTCCCTTCAATACTGTGAAAGCTGAGAGAGGTGAGGAAGCTGCAGAAGAGAAGTTTGAAGCTAGCTGAGGTCTATGGAAAGAAGCCATCTCCAGAAAAATGCAAGGTGAAGCAGCAATTACTGATGTAGAAGCTGCAACAAATTATCCAGAAGATCTAGCTAGGACAATAATGAAGGTGGTGACACTAAATGGGCTTTCAATATAGCAGAGACATATTGGAAGAAAATGTCATATAGGACTTTCATAGCTAGAGAAGTTAATTACTGGCTTCAATGCTTCGAAGGATAAGCCAACTCTCTTGTTAAGGGCTTATGTAGCTGATGACTATGTTGAACCCAGTGCTCATTTACCATCTGAAAATCGTGGGGACCTTAAGAATTATGCTAAATCTGCTATGCCTGTGCTCTGTAAATGAAACAAAAAAAAACCCCTGCATGACAGAGCTCTCTTTACAACATTTACTGAATATTTTAAGCCCACTGATGAAGTTGTTTCCATATGTGCTAGCACAACATCCATTCTCCAGTCCATGGATCAAAGAGTAACTTTGACTTTCAAGTGTTATTTAAGAAACACATTTTTTAAGGCTATGGCTTCCATAGATAGTAATTCCTCTGATGGATCTGGGTAAAATAAATCGAAAACCTTCTGGAAAGG
The DNA here is from genome assembly GCF_019186645.2 of Phyllostomus hastatus. NCBI lineage: Eukaryota > Metazoa > Chordata > Mammalia > Chiroptera > Phyllostomidae > Phyllostomus > Phyllostomus hastatus. The sequence continues at coordinate 939,739 of NW_025333962.1, read as the reverse complement.
ATTCACCATTCTAGATGTTATTAAGAGTATTCATGATTCATGGGAAGAGGTCAAAACATCAACATTAACAGAAATCTGGAAGAAGTTGACTTCAACCTTCATGGGTGAATTTTAGGGATCCAAGACTTTCACAGAGGAAGTAACTACAAATATGGTGGAAATAGTAAGAGAAATAGAATTACAAGTGGAGCCTGAAGATATGGCTGATTTGCTGCAATCTTGTGATAAAACTGTAATGGATAACGGAGGAGCCTCTTATGGATGAGCAAAGAAAGTGGTTTCTTGAAATGGAATCTACTCCTGGTGAAGATGCTAGGAAGAATGTTAAAACTACAACAAAGGATTTAGAATATTACATAAACTTAGTTAATAAAGGAGTGTCAGGACTTCTGGCCAAGATGGAGGCATAGGTAGACACACTGTGCCTCCTCGCACAACCAAAAGAAGAACAACAACAATTTTAAAACAAAAAGCTGACCAGAACTGACAAAAATTGAACTGTATGGAAGTCCAACAACCAAGGAGCTAAAGAAGACATATTCATCCAGAGAGGTAGGAGGGGCAGAGATGGGCAGCTGGGTGGAGAGGACTCCTAGCAAGGCTGCAGCTAGTCAGCAAGGTGGCGCAGGCAGCCCCACAATCGCACGCAGATTAACTGGGAGAAACAACTGGGGAACGTGATGAACTGTGCAACCCAGGGCCCCAGCACCAGGAAATAAAGCCTCAAACCACAGATTGAAAACACCTGTCGAGGTTGAGGCAGCAGTGGAAGAAACTCCAAGCCTCACAGGAACTCCCAGCCTCCCAGAGTTCATTGGAGAGACCCACAGGGTCCTAGAATGTACACAAGCCCACCCATGTGGGAATCAGCACCATAAGGGCCCAAGTTGCTTGTGAGAAGCAGGGAAGTGACTGAAATGTGGCAGAGAGTGGAGCAAGTGCCATTGTTCCCTCTTGGACCCCTTCACCACATATGGTGTCACAACACAGTGACACAGGTGGCCCTGCCCTGGGGAACACCTAAGGCTCTGCCCCTTACTATGTAACAGGCTTACCAAGACAAAACAAATGGCCCAAACAAAAGAACAGATCAAAACTCCAGAAAAAATACAACTAAGCGACGAAGAGATAGCCAACCTATCAGATGCACAGTTTAAAACACTGGTAATCAGGATGCTCACAGAAATGGTAGAATATTGTTGTAAATTAGATTAAGAAACGAAGGCTATGCTAAGTGAAATAAAGGAAAATGTACAGGAAACCAATAGTGATGGGAAGGAAACTGGGACTCAAATTAACAGTGTGGACCAGAAGGAAGAAAGAAACATCCAGTCAGAAGAGAATGAAGAAACAAGAATTCAAAAAAATGAGGAGAGGCTTAGGAACCTCCAGGACATCTTTAAATGTTCCAACATGTGAATTATAGGGGGTACCAGAAGGGGAAGAGGAAGAGCAACAAGTGGAAAAGTTATTTGAACAAATAATGAAGGAGAACCCCCCTAATCTGGCAAAGGAAATAAACTTCCAGGAAGTCCAGCAAGCTCAGAGAGTCGCAAAGAAGTTGGACCCAAGGAGGAACACACCAAGGCACATCATAATTACATTAGCCAAGATTAAAATGAAGGAGAGAATCTTAGAAGCAGCAAGAGATAAGGAGACAGTTACCTACAAAGGAGTTCCCTCCAGACTGTCAGGTGGTTTCTGAAAAGAAACCTTGTAGCAAGAAGGGGCTGGAAAGAAGTATTCCAAGTCATGAAAGGTAAGGACCTACACTCAAGATTGCTCTATCCAGCAAAGCTTTCATTTAGAGTGGAAGGGCAGATAAAGTGCTTCTCAGATAAGTTCAAGTTAAAGGAGTTCATCATCACCAAGCCCTTATTATGTGAAATGTTAAAGGGATTTATCTAAGAAAAAAGATAAAAAATATGAACAGTAAAATGACAGCAAACTCACAATTATTAACAACCATACCTAAAACAAAAACAAGAGCAAACTAAGCAAACAACTAGAACAGGAACAGAACCACAGAAATGGAGATCACATGGAGGGTTAGCAACAGGGGAGTAGGAGGGGGAAAGAGGAGGAAACAAGTAGCATAGATGGTAGGTAGAAAATAGACAGGGGGAGGGTAAGAATAGTATAGGAAATGTAGAAGCTAAAGAACTTATATGTATGACACATGGACATGAACTAAAGGGGGGGAATGTGGGTTGGAGGAGATGTGCAGGGTGGAGGGGGATAAAGAGGGGAAATGGGACAACTATAATAGCATAACCAGTAAAATATATTTTTAAAAAACTCTTAGCAAAGTAAGAATAGAGGGAACACATTACAACATAATAAAGGCCAGATAAGACAAACCCACAGCCAATCTCATACTCAACAAGGAAAAAAGTGTTTCCCTTAAGATCAGGAACAAGACAGGGATGTCCATTTTTACCACTCTTATTCAGTATACTACTGGAAGTCCTAGCCATAGCAATCAGGCAAGAAGAAAAAATAAAAGACATACAAACTGGGAAGGAAGATATAAAACTGTCATTATTTATACATGACATTATACTATATAGAGAGAGAACCCTAAAGATTCCATCAAAAAACTACTAGAATTGACAGTAAATGAATTTCGTAAAGTAGCAGAATATAAAATTAATATTCAGAATTGGCTGAATTTTTATATACCAATAATGAACTATCAGAAAGGGAGTGTAAGAAACAATCTCATTTACAGTTGCATCAAAAAAATAAAATACCTGGGAATAAAATTTAACCAGAAAATTCTAAGACATTGAAGAAAAAAACTGAATGAGATACTAATAAATGGAAGCATATACTATGCACATGAATAAGAAGAATGAACTATTTTTAAGTGTTCATATTATCCAAAGTAATCTGTAGATTTAACACAATTCCTTTCTGAATACCAATGTGTATTTCAAAGGACTAGAACAAATAATCCAAAAATTTATTTAGAAACATAAAAGGCCCTGAATAGTGACAGAAATTTTGAAAAGGAATCAAGTGGGAGGTATCATAAAACCTGATATCAAACTATACTACAAGATGAACTTCTGGTCAAGAAGAAGTCATAGGCAGACTTGCTTTGCCTCCTCACACAACCACAAGAAGAATCACAACTAACCTCAAAACAAAAAACAACGAGAACTACCAGAAAATCAAACTGTATGGAAGTTCAACAACCGAGGTTTTAAAGAAGCCATATTCATCCAGATGGGTAGGGCAGAGTTGGGGAGCTGGGGTGGAGAGGACACAGTGAGGCACAAGAGGGGTGACAGAATGGACAGTCCCACATTCATGTATGGTGGATAAAAATCAGGAGGGATACCTTGAGAGGGAGTGAGCGATTCCAGGCCCAGGCTACACTGCACAGCCCAGGGTTCCATCACCAGGAAAATAAAGCCTCATAACTTATGGCTGTAAAAGCCAGAGTGGGTTGGGGCTGTGAAAAACTGCTACTTCTTCAGGAAAATCTGTTTAAAGGGCCCATATGAACCTAGAATGTATGCATACCCACCCACTCTGGGAAACAGCACCGGGGCAACTGCTACAAAGGCGCCAGTCATGTATGGGAAGTGGGAAAAGTGATTGGAAATGGGGCCAGTGCTGGACAATGTTCCAGAAGCCAAAGAGCAGAACTGTCCCCTCTCTGACCCCTCCTCCACACCCAGAGCCACAAAGTGGTGAAGCAGACAACCCTACCCTAGTGGCTACCTAAAGCTCTGTCCCTTGCAACTTAACAGATGCAGTAAAATAGGGAGTCAAAGCAGCTCTACCTAATACACAGAAATAAAACACGGAGGCTGCCAAATTGAGGAGGCAAAGAAATATGGCTCAATGAAAGAACAGAATAAAACCACAGAAAAAGAACTAAACAAAACAGAGATAGTCAACCTATCAGATGCAGAGTTCAACAAAACACTGGTGATAAGGAGGCTCAAAGAACTCACTGAGTACAGCAAAGGCATAAAGAAAGAAATGAAGACTCTAAAAAATGAAACAAAGACAAATCTACAGGAAACCAACAGTGAAGGGAAGGAAGATAGGATTCAAATCAACAATTTGGAACATAAGGAAGAAATAAATATTCAACCAGAAATGAATGAAGAAACAAGAATTCAAAAATATGAGGAGTGTATAAGAAAACTCTGGGACATCTCCAAAAGTGCCAATATCTGAATCATAGGTATGCCAGAAGGAGAAGAGGAAGAACTTGAAAACTTATTTGATAAAATAATGAGATACAAAAAACTTCCCAAATTTGGCACGTACAAAAAGTTGTATGTACACATACAACTCCAGGAAGCAGAGAGTACCAAACAAGTTGGACCCAAAGAAGACCACACCAAGACATTTCATAAGTAAAATGCCAAAGATTAAAGATAAAGAGAGAATCTTAAAAGTAGCAAAAGAAAAGTGGAGAGTTTATCTGTGAAGGAGTTCCCATAGGACTATCAACTGATTTCTCAAAGGAAACTTTGCAGGCAAAAGGGAATGGCAAGAATTATTCAACGTGATGAAAAGCAAGTACTTACATTCAAGAATAGTCTATCCAGCAAAGCTATCATTTAGAATGAAAGGGCAGATAAAGCGCTTCCCAGACAGCATATAAAGCTAAAGAAGTTCATGACCACCAAGCCCTTATTGTATGATATGTTAAAGGGACTTATTTAAGAAAAAGAAGACCAAAATTATGAATAGTAAAATGACAACAAACTCACAAATATCAACAACGGAATCTGAACAGCAAAAACAGGCAGGTAGATACACTGTGCTTCCTTGCACAACCAAAAGAAGAACAACGACAAATTTAAAAATAAAAAACAACCAGAACTGACAGAAATTGAACTGTATGGAAGTATGACAACCAAGGAGTTAAAGAAGAAACATTCATCCAGACTGGTAGGAGGGGCGAAGACAGGCAGCCAGGCATAGAGGACTCATGACAAGGTGGTGGTTGGCGGAGCCAGTGGTCCTACATTAACCTGCAGATAAACCAGGAGGAATAACTTAGGAGCAAGATAAACCACACAACCCAAGATTCCAACACAGGGAAATAAAGCTTCAAAACCTCTGACTGAAAAAAAACCTGTGGAGGTTGAGGAGGCAGGAGAAACCCCCAGCCTCACAGGGGAGTTCACTGGAGAGCCCACAGGGACCTAGAATGTACATAAAACCACCCCACCCAGGAATCAGTACCAGAAAGGCCCAATTTGCTTGTTAATGGTGGCAGAAGTGACTGAAAGCTGCCGGAGAGCTGAGCAACCAAGTTTGCTCCCTCTCAGACCCCTCCCCCACATACAGTGCAACAACCTAGCAATGTGGGTAGCCCTGCCCTAGTGAATACCTAAGGCTCTGCCCCTTAATGCATAACAGGCACACTGAGACAAAAAAGTAAATAAAGACTGAAATGAAAGAACAGATCAAAGCTATAGAAAAGAATACAACTAAGCAACAAAGAGATAGCCAACCTACCACATGCAGAGCTGAAAACACTGGTAATCAGGATGCTCACAGAACTGGTTGAGTATGGTAAAAAAAAAATACAGGAAAAAGTGAAGGCTATGAAAAGAGAAGTAAAGAAAAATGTACAGGGAACCAACAGTGATTGGAAGGAAACTGGGACTCAAATCAATGGTTTGGACTAGAAGGAAGAAATGAACATTAACCAGAAAAGAATGAAGAAATAAGAATTCAAAAAAATGAGGAGAGGCTTAGTAACCCCTGGTACAACTTCAAATGTTCCAACATCTGAATTATAGGGGTGCCAGGAGAAGTAGAAGACCAAGAAATTGAAAACTCACTTGAAAAATAATTAAGGGGAACTCCCCCAGTCTGGCAAAGGAAATAGACATCCAGGAAGTCCTGGAAGCTCAGAGAGTCCCAAACAAGTTGGACCTGAGAAAATACACACCAAGGCACATCATAATTGCATTACCCAGGATTAAAGATAAGGAGAGAATCCTAAAAGCAACAGGAGAAAAGGAGACAGTTACCTACAAAGGAGTTCCCATAAGACTATAAACTGATTTCTCAAAAGAAATCTGACAGGCAAGAAGGGGCTGGAAAGAAGTATTTGAAGTCATGAAAGTCAAGGACCTACATCCAAGGTTACTCTATCCAGCAAAGCTATCATTTAGAATGGTAAGGGCAGATAAAGTGCTTCCCAAATAAGGTGAAGTTAACAGAGTTCATCTTAACCAAGTTCTTATTCTATGAAATGTTAAAGGGACTTATCTAAGAAAAAGAAGATAAAAATATGAATATTAAAATTACAATAAACTCACAACTATCAACAAGTAGAACAGGAACAGAATCACAGAACTGGAGATCACATGGAGGGTTATCAGTGGGGAAGAGGAGGGGGGAATCGGGGAAAAGGTCATGGAATAAGTAGCATAAATGGTAGATAGAAAATAGACAGGGGGAGGTTAAGAATAGTATAGGAAATGGAGAAGCCAAAGAACTTGTATGTGTAACCCATGGACATGAACCCATGGACATGAAGGTAGGGGGGAATGTGGATGGAAGGGGTGTACTGGGCAGAGGGGAGTAAAGGGAGGGAATGGGACAACTGTAATAGCACAATCAATAAAATATATTTTAAGAAATAAAAAGCAAAAACAAAACTAAGCAGACAACTAGAACAGAAACAGAATCATAGATGTGTAGATCATTTGGAGGGTTATCAGTTGGGAGGGGGAAGAGGAGAATGGGGAAAAGGTACAGGGGTTAAGAAGCATAATTAGTAGCTACAAAATAGACAGGGGGTGTTAAGAATAAAATAGTAAGTGGAGAAGCCAAAAAACTTAGATGCACGGTCTATGAACATGAACTAAGTGGGGAGATTGCTGGAGGGAAAAGGAGGTACCAGGTAGAGGGGGACAAAAGGAGCAAAATTGGGACAGCTAATAGCATAACCAAAAAAATACACTTTAAAATATACTACAAGGTTACAGTAATCAAAACAGCATGGTACTGGCATTAAAACAGACACACAGATCTATGAAACCAAATAGAGAGCCCAGAAATAAATCCATACCTGTATGGTCAACCAATCTATGACAAAAGAAGCAGGAACATACACTGAGGTAAAGATAGTCTATTCAATAAATGATGTTGGGAAATTGGACAGATACTTGCAAAAAGTGGAACTAGACCACCTCCTTACACTATATACAAGAATAAACTCAAGATGGATTAAAGAATTTAAATGTAAGTCACACAACCATAAAACTCCTAGAAGAAAACAAAGGCAGTAAAATCTCTGACATTCCTCTTAGCAGTTTTTTCTTTTTTCTTTTATTTTACTGATTATGGTACTACAGTTTTCCTAATTTTTTCTCCCCTTTATCCCCCCTCTGCCCTGCAGCCCCCAGCCCTCCAGCCTACCCCCTGCCCCTGCCTTAGTTCATGTCTATGGGTTGTACATGTAAGTTTTTTGGCTTCTCTGTTTCCTATGCCATTTTAACCTCTCCCCATCTATTTGCCTACCATTTATGCTTCCTATTCCCTGTACTATTCCCCCTTCTATTCTTCCCATGCCCATCCCCACTGAAAACCCTCCATGTGATCTCCATTTCCCTGGTTCTGTTCCTGTTCTAGTTGTTTGCTTAGTTTGCTTTTGTTTTTTTAGGTTCAGTTGTTGATATTTATGAGTTTGTTGTCATTTTGCTGTTCATAGTTCTTGATTCCCTATTTCTTAGATAAGTCCTTTTGACATTTCATATAATAAGGGCTTGGTGATGATGAACTCCTTTAACTTGACCTTATCTGGGAAGCACTTTATCTGCCCTTATCATTCTAAATGATAGCTTTGCTGGATAGAATAACCTTCTATGTAGGTCCTTGCCTTTCATGACTTCATATACTTCTTTCCAGCCCCTTCTTGCCTGTCAGATTTCTTTTGAGAAATAAGCTTATAGTATTATGGGCACTCCCGTGCAGGTAAGTCTTTAATTTTGCTGCATTTGAGATTCTCTCTTTATCTTTAATCTTTGGTAATTTAATGATGATGTGCCTTGGTGTGTTCCTCCTTGGGTCCAATTTCTTTGGGACTCTCTGGCCTTCCTGAACTTCCTGTAAGTCTATTTCCTTTGCCAGACTGGGGGACTTTTCCTTCATTATTTGTTCAAATAAGTTTTCAACTTCTTGGTCTTCCTTTTCTCCTGGCACCCCTATGATTCAGATGTTAGAGCACTTAAAGTTGTCCCATAGGTTACTAAGCCGCTCCTCATTTTTTTTTGAATTCTTGTTTCTTCATTCTGTTCCAATTGGATGTTTATTTCTTCTTTTAGTTCTGAATCATTGATTTAAGTCCCAGTTTTCTTTCTTTCAGTCTTGGTTCCCTATATATTTTGCTTTATTTCAGCTTGCATAGCCTTCATTTCTTCCTTCATTTTGCAAGCGAGCTCGATCAATTCTGTGAGCATCCTGATTACAAGTGTTTTGAACTCCACATCAGATGGGTTTTCTGTCTCCTCATCACTTAGCTCTTTTTCTGAAGCTTTGATCTGTTCTTTAATTTGGGCCATATTTCTTTGTCTCGGCATACATGCTATGTTGTAAGGGGGTGGAGCCTTAGGTATTCACCAGAGTGGGGCAACCCTCTTTGCTGTGTTGTGACTCTGTCTGTCGAGGAGAGGTCAGAGAGAGAACAATGCCACTCATTTGCTCTGCTCTAACCCCAATTTTCAATAAACTCTCCTGTGAGACTGGGAGTTTCTCCCTCTGTGGCAACTGCCTCAGTATTTTACAGCCAGCTTTGATTCTTTAGTTTCCCTTTCAGCCAGCCCCACCTCGCTCACATGATCCACCACTTTGCCATGTGTCCTCTCTGCTTGGCTGCCCATCTCCTATCTCTATCTCTCCTACTGGTCTGGGTGAGTGTTTCTTTAACTCCTTGGTTGTTGGAGTTCCACGCTGTTTGATTTTCTGACACTTCTGGCTTTTTTATTGTTTTAAAATTGGTTGTTATCCTTCTTTTGGTTGTGCAAGGAAGTGCAGTGCTTCTACCTACACCTCCATATTGGCTGAAACTCAGCAATATTTTTTCTGACATATCTTCTCAAGCATGGGAAACAAAATAAAAATAAACAAATGGTACTACATCAAACCAAAAAGTTTTTGTACAGCAAGGGAAACCATCCACAAAACAAAATGATAACCTACTGAATGGGGAAGATATTTTCTAGTGATAATGTCCATTGATGGGTTAATATCCAAAAGACATAAGGAACTCAAAAAAGACAAATAATCCTATTTAAAAATAGGCAAAAGACCTCAATAGATAATTCTCCAAATAGGATACACAGATGGCCAATAAACAAATTAAACGATTCTCAATGTCACTAATTATCAGAGAAATACAAATTAAAACCACAATAAGGTACCATCTCGCACCTGTCAGAATGACTACTGCCAATAAATCATCAAACAACAAGTGTTGGTGAGGAGGTGGAGAAAAGGGAACCCTAGTAAACTGTTGGTTGGAATGCAGACTGGTACAGCCAGTATGGAAAACATTGTGGAAGTTCCTCAAAAAATTAAAAATGAGCCCTGGCTGGCATAGCTCAGTGGATTGAGCGCGGGCTGGGAAACAAAGTGTCTCAGGTTCGATTCCCAGTCAGGGCACATGCCTGGGTTGCAGGCCATGGTCCCCAGCAACCGCACATTGGTGTTTCTTTCTCTCTCTCTCTCTCTCTCTCTCTCCTTCTCCCTCCCTTTCCTCTCTAAAAATGAATAAATAAAATCTTTAAAAAAATTAAAAATGGAATTGCCTTATGATGCAGCAATTCCACTTGTGGGACTATATAGAAGAAACCCAAAACACTAATTTAAAAGAACATATGCCCCTCTATGTTCATTAAACCATTATTTACAATAGCCAAGGTATGGAAGCAACCTAAGTGCCCATCAATAGACAAGTGGATAAAAAAGCTGTGGTACATTTACATAATGGAACACTACACAGCCATAAAAAAAGAATGAAATTTTACCTTTTGTGACAGCATGGATGGACTTAGAGGGTATTATGCTAAATGAAATAAGTCATATAGAGAAAGGCAAATAGCATCTATATGTGGAACTTGAAGAACAAAATATACCAACAAACAAAATAGAAACGGATTCATAGGTACAGAGAACAGTCAATAGGTTGACAAAGGGTAGGGGAGTTGGGGGACTGTGTGAAAAAGGTGAAGGGATTAAGAAGTACAAATTGGGCCCTGGCTTGTGTGGCTCAATGGATTGAGCTTGGGCCTGTGAACCAAAGGGTCCTGGTTCAATTCGCAGTCAGCACACATGCCTGGGTTGCAGGCCAGGTCCCCAGTAGGGGGTATGAGGGAGGAAACCACACATTGATGTTTCTCTCCTCCTCTTTCTTCTCTTCCCTTCTGTTTAAAATCTTTTTTTAAAAAGAAGTACAAATTGGAAGTTACAAAATAGCCACAGAGATGTAAGTTACAGCATAAGAATATATTCAATAATATTGTGATGACTATATTGACTATGTATGGGGCCAGGTTGTACTTGAAATGTTGGAGGAACACTCTGTAAAGTACAGTCTTAACTGTCTAACCCCTATGCCATATATCTGAAACTAATACAGAATAACATTGAATGTAAACTGTAATTGAAAAATATAAAAAACCTTACTCATTATTTTCACATAATTATAACATTTACATTTTTATATCAATCATCTTGTAAAATGAAACTAAAGTATTCTACAGCTTATATTATCCAATAAATCTATTTGTTAAAAAATATTAGCAAAGTTCACAGTTAAGTTGGTTGTAAACTTTAGTATGTAGCTAAGAATACACATGAGATCTGAAGCAGGTGCTCTTGTGCAACTGAATTTAAATGAATAATCCAGATGTGGCTGCTGGGTATTTTGGCCTTGCTTTGTTTTGCTTAATTACTATCAAATAACATACCTCAGTGAAATCTTTACCTAATAAACTTTGACTGCAAGTATATTTCTTACAATAAATCAAATTCCATTTTTCTAAAAAAATGTATGTTGACATATAATATATTAGTTTCACATATTCAGTATAGTATTAGATATTTATATACCTTACAAAGTGATCACCCTGATAAGTCTAGTCCCCACCTGCACCATACATAATTATTACAATGTTATTGGCTTATGTTCCCTATGCTACATTTTACATCCTTGTGACTAATTTTGTAACTAACAGTTGGTACTTCTTAATCCTCTTTACCTTTTCCATGCATCCTCCTACCATCAGTTTGTGCTCTGTACCTATGAATTTGTTTCTGGTTTGTTTGTTTATTTTGTTTTTAGATTTCACAGATAAGTGAAATCATACAATATTTGTGTTTCTCTATTTCACTGAGCATAATACCCTCCATCCATGTTATCTCAAGTGGCAAGATTTCATTCTTCTTTCCTTTGTATATATGTCTCACATTTCCTTTATCATTTGTTTATCATTAGGAACCTAAGTTGCTAAGTGAGAAAAGCCAGTCAGAGCAAGACAAGTACCATATGATTTCACTCATATGTGGACTGTAATGAATACAAACTAACAAACGAAATAGAACAGACTCATAGAGAACATACTGACAGCTGTCAGAGGGGAGGGTTGTTGGGAGGGCTGGGTGTGAAAGGTGAAGGGATTAAGCACAGACAACAGTGTGGTGATTACCAGAGGGAAGGTGGGGTGGGCAGGAATCACTGGTGTCGGAAGGAGACTTGGAGTGATGAACGGCACAATGCAATACACAGATGATGTGTACACGTGAAACCTGTATAATTTTATTAACCAATGTCTGCCAATAAATTCAATTAAAAAAATTTTTTGAAAAGGTATGCTGTCACTCAGCTCCCAGAAGAAATGAAGTCCTGGGATTCAGCTTAGGGCTCTCATTCCTGATTCCAAGTTGGGGTGGTTTAGAGGTGGCTGGGGTCCTGAGACGGCTTCCAGAGGGGCAGGCGGGGGGGGGGGGGCGGTGGAGTCCCCACCCTGTTGGCGGAGGCAGGGAGCCTTAGGGCGACAGTCGCTTGTGGGGACCACAGCAGCAGCCGCCGCCGCTAACCTGGGAGAGCCCCATCCCACGGCTGTGCTCACTGGGACCCGGGGCGTGCTGCTGCCCCACGCAGTCCACTCACGACATAAAGTCTGCTGGTGCCCTGGCGGAGGGAGGACCCAATAGTGGGGGAGGAAAGGAGGAATGGGATCCAGCCTTCCGGAGCTTAGGAGAGCTAAGGCAGTGCCCTGCCTGCAGAGCCTGTCCCGCCTCTGGTGCTGGCCGAGCCCCGTTTCTGCCTTTCCTTCCAAATCTTTCATTTTTGTCCTCAGCAGGTGTTTTCAGAAAGGTGACCATAAGTTTCATTTTATTTCTCTTGTCTTGGCATAATTATTAATTCTGTCTCTTTTATTACTCAAGTTGGCCCAGTTTGAAGGTAAATTTTTTAATTTCGTTTATAGCGCACCAATCATGTGCCTAACTGAGTAGTAAATTTCTGATTCAGAAGTAAACTTAAAGTCACTGCCCCTTGTTTACTTTAACCTTGGCAAGGGGAAAGAGTCAATAAACAGAGTAATAAATTTCTCATATACTACCAGGTATAAATTAAGTGCTGAGATGGACCATAATGCTTAGTGGCATTAAGCACATTGATGATGCTGTGCAGCCATCCCTACCATCTACCTCCAGAACTTTCTCATCTTCCCAAATTGATGCTCTGTTCCCATGGCCTCCCACAGCCCCTGGTACCCACCATATATATCTTCTGTCTCTATAAATCTGACTCCTGTAGGACCTCCTATTAGTGGAATCATGTATTTGTCTTTTTGTGTCTGTTTGTTGTTTTGTTTTGTTTTGTTTTTACTGACTATAGTGTCCCTAATTTTCATCCACATTGTAGAAGGTATCAGGATTTCTTTAAAAAATAATGATATTCCATTGTATCGACAGACCTCATTTATTTACCCCTGAATGTGTTGATGGACACTTGGGTGGTTTCCACCTTTTGGAAATTGTGAATTATGCTGCTATGAATATGAGTATGCAAATATCTGTTCAAGTCTTTGATTTCAATCCTTTTGGGTATATACCCCTAGAGAATTTTAAGCTAAAAAATGGCTTTTTCTTCAGATTGTAACTGCTATTACCACAATGGCCACCAGAGGGCACAGCTTTTCCAAGACTTCTCAGGCCAAGCTAAAACCACAGGTCAAAAAAACAAACCAAAAACAACAACAATAATAACAACAACAAAAACAGAAAAACCAGGCCAGGAACCAAGCACCCTGCTGCCTAAGAGGGCAGGCCATGGTCTGAGTTAGTGAGGGATGTGGGTGTGGGACACAGATAGAGGTGTGGTTCAGTGAAACATTTTTGTGCTGAAGAAACAAAATTTCAAGATGAGCTAAAGATAAAGTGTAAAACAAAACAAAACTAATAAAAATCTTTGAAGGAATTTACAAGGCTGTTTTTACTACCAAGGGTTGAAAATATTTTTTAAACCCCAAAACAAAAAACTAAAACAGGAAATTATTGATATCTTTAGTAAATATGTCATTGATATTTTAATAGGGATTGCATTGAATCTATAAATTGCTTTGGGTAGTATGTACATTTTGATGATGTTAATTCTTCCAGTCCATGAACATAGGATATGTTTCCATTTGTTTGTATCTTCCTTAATTTCTTTCTTCAGTGTTGGTAGTTTTCTAAGCACAGGTCTTTTATCTCCTTGGTTAGGTTTATTCTTAAGTACTTTATTTTTCTTGTTGCTGTAGCAAATGGGATTTTTTCCTGATTTTTGTTTCTGATATTTCATTGTTGGTATACAAAAATGCCTTTCATTTATGAATATTGACTTTGTATCCTGCTGCTTTGCCAAATTCACTTATTAGGTCAAGTAGTTTTTTGGTGGAGTCTATAGGGTTTGCTATGTACACTATCATGTCATCTGCAAACAATGACGGTTTTACTTCCTCCTTTCCAATGTGGATGCTATTTATTTATTTTTCTTGTCTGATCTCTGTGGCTAGGACCTCCAATACTATGTTGAATAGAAGTGGTGAAAGCGGACATCCTTGTCTTGTTTCTGATCTCAGTGGGAAAGCTTTTAGTTTCTGCCCATTGAGTATGATGTTGTCTCCTTTGGTAAATATTCATCTTTATTTTCTTCTAGTGGTATGCTATTCCAGGCTTTTTACATTGAACTTTTTTATCCATCTGGAATTTGGTTGTAAGGGTTGAAGTGAAGATCAAAACGTTTTTTTTCCAAATGAGTAGCCAGTTGTTCCAGATCCATTTACTGAATAAGCAGCTGTTTACATTCAGATTTGAGGGTCCTCATTTATTTTTTTTAAGATTTTATTTATTTATTTTTAGAGAGGGGAAGGGAGGGAGAAAGAGAGGGAGAGAAACATCAGTGTGTGGTTGCCTCTCAAGCACCTCCAATTGGGGACCTAGCTTGCAACCCAGGCATGTGTTCTGACTGAGAATCAAACTAGTGACCCTTTGATTCACAGTCTACTGCTCAATCCACCAAGCCACACCAGCCAGGACTGAGGGTCCTCACTTATAAATACAAAATAACTATATTTGAGTTTGTTTAAAGATTTTTGTTTCTTATTCTAAATCTATCTTTTTTGTTATCTGTACAATGATGATATTGTCATAATATTCTTCCCATCCAGGAAAACTTATCTGTTTATTTCTTAGTATCCCTTTAAAAATGTATTATTTCATTCATATTAACCCTTTACAGTTATTATCAATTTTATTTCTACATTATACACAGTTTGGGTTGACATTATAAAATGAGTCATTTCCTGGTTATATTTTCTGGCAAATGCTGGCCTATAGGAAAGCTATTAGTATTTATGTACTTATGTTGTATCCTATTACCTTCCTGAATTTCTACTAACTCTAATGGTTTTTCAGCTAGATTTTCTAAAATAAATAAGGTTATCATCATAAATATAGATAATTTAATCTCCTTTTCTCATGATACTTATTGTTCTAATTTTTTCTTGTTATATTGTGATAGGTAGAAGATCTAAGTGTTAACTAACAATGACAACAGGTATTCTAATAATGTCAACATATTCTTTCCTTAATTGTGTTTTCATGTTAACCATAGTGCAATGGCTGAGGAAAAATGACTAATTATTAGGAAAGTATGATTTTTTCACACTTAATAATTAATAGCAATGTCTGACATTTACTGGATTCTTACTATCTGCTAGTCACTCTTCTAAGCATTTTACAAAATTGTTTCACTTAATTCTTTCAAAAATCCCTCATTGGTAGGTGCTGTGGTAATTGACATTTACATAGGAAGAAACTTGGGCTCAAAGAACCCCCCCCAAAAAGCCATGGAAGAATCAGGATTTAAATGTATGTTATAGAACTTGTGACCCTGTGTGTTTACTGTTTGCTCCTAGACAATAAAAACATCCTTCCACTACTAACTTAGTTTTGATAACAGGGATAGGTCAAGAGTTTATCAAAGAACTTTCTGCCTTTTTTAGAGATAAAAGTGTACTATTTTTTCTTTCATTTACTAAATTTTGTTTAAAAGACTTCTAAATGTTCAGTAGAGTACTGGAAATGGAAAGAAAAATGTCTTGGAGCTTTTACCAATTTCTGAGGTTTAAACATTCCTATGACTGATTTCAAGCTATCAATTTGACATCGTTTAATGAGGAGATGGGAAGGGATCAACTCTGTTGGATCTTGTGGCCCAGCTGCCAACACTGATTCATACTTGCATTCCTGACATAAACCTTTAAAGGCATGGTGAATTATTTCTTTAATATGCACACATACATACACAATACACAACACAGGGTATATACTGTACTGTCACTTAACACCCTTAATGGGGCTTGTAGAGCCTTGTAATCAAGCACATCAATTTTTCAGCAGCAAAAATGCTCTAATGTTCACTATTCTAATATTTACTAAATACTATAAAGAAGCTCACATTATTTTGAGTAAACTTAGTTATCAACCTATTTTTGGTGCTAACCATACCCAAAAAATTCAATTTGCAGAACTTTGATTTTCAGAATTATGGATAAATTTTGTGAACTTTGATTTTATTTATTATTTTTGCTCTATGTTTTGTGAAGTTGGCCTTTAAGTGTTTTCTAGATTGTCAGCTTTCATATTAGAGTTGGAATGTTTATAGAATGATCAGAAGATTTTCCATCTATTTTAGAAATATTCGCCTATTTCTTGAACTTTTGAAGTTGAAAAATGGCATAACCATTAGGAATTGACCATTTGGGGAGAGATTATTTTGGATAATATCTTTAGTTTTTTCTTTTATTATTTATTTATTCATTCAGGTGTTCTATTCTTTCCTGAGTCAATGTCTGTAACATATATATTTGTAGAAAGCTCAATTTCACTGAGATTTTCAAAAATCTCAGCACAGAGTTGCACATCATATTCTATTATTTAAAAATCCCTCTCCAAGGATCCAAGATGGTGGCAGAATAGGTGGACGTAGTATTCACCTCTGCCCAGGACCAAATTAGAATTACAACTGAAATACAGAACAATCATCCTAAATAACTAACTGAAGACTACCTGAACAGAAGTTTATAATCAAAGATACAGAAGAAGCCACATAAAAACTGTCAAGTAAGGTAGAGACATGAAAAGGGCTGGTCCCACTCCCATGAGCAGTGAGCAGTGGCTGAGAATCCAGAGAGCTATCTCAGCTGCAAAGGGCACCCCCTGAGGGGCATGAGGGGTCTCAACCCCATGAGAGCTCCCCAGCCTGGAGCACCAGAATAGGGAAGAAGCACCCACATAGCATCTGGCTATGAAAGTCAGCCAGGGTTCTGTCTACCAGGGAGAGACAGAATCTGCTAGAAACCCTGTCACCCTTTTAAAGAGCCAGCACACAGAATCTCATTGGCAGTCACTCACCCTGTGCTCGGGGAGAGGGAGGGTAGAACTGAATAGAGTCCTGTAAGGAAAGACTGGGTTTGTGGCTCTGGAGAGATAGCTGAAGAGACAGCTGCCAGGGTCCCTGTGCTGAGTCCCTCTTTCACCCTGCAAATGCTAACTTTGTTGGGCGGAGGACTCCCCTCCACACAGCATCAGCCTTGGGAAATGCAGTGACTCCACCCTCTTTATTGCACTACCTTGCAAAACTCACAACCTAAGAAGGAGTCAGCTGTCAGGGCCCAGGGTGTAGAGGTCCAGCAGACTGAAGGAAGGTCAGGATTGAGCTGTGTGGCTCTGGAGCACAAGTCATTCATGCACCTTCCTGTGAGCCTGACCAGCACCTCCCCCTCACAGGAGACCCACTATTTCACCCTCCAGACTCCTGGTAGCCTTGCCCTGCCATAGTTGAGCTTTCCAGGAGATCCAGGAAGAATCAGGGACACTGTGAGTTTTGTGGCTCTGGGACTGGAACCATTTTTCTCTCACATGCCCAATTGGTGCAGAACCCTCCTATCACACAGCCAAATCTTGGTCAGAATGGGCCTGATAAACCCTGCTGGTCTCACTCTGAAGACTCCCTGAGACCCTTCCACACCATGAGTATCTGTGGGCACCTGGCATGTGCAGCTAGCCTTGGTGTACTGCATGACTTTTGCAGAGTGGCCTCAGAGCCAGTACTGACTCCAAGTTTGAACTTGTATCAATCTGAAGAATGCCACCCACCCCACCTGGTGACTCACTGAGACTCTTCCTCATGCATCTTGATCACCACCAGAGGCACTTTTAGTGAAAGACACTAACAGGGAGCCAGTAGGCAGAGGCAAGCGGAGGCAGATCTTGGAGTGCCATGAGCGTTTTACTGACTAGCCCTCAGGTGTGGTGCTAATGTGAGCAGGCCTTGGTGCACAGCTTGGCCCTTTGCATACACACGCAGGGCCAGCAGAGGCAGCCACACACTTTGGGCCATTTTGTACCTCTAAATATGTTACCAGGGCCAGTTACAGGCAGTGTGTGACATTGGCCTGCAACAGAGTTCCTACCAAGAGGCCCCAGAACCAAACACCTAGTGATGAGCTTCAGAAAACATAAGAGCAGGATTCAATTAGCTTCACAAACTGAAAATCCAAAGGGAGATTTTGGCAGGCACCAGACCCTGCTGAGTCAAATTCCACTTCAGGTGGTCAGCATCTACACAACAACTCATAAATTGTGGTTGAAGTTGATCCTCACCATCAGCTAGAGTGAAGGTTGAGCCCATACATGAATGGGTCAAGTGCTATCAAGACTCAGTTACAACAGGAGGGCCCACATAACATGCACAAGGGACATTCCTAAAGCACTCAACTCAGATGCTCAAGGAGATTGCACCACTGGGTCCCAAAGGACACCTACTACAACAGACCACCCTACCAAAACTGGAAGACATAGCAGATCTATAAGAAACAAACACAAAGAGGCAGCCAAAATGGAGAGACAAAGAAACATGCCCCAGATGAAAGAACAGAAGAAATCTCCAGAAAAAGAGCTAAATAAAATGTAGCAATCCACCAGATAAAGAGTTCAAAAAAACAGTAGTTATAAGGATGTTCAAAGAACTTAGTGAGAAATTCAACAGCATGAAAAAGAACATAGAAATGATAATAACCAATCAGATATGAAGTATACAATAAAAAGTAAAATAAAGTGAAAAATACACTAAAAGGAATAAGCAGTGGGTAGGATAAAGCAGAGAATCAAAACAGAAATTTGGAAGACAAAGTAACAGAACACACCCAATCAGAGAAGCAATAAGAAAAAAGAATTTAAAAATTTAAGGATAGTGTCAGGGACCTTTGGGACAACATAAATTGTAACAACATCCACATGATAGGAATACCAGAAGGAAAAGAGAGAAAGCAAGGGATTGAGAACCTATCTGAAGAAATAATGACTGAAAACTTTCCTAACCTGGTGAAGGAAAATGACACATAGGACCAAGAAGTGAAGAGAGTCCCAAATAAGATCAACCCAAAAAATCTCACACAAAGACACATCATAATTAAAATAGCAAAGGTTAAATATAAAGACAGAATCTTAAAAGCAACTAGAGAAAGACAGTTGCCTACAAGGGAGCTCCCATAAGAATGTCAGCTGATTTTTTCTACAGGAACATTTCAGGACAGATAGACCTGGCATGAAATATTAAAAGTGATAAAAAGCAAGCACCTACAAGAAAGACATTTACCTAACAAGACTATTATTTAAAATTGCAGAAAAAAAACAAAGAGATTTCCCATAAAAAAAAAAAAGCAAAAGACTTCATTACCACCAAACCAATATTACAAAATATGTTAAAGGCTCTTCCTTAAGAAGAAGAAAAAAACTAGAGGAATAGGTATAAAGAATAAAATGTGAATAAATATGTACTTATTAATAATCACTCTAGTGTAAATAGCTTAAATGCTCTAATCAAAAGACATAGGATACCTAAATGAACAATAAAATAACACCCATATATATATACTGTCTACAACAGACCCACCTCAAAACAAAAGATACACACACACTAGAAGTAAAAAGATTTTTTTAAATATTGTATGCAAATGACATTTTTTAAAAAGAAGGGAAACAATACTTACATGAGATAAAATATGGGTTTAAGACTTCTGGCCAAGATAGAGGCGGAGGTAGGTACACTGTGCCTCCTCACACAACCTAAAGAAGGACAAAAACAAATTAAAAAAAAAAAACACTCAGAACCACCAGAAAATCTAACCATATGGAAGTCTCAAAAACCAAGGAGTTAAAGAAAAAAACATTCACCAAGACAGAGATGGGCAGCTGAGGCAAAGAGGACACACAGCAAGGCGGTGGCTGGAGGACCAGGCATTCCCACATGTGGGTGTGGATAAACTGGAAAGATCACCTGGGAGTAAGACAGACAGAGAAACCCAGGCTTCCAGTGCAGGAAAAGAAAGCCTCAAAACCTCTGACTAAAAAACCTCTGGGGCTTGCAGGGGCAGAAGAAACTCTCAGACTCACAGGAAAGTTCATTGGAGATGTACACAAACACACCCACCTTGGAATCAGCACCAGAAGAGCCCAATTTGCTTTTGGGTAGTGAGCGAAGTGACTGAAAGCCGGCAGAGAACCAGGTACGCGGCCTTTTTCCCTCTTGGATCCCTCTTCCACATACAGTGCCAAAACTCAGCTGAACGGGTTGCCCTACCCTGGCAAATACCTAAGGCTCTACCCCTTACAATGTTATAGGTTCTCCAAGACAAAGAAATATGGCCCAAATGAAAGACAATATCAAAGCTCCAAAAATAAAACTGAGGGATGAGGAGGTAGCCAAACTATATCAGATGCAGAGTTCAAAACACCGGTAATCAGGATGCTCACAGAAATGATTGAGTATGGTTAAAAAAACAGAGGAAGAAGTGAAGGCTATGCAAAGTGAAATAAAGAAAATTATACAAGGAAGCAAGAGTGAGAGGAAGAAAACTGGGACTCAAACCAATGATTTGCAGCAGAAGGAAGAAAGGAACATTCAGCCAGAACAGAATGAAGAAACAAGAATTCAAAAAAATGATGAGAGGCTTAGGAACCTCCAGGACATCTTTAAACATCCCAACATCCGAATCATAGGGGTGCCAGAAGGAGAAGAGGAAGACCAAGAAATTGGAAACTTATTTGAAAAATAATGAAAGCAAAACTTCCCCAATCTGACAAAGGAAATAGACTTCTAGGAAGTCCAGGAAGCTCAGAGAATCCCAAAGAAGTTGGACCCAAGGAAATACACACCAAGGTACATCATAATTACATTACCCAGGATTAAAGATAAGGAGAGAATCTTAAAAGCAGCAAAAGGAGACAGTTACCTACAAAGAAGTTCCCATAAGACTGTCAGGTGATTTCTCAAAAAAAACCTTGCAGGCAAGAAGGGGCTGGAAAGAAATATTTGAAGTCATAAAAGGTAAGGACCTACATCCAAGATTACTCTATCCAGCAAAGCTATCATTTAGAATGGAAGGGCAGATAAAGTGCTTCCTAGATAAGGTCAAGTTAAAGGAGCTCATCATCACTGAGCCCTTAATATATGAAATGTTAAAGGGATTTATTTAATAAAAAGAAGAAGATCAAAACTCACTATGAACATTAAAATGACAATAAACTCACAACCATCAACAACTGTACATTTAAAAAATAAAATAAAAAACAAACTAAGCAAATAACTAGAACAGGAACAGAATCACAGAAATGGAGATCACATGAAGGGTTATCAGTGGGGAGGGGGAAGAAGGAGAATGGGGGAAAATGTATAAGGAATAAGAAGCACAAATGATAGGTAGAAAATAAACAGGGGGAGGTTAAGAACAGTATAGGAAATGCAGAAGCCAAAGAACTTATATGTATGACCCATGGACATGAACTAAGGTGGAGGAATGAGGAAGGGGGGTACAGGGTCACAGGTGATAAAGGGGAGAAAAATAGAACTGTAATAGCATAACCAATAAAATATACTTTAAAAAAATTAGGAAAGGACCAGAATAAACACTTCTCCAAAGAGGACATACAGATGGCCAATAAGCATATGAAAAGATGCTCAATGTCATTAATCATGAGAGAAATATAAACTGAAACCACTATGAGATCCCACCTCAAACCTGTCAGAATGACCATCATCAATAAATCAACAAACAAGTCCTGGCAAGTATGAGGAGAAAAGGAAACCCTTGTGCACTGTTGGTGGAAATGCAGAATTGTGTAGCCACTATGGAATACTGTAGGGAGTTACCTCAAAAAATTAAAAATAGCCCTGGATGGTGTGGTTCAGGGGACTGAGTGCTGGCCTGTGAACAAAAGAGTCTCTGGTTCAATTCCCAGTTGGGGCATATGCCTGGGCTGGAAGCCAGGTCCCCAGTGAGGGGCATGCAAGACACAACCACACACTGATGTTTCTCTCCCTCTCTTTTTCCTTCCCTTCCCCTCTCTCTAAAAATAAATAAATAAAATATTTTTTAAAAAAATAAAAAATGGCTCTGACCAGTGTGGCTCAGTTAGTTGGGTGTCAACCTGCAAAGTGAAAGGTCATGGGTTCAATTTCCAATCAAGGTACGTGCTGGTTTGTAGGTTCGGTGCCCAATGAAGGCACATACAAGAGGCAACTGATTGATGTTTTTCTCTCACATTGATGTTTCTCTCCCTCCATTTCTCCCTCCCTTCCTCACTGTCTAAAAATAAATAAAATATTTTAAATACTTAAAAATGGAACTTTCTTATGACCCAGTGATTGTACTTCTGAGAATGCATCTGAAAAAACCTGAAACACTAATTCAAAAAACACATATGCACCCTTATGTTCATTGCAGCACTATTTACAATAGCAAAGATTTGGTAACAGCCAAAGTGTCCATCAGTAAATGAGCAGATAAAATGTACCATGGTACATTTACACAATGGAATACTATACAGCCATTAAAAAGAAGGAACTCTTACCCTTTGCAACATAATGGATTGACCTGGAAAACATTATGTTAAGTGAACTAAGCCAGTCAGAGAAACCCATATGATTTCACTCATATGTGGAATCTAATGAACAAAATGAATTAACAAGCAAAATTTAGACAGACTCATAGACAGAGACCAGGATGACAACTGTCAGGGAGGGAACTGAGTATGGGGTAGAGGGATTGAAAAGAGTATATGGGGGAGGGAATAAATGTTGATGGACGGAGACTTGACCTGGGGTGGTGAATACACAATATAGTGTACAGATGACATATTATAGAATTGTGCACCTGAAACCTATATAATTTTGTTAACCAGTGTCATCCTAATAAATTCAATGAAAAGGAAAGAATAAAATAAAATGCTAAAAGAAACATTAATTAGCCTACTGGTCTTGGTTTCTAATGGTCCTAAACTGTACATTTTAAAATGGTAAAACAAAACAATGTTCTCAGTATGTCTTCTAATAAAGAAACCAGAGCTCATTAAAGAACTGGTTGATCCAGAGCTGCGACAGGAAAAACACAAAATGAAATTAGACCATCTTGTAATGGGAGCATTTTAAATAGACACAGTAGTCAACTTGAGGAAATTTTTAAGGGCCAAACCTGGAACAATTCGAGCAAAATAAATAAATAATTGTTGTATTGGATTATAACTGATGGAATTAAATAAATATCTTGAGTACATACTGATTTAAATAAATAACTGAACATATAAATAAATGAGAGAGAAGGGGCATTCTTCCTTACAGAAGAATTTCAATTAATAAATGTACAATAAATGAGAGAAATAGAAAGTCATCATTAAAAAAAAAAACACACTACAATTGCCGCAGGCAAGATGCATTGATAGATGCCAAAATTCATGCATGAAATTTTGATGAGAAATGGATTATTTTCTAAATCTCAAAATATCTCCTTACAAGATATTTATTCATTACCAAATGGAAAACATTAACTTACTCCATGCAATGGAGTAACCTGGCAAATACCACCTTAATAACTATTAACATCACCAATAATAAGACATATTGACATCATGTAGCCCTTGAGATGTGGCACTGGGAAGGACATAACATCACTTCTGTGGTGCTTTTGCCAAAAAGGATAACCTCAGTCTAATCATCAGGGGGGGAAATATCAGGTAAATTAAAGGCCTATGTACAGATAATTGACTGATACTCATCAAAAATAATAAGGACATAAAATATACAAACAGGCTGACCTATCACAGATCTCAGAAGACTAAGGCATGTGACCACTAAATGTAGTGTCCTGGACCAGAAAAATGGTAAACAAAGGTCTGTAATTTGGTTAATAATAGTGTATCGATGTGAGTTTCCTAGTTTTGATCATTGGACTGTTTGTAAAATGTTATCATTGGAGGAAGTGTATAAGAACTCTTGGACTATTTTCCCAACATTTTCATAATTCTAAAATTATTTCACAGTACAAAGTGAAATAGAAGCATCCCAGCACTTTCCTAACTCAAAGATTTTCTCTTACTCGATGCAGAGTCTCTACTGAGTCTGTGCCTGAGTGGTTCCTCCACCATTTCTCCTTCAAGGACCACAGAATGGCACTGATTTCCAGTGTCTGAAATAATGCTTCAGACATTTTATCTGGTTTGATTGTTACTTGCTTCAAGCAGGAGAGTAAATCCATCTAGGCTGGAAGTTATAATGGGGATATCTTAATTCCATATTTACAAACACAAACTGATCATTGGAATGGTCATAATTACCAGAAGAATTTGTGTTGGGAAAAGCCTTTCCAACATTAACTGAATTGATCCAAATGATTCCTGGGTTCTTTCTCTTTTCAGTAGAGTTAAGCAGTTTTATTTTTTTCCTTTTTTATTCATTGGAATCCTTTTATTTTTTATTTTTAAGCTATGGTTGATGTACAATATTATATTAGTTTTAGGTGTACAACCCTGTAGTTAGACATTTATATAATCTACAATGTGATCACCTGATAAAACCAGAGCCCATCAGACACCATACAGTCACTACAATATTATTAACTGTACGTGTATTTTCTATGCTGTAATCTACATCACCCTAGTAATTTTTCAACCACTAATTTACACTTCTGAATTTCTTCATTTCTTTTTTTAACTATAGAACAATTTTTTTAGTTTTATTGAGAAATAATGGACATACGTCACTGTATAAGTTTAAGAAATACAGCATGATGGTTTGATTTAGATATAATGGCCAAGATACAGAAGAAACCTAACTGTCCATCAATGGATGGATGTATAAAGAAGTTGTGAGATTATCTATCCATGTATCTATGTATCTATTCCTCCAATGGAATATAATTCAGCCATTAAAATGAGAAAATCTTACCATTTGCAATAACATGGATAGAACTTGAAGGCATTATGTTAAAAGAAATGTCAGACAGAGAAAGACAAATATTGTATGATCTAACATATGAATTTCTTCACTTCTTTCACCCATGTTCCCAACTCTTCTCCCATCTGACAAACATCAAAATGCTTCCTGCATCTATGAGTCTGCTTTTGTTCTGCTTGTTGTCTATTTTATTTTCTAGATTCCACATATTAACAAAATAACCCGGTGCATACTCTCTGGGTCCATCATGTTGCAGATGGCAAAATTTCATTCTTTTTTATGGAAGAATCATATTCCATTGCATATATGCACCACTTTTTCATCCAATCATCTATCGATGGACACTTATGTTGCTTCTATATCATGGCTATTGTAAATAATGCTGCAACCAACATATGTGTTTTGGGTTTCTTCAGATAAATACCTAAAAGTAGACTTGCCGGAAGTAGAGTTGCTGGAGTTCCTTCTTTATCTTTCACTATAGTCTTTGTTTTGTTGTTGTTGTTGTTATTGTTTTAATTTTTATTTGCTGATTTTAGAGAGAGGAAGAGGGAGAGAAGGAAACATTGATTGGTTGTTTCAATTATTTATGCATTCATTGCTTGATTCCCGTTTGTAAAAGATTATATTTATTTATTTTTAGAGAGAGGGAAAGGAAGGGAGGGAGAAAGAAAGGGAGAGAAACATTGATTGGTTGTTTCTTATATGCATGCCAACCAGGGAATAAGCCTACAACCCAGGCATGTGTCCTGACTAGGGATTGAACTGGTGACCATTAGCTTTGTGGAATAATGCTCAACTAACTGAGCTACACTGGTCAGGGACATTGTTTGATTTCTCTGTGTGCCTTGACCAGGGATTGAACCCACAAAGTTGGCATATTGGAACAATGCTCTAACCAACTGAGCTACCTGGTCAGGGCTATAGATTTTGTTTTGAAATCTATTTTGGCTGTTATAAGTATTAATATTCCCAGCTTTTTTGGTTTTGTTTCCATTTTCATGAGATATCTTTTTCCATCCTTTTACTTTAGCCTGTATGTGTCTTTCAATCTGAAGTGAGTCTCTTGTAGACAGCATATGTAAGGGTCTTATTGTGTAATCCATTTAGTCACTGTATGTATTTTAAATGTAGCATTTAATCCATTTTCATTTAAAGTAATTGTTGACAGATATTTATTGCCATTTTATTACTCTTATTTTATCTCTTTCTTCTTCTTAAAGAAGACCCTTTAGCCCTGGCTGGTGTGGCTCAGTGGATTGAGCACTGGCCTGTGAACCAAATGGTTGTGGGTTTTATCCCCAATCCGGTTACATGCCTAGATTTGGGCCAGGTCCCCAGTAGGGGGCACATAAGAGGCAACCACACATTGGTGTTTTTCTCCCTCTCTTTCTCCTTCCATTCCCTTCTGTGGAAGGAAGGAAGGAAGGAAGGAAGGAAGGAAGGAAGGAAGGAAGGAAGGAAGGAAGGAAAGAAAGAAAGAAAGAAAGAAAGAAAGAAAGAAAGAAAGAAAGAAAGAAAGAAAGAAAGAAGAAAGGAAGGGAGGGAGGGAGGGAGGGAGGGAGGAGGGAGGAAAGAGAGAGGGCAGAGGAAAGAAAGATTACTTAATGGTTGGGTACTGGTTGATGTTGATGAACTCTAGTATTTTCATGTATGTGAACTTCTTTATCTGTCCTTCAATTCTAAATGATAGCTTTGCTGGGTAGAGTGATCTTGGTTGTAGGTCCTTGCTTTTCATCACTTTGAATATTTCATGCCAATCACTTCTGGCCTTCAAAGTTTCTTTTGAGAAATCAGGTGACAGTCTTATGGGAGCTCCCTTGCAGGTAACTAACTGCTTTTCTCTTCCTGCTTTTAAGATTTTCTCTTTGCCATTAGCCTTTAGCATTTTAATTATGATATGTCTTTATGTGGGCCTCTATAGGGTCATCTTGTTTGGGACTCTTTGTGTTTCCTGGACTTGTATGTCTGTTTCCTTCACCAGGTTAGGAAAGTTTTCTTTCATTATTTTTTCAAATAGGTGTTCAATTTCTTGCTCTCTCTCTTCTCCTTCTGGTAACCCCATGATACAAATATAGGTATGTTTGAAATTGTTGCAGAGGCTCCTTACACTATCCTCATTTTTTTCCCTTTTTGCTGCTCTAAAAGGCTGTATTCTGCTTCCATATATTTTAAATCACTGTTTTTGATTCCTTGCTTTATCTACTCTACTGCTGATTTTCTGTAACATTTATTTCAGTTAGTGTATCCTTCATTTCTGTCTGGTTCTTTTCATAGTTTCCATGTCCTTTTGTATGCTGTTGAGGTTCTCACTAAGTTCCTTGAACAGTTTTTTTTAAAGCTTTTTTTTAAGATTTTATTTATTATTTTTTAGAGAAAGAAGGGAGGGAGAAAGAGAGAGAGAGAGAAACATCAATGTGCGGTTGCTGGGGATCGTGGCCAGGCATGTGCCCTGACTGGGAATTGAGCCTGCGACACTTTGATTCACAGCCTGTGCTCAATCCACTGAGCTACTCCAACCAGGGCTACCTTGAACAGTTTTATAACCATTGTTCTGAACTCTGTATCTGGTAGTTTGCTTGCCTCCTTTTCATAGAATTCTTTTTCTGAAGATTTCTCATTTTCTTTCCTTGGGGACCTGCTTTTTTCTTTTAAATAGTTTAATTCTTATTGTATTTTTTCATTAGCAGCTATCACCCCATACCTTCTTCTACCCTCACCCACCTCCGCATGGCCATTACCACAGTTGTTCATGTCCAAAAATTCTTTTCCATTTTGTTCAATCCCTCCACCACCCACCAACCTCCTCTTTACTGCTTATGTTTTCTTCTAGGATTTTTATGGGTTTTAGTCTAACATTTAAGTCTTTAATCCATTTTGAATTTATTCCTGTGTGACATAAGAAAGTGGTCTAGCCCTGGCTAGTGTAGCTCAGTGGACTGAGCACAGGCTGTGAATCAAAGGGTCATTGGTTCATTTCCCAGGCAGGGCACAAGCCTGGGTTGTGGGCCAGGTCCCCATGGGGACCACGTGAGAGGCATCGATATTGATGATACATTGATGTTTCTCTCCCTCTCTTTCTTCCTCCCATTCTCCCTAAAACTAAAGAAAATATATATCTTTTTTAAAAAATAAAGTGGTCTAGTTTATTTTTCTGCATATGTCTGTCCAGTTTTTCCAAACCATGTACTGAATAAACTATCCTTAGCCCATTGTATGTTTATGACTCCTCTGTCAAGTGTTTATTGACTATGAAGGCATAGACTTATATCTGGGCTCTATATTATATTCCATTGTTCTATATGTCCATTTTTATGTCAGTATTATGCTGTTTTGATTACTATGGCCTTATAGTATTGTTTGCTATTAGGTAGCATGATTACTCCAACTTTGTTCTTCTTTCTCTATATTGGTGTTGTTATTCATGGTCTTTTGTGGTTACATATAAATTTTTTGAATATTTACTATAGTTTGGAAATATACCATTGACATCTTTTTTTTAAGATTTTATTTATTTAAGCCCTGGCTGGCGTAGCTCAGTGGATTGAGCGTGGGCTGTGAACCAAAGTGTTGCAGGTTCGATTCCCAGTCAGGGTACATGCCTGGGTTGCAGGCCATAACCCCCAGCAACTGCACATTGATGTTTCTCTCTCTTTCTATCTCCCTCCCTTCATTCTCTAAAAATAAGTAAATAAAATCTTAAAAAAAAAAAGACCTGTACTTAGATAGGTCTTTAACATTCTTGGTTAAATTTATTTCTAGGTGTTATATTCTTTTTGAAGCAATTGTGAATGGGGTCATTTTCTTAATTTCCTTTTCTGATAGTTCATTATTGGAGTATAAAAATGAAACTGATATCTGAATATTAATTTTGTATCCTGCTACTTTACTGAATTTATTTATCAGTTCGAGTAGTTTCTTGGTGGAATCTTAGCATTCTCTATATACAGTATATGTCATCTGCACATATGAGAATTTTACTTGTTCCTTCCAATTTGGATGCCTTTTATTTCTTCTTCTTTTCTGATTGTTGTGGCTAGGACTTCCAGTGCTATGTTGAGTAATAGTGGTGACAGTAGACATCCCTGTGCTATTCCAGTCTTAAGGGGAACACTTGTAGTTTTTGCCCCTTGAGTATGATGTTGGCAGTGGATTTCTCATATATATGTTTTGCCATATTTATTATGTTTAGGTATGTTCCCTCTTTTCCCACTTTGCTGAGAGTTTTTATCATAAATGGATGCAGGATTTCATCAAATGCTTTTTCTGCATCTGTTAATATGATCATGTGATTTTTATCATTCATCAGTTTATGTGGTGTAGCACATTTATTGATTTGTGAATATCATACCAGCCTTGCATCTCAGGAATAAATTCCATTTGATCGTGCTGTATGATCTGTTTAATGTATTGCTATATTTGATTTGCTAATATTTTGTTGTAGAAATTAGCATCTATATTCTTCAGGGCTACTGGTCTATACTTTTCTTTCTTTGTAATGTCTTTATCTGGCTTTGGAATTAGAATAATACTGGCCTTGGAAATGAGCTTTGAAGATTTTCCTCCTCTTCAATTTTTCATAATAGTTTGAGAAAGACAGGTGTTAGTTCTTCTTAGGATATTTGGTAAAATTCACCTGTGACACCATCCAGTCCAGAGCTTTTGTTTGTTGGGAGTTCTTAGATTACTGCTTCAATTTCACTATGTATAATCTTTCTATTCAGATTCTCTGAGTCTCCCTCATTTAGCTTTGGAAGATTGTATCTTTATAGGAATTAATTCATTGATCCACATTACCCAATTTGTTGGCATATAGTTGTTCTAGTTATTTTCTTACAATCCTTTGTATTTCTTTGGTGTCAGTTGTTACTTATCCTCTTTCATTTCTGTTCTTATTTATTTGGTTCCTCTCTTTTTTTCTTGATGAACCTGGTTAAAGTTTGTCAATCTTGTTTATCTTTCCAAAGAACTAGCTCTTGGATTTATTGATCATCTATATTGTTTTCTTAGACTCTATTTTGTTTATCTCTGCTCTGTTTTTATTATTTCCTTTCTCCTACTCACTTTAGGCTTTTCTGTTGCTCTTTTTCCAGTTCCTTTAAGTGTAAAGTTAGATTGTTCATTTGAGCTTTTCCTTGTTTCTTAAATTGGCCTGTAATGCTATGGATTTCTATCTAGGATTGCTTTCCCTGTGTCCCACAGATTCTGGGTTGTTCTTATTTTCATTTGCTTCAAGTATCTTTTGATTTCTTCCTTGATCTCATTGTTATCCCATTCATGTTTAATAACATGTTATTTTGCTTTCATGTGTTTGTGTATTTTTTAAGATTTTTTTATTTATTTATTCACTTAGAGGGGGGGAGAGGGAGAGAGGGAGAGAGGGAGAGAGGAACAGAGAAACATCAATGTGCAGTTGCTGGGGGTTATGGCCTGTAACCCAGGCATGTACCCTGGCTGGGAATCAAACCTGCGACACTTTGGTTCGCAGCCCGCGCTCAATCCACTGAGCTACGCCAGCCAGGGTGTGTTTGTGTATTTTTAAGTGTTCTTCTCATGACTAATTTCTGTTTTCATAGCATAATGGTCAGAGAAGATGCTTAATATGATTTCAATCTTCTTAAATTCACTGAGGATTGTTTTGTGTCCTAACATGTGGTCTCTCCTAGAAAACATTCTATGTGCACTTAAAAGAATGTATGTTCTGCTGCATTGGAATGAAATGCTCTGAAGATACCAGTTAAATCTATTTGATCTATTGTGTCACTTAAAGCCACCATCTTCTTATTGTTCTCTTCAGTCTCTTCTTTTATGATTATCAAGATTTACTTTACATATTTAGGTGCTCATATGTTGGATGCTTAAATGTTTACTATGGTTATATCCTCTTGTTAGATTTTTTCCTTTATCATTAAGTATTTTTCTTTGTCTCTTACTATACAGCCTTGGTTTCAAATTCTATTTTGTCAGATATATGTATTGGTACCCCAGATTTTTTTCCTTCCATTAGCATGAAATATCTTTTTCCACTCTTTTACTTTTAGTCTATGTGTATCTTTTATTCGGAGATGGGTCTCTTGAAGACAGTATGTATATGGGTTTTGTTTTCTTATCCATTCAGCTATCCAATGTCTTTCAATTAGAACATTTAAAGAGATTGTTGAAAGATATGTTTTTATTGCCATTTTATTTTTTAACTATGTTCCTCTGTTATTTTTTTCTTTTTTCTTTTCTTCTTCTTAAAGGGCTTCTTTGACATTTGTTGCAATACTTATTTAGTGGCAACACACTCCTTTACCTTTTTCTTGTATGGGAAGCTCTTTATTTCTCCTTCAATTTAAATGATAGCCTTGCTGGGGAAATAGCCTTGATTGTGGGTTTTACTTTCATCACTTTGAATACTTCATGCCAACCTTTCTGATCTGAAATGTTTCTGTTGAGAAATCACATGTCAGTCCTATGGGAGCTCCTGTGTAAGTGACTGCTTTTCATTTTTTAAATATTTATTTATTTTTAGAGAGAGGGAGAAAGAGAAGGAAACATCGAGGTGAGGGAAACATCAATTGGTTGCCTCTTGCATGCCCTCAGCTGGAAACCTGGCCTTCAATCCAGGCATGTGCTCTGACTTGGAATCAAACTTGTGATTTGTCAGTTTGCCAGATGGTGCCCAACTCACTGAGCCAATACCAGTCAGGGCACTGATTTTCTTTCATGACTTTTAGGATTATCTCCTTGTCTTTAAGCTTTGCCATTTTAATTATGATGTGTCATGGTGTTGGCCTCTTTGGGCTCATCTTGTTTGGGACTCAGTGATTCCTGGACTTGTGTGTCTTTTCCCTTCACCAGGTTAAGGTAGTTATTAGTCATTATGTCATCAAATAAGTTATTGATCCCTTACTCTCTCTCTTCTCCTTCTGGTTTACCTTATATGCAGATATTATTAGCTTTAATGTTGTCCTAAAGGCCCCTTAAACTCTTCTCATTTTTTTTATTCTTTCTTTTTTTTTTTTTTTTTTGCTGCTGCTGCTTTGATTGAGGGTTTTTCCCTACCTTGTCTTCTAAATCACTGATTCTAACCTCTGCTTCACCTAACCTACTTTTTATTCCCCCAAGTGTATTATTTATTTCAGATATTACATTTTTTACTTGTGACTGGTCCTTTCTATGGTTTTTATATCATTTTTCAGGCTGTTGAGCATCCTCACAATCATTCCTTTGAATTCTATATCTGATAAATTGCTTGCCTCCATTCCATTTATCTCTTCTCTGTAAAATTCTCTCATTCTTTCATTTGGGGCCTGTTTCTTTGTGTTTGTTTCTATGTATTAGGGAGATCAGCAAAGACTCTGATTTGAAGCTATGTCAGACCCTGCCTGTGACTGGCCCTGTGCACCTTGTTTGGAGCTGTAAGCAATCCACAGCATGTGGCTCCCTCTACTGGGCATGTTGAAAAGATCAGGCTGTACACCAAGTCAGGAGAGAACATTTGTATTGAAAAGCCACTGGAAATGTCTTGGATAGACCCACAATTTGGGTGGATCAGCATCACAGGAAATCACCAAGGTGGGGTGAACAGGGCTAGCCAAGTTGATGGAGACTCAGATATGGTGCCCACCTGCTGGCTCTGTGCGGGGGAGTGTTCAGAAAAGGAACCATGGCCTCTGTCAGCACTTCTATCTGGGAGAAAGCTCACCTCCCATCCCACACCCTGAAGCCAGACAGTTCAGTTCCTCTCCTGTGCCCCTACTTCCTTTTGAACTGCTGCCTTAGCACTAGAGCTTTGAACAAGTGTGTCAGAATAAATCCATCTGTGGGCCCTTTAAGAGAAACACCTGGGACTCTAGAAGTCTCCATCTCACTCAGCCACAATCTCCACTGGTTTTTATAGCCAGACACTTTGGGTACTTCTCTTCCTGGCACTGGAACCTTGGGCTGGGGACTCTGATTTAGGGCTGGGACCCCTTGCTCCTCAGGGGGGACTCTAGAGCCAAGATATCCATCCCAATTTTTAATTCAAGACCAGCCTCCTCCACATTTTTGCTCAGTGTCACTTCTTCTGTATATCTTTAATTATAGGATTCTATTCTGCTAGATTTCAGGCATTCTAAATAATGGTTGTTCAATAATTTAGTTGCAATTTTGATGTAGTTCTGGGAGGTTCCAAGTACCACATTTACCTACTGCCATCTTGACTGGAAGTCCTAGAATTACTTCTAATAATAAAT
Organism: Phyllostomus hastatus; assembly: GCF_019186645.2. Lineage (NCBI taxonomy): Eukaryota > Metazoa > Chordata > Mammalia > Chiroptera > Phyllostomidae > Phyllostomus > Phyllostomus hastatus. The sequence continues at coordinate 906,688 of NW_025333962.1, read as the reverse complement.
CAATAGTGCAAGCCTCCTAAATTGAGTTGGGAAGAGTTCTCTCCTTCACACACCAGTCTGTGGATGTTAGCTGAAGTTATGGAATTTCTTTGAAGGCAAGATATTAAGACTCTGCTATATTCTGCCACAGGAAGAAACACACCTTAAGTCTCAGCTATTAGGATGACAGAGTCAATGCCTAAACACACTTTTGCCAAAACTGCTGCAAAGCTACCTTGCACCCAAGTTACTGCTGTTCCAGAACTTCAGGAGGGGAGTGAACATAAGAGAATTCAGGGAGGTGACTTTTCACTTTTAAGTCCCAGTCTAGGCCCCATTCATTGAGCTGCAGATGAGGACTCAGCAACCTCCCCCTAGAGCCCTCTTCACTTCATGACACTCAGTACCCCTCACCTGCTCTATCCGTGCCTCAGCCTTCCACAGGCTGTTTCCATGGAGGTAAAGGAATCATATCATATGTCTGCTACCCAGAACACCACTCTTTCATCCCCTTTGCTGATTCAAGTAAGGATGATGATCTGCTCCTGCTGGCACTGAGGATCATGTCCTATTCAATAGAGAAAAAGCAGGAAGTCCCTTGCTACTCTCCAAAGAATTGCTGATGAATATGATAAAAAGAAACTAGTGAAAGCATTTAAGAAGAATTTCACCAAGAAATCCAAGATGGCAGAGGGGTGAGTTGAGGCTACAATAACCTCCTCCCAGGACCAATCTGGAATTAGAAGAATATTGTGGAGAAATCATCTGGAATAAACAACTGAACAATAGCAGAAGAGAAGACATAACCATGATCACACAGAAGAAACAGCTTCACAACAACGTGACTGGTATGGAGTGCAGAGGAGACAAGAGAGGGTTGGCTGGGTTCCCAAGGGTAGCAGTTGAAGTGCCTGAGGAATATTTTAGCAGCTGAGGGGAACCCCATGAGAAGCGTAGGGTCTAAACCCCAAGCTGGGCTCCCCACCAACAGCACCAGATCCCGAAATGTACCCAGATAACATCTGACTGCAAAAAGTAACAGGTTTTCTCTCTGCCAAGAACAGACAGCTGGAGATGCAGATAGCCTTTTAAAGAGCCAATGCATAAATTTTCATTTGAAGCCACTTACCCTGGGCTTCAGCAAAGGGAGGGCAGAGTGAACTAGAGATGCCTGAGGAGAGACTGGGACTGGAGATTTGGAGGAGGGAACTGAGAGACCAGCCAACAGGATCCTGGTACGAAGTCATCTCCCATATTGCAGGAACCATCTTGCTGAGGCAGACTATAGGGAACTGTTTCATGTGGCATGGAAATGTAGCTCAGCACTCACGTGGAAAACCAGTGGGGAACAAGTGGCACATAGGACCACACCCATGGGGAGGTTTTCCTGTGGGGAATAAGGCCTGCATTGTACCTAGGCTGCTATGAGAAATGCTTTTGCTAAAATTCCTTCACCCTGGATTGAGGCAGCAAGGGCTTATTATGACTTCCTAAAATCTGAGCTAAACCTCCCAAGTATGGAGTGTGACCAGTTCAACCACTTTTCCCCTTGGTCTGCAACATTCTTCTCTTTGAAGTAATTAGCAACATTCTTTCCTTTGTTATTTGTAAAAGGTAATCCCCTGCAGTGAACTGTGCATAGTAAATGAGGACTACCCTCCATGTAATTTACCCAGAAAAGCAATAAAAGCCTGCCTAGGCAGGGATTGGGGGCTCTGGCCCTCTCACTCTCTCTCTCTCAGAGTGTCCATGCCATCCCTTTTTCTCTACAAGACTTCTGTAGTCCATGTGTATTTGTTCTCTAGCAGCAACAACACACATGGATCCTGAAAGCCAGGATCCGCCACAGCAGACCACTCCCCTCTGAGTGGCATCAGCCTCAGAGGAAGCAATAGCCCTGCCCACAGAAATTGCTCTGCCCCACTTGGGGTACTTAAACCTGACTGCTGATTACAAAGTGACTAGATTCACAACTGAAGGAGTCAGCCACAGATGGCAGATCCCTGGTAGTCTTGAACAGTCTGCCTAGTGCCACACTGGGACACCACCTGACATCCCCAGAGGTGAATCCAGAAAGAAAAAGAAAAAAAAAACAGTTCACCTGTACAACAGCATACATGACATGGTGAGCAGAGAGGCCCTCAGTCACCAGCCAGAGAAAAGGAGCCACCAAAGAATGACCCAACAAAAATCAAAATCCAACTACAACCAGTGAGCCAATATAAACAGCATAAAGGGCATCACAAGAGCATCAAGTTCAGGAGATCAAGGAAATTGCACCACTGAATCCCACAGATTTGCTACCACAGAAGTTAATGCCACAAAGATAGGAAGTCAAAGTAAATCAATCTAAGAAGTAGAAACAAACAAGAAGAGTCTCCCCTAAAATGGGGAGTCAAAGAAACAACCAACAATTGAAAGGAAAGGAGGAATCCCCAGAAAAAGTTATAAATGAAATAGTGGCAATTACACTATCAGACATTAAGTTCAAAATAATTGTTATAAGGAAGTTCAAAGAGCTCAGTAAGAACTACAAAGAACTCCAGGGAAGCTTCAGGGAACTTACTGCAAACAACATCACCATGAAAAATGACATAGAAACTATCAATAAGAGCCAGGAGGAAATGAAGAATACAATTTCTGAAGTAAAGAACACAGTAGAAGGAATTAAAAGCAGATTAGGTGAAGCAGAGGATCAAAGCAGCAAGATGGAAGACAACATAGGGGAAAAAAATCCCAGGCAGAACAACAAAAATTCAACAGAACTCTTGTTGAGTGAAAAAAGACTCAACAAGAATGAAGAGGATTTGAGGGAGTTGAAGGGCAACATGAAACATAATAATATCCATATCATAGGAATATCAGAAGGAGAAGAAGGGGATCGAGGCATAGAAAACCTGCTTGAAAAAGTAATGACAGAAAACTTCCCTAAAATGATGATAGAAAAAAATCATACAAGTACAGAAGGCACAGAGGGTCCCAATCAAGATGAATCCAAAGAGGCCCACTCCAAGACACATCATAATAAAAATGGAAAAAATTAAAGACAGAGAATATTAAAGGCAGAAAGGGAGAAACAGCTAGTAACATATCAAGGGAGCCCCAATAAGGCTATCAGCTGATTACTTAGCAGAAATGCTACAGACCAGTAGGGAATGGCAAGAAATACTCCATGTAAGGAAAAGCAAAGACCTGCAACCAAGACTACTCTGCCCAGCAAGACTCTCATTTAAAATGGAAGGTGAAATAAGGAGCTTCCTATACAAAAAAGGCTAAAAGAATACATCTCCACCAAACCAACATTGCAAAAGATGCTAAAGGGACTGCTTTAAGAAGATGAAGAAAAAGAGAGAGAAAGAGGAACACAAGAGCAAAAGAAAAATGGCAATGGATAAGTACCTATAAATAATAACCTTAAATGTAAATGGATTAAATGCTCCAATCAAAAGGCATAGGGTAGTTGAATGGATAAGAAAACATGACCTGCATAAATGCTGTCTACAAGAGACCCACCTCAGAACAAAAGATCTACACATGCTGAAAGTGAAGGAATGGGAAAAAAATATTCTAAGCAGTGTACCTGAAAAAAAAGCTGGGGTAGCAATACTTATATCAGACAAAATAGATTTCCAAAAACAAAAACCATAAAAGAGACAAATTTATTATATATTGACCATAAAAAGAGACAAATATATTCCATGTAAATATATACTATCTAAGGGAGCAATCCATCAAGAAGTTATAACCCTTTTAAACATATATGCACCCAACATAGGAACACCAAAATATATAAGGAAAATCTTGGAGGACTTCAAGTAAAATATTGACAGCAACATACTCGTAGTAGGGGATTTTAACACCCCCTTGTCAACAACGGTCAGATCTTCCAAGCAAAGAATCAAAAATGATATTGTGGCATTGAACAAAACTCTAGATCAAATGGACTTAAGTGATACATACAGAAACTTTCACTCCAAAGAAGCAAAATATACATTCTTTTCAAATGCACATGGAACATTTTCAAAGATAGACCACATCGTAACTCAACAAATTCAAGAAAATTGGAATCATATCAAGCATCTTCTTGGATCACAACAGCTTGAAACTAGAAACCAACCTCAAGGAAAAAATTCAAAGACATTCAAATTCATGGAGACTGAATAACATGATATTAAATAATGGATGGGTTAACAGTGAGATCAAGGAAAAAATCAAAAAGTTTCTGGAGACAAATGAAAATGAACACACAACAGCTCAAAACCTATGGGACCCAGCAAAGGCAATCCTGCAAGGGAAGTTTATAGTAATGCAGGCCTACATGCAAAAAGGTAGAAAATTTTCAAATAAACAACCTAACCCTACAAGAACTAAAGGAACAGCAAACAAAGCCCAGAATGAGTAGAAGAAGGAAATAATCAAGATCAGAGCAGAATTAAATGACTAGAGACTAAAGGAATAATTTAAAGGATCAATAAATCAAAGATCTGGTTCTTTGAGAAGATAAACAAAATTGACAAGCCTTTAACCAGAGTCAAGAAAAAAAGAGAGGACCTAAATAAATAAAATCAGAAATAAAAGAGGAGAAATTACAAACAATACCACAGAAATACAAAGGATTAAAAGGAATTACTGTGAACAACTATATGCCAAGAAATTTGAAAACCTGGGTGAAATGGACAAATTTCTAGAAAAATATAATTTCCCAAAACTGCATCAAGAAGAAACAAAAAGTCTAAACAGACCGATAACTGCTGGTGAAATTGAAGCAGTAATCAAAAACTCCCAGCACACAAAAGCCCTGTATTGAAAGGTTTCACAGGTGAATTTTACCCAACATTTATGGAAGAGCTAACTCCTGTCCTCAAACTATTCCAAAAAAATTCAAGAAGAGGGAAGATACCCAGACTCTTTTGATAAGACTACTATTATCTTAATTCCAAAACCAGGTAAAGACACAACAATGAGAGAAAACTACAGACCAATATCACCAATGGACATAGATGCTCGAGTCCTCAACAAAATATTGACAAAGCAGATCCAGCAATACATTAAAAAGATCATACATCATGATCCAGTGACATTCATCCCAGGAATGCAAGGATGGTACAATATTCACAAATCAATAAACATAATAAAACTACATAAATGAAATTAAAGACAAAAATCACACGATCATATCAATAGATGCTGAAAAAGCATTTGATAAAGTACAGCACCATTTATGATAAAAACACTCAGCAAAGTGGGAATAGAGGGGGCATTCTTCAACAAATAAAGGCCATATATCATACTCAATGGGCAAAAACTAAAAACTTTCTAAGATCAGGAACCAGACCAAGAAGTCCACTTTCACCACTTTTATTCAACATAGTGTTGGAAGTTCTATCCACAGTGATCAGACAAGAAAAAGAAATAAAAGGCATCCAAACTGGAAAGGAGGAAGTAAAACTGTCATTATTTGCAGACAACATGATAGTGTACATAGAAAACCCAATCAGCTCCACCAAAAAAACTACTCAATAATTGATTTTGGCAAAATAGTGGGATACAAAGTCAATATTCAGAAATCAAAGTTATTATTGTACACAAACAATGATATATCAGAAACAGAATCTAGGAAAAAAATCCCACTTACTATAGCAACAAGAAAAATAAAGTACCTAGGAATAAATATAACCAAGGAAGCAAAAAAATCTGTACTTGGAAAACTATAGAACACTGAAGAAAGAAATTAAGGAAGACACAAACAAATGGAAGCATATACTGTGTTCATGGATTGCAGGAATCAACATCATTAAAATGTCCATACTACCCAAAGCAATCTATAGATTCAACACAATCCCTATTAAAATACCAATGACATATTTCACAGATTTAGAGCATATATTTCAAAGATTGATATGGAACCAGAATCAAACCCAGATAGCCACAGTAATCTTGAGAAAAAAGAACAAAGTAGGAGGGATCACAGTACCTGATATCAAATTATACTACAAGGCCACTGTAATCAAAACAGTCTGGTACTGGTATAAGAACAGACACGTAGGTCAATGGAACAGAATAGAGTCCAGAAATACACCCATATCTTATGGTTAATTAATATTTGTCAAAGGGGGCAGAAGCATAAAATGGAGTAAAAATAGCATCTACAACAAATGGTGCTGGGAAACCTGGAATACTACATGCAAAAAGAAACTAGACCACCAACTTACATCACATACCAGAATACATTCAAAATAGACAAAAGACTTAAACAGAAGCCCCAACACTATAAAAGTCCTAAAGGAAAACATAGACAGTAAAATTTCAGATATCCCATGCAGCAACATTTTCGGTGATACATCCTCTAGGACAAGTGAAATAAAGGGGAAAAAAACAAATGGGACTACATCAAATTAAAAGGCTTCTGCAAGGAACTCCTACCCTTCAGGACAGTATGGATGGAACTGGAGAGTATTATGCTAAACGAAATAAGCCAGGCAGTGAAAGACAAATACTGTATGATCTCACCTATAAGTGGAACCTAATCAACAAAACAAACAAATGAGCATAATAGAACCAGAGACATGGAAATAAAGAACAAACTGACACTTACCAAAGGGAAAGGAGGAGGAGGCTTACATGGGAAAAAAGGGGAAGGACCATCAAGGAATATGTATAAAGGACCCATGGACAAAGACAATGGGGGTTGAGGATTGAATGTGGGAGGTGGGGGTGGGTAGGATGAGGGAGATTAATAAGGGGAAAATGGTGACAACTGTAAGTGAACAACAATAAAAAAACAAACTCTAAAAATATAAAATAAAATTAAAAGATTCTGCATGGCTAAAGAAAACGTCAGCAAAATGAAAAGGGAACCAACCATAAGGGAAAATATATTTTCAAATGATATCTCAGACAAGGGTTTGATATCTAAAATATATAAAGAACTCACATGACTCCACTCCAGGAAGACAAAAAAAAAATTTAAAAATGGGGAAAGGACCTGACAGACACTTCTCAAAGGAGGACATACAGAGGGCCCAAAGACATATGAAAGGATGTTCAGCATCACTAGCCATCAGAGAGATGCAAATTAAAACCACAATGAGATATCACTTCACAGCGGTCAGAATGGTCATCATAAACAAATCAACAAACAATAAGTGCTGGCAAGGATGTGGAGAAAAGGGAACCCTAGTGCAATATTGGTGGGAATGCAGACTGGTGCAGCCACTGTGGAAAACAGTATGGAATTTCCTCAGAAAACTAAAGATGGGACTGCCTTTTGATCCAGTGATTCCACTGCTGGGAATAAACCCTAAGAATCCTGAAACACCATTCAAAAGAACCTATGCATCCCTCTGTCATAGTAGTGTTATTTACAATAGCCAAGTGCTGGAAACAGCCTAAGTGCCCATCAGTAAATGAGTAGATCAAAAACTATGGTACATTTACACAGTGCAATACTACTCAGCAGAAAAAAGAAGGAGCCCCTACCCTTTGCAACAGCATGGATGGAACTGGAGAGTAGTATGCTAAGTGAAATAAGCCAGGCAATGAAAGACAAATACCATATGATTTCACTTATAAGTGTAATCTAATCAACAGAACAAGAGACACCAAACCTAATCAAACAAACAAGAAAAATATTACCAGAGACATGAAAATAAAGAACAAGACTGACAGGGGCCAGAGGAGAGTAGGGAGGAGGATAATGGGGGAAAGAAGGAGGAGGACCTAGTTAAAGAACATGTAGGAATGACCCATGGACATGGACAACAGCATGGGAATTGACAGTGGGAGCAAGGAGGGTGGGTGGGAAGGGCAGGGGAGAACAATGGGGGAAATTTAAAACAACTGCAATAGAACAACAATAAGAAAAAAGAAATAAAACAACATTTTTAAAAAAAAAAGAAAGAAATTTGCCTGCAATGGTACTGTAATTGAACATCTAGAATCTGGAGAAGTAATTCAGCTACAGGGTGACCAGTGCAAGAACATATGCTATTTCCTTGTGGAGACTGGACTGGCTAAGGATGACCAGCTAAAGGTTCATGGATTTTATGTACTTTTGGCTCACTGAAACTTGATATGGATTTTCCTTGCAATGAGTAGAATTTCCCTTTTATCCTTTGTTATCAGTTTAAAAACCTCACAGCTTGTATAATGTAACAATTTGGGGTCTGCTGTTAACTTGGATTAGTGTAACTCCTTCATGTAATAAACTGAAAAGAAAAAAAATACATACATACATACACACACACACAAACTGGCATGGTTGATCCAGTCTTAGCCCATCAACTTATCAGGTGTGGTTCCAGCCCACCATTCAGAGTGAGTCACATCAACACAACCTGAATTTGGTTCAGTTCTGCTAGGAAGACACCCTGAGACAAGGATTTGAATGCAAGGTGTGTCATCCTCAAATAACACTAGGAGGGAAGCAGGAAAGTGACACAGGGAAGGAAAGGACACCATTAGAAAAAGTTGGTGCTGCTGAGCAGGTGGCTGCTGAAGGCAGCTGGGGTTCAGTCCACTGCTGACCTCTGAGCAATCATATGGAATATGCGTCAATGGTCTAGGTCAAGAGCAGTGTTGGGTTATTGCCCCTAACACACCTCTGTCATTAAAATGTATTCCGTTCAGCACAACAATAATAAATATAACACCACATGGTGGGCAGAATAATGCCCCCTAAAGATGTCCATATCCTAATCCCCAGAACCTATGTGTGGGCTGTGCTGCATGGAAACACGAGAGTGAAGGCTAAAGATAGAAATAGGGTTCCTAACTCACTGCCCTTAAAAATAGTAAAATCATATAGAATTATCTGGTGGTCCCAATGTAATCAAAAAGGCCCTTTAAATGTGAAAGAGGAAGCAGAAAGGTTAGAGTTTGAGCAATGCAAAGGGGGAAAGATTCATGTTGGTGGTCGTTTTGAAGCTGGAGGAAGGAGCCACTGGCCAAGAAGTGCAGACAGCCTTTGGAAGCTTGGAAAAGCAAGAAAACAGATTGTCCCCTAGAACCTCCAGAAAGGAATGCAGACCTGCCAACACCTTGATTTCAGCCCAATGAGACCCATCTTGGGTCTGACTTCCAGAACTGTTAAGATAATAAATTTGGGTTGCTTCAAGCCGGTAAGTTTGTGGTAATTTGTTACAGCATCAATCAAAAATGAATACACACACCCAAAGTAATGTCTTTTCAAAATGTATATGGACAAAATCATAAAACTTTGCTGAAGGACATTTTAAAGGTGCCTGAATAAATAACTGGCTCATGAATGCATGAGTAGATAGATATATACATGCATGTGTATATTCCCAACCAAAATTACAAACTGATTCAAAACTATATCTGGGAAATAAAATGCACAGTAGTAGAGGGAAACATTGAGAGAAGACAATGTCCTAGTGTTTGTCAGCCATATTATAGGACTATAGTAATTGAAACAATGGCAAAAGAATATACAATAAGTTCAATGGAAAGTATCATGCAGTGTGTGACTTTATTAAGAGGAGGTCATAGGGGCTAAATGGGAGCACTAAGATTATCAATAGAAGAAGACAGATGGTCTATAGCCTACGGAGGGAGGGACCTTCAGGGAGAAGAGGGTCTCAGAATCTCAGTATCTGAAAAACCTCAGTTCCTGTGGGAGTGGGGGGGACATGCGTGGGGGGCCAGAGAAGGGCTAGCAGAGTGCATGCCCAAATTGCTTGATCACTGGGGACCATCCAGGGGCATGGGTTGGGTAGGGGACAGAGGCCCTCTAAGGCCTGGGCACAGCCCTGAGGGCTTCTCACAGATCCAGAAGACTTCTGCATTACATTTCTTATCATTCCAGCCATCATTGTACAATTCCACACAATCTTCATCTCCTTGATTGTTAGGTTCCCCTTGTTTCCAGAAGCTGTGAACACATTCAGAAACATGAGTCCCCTCCCCCACCCAGAACCCATCCCCAAACCCACTAGTCCATGGCTTTTGATGGCAAATTTCCAAGAACCAGCCAGAGGATGGTGAATTCAGAGGTAGGATTTTCAAAATGTGGGTTCAAACACCACCTCCCTCAATCAGCTCTGGCAAAATGAAAATAAAGATTCCTGGGCCCGTACATAAACTTAGAGAGTCAGAACCACCCCCTCCCCGACCCTGCCACCCCACCACAGGTAGATGCAGGACTCTGCATCTCAATTCACTTTCTCAGGTGATGCTTTTCAATCCCAGAACCTGAGCACCCTTGGTTTGGGGTACAAATCTCTTCCCTACCCTTCCCCTCCCAGGCCATTGTTGCTGGGAGGTCACCTGAGAAGAAGGGAACTGTTATCCACCCATTTCCAGGACCCTTCATTGTGGTGGTCAGTGAGGCCAATCCAAGCAGGCTTATCGTTTCTGATATTCCAAAATTGCAGGAATTTCTAGGGGGGGAGGATATCGGGAGGAAGTTTTGTGAAGGCCTCCCATTCTATGTCTGCCCACATTCCTGTGGTCCCCTGCCTCCCACAGAAGCCTTTCTGTGGTCTAGCCTGTAGCCCCTACATAAATTGTATGTGTTCACATGTACATTAATGCTGTGAATGTGTGGGAATGTGTCAACTTATGTCTCAGTCCATTTATGTGTCAAAGGAGGGATTACTCTGAGTTTCCTTTCTTTCCATACATGGGCTCCTTTCACATGACCTTCCTAAGTCCATCATGATTCCTCACCCAGGAAGCCTTCCTTGACTTCATCTCCCCCTGCACCTCCATCTCTCAGGGAGCAAATGAGGGCAACAGGAAGTTTTTTGTTGACCAGTTGCCTGGCCCAGCCCCAGACAGGAACCAGGCCCAGTATACCTGCTCTTCAGCATTGTTGACAACCACCAGCTTGGCATTCATATCCTGACAGGCAGAGACAGAAGATTTCCAGGTTCTTTGGGTCTGGGAGAAGGCGTAGCAGTTTCCCTGGAAGAAGTCCCAGTTCCAGGGGCAGGGACGGCACAGGCCAGCTGAGGAGCAGGGGCAGGGTTGGGTTCACCAGCTGGGGAGATGGGCCAGTAGGCTCCTAGGCCCCCAACACCAGCATCAGATCTGCAGTCAGGCCCCTTTGTGCAGCCTGTCAGCTCAGCCCCCAAGAAAGCCACAAGAAAGTTCCCATCCCCACTCTGCAGATTCCGGACTGGTAGCCATGGAAGGTGAGCCTCAGGGCTACCTGTGACCCCACAGCTCCCTTCTTGGTGTGTGAACCTTACTTAAAGTGTCATTCATCCAGGCCAGCTGCTGGTGAATCTCCTCCAGATCTGATTTCATTGGCTCCTGCAGAACAACTCCTGGATGAAGAAGACTTCAGTTATTAAGCATTTCCTGTGTGTTTGGTGCAGAGAGTGCCTCATCTCTCCCTCTCATAGTGACCATGGCAGCCCATTATACAAATGAGAAAACAACCTTAGGGAGTGACTTGCCCAACATTGCAGGCCCCCAGGACCTCACACAAGTATCCAGTCCCCTCCCCCACTTTATCTGCCCTCCTTTGTCCCACAGCAGTGTTTCGTCCAAGGTCACACAACTCAGAGCCCTCTCTCCCACTACAGAACCCAGCCTCCAACCTCACCCGGGCTGCAGCTCCCCTGATGCTCCATCTCTCTTGGCAAGGATTGTTGGATCCTGGAGACTACAACAGAGCAGAGAGTTCCTCCTTTATGCGTGCCCACTGTATACCTGATCCTGCACCCAGTTCAGTTGCAAGGTCTCTGAGAACCTAGCCCATCCCACAAACCCACCAGGAAGAAGATGAGCTGCATTTCACAGATGAAGAGACAGAATCGGAGAGGTAATAATCAGCCCACAGTCACACATGAGGTGACAGCATCCCAACATCCCTGCCCTAGTGGTTCTGAGGACTAGAAAAGGGCAAAGACCATCCCAGAAGGAAAACCCCAAAGGACTCAGGACTCCTGGCCCCAGCCCCTGACTCACCTTGAACCAGGGTGATCAGCATGAGCATGAAGAGACCCAAAGAGATGAGAAGCAGCATCAGAAGCAGAGGAGCCTGGGTCAGACATCCTGCACAAAAAGCAGAGCTGGGTGCTAGAGCCAGACCCTGCCCCACCCACCCATGCTGGAAGGGGCCACCCAGCTGCCCTGTTCCCCAAGTACCTGCTCCTGAGCCACCCACCCCAGTACCTGGCAAGCTTCTTAAGATCCTGGGTAGCCCAGGGTCTTTCTCTGCTGATCTCTTGCTTTGGAATACCTCCCTCTCCTCTAAACAGGACAGAATACATTTAGCTGAACTTCAAAGCCTGCTAAGCCCTGCTGGAGACCAGACCCTCTCCCCTGCTTGCAGGCTGGAGGCCAGACCTGGAACCCCCAGGACCCTGGAGCCCTGCCCTCCCCACCATCACGCCAGAAAGGGGGCTCAGCCTCATCAAGGCCATCTGGCTCCTTGGGGACACACATCTCCGCCATTCTCTTCCCTTCCCTGTTCTGTCCCACTCTGCTCTAGCCTGTGGTTTTTATAGCCTCATGTATTGCCCTCAGCAGCCCCTCCTCTGTTCTTCCAAAACTCAGGAAGAAGAACAAGGAACCTACGTGGGGACATCACTTCCTCTCAAGAAAGTAGGGGGTAGAAATGAAATGCCTGACACAGCTATGAGACAAGTCATTTGGGGGTTGGCAGAAGCTTTGCAGTGAACACTAGCGCCAGAAGGCGCTGCTCCAATCCCTACCCAGTAGTGGGACCTTCAATTCCACCTTATCAGAGCCTCAGTTTCCTCAGCAGTAACATGGAACAATTACTCTCCCTCTGATTGTTATTGTGAGGTCTAATACAGTGCACTAGTAATGGGTATGAATTTCCTACCCCCATGATAAATACTCAGTAGTAATAACACTTAGCCCATGTGCCCCCAGCACCCTGTGCTATGTGTTCTCCCTCGCTGCAACAAATAAAACACCACAGGTGTGCTCTTGGTGATCTTTGAGGAGCACTAACAATTCTCACAATAACCCTATGAAAAAGGTACAGTTATTGAGGGAACAGAAACAGAGAGGACAAGCAACTTTCTGGGGTCACACAGTTTATAAGTGATAGGGCTGGGAGTTAGACCTCAGGCAGGTAGACCCCTGAGTCCCTGCTTAACCACTGCACAAAGCAGTACCCTTTTCCCTGTTGTAATTACTAAGTGCTTTGTAGAGAGTCACTTTGAAACTAACATATCAAGCTTTGGATTTATGTATGGACTCCTAGTTTCCTATCCAATACAATCAATTTTATGTTACTTACTACCTTTAATTCTAATCTGAAGTCAATCTGTGTGCAACAGTGGGGCAAAGGGGAAATGGCCACCTTAAGGAGAAGTTATCTTCAGACAGAAGAACGAAACAATATTCTTTACCTACAGGAGGATTGGGCTGGAGCAGCACAGATGACCTAGCAGTCTGAGCAAATTATTCTTTACTACCAGACTACTGTTACAGTGCTTTTTCATAGTATAACTTACATACTAATGATTGACAAAACAAAGGGATGAAGAATGAAATAGTGCCAGGAGCCATACTTCCTAATGGTTTTGTGGCCAATGATTGCTTAAATCAATACTGTCACCAGTTTTATATTTATCTCGATTGTCATGCCACTGTGGCTGTCACTAACAAAAAAAATATGACTATATATTAAGGAAAACAGATAATCATCAACCAGAAGGCTTTGATATGCTTGCTAAGGACAGTGAAGTTGGTCACAACAAGAAACTTAAAAATGAAATGAAATCTGGACACAGAGATGAAGTTGGTTCGGTTCATATCTACATTTATATACTCTATAGACAGCATATTAGATCACTTATTATTTTATTTTTAGTTATATTTTATTGATTATGCTATTACAGTTGTCCCAACTTTTCCTACTTTGCCCCAATCTACCCAACACCCCCCACTCCCTCTTTAGACAATCACCACATCATTGTTCATGTACATGGGTCATGAATATATGTTCTTTTGGCTACTCCATCTCCTATAATGTGCTTAACATCCCCATGGCTATTTTGTAACTACTTATTTGTACTTCTTTTTTTTTTTTAGATTTTACTTATTTATTTTTAGACAAAGGAGAAAAGAGGGAAAAAGGGAAAAAAACATCAGTGTGTGGTTGCCTCTCATGTGCCCCCTACTGAGGACCTGGCCCACAACTCAGGCATGTGCTCTAACTGGGAATCAAACCAACATCCCTTTGGTTCACAAGCCAGTGCCAGTGCTCAATCCACCAAGCCATACCATCCAGGGTAACCTAATTGTACTTCTTAATCCCCTCACCTCTTTACCCATTCCCCTGCACCTCCTCCCATCTGACTACCATCAAAATGTTCTCTGTATCCATGATTCTGTCTCTGTCCTTCCTGTTTGCTTAGTTCATTTTTTAGATTCATCTGTTGATAGATATGTATTTATTGCCATTTTATTGTTCATAGCTTTAATCTTCTTTTTCTTAAATAAGTCCCTTTAACATTTCATATAATAATGGTTTGGTAATGATGAACTCCTTTAGTTTTTTCTTGTCCAAGAAGCTCTTCATCTGCCCTTCCATTCTAAATTATAGCTTTGCTGGGTAGAGCAACCTTGGTTGTAGGTCCCTGCTTTTCATGACTTTGAATATTTCTACCCAATCTCATCTAGCCTGAAATGTTTCTTTTGAGAAATCAGCTAACAGTCTTTTGGGAACTCCCCTGCAGGAAACTAACTTCTTTTCTCTTGTTGCTTTTAAGATTCTGCCTTTATCTTTAACTTTGACACTTTAATTATGGTGGATCTTGGAGTTGGCCCCTTTGCATCCATCTTGTTTGGGACTCTCTGTGCTTCCTGGACTTGCATGTCTATTTCCTTCACCAAATTAGAGAAGTTTTCTTTCATTATCTTTTCAAATAGATTTGCAATTTCTTGCTCTTTCTCTTCTCCTTCTGGCATCCCTATGATGCTAATGTTGGACCTCTTAAAGTTGTCCCAGAGGCTGTTTACACTATCCTCATTTTATTGGATTCTATTTTCTACTTGTTGTTCTGATTGGTTGTTTTTTGCTTCCTTATGTTCCAAATCATTGACTTGATTCTCGGTTTCATCCACTGTACTATTGTTTCCCTGTAAATTGTTCTTTATTTCAATTAGTTTATCCTTCATTTCTGACTGGATCTTTGTTGTGATGCTGAGGTCCTCACTAAGTTCCTTGAGCATCCTTATAAGCAGTGTTTTGAACTCGGCATCTGATAGATTGCTTATCTCCAATTCTTTTAGCTCTTTTTCTGGACTTTTGACCTGTTCTTTCACATTTGGGCCATGTTTCTTTTTCTTCCCATTTGGCAGGCTCCCTGTGTTTTTTCTATGTGTTAGGTAGAGCTGCTTTGATTCTGTGCATTGATAGTGGCCTAATATAGTAGGTGTTCTGTAGGGTCCTCACTGATCACCCAAGCTGGGTACTAGAGATGTGCCCTTCATGTGGGCTCAGTACACTCTCTTCTTGCAGTTGAGTCTTGATTGCTGTTGGCAGGTCAATGAGAGGGATTTACCCAAGCCAGTCAGCTTCAAAGACTGGCTGTGACCATTGACCACTGACCTCTTTCCTCTGTGGAGAATCAGCTGTGTGGGGGCAGGGTGGTGGTGCTCTGACATAGTCTGTAGCTGCCCACCTGGGTCTTCATGACCTGTTTCCACCTCTGGGTGTGCAGGCTCTGGGATTTCCCAGGTGGTGCAGCGCAAGTTCAACCCCCACCATGCTTGAGCTATAAACCAATCTGAGATGGCTGCTACTTGTGCAGGGCTTGCCGATTCCTAGGCCAAGCCAAGCTGTGAATCTAGACTGGCTGCTGCTATTGCCAGGCCTGAGGCTCACTGAGGCCAACTGTTGCCTGTTTGAGAGGGTTTAGGAAGTTGTGAAGCATGAGCCAGGACCAGCCCACATGGAAAAGCGGCTTGGGTGGGCCGGTAACTTTGGTGAGGTGGAGTCTCTGGTGATCTCCAAGGTGGGTCAGACACTGTTAGCCAGGTTGATAGAGTCTCAGATATGGCACCAGCCTGCTACTTCTGTGGCTCTTTTGGAGGAGGGTTCAAAAAAGGGACAATGGCCTCTGAATGCCTTGATATCAGACACTTCAATTTCTGTATGCCACTGGTGTCTTTCAAGCTGCTACCCTGGTGCTGGAGCTTTGAAGGAGTGAGTCTGAGTAAGTGAGTACTTGTATGGGTTCTTTAAGAGGGACTGCTTGGGCTCCAGAAGTTTCTTCCACCAACTAAATCCCCACTGGTTTTTGCAGCCAGAAGTTGTGAGGACTTATCTTCCTGGCACTGGAACCCTGGGTTAGGAGCCCTGGTGTGGGGCTGGGATCCTCACTCCCAAGATATCCCGCCTGAATTTTTATCTATCCCACATTGGTGGGGGGCCAGCACATTCCATGTCTGTGCCTCTCCTACTAGTCTGGGTGAATGTGGTGTTTAATTCCGTATTTGTCAGAGTTCCATTCAATTTGATTTCTGATGGTCCTGAGTGATGGTTGTTCTATATTTATTTTAGTTGTAATTTTGATGTGGTTGTACAAGGAGGGAAGTCATGTCTGCCTATGCTGCCTTCTTGACCATAAGTGTCCTAATTAGATCATTTTTTTATCCATCTGTCAATCTCTGCCTTTGAATTGGAGAGTTTAACCCATTTATATTTAATGTGATTACTGATAAGGTAGGGTTTATACCTACCATTTTGCTATTCATTCTTTATATGCCCTATGTCTTTTTGTTCCTTGGTTCTTCCATTGCTATCTTTTTTTTATTAAATAGATGTTTTCTAGTTTATCATTTAAATTTTCTTGTTTCTTTAACTATTTATTTTTGAATTATTTTCCTAGTGCTTATCCTGGGAATTACTATTAACATCTTTGTTTTAATAGTATGCAAAACTTTGCTACTATATCGTTCCATTTCCCCCTCCCTTTATGTTGCTATTATCACAAATTATATTTTTATACATGTGTGCTCATCAACTTTAATTTCTAATTATTATATTATACAGTTGTCTTTTAAATCACATGGGGGGAAGGAGTAACAAACAAAAATGCATTTATACTTGTAGGAGACCATTCTACATGGTGTGGGCCCAGCTCCCACTCGGAGATGCACAGGACCCACACCCATGGATAGGTTCTCCTGTGGAGAATCAGGCCTGCAATGTGCCTAGGCCACTTTGAGTCTTGCTCTTGCTAAAAAATTCCCTCACCCTGAATTGAGGACATTTACTGCAAAGTAACTTCCTAAAATCCATGCTAAACCTTCCAAGGATGAGTGTAACCAGTTCTACCACTTTTGCCTTTTCATTTGCAAATATCCCTCTTCTATGATGTGATTAGCAGCATTGGCTCCTTTGTTTTCTGTATAGGGTAACCACCTAAAGTAAACCTGTGCATAGTAAATGAGGACCATCATGTAATGTGCCAAGAAACCCAATAAAGGCCTGTAACAGCAAGGGCCAAGGCTTTTGCTCCCCTTGAGAGAAAAGCCGTGCTTTCCCTTTTCCTCCACCAGACTCGGTAGTATGTGTGAATGTCTCATTTCATCCATAATGACAGAGACACTGCAGGCTGATGTCTGCATCAATATTCTCTATTATAGTTACCTATATAGATTCACATTTCTGTCCTGAAAGACTCCCTTCATTTATTTTATTGTGGTAAAATATACATAATATAAAATTTACCATTTAAACTATACAACTCATTGACATTTAGTACATTCACAATGTTGAGCAACCATCACCATCTAGTTCCAGAACATTTTCATCATACCAAAAGGAAACTTCATACCATTTTAGAAGACACTCCCCATTCCCACCTCCCCACAGAGCCTGAAAACCAAATCTACATTCTATTTCTATCAATTTACCTATTATGTTTCATATAAATGGAATCATACAGCATTCTTTGTGTCTGACTTCTTTCACCTAGCATAATGTTTTCAAGGTTCATAATGTTGTCACATATCATTAGTTTATTCATTTCTGTAGCTGAATAATGTAGTTTTTCTGGATATAGGATTCTTCATTGACAGATTTTTTCTTCTTTCAGCATTTTAAATATGTCTCCCCTATGGCCTCATTGGTTTCTGATGAGAAATAAGCTGTTGATCTTACTGGGGATCACTTGTACATGATGAGACATTCTCTCTTGCTGCTTTCAAGATTCTTTCTTTTTCTGTCTTTGTCTCTCTTAGTTTTTCTGGATATAGAATTCTTGATTGACAGGTTTTTTTCTTTCTTCTTTCAGCATTTCAAATATGTCTTCCCACTGTCTTCTGGCCTCGTTAGTTAGTTTCTGGTGAAAAATAAGCTGTTGGTCTTATTGAGGATCACTTGTACATGATGAGACATTTCTCTCTTGCTTCTTTCAAAATTTGCTCTTTGTCTTTAACAGTTTGATGACTATGTGTCTAAGTGTGGATCTTTTTCAGTTTATCATACTTGGAAATTTTTGAGCTTCTAGATATGTAGCCTAATAATTTCACCAAATTTTGGAGTTTTCAGCCATTATTTCTTCAAATATTCTGTCTCTCTCTTTCCATTCATCCTCTCCTCTGACACTTGTATCATGTGCCAAGCATATGTCACTATGCTTGATGGTTTCCTTCAAGTCTCTGAGGCTCTGTTAAAATTTTTTTCTCTTCCTCAGACTGGATCATCTCAATGGACCTATGTTCAATTCTTACTGATTCTTTCTTCTGCTGGATCGTACCTGCTATTGGATTCTAGTACAAAATTTTATTTCAGTTATTGTAACTTACAACTCAAAAATTTCTATATAGTTCCTTTTTTATAATTTTTCTCTTTTTTTCGGGATTTTATTTATTTTATTTTTAGACAGAGGGGAAGGGAGGGGGAGAGAGAGAGAGAGAGAGAGAGAGAGAGAGAGAGAGAGAGAAACATCAGTGTGTGGTTGCCTCTTGCATGCCCCCTACTGGGAACCTGGCCCCACAACCCAGGCAAGTGCCCTGACTTGGAATCAAACCAACAACCCTTTGGTTCACAGGCAGGTC
This sequence comes from Phyllostomus hastatus, assembly GCF_019186645.2. NCBI lineage: Eukaryota > Metazoa > Chordata > Mammalia > Chiroptera > Phyllostomidae > Phyllostomus > Phyllostomus hastatus. The sequence goes on along the minus strand of NW_025333962.1, from coordinate 887,689 downwards.
ACTCAATCCACTGAGCTACACCAGCCAGACCTTTATAATTTCTCTCTTTATAGATATTCTCTATTTGGTGATATTGTTCTTATACTTTTCTTTAGCTCTTTAGATAAGATTTCTTTTAGTTCATTGAACATATTTAAAAGAGCTGATTTAAAGTCTTTGTCTTAGGAGGCTTCCAATAAAAATGGAGGAGTAGGTAGATATGCCTTGCCTCATTGCACAACCATAAAAAGGAACACAACTAATTAAAAATGAGAAACACCCAAAACTGCCAGAAAATGACCCATAAAAACACCTGGAGCTGTACAGAAGTCCAACAACCAAGTATTTAGATATATTAATCCAGATGGGTAGGAAGGGCAGAGATGGGGAGTCGGGACAGAGAGCACTCAGTGTGGCAGCAGCGGGCCAGGGGTGGAGAGGCAGTGAGGCAGTGAAATGAAGAGGCAGCTGGTGGAAGGGGCAGCCCCACATGCATGTGTACTGGATAAAAGTCAAGGAGATACCTGTGAGAGAACCCAACTGCAGGCCAGACTGCACAGCCCAGGGTTCCAGTGCCAGGAAAAATAGAGCCTAATAACTTCTGGCTATAAACCTAGTGGAAATTGGAGCAGCAGGAGAAATTGCCCATGCATACACAAACTTACCCACCCTGGAAACCACAACCAGAACAGCAGTTGCAGGGGTGCCAGTTGCATACAGGAAGTGGATGAAGTGACTGAAAATGGGGCAAGGGCCAGGCAATCCCCCAGATGTCAGCTAGCAAAGGCATTGTCCCCTCTTTAACTCCTCCCACACACACAGAGCCAGAGTTTCCCTACCCTGGCAAATACCCAAGATGGGAATTGAATACAGCAAAAGTATGAGGGAAGAAATGAAGGCTCTGCTAAGGGAAATAAAGAAAAATCCACAGGAAACCAAGAGTGAAGGGAGGGAAACTGGGATCCAAATCAATGATTTGGAACATAAGAAAGAAATAAACATTCAATCAGAACAAAATGAAGAAACAAGAATTCAAAAAAAATGAGGAGAGTTCAAGAAAACTCTGGGACATCTATAAAAGGGCCAACATCCGAATATAGTGATGCCAGAAGGAGAAGAGGAAGAGCAAGAAATTGAACACTTATTTGAAATAATAATGAAAGAAATAATAATGAAAACTTCCCTAATTTGGTGAAGGAAATAGACATACGAGTACAGAAAGCACAGAGAATCCCAAACAAGTTGGACCCAAAGAAGACCACTCCAAGACACATCATAAGTAAAGTGCCAAAGATTAAAGATAAAGAGAGAATATTTAAAGCAGCAAGAGAAAGGAAGAGAGTTACCTACAAAGGAGTTCCCATAGGACTATCAGCTAACTTCTCAAAAGAAACTTTGCAGGCACGAAGGGACTAGCAAGAATTATTCAAAGTGGTTAAAAGCGAGGAACTACAACCAAGATTACTCTACCCAGCAAAGCTATCATTTAGAATTGAAGGACAGATAATGTGCTTCCCAGATAAGGTAAAGCTAAAGGAATTCATCATCACCAAGCCTTCATTATATGAAGTGTTAAAGGGACTTATTTAGGGGGAAAAAAAAAGAAGATCAAAACTATGAATATTAAAATGACAACAAACTCACAACTATCAACAACTGAATCTAAAAAATGAAAACAGAAACAAACTAAGCAAATAACTATAACAGGAGTAGAATAATAGATATGGAGATTATCTGGAGAGTTATCATCTGGGAGGGGGAAGGGGGAGAATGGGGGAAAAGGTATGGGGATTTTGAAGCATAATTGTGTAGGTACAGAATAGACAGGGGGATGTTAAGAAGAGTATAGGCAATGGAGAAGCTAAAGAACTTACATGGATAATCCATGGACATGGATTAAGAGGGGAATCACTGAAGGGAAGGGGTAACCGAGAAGAGGGAGACAAAGGGAGAAAATTGGGACAACTGTTACAACTGTTTATAATCAATTAAATATACTTTAAAAAATAAAAAAGTAAAGTCTTTATCTAATAGGTCCAACATCTGGGCTTACTCAGGGACAGTTTCTCTTTTTTAAAATTTTACTTATTTATTTTTAGAGAAAGTGGGAGGGAGAGAAATATCGATGTGTGGTTTTTTCTTGCACACCCCCAACCAGGGACCTGGCCCACAACCCAAGCATGTAACCTGACTGGGATCAAACTGGCAATCCTTTGGTTCACAGGCCAGCACTCAATCCACTGAGCCACACCAGCCAGGGCAGGGACAGTTTCTATTCACTGCTTTTTCTACCATGTATGGGTAATCTTTCCTTGTTTGTTTGTTTGTTTTATATCTTATAAATTTTTGTTGAAAACTAAACATTTCAAATAATATAATGTAATAATAGAATATGACAGCTATGGAAATCAGACTTTTCCCTCATTGTTGACACTGCTGTTTGTTGACATTGTTTTTGTTTATTTAATGACTTTTCTGAACTAATTCTGAAAAGTCTATATTCTCTGTTGTGTATGACCAGTAAAATTACTACTCAGCTCAGTAGTTAGGTAGTAATTCAATAGAGATTTCCTTAAATGCCTGAAACAAAATGTCTCCCAGTCTTTGCCGAGGATCCCTGTGTTTTTGGACATGACTTAAACACTTAACCTGGAAAGTTGCAACTCTGCCTTAGTTTTTCCTTTCTGCTTTCACCAAGCCTCAGAGCCAGCCTGAAGTGAGAACCTAGGCCCTTCTCAAATCTTTCCTGGGCATGCACACAACCCTATGGATGCACATGGCTTTTCAGATTCCCAGGAATTTGTTAGAATTTTTCAAAGCTCTTAAATACATTTCATTCATAATTTTTTCTTTTTAATACTTTTGGTTAGACCATTATTTGCCCCAATTGTTAGCCATTGCCTCAGGCAGCTGTGATGTTAAAACATTGGATAAATGCTTTTAGTGATGTCAATTACAGACAAGCTTTCTAAGGGAGGTCTAGACAGGGAGCCACTAGACACATCAAATAATAACTTTTTCCTAGAAATGAGGTTTTGTGAGGACTCCCACTCTATTCTTTCTTCAGAAATGTAGGCTGTTATTTTTCAAGGCTACTTATGTGTTGGAGAGTTGGGAAATGGGACTAAGGTAAGTTAAAAGTCCACAGAGCTCTTTACTGAGATTCAGCTATTTTTCTTGACTAAATGCTTCCTGAATTACTGTAAACTTGTGGTTGATTTCCAAACTTCTAAAAATGTTGATTCTGACAAACTTCGCTGTTTTCTTTTTCATTGCTTTTATGGAAAGGAAAATTTTACTCTGCCGGGTTTTGTTTTGTTTTTTTTGTCATTCCTCTTTCTTTTTTTTTTCCTGGATTTTTTTAAATGTTTAAATTGTCTTTAATTTGACCAGTGAAAGGCTTTCACACTGGCTTCTGTGTCCTTTTGACCTATGCCTATAAGGTTTTTGCTGATCAGTTTTCCTTCCTCTTGGTTTACAACCTTGAGAATTTCTAGGGTGAAATCTGGCCCCCATACAGAGGGTGAGGAGAAACCAAAGAAAAAGGCAGACTACTCCAGATTGGTAGGGGACAGGTTTTACACACAAGGAAACTTACTTGTACAGTTTGTCTTAGGTAACAACAAATGAGCAGACCTCTGTCCCCACCCACCAGAATCTTAAAAGTTTGTAGAGAAGCCTTAACTGGGTTTAGTCACATATACTATCCAGATAGTCTCAACAGTACTTTACTCTCTCAAGGCTGTGCCCTTGAAAATGGCTCCCACTGTGCCAACAGTGGCCATCCATTCCAACAACAGGTGAAGGGTGAGGAGTCTGATTGTGCAGGTCCAGCTCGCATGGAGCTCGCAGGTTAACTGGCAGTCACACCCTCTCAATGATCTCTCTAACATTTCCTTTCTGGACCAACTAGATATTCCAGACTTTCCCTGCTCCAATGTGTAACGAGCCATTTTCCCCAAAGAGCTCGTGTTGCTTTTAAGTGCAGCATGGAATTCAGAAATTAAGACCTGGATGTTCAGTGTACTTATTATTATTTGAGTATCACTAGTGCTAGGACCTCTCAGCAGACAAATGGGAACACACACACGCATATACCTCTATGTATTTTTAAAGCCATGAGATTATACCAACACTTTCAATGAAATACAACAGATTTCATTGTAATTTTCTCTCCACTCACCCTTCTCTGATGGTGAAAACCCAGTTCCCATTATCCTGAATGTATTGATTTATTACATCAATCTCCCTATATATAACCAATCTATCACCATCCCCTACCCTGTGTGAACAGCATCTCACTGTGCTTGGACACTGACCCCTCCCACCAGGCAGACAGACCTCCATGCTATTGTCTTTCTTACCTCACTTAGGCTGTCACACCCCAGAGCAGGCCTCCCCTCACATGGAGGCTCTCCTCACCAGGTCTGAACTCTAAAACTCTAGTGGCCTCCATTTGGGGGGTTGTGGGGAGAGAAAGAGAGGGAGAAAAACATCAATGCAAGAGAGGAACATCAATGATTGGTTGCCTGTCATACACTTCCCAACTGGGGACCAAACCCACAAGCTCAGCATGAACTCTTACCAGGAATGATACAGGTGACCATTCGCTTTGTGGGATGACACCCAACCAACTGAGCCACACTAGTCAGGGCTCCATTTTGCACACTTATTTACTCTGCCCTAACAGTTTATCTATCCATGCACCCCACCCATACTCAGAGCCAGGGTCTGCCTGCCCCCTGATGTGGAAGCTGCCACTACATTGGCTCATTTCATCTCTGAAATTCAGATAATTAAGGTGTTGGGAACTGCTCTGGCCCCCGGGGCATGACCAGTTAGCCAAGGATGAGTAAGTTTCCTCAAGGGAGGGATGACCTAAGACAGGCATGGTCATAAGGGGGCCCTCAGGGAAGGGCTTGGGGGCTATGAAGAAAGGGTGTGATGGGCCTTTGCCCCTTGGCTTTGACATAGCCTGAGTCCTCATTCTGTCTGCAAGAAGTCTCCTAATCTCTTGGCTGCCTTATTTCCCCTGCTCAACCTAAACCTGAAACAATCTGGAGATGGGTGCGGCCCTGTGCTTGAAAGGGCGGGTTCCCTGGGGGGGTCAGGCCTAAGAAAGAATGCATAAAATCCTGTGAAACCTGCTTTGCTAGTACCCTCAATTTAAATGTTAAGAGTCCAAGCATGAAATGAGTTTGTTTCCCCAAAGTTTCATGGCCCTTTAGCTATTTGACACTGACTCACAATAGGCCCTGAGTTCTTTGAATGTTATCTATTTGATCATTACTGCCTGACAATGATTGATGAACTTTCCATATATGCCCTGTATTCCTATATAAATTGAAGCCAATAAAAGCCTGTCAAGGCAAGGGTCCACGCAGTCTCCCCTTGAGAGAGTGGCTGTGCCACCCCTTTTCCTCCACAGGACTCGGTAGTCCATGTGAATTTGTCTCATCTCAGCCATAACACCGCAGACACTGTGGGCCAGAGTCCACATCATTAAGGCTTCCTTGCATTCCCAACTCTGAGTTAGCCCTGATGTAAAGCATGTATTTTCATCTGTGTTTTTCTAATTGTCACCACAGAAGTGCAAATCTTTCTGTTCTTTCTACATTCTAATAAGAAATCTTACAACTTGATACTTCTTTTGTTCTAAATGCTTTTTGGACATAATTTCAATTAATCCCCATAACACAGATACTATTGTCCTCATTGTATCTATGACAAACAAGCTCAGAAATTACTGCACCTGCCCATGGTCCATCAGCTTATAAATGCTGAAGCTGGGATCAAACCATGAAAGCACATTGTTTTTCATTCACCCCTGTGCCCCTAACTCACACCAGCTCAAAAAACAGGGCAGGAGGTTGACAGTGTTGCCTCTCATATTTGGGAAGTCCAAGGGTGACAAGAAGGGCCCAAATTCAGGCTCAAAATTTATTTATCTGTCAATTATCTGTCTCCCCCACAATGCAGCCTTCTAGACAGAGTTGGCAAACATTTTCTGAAAAGAGCCATATAGAAAATACTTTTTGGCCTTGTTGGCCATATAGTTTCTGCCATGATTACTCAACTCTGCCACTATTATGTGAAAACATCATATCACTGAATGAGCAGGGGTATGTTTCATTAAATTACAATGGACCCTTGAAAAACACAGTCTTGACTGCATGGGTCCATTTATACATGGATTTTTTTTCAAGAAATACCTGTACTATTTTCCCCTGGCTGGTGTAGCTCAGTGGATTGAGCATGGGCTGCAAATCAAAGGGTTGCCAGTTCAATTCCCAGTCAGGACACATGCCTGGGTTGGGGGCCAGGTCCCACAGTAGGGGCCACATGATAGGCAACCACACATTGATTTTTCTCTCCCTCTCTTCCCCTCTCTCTAAAAATAAATAAAAATTTTTAAAAATAAAATAAAAATGTTTTTAAAACCTATATAAATAAATAAATAAATAAATAAATAAATAAATACCTGTACTATTTTTGATCCACAGTTGAGAGTCCACAGGTGCAGAGGACCTACTATGTACTTTGATCTATGCCTATTTATATAAGGGACATGAGCATCTGTGGATTTCGCTGTCCACAGAGGACCTTGGAACCAACTCCTGTGGATACCTAAGGACAACTTAAGTTTTTTGGAGAGTCTAATGCTGTACATGAATTTTTTCTGCATGAGGGGCTGGTGACCCTAACCTCTACATTGATCAAGAGTCAACTGTTTTTATAAGCCCTGGCTAGCATAGCTCAGTGAATTGAGCGTGGGCTGCAAACCAAAGCATCGCAGGTTCAATTCCCAGTCAGGGCATATGCCTGGGTTGCAGCCGCGTGAGAGGCAACCACACATTGATGTTTCTCTCTCTCTTTCTCCCTCCCTTCTTCCTCTCTAAAAATAAATAAATAAAATCTTTAAAAAATAATAATAATACATTTTTAAAAATCCAGTGTGACAAATGTCTTTAAAAAATAAAAAAAAATAAAAAGAGTCAACTGTTTTTATAAAAAGAACCAGGTGCTGGGCCGTTCAGAGGGAAGAAACTGAGTCTATTCTCTTCACTGCTATATTCCCAGTGACAAGAACACTGCCTAGTACGTAGTAGGCACTCCACTGGTGTTTATTAAATGAATGACTAAAAGAATTATTATTGCTTGTATGTTCTCTGTGGAGAAGCAGTGATGCAACCAGAGTGACCATTGCTAGTGGAATAGAGGATGGAAGAGCCAGCTGGGAAATATGTTACAGGTCCTTTGGAGGAGCTTTTGTTCCTTAAAGAAAGGGAAAAGAAACAAGTTTTATTGGGCATCTGTTTAGTGCTAAGGACCTGTTCTTTCTTATTACAGGCCTGTGAAGTTGGTTTACGTCATACACTAAATGTTTGTGTCCTCTCAGAATCCCTACGTTGAAACCTAATCAATCTCCAATATGATGGTATTTGGAGGTGGGGCATTTTAGAAGCAACTAGGTCATAAATGAGATGAGTGCCTTTATGAAGGAGACCCCAGAGAGCTCCATTGCCCCTTTACCCTGTGAGGACACAGTGAGAAGGTGGCTATCTATGAACCAGGGCATAGGTTCTCAACCACAAATGGAATCTGCCGGTGCCTTGACCTTGGACTGGCAGCTTCCAGACTGGGTGGCTGTTTAAGCTACCCAGTCTATGGTATTTTATTATAGCAGCATGAACAGACCAAAACAGTCTGTGTCCCCAATTCACATAGGGGGAAACTGAGGCTCAGAGAGTTGAGAATACCTATTCATGGATACATTGCTTGGAGCAGAGCTGGGGTCCAAAGCCAGAACAGTCTGATTTGGCATACTCTTTGTGCCCATCTGAACTTCCTGAGGAGGTAGTGGCTTTTCCATCTCTACAGACATATCAGCAGAACAAGAACATCAACCCCTCGGGATGGCCAAAAATGATACTCTGTCTTGGGTGGGCTATTCCTACCACATTCATTATTAACCCTTCCACCTGGTATTCCATGCTTTGGGGTTAGATCCAAGGCCAGCCACCCAGTTTCCTTTTCTGGGGCCCTAGATTCCTGCTGAAAAACTTTCAGTTCCTCTAGGGACTCACATCCTCTTTCATTTCCTGATCTTTGCATGTGCTGATCCTTCTAAAGGAAACACTCCTTACTCCACCCCATTCCATCTCTGTTGCACCATATCATCCTGCAGCATGGAACCTTTTCCCTAGAATTGAATCTCCTTCTGGAAGCTCTGGCATGGTTTCTGATATCACCAAGCAGTTCTACAATTCTCAGCCATTGCTGCCTGAATGTCCCACAAATTTAATCCCAACGTTATTAATCTGGAGATAGTATCAGAACTATTAAAAAAAAAACACCAAAATTCTCTGGCTGGTGTGCCTCAGTGGACAGAGTGCTGGCCTGAGAATAAAAGTGTTGCCAGTTCAGTTCCCAATTAGGGCACATGCCTAGATTGTGGGCCAGGTCCTCAGTTGGGGGCATGTGAGAGGCAACCTATCGATCTTTCTCTCACATCAGTGTTTTTTTCCTTCTCTTTCCCTCCCTTCCCCTCTCTCTAAAAATAAATAAAATCTTTAACAAATTGAACTGAGTGAATTTTAATAATTTTACTGGCTTTATTCAATAATTCATGAACTGGACAGCATTCAATCTAGCAGTTAGAAAGGAGCTCTGAAGAGCTATGCAAGGCAAGAGATTTTAGAGGCAGAAGGGAACAGAAACAAGGAAGTTGTACAAGGCAAAAAAGTGGGTTGGTTATTGCGAAGTTACTTTCCCTATAGGGGATGGCTAGTGCTGATCAAGCCACTTCTGGTGGGAATGCAGATTGGTGCAGCCACTGTGGAAAACAGTATGTAGATACCTCAAAAAATTAAAAACGGATCTGCCTTTTGCCCCAGTGATCCTGCTTCTGGGAATACATCTGAAAGAACACAAAATGTAAGAGGTATTCAAAACTTGGGGTGCCCAGGAATATAGGAAAAATTCCCACTAACATGGCTAGGGAAAGCTGAGCAGGGCCATGAGAGTTACTTTGTATATCTAAAGAAAGTGGCCAGTGTTTTAGTAATGTTAAGTAGCTGTGCCTGCTGTGCTTGCTAAGAGCCAAGGAGATGGGTGTAACTCTAACTTGTGATGTATAGGAGGGGCTTCCTGTGCCTGTGAGAGAGGCTTGGAGGTGGCTCCTGTGTCATGGAGCCATGCCTGCCCGGACCAAACAACGGAAGCTGAGAAGGGCGGGAGATTTGGGAAAAGGCAGATGTAACCCAGTGTGGGAGGAGCTGGCAATAGGGTTACAGAGGAATATCCATGTTGGAATTCAAACTCCTGCACAGGGCAGCCATGCGGTCTTGTCTTGGCCGCAAGGTTTGAAAGGAGGCAGAAGGACCCCCACCAGTTCACCAGGAGGAGGGGCCATGAAGTTTTGGATTAAGAGCAGGAGCCTTGTCAAGCGCAGATGACTGGAAGAAGCCATAATACAGACGGGAATCTCCCCAGCTAAGCTACAGACTTCTATTTCTTTTCCTGAGAGACAGTACCCCTGACTGACTGGCCTAGTTAAGCAAGGGGAGGCAGGACTGTGTGGTTATGGGTGGTTCTGTAACTGGAAAAGACACTAGCATTTGAGCTGCCTGTCACTACCAAATCCAATAAGCAATGACAGCAATTGAATCTTTTATGGGTGCTTTATTCAGATGGCCAGCAATCTGACCATCTTCAAGGGAAGATGGTGGGTTCATACCCTAACAAACCATCTTCCCTTCTCTTTCCTGGCCATATCTTTTATAAGGGGGTGGGGGAGGACAAACAAGGTGCAGTGAGGGCTTTGAGATTCAGAAGCTGCAACATTCCTGTCCTGAGCAGTTAGTTGATCCCAAGGGGGAGGGGTGGTCGTCTGCTCTCCCAGGAACAAAGGTTCAGATGTCCCCAGGAGGTAATCTATCAGTGCCCCAGGAGGTCACCTGTTTTTCCCAAGAGTCAGGATGGGCCTTATCTGTAGTTTCTGAAACAAAAGCTTTAACATATACATTATTTGCTAGACTTATAACTTTTTACCTTAAGCTAAAATTGTCAAGTCTTGAGTTCCCTATCAGTTTTTGTTTCTAAAGGGAGTGGGATTTAGTGGCAGAATTTCACCATTGTTCTAAATCTATCTAACTTTTAATAAATAGTTTCTTTCCTTTTCATAACACTCTGGCATTGGGAGTCATGGTTTTTTGGTGGTGGGCAATAGAACCCAGAGGAATATAACCAGAGAGGTTCTGTTTCAAAAATACTGATTCAAAAGAACATAAGCACCCCTATGTTCACTGTAGCATTATTTACAATCTCCAAGATATGGAAACATCTCAAGTGTCCATCAGTAGATGAGTGGATAAAACAACTACGAGACACTTACACAATGGAATACTACTCAGCTATAAAAAAGAAGAAAAAATTTACCCTTTGCAACAGCATGTATGCACCTGGTGGACATTATGCTAAGTGAAGTAAACCAATCAAAGAAACACAAATACCATATGATTTGACTCTATGTAGAACTTAATGAACAAAATGAACTAACAAGCAAAATAGAGACAGACTCATAGAAAGTAGGATGACAGCTAAGGGGGGGATTGTGGGAGGTGGAAGGATTGAGTAAAAAGGAAAAAGGACTCATGGACATAGACAACAGTGTGGTGCCTGTAGGGGTGGAGGGAGTATAAGGGAACTAAATGATAATAGAAAAAATACAATTAAAAAACTCAAAAAGAGAAACAAAGATTCTATTTCTGGGAGAGCCGAAACTATTGTTAATTGAAGTCTCAGTTTGGTGGCATAAGGCCTAGCATAAGTGACTCCATTTTGGGACTGTTGCCTTGTCTTTAACAGATCCCACAGATTAAGGGCTCGATCCCACAAGACTGTCCCCAACTTCAGACACCAATTGCAAGTCCAGGCCACCCATATTTCTGACAGAGTGGCTATAAATCAGGGGTTCTTATGACACTCATCTCAGTTCAATAATTTGTTAGAACAATTCACAAAACTCAAGGAAACATTCACTAAACTTACATTTACTGGTTTATTTTAAAGGGCATGCTAAAGAATACAAATGAACAGGCAGATGAAGAGGTACATAGGGTGAGGTCCAGAGGAGTCCCAAGAACAAGAGCTTTGTGCACAGGAAACTGGGGTGCACCACCCTCTTCATTGCCAACCAGCTCATCAACTCATTGTTCAAGAATTTTTATAGTTTAACCTCCAACCCTTTAATCAGTTGACCTGAGACTATAAAGGGTCCCTACTCTAAGCCATTTCATTATGATAAACTCTGGTGTGATCAAAAGAGCCTCCTTATGAATAACAAAAGATACTCTATCACTCAGGTAATTACAAGGGTTTTGGGAGCTTTGTGCCAGGAACTGAACACAAAGACCAAATAATGTATATTTCTTATTCTATCACAGAAACTATCCTAGAACTCCTCCACATTGGGTCAGTGATTCCTTGGGGCTTCCCTAACCCCTTCTTTACTTGTCATACAGAAACCATATGTTTTACATCTGTCTTGCCCTCTAGACTATGAGTTCCACATGAATAGACTGAGTTCAACAAATGTCTAGTGAACAAATGAAGTAAGTGAGCAAATGTTAGCTCATTCCACTGCCCAGTTTAACTTCTGCATCACACACAGTCACATCTTTTAATACCACCTCCTCCAGGAAGCCTTCCTTCCCAAACTTGTTGGGCTGCACAAGCTTTGTCACACTTCATAAGCTTTTTTTAAATTTAAATTATTTTATTGTTGTTCAATTACAGTTGTCTGGGTTTTCTCCCCACTCCTCCCCGCACCCCCTCCAAACCTCCCGCCCTCCCTTGCTTCCACTCTCCCTCTTGGTTTGCTCCACGTGTCCTTTATAGTAGTTCCTGAAAACCCTTCTCCCCACTGTCCCCTCCCCCATCCCATTTGGCTATTGTTAGATTGTTAATTTCAGTGACTCTCCTTATATTTTGTTTGTTTTTTTCTTTTGTCAATTATGTTCCTGTTAAAGGTGAGATCATATGGTATTTGTACTTCACCACCTGGCTTATTTCACTAAGCATAATACTCTCCAGTTCCATCCATGCTGTCACAAAGGGTATAAGCTCCTTCTTTCTCTCTGCTGCATAGAATTCCATTGTGTAAATGTACCACACTTTTTTGATCCACTCATTTGCTGATGGGTACTTTGGTCACTTCCAACACTTGGCTATTATAAATTGTGCTCCAATTGTAGGAGGGTGCAGCCAGAGGGCCCCCAAAAGAAGGATTTGTAATGGAGTCCAGAGCTTAAGGTGTCCAGGAAATATTAGAAAGATATATAGGATGTCCTCACCCCACCACACACACAGGTGTGAGTTGGGGGAGGGGACACATGGAGCAGGGCCATTGAGTTGTTTTGCATAGCAACAGTTTTGCAGATAACCTCTAGAATGGTCATTTAACATATCTATAACCTTTAACTGGTTTCATAGATATGTTAAATAGCTGTGGCCTTGCTTTGAGCCAGGGAGAAGGGAGTGACTTCCACCCAGGATGTAACTAGGAGGCAATTCCCCCTGGTTACAGAGCTTGCGTGAGAGCTCGGAGATGATTGGCTCCATGCCATGGGGCCACGCCTACCCAGACCTCCTATGACAGCCCAATAAAGCTGGAAGGATATGGGAGTGCTGGCAAGTGTAGCCAATGGTGGGAGGAGTTAGAAATGGGGCTGCAGAGGAAGACTGGCATGGAGATTTAAACCTAAACATGGCAGCCATTGAGAGGAGAATCACATGCTTTTGGCAAAGTGGGGACCCCCTGCAGCCATGAGAAGAACCACCACTTGGCTTTAGCAGAAAACCACCATGTGGCTTTAACAGAAAACCACCACTCGGCTTTAGCTGGAGATCCCGGCAACACAGCTGATGGTGCCGGAAACCGAGGTAGGCCTACCAGCCAAGCATGGATTACTGGGAAGAACCGGGGTCTTCCTGAGCCACAGACTTCTATTTCTTTTCCTGGGATATGGTACTCCAGACTGGCAAAGGGGGGAAGGAAGGATTGTGTGTGTTTCTAGGTGTTTTAAGGGACTTTGGAATTTTGATGAGGACATTAAGTCATTACTCTTAAGTCTATATAACTTGAATAAATAACGCCTTTCCTTTTCACCAATCTCTAACATGAAGAGCTATAATTCCCTGGTGAAGGGAATGGTGAACCTAGTAAAGGGGGACCCCAGGAGAAGAGGGGTCAATTCTGTAACATTGTAGGACCCTCTTCCCTGGCAGCCAATTAGGGGAAATCATGGGAGACCACATGTGCAATAGCTTTAAAGTAATACAACTACTTGTACATACTCAGTAAAATCCCACCAAAAGTAGCCAGGAAGGATCTGCCTTATAAGAATAGAGTCCCTCCAGCCCATGAGGTCAATCTCTGCTTGGAGTTGGCCTGCTCCCATGTTCTCTGCTATAAACTCTGGGTGTTTGGTTCAATTCTCTGTCCTGATCACCAAGAACCAGGTTACCTGTGCCCACCTGTGACACTATGAACATTGGGGTGCACAGGTTCTTTTATATTGGTGTTTCAGGGCCCTTAGGGTATAATCCGAGCAGTGGAATTGCTGGGTCAAAAGGAAGTTACATTTTTAGTTTTCTGAGGAAATTCCATACTGTTTTCCACAGTGGCTGCACCAGTCTGCATTCCCACAAATAGTACACTAGGGTTCCCTTTTCTCCACATCCTTGCCAGCACTTATTGTTTGTTGATTTGTTTATGATGACCATTCTGACCGCTGTGAAGTGATATCTCATTGTGGTTTTAATTTGCATCTCTCTGATGGCTAGTGATGCTGAACATCCTTTCATATGTCTTTGGGCCCTCTGTATGTCCTCCTTGGAGAAGTATCTGTTCAGGTCCTTTCCCCATTTTTTTATTGTTCTTTTTTTTTTTGGGGGGGGGGTGTTTGTTTGTTTGTTTTGTTTTGTTTGTTTTTGTCTTCCTGGAGTGGAGTCATATGAGTTCTTTATGTATTTTGGAGATCAAGCCCTTGTCTGAGGTGTCATTGGCAAATATGTTTTCCCATACAGCTGGCTCTCTTTTCACTTTGATGCTGTTTTCTTTAGCCATGCAGAAGCTTTTTAATTTGATGAGGTCCCATTTGTTTATTCTTTCCTTTACAACCCTTGCTTTAGGGGACATATCCGTGGAGATGTTGCTGTGTGGAATGTCTGAGATTTTCTTGCCAATGTTTTCCTCTAGGACATGTATGTTGTTACAACTTATATTTAAGTCTTTTATCCACCTTGAATTTATTTTTGTGTATGGTGTAAGTTAGTGATTGAGTTTCATTTTTTTGCATGTAGCTGTCCAGATCTCCCAACACCATTTGTTGAAGAGGCTATTTTTGTTCCATTTTATGCTTCTTCCTCCTTTGTCAAATATTAATTGACTGTAGAGACTTGGGTTTATTTCTGACCTCTCTGTTCTGTTCCATTGGTCTATGTGCCTGTTTTTATCCCAGTACCAGGCTGTTTTGATTACAGTGGCCTTGTAATACAGATTGATGTCAGGTATTGTGATTCCTCCTGCTTTGTTCTTCTTTTTTAAAATTGCTGCAGCTATTCAGGATTGTTTATGGTTCCATATAAATTTCTGAAATGTTTGTTCTATATCTGTGAAATATGTCACAGGTACTTTAATAGGGATTGCACTGAATCTATAAATCGCTTTGATGATGTTAATTCTTCCAACCCATGAGTATGGTACATGCTTCCATTTGTTTGTGTCTTCCTTAATTTCTTTCTTCAGTGTTGTATAGTTTTCTGAGTACAGGTCTTTTACCTCCTTGGTTATGTTTATTTTTAGGTACTTTATTTTTCTTGTTGCTGTAGCAAATGGAATTTTTTTTCCTGATTTCTGTTTCTGATGTTTCATTGTTGGTGTACAAAAATGCCTTTGATATCTGAGTATTGACTTTGTAACTGGCTGTTTTGTCATATTAATTTATTAGATTGAGTAGTTTTTTGGTGGGGTCTATAGAATTTTCTATGTACACTATCACGTCATCTGCAACAGTGACAGATTTGTTTCTTCCTTTCCAATCTGGATGCCTTTTATTTGTTTTTCTTCTCTGATTGTTGTGGCTAGGACTTCCAGTATATGTTGAATAGGAGTGGTTAAAGTGGGCATCCTTGTCTTGTTCCTGATCTCAGTGGGAAAGCTCTAAGTTTTTATCCATTGAGTATGATGTTGGCTGTAGGTCTCTCATATATGGCCTTTATTATCTTGAGGAATGCTCCCTCTATTTCCACTTTGCTGAGTGTTTTTATCATAAATAGGTGCTGTACCTTATCAAATGCTTTTTCTGAATCTATTGATATGATCATGTGATTTTTGCCTTTCATTTTGTTTATGTAGTGTATTATGTTTATTGATTTGTGAATATTGTACCATCCTTGCATCCCTGGGATGAATCCCACTTGGTCATGGTGTATGAACTTTTTAATGTATTACTGGATGTGGTTTGCCAATATTTTGTTGAGGATTTTAGCATCTATGTTCATCAGCAATATTGGCCTGAAGTTTTCTTTCTTTGTTGTGTCTTTATCTGGTTTTGGGATTAAGATGATGTTGGCTTCATAAAAAGAGTTTGGGAGTCTTCCATCTTCTTGAATTTTTTTAAATAATCTGTGGAGGATGTGAGTAGGGTCTCACTTAAATGCTTTGTAAAATTCTTTTGTGAAACCATCTGGTCCAGGGCTTTTGTGTGTCAGAAGCTTTTTAATTACTGTTTCAATTTCATCAAGTGTAATTGGTCTGTGCAGGCTTTCTGCTTCTTCTTCATTGAATTTTGGAAGATTATATTTTTCTAGAAATTTGTCCATTTCACCTAGGTTTTCAAATTTTTTGGCATATAGTACTTCATAGTAATTTCTTACAATCCTTTTTATTCCTGTGGTATCAGTTGTAATCTCTCCTCTTTCATTTCTGATTGTGTGTATTGGGGTCTTCTCTCTTTTCTCCTTGATAACCCTGCTTAAAGGCTTGTCGATTTTGTTTATCTTTTCAAAGAACCAGCACCTGGATTCATTGATCCTTAGAATTGTGCTTTTAGTCTCTATGTCATTTAATTCTGCTCTGATCTTGGTTATTTCCTTCCTTCTACTTGCTCTGGGCTGTCTTTGTTGTTGTTCCTCGAGTTCTTATAGGCATAGGGTTAGGTTGTTTGTTTGAAATGCTTCTATCTTTTTTAGGTAGGCCTGTATCACTATGAACTTCCCTCTCAGAACTGCCTTCGATGTGTCCCATAAGTTTTGAATTGCTGTGAGTTCATTTTCACTTGTATCCAGGAACTTTTTGATTTCTTCCTTGATCTTATTCTTGACCCATTCATTGTTTAAAAGCATGGTATTCAATCTCCATGATTTTTAGTGTTTGGGGTTTTTTTCCTTGAGGTTAGTTTCTAGTTTCAGTCCCTGGTGGTCAGAGAAAATATTTGATATGATTTCAATTTTCTTGAATTTGTTGAGGCTTGTTTTGTGTCCTATCATGTGGTCTATCTTTGAAAATGTTCCATGTGCATTTGAAAAGAACATGTATTTTGCTTCTTTGGGATAAAGGGCTCTATATATATCAGTTAAGTCCATTTTCTCTAGGACATTGTTCAATGCCACAATATCTTTGTTGATATTTTGTTTGGAAGATCTGTTCATTTTTGACAGTAGGGTGTTAAAATCTCCAACTATAATTGTGTTGCTGTCCATATCTTTCTTGAAGTCCTCCAAGGTTTTCTTTATGTATTTGGGTGCTCCTATGTTGGGTGCATATATACTTACAATGTTTACATCTTCTTGATGGGTTCTTCCCTTGAATATTATGAAGTGATCTTCTGTGTCTCTTTTTATGGTTTTTTTTTTTTTGAAGTCTATTTTGTCCAATGTGAGTATTGCTACCCCAGCTTTTTTTCCCTGTCCATTTGCTTGGAATATTTGTTTCCATCCCTTCACTTTCAGTCTGTGTAGGTCTTCTATCCTGAGGTGGGTCTTCTGTAGGCAGCATATGTGTGGGTCATACTTTCTTATCCATTCTGCTATTCTTCATCTTTTGACTGGGGCATTTAATCCATTTACATTTAAGATTATTATTGATAGGTACTTATTCATTGCCATTTTTTCATACCTGTGTTCCTCTCTCTTTTGCTGTTTTTCTTCCTGTTCTTAATGCACTCCGTTTAGCATCTCCTGTAGAGCTGGTTTGGAGGAGGTATATTCTTTGAGGCTTCTTTTGTCTGGGAAGCTCCTTATTTGGCCTTCTATTTTAATTGAGAGCCTTGCTGGATAAAGTAGTCTTGGTTGCAGGCCTCTGGTTTTCATTACTTGGAATATTTCTTGCCATTCTCTTCTGGCTTGGAGCATTTCCATTGAGAATTCAGCTGCTAGTCTTATCTGGACTCCCTTGTATGTTACTTCCTGTTTTTACCTTGCTGCCTTTAAGATTCTCTCCTTATCTTGGAATTTTGTCATTTTAATTATAATGTGTCTTGAAGTGGGCCTCTTTGGGTTCCTCTTGATTGGGACTCTCTTTGTTTCCTGGATTTGTGTGACTTTTTCTCTCATCAAATTAGGGAGGTTTTCCATCATTACTTTTTCAAACAGGTTTTCTATCCCTTGCTCTTCTCCTTCTGCTATCTGTATTATACAGATATTATTACATTTCATGTTGTCCTGCATTCCCCTTAACCCCTATTAATTCTTTCTGGGCCTCTTTTCCTTGTCTTGTTCATTCTGGGTGTTTTTTTCTGCCTTGTCCTCCAGCTCACTGATCCAATCTTCTGCTTCATTGAGCCTGCTTTTGATTTCTTCTACTGTGTTCTTCAGTTCAGAAATTGTATTTTTCATTTCCTCTTGGCCCTTGTTGATAATATCTATTTACTTTTTCATGTTGATATATTTTGCAATGAGTTCATTGTAGTTTCCCTGTAGTTTTTTGGTAATTCTCTGTGAGCTCATTGAGATTCCTGGTAACCATTGCTTTGAACTCAATATCTGATAGTTGACTTGCCTTTATTTCATTTAGCATTCTTTCTGAGACTTCCTCATTTCTTTTCATTTGGGGATTGTTTCTTTGTCTTCCCATTGTGAGATTCTTCTTGTTACCCTCTGCTTCTTAAATTTATCTGTTCTGACTCTGTGGGTTTATGGTGTGAACTTCTATGGTAAAATACCTGTGAGATTCAGTGGTGCCATCTCCTTGATCTCCTGAGCTCACTGGTCTTGGACTTCTGTTTATGCTGGCTCTGTGTATGTCTTTGGGTTTTTATTGTTGTTGGGTCTTTCTTTGGTGGGTCCTTCTCACCAGCTGGTTAACTGAGGGTCACTCTGTCCACCACCTCTCATATTCTGTTGTGCAGGTGTGGGCAGGTTGTGTTGAAGTTGGTTCTTCTGTGTGTACAAGGTTTTGAGGATTCTCTCTTGCTCTTGTTCAGTCATTTGTTCTGGGTAATTTCTCCACTATTAATTGTATTTCCAGATAGGTCTTGGGTTGAGTTAGTGTGGCTTCCACTCCCTCCTTCACCTTCTTCTGTTGTTATCTGTTGATGGTTCCTTTGTTGGTGGGTTTCCTCTTCCAGCAGGTGTCCTGGTGTTCAAAGCTTCCACATACTCTTTTTTGTGATCAGTTGGAGGGGGGAGGCAAAATGGTTTAATACAGCAAGAGTGTATTCTATGATATTTATAGTACCAACCCATAGAGAAGAGATAGGAGATCCTTTGGATATGTATAATGTTAACCATGATATTTCAACCAACTAGCCACTTTTTAGAAAGGGTGGAAAGAAGGTAAGGCTCTTGTTGTAGGGGGAAGGATTGTGAGTTGGATCTAGAAAGCAGTGAGGTTGTGGGAGGTCAGATTATGAGGTTAAGTGAGAGTAAAGGATAGAAAATAGGTGTAGTGTGTGAGAGAACAGAGTTGACCACAACAGTAACAGAGTTCAGGAAACCATGTAGTGGGCTAGGATCTGGAGGGATGCTGTGTAGTATTTACAATTGTACAGAACAGCTATTATTTATAATAATAATGGAGCAACAATCATATGACAGAGTCTATGTGATCTGGATAACCAGAATAGGAAGTATAGAACCTAGAGTAGTGTGCTAATGAAACACAAGTGAAGTGAAAGACAGTAAATCAACAATACACTATGAAAGCGAGAACCAAAGGAAAGTGTAGGGAACTGTTTCGTGTGTTGTGGAAATGTAGTTCACCCCTCACGTGGAAAACCAGTGGGGTATGAGTCAGCACACAAGACCATGCCCACAGATAGGCTTTCCAGTGGGGAATCAGGCCTGCTTTGTACCTAGGCTGCTATGAGGCTTGCTTTTGCTAAAACTCCCTCACCCTGAATTGAGGCAGCAAGGGCTTACTGCAACTTCCTAAAATCTGAGCTAAACCTCCCAAGTATGGAGTGTTAACAATCCAACCACTTTTCCCTTTACATTTGCAAATAGCCTTCTTCTCTGATGTAATTAGCAACATCCTCTCCTTTGTTGTCTGTAAAATGTAACCACCTAATAAGAACTTGTGCATAGTAAATGAGGACTATCCTCCATGCAATGTACCCAGGAAAACAATAAAAGCCTATCCAGGTGAGGGTGGGGCGCTCTCTCTGACTTAGAGAGCAGCTGTGCCATCCCTTTTTTTCCACAGTATTCCTATAGTCCATGTGTATTTGTTCACGAGCAGCCACAACATACATGGATCCGGCCAGCCAGGATCCACCACAGGAAATGAGTCAGACAATGTAATTTAACCACCCAAGCAAAGAAAACTAAACAGAAAGAAAAGGAATACAAAAATACTAATAAAATAAAAGATGTAAGAATAATGAAAAAATAATAATACAAATATGCAATAACTTGCAAGTTCTCTGTAGTAGCAAAGTGAAATTTGTCTCACTGTCTCAGCTGTTGGGATGCCCCCTCTTTGGGTCCAACTCTGGTCTTTTCACAGTTTCAGGGTTTTTTTGTCTCACTTGTAGGAATTATTTTTTTAAAAAAAAGAAGGAAGGGAGAAGAGATGAAAAGGGAAAGAAAGGAATAAGAAATAAAATGAGGAAGAAGGAGTTAAAAGTTAAAAATAATAATAATAATAAAGAATTACTTAAAAAAAAAAAGCCTCCTGCTGGCTTCAAACTGGCCAAGCCAGTTTTGCTGTTCTTCTGGCTGCAGCATGCTGATGGGTGGTTGGTTTTGTTGACGGGAGAGACCTGGTTCTTCTTGCTGACGCATGTAAAGAATTACATATCAGCAAATCTAGTAGTATGTAATCAGTTTATTAGTGGCCCGTTCCCATGGAAGAGAACAGGACCGGGTAGAGTAGGGGATGAAAGGCAAATTTTCAGGGCAAAGCAGGGTGCGAAAAGCAAGAGAGGCTGAAGACAGGGTGGCAAGCCCCTGGGCAGCCTAAGGCCAGGTGGCCAGAGGCCCTGTGGCCCGAGAGCCAAGAGCACCCTGAGCCCCCGAGAGAGTCCTTTGTTCTCTGGACTTATATAGTTGGTGGGATAGGAGGAAAAAAAGTTACATATTGATTGATGGGTAAATGTGGCGCCAGCTTTCCTGGGGAAATGTGACTACACAAATTTAGGGATAAAAGGGGTTCTGTCCGCCCAAATTCTTATCTTGCTCCAGACTCCATTTGGTCATCCTGTTGTAAAACAAATACATGACAGGAGGCAGTTAATTAAATTTGAGGCACTTTCCAATGTTATTTATGGGCTCTTTCTGTAAGTATCAGGGACTCCCTTGTAAAACAGATAGTGACCAAAGGTAGGCCATTAACCAAAGTTGTTTTATGGGCTCTTTCTTTGGGCATCTGGGACCCTCTCCCACATTCAGGCCTTGGGATGAAAGCACAGTTTCAAGGCTTTCTTTCCCAGATAGTGGAAATGTTACATAGAATTTCAAAGACTTTCCTTCTTTCTTGCTAACATAATGTTTCTTGTGATATTGGAACACCTGTCAAGATTATCAGAGCAGGTTCGGGACTGCTGAGTTAGCATGTGAGACTTGTTTCCTTCCTCCTTCCTGCCTCAGTTTACTATTTATTCTACCTAATTGGTAAAAGGCATCTCCTGGCAACCAGGGTAATAAATGCTAGCCAGTGACAGTATTACAGTCTCAGAGTTCTTCCTATACTGTCTCCTGCTTCAGTTTTGCTTTTCTCCCTTGTAGATCGGCAATCAGTCAGCCTCCAGCCCAGTTCCCCAGCAACCTCTGGTCATGCAGGTTCAGGTTCAAGTTCAGGCTCCAACTCTCCCCAGGAGTACAGGTGTGAGCTCAGGGGTCTTCCACAGTGCACACTCTCCCTGGGGTTTAGGGTGTGAATTCAGGGGCCCCTCTCCAGGGCTTTGGGTGTGGGCTCCGGGGCCTTCCTCAGTATGCACTCTCCCCGGTTGCAGGCATGCGAGCTTGGCCTGGCCACCTCTGGTCCACGCCCTGTAAGCTTTGATTTGGCAGCAGGAGGTTTTCCCCAAAAATGGGCCCCAGGTCATACCCCACTTACCTTCCCAATTTTCTTAGACAAGCGCCACCTGCTGCTTTAGAGGAATGTCTCTCCTTCTTTGAAATGTGGGCCAGGCTGGACTGGCCATTCAGAAATTTGTCCACAATAGAATTCCAGATCTTCAGCTAACATCCACCGACCAGAAGGAGACCCCCATGGACTGTGGCAGGACTCAATAATCAGGCAGCCTGGCCGTGACCAGTGTGGCTCATTTGGTTGGGTGCCATCCAACAAAGCAAAAGATCACCCTTTGATCCCAGGCACATGCCTGAGTTGTAGGTTTGGTCCCTAGTTGGGGTGCATAGCCAATTGATGTTTCTATCTCACATTGATGTTTCTCTCCCTCTCTTTCCCCCTCTCTAAAAATAAATAAAATCTTAAAAAAAAAAATCAGCCCTGGCTGGTGTGGCTCAATGGATTGAGCTCTGGCCTGCAAACCAAAGGGCGGTGGGTTCGATCCCCAGTCAGGGCACATGCCTGGGTTTCAGGCCAGGTCCCCAGTGGGGGGCACATAAGAGGCAAACACAAATTTATGTTTCTCTCCCTCTCTTTTTCCCTCCCTTCCCCTCTGTCTAAAAAATAAATAAATAAAATCTTTTTTTTTTTAATTAGGTTGGATTCCCAGCCAGGGCACATGCCTGGGTTACAGGCCATGGTCCCCAGCAACCGCACATTGATGTTTCTCTCTCTCTCTCTATGTCCCTCCCTTCCCTCTCTAAAAATAAATAAATAAATAATCTTTTAAAAAAAATTAGGTTGGGTTTCTGGGCAGGTTGGACATCGCCACCTAGGGGATCCAGGTGTCTTCTACATGGGTTTACAGAACAGACCATACCTTCCTGCCTCCTTGCCCTTACACTGGCCAGACCCTCTGCCTGGATCCTGCCCTTCCCTCATCTCTCCGACATTTTACAAGTTCTTGAGAGTACCATCATGGTCCTCCGGGTTTGCACTTTTTCCTCATCTTGAGCTTTAGCCCCTCCTAGTCACTGTTGCCCTTGAGTGCCCCAGGGAAGGGGAGCCTGCCCAGAGTCCTGCTCTGCTCCTGGGTCAGCTTTTGTTTCAGCCCCTAAGGCTCCATTCTTGGTGCTGCAGATGAGCTGTGCCTCATGTCTTGGAACAAGGAGACTTCCAGGGATGTAGATATGCTTCTGTAATCTTTGGGGGGAAACCTCCTCAGTTCTCTAGGTGTTACCAAATATCTCAGAAAGGGTTGTTGTCATTCCTGCCTTCATCTTCTCCCTATTCCCCCTTCTTGGTTGCTCCGCCTCCCACGACTCTCCAAAAATGACCAACGACAGTATCTACCTTCCCCCTGAGAAAACCAACAAATTCATTTTTGTCTTGGTCCTACCCATGATAGGGGTGGCCATTCCTTCCTTCCTGTTTGAACCCCCCAGTCATCTAGGACTCTTCCTACCTTCCAGGTTGTTCCTGCTCTGCCTATTTCACAGGCTCTTCTTCTAACAGTAAACATGTTTCAAGTCAGAGGATTCACACTTTCCAATTTCAAGAATTAATACCAAGCTACAGTAAGCAAAAAAGTGGTTCTGGCATAAGCAGAGGTGTCTAACCAATGGAATAGAATGGAATTTCAGAAATAAACCCATACATCTATGGCCAGTTGATTTTTTACAATGGTGCCAGGTCCACTCAGTGGGCAGGACAGAGAGGTGTAATGTCTCCAACAAATGGGGCTGTGACAACTGGATTTCCACATGCAAAAGAGTGAAATTAGACCCCTACCTCATACCATATACAAGAAATAACTGAAAATGGATCAACACTCTAAATATAAGAGCAAAAACTATAAAACTAGTAGGAAAAAACAGGGGTAAATCTTCATGATGATGGATTTGGCAATAGATTTTTAAAAATGGAATCAAAAGCATAGACTACAAAAAATAGGTTAATTGAACTTCATAAAAACTTTGTATATGAAAGGATATTATCAAAAAAGTGAAAAGGCAGCCTACTGAATGGGAGAAAATATTTGCAAGTTATATATTTGATAAGGATTTAGAATCCATAACATATAAAGAACTCCTGTACTCAGCAACAACAAAAGGACATACGACTTAGTTTAAAAAATGGGCAAAAGACTTGAGCAGACATTCTCCAAAGGTGGCATATGAATAGCCAATAAGCACATGAAAAGATGTTCAACATTATCAGTCCTTAGGTGTTGGGAATCACCCTGCCTGGTATCAGAAGCTGTAATCCCCACTAAGGCTGAGGGAATGACCTTGGACCTTAAGCCACTAAGGAGGCAAAAGCTTATCTCCCTGGAAGGAGTGCCACTTCTACTCCTTTTACTTCATCCTGCCTGGCCCCCATTGCTTGGTCCGTTAGCCAATGATGGGTAAGATTCCCCAAGGGGGGAACAACCTAAGACAGGCACGATCACGTGGGAGGCCCCCAATGAAGGACTTTGGGAGCTACAGCAAAAGGGAGTGATGGACCCTCGCCCCTCAGCTTTGACATAGCCTGAGTCCTTATTGTCTGCGAGAAAATCTCCTAATCTCTTGGCTGCCTTACTTTCCTTCCCACCTAAGCCTGAAACAATGACAGAGGGTGGTACAACCCTGTGCTGGAAAGGGCGGGTTCCCTGGGTGATCAGGCCTAAAAAAGACTATGTAAAATCCTGTGAAACCTGCTTTGTTTAGAATGCTCTCAATGAAATGATATGGGTCCAAGCAAGAAGTAAGTTTATTCCTCAAAGTTTTACAGCTCTTTAGCTATCTGACCCTGACTCAAAATAGGCCCTCAGACTTCTTTGTTATCTATTGTTTAATCCTTACTTCCTGTCAATCATTAATGAGCTTTACCTGAATTCCTGAGTAAACGAACCCAATAAAAGCCTGCTTGGGTGGGAGAACAGTGGCTCTCCACTAGAGAGAGTGGCCATTTCGTACCTATTTCCCCACAGGACTCGGTTGTCTCTGTACATGTTTTTCTCGTGTTTTGACGAGCATCCACAGCTATGATAGATACCGCTGGACTGGTATCCTCCACACTTAGGTAAATGCATATGAAAATCACAATGCGATAACACCTTCACCCCTTCTAGAACAGCTGTAATTTCTTTTTTTTTTTAAGATTTTATTTATTTACTTTTAAGAGAGAAGAGAGAAGGGAGGGAGAAGGAGAGGGAGAGAAGCATCAGTGTGTGTTTGCCTCTCACACGCCACCTACTGGGGACCTGGCCCACAACCCAGGCATGTGCACTGACTGGGAATCCAACAGGCAACCCCTTGGTTCGCAGGTTGGCACTCAATCCACTGAGCCACCCCAACCAGGGCAATAGCTACAATTTTTTTAAAAAATTTTAAAGATTTTATTTATTTATTTTTAGAGAGGGAACGGAGGGAGGGAGGGAGGGAGAGAGAGAGAGCGAGAGAGAGAGAGAGAGAGAGAGAGAGAGAGAGAGAGATCAATGTGCAGTTGCTGGGGGTCATGGCCTGCAACCCAGGCATGTACTCTGACTGGGAATTGAACCTGCGACACTTTGGTTCGCAGCCTATGCTCAATCCACTGAGCTATGGCAGCCAGGGCTACAATTTTTTAAAATTAACAAATATTAGTGATAATGTGGAGAAATTGGAACCCTTGTGCATTGTGGGAAGAATGTAAAATGGTACAGTCCCTGCAAGAATATAGTATGAAATTTTCTCAAAAAGCTAAACAAAGAATTATCATAGGATCCAGCAACTCCACTCCTAGGTGTAAATCAAAAGAATTGAAAGCAGGTACTCAAACAGTACTTGTGTACACATATTCACAGCAGCATAATTCACAATTACTGAAAGGTGGGAAAAACCCAAGAGTCCTTCAACAGATCAGTGAATAAGGAAACAAAAATACATATAATGGAATATGATTCAGTCATAAAAAGGGATAAATTTGTGATACTTGCTATATAGCACAGATAAACTTTAAGAACATTATGCTCAGTGAAGTAACCCAGGCATGAAATGACAAATATTTGTGATTCCATTTATCTGAGCTACATAAAGTAGGCAAATTCAGAGACAGAAAGTAGAATGGAGGTTATTAGGGGCTGAGTGGAGGGAGTATGGGGAGTTAGTGTTTAATCTTTCTACTTGGGGATGATGAAAATGTTTTGGAAATAGATAGTGAAGATTACACAACATTATGAATATGCTTCATGCCACCAACTTATACACTTAAAATATCAAGTTTTATGTTTTGTATTTGTTACCACAATTAAAAATTGTACTAAAAAAAGCCAAAGCTGCAATGCCTTTTAAGGCCTAGGCTCAGAACTAGCCCAGCAACAGCTCTGATGCATTTTGTTGGTCAGAACAAGTGATGGGGAAACAGACTCTGCCTCTTTATTGGAAGACAGCCACAAATATCATCACCTCATTTGCTCTCTATAAGACAAGTATGAAGTCTAAACTCACATTAATCAATATTCATAACAAATGAATTTTTAGTCCAAAATTTAAACCAGAAAAAAATTTTGATTGTGCTAAAATTTGTTATGGCTAAATACTGAGAGAAAAAAGTCTTTTAATAAATTTAAATATGCAAAACTTGACTCCAAAGAAATGACAGCCACACACACACACACACACACAAATCACAGTGATAAAAATCAATAGCTGGTAAAAATTGGGCAAAAAGAGCCTGATTGATGACTTAAATGTTTACTGCAAAAATCACATGGGGAAAAACATTCCCAATAAAAGACTTCAGTCAAGTAAAAATGAACTTTGAGAAAAATTTGGGAATGGTTTAACTGCACTGAATAGAAAAGTGACCCAGGAATCTCATTGGCTAAATGCAGTTTATGATTCAAAAGTCTTTTCCAACAAAAATTTGCTGGATATATTTTCCCAGTGTTTATAAAAACGGAATCAAAGTGCCCCCAGAATAAAATCATTGTTTGTCTGGAAATGGCAGTATAAGAATGAGAGAGTTAAATGTCCTGTGCACCTTCCTGGTGTTTTATTTGATCCCCTAGACACCAGATGTCCCTCTCTCCCCACAAGGCCCCAGAAACAAACTGGTTGTGACCTTTTTCT
This sequence comes from Phyllostomus hastatus, assembly GCF_019186645.2. Taxonomy (NCBI): domain Eukaryota; kingdom Metazoa; phylum Chordata; class Mammalia; order Chiroptera; family Phyllostomidae; genus Phyllostomus; species Phyllostomus hastatus. The sequence continues at coordinate 861,097 of NW_025333962.1, read as the reverse complement.
GGGGGCCATGGACCACACCCAGGCTTGTACCTCCCCACATCCAGGTTTTTCTGTTCATCTGAAGTTGTGGCTCACACCAGAATGTTCTTTCCTAAGAAGTGACCTCTGGAAACATGGGCAAACCTGAGACTTTGGCCCTTATGATGGCTCCTCAGTCCTCCATGCTCAGGGGTTGTCCCATATGGTTACTTGGCCCTTACCAGATCCTGATGTCATCCTTGCCCTCCTGAGTCAACACCCTGCATCTCATCTCCAACCATGTCCACAGGATCTGTAATCCCATTCTAGGCCTACTCAGAAATCAGGGGACAATGTCCATAAATTAATTTCAGCCTCAAACTCACCAATTCTAAAGTCACTTTTAACTTCGTCAGGACTATAGAATGCCCAACACATAAGTTGACTTTTAAACACTTTATTTTTTTTTAAGATTTTATTTATTTGTTTTTAGAGAGGAGGGAAGGGAAGGAGAAAAAGAGGGAGAGAAACATTGATGTGCAACAGAAACATTGATTGGTTCCCTCTCGTACACCCCCAACTGGGGACCTGCCTACAACCCAACCTTGGGCCCTGACTGGGAATTGAACTGGAGACCTCTTGGTTTGCCGGATGACATTCAACACACTGAGCCACACTAGTCAGAGCCAAAGCTGAGTTTTAAAGGAGGGACATAAAGATCTATTCTTTCAAGGAAGAAAGGAAGGAAAGAGGAAGGGAGGGAGGGAGGGAGGGAGGGAAAAAAGAAAATGAAGGAGGGGCTTGTGAGGGAGACAGAAAGCATTATATTCATTTTTACCACCAGAGTTTTTAGAAATAATGTTTTGGGGCTTTTCTTAACTGTTCCAGAATTTTCATAGCTACAATATAGATAAAGAGAGAAGACAGAGGAGACATGCAGAGACAGAGGGAGAGTAGAGACAGCAGCAGAGAGTGCAGACAGGGACAAATGTAGATGGGACAGAATGTAAAAAGGCAGAGGTTGATGGACAGGGACAGGGAGCAAAGGGGTGTCAGCCATTGCTCCCCAAACCAGACAGAACTCCCTACTATTTAGAAGGTTGAAAGCTAGACCTTAGAAGGTCCTGGAATGCCCACCCTGGGTCCCAGCCCTCCTGTTCCCAATTTTCAGTCCCCATTCTGAATTTATGATGTCACCCTCTTGTGACAGGGTCTTTCCCTGCCCCACCCCTGTAGGACCCATTCCTGCAACTTGGGGTGGGTACTTGCCTGTTTTGCTAAGTCTTGCAGGCTGTCAGTCATTGTCCCTACAAGTCCTGAGCCTTTGGCCCACCGTTCATTTAGTCATTTGTTCAGCAAACATTTATAAGCAGTCCTATGAGCCGGGCCTCTACTCAACAATGCTGGGAATCCCTCCAGACCTGATTTAGGCTTACCCCACCACAGCCTTCAGGGGTGGAGAATGGGAGGGCCAAGTAAGTAGCGATAACACAGCCTGATCAGAGTTTTAATGAGGGAACAGAAGGTACTGTGAGTCTCAGAGAAGATCCGGCCTAGACAAACTAGGGGAAGGAACCGACCAGAGTCTTTGGTGTGATCTACACCCCCAATAGCCCTACCTCCAGCACAGAACTGGGCTCAATAACGCGCCCCCTTATCTTCCCTTCAGCCTTAGGGATTTCTGGCCACGCCCCTTATCGGACCCAACCCTTAGTCGCTCCCTTATCTGGTCCCGCCCCACCGCTGCCTAGGTCACGCCCCCTAAGCCCCTCCCCTATGTCATTCAGTGTAGGTTTCAAGCTAACCGCACACCAATAACATGATCCCATTGGCTACAGAGTGTTACTTCACCGCCCTCCTTCAGTTGTCAATCTTTATAGACTCCCCCAACAGTTGTCATGGCTTGGTTTAAGGGGTAGACGAAAATGAACATCTCAGGATGTCTCGTTATAGGGCAGAGAGCCCGGCTCTGGGTGGGGCTTAGTGCCAAAAGCTTGCTGTTTCAGTCTGGTGTTCCTCAAGGCCGCAGAATTCTCTCAGGGACACACCCCTCTTTCCTCTTTATTGGCCTCTCCAGGTGTTCATCAACAGTACTCCATATTCCGATAGGCAAAAGCACCCGTCCTTCACTGCTTTCCTAATTTCAATTTGCTTTTCTCTTCGGAGGAGGCAACCTTCTTGGCCGTAGCCAGAATACTGTTCACGGAATGGCCACGGACTGGCCAAACATCCCGTCACTCCTGTCTTGTGGGCGGAGCCAGGGTAACTAGGGGCGGTGAATTGGCTGACTGGGCCTCGGAGGCGGGGCAGAGGCCCCTGTCAGCCGGTGAAATGGCAGCGGCTGAGCGGTCGGCCGCAGCGGTCCCGGGGGGCGGCTGAGGGGGCCGGGCCCGTGCTGCGGTGCTAGCGGCGCGGCGGGGATCGGGCGGCACAGCCCGGGACTGCGAGGGTCGGCAAGATGATGGCGGCGCGCTCAGCGCAGGTAGGGAGGCGGCGTGGGCCAGGCCCCCTGGGTGCCTTCTCAGGCCAGCGACTCCGCGCTGTGGCCCACGGGGGCCGGGCAAGACCGGGAGTGGGGTCGCTTCGTCAGGACCCCGCACTGGGAACCCTCTGCACTCCCAGCACGAACCCTGGCCCCCTGGCCCCCTGGCCGTCAGCCTCGGGCTCCGACCTCCGCCCACCCTTGTTCCTGACGCCTCCCCACTTCTCAGGGCCCTTCCCCAGACTCTCTCGAGAGTCCCCCCACCCCCACCCTGTCCCTCCCGGGGAGTCCCCTCAGGGCAAGGACCTTCGCCTACCTTCTTTACTGACTCTCAGGACCCCTCCCGGGACCCTTCAGGGCCACCCCCAGCCCCTGTCCCACAGACCTGCTCCTGCAGGCCCAGGACAACATCACCCCTTCTGACCCCTTAGGATCCCTCCCATCTGTAGAACCCTTACCACCACGTCCCTCTCACTTCCTATCCTGTCGGCCTATACCTGCCCCCACCCCCAAGGATACCAGCCTCAGGGCCCTCCCTGTCCCCACCTTCTGACCCCACAGGACCCCTGCCTAGCCTCTATAAATCAGGATTCCTGTCCACAGGCCTCACCTCACTACCCCTGAAAGTCATTCCTGGGGTCCTCCCAGCACACTCCAGTAGCTACACACACACACACACACACACACACACACACACACACACACACACACACCCCTGAGTCTGACTTCCTGACTCATCTTGATCTCTGCTTCCTGGAAGTCCACACTCACCTCTTGCTCAGCACTACCTCCCAATTGTTATGAACCCCCCTCCCCACCCATAGACATGTCTTTCTGAGAGCCTCACATAGCTCACACACACATAGTTCTCACACAGAGAGATACTCATGAACCACCACCATCCCCCCCCCAAAAAAAAAAGCATACTGATGGGCATCCTGGTACCCACCATAGACATTCAGGAGCCCCTGACATGCACACATACACATACATACACACAATCAAACACTTGAACCCCCAACATACACAAAGAAACTCAGGACCTCCAACACAGACCAGGCAGTTGGAACCACACACATGCACGCACATACTCACACAGGGCCTTCACCCCTTCTTGAACCTTAACTTCCCAGGTCCTCCTAGAGGCCACGGCACTCCCAGCTCTGGCTGAGACTCAGACACTCTGGCTGCCCTACCTCAGACAGCCAGTCTGCCCAGCCACAGCAACCTCCCTAAGCTGGCACCCCCACTGGGACCTGGAGTGGTAAGGTGACCCGGAATCTCCCAGCACCCTGTGGAAACCTGCTGCAGGCCTCTTCCCCTTTATGCATCTCTCCAAACTTTGCCCTTCTTCCAAAGGAAGGATGCTCTCTCTCCTACACCGAAGTGTCCCTAAAATTCCCTGCCTGCCCCCTGATTTCTGCCACCCCTGGCAGGGAGAGGGAGTTCAGGCTGCTCCCGTCCCTGGGCCTGAAGTCTGCCCAGACTGGCAGGACCAGCATGCTGACCCCATCACACCTACTGGCCTCAGATGGCAGGGCCAGTGCTGCTGTCCAGGGGCAGCCTCTGATAGTCCATGTCAGTTCTTTCACCCACAACTCGTATGCTATGCCAAATGAAACAGCTTCCTTCTCTCCTGGCATTTGGGACCCTGTGGGGCTTGGGTTCGGGCCTGCCAGAAGCAGACAGTTCTTTGTTAAGGATTCTTTTCAAAAGGGAAAATGTGGGCTGCTTTTTCCCTCAGCTGGGCAGTGATGGAGCTAGAGGACCTGTGTCCAAGTATCTTTTTGTGTTGTATTGGCTCTTCCTGCCTGTCTTGCCACCTCACCAACGTCACCCTTGGGTCCAACCTGTGGGTTCCCCAGAGCTTCTGCTGTTGACTGCTGGTCATTTGGAAGGAACTGCTTGTTGTTTGGCTTGGTTGGCCCTGACACAGGAATGAGGTGAGACAGGAGAGGAGAGCAGATAACAGAACTGGCAAGATGGCATGACCAGACTGCAGGGAGTAAGGAGGAGCCCCAGGTCCCCCTATATGGACTCCAGATCAGTCCAATCCCAGCACTGCCTGTCTGGGCTCCTTCCAGCATCCCTAGCAAATCCTAGGTAAACAAAGCAGGCTTCTTTGTGGATATTCACCAGTGAATTCTGGAAGGCCTGGAAAAAAGCACATCTTGGCTTAGGGCCTGAACTTCTCGATCTGGAAAGTGGGGGGATAAATTCTTAGAACAGTAGTTTATACTGCAGGGGAGCCAATGAGGTTAGGATATGGCTTTGAATATCCCCTGGGCACCATGCAGAAGGAGTCAATGGAGTCCAGGAGGGCACTCGCCCATCTAAGAGTGTGAACAGAATCACTAGCCATCCTGTACCCTGGCTGTACTTAGTTGATACATCACTGGATAATGATTGTCTCTCTGTGGCCAAGCTGCCCTACAGGAAGCCAGCTTGAATCAGGGATGAGAGATGGTCTATTGTGTTGGGAGACAGAGGGCAGTACGGAGCCTGCTTGCTGGCAGTGCCCATCCCCACCTCCACCCCCACCCACAATGGACCTCTGACATTGGGTAGGGAGAGGTTTATTCTGCCCACTTGCTGAAGGAAGAAAGTAAATGAAGACTGTTGAAGGTCATGAGGCAACAAGAAACAACGTACAGCCTCCCCAGGGTGGGACCTTCTATGGGGGCAGTGGGGTCAGAGAGCTCCCCGGGAAAGACTGTGAACTCCTCAGGAAAACATGAGAAGGCTCCCCAGGAGGGCTTATGAACAATATTGATGCACTTTTACCCCAGACTGGGGTACAGGTCTGTGTCTTTGTGTATGTATGTGCTTTGATGGGTGCAGGGGCCAAGTGGGAAGGTGATCTCAACTTCCTCATGCAAAATGTAGATGCTGATTGTTCTTGGGGAAGTCCCACACTGGGAATCGAGTTAGATTCCAGAGTCTGAAAGAATATCAAAGATGGTACCTACTCTGCATCTAAGGACCCTCTCTATGCGGTAAGACAAGCTGGCAACAGTAGTGCACACTGATCAGGCCCATGCCACATGCTAGGCCCTATGCCAGGCACCATTTGCATAGTATCTCATTTAATCCTCCAGACAACCTGGAGATACTGGGATTCTGGCACCATGCCCTTACCATCACATCCTCCTGTGTGGAAGCACGAAACTGAATTATGTATGGAATGCTGCTGTGGGAACACAGGAAAGAGCCCTGTACATTTCTGGGGTGTCAGGGAAGGTGGAGAAGGGATGATGTATGGAGTGTTCCAGGCAGCCAGAGTGCTTGGTCAGAGGCCCAGCAAGCAGCAGCAAGCATGATACATTCAGGGAAGCGTGCCTCTCTGGTGGACCTCATCCCATAAGCCTTCATGTTTCAAAGGCAATTCACAGGGCACACACCAGGACACTCCCTGGTCATAGCGATCCATAGTTGGCAGAACTCAGAAAGGCAGCAGACCCCACCACCCAGGGAAATCTGCAGCACACACTGTCTAGGAGCCCAATGGAGACAGTGGAAGGAAGGGGGTTAGTTATGAGAATTAACCCACTGGAGCTAGGAAGAGATTAACTGACTACACTTCTCTTCCACTTCTCAGTGCACTGGATGTGTTTGTGAGATTGTTTTATTGGTGTCTGTTTCTCATACCAGGCGGTGAGCCCCACAAGGGCAGGGTGCATAGCTGCTCACGGTTGACTCTAGGGCACATAGGAAATGCTCAGTAAATATTTGGTTGGTTTTAGAAGCTGACAGTCTTCTCTACTCATTCGCTTTTGAAACAGGGCCTGGAGCTCTTCCACAGAAAGAGCTCCGTTCATCAGCCTTGGAAAGTTTCCAAAGGGAGGGGAGATCCCCCTATCACCTCTGCCCCACACCAGTGAGCCTTTGTAGCAGGAATACCATTTTGGCCTTCAAGAGCTGAGAACCTTCTCAAGATGGTGCTGCTTTTATTCATCTGTCCCTGGAAGGCTTATGAGGGCTTTACATTTTTTCCTTTGTTATTCTCAGGGACCCTAGATGTTAAGAAAATGAGAGATTTGCTAGGGATGAACCTGTTTTAGTAACAGAAAGTAAGCTGGTGACAATACAGAGTATTAAACATTTTTTTTTGTAGATCAGAAGGGATTCCACAGGTTATAAATGGTCCCCACCTCAGATTTTAGCCTGAAGGTATTTGCTACTGTTGCAACTATTATCAATAACAATGGTTATAGTTTTACTGAGTTAATGTTTAAACAGGGTCACCACATAGGGGCTAGGCCTACTGAGGAGGGGAGGTTTGTTTATTGATCCACAAACATTGGGTGACTGACAGTATACTAGATGCCTCGATCCAGTAATAGGCTGGACAGACCCTGTTCTCATGGAACTTTCTCCCCAGCAGGAATAAACATCATGGGCCAGATCCTGGTCCATGGGCCATCATGGACCAGTCTCAATCACTTGACTGGTTTTTGCTTAGGTATTCCAACAACACCTGTGAAGTAGCCCTGGCCAGGTAGCTCAGTTGGTTAAAGCGTTGTCCCAATACACCAAGGTTGCGGGTTTGATCTCTTGTCAGGACACATGCAAGAATCAACCTGTGAATGCATAAAAAAGTAGAACAACAAAGTGATGTTTCTCTCTCTCTCAAATCAAGTTGGGGTTTTTTTTTAATTTTTAAAACCTGTGAAGTAGTTGCTATTATTAGATCTGTTTCCAGATGAAGAAACTGAGGCAAAGGGCATTGTATCCAAGATCACAGATAGAAAGTGGTAGAGGAAGGACTTGAACCCAGGCTACTGGCTCTGAAGTTCTCACAGGAAGCCAGGAGGTCTGGGATCAGTTAACCACATACACAGTCATAATACATGGATGTGGAAACACCCAGGATAACGAGGAGCAGTTAGAACGGGAGACAAGAAGAAGGCAGGTAGTGACCTCTGAATTCTAACTGCTGTCCTTGTTACCCCAGGGGCATCTGGCCCATCAGTTGCCTACTCCTTGCCAAAAAAAATTACCTGAGATACCAGGCCATTTTCCCCAGAGCTGGAGCCAGGCAGGGTTATGGTGGTCTGCTGGCATCTTTCAAGGCTTCAGATTCAGAAATGATTCTGTGTCCCCATAATCATTAGAGGTGGGGGATCAGAAGCCAGGAGGAGGGGACAAGGAAGCCAGAATTAAAGGAAACTTTGGGACCTTTATTCTTGCCTCTGAAAATACCAAACTCTGAAAGATGGCTCTTACATGCTCTCCCTGTTAAAAAATAATGACTGCCCACTACAGTCAGTGCTTCACATATATTATTTCTAAAGTAAAAGAAGGCAGAGAGAGTGGCAGTCCAGCGGATCATTGCAGGGTGAAGGTTTGGGAGTCAGAAATCCAAGTTTGAATTTTTCTTCCCCTACAGCCTAGTTGAGGAACCCTTTGAGTGACCTTCTGCTCAAGGTAACACCTTTCATATGTTAGAACTATCCTTTAATTTTCTATCTCTCCTGATATAGAATGCTTTTTTATGTTTAAAATAGACTTTCTTTTTTAGAACAGTTTTAGATTTAGAGAAAAATTGAGAAGACAGCACAGAGTTCCCACCAGACCCCACAACCAATAACATCCCAGGTTAGTCTGGTACCTTTGTTATAATTAATGAGCCAACATTGATATATTATCATTAACTACAGTCCACGCTTTATTTATATCTCTTCAGTTCTTCCCTAATATCCTTTTGCTGTTCCAGGACCCCATCCTGGATCCCCTGTGACATTTCATCAGCACATCTGCTTAGGCTCCTCTTAGCTGGAACAGTTTCTCAGACTTTTTTTGTTTTTGATGACCTTGACAGTTTTGGGAAGGACTGGTCAGGAATTTTCTAAAATTCTGGATCTGTCACACATTTTTCTCATAGTTAAACTGGAGTGATGTGTTTTGGGGAGAAAGACACAGGGATGAAGTGCCCTCAACCTATCAAGGACACATGCTCTCAACATGACTTTACTACTGCCAATGTTGACCTGGATCACCTGGCTGAGCAGCACAGAAATTTTGGTCTTTATTTTTTTAGCAGACGTGTATTGAGCACCTAACTAAATGTCAGATGCTGCATTATAGGCTTGGAGTAGAAAATTTAAAAAAATAGACCCTTGTACTAAGAATGTTCATGACTCAGTAGAGCAGGCAGGCATGTGCAGAAGAATATAACTGCCAGAGAATATGTCTTGGGCTGGGGTGTAGGGGATAGGTATTTTCAGAAAGAGACAGAGAAGTGAGCCAGGACACTGGAGGCAGGGTGTTGACAGGAAAAATCTCACAGGAAAAAAAAAAACTCAAACCAAGTTTTGAAGAATGCTTTTCCAAGCAGAGAGAACAGCATGTGCAAAGACAGGCGGGAAGAAGGAGGTGCTCCAGATGGGCTGAGTGTAGAAGGACAAGGAGATGAGGCTGGCAGGGCTGTGTGCACAGTGCAAAAATGTTTGAGCTCCATGTCATAGTATGGAGTGGCCAAAGGGTTTGGAGCAAGCACCAAGAAAGTACCAGGCTTAGCTTGGGCCAATAATAGATGGCAGCATCATGGGCTCAGGAAGGCCCACCTGTGGCAGAAGGGGCTGGCTTTAATCAGGACAGAGCTAACTTGGAGGAAAGTTTCCCAACTGGGGGCAAGGAGTGTTTTCCTAAAATTCAAGCCCAGTAGGGTTCCTGCCTTCTCCCACAAGGCCCTGTGGGGTTCTGGCCGCTGCAGAATTTCCTAGTCACTTTCACTTCTGGAGTTGCAGCCACACGTCCCCACTGCTTCTGTACCAGCTTCCTCTTCCAGCCCACCCCATCCATCCCTTACCTTCTCTTAACTGAGATATATATATAATTCATATAACATAAAACTCACCCTTTTAAAGTGAACAATTCAGTGGTTCTTAGTATCCACAGAGTTGTGCAACTACCACCACTAATTCCAGAATACTTCATTACCCCAAAAAGAAATCCTATTAGCAGTTTCTCCCCCATTCCTCCCACTGCCCCGCCCCCAGGCTTCTGGACATTTCATGTAAATGGAATCATGTCACTTGTGGTCTTTTGTGTCTGGCTTCTTTCACTGTGTATCACGTCTTCAAGGTTCTTACATGTTGTGGAACATATCAGAGCTTCCTTCATTTTAATGGATGAATAATATTCTATTATATGGATGGACCACATTTTGTGTATCCATTTATCCATCTATGGACATTTGGGTTGTTTCTACTTGTTGCCTCTTGTGAATAATACTGCTGTGAACAGTCATGTACAAGTTTTCATGTGGATGTGTGTCTTCCATTTTCTTGGGCAGACACCTAGGAGTAGAATTGCTGGGTCATGTGGTAACTTGGTTGAACATTTTGAGGGAATACCAGACTGTTTTCCACTCTGCCTTCTTTTATTCTGAGTACTTGTCTAATCTGTAGTAGAAAGTTTGGATGACCATTTGTTGGCCTCTTTCCCTATATGCTCTGGGTGAGCAGGGGCTATCTCTTTGCCCACTAGCCTTCAGTCCTCAGCCTGGTACCTAACACCCGGCAGGCACCCAACAAAAATTGGTGGAGACGCAGGTTGGTTCAATTCTTCAAATATTTCTTGACTCTTAGGTTGTACCAGGTTCAGCAGGAACCCAGACAATGGCGATTCCTGCCCTGGCCAGGGGTCTGATGGAGATGTTCGGGAGCTAGTTAGTGATCTTGGCTGGTGCTCAGGAGAAAGGGAAAACTGAGGACAGAGGTGTCACAATCTCTGGCATATATTTGGTCATTTAAGATGTGAGAGTGAAATCGCCAAGGGCATGAAGGGCCAAGGGCCAAGGCAAAGTCTACAGAGAAACAGGCACCATATGGGAGGCTGAGAAGCCCTGGGCAGAGAAGCAGGAGAGCCAGGAGCCTAGCCTCTTGGGAACTAGATGGGAGAGGACTTCAAGAAGGAGGAGGCATGACTAACAATGTCCAAATGCCCCTGAGAAGGAGAGGAAGAAGTGGGGAGAGATGTCCAGCATCTGGACTTTGCCCCCACACTCCCTGCCCCAGCTTACCAGCAGAGTCTCTTCCCACCCTCTTTCTTGGCTCAGCTTCCTAAACCATGGGCCACCCTATGGGGGTGAGGTGGGTGGTGGCAGAGGCAAGAGCAGGGTTAGGTGGCCATGGCCTACCCTTCAGGAGCCAGGATCCCCCTTCGGGTGGCTGAGGTAGGGCAGAGGCAAAGGGTTTTGAAGTTAGGAATGTTGAGAGGCTAGGATCCCAAACTGAGAGGGTCCTGTGTGTGGACTTTAGAGGTGTAGCCCCTCAGCCCTGGAGGGGAGCCTCCTGCCTCTGCATCTCTGTGCCAGTCCAGCCAGGAGGGGATGGTGAACAGCCCGTGGAGTTTTCTCATCACCTTGTTCTACTCATTTCCCTTGCCTAGAAGAGTGCCTGGCCCCCAGTAAGTACCAGGGAAGAAATGGCTGTGCCAGTAAGAGTCATGGCACTCTGGAGAGGGAGGCAGGACTGCCCACAAAGCTAGGACGGCAGCAAGCAGCGTCTATCCCAATCTACTTGATTCCCAGGATGGCGAGGTGCAGAAAGTATGCATGGGTGTCTATGGATGTGAGATGGTGTGTGTGTGTGTGAATGTATATGAGTGTGTGTCCGCCTGTATATCTGAGCATGTAAGTTGTGTGGAGTGTGTGTCTGCCTGTATGAGTATGTGTGCCTGTATGGCTGTGTGTGTGAGTGTGTGTACATCTAACACTGTAAAGCAGTGTTTCTAGGGAGTCTGGGGATGGGTCAAGAGAAAGTTCCTGAGGGATCAGAAGTTTCTTCCTGTCAGACTGCAAATTTCAGCCCTGTGCATTGAGTCAATTTTATATCCTGAATGAAATACACATTACTATGTGGTAAATAGCTGAACACACTTTGCTTAGCAGACAGCTCCTGTTTGTGTGTGTGTGTTTTGTTTCTTTGTTTTTGTGTGTGTGTGTGGTTTTTTTTACCAGAAACTCAGAACTGAACCATTCTCTCATGCTCTTTAGGGGAGGGGGTAAGCCAATGTGCTCTAAGGCTTGGATCCTCTGGTCTCAGTAAGGAGACAGTGGTCCCAGGTCATGACCCTGGCCACATGTGAGTTCTGTCTCTGAGGCCCCAAATCCAGCTGTGCTTCTGCGGTACTGATCCTCACCTCCCCATCTCTCAACCCTGAAGCTGGAAACCCATGAGGCCTTTCCAGCCCTTCCCCACCCAGAGAGATCCTTCCAGATTAGCACTTCTTGTCCATAGACTTTTTTGACTCTACAGAAGGCCCTGGAGCAGCCCTCACTGTCCCTCTCTCAGGAATGATTAACTCCTGGCTAAGTGGTACACATGGCTTGATCTTTGGAGCAGGTTGTCCTTGACCAGCGGGGCAATGAGATGGAAAGGTCTTCTGCTTCTTCCAGGAGCCACCACCTAGAGTTTGTACCACTCACCAAAAGCCAGAGTCCTCAGCACCCAACAGACTAGGAGAGCTCACATGAGCCAGAGACAGAACCAGTGGCCCTGGGAAGGGAGGGTTCTGGACCCCCCACGAGGCAAAACACAAATGGCACCCTACCATGACAGGGCAGCATGAGGGAAGGAGGCCAGAATCAAGTGCATGGCCAGGATCAAGTCCAGCCAGCTCTTGGGTATTGGCTGAGAACACAGTCCAAGCTGCAGGAACGTACCTAATGACCTGAGGTGGCAAGGCAGATATTAAGGGGTCTGCTCTCATCCTGTCACTATCCCCCTGCTCCTAGAGGACCAGTTTCTCCCTCTTTAGGGACTGGGCATGGGCCCCTATGCAGGCTGAGCTATCAGAGCCAGGTCAGGTGGGGTCCAGGGGCACATGGTAGACTCCTGGTACAGAGCATACAAGGGAAGTGGTAGGCATAAAGAAGCCTCCTACAGTGGTGGTTTGTGGGGAGCAGGACTTTCTTCCTGCTTCCATGGCTCTGGGGTTTCCAATCTTCTTAGACCCTTTGTGCTAACCTGGGCTCATTAGAAACAGCATGGCTAAGTAGAAGGAACACTACCCCCAGCTCCTCATGGCCTTCCCTTTCCTAGCAGTTCCTGACCCCTAGAAGCTCCCACAAGGGAATACCAACCCTGCAGGTATCCCGCACCAGGCAAAGCAGAGCCCCAGAGCCCTGGCTAGCTAGCCCTCAGCCCTGATCCCAGGATGGATAGCAATGGCTGATGTTTGTGGAGTAACCACTAAGTATCAGGCACTGTTCTCACATGTTGCCTGCAGTAGCATGCTCAGTTCTCACGGTTACTGTCTGAGGTCACTGGAGACTCAGAGAAGCCAAGTGCCTGGCTCAAGGCCATACTGCTGGTTGAGGGAGTGCCACACCTTAGGCACAGGTCTGTCTGAGTCTGGAGCCTTAGCTTTAAGAATGGTGCCGAGCTGCCTCTCATGGAAGGCAACTGGCAGGAGGCAAGCGGCCAGTGTCCTTGGAGCCCCCCAGGAGGGTAGGACCAGACCACCCCCAGGAAGAACAGGGCCAACACCTGCCAGACACATGGCAGGCCAAGATCAGAATACTGGTCAGAGCCCATAGCTTTCACTCTGTGTCCACCAGGGTATAGATGTCCAGCACTTTGATGTGTCCCTGGCTTCCCAGCCCAAGAGGAGTCCACTCTTCTGGCAATTGGCAGCACCAGACAATTAACAGTAGAGAATAACTGCTTCTGGCTGTGCCAGCAGCCCATTTTGGTTGATGAGACAGGGAAGTTCAGATGCTGAGACAGGCCTCCCAAGGCAGGCCACAGTAGGGGACAGGCAACAAGGCTATCAGGAAGGGCCACCAAAGCAGGGGCTGCTATATCTCAAGGCCCCAGCAGGGGTCCTGAGTGACTGGAGCCTTGGCCTTCATGCCCTTGGACAGCATGACAGCTTGGGCCCTGTCATGGTCCTATTGTCTCTGTCCAGGCATCTGGAGGACACAGGCAGGGGTTCCGGTAGCCAGGGTCTTGAGTAGAAGGTGCTGGTGCAGCTGTCAGCTGGGCTGAGGTTTGTGGGAACAAGGGGTGCACCAAGTGTACAAACCAGAAGTGGGAGCCCAGAGTGAGGAAATGTTCATCAGTGAGCAGCAGACTCAGCAGCCTAGAGCTGGCAGGATGGGGTGGAGACCCTACCCAGCGCTGACCATGCGTGTGTGTCTCCGGCCCCCAGACAGAGCTGTGACCTGGCACCATTTGCAGCTGATGAGCCTGCCCACCATGGCAAGCCCCACTCTGAGCCCCGACTCCTCATCCCAGGAAGCCCTGTCAGCCCCCACCTGCTCCCCCACTTCTGACTCTGAGAACCTCAGCCCTGATGAGCTGGAGCTGCTGGCCAAGCTCGAAGAACAGAACCGGTGAGTTAGAGCCTAGGAACGGAGGGGGTGTGCACAGTATAACCTGGGCCCCAAACAGCAGTTTCTGAGTGTGGCCTTGGGCAAAGTCATAGCCGCCACCAGAGGCAATGTCATCCTCCTAACCCCAGGCGAACAGACAGCTCCCCATTCAAGTGAGGAGACCAAAGTTTCAAGAGGCAGAGTCAATCTGTGAACCTGGCCATGTTTCTCAAGCCTTTGTTGGACAGAAGAGTCCAGTCTCTGACTCCAGGGTCAGGCTTCCCACCTTTTTCCTCTAGCCCTCCTCTTGCTTTAAAATGTGGGTTTATTCCCAAAACACTAATTTGACGAATATATGCACCACCGTGTTCACTGCAGTGTTATTTACAATAGCTGAGATTTAGAAGCAGCCCCCAAGTGCCTGTCAATAGGTGCATGGATAAAAAAGCCATGGTATATTTACACAATGGAATATGACTCAGCCATTAAACAGAATGAAATCTTACCATTTGCAACAGCATGGATGAACCTAGTGGGTATTATGCAAAGTGAAATAAATCAGTCAGAAAAAGACAAATACTGTATAATTTCACTTGTATGTGTAATCTAATGAACAATGTAAACAAACAAACAAAACAGAAACAGACACATAGATATAGAGAACATCTGATGGTTGCCAGACAGAAGGGGTTTGGGGATCTGGGTGAAAAGGACGAAGGGATAGAGAAGTACAGATTGATAGTTCCAAGCAGTCATGGGGAGGTAAAGCGCAGCACAGCAAATACAGTCAATAATATTGTGATAACTGTGTGTGGTGCCAGGTGGGGACTGGAAGTTTTAGGTGGGACACTTTCTGAAGTATACAATTGTCTAATCACTATGCTGTATACCTGAAATTAACACAAAATAATATTCAATGTAAACTAATTGAGAAAACAACAATTTTAAAAAAAGGAGTCCTACTGGTACTTAACAGACACATACTCCCTGAAGCCCTTTAAATCTGCCCTGGCTTTCCTCCTTTGGCATGTAAGTACCTTTAATTTTCCATAGTGTTACAGAAGAATAACGATTATATTCACGAGTAGGAATGTTTATTAAGTGAAAGGTGACCAAAAATAGTAACACTTCCTCAGTGTGTGCTTAGTGAACCTTTCTAGCAGAACAGAGGCAACAATTGAAAACTTTCAAATCATAGTTTTTGAGCTTTTGAAGTGACCTGTTATATAACTTGTCCTTTTCCACAAACAGTGTTATATAGCAAGATAAGTTTGTATAAAAATTACTATGTTCCCTTAATTATAATTAGAATTTTGATCAATTATGTTTTCTTATTTCCAAAACTTACCCCTTTTCTCCCAAAGTATAGCTTTAAATTAAAGGAAAATCTTTCAAATATTAAAAAATAAAATGTAGATCCATTATCATTCAGCTATGGCAAGGCCAGCAGATCGGGAAAGGACTGCCACTGAGAAGATAGTTTGTCACTCACAGTCCCCTAGAAGCAGGAGGCAGAGCACACCATGAAGGCCACACAGGGAGGTACAAGGGTCAGTCAAAAGGTGGACTGAGCCAGGGGGAAATTCAGGCAAGTACCTCCAACTGTAGTTTTGGAGAGAAGCAATGGGAAAGGTAGAGAAAGTAGGCCTGGGTTGGGCTAGCTGGAATAATTCTACGGGCTCTGGGGCATAGGGGTGGCTCTGGTTGCCTGGCACCTGGCCCTGTGGTGATCAGGATGGAGAGATAGTGGCCGTGAGTATGAGAGCCTGATAAAGCAGGGGTGGTAGTTTTGTGGGTTCTGGATTCAGTGATTTGCACATGAAAGACACACTGGGAAGTGAGTCCTTATCTCTAGGATTTAGGAAGGACTGGGAGGGGCAGACCCTCTAGAGTCAGCCAGGACCTAGCTGTCAAAGCATCAGGTTTCATACAACTTCTCCCTAGCTAGGTGCTTCCAGCAAGCAGCTCACCCTCTCTGCACCTCATCTATAAAACATGGATCTTAACAAAAACCTGCCCTTCAGGGGTGGTACAAGACTCAGTGAGTTAACCCACATGCTTCTCAGCCCAGTGGGCACAGAATGGGACAAACAAATGGCAGCCTCTGCAAGAACCCAAGGAGATGGACCACAGTTCAGAGAGCTTAGGGCTCTGGCCAACGTCACTCAACAAGTGCCACACAGCAAGAACAACTTAGACCCAATCCCTGGTGGCCTCTGGAATCCCTGGGAGGAGGGGCCAGGCTCCTCAGCAGCCACCTGTCCCCAGGGAGTCACTGAAGCCCAGAAATCTGGGTGGGAGGTGCCTACACCCCGGACTTGCCTCTACTGGCCCTCTCTGCCTAGGCTCCTGGAGGCCGATTCCAAGTCCATGCGCTCCATGAATGGCTCGCGGCGAAACAGTGGCTCCTCGCTGGTTTCCAGCTCCTCGGCCTCCTCCAACCTGAGCCACCTGGAGGAGGACACGTGGATCCTGTGGGGCCGAATTGCCAATGAGTGGGAGGAGTGGCGGCGTAGGAAGGAGAAGCTGCTTAAGGTGGCGGGGACGGTGGAGGTGGGTGGGTAGCTGGGCGGCCAGCAGGGGCAGGGCCCCGGCCCAGGCAGAGGGACAGAAGTAGAAGTGTGCAGGCACTTTCAGAGGGCTTTGCCAGAGGGAGAGGGGAGAGAGATCTGGCTGGGTAAGTAGCTATCACACTGACACCTCAGGGTCCTGTTTGTTTCCTGCCCCACTATGTTCTGTGACAGACTGGGGGTAGTACATTAAGCAGTGTAAACTCTGTCTGCAGTGCAAAGATGCAGCTGAGCTCCAGGCCACATGCATGGCATGGTCAAGCCTTGTCTTGGGGACTGGACTGGGTAGCTGTGAGGGGCTGCACTGGGACAGTGTCCAGCCTGGTCTCCTGCTGCCCACCTCATCCCCAGGAGCTGATCCACAAGGGCATCCCACACCACTTCCGGGCTATCGTGTGGCAGCTCCTGTGCAGCGCCACGAACATGCCAGTCAAGAACCAGTACTCAGAGCTGCTCAAGATGTCCTCGCCGTGCGAGAAGTTGATTCGCAGGGACATTGCCCGCACCTACCCAGAGCATGAGTTCTTCAAGGGCCAGGACAGCCTGGGCCAGGAGGTCCTCTTCAATGTCATGAAGGTGAGCCCACACCCACTACCCAGGACCCCTCACCCCACATGAACAAGCACTGTCCACGTTGCCTGCTGTCACTGCCCTGGCAGGATCCTGGCAGGACACTGCCCTGACACTGACATCCCCTTGCAGGCATACTCTCTGGTGGACCGGGAGGTGGGCTACTGCCAGGGCAGTGCCTTCATCGTGGGCCTGCTCCTCATGCAGGTAAGTGGCAGGGGCCAGGCTATGGCAAGGGCCAGCCCATCTGGGCTCTGCATCCAGGAAGTGGACAGAAGTAGAATGTAACCCTCTATCCAGAATTCTACAGTCAGAGCCTCCATCCTCCTCCTCTGATGGTCCCCGGGCCAAGCCCCCAGTGGGTGAGCACAGAGGGGCTAACTGCCTGTCCTGTCTACTGTACTGTTCAGGGGATGGAGGGGCAGACCGTACTACTCAGTCACCTCCCAGGGCTGGACAGGGAACTCCAAGGGGAAACTTAAGTCAGGCAGTGTAGAGCTTATGGGGGTTTTGTCCAGAAAATCCAGGAGGCTTAGGAAGGGGAGAACAGAGATGCTAGGAGTGGACTGAGAATGTCCCAACCATGGGCTCTGGGGGCAACCAGATCAGGGGCTCAAGTCCCAGCCCCACCGGTCCCTGCCAAGTGGCCTTTGGCAAATAACTTCAGCCTCAGGAGGTTTCCCATCAGCAAACAAGGGCAACCAGAAGTTTATTGTGAGAGTTCAGGCAGCCCACACAGTCCACATTCAATAGACATAAAGAGAATAGAAAAAGGCCAAGCACAGTACTCTGGGGACATAAGAAGAGCAGTGAGCGTCCCCTCCTACCCCTCCCACACTCACAGCCCCTGCTGGCCTGCCTATCCCCAGATGCCTGAGGAGGAGGCCTTCTGTGTCTTTGTGCGGCTGATGCAGGAGTACCGCCTTCGGGAGCTCTTCAAGCCCAGCATGGCTGAGCTGGGTCTCTGCATCTACCAGTTCGAGTACATGCTGCAGGTGAGCGGGACCAGGGTGGCCCTGCACCTCCCACTCCTCTGCAGCACACAGCCATGGGCACCAACCTGGGCCGCCCCAGTGGGTCTCTTTGACTGAAAATTCCAGGGCTGAAAAATCAGGTCCAGATTTCCCAGCTCAGAAAGGGGTTCTAGTCTCCAGGGGGCCATGTGGCACTGTCCCCAAGTATACTTCCATAAATGGCAGGGCCAGCCATTTATGGTGGGGGCTCCTGAGTGCTCTGGGCTCCCAGAGCCTGAGGGCAGAGGGGTTAGACTGGCTCTTGCCAGACACACCCACAGCCCCCTTGTCTACTCCCAGAGTGGCAGAAGGAGGGAAAGTGTCATCTGCCTACCTTAGATGATTAGGGGAGAGCTGTTTATCAACAGATCTTTCTGTTGATAAACAGCAGCCCCCATAGGGGCCGCTCTTGGCTGGAAGGCAGAGCAGGTGCATGCAAGAGAAGAACACACACATGCACGAGAAGAACACGCACATGCACATACATGTGCGTGTACACACATCTGGCCTGCTCCAGAAGCCCGTCAGAGTTGGGGCTGTGACACTGCACAGCAGCTGGGGGTAGGGGGTGGAGGGGGACAGGAGGTGGACCCTAGGATGAGCCTGGTCATGAAAGCCCCACTCCTCAGACCTGGAGGACTGGAAGGTACTATTGATCAAGGGGACCTGGTAGTACCAACAAGCAGGGGGCAGAGCCTGCAGAGAAGTGGCCCTACCCAGGCGGGGTAGCTGCAAGCTCCCACAGCAAAGTAGCTAAACAGCACCACAGAGCCCCTGGGTTTGCAGGGGAGCCCAGGGCATGTTATAGGGAGGGGGCGCCATAGTCCCTCTGCCAGTGAAGAACATCCAGGGGGTCCTAACACTTTCCTCAGCCTCTTTCCCCAGTTTTTGTCACTTTTCAGCAGTCTGAAGTTCAGGCCAATCAGGCTGGCATCCCCTGAGCTTTGCTGGGCACAGAGCATCGTGAGGAAGCTGTGGGGAGACACAGCAACTGGCAAGTTATTGAATACAAGTTGAGCTGCAGTGAGCTCATGCCATGCCCACCTCTCACTGTCTGGGTGGCCTTGAGGAGTTAGGCAAACCTACCCCAAGCTTCAGAAGCTTCCTGTCGGCTGGTCATGAGGATCCCATGAGCTGGGAGGAGGGCAGTCGGGCCAGTTCCTGCCCAGGGTGCACACCCAGCACCCATGAGCTGCTGGTACTCCTGCCACCCCTGCCTGTGTCCCCACCTCATGCTACTCAGTGTTCTGGGATGCTTCAGCCTCACCCAAACACAGTGCCAAGAGCACACAGAGGAAAGGAGCCAAGGGCAGATCAGAGAAGGCAGGGGCACTGAGACCCGGGGCACCTGTGGGCATGGACAGCTGTGCCTGGTGCTGGCTTCACAGTGCTGGCCTCCTCCCACCACCCTCAGGAGCAGCTCCCGGACCTGAACACCCACTTCCGTTCCCAGAGCTTCCACACATCCATGTACGCCTCATCCTGGTTCCTCACACTCTTCCTGACCACCTTCCCACTGTCCGTCGCCACTCGTGTCTTCGACATTTTCATGTATGAGGTCAGGACCCCTTCAGCCCCTTCTTCTCCCAAAAGCCCCACGCTGGAAATAAATACTGGCCAGGAAAAGGCCAGAGCTTGGGGAGGAGTCAGAGAGCTCCCCAGGAGAGCAGGACCAGAAAAGCACTGTCACCACCACCTTTGCAGGGCCTGGAGATCGTGTTCAGGGTGGGCCTCGCCTTGCTGCAGGTGAACCAGGTGGAGCTGATGCAACTGGACATGGAAGGCATGTCTCAGGTGGGTCAGGGATCCAGGGAAAGGTAGGGTTGCCAACCCCCAGCATGGGCACCTGAATCTTCCTGTGAGATGAGAGGGCCTGGCGCTCAGAGCAGCCTGATCCCTTCCTGTCCCCTGTGACCCCTGAGGCCTCTGTGGAGTACCAGGGGTCGGCCTTAAGGAAGCCCAGGCTCTGCCAGACACAATCCAGGGCCAGCAGCCTGGCAGTGGGGAGAGAGGAAGTCCCAGGCCCTGGCTCTGGAAGATCCCACCCCCTCCCTCAGGCCCAGCTTTGTGTCCCTCAAAGCCTTTGTGGCAAATAGTTATACTAGCCCAACCACAAGGCCTTGGGTGCAGTTGTGGGCCCCAGCAACTGGGCCAAGCAAGAGCACAGGAGAGAGTGAGGGGTCTGCCCTCCCCACCCTCCCACCCCCTGTTTTCCTGCCTGCTTCTCACTGCCATGCTCCCCCATGCAGGCCCCTGGCCCCTCCCAGTGTCCTCCAGCTGGTACTTCAGGGAAGAATACACAAAGGCCACGGTTGTGTCCACAAACACGAGTGTTCATTGTCCCCAGCTGCCAGAGGGGGGCAGCTGGGCTGGGAGCAGAAGCCAGCCTGGCCCCAGCCAACAGCAAGCTGTATCCACTGGTGGCTCATATTTAACCCTTTGTGGAGGCCTTGGGGGGCCCCAGGCAAGCAGGTGGACCACTGAGGGGTCTTCCCTCCAGGTTGCTCCTCGCTGCCCCAATTTCTTCAGTCTCCTCTGACTGCCATGGGGTATAATGTGCCTCTCCATGAAGGTGCCCTGTGTTCAGACCCCACCTCAACCCACTCCTGGGCCTTCACCCTCAGGAGCTCCCACGGCCTGCTTTTCTGCTGCAAACGGAAGTCCTGGGTGCAGGTAGCTTCTCCCCAGGTGCCTGCTTCTTATGCTTGTTTGCTCCACAATGACAGAGCACCCACAACTGGCAGGCTGGGCACTGCCCTGGGTACATGGTGACACCCCAGGCAGACCTGCTTCCACCCTCCCTCCTGGAGTACCCAGGCCCTCCTCCAGGGCAGCAGGCACAGCAGGGTCTCCCCTGCCCCTCCCCACCTCCCATAGTCACTGACCATCTGTGTCCCCACAGTACTTCCAGAGGGTGATCCCCCATCAGTTCGACAGCTGCCCAGACAAGCTGATCCTCAAGGCTTATCAGGTCAAGTACAACCCTAAGAAGATGAAGAGGTCAGTACCTGGCAGCAAGGGTGCTGGCAGGAAAGGGGTCTCTGAGGGTGGGACAGTGTCCACATCAGCCTTCTACTCTGCAGGCTCGAGAAGGAGTACGCTGCCATGAAGAGTAAGGAGATGGAGGAGCAGATTGAGATCAAAGTGAGTCCCTGGGGAGGGAGACAGGTACCAAGGCCCTTGGGAGCATCCCACCCCACGCAAGAAGCAGGCAGCCACTAGGGATGACCCTGCCCAATACACCAGGCACCCCAGACTGTCCTTAGGCTCTGGGTGTGTCCCTCCACCTGCTGCCCCTCACTCACTGCCCAACCAGTCTGAGGACCCACCTTGTGCTGGGGACCCAGTAGTGGTCAAGGTGGACCTGCCTTTATGGGGCTCCCATTGCAGTGGGGAGACAGTCAGTGAACCAGTAAGTATAGAGTATGCATGCTAGAAAGTACTCTGGGAAAAATATTTAGGGCAGATTGCTGCAGGCCCAGGGAACCGAGTGCTGAAGTTCAACTCTCTGACACATGGTTGGGTCTCCTGGCAACCCGCTGTGGGCCTGAGGGGCTAGAAGAACATCAGGAAGGCTGCCCTTGATTGGGAGCCCCAGGGCCAGGGGCAAGAGGGGAGCCCCAAGGCAGGCTGAAGCCAGATGCCGGAAGGACAGGCCAGGGTATAGCACTCACACATGGCCCCTGGATCCCCTGGTGCCTGGCCAGCCAGCCGTACTAGGTTTGGGGGTACAATTCTGTCCCAAGCTCCACTGTGTGGGTTTCTCCCCGCACCACCAAGCAATTCTCCAACAGCAGCTGGGTGTCCTACAATTCAGCTCAATTCTGACACCATCTACCTGGAGGAGGCAGCATCAGAGCCCACAGGTTAAGGGCACTGTCCCACAAGACTGCTGCTTCCCTGTTCAGAAGCCAGTCTCAAGTCCAGATTGTCACCTGTGCTCCTGATCAGCTGGCTATAGATCACAGGTTCCTGTGATTCCCCTCCTCAGGCCTGATTAATTTGCTAGAGTGGCCCACAGAACTCAGAGAAACA
Organism: Phyllostomus hastatus; assembly: GCF_019186645.2. Lineage (NCBI taxonomy): Eukaryota > Metazoa > Chordata > Mammalia > Chiroptera > Phyllostomidae > Phyllostomus > Phyllostomus hastatus. The sequence goes on along the minus strand of NW_025333962.1, from coordinate 839,146 downwards.
TTACTTGCTAGATCACTGCTTTGTTATAAAGGGTCCAAGTCAGGAACAGCCTGAAGGAAGAGATGCTCGGGGCCTGAATGGGGAAGGCCACAGAGTCCCCCCACACCCTCTCCATGTGCACCACCCTCACAGCACCACTAACCACTCACCAACCTGGAAGCTCTCCAAACTTTATCCGGTCGGGTTTCATGGGATTTCATTACACAGGCATCACTGATTACATCATTGGCCATCAGCGACTGATTCAACCTCCAATCCATCTCCCCCAAAGATCTGGAGATAGAACTGAAAGTTCCAACCCTCTGATACATGGTTGGGTCCCCTGGCAACTAGCCCCCATCCTTAGGTGACCAAGGGGCTTTCCAAAGTCACCTCGTTAACAAAACAAAAGACACCTTTATCCCTCTCCTCACTTAGGGAATTCCCAGGATTTTAGGCGCTCTGAGCCAGGACTGAGTGGAAGACCAAATATATATTTCTTGCTATAAGTCACAATATCACAAAGAGTTTCCTGAATGTGCAGAGTCTCTGGACCCAGTCTTCCCACCCTCTTTCCCTCTGCTTTCATCCCTCAAACATGATTTTAATTATTCATTCAACAAACATTTATTGAGCACCTACTTTGTGCCAATCACAGCAGAGACAGAGGGCTCCCAGTCCAGTGGGGATAGAGGCACCCACATAAAGACAAACCCCAACACAGCCTTGCTCTGTCCTGTCTACACACTGGCAGAATCCCACAGTGGCTGGGTCTGGATTCCCACAGAGGAGGGTTGAAATCCCAGCTCTATTGCAGACCAGCTGTGTGGTCTAGGAAGGTGAATTCACCTCTCTGACACCTCTCAGTGTCTCCTTCTGCACAATGGGAATGACACTTGCTCTGCTGTTCAAATCAGTATTATTATCACCACCACTGCTCTAGTCATCCCTACCTCCTCTGGAAATGCAGAGGCAGAAGCTAGATTACAATTCAGGTCACCTGCCACCCATACCTGAGCGGGAGAGAGGGCATCATTTGTCCCTGTTTGTAGGACTTCCAGAAATAGTTTTGTGTCCTTAATTTTTAAGCACCTGTCTTTCTCAGGAGTGGCAACCTGACAGATGCACCTGTCCAAAAGTGTGTGTGTGTGTGTGCACACGCATGTCTTGCTCATACACAGACAAGGGCCTGCTCCTATCTGGTGACTATGAGGGCCTAGCAATAGGGAGGCACACGGCAGACCCTCAACCACATGCCCAGCCTGGAAATTTCCCACGAGAGGATCCTTAGCACCGAACAGGTCTTACAGGACTCAGACAGGGCCTTCTCCCTTGGCCCTGCCCTGTGCTCTTTCACCTTTAGCCTGTTTTAAAATGTACCTGGGATTTGTTTTAACCAGGTATGGTAGGGTGGCCGACACAGAGACAACTTCCTTTGAAAGAACAGTTTGTTGCTCACGGTTCCCAAAAAGCAGGGCCACCACACCATGCAGGCCACATGGGGAAGCACCAGGGTCAGTCAGGAGACAGTGGGATCAAGGGGGAGAGCAGGGGCCACAGTCTCTATTGTGGTTTTCCAGCAAAGGTATGGGCAAAGCAAGGTAGGCAAGTTTAGTGAGTTCAGGATTGACCAATTTGAATAATTTCGGGGGCTATAGGAGTGGTCCCTAGCTGTCCTGTGGCAATTTAGGACAAGGGAAATATTGGTTTGGTATGTGGAGTTAAATAAGAAAGGGGGGTACTCTGGATTGGCTGGTTTGCTTTGGCAGGCAGGTTGTTTACTATCTGTAGGAATTAACTAGTCCTGGGGGTCTGTCTCTCCAGGATTTGAAAGGCCGCAGGATGTCAAAGCATCAAAAATACAGAAAAAAATTTTCAAAGTCCCACTAGTACATAGCACCCCACACACACAATTCTTGTTTTCTTTCTCATTTTCACTTTTGAATAAACAGGAGAGTTTTCAGTGGGGCCCATCCAGCTCCTCCAAGGATGGCCTGTGCTTATGCCAAAGAGACATCAGAGAAATTGAAAGGTCATGGGTCAAGACTCTGGATTCCAGATCACTGTGAGAGGCAAAGAGCTGTGCTTTAAACAGCTTGGGAGGCTCAGGAAAGACACTGTCCCCCTCCGATAAGTTTCCCCATCTGTGACATGAGTCAATAGGCATCAGTTTAGTCTGCCACCTCTCTGACCAATTGCTTCCTAGGAATGTTCTGGATGTTTCCATCACCTTTTTCTCCCTGGGAGAAACCAGGAAATGTTCTGTGTGATCCACAGGGAGGCAGGGCCCTCATCAATGTTCTGATCGAAACTGTGTACCTACTTCTTAACAAGCACATACGTAGAGACTAAATACAAGGCGCATGAAAACCTCACCTGCTGTAGGGAAACCTAAAACCACGAATATCTAACCAGAATCCACCAGGGCAGGATGCAAGATAAAAGCAAGGGAGCTGGCCTCCCCCTAGCTTGGGGGGAAGTGACAACTGTCTGGCACAGCTAGATGGCTATCAGTAGGTCACAGAGATGTAGTTGTCAAGCTGAAGGAAGCATGGGTGTTCAGCAAGACCCCTTTTCCTGGACCCAAATTTTGAGAGGAGTTTGTCTACTGAGATTGAACCCTGGGACTAGAGGCAAAGCAGTGAGTGGTAGAGGTTGTCTGATAGCAGCTTTTGCCCTGTGGGAGGTAGACAGGCCCAGGCATGGGATAGAAACAGATCCCCAAGGAGGGCATGCATGCATCCCACACACAGTGTGTATCCACAAAAGTGCTCACATTATTTTTACTCAACCAAGGCTTAGTTTAAAAACAAACAAACAAAATCTAATGAGCCATCTGAATGGGGCTTAGCCCTGTTTTCTGGGATCACTGGCCCTGAATGTAAGCCTCTGGGTCTGTCCTGGCCGGTGGTGCCCTGGGGGACAGACCTCTGTGTAGAAGTGGAGGCAGGATCTGATGCGCTCTCCCCTCTCTCCACATAGAGGCTTCGAACGGAGAACCGGCTCCTGAAACAGCGGATTGAGACCCTGGAGAAGGTGAGGGGTATGGCCATCAGCCTATGGCACTAAACCCTCCAGGCCCCAGGCAGGACCCAGCAGCCAGAGGCCCAGCCAGCCCCTTGCTCCAGGCCCAGGCCCCACCAGGAGCCCCACTGAGATTAGAGCTGCCTTATAATCTGGCTGAGGGAAAATTTAGTTTAGGGCTCAGGGTTGAGTTATAACCTGGTTACCTGCAAACACCACAACCCATTTGTGTACGGTGCCCTCCAGGGCTGCCTGGGAGGAGAGGAGGAGATAGAACTGCTACTTTGACTATGGTGGCTGCAACTGGGCCATAAAGCACCCCACCCATCCTGTAATCTGAAAGCCTTGCCCTCAAAAGAAAGGAGATGGGAGTGGAGAGGTAGGGGGCGCTCTTGCCACCAGCTCCATTGTAAGGTACCACAACCTTGATCCTGGCTCCAAACTTTTTTTTTAAGATTTTATTTTTTAGAGGGGAAGGGAGGGCGAAAGAGGGAGAGAAACATCAATGTGTGGATGCCCCTTGCACAACCCCTTCTAGGGACCTAGTCCACAACCCAGTCATGTACTCTGGGAATCAAACCAGAGACCCTTTGGTTCTCAGACTGGCACAGAATTCACTGAGCCACACCAGCCAGGCCAGCCCCAAACTTTTTTTTACAGGTGGAAGTGGAGGTGGGGAGGCCCCCACTTTCTGCTCCACCCTCATTTTCACTTGATCCTCCACTGACCACAGGTTGTCCACAGGATTTTATTGCCCTTGCCCCAAGACCTCCATTCTTGTTCAGCCTCTGATTGAAACTTTCTGAGTTTTCCCCATTGGCCCAAGCCTGGCTGAACCTAGACAGGGCAGCTATGGGCACCTTCGCCTCCCAGTTCAGCTCACACACACAGACCCCACTCCTGGAAGGAGCTGGCTCTAGGTTTGGTCTACCTCCAGGTCCTGTCCTGCTGGTTCTCTGGTTCTCGGGTTTCACGCCTGTCTCCCCTGCTTCTAGAGATAGTCCACTGCATTAGTGACAAGTGGTTCTTGTCTGTCTCTCCCCCTCTCCTGTCCCCGTGCCTTCCGCTCTGCCTCCTCCCTCTGTTGCTGGGAACCCCCTCGCCTGGTAGGAGAGCGCTGCTCTGGCTGATAGGTTAATCCAGGTACTGTAGCTTTTCATCTCACTCTTCCTAGTCTACATGTGACAGCCAATAATGGGCTCTCCCCTGGTCACTGCTATTTCAGGGGCGAGGGGTGAAGGATTGGTACCATGCATGGGGGTGGCTAGGGACTGCTTCTCAAAGACAGAGGTGTCCTTCTAGAGGAGGGGGCTGTGTGTATGCAAATGTGGCATCTGGGTGTGTCTGTGAGTATAATACATGCACAGGGACACAGAGCCCCCTCCCTCCAGAGGACACAGGAGGGGTCAGGAACCCTGAGGGTGCATCTACAACAGGCCTTACCATGTGCTGATCCCCCACCACCACCACCCACACACCTCCCCACCCCTTCTGGCCCTTCACTCTCCTCTCTGCTGCCCCCTGCAAGGCCTGCCAGCTTCTCTCATTCACCAGCTTCTGCTTCCTCATCTTGAATGGCTTTATCTGGAAGCTTCTGCCTGCTGCCTGGTGGCTCGGAGCCTGGAATGGGGGGACCCACATTGGGTGGGATGAGGGGATGAGGCTGGTTGAGTGGATCTTATCCCTTGGCAGGTAGAGGCCCCAAGGTCCAGGGTTGGGGAAAGCCAGGGGACAGATGTATTCCACCTGCCCACCCTGCCCCCAATGCTCAGCTGCCCCCACCCTCAGTGGCAGAGCCCAGCCTCTGGTGTGCCATCATCCATGGATAAGGACTTGCTTCTCCTCCCGTGGGACAGAGGCCAAACACCAGAAGCTGGGAGGGGACGGAGCTGTCAGCAGCCCCAGCCATGGGGTCTCCATTTAACCCTTACAGAGCCCAGGGCCCAAGGGGGTGCGTGTCTTTCTCCAGGCTCCTCCTGGTGTCCTGTACCTGCCTACCCCTCACTCTTGTCCCCAGGCCCTGAGGGGTACCCATCCCAGACTCTAAATGAAGGAGGCCTCTCCCTCTCCCTCTTTGGCTCTCCTCGGGCCTCCCCCTCACTGCCCCCTGTCCTCACTGGGCTCAGGGACAGGTGACACGGGCACAGGAGGCCGAGGAAAACTATGTCATCAAGCGGGAGCTGGCAGTGGTGCGGCAGCAGTGCAGCTCGGCAGCAGAGGACCTGCAGAGGGCACAGAGCACCATCCGGCAGCTGCAGGAGCGGCAGGTACCAGGAACTGCTCACCACCACCCGGCTGCGGGCTGAGGGGTCAGCCCTATAGTTCCTAACTAGCATGTGGGGGCAGCACCCAAAACCAAGTGCATATTCTCCCCCAGCCATCAGCCCCTGACCCAAGGGAGACCCCTGTGATTTCCATGTTCCACCACCTGCTTGGGTGTTTGGCCCTCCACACTGAGACTGAAGCAGCCAGCTTCTTCTGCCTCTAGTCTCAGAGTAGGAACCAGGCTGTCCCTGCAGGGCCCCCTTCCTGGCACAGGCATTAGACCTTAATGGGTGGTATTGTGATTTCTTGGCATCTCCTCAAAGTCTTCAGGGCTATTACGCTTCCCCAGGGGGCAGCCCTGCAGGGTAGGAGCTAGGATGGGGACAGGAGGAGGCACCCTCCTTCAGTACTCAGAGAGTCTGGTCTGTGCCCAATGCCCTGAGCTGGCAGGGTGGGAATGAGGCAGCCCTGCAAGTCTGTTGTGGGGTGTTGAATGTAGTGTCGGGAGGACTCACAGGGCTAGAACACTAGGCAAAGGATCTGCTTCTCCCTAAGGTGGCTTTTAGAACCTTCCTTCAGCTCTACCCATCAGGCTTCCTTCCATACCTGATGACCTGCCAGCAGCTGCAGCCCCCAATCTGAGAGTGTTCATGGGGGCCATGCCCTGGAGGGGCAGGGAAAGATGCTGTAGGCTCCTCGGACCCCTGCAATCCAGGCCTGATCCCAGCAGAGCATGGCAGCAAGGTGGGGTCCCTGATTTACAGAAACCACAAGTGCCCAAGAAATAATGGGTAGGGAGAAGGAAGGGTTGTTCCTTGGGAGACCCCCTCAACCAGGCCCGGAGACCTTGGCTCAGGCATTAATTCAGGAATTTGGCACCCATGGATCTCAGAGACCCAAAGTGGTGGAGGGCAGCAAGCAGACCTGGGTACTGGGTAGGAGGCCAGTGGGGAAGTAGGTGGTATCAGGCAGGGACAGGGTCTGGGGGGATGGGGCTGGGGCAACCTCCCAGAGAACCACCCTGCCAGGCCATGGGGCACTGAGATTGGGACCCAACTCCAGCCCCAGGAGCTTTCCTGCAGCTCCAGCTGCAGGTCTCCTTTACTGGGCCCAAGTGGCACCTGTCTGAGAAGCCTCAGCACTGAGAAAGAAGTACCCCAGCAAACTCTTTTCCCATCCTTTCCTGTTTTGAAATGGAGGAGGGGAAAGGAAGAAGGTGAAGAAAGAGGGACATGAGTGCCACATCCCTGAGTCCTGCCCTACCACAGCCTACCATGTGACTAGTCCACAAGCCATACAGCAGGAAGGGTGCCTTGAAGAACCCATCCTCCGCACCCAGTCCAGCGATCCTGGGAACAGCCAATAGCATCCCTCAGGGCTATCCTGAAGCCATGGAAGGTCCCCTTCTAAAGATTCCCTCTGTGTGACTTTCCCAGAAAGGAGGCTACGTCTGGTCATCAGGGTCCCCATGATGGGATTCAGCTCTCCTCCCAAGAGGGCAGAAGGCACAGGAAGAGGATCCAGGGTTTATCCTCACCCCCCTCCCATCCTCCCACAGACTGAGCCTCCTCCCAGCCCAGGGGCTCTGTGAACTAGGGGCCAAGTCCTGGGCTCACAGCCAGCCGGCAGGAAGGCTCCCCACCCTCCAGCTGCAGCTTGGCCTGATGCAGCCCTCCACCTACCCCCAGGAAAACCCTCGCCTCACTGAGGACTTTGTGGCCCACCTGGAAACTGAGCTGGAGCAGTCACGGCTTCGGGAGACAGAGACATTGGGAGCCCTGCGAGAGATGCAGGACAAGGTTCTAGACATGGAAAAGGTGGGATTGAGCAGGCCAGTGTTGGGGGGACTCTGGGAAAGGGGAGGTGGGGTGCTGCATGTGCTTAAGGAGGTACACGACCAGGCCTGAGCCAAGGAGAAGGGCTGCCGGTGGGGGGGGCGGGGGGCAGTGTTCTGGCATCATATTCCCTTGCATCAGTAGTCCCTGAGGGACCCAAGACCACCTCCCCCATGGTCTCCCCAGGAATGTCTGGGCAGATGGCAAGTGGGTCCTTCACTTCTAAAACCGTCTCCGGTCCTAGAGGTAAACACACAAACACACACACATCAGGGCATCCCCATCCTTGTGCACTATGCACCAGCACTATAATGGCTTCCATGGGCTTCCTGGACAGCCTGCCCCACCTGTGCATCCCTTCAGTCCTTAGGTTCCAGGAGGGAGAGAAAAGGAAGAAAGACCCCAGCCCAGCAGGGCTGCTCACCCAACCCCCACCTCCAAGGAGATGTCACCCAGGGGACAACTAAGGGCCACCCTCTCCTGCCTGCAGCCCTGAAGGGGACCCCAGGCCTCCTGGGTCCCTCCCCAACTTCTTTCACACCGACTCAGTATTGACTCAGCTTCCACAAAGCTGCCAGACGAGGGCAGCAGCCACCCCAGCCACCTGGAGCCTGCCCCTGCCAGGTGTCTGCCACAGCCTCTCAGTCCCCCAGCCCAGAGCTGTGCTTTCTTCCACCTCCCTCCACCTCAGAGGGAAATGTGCACCCAGTAGTCCCTGCCTCCCAGATCCAAACAAGGGTCTGTGAGGTCCTAGGGCAGCAAGCTGGATTTTGTTGCAAGAGGCAAGAACACAAATCTCCCATCCCTGAACCATTGGGAGGCCAGGACTGACCCTCAGTGGGTTCTCAGGAAGAGGGGCTGCCTGGGAGGAGGCAGGGCACAGGGTTTGGAGGCTCAGTCTTCTCAGCCTCTGCTGGGACAGGTCCCAACTCTGGTCATAGTCCCCATGGGGGTGGATCTCAGATTCCCAGGTGGGTAGGCGCCAGTCCTCACCTAGCCTGTCTGGTGTCCTCAACAGTAATACTACAGAGGCCTCACACTTTATGGGGTTGCCCTAAGCCAGTCCTCTGAGAGAGGAGGTGCTGTTCGTACAGCAATTTTGTAGGTGAGGATTTGTAGCTGGGGCCACAGAGAGAGATCTGCTCCCCACAGGCCTGGTCCACCTTTCCAACAAAGCCTAGGCTCAGGGTGGACCCTCTCCTAGCCACTGCCCAAGGTACAGCTCAGAAGAAATGAGAGGTGGCATCTCAGCCCTCAGGAAGGGGTTGCACAGCTGCTGGCTGCCCTAGACTGACTGCTCCCATTCCCCTCAGAGGAACAGTTCACTGCCTGATGAGAACAATGTGGCCCGGCTGCAAGAGGAGCTGAAGGCGCTCAAGGTGCGAGAGAGCCAGGCAGTGGCCTCTGCAAGGGAGCTGAAGCTACAGCTGCAAGAGCTCTCAGACACCTGGCAGGTGAGGGCCTGACCAGAGGGCAGGAAGCAACCCTGCAATCACGAGGTCTGCCACCCTCTGGGCCTAGGGGGCCTCAGAGCCGCTGAGCTGACCACAGGCTTCTGTCGGCAGGCCCATCTGTCCCGCGGGGGCCGCTGGAAGGAGTCCCCACGGAAGCTGGTCCTGAGCGAGCTGCAGGACGAGCTGATGAGTGTGCGTCTGCGCGAGGCCCAGGCTCTGGCAGAGGGCCGCGAGCTGCGGCAGCGCGTGGTAGAGCTCGAGACACAGGTGGGCTGCAGCCGCCCTCTCAGGGAGGGACTTGGTATCCACGGTCGGCCCCCTGGCTAGCCCATGACCCCTGTCTGTGCGTCCTCCATCCCCCAGGACCATATCCACCGCAACCTTCTGAATCGTGTGGAGGCAGAACGCTCGACGCTGCAGGAGAAGCTACAGTACTTGGCAGCGCAGAACAAGGGGCTACAGACGCAGCTGAGTGAAAGCCGCCGCAAGCAGGCTGAGGCCGAGTGCAAGGTGCCCCTCTCCCGGATCCCGCCTTCCCACCCCCACCCTTGGCTGCCTCACTCTTGACTCGCCCTCTCCCCACTGCCCTCAGAGCAAGGAGGAGGTGATGGCCGTGCGCCTGCGAGAGGCGGACAGCATGGCGGCAGTGGCTGAGATGCGGCAACGCATCGCAGAGCTGGAAATCCAGGTGCTGGGTGGGGCGCGGCAGGGCGTGGGGCAGTGTGGGGATGGGATACCACCTGACCCCTACACCCTGGCTTTCCCGCAGAGGGAGGAGGGCCGCATCCAGGGCCAGCTGAACCACTCAGACTCCTCGCAGTACATCCGTGAGCTCAAGGACCAGATCGAGGAGCTAAAGGCCGAGGTGAGCACGGGAGGGGCCCGAGAGCCCAGCATGTCCTCAGCTGGTGACAGGCCAGGAGTCAGTGCCCAGGGTGCAGGAAAGAAGGGTGCTCAGCACCACGTGAGTCCACACCTCCAACATGCCGGTCCCACCCCAGGTGCGGCTATTGAAGGGCCCGCCGCCCTTTGAGGACCCGCTGGCCTTCGATGGGCTAGGCCTGGCACGACACCTGGATGAGGACTCTCTGCCATCGTCAGATGAGGAGCTGCTGGGCGTGGGTGTGGGTGCAGCCCTGCAGGATGCACTCTACCCGCTGTCCCCTCAAGATGCGCGCTTCTTCCGCCGTCTGGAGCGGCAGGCCAAGGACAGCGAGGGCAGCTCGGACAGCGACGCCGACGAGCTGGCCACACCCTATAATCAGGGCCTGGACAACTGAGGCCCTGTCCTTGAGCCCAGAGCCTGGGGTGGAGGATTGGAGGTACCTCCCTGGGCCTCCAGGGCCACACTTAAACTCCACACCCACCCCAAGGGGTGTGGCAGGGTGCAGAGGGTAGAGTTGGAGCCTGATGATCCTTCAGGGTACCTGTCACACTCACCCTCCCCAGCACTGTTTAACCATCATGGTCTGCACCCCCCAGGCCCAGTTATTTGGAGGGTCTGCCCCTGTGAATGAAGGGCACAAGAGGACACAGAGGTCCCAGGACTGGAGAGCAGAAAGCTCCCTCTTCCTACCCGGCCTCCTTCTGGGACAAGGAGGGCCCTGCTGGGAAGGGCCCAGGAGCTGGAGGAGGCCTGAGGAAGGAGGAGCCACTCTGGCCTGGATGTCAACACCCCATGGTGCCCCTGGGGACCCTTGGCAGCCAGGGACAGATGGCCAAGCTGGGCTTTCCTGCCTGATGCAGGTCTTGTGGCCCCCGAGCAGAAACCAAAGTGCCCCCTACTGTGTGCAGGCCCACCTGGGGTGCACACAGCCAGGGAGCCAGATGGGGGCAATGTCTGTCCCTGCTTCTTGGGGCTAGAGCAGCAGTACAGAAGTCAGGAGACCCTGTCCCCAGCACCCCTCTATGAGACACCTCTATCACCCCATCTTGATGGAGGCGTTCCCCACCCAGGCTAGCCTCCTCTCCAAGGGGTCCCCAGCCTCTACTTCCTTCCTTCCCTGGGTCCCTAGCCCCACCCTCCAGCCAGGGCCAGGCCCCAGGGGAGGAGGCTGCTCAGAGGAGTGGTGTCCTCATGCCTCCCTCCTCATGGTGGTCCCGTGCGTCTCTGCAGAGTCAGAGCCAAGAACGGTGCCAAAGTCCAACCATGCTCCCCAGACCCCTCCCCACAAGGGACTTCTGATGCTCTTGGGGCTCCTGGAGCCTGGAACAGCCTCACAAGCAGCCTCCTTGGCACCTCCTGGAGTGGGGAATTCATGTTCAGTGCCCGTTTCCAGTTACCCACTTCTCAGTGTTACAAAGCCTGGGGACCAGGGTGGGCATCACAGGGCTCTCCCATGTGCCTCCCACACTGCCCACCACCATTTTGCACACTGCCTGTTCATACTCCACATGTTTCCCAGGTGGGAATAGAAAATAAAGTGTATTTACACAGTGACAGACAATGGATGCTGAGTGGGGCAGGCCTGGGAGTAAAGGGACTGCAAGCAACCTCAGGGCCCCAGCTGGTCATCCAGCAAAGCATAGGGAGGGGAGCAGACTGTCCTTGTCTTTGGGAGCATCCCAGAGGGGTAGAGGTCATAGCAGGCCAGCAGGGGGTCCAAAGAGGTGCCCAAGCTGGGGTGCAGCATGAAGGAAGAGTACATGCTGGGTCAGTGTGAGAAAAAGTGTGAGGTTGGGGAGAGACAGTATGCGGGGAACAGGTCAGAGAGGATCTCGGTGTCAGGCTCACAGATGAATGCTGACAGCCTGGCATTTTCAGAAGGGTGGCCCTGGAGATGGTGAGGACAAGGAGCGTGATTTCCCTCCTGGGTGACTCAGCTTGGGCCTCCCCTGAGACAAGTGGAGCAATTCGAAGTCTTAGGGTCTAGTTGTGTTCATTCAGCACATACTTCCTGAGACCTTCCTGGAGCTCTGCCCCATGCCTGGCTCTAAGTGATCCCCAGGTTAGTCAAGGTAACAGACACTGGTACAGGGACAGGGGCCAAGCCTTCATGCTGATGTGACAAGTGCCCAGTAGGTGAATGAGCAGGAGATAGGGAAGATTTCCTGGAGGAGGGGTGCCAGAGCCAGATCCAAAGGCAAAAGCATAAAGGCAAGACATGGCAGGGACGAGGGGAAGCACATGATAGAAGGAACAGGAGAAAGTGGGCATGGCCAGACCAGGAAGGGGTTTCTTCCATTGGGAGCCAGTTTGCACTTCTGAACTGAGGACACAGGGGTGCTATGGGGGGCTTAGGTGAGGGGAGCACCATCAGATAGACCACAGTGTTGGGGATTAGTGAGGAGGCCAGGGCAAAGACCAAACTGAGCTGGACAGTGGGGAGAGTGAATGGGGGCTCCCCTCAAGTGAAAGGGGCCTTCTGAACAGCAGGGCAGGATGCCAGTTATGCTCCGGGACAGCCAAGTTCCACATATTGTCCCATCATTCAGCAGCTCCTATGAGCCATGCACCATTCCCATCACAGAGATTTAACAGTAAGACTCAACCAGTTTTTATCTCCATGGCTCCCACAGGGTAATTCATACCCCATGATGGCACAGGGCCCCTAAGGTCTAAGTTTCTGCCCTGCTCACTCTTGGGGTTGGCCTTGAGGCCCCAGCTGCCCAGTAGGTTATGAGCCAACCCCTACCTTTGGGCATGTCTCACATTCTGGAAAGAAAGACCCATGGGTCCTTGCCATGGCTCAACTAGAAAATGAAACTCTGGTTTGCCACAGCACACATTGGCTTGGAGGGGTGGAAGTAGTGTCCAGCTGGGACAAGGTTCATTTCTCCTCAGACCCTAAGTTGGGAGGCCCCCACATCTGGGGTGGGGATAGGCAGGACTGGGCGATCTGTGTCTCACAGGAACCCGGCTACAGAGTGGACTATGAGAACTGGGTCTAGGGGCAGAAACAGGGCTGAGGGTACAACATGGAGTCCTGCTCTTTTCTTTTACCTACCTGGGGATTGAGGTCCCTGCCAGGCCTCCATCATTCTTGGTGTGAAGTAGGATGCCCTTATGGAGAAAAGGCCTGGAGGTGTTTCTTGAAGGAGTACTTGGGAGGAAGGGCCTGGGCAGGGGCTTAGGGAGTCCAGGAGTTGGTTAGCTTTGGTGACATCCGTGATTGTGAGGTACAGACAGAAGTGCCTGGCTGGAGGGATTTGGAAAGAATACCCTAAGTTGGGAGGAAAGGTGAGGCCCATGGTTTGGGAGCCATTAAGGGGCATGGTGAGGACATCCTGGTCTCCCTACTCAGCCTTGGAAGAGAGGCTGCTCCTTCCCTACAGATCCCTCCCTATCCTATCCCAGGAGGGCCCTATTCCCTCTGCCTGGTCATTTTGAGGGAGCCACTGCCCAGCTTCAGGGCTTCCCTGCACTGCAGCCTCCTCATAAGCAGAGGGCATTAGGGCATTGCGTCCTGGGTAAGAAGGCCCAGGAAGGAAGAGAGAGGCCAGGGGTCTCAGGTGATCCCTCTCTCCCAAGGTAGGAGGATGCACACTGAGAGGAGGGAGAGGCCCTCACTCTGACCTCCAGCAAGACCCTCCCACTTCTTCTGCCTCCCGAGGAGTTCTGGCTCCCCTGGCCCAGTGTAGGAAAAGCTCGAGTCCTTCATCCATGCTGGCCACGTACTAGCTTACCCTCTTGGTGGTGTGGACTCATCTGGGTCCCTCCTGCACCTAAAGTTTACACCAAAAGTCAGACAGTAAAAAACCTACCTTCGTACTCGTGGGTGGGTATGCCACGTTAGACCATGCTCGGCATCGCCGGTAATGACCTCATCCCCACCCTATCCCACCCCCATCCTGGACTGAAAAAGCAAAGGTGCACAGGCTAGAGTGTCCCAGCTTTATTGCTTGCCGTAGTCAATATACTGGGCACGCGGTGGGGCCTAGGCTGAGGAAGGAAGGAGCAGGGCTCAAGGGGAGGGCCTTGGCCAAAGGTGTAGGTGGGTCGAGAACCAGGGACAAAATTCTAGGGTAGGGTTCCAGGAGGCTGAGACCAATGCACCCAGATCCGGACTCCAGAGGAGGGGACCAGCATCTAAGACAAAGAGGTGTAACCGCAGGGTGGATGCAAAGGCAGGGTTGGAATGTGGAGAGCCAGGCTATGGTCTGGCTCAGTGGAAGGTCTCCACCTCCACAACGGTCCAGTCACCCTGCGGGGAAGCCATGTCATCCGGGGAGAAGCTGGTGACCGAGGTGATGCTGGCGCGGGACTCGTCCAGGGGAGACAACAGCTCGGCCCAGCGACCCAGTTCGGCGTCGGTGAGCGCAGTCCGGGAACCTGCCGCACCGCCGCCACCACTCCCAGCGGTCCCCGCGCCACCGCCGCGGTCGCCAGTGGCACCTTCGGCCGCTGCTAAGAGCAGCGTCCGGCTCAGCAGGTGCTGCACTACACTGGCCTGCAGAGCCCCCAGCGGCAACTCGCCCAGAGGCGGGGGCTTCACACTGCGTGAGGCTGCCCCCACTCCCGCCCCCGCCCCGGCCACCTCCTTCCCACCACCCACGCTGGGCCCGGGCCCGGATTCCAGTGGTCCCGGGTCGGAGGTCGCCGACTCGGGCCTTTCAACCTCGTAGATAGTGCACAGGCCGTCAGCAGAGCCGGACCCAGCAACCGGAGGCCAAGGCAGGGGCACTCCTGCGGCGAGAGGCTAGAAGCTAGGCGCAGGGAGAGAGAAGCCCCGCCCCCCCGCCCCCCCCAGCCCCCCCCACCCAGCACAGATCTAGGGGAGCCGCACCTTCAACCCCGCCCACCCACATTCCGGTACCTGGCTCCGGGCACAGCTCCGCAGGTTCGGAGGGCTGCTTACCTGGGGTGCTGCAGACAGCCAGTGGTGGAGTGGGACCTCGACTCCAGGCAGCCGGGTGGCAGGCAGCGAGCTCTGCGTCGGCGGGCGGGGAGGCTGGGGCGCCGCTCTCGGGCCCGCTGTCGTAGCCACGCAACTCCTCAGGTGTGCTTGTGGCGCTGCTGCTGTGGCCCGCCAGGTCCGGGCCGCTCAGCGTACTGGACGGGCTGCGAGAGGGCGGTGGCGGCGGAGCGGAGGCCAGCGCCAGTGTCAGCCGTGGACCCGGGATTGGGGCATCCGGACCCGGGGTCAGGGGGCGTGGGGCCTGAAGCAAGGGTGAGGCAGGAGAGGGAGGGGCCTGCAGAGTGGGCAAGGCCAGAGAAGGTGGTGCCGGGGGAGGGGGCTTGGCCATGGGAGAGGGTGGGTCTTCTTGCAGAGGAGGCAAAGTCAGAGTTTGGATCTGCACAGGGGCCCTAGCCAGGAAAGAAGGCATGGTCTGCAAAGGGGACACGGCCGGCGAGGGAGTGGCCTGCAGGGATGATGAGTCAAGAGAAAGTGAGACCTGTAGAAGGGGCAGGGTCTGAGAAGAGAGAGTGGCCTGTAGAGAAAGTGTGGCCAGAGAAGAGGGACTCTGTGGAGGGGGTGTGGCCAGGGGAGAGGGTGGAGCTTGCAGAACAGTTGAGGACAGAAAAGGTGGGGCCTGTAGAGGCAGGACCATAGAGGGCATGGTCTGAAAAGAGTGGCTAGCCAGAGATAGGGTCTGTGGTGGGGGCGTGGCCACAGAAGGAGGGGCCTGAGAGGCCAATGTGGCCAGAAGAGGGTACTGCGTGGGAGGTGTGGCAAGTATATCTGGAGTGGCCTGAGGATGCGGTGGAGACAGAGGACTGGCCAGTAGAGGGGGCGTGGTCAGGGCATAAAAGTCCTGTGGAGCGTCTGTGGCTAAG
This sequence comes from Phyllostomus hastatus, assembly GCF_019186645.2. Taxonomy (NCBI): domain Eukaryota; kingdom Metazoa; phylum Chordata; class Mammalia; order Chiroptera; family Phyllostomidae; genus Phyllostomus; species Phyllostomus hastatus. Next base: position 823,871 of record NW_025333962.1, on the reverse strand, counting down.
GGAGATGGTAAGTTTCGGGGAGACCTTGCCTGAGAAACAGGGGCTTGTAGAGGGGGCGTGGTGGGTGGCAGAGGAGTCGGCAAAGGAGGTGCGGTGAAGGGAGAGGGGAGAATTGGAAGAGGGTGCAAAGCCAGAGAAACCTGGGTGGGGGACGTATTCTGCAGAGGTGGTGAACCTGAAGGAGAGAATGGAGCCAGAAAATTGGCTGTGGGAGAGATGGGTGCCTCAGGAAATGATGTATCCAGGTGTGTGAGTGGGGCTGGCAAAGAAAGTGTGTCTCGCAGACATGGGAGGGGCTGCGGAGAGGGTGGAGCAGAGGGAAGAGGTACTAGTGGAAAAGGCGTAGCCAAGGGACTTGTAAGGGACTGGGAAGGAGGCGCAGTCGGTGGAGAGGTAGGAGACGTGTTCCTCAGAGGAATGCCTGTGTTATGGACAGGCGGTGCCAGTTGTGTGGTCGGATGCGGTAGAGGTGATACAGCCAAAGGAGGAGAAAGGCTCTGCTGGATGGCTGTGCCCTTCCTTGGGGGTGCGACCTGCCGTGGACGTGGAGCCTGCAGCCCTTTCGGCTTGGCCTGCGAGGGATGCCCCAGCGCCCCAGATGTTCCACCTAGCGAGGCCCGGGAGAGGGCTGGAGAGGACGAAAGGGTGGCGCTGGAGCCCAGGGGGCGCGAGGCTGGCCTCTGGAGGCTCCCACCGCAGCTGGGTCGCCGCCTAGCCGCGGGGCTTGGCTCCACGGTACTACGCTCTGTGGCACTGCTCACTGATTTCCTGGGGACTTCAGTTGGAGGTCGTGGCCGCGCATTTGAAGCTGCCCGGGGGAGCCCCACCTCAGCACCCCCACCCCGAGACCGACGGGAGATAGCTGGGGAAGGAGCACTTCGGGTGGGCTCAGAAGAGTCTAGGGACAAAGCAGAAGGCCAGAGAGTCATCAATACTTCCAGCCTGGTGCCCCTCATTGCCCAGGAGCCCCACTCCTCCCCAGGTCACATACCTCTCCATGCCCCTGCATTCGGGGCAGTCCTTCTGGAAGTTTCTGGGGGTTTTCCTCTGCCCATAGATTCCTCAGCTGGGGGCCGGAGCCCTTTCTGCCCAAGAGGGCCTAGCCTGGTGGGGGGGGGGGGTGCATGCTCAGTGCAGAGCCCCCCCTCCTTGTTCAACCTCCAAAGTTCACATTTTCTCATTTGTGAAATGGGGCATATGGTCTCTCTGCGCCTAAGCATGGCTTTTCCCCAACTTGTGCCCAGTGATCAGCAACTGTTCCCACACCCCAATTCATGTGTAAAGTGATTCCACAGAGTGACACTAACCCTTGGCATGGGTTACCTGGTGGTCCCGCTGACACGTCCCGGGACAGAGATGGAGCCTGGGCCAGAAGTCTTGGCAGGAGTCTGCACCCCTCTCTCTACTGCTGGGAGCCTGGAGGCTGTTGGAAGAAGACTGAGTCAAAGTGTTGCCCCAGGAAGCAGGGCAAGTTGGTATTTCAGAAGGAGAGGGGAAACAGAGAAATCGGGTCAGAATCAGGAAGAGGCAGGGATACCTGGGCTTCTGGGACCTGCCCCAGCACTCCGCATGGGTCCCACTCGAGGAGTAGCTTCCAGGAGGGTGGCTGTCCGAATGTCCCCGGACCGTTCGGCTGGGGGCACTCGCCCCGCAGCTCCAAGAACTCGGAAGGCCGTGGGGATTACTGGGGGAGGGGGCCGAACAGACCCTGGAAGTTTGGGGGTTTTCCGAAGGCCTGGTGAGCGAGAAGCCGCGGTCTGCGCAGGAGCCCCTGCCCTGCCCTTGTCCCTCTTGTCCATCCCGCACCTGATGAGGAGACAGACCTGTCAGCATCCCAGGTCTTGCACCATACCCAGCCTGCAAGGAACTGGGTCCTGGCACCTCACTGCCCCTTCCCCAGCGTTGCCACCCATGGGCACACAAACCTCCGCCTCAATTCATTTCCCTCCCACCCAACCACACACTCACCAGCCCAGCTGCTCATGGCTGTCCCTAAGTCCCACCCATTACCCTCCTACAGACCCTGCCTGCCCCAACCCACCATCCTTGTCCTGTCTCTGCTCCCTTTCAGCACCTGAGATCCACGACCCTACCCCTCGACCCGTAGGGACCCAGCCCACTGGCCTCGGGGACAGAAGACTGCCACAGGCCCCAGACGGGGTTGAGGGATGGCAGCTAACACCCAGGTACCCTCGCCAGCCTCGAGGGACGCCAGCACCTGTCGGGAGGAGGAGCGGCCCCCGGCTGCCCGCGCACGGGCTCAGAGACAAAGAACGGCGTCGGGAGCGCATCCCCTTGGCCCAGCAGAGGCCCGGTCCGCGCCATCCGCTCCACCTGCTTGCGCCGTGCTCACCTCCGTCTTGAGTCTCCTGCTCCACGCAGGGTGGCCTGGGGTGGGGCTGTGTGGCAGCACCTTAGTGGCCTCAAGCAACAGACAGGCGAGGGGAGGGGGTTGCGGGAGGTGGTGCAGGGAGCAGGTCCGCCCCTCCACCGCAGGCTTGAGCGACTGGGGGCGCACGCGCCGCATCCAGACCAGGGAGGCGGCGGAACTCACTGGAGGGAGGGGCGGCTACTCCGCGGCTGCGCCTGAGTACCCGCGACCCAACCCGAGGGGACTGGGAGGAGGAAGGAATCTCCAGAGATCACGGATCAGGCCTCCCCAACACAACACACGCACACCCCCCCCCACACACACACACACCCCCCTGGCAACCAGGGGGCGGGACCATCGCGCCTCCGGCCCCATCGACCAATCCGGCTGTTCGGTTTCCTTGGTCACTGTTCTGGCCTTCCCTACCAAGGAAACCAGGTCCCCCAGAGTCCCCGGAGACATCCGCCCCTCTCATACCCAAAGGTTTTCCCAGACCCCAGGAAACCCCATACCTGGTGGTGGAGAGGACTATTGGGAGAATGCAGCTTGGGAATTAAGGGACAAACCCTGAATTTGGGGGAAGAGAGGAAAAAAGGAAGGTCAAGAGGGAGAGAGAAACAGTATGGTGAGTGGTGACCCAGCCTTCTGCAGGACAAGGTACCCCCACCCTGCACACCCTCCCAAGTGCCATGAAGGAGCAAGGTCAGGTCCGTAAAGGCTTCCCAGCAGAGCCAGGCTTTGGGAGCCCAAGACTGTGGGAAGTTGGGAGGTGTCAAAACAGGGCCAGGAAGGAGCTGAGAAGATCCCGTTGGAGGTTTCCCAGCCCAGCCAGTGGGACGGAGATGTGTCAGACCCTCCAGTGACTTCAACTAATGCAGGAGTCTCAGTGGAGGAACTTGATAGGGTACCGTGGCATGGAAGGCATGGGAGGTGGCCATCTTCAGGTGTCCTGTGCTGGCCAACTGAGGCCAGGGGTCCTCCCACACCTCCATGTTCTCCCCACATACATACTGTGCTTTCTGCCCCATGCCTTATCTGTCCAAACACTTAGCCACTCTGTCCCCCATCCCAAAGAACCAGCTCCCTATGCCCATCCCTTTCCCCATTACATGTGTAAGTGCCCCCACCCCCAACACACACACACACACACACACACACACACACACTACAGGAGTGGCCCATCCTTGCCTAGAACTCAGGAGACTTCTAAGCACAGGACCAGGCAGAGTGGCACTTAATACCCTGGTGAACCTGCCACTGGTAGAGGGAAGGGTGGACTTAACTAGGCGTATGTGAGCCATGTAAGTTTGTATTTTTTTCTTTTTTTGTAACCCAAAGACCTGATTAAACTTTGATTGCAGAGGCATCCACCTCAAGGATGGCTACCTCCAGTCAACACGTTGCCAGCCACACAGTACATGAAGAGCAAGGCTGCCTCCCACACTGAGTCTCCTTTATTTTAAAGATCTTAGTTGACCTTTTTTCTTTCTTTCCACACTTTACATCTACCAATAAAGAGTGTGCTTATGAGTTCATGAAACCCAAGGCCCCCACACTTTACCCCAGTGAAAAAACCCCAGGCTACTTCCTCTCTCTCTCCCTGATCCCCGCCCCCCATAACCTCATGTAATTTCCAGGTCCTGTAAGGCATCCTGCAATCACGATAAGAACTACCAGGGTTGGGCCAGTCACAACATTGGTTGTTAAACGTCTGAGACCAGCTCCAAACACTTGGGTGTAGCCAGAAACAAGGGTTTGTGTTTTCTCATTTCTGGGATTGTATCCACAGTTGAGGTTCAGGGAATGGAAGAGAGAGAGGCCAGGGTCAGAACTGAATACCCTGCCCTGGGCAGTGGGAGCCAACCTTGAAAACCCATCTTTTCAAGGAGCCCTCCCTCCTGCCTGGCAGGGGTGCCCCTCACATCCCCAGGGCACTGCCCTCTGGATTGGATCATTCTGGGCCTCACTTCATCCTCTGGTCTACTGAGAGTCACCCACGTGAGTCCCTTCTGGCATGGCAGCAGCCTGGTTCCCCTGCCTGCCTGCTCACCTGTTCACCAGTAGTGCCCTTCTGAGTCACAGCTGCCTTACCCAGACACCTGCCCTGCTGTCTTCTATGATACAAGGGTCCCTCCAAGGCCAAACTGAATCCATCCTGCATTTCACTGAGATCTGGACTCTGCCCTCATGTAAGAACATTCCTCAACTCTGGTGCATCAACAAGGGGGATGCATTACACAAACCAAACATACCCTGCATTCCCTGCAATGGAATATGCCTCAGCAATAAAAAGCAACAAACTGCAGTATCAAGAAATGAAAAATGGACAAATCTCAAATATTGGGGAAGGAAAAAAATATTCTGCTGAACAAAAGCAGCTACACACACACTTCACTTCATGATTCCATTTATAGAACATTCTGGAAAATGCAAGCTAATCTATAGTGACAGAAAGCAAAACTGTGGTTGCTGGGAGCCGGAGGGGGAGGGTGACTGTTGGACCACCCGTTGTAGCCATTCTTGGACTCCTGACTCTTAGAAACTGTGTGAGGCAATGAATACTTACAAGTTTAAGCTGCTACATTTGGGGGGTAATTTATTACACAGCAATAGCTAACTACCTCAAGTTCACAAAACCTTAGAAGCTGGGCATTAAATACCAGTGCTGGTGAAAATGTGGAGAAATGGGAAAACTTGAGAGCCATTGGGGGGGGGGGTGTAAAATGGTGCTGCTGCTGTGAAAGACAATATGGAGGCTCCTCAAAAAGGTAAAAGCAGAATGACCATATGATCCAGCAATTTCAGCCAAAAGGATTGAAAGCAGAGACTCCCAGAGATATTTACTCACTCATATCATAGCAGCATTATCCACAATGGCCAAAGATGTTAGCAACTCAAGTGTCATCATGATGTGGATGAATAAACAAACACGATGTGGCCCATCCCAGCAATGGAAGATTATTTGGTCTTTGAAAGGAAGGAAATTCTGAAACCAGCTACGATGTGAATAAAACTTGAAGATATTATGCTCAGTGAAATAAATCAGTCATAAAATGACAAATATTGTATGATTCTATTCATAAGAGGTCCCTTGAGGCATCAAATCTATAGAGACAGAAAGCAGTTCTTGGGTGTCAGGGGCTGGGGAAAAGGGGGATGGGGAGTTAATGTTTAACAGGGACAGAGTTTCAGCTCAGGAAGATAAGAAAGTTCTAGAAATGGACAGTGGGGATGGTTGCAGAACACTGTGAATGTACTTAATGCCGCTGAACTGTACACTTAAAAATGGCTAAGATGGTAAGTTCTGTTATGTGTATTTTACCAACCACAATTTTTTTTTAAAGTTTGGTATTATTGACGTGGGAAAACTCCCCCATTCCCAATGGGGACAGCAAGTGGGAGGCCTCTGGAGAACCACAGGAAAGCACTGGGAGTATGTGTGTCCTGTAACCCTGCCATACCACTTCAGTGTCAATACCTGCAGCAGACACATTTGAGGGCCCCTCCCTATTACACCCATGGTTCCCACTGCAGGCAACTCAAAATTACCAGGGAGTTAATGCCTCTCCATGCCCCTTCTCCAGAGCAGCCCTCAGCCAAGACAAACACGACCTGGCACATCAGCACTCCAACTGGGAGGTGCCTTCCACCACCTCCCAGTGTTCTCCAGAAGGAGCGCCAGTTGCCCACAATGGCAACCTGCTCATTCACCCTCATTGATATCCCCTCATTAAGGCTTACTGGCTTTCCTCCCTGTCCAGTATCACCTCCCCACTACACCATCATCAGTGCTTGCAGGGATCACTACTCAGATAAACTATTTGCATCCAGTTCCTTGTCTCAAAATCTGCAATTTGAAGAGCCCGAATTAAGATAACAGCTCAATCATCCACCCATCCATCATTACCTGAGTGCCTACCACTGTGTTCCTGGTACCATTCCAAGTGTTGGGGACACTACAGGGAGCAGAAGAGACCCCTGCCTGGGCTTAACAGGGCTTCCAGCCCAGTGACCTCAGACTCTTGCATAAGTGTGCCAAGTTGGACACTCACTCATTCCAGAAAAAAGCTGGAAACAAATTTAGAGCATGGATATCAAGGAGCTTCTCTGGAACAGGAAGAGTCCACTGAAGGGAAGGGAGAAAGTACTGTGCCTCAGATGGTTCTTCAGAGGGAGTCCAGGGCTTCACGCAGGTGGAGTCCTGGAAGGGGCACCCATTACAGTTTCACAGAGGAACCTGAGCTTAGGGAGTTCCAACCTTCAAGGTTTCAGGGTCTCAGGAGGTGGCGCTTCTTTGTCCCAGGGGGGCGGGGTCTCACCCTCCCATTCTAGTCTGGCTCCCATTCCTTGTTTTGTAGACAAAACAGACCAAGGTTCAACTGCCCACACCTCCAAGCTGAACTGGGAATTGGCTAGTCCAAGACCCTGGGCATGGCAAGACAGAGTCATTCTTTCTAGAAAACAGCCTCTCAGACTGGACTCTAGTCCCATCTCCCAGAGCCCTCTGTTCCCTGCACTCACCCACAGACCACCTGTGGACCTGGCAGCAGCTCGCTTGATGCCTTACCCCCAGTGGACAGCCAGCCTCAAGGCTGGGCAGGGTAAGACAGGTAAGCACCCCCACTCTGCTGGGCTTCCCTGAGTAGGTGGTTGGAGCAGGAATGGGAAACCCGTTTCCTCTCCCATGGACCTCAGTCACTGGTTCCTTGCTTAGACCTCAAAACCAGGTGGCTGCACCTTGGAGTGGATGAAGGAGGAGGCCTTCCATGCTTTCTGACCCCGTCTACACAGTTTGGCTCCAAGGACAGGGCCCGGGGGGTGCGCGGTGCCTTCAACCCACCTCATACGTATGCCCCAGGCCAGGTTCCGCCTGATGGCAACTGAGCCCAGAGTTCAGGGCCCCTGCTCTTTGGGCCGGCCCTCGGAACACCTGGGGAGAGCAGGATTACGGTCACACTTCTCTGTGATCCTGGGCGCCTGGAGTCAGGGGACACCTGGGAGAGAGGCAGGACTGAGACGTCAGGTGGGCGGGGCGGGATGGGGCGGCCCGGGTTACTGTCCCGCCCACCCTGATTCACCCAGCCTGCCCCGGACTAACTCTGCAGGAGCAGAGACCCAGGAGTTGGGCTCAGCTCTGCCTTGAGCGGTGAGTAGGTAGCTCTCCTCCGCTGAGAACCAGGTTGCTGGGTGAGGGTCGGGCCCAAGGGAAGACTGCCCCAAGTATAGCTGGTACTGTGTCTGGGGCCCACAGCCACTGTCCTGCGTGCAGGAGAGCTGGGGAGGAGGTAGGGGCAAAAAGAGGTTAGGCCCTAGTCAGGACAGCACACAGGGCTGCACAATGACCGAGTGAAGATCAATAGGCTGGGTGTGGCCCTTGGGGGTGGGTTGGTCTTCATCATGTTCCCCTCTCCTTGGTCACTGAGACAACGGCGACAACTTGACTCTGTAAGCCCCTCAAGGCAGCGGAACCACCACTTGGGGTCTTCACCAGGCTGCCCCCTCCAGGACTCTTGAACCTAAGGATTTCCCAGACTCCCAAGTCCTGGCAGGGCAGTTTGGAAAAGTACTAGTTTGAGAGTTCCCAGGCACAGGACCTCAGACCAAGATCCACTACTAAGGCGCATCCTTCTCAACCCAGGCCTTAGTTTCTCCCTTGTGTAAAAGTCAAAGGTTGGCCCTTGTGCCCTCCAAGGCCTGTTCTAGAGCTGATGACTGCTGTTGTGTCTTCCTTGACCCTTAATATGGACTGTTAGTGGGGACGGGGCTGGATCAGGAGAACCCATCACTGCCATGTTTTGGGAGACAATGTGGGGGTTTGGGGAGGGCCTGAGAGAGGAGAAGCAAGAGGCAGGTGTGGTTGGGTGGAGCTAAGGCCGGGTAGGGGGCCTGTACCTGGTGGTAGGCTGGCAGACTGCCTCTCCAACCTGGAGTTCAGAGCAGCAATCCCTTCATCTCACTCCTGCATCCCCCTACTGAGGTTCTTTTGGCAAAGATGCTGGTGTCTTCAAGAGGTTTTCTCCCAAAATGGAACAGAGTGGATGTAATCAGTCAGATGGAACTTGGGACTTGGGCCTCAAATGCCATTTGTGGCTGTGAAAACTTGAGTAAGTTATTTCCCTCCCTTTGAGTCTGGAGAAAGAGGGTTTCCAACACTCATGCTCACCGGGGCATTGAAAGCATACGGTGGCTGTTAAGTTGAGTTCATGGCCCCATTGTTATTTTTCTTAGGGTCCCTCCACATCCCAAAAGTCCTATTCTCCAGACCCTCCCACTAGCCCTACTCAGACAGGTGGGGGGGCAGCACTGTGTCTGTGGAAGCTTAATGGTAGGTTGTGACAATCAAGTTTGAGTCATGGAGACACATAATGATAATGTCTCGTGTCTGCCTCTAATGGTGTTGTGTATGCACCTTGTTCCATGGGAACCACTGGGCCATCTGCTGGGCAACTTGGAGGTCTCTGCCCTTTTGCCTTTGATTGTGGACCCCAGAAGTGAGCTTCCACCACCGAGATGGTTCTGGAAGTGTGGCAGAGACTCAGGTAGGAAGTTAGTGCCTGACTCTGTGTGTGGCATTTCTGCAACAGCCCCCAGAGTTACTGTTCTTGAATTAAGCAGCTGAGCAGTGCCCCTTGCAGGGACAGGTAGTCAGGGCAGGGAAACAGTGGGTGGCGGGGCCAAAAAAAGGGTGTGTAGTGTCTCCTTGGTCCTGGACCCCCCTCTGCTCAGTGTGTGTGTGCACTTGAGCCCGTACACACCAATGTGCACACTTTGGAATGCCCAGGGACCCTTTATGTGGCTGCATTGTGTTTTGGGGCACTGGGGGCTGTTAAGGTGCTCTGGGTGTGTCTCCACGTGATTCCCTGGTGACTGAGACTGACTGGCATACACTGGGGCATTTTTACTTGGCTGTCAGGATGACAGCAAGTTCCAGAAACTCTTTGGGAGAAATGAGGACTGTATATTGGGGACCATGGATGCTGGGAGGGGCAGGTGGCCTAGGAGCACATTCACAGGCAGTGAGGGCCTTGCTGCCTCCCTCTCCTTCCACCTCCAACCTCCAGGAGAGAAGAGGGAGACTCCTGGGTCCCAACTTGTGGCCTTCATGTGACTTACACCTGGCCATCTGTATCTAGAATAATGATACCTTGGTCTAAAATGAAACCAAGGGACAGGCAGTGGGCTGGCTGCCCAGTCCTACCCTGGTTGTAGGTGTTACGCTGGCTTTCTCTGAGTTTTTCATTTCCTGATCCTCTGCCACAGCCTCACCCACCCTGACAACCCCCTGCCCCTGCCTTTCAGAGCCCAGGCGTCTGTTTTCTGCCTCAGATCCTGGACACTAGCCCCTCTAGAAACCCAGGTGTCCTAGTCACCCCCCCCCCCCGCCCCCAGGGCTGACCAGCCTTCAGTTTTGCCACTCCCTGCCCCTGAGGACTGTAACCAGAGCCAGGTTCTAGCCGGCTTTTCCGGTTGGAGTTTGGAGGTGGTGCCCCAAGCTCCCCTCAAGGAGGTGGCCTCCCACACCCCGGAAGTCCTGAGCCCTGGGCCATCCTCTGGTTCAGTGGTGGAGAGAGCTGGGCTGGACACCAGTATCTCAAGTCCGGAGAGCAGCAGAGGAAGTTTTTCCCAGATTAGCATTAGGGGTGGGAGGAGATGCCCTGGTTCTGAAAGGACACAGGCTAGCTCAGAGACAGCAGCCCTGTGGATGGACAGTGCCTCCTGAGCTCTGGGAGGGCAGGCAGGCTCTGACTGGGGCAGAGGTCCCAGGAGCAGAAACGGTAAGAATGGTAGTGGCTTGGCTCCAGGAATGAGGTGAGGTCACGGGGAGCAGGAGGGGGGAAGCATAGCTCCTGGGTTCTGCCAGATTTTGACAGGTCCGAGCGCAGACCGAGAGCAGAGGCAATGATGGTCTGGCTCCTTGCGGCTCTGGCTGAGGTCTCTGTGCTTACGCCTCCTCCTCTCTCGTAGGCAGGATGATTCCGGTGGCTGAGTTCAAGCACTTCTCCGAGCAGCAGCCCGCCTTCAAGTTGCTCAAACCCTGGTGGGACGTGCTGGCCGAATATCTCACGGTGGCTATGCTCATGATCGGGGTCTTCGGCTGCACCCTTCAGGTAAGGGGAGGGGCCAGACTGAGTAAGGGGCAGGAGAAGTGAAGTCTACATAAAGGCGGGGCTTTGGGCGTGGTCTGGACGGATGGAAGAGGGACCTGGAAAATTCCCTACCCAAGGAGGGGGAAACCAGAGGCCTCTACACTCCATACCAATTCTGATGCCTTCCCATTCCCTCTACCACTGGCAGCAGCACCAAAGTCCTTCGCATAGCTATGGCAGCCATATTTTTATAGTGTAATCCTTATGTCCCCAGGACCTAGAAATACCTGCAGTTACCTTATTAGTTTGCTTGGTCATACAGTGTCACCAAGTGGGTAGCCTAAACAGAAATTTATTGCCTTATAGTTCTGGAACCTAGAACTATGAAATCAACGCATTCACAGGGTTGGGCCCTTCCCAGAGCTGTCAGGAAGAATATATCCTGTGCCTCTCCTAGATTCCAATGGCCTCAAGCATTCCTTGGTTCATAGATGATGTTCTCCCTATATCTGCATAGCATCTTCCCTCTGTGTGTGTGTGTGTGTGTGTGTGTGTGTGTGTGTGTGTCCAGATTTCCCCTTTTTAAAAGGACACAGTCATATTGGTTTAGGGTGTGTCCTAATGATCTCATCTTACCTGGAATCCCTCTGCCCGGGAAAGACTATTTCCAAACGCCACCACATTCACAGGTATTGGGGGTTAGGACTTCAACGTCTTTTGGGGGGACAAAGTCAACCTAATTTTTTTTTTCAGACAAAGACCAATGCTCAGGCTTAGTTACTCTACCAAAGCCACAGCCAGCTGGGGACTGTCAAGGATCAGGGCCTCCTACCTCAGCCTACTTATCTTCCAGTTCCCCAGTTCCCACACCCTTTCACCCTCTTCCTTATCCCCAGGTGACACAGGACAAGATCATTTGTCTACCAAGTCATGAACCTTGGGAGAACTTATCTGAGACCTCATGTCAGCAACTGCTGCTGCAGGGGGTCCCCAGACAAATGGGGGGTCTCCATGAAGTGAGTGGCCTCAAAAACAACCTGGACCTGCAGCAGTACAGCTTCATTAACCAGCTCTGCTATGAGAAAGCCCTCCACTGGTACCCCAAGTACTTCCCCTACCTGGTTGTCATTCACACGCTCATCTTCATGGTCTGCACCAGCTTCTGGTTCAAGTTCCCTGGCACCAGCTCCAAGATTGAACACTTCACCTCCATCCTGGGCAAGTGTTTCGACTCACCATGGACTACAAGGGCCCTGTCTGAGGTCTCAGGGGAGAACCGCAAAGGCCATACCACTGGACAAGCAACAATGACTGTGGCAGCTGAGGCAGGGCCAGGAAAAGCAGGGGAGGGTGAGAAAGAGAAGGTGCTGAAGGAGCCTGAGAAAGTGGTGACTGAGCCACCGGCTGTCACCTTGTTGGACAAGAAGGAGGGCGAGCAGGCCAAAGCCCTCTTTGAGAAGGTCAAGAAGTTCCGCATACATGTGGAAGAAGGGGACATTTTATACACCATGTACATCAGGCAGACAGTGCTCAAAGTCTGCAAGTTCTTTGCCATCCTGGTCTACAACCTTGTCTACGTGGAGAAAATAAGCTTCGTAGTAGCCTGCACAGTGGAGACTTCAAGGTTCACAGGCTATGCCAGCTTCTGCTGCAACCACACCAAGGCCCACCTCTTCTCCAAGCTGGCTTTCTGCTACATCTCCTTTGTGTGTGTCTATGGGATCACCTGCCTCTATACACTCTATTGGCTCTTCCACCGGCCCCTCAAGGAATACTCCTTTCATTCTGTGCGGGAGGAGACTGGCATGAATGATATCCCCGATGTAAAGAATGACTTTGCCTTCATGCTGCACCTCATCGACCAATATGACCCACTCTACTCCAAGCGCTTCGCCGTCTTCCTCTCTGAGGTCAGTGAGAGCCGACTGAAGCAGCTCAACCTCAACCACGAATGGACACCTGAGAAACTTCGGCAGAAGCTGCAGCACAACGCCAAGGGCCGGCTGGAGTTGGCACTCTGCATGCTCCCAGGACTTCCTGACACCGTCTTTGAGCTCCGAGAGGTGGAGGCACTTCGCCTGGAGGCCATCTGCGATATCACCTTCCCCCCAAGCCTGTCACAGCTGGTGCACCTGCAGGAGCTCAGCCTGCTCCACTCGCCTGCCAGGCTGCCCTTCTCCTTGCAGATCTTTCTGCGGGACCGCCTGAAGGTCATCCGTATCAAGTGTGAGGAGCTCCGTGAGGTGCCCCTCTGGGTGTTTGGGCTACGCAGCCTGGAGGAGCTGCACCTTGAGGGGCTCTTTCCCCCAGAGCTGGCTCAGGCAGCCACCCTTGAAAGCCTCCGGGAGCTGAAGCAGCTTAAGGTGCTGTCTCTTCGGAGCAATGCTGGTAAGGTCCCAGCCAGCGTGACGGATGTAGCCAGCCACCTGCAGCGGCTTAGTCTGCACAACGATGGGTCCCGCCTGTTGGCCCTTAACAGCCTCAAGAAGCTAGTGGTGCTGCGGGAATTGGAGCTGGTGGCCTGTGGGCTGGAGCGCATTCCCCATGCCATCTTCAGCCTGGGTGCACTGCAGGAACTTGACCTCAAGGACAACCACCTGCGGTCCATTGAGGAAATCCTCAGCTTCCAGCACTGTCGCAAGCTGGTCACACTCAGGCTATGGCACAACCAGATCGCATATGTCCCTGAACATGTGCGTAAGCTGAGGGTCCTTGAGCAGCTCTACCTCAGCCACAACAAGCTAGAGGCCCTGCCACCTCAGTTGGGCATGTGCTCTGGCCTCCGCCTGCTGGATGTCACCCACAATGGGCTGCACTCCCTGCCACCTGAGCTGGGTCTCCTCCAGAACCTGCAGCACCTGGCTCTCTCCTACAATGCCCTAGAGGCCCTGCCTGATGAGCTCTTCTTCTGCTGTAAGCTTCGGACGTTGCTCCTGGGCCATAATCACCTCAGTCAGCTGTCACCCCAGGTGGGGAACCTCAGGGCCCTCAGCCGCCTGGAGCTCAAGGGCAACAGGTTGGAGGCACTGCCAGAAGAACTGGGCAACTGTAGAGGGCTCAAGAAGGAGGGGCTTCTGGTGGAGGACACCCTTTATGAGGGCCTGCCAACAGAAGTTCGGGAAAAGATGGAGGAGGAGTGAAGCCAGGGAGGGGTAGGTTGAGGCAGAGGCTTTCTGGATGTTTCAGTTCTAAAATCTCTATCACTGTCTTCAAGGCAGGTGGGCCTGGGCCAGGGAGGAGGAGCTGACAAGCCAGCCTGTGGGGCCCAGGTAAGATCCTGGGACTGGTTTATCTAGTGAGATGGTAGGTTGTGGATTTGGGGTGGAACGTCATGGAAGGATTAACTCAGTCATAAGATTCTGAAACCAAAACCACACCTCTGTCTTTGTCTGGCTTGCCTGCCCCAGCCCTGGGCTAGAACTGCTGCCCTCCCCCTGGACATTCTAGCTCAATCAGTGCCACAAAAAGGGGTGGGACACAGCCCAGTAGGATTTCAATCCTTTCCCCCACCAAACAGCTTACCTCAGCGGTTCTCTCCCAAGAAGGGGACACAGACAGGAAGGACCAGCACGCACTGCCCCCACTTTGATGTTAAGCCCTTATGTACAGACATGTGAATTCAGAAACAAGGTTCTCTTATTTGGCTATGCATCAAAATCAACATTCCCAGAAAACATCCCAGGCCCCACCCCTGAAAAACTGACTCAGGAGCTTTGGCTGGAGGCCAAGAACTTGCCTGTAAATAAGCAATCCAGGTAATTCTGATGCACATGGTCCTAGGCCTGTATGTTGGAATGACCTACAGAGTAGATATCTGGATATCTAGAGCAGGGATTCTGAACCCTTTTTAGATGCCTAAACCCTTGAGAATCTGATGAAAGCTGGGGGCACCTCCTTCCTCAGGAAAATGCCTGTGTATACATCCATGCACTATTCTGAAAACAATTTCAGGCCAAATCCCCCCCAATCCCTAAGGGCTATTCATGGATATCCTAAGGGTTGTGGACCCCAGGTTAAGAACACTTGCTGTGGACGATACATTTGTTAAAAAATAAACAATACTAATTATCAGAACTATCACTCTGATCTCCTGTGTCCACTCCTGTCCTTGCCTAAGCCATTTCACCAGACCAATTATAGGCAAGTGGCCACAGGTACCACAATCAAGGGTATATGTCTCTGTCCTGGAGACCTCAGACAATCAGGAGAAATTAGGTGGTATCTCTTATCTAGCTCTTTTCCTGGAGAAACCCCTTTCTAATACTTTCCCTGTTATCCTCCTGACTCCATACTTTTTTTTATCTGTCTCACCTGTAAGTAATCACCAGCGGGGTCCCCTAGGCTGGACCAGGAGCCTGTAGAACGCTAGGCACAGCCGGCCAGACCCTGACCTCCTGGGTTTGGCCACCTCCCAGGTGTCTGCAAAAAGCAATTCTCTTCTTGGCACCTAAGAACAGAGGCACGCTGCTCTTCGGGAACTCAGGATTTCAGATGGGGACATTTCCCCAGCACCTTTAAGACCTGTTAAAGGAATATTTAGGCTGCAGGGACACTAGGCTGAAGCACCTAACTCCAGGGCCAGTCTTCTGCATTGTTCAGGAGCTGGGCTCACATTCTGAGGGCGGGACGTCTTAGGGAAGAAAAGTCTTAAAATGTCCCAGGCCAATGTGACCTCAAACTCTAGCCTTGACTTTGGCCCCGTGGCCGAGATCAGGGGTCACGCTGCAGGATTCCGTTGCCCCGACAGTGGCCCAAGACCTACCCTGTCTCTCCACCCTGTCCTTGGCCAACCCTGAGCTTGCTGAAATGGAAGGAGCTCCCTATAGGTGCCTAATTAGGATGAGGAGGGAGCAATTAAGCAAACCAGAGATCCTAATGAAGCATGTTCAAAGTGAGAAAGGAGTCCTGAGAGGGAGTAGGGGCCAGAAAGGGCCCAGCCAAGAACAGTGAAGAGGAGACTGAAGACACAACCGAGGCAGCCGCTCGAGACAGTGCCGGGGGAAACAGCTAGCGCACGCGCAGAGGACTCCCAACGGGAGACCTCGTCTTCCCCTTCAGAACGCTAGCTTGTCACTTTCCCAGCCCGTCGCTCTCTGCAGAATCTGGAATGAGGTTTTCACAAGGAGCGGCTCACCGTCGCAATTGGGAATTTGCGCATGTGCACCTCGCGGGTAGTTCGCTTGTTGCCAGGCGCGAGCTCTAGGTGGCGTCATCCCTCGGGCTGGAACGAGACACGCACGCGCAGAGGTTCGCTCAGAGACTAGCGGGTGCGTACCCGGGCATGCGCCAGGCGGGACGAGACGGCGGCTCGGCGGGGTCATTCAGACGCAGGCGCAGTGCGGTGTTTGTCTGCCGGGCTGACGGGCGGCGGGGAGGTGCGCGGCGGCGGCGGCGGCGGCGGCGGCGGCGGGGAAGATGGCGGCGTCCTCCCTGGAGCAGAAGCTGTCCCGCCTGGAAGCAAAGCTGAAGCAGGAGAACCGCGAGGCCCGTCGGAGGATCGACCTCAACCTAGATATCAGTCCCCAGCGGCCCAGGCCCAGTAAGCACGGCGGCGTGGGGGAGGGGGCGGGCGGGGCGGGCTCTGCGGGAGGCCCCGCCCCCGCTGTAAGCCCCGCCCCCGCTTCCGGGGCGCTTTTGCTTCTCACCGCCCCCCCTCAGCTGTCGGTCGACGTGGAGAGGGTCACGGTGACCCCGGGGCCTTGGGGCTGGCGGGCTTTCTGGCGGCCTTTTCCCGGTCTGGGGGATTCCCCCTTATGGGTCCCGGAAGGCTAGTTACCCGGCTCCAGGTGAGGACCACCCCCACCTGGTGAGCCTCCCCCATCCCCGTGCTCTGCGGAGCCTCTGTCACCCTACGGTGAGCCGAGCTCTCCCTACTCCACGCTATCCTGACTACATCCAGGTCCTCTGGAAACACGCACACAACCCTTTTGATCAGGTGGTTCCACTCCTACCATCTCAGTGATTGTCAAGAGGTCCCTACCCCTCTCCACTGCTGGGTCTTTGTCACCCGGACTCAAGGGATGATCCATTCATGCACTCAACATCTGACCTGGGGACCCTTGAAGTTACTCGATCACATATAACACCTCCTTATTCCTCTGACCAAATGATTCTCTCACTCCCTCCTTGTAATTGGGGATCCCTACTCCACAGACAGACTGTTATTAGGCTCAGCAGACCCCCACTGTGTTCACAAACCCAGACCTCTTTATACTCTTCTGGCCAGTTTCACTACCAGCATCTTGGTGACTGTGTCCAGCCTCTGAAAAATACACACCCAACCCCCAGCCTGGAGTTTTTATCATCTGGACTCAAGTGACTTTCTCTTTCCCACACACTCACCAAGCTGGCCTGGGGACACCTGAAGCCAGTATGGTGATATCTAGCATCCCAGCACTCATACACCTATCCTCTGATTCCACCATCTCAGTGCCTACTTTCCTGGCATCTGAAATCAAGGGTTCCCCCAACACCCCCACCTGCTTTGGGATCACCATGATCACATTTAGTCTCCTTGTTATGTCCCACAGAACTCTCTTTTCAGATCCTCTCAGCTGGAGGGCATCAAGTTTCTCCCTTCCCTGCAGGCCTGATGAACAGCACCCCACATGCTTTCTGCATCTTTCTTGTCCTCCTCAGTATCCTCTCTGATTGACCCTTGAAGGTTATGTAGTTCCAATGGGGTCAGCCCGACAGGACAGGGAAGATGCCCTATATCTGGGTACTCAGACTACCCCCTACTCCCCCAGCCTGACTTTCATAGGCTGACACCCACTTGTCTGTGTGTAGGGTCCACTCACCTTCCCTCCCTCTCTGGGTCAGCTCATATTCCTCCCTGAGGGGGGGTCTCTTGGGAAGCCCAGAGAAAGTGACAAAGTAGCTATGCTAATGTTGGACACAACCTGGGGCAGGAAGCCCAGCCAGGACCAGAGGGCCCCTGCTGGATCTGTAGTGCTGCCCTTCCATCCCCCAACCCCAGCCCCAAATGAGCAAGACAGGGCTGGTTATGGGGCCTGGGGTGCCTTATGGGGGTGGCTGTCCCAGGTGCAGAGTGAGGCACGGCAAGGCCCAAGGCAGGCAGGCCCTTGAAGAGCCCCACTTTAGGCATCTGTGTCTGTGTCAGCTCCATCCATCCTTCCAGTCCTCCCATCTGTTGGTTTCTACCCATCTCTGCAGTTTGGTGCCTTGCGCCTCCCCCTTCTCCTCATTATGATTTGATTTCTTTTCTTTTGGACAAATTGATTGTTTCTGTTGTGATTTATCGTGGTGTTGTTTTTTTTCTTCCTTCTCCCCATCCAGTTATTGTGATCACTCTAAGCCCTGCTCCTGCCCCGTCCCAACGAGCAGGTACCAGCCTTTTTATCATCGCTGCTTGGACATCTGCACCATTGACCTAACCGCTGCCCTGGCCGCAGAATCCCATCTCCCTGTTCCTCCATGCTGTGTGTGTTTGTGTGTATATACGTGTGTGTGCACGCGCACACACACATACACATTTCCTTGAACTCTCACTCTCCCTCCACGGGAGCCACATCAGGCCTACTTTGTCTCTTCCTCTGTGTCCTCTCACCTCCCCTTTCTCCCATCCTGTTGGATGCAGGTTTGGATTCCCTGGAGGAGGAACTGGGCTCCCTCACTGACTGGTAGTGTGTCACCTGTGAGAGAAGCCCGTGTGTGTATGTGTGTGTAGTGAGAAGGAGAGAAAATGGGACCTGTGCATCAGTTGTGCTTATGGATCCATTTCAGCAATTCAGGGGACATGTTTGGCCCCTATGTGCTGTGCCTGCCCCAGGCTCCAGGGACACAGCTGTGAATAAAATGGACCAGATTCCTCTACTTGTGCAGCCGATGCTGCACTAGGGGTGAGCTGGGGGTGGGAACAATGAGCGGATTCCTGGTCAAGGAGAGCAGAGGAGGCTATGATCCTTAAGGGCAGAGTGGAGCAGGGGTGAAGGTGCTGTGGTAGGGAGGTCGGGGCAAGCCTTTGGAGATGGGAGGGTTAGAGCAAAGTCTCATCGAGGGTGAGGGGTGTGCAAATAGAGTTGGAGGAATGGCCCTGCCAAGGCCTGAGTCCAGGTGCCAGTGGAACTGGGAATGGATGTGTGTAGGGTGGCTCATGCTTGGGTCTTTGTGAGATTGACTGGGCTGGAGGTCTGGTACCATTGGTCCTTGTGGGTAAGTGGGACTAGGTTGGAAAGTTGTATGTGTACAACTTCGTGTGTATGTGGAAGATGCTGGTAGGGGCCCCATGTTGTACTGTCTGCTTGTCTGCATGTGGGGGGTTTGCCATGACCTGTGTGTGTGGGCACGTATGCTGGCTGACAACCTGGTACACCTGTGGCTCCAGATAGCCGCATGTCCTCACGTCCCCACCTTTTCTCTTATTCATTCATCTTTGTCTCATTCATTTTCATGCTCTCTGTTCTCCTGACCTGCTGCGTGGCCCATCACCAGCTCAGTGCTCAGTGCCCACACTGGGACATTATGTATTTCCCCTCTCCCCACCCCCCTCCCTTCCAGCCACTTCACATCCCCCTGTGCTTCAGTTTGCAGGGCTGGTGGTAGCCTCTGTCTGCCTGCAGCCCTTTCTGAGGCTCTGGGGCAGCTCGCAAAGGTCCAGTGGCCTATGCGAGGGAAAGGACACATGGGGAACCAAAGTGTTTAGAGAGTAGGAATGTGGTGCTCTCCCCAGAGAGCTGACAGTGCAGGGCAGAAAAGGGGTCCAGATACCTCCTGGGATGAGAACCTAGAAGTGTCTCAAGAAGGTCCAGGTGTACGAGTACAAGGTGAGCCTGTTCAGTGGGGGGCAGGGGGGCTTAGCACTATGGTTTAGGCCATGGCAGAGCCAAGATACAAGGACATTCATTACACAGCCGGGGTGGGGCAGGGCATGGAAGTCAAGGGTGCTGGGTTTGACTGTGTCCCTGTGGTCCCCCGAGCTCTTTCTCTATTGCTGCCAGGCCCTTTCAGTACCTGTACCCTTTCTAGAACCTTCAGACCAAGGTCATATACCTGCCCCCGTACTCTGGCTGGAATCAGGGACCTGGGCCAACAGGTCAAGGAAAGTGCCCACCTGCCAGCAATTCAGGCCCGTATTACCAGGTGCTCGCAGAACTGCAGGAGGACTACATGGGCTGTGGCAGGAGGTGTGGAGAGAGGAAGGGCATCAGCTGGGAGCAGGCCCTAGGCCTGCTGTCCATGGGAAGGTGTACCTGGGAGGGCACTTGTAGCCAGTGCCCTCCCCAGCCAAGGACCCCCTTCCAGAGTGCCGGTCCTGGGGGGATGAGGGTTCAATGGAGGATTGTCGGTCTCCTTTCGGAGCCACAGTGGCCCTTGCTCCTCCATCCTGTTGCCAGCCCAGCCAAGGGAGGCTCCCAGCCCTTCAGCAAACATGCTCTCTTGTCTGGGCCTCTCTTGCCTGTCTCTGCAGCACCCTAGTCTTGGGCAGCTGGGTCCCAGTCTTGGCTCCTGTCTGTCTGTCTCCTGCCATCCCATCCCCTAACACTCCCTGCCTGTCCTGGGGTGTCCCCTGCCTGCCCGCTGCCTGCCCGCCTGCCTGCCTGCAGCATGCTCAAGCCATCCGCATGCAGGCTGCTGGAAAGAACCAAACCCCTGCCTGGCCAAGCACCCCTTCCAAATCCTGCCAGTCCTGTAGGGGTGGCACCAGCCGGAACCCTCCATCATCAGCACACAGGCCCAGTCTGGTGTCCTGCCTCTGCCCCGTCCCTGTCAGCCCCAGCTCTGCAGGCCAGGTTGGGAAGCTCAAAGACGAACCTGCTGCCCAGAGGGTGGTCCTCCCTGACTCTGGAACAGAACATAGGACATGGGAAGTGTGGGTCCCTTGCCCATTGTCTCCCTAAGGCAGTCTACCTCATTCTGGTTGGGCAGCCAAGTTCATTTCAGCCCACAAGACCAAATCTCAGGCTGATCCTGGCAGGCAGTCCTTCCTCACATGGTCCCAAGCATGGGCACTGTGGCAGAGGTGAGGAGGAAAGGGGCATGCCAGGGAGGGTGCCTGCCTGAGGGACACCATCAGCCTCCAGGCCTCATGACACCATCAGTGTAGATTTGGGCATAAACTCTCAGCCTCTGAGAACCACCATTCCCAGCCAGCCCACTCCATCTCCTTCCAGAGTAGGGGCATGGAAGAGGTACTCTGAGAGTGGTGTCAAGGGTGCAGACTCCAGCTCCTCCCACCCAGCAGGGCAGGAGGCTGTGCTAGCTAATGCGAAGATGCCTGGGAGGGGAAGGTAAAGGTCCCTAGCCCCTAAGAGTGCAAGCACTGGAGGTGGGGCCAACTGGACACTAACCCCCTCCACGCCCCTGGCTCTCACCACCCCCCCCCCCCCCCCAGCCCTGCAGCTCCCACTGGCCAATGATGGCGGCAGCCGCTCACCATCCTCCGAGAGCTCCCCACAGCAACCTACACCCCCCGCCCGGCCCCGCCACATGCTGGGACTCCCATCCACCTTGTTCACACCCCGAAGCGTGGAGAGGTGAGCCTTTGGAGCAGGGCCAGCTGACCTGTGGGAGGTCAGTGTCGGGGAGGGCCTGTGGGCTGGCTCCAGGGAGGGGGTGGTGGAATTTGTGGGAATCCCTGCCTGTTGGGAGCTGGGGTGGCCTCAGGTTGGTCAGGACACCCCTCCACCCACACATGCTCCCTGTTCCTTCAGTATTGAGATTGATCAGAAGCTGCAGGAGATCATGAAGCAGACAGGCTACCTGACTATCGGGGGCCAGGTACCACCCTTCCCCCAGCCCCCAGGGGGTGGGCAGGTCTCAGCAAGGTTGGGTCTGTGTGGTGGGACAGAGGCCAGGCAGACCCCCAGCCACAACTCTCCTCACCAGCGCTACCAGGCGGAAATCAATGACCTGGAGAACTTGGGGGAGATGGGCAGTGGCACCTGCGGCCAGGTATGGAAGATGCGCTTCAGAAAGACAGGCCACATCATTGCCGTCAAGGTGAGCCCCCATCCGACCCAAGTAAACCCCATGACCCTCATGTCTGGTGCTTAGGATCTCCTTTCCTCCCCACACCATCCTGTGCAGCAAATGCGACGTTCAGGGAACAAGGAAGAGAACAAGCGGATCCTCATGGACCTAGACGTGGTACTCAAGAGCCATGACTGCCCCTACATCGTGCAGTGCTTTGGGACCTTCATCACTAACGTGAGCCCGACTGCCATGCCCCACCTTGTCTGCCCACTTCCTTGAGTCTCCCTTGCTACTCTGAGCCTTTCCCTGAGCCGCCATCCTCTTCCTGTGATTGGGGTGGGCAAGAGGGTATGGCTGCCCCAAAGCCATGCCTCTGCCCCTGCAGACGGATGTCTTCATTGCCATGGAGCTTATGGGCACCTGTGCCGAGAAGCTGAAGAAGCGGATGCAGGGCCCCATCCCTGAGCGGATCCTGGGCAAGATGACAGTAGCGGTGAGTGGCCAGGCAGGGGCAGGGGCTGAGACTGGCTGCCCAGACCCCATCAACCCCCTTCCTGACCCAGTCACAGCACCCTCCCCTTTCTTCAAAGATTGTGAAGGCGCTGTATTACCTGAAAGAGAAGCACGGGGTGATCCACCGGGACGTCAAGCCCTCCAACATCCTGTTGGATGAGCGGGGCCAAATCAAGCTCTGCGACTTTGGCATCAGTGGCCGCCTTGTCGACTCCAAGGCCAAAACTCGGAGCGCTGGCTGTGCTGCCTACATGGCAGTAAGTGGAGGCCCAGCGGGCGGGTAGCCTGGGGACCTGGGCAGTACACCTGCCCCTGCCACAGGGCTCCCTTCTCCCCTTTCCCTGTTTATTCTCCCCTGCCTCTTCCCTGTAGCCTGAGCGCATTGACCCCCCGGACCCCACCAAGCCAGACTATGACATCCGGGCTGACGTGTGGAGCCTGGGCATCTCCCTGGTGAGTTGGGGTCCCTCCTTCTGAGAGCTGGGCTGACCCATTCTTGGGGTACAGGAGGATAGCAGGGAGGGCAGGAGCCTGTCCTTGGCCAACCCAGCCATCCATCTCTCCCCAGGTGGAGCTGGCGACAGGACAGTTTCCCTACAAGAACTGTAAGACGGACTTTGAGGTCCTCACCAAGGTCCTGCAGGAAGAGCCCCCACTCCTGCCTGGCCACATGGGTTTCTCGGGGGACTTTCAGTCCTTCGTCAAAGACTGGTGAGGAGCTTCTACCCCAGCGCTGTGCTGGGGGAAGTGGGCAAGTCAGGTGTGGCCCGAGGTTAGGGCATCGGGGAAGCTGTGGAGCCCGAGGGGAATGGCAAGCCCTCCTTCATGGGGGGCAACTGTGGGCCAGAAGTACCTCAGGGCAGGGGCTGTAGGCAGAAACTGGAGCCCTAGGCGCTATGACCAGGGTTCAGACTGGGCCTGAGGGGACAGCTGGCTCCAGAGCATTTGGCTAGATGACCATGAGCTTTACTTCGGGAGGTTGAAAACAAGCAAAGGTCAGAGGGCTCGAAGCATTCTGCACCATCAAGCAGAATTGCTCAGGCAGAATGTCCATGTTGGATTCTCTCTCCAGGGAACTCCTACTGGCACCTCATGACACGGTTCAGGCCCCCGCCCAGGTCAGTGCAGGCCCTGGGTCCTTAGGTGTTCCAGCTCATGGCACAGGGCTGGGAGGACACAGAAGCTCCTTCCCACAATTTTTGCAGACCCCTGGCTCAGCAGGTGGCATGGCTGGGCCTATCTCCAGGTCCTCACCTCCCTCTCCTCTCTGTTTCCAGCCTTACTAAAGATCATAGGAAGAGACCAAAGTACAATAAGCTACTTGTGAGTATCTGAAGCCCCTCCCTACTCTGTCCCAGCCTCACTCCCCACCACTCACTCCTCCGGACACCCAGGGCCTGGGTAGGGCTAGCAGGGAAGCTGCCCTTGTCCTAAGCCCCTCTCTTGGGCACTGCAGGAACACAGCTTCATCAAGCACTATGAGACGCTGGACGTGGATGTGGCATCCTGGTTCAAGGATGTCATGGCGAAGACCGAGTCACCGAGGACTAGTGGAGTCCTAAACCAACACCACCTGCCCTTCTTCAGGTAGCTGCATGGTGGTGGCCAGCCCCACTGTGGGGGCCAGGGAAGTGGCCTCAGGCCCCCTCTTCCCTACCTGGCCACCCAGCTGCCCACCACGGGAGACCTGGGAACTGGATGGCCGACAAGGGCTGAGGACAAAGTATGGGATGCCAACCCAACCCTGACTCCCTACCCAGCAGCCATGGACAGATGGGCCCACCAGGCCCTAGCCCCTCCAGTCCTGGGGTCAGCCGACTGTACGAGTCCCCCTACAGACACTGTGAACGGAAGACAGCAGGTCGCGAGCAGACTCGCTATTTATTCAGTCGTAACCTCTGGGCTGGGGTGGCCACCACAGGCCAGGAGAGAGTCACCTGTCCTGCATCCTCCCACGCTCACCCCATGCTGCCCTTTCCGCTTTCCATGGTACACATGCTCTGTCTCCACCTCCTTCTCTCACCTCCCTTGCTGCCTCTCTGGTTTCTTCTGTCTCCTTTCCTGCTTCTGCCTCTGCTTCTCTCCTGGCTCACGCCCAGGCTCTGCCACCCGCAATGGGACCCCTTGGTCCTCTTAGGTCTTTGGTGAGCGATGAGTCTTTCGGCTGGCATCCTCATCCCAGGAAGGCAGTCTGGGCGTTGTGACTGCAGCTTACCCAGGCTGCGTGCCCTTGCGTGCGTGCTCATGCTCTCTCTCTGTCAGTCTGTCTGTCTGTCTCTCTCTTTGATCTCAGGGGGTCCTTTTTGGAGTTTATTGTATATTATTGTACTTGGTGGGGTGTTTGGGGGACGGAGGGAGGAAGAAGAGCTTGTTCTCATGGGGCTTATTGGTACCTTCAGAAACTTTTACCAAAGTCATGTTTAGCTGCTTGTGGTATAGCCCACAACCTACCCTGGGCACTGGAGGGCTGGGGCCAGGAGTCAGGCAGGGGGTCTGGGCCATTGTGCCTTGTCAGCCTGACCTGGAGAAACTAGTCCCAAAAGTGGGTCCTGGGGACGGGGGCTCTTCCCTTGGGGCTGGAGATTGGCCACAGCTTGGGATGAGTTGAGGACCTCAGGTAGTTCAGAGGGAGCCCATGGGGCCATGGCCACGCAGGGTGGCCTTCAGGGAAGGTGGGTATGGAGTGTGGTGGGCAGCAGGAAATGCAGGTGTGGCAGGGAATGGGGAGTGGAGGATGGGAGGTGGGGATGGAGGGTACAGGGAATGGATGTGGGGGTTCGAGGATGTGTGATAGGGACAGAGGTGGGGCAAACTGAGGGCTGGGCATGTGAAGGCAGTCACCGCTCACACAGTGCCCCTCCACTCCCTCAGAGCTGGCCACCTTGAAGCTGGGCCACGGGTCCCCTCCCCCCAGCCCCTCTGCAGCGGCCAGAACAGGAGGGGGGTGTTTTCCTTCTTTTGTTGGTGATGCATGCAAATCAGTGGACAAAACACGCACACGCACACAAAAACCAACCAGCACCCAAGGTGAGGAGCCTCCCTGGACGTAGCTGGAGCAATCGAAACTCAGCCTAGGCATTGCTGTAACCTCTCTCCACCCTATCGACTCCTGTTACCCTCCCAACGTAGTCACAAAAGGCTGCATGTTTAAAAGTACTCTGCGTCTTCTGTCTGCCCCCCAGGGTGGGGGGTGGCCCTTCTCTTGCCCAAGTCCCCTTTGTGAGGGGTTGGGGCAGGTTGGGGGGCCAACAGGCCAGGTTCCACCCTATGGGGTCCCAGCCATGGGGGCTTTAGCCTGTAACCACAAGGTTAAGTGGTTGGTTCCAGGGCCAGCAATGGCCAGAGGCCAGCTGCCCAGATGTATCTTTATTTAACTTTTGTTTCGTGAGTGTGTTTCTGCCTTCCCCTCCCCTTCAGTGTTAAGTGGGAGCCCTGGGGGAGCCTCTCCTCCCTCTGTCTCCAGTCACCAGCCATCCTTCTGGACCAGGCAGAGGTTTGAGCAGGCAGGCAGGAGACTGGGGCAGCCTGGCCCAGCCCACGATCCCTTCTCAGGCTGCCAGTATTGCCCCTTCCCTTTTTAAAATGAAACACCCTTGTTTGTAAATCCTTAGACGCTTGAGAATAAAACCCCTCCCTTTTCTTCCACTGGGTCTGTGGTGTGACCTGAGCCTCTGCAGAGTATGGCGTGGAAAGGGTCTGTAAACCCTGACTTTGGGGTTGGGATGCGGGGGCTGGGGAGTGGTGCCATGCTGGTGGATGAAGTCTCGACATCAAAAGGAAAACAGGCACATTTGCGGCTTGGTAAGGTGGGCTTGGTAGTGAATTGCCTGATACCAAGCAGGCACTGTAGAGAGGGACACCTGACCTCCAGTAGCCACATGTCCTGCTGGAGAGGAGCTCTTAATACCTGGCAGGCCTTGGGTAAGGGCTCTGGTGTCAGCACCTCAGCCTGCCACCCCCACTCTTTGCCTTGGGGAGTGGTTGCCCAGCCAAGGACAGGGCCACCTGCTGGGCCTGGGTGTTGCTGGGGCTGGTGCTTCAGCTTCCGGCTGCCCCTCCCCACACACACACACACACACACAACAGAGCCAGTCCAGCATGCTGTGCCCCACGCTCCTGCTGCTGGTCCTGCTCCACAGGGTCTCTGCTTCGCCCAGTAGGCACGCTCCTGGTATGTGGGGCTGGGAGACGTGTGCCTTCGTGCACTGATTCCTGTGCCACCCTTCCTCAGCCTCCCTTGTTCTTTGCCTGTGGGAAGGGGTGGGTGAGTGGTGGGGTCTATCCCTGTCTCCCATTTCCAGGTTCTTTAGGATCCCCAGCTTCTTCAAAGTCCTCAGAAGTCACAGTGAGGGCAAAGACTGAGGGTGGGGGAGGAGAGGGTTGTGCAAATGCTTTTAGGGAATGTGTGTGGGACAAGGGGTGGTCCTGCATGTCAGAGACAAGGACCCAGCTGAAGGCAGACGACCTTATGTGTGCCGCTTGCACCTGCCATCTGGGATTAGGAGACTCCTGTCCAAGCTCCCTGCCGCCGCCGCTGCCGCCACCTTGAGCTTGAGAGTGAGGCAAAAGCCCCAGAACTTGGTGGCCTGGCCGAGCTTGGGCTGTGTCAGAAGGGCTGTGGGAAAGCACCTGTCCTACCCTTTCCTCCCGCCACCCTTCACGTTGATGACAACGCCTATGTGCCCTTAGAAAGGGAAGGATGGAGCCAACACTCCCATCTCCAGGCTGACCCTGCTGCAGTTCATAGGCCCTCGCCTCCTCCCCAGTCTGGAATTTCCTCGCTCACTGTGGGGGAGGAAATCAGGGTCCAGAAAGGGGAGCTCCTCCCCAGGGTCCTGCAGCTTTGTGCCTGACCTCAGCTGCTGGGCTGTGAATACCAGGAATCTCCAGGGAGGACATCATGCTGTCCCAACTGGTGCTGAGCAAGGCGAGGAGCTGAGCGTTAAGAGTAAATCTTCCACTGTATCCATTTTCCAAAGCAGGTTAGGAAGTTGGAGCATTTACCCGAGGGACTAAGGCGCAGCGCGTCCTCCCTCCTCTGCAACTCTCTCTTACTCGCCAGTATCCCCGTTCCGAGCTGTGCCGGGGCCGTGGCTGCGCCGACCCCTTTTCAGACTAGAGCTGTCAGATGTGGAGGATACCTTCCAGCGCCGCGCGGGGCCACTCGAGGTCCCGGCGGACAGCCGCGTGTTTGTGCAGGTGTGGACTGGGGTGCGCCAGGGTCGGGGGGCATGCCGGTGGGGGCAGCCGATCCTGACGGCAGCACCTTACCCCCTAACACCTCCCAACACCATCCAGGCAGCCCTGGCCCATCCCTCCCGGGGCTGGGGCCTGGCCCTGCACAGCTGCTGGGTGACACCGTCCTCGCGTCCGGCCCCGGGGCCCGCCCTGGCGCTGCTACGTGGCGGCTGCCCTGCCGATTCTTCTGTCACCTTCCCGCCACCGCAACCCTGGGCCGCCCACTTCAGCTTCCGTCTGCGTCTGGTCTTCAATGCCTCTGTACAGTTCTTACATTGCCAGCTGAGCCGACATCGCTGCCTCTGGGGAGCACACCAAACTACTGCGCCTCTGACGCTGTCACCCCCGTCGCCGGTGCGCGGGCACACGGCAGGGAGTCTGGGCTCCTGGGGCTGGTCAAGGGGGCTGGACAAGAGCGTTTCTAGCATTTGAATGAGGAGCCGCTTGGAGTTGGGGGATCTTGGGGTCAGGGTGCCTTGGAGCTGGGGGTAGGGGCTGGGCACAGGGTGGTCGGGGAGCCCGTGGGGCTCTACATGAAGGTTCCTCAGGGAACAGGGAGTGGGCACTGATTTTCCTCATGGACAGGGCACTCAGATCCCCTTGCGCTGGGCTTTGAGGTCCCTCCAGGGTCGGATGGTTGGATGAAGAAAGCCAGCAAGGGGCCAAATCTCTGGGTACCTAATGTTAGGTTTCACAGGTTAGATGCTCAGAGAGCTGGGTTGTGTGAACTTAAAGGGATTGAAATTTAGAGTCTTCAGGAGCTGAGTGGCTGATTGCTTGTATATCTTATGGGCTAGACTCAAGGACTCCCAAGGGCCTGGATTTCCAGGGGGTCTAGTGGTAGGGCTCCTGGTTGCAAAGAGTACTGTGAACTTAGATCTTTTGGGAGCCCTGACAACCAGCCCCCAGTTCTCTGGGCCCTCACGTCCCGTCCCTTCCCTTCCCCCTCCTCTCCAGTGTCTGCCTCAGAATGAGGCATGTGCGGGCAATGGCAGTGGCAGTGGCAGCGGCGAGAGTCTGGACGCTGATGGCCCCCACATGCACACGCTTACGCAGCCCATCGTGGTCACGGTCCCACAGCCACCCCTCAGTGAGCGTGCAGTCTTCCTGGGAGGGGCAGCCTGGGGCCAGAAAACTGGAGTGGGAGGACCGCTGGGGCATGGACCCAGTCTCAGCATTGTACTCTCCGTAGGGCCACCCAAGGACATCCCCAGCAGAGCCGTACGTCCAGAACCTCCAGCGTCTGCCCCAGTGGCCCTGGAGCCCGCACCAGTGGTGGCACTAGTAGTGGCCGCCTTCTTGCTGGGCGCTGCGGTGGCTGCCGGGTTCGGCCTCGTGTGCGCACACTCAGGTACCAATCTTGGCCCGCCTGGACTTTTGCTGGCCCGCCAGCCCATTCCTACAATTCGGGACCCGGGTCACTTCGATCCCCGCCACTGCGGGCTGATCATCCATAGACCTGCTCCATTACACCCGCAGCAGCCCCCAGGGGGCGCCCCGGCACCGGGCCAGTACTCAGCAACCCCTACTGCTTCGCAGCCTGCCTCTCCCTTCCAGCGACCCCACCTCCTGGCCCACCCCGGAGAACCTCGCCTAGCGACCCCCAGCCCACAAGACCCCAGTGAGGCAGGTAAGCGCGCGCGTGTGTGTAGGTGTAACGTGGGGCCCAAAGAGCTGGAGGGAGGTGATGATAATGACTTCATAGCACTTCTCTGTTCCAGGCAGCATTCTAAATATTAACACATACCACTTCTCAGCCTTTTGGCAAGTGTCTAATAGTTCACACATATTAATTAGTTTAATCCTCATGAGAACCTTCAGATAGATACTATTATAGACCCCATTAAAAATGGGCACTCTGAAGTAATTTATCAAAGGTGACAAAATTTGGTGGAGCTGGGATTTGAACTCACGCAGTCACCCGTGGTGGACTGCAGGCTCTGTGTAGGACCACACTAGGCAAGAATTCAGGATTCAGACCTAGCATCCTCACTCCTGCATGTACACTGATGGGGGAGGCCAACGATCAGCTGAGAAGGAGGTAGTCTGAATAGTATGCATAGTATCCTCTTCCCTAGAACACCTGGATGGCGTACCCCCAGATCAAGCACTGCATCAGGCAGACTTTCCTCTGATCAGACCTCTGACCCTACAGAACCACAGACCAAGATCCCTGCGCCCAGCCCTCCTCACTTCTCCCACCAAGGCTCAAAATAAACATCTGGTCTGACCTAGAGTTCTGAAGTATGCTTGTGTACAGGGATTGGGGGTGGGGGGCAGGAAGTGGAGGCTTGGCATCAGGACAGGGAGGATTCCCGGCTGCAAGAGGTCCAGGCTAGAGCAGTGGGGCTCCCAGGCCATTTTGCTAAGACCCAAGGGGGTTCTGTCCCAAACAGAAAGGGGTACCAGACTCCATGAGGTTAAATTTTTGTGTTTTTTCTTTAATATTTTATTTATTTATTTTTATTTATTTATTTTTAGACAGAGGGAGGGGAAGGACAAAGAGAGGGAGAGAAATATCAGTGTTTGGTTGTCTCTTGTACACCCCACTGGGAACCTGGTCCGCAACCCAGGCATGTGCCCCAACTGGGAATCCAACCTGGTGGCCCTTTGGCTCACAGGCCTGCTCTCAATCCACTGAGCCACACCAGCCAGGGCTGTGTTTTTTAAAAATTTCAGAGAGACAGGAAGGGAGGGAGGAAAACATCAATTGGTTACCTCTCACAAGACCAGAGCTGCCAAAACTGCGTGTGCCCTGACTAGGAATCGAATGGGAGACCTTTCAGTTCTCAGGCTGGCGCTCAGTCCACTGAGCCACACCAGCCAGAGCCCAGAGGTTGTTTTAAATAAACCTTGCCTCCTTCCTCCATCCCAGCACTGGAGCACCTGCCTGTTACAAGTTTCTCAAATCCAGGCTTTCACTCTCCACTCCCACTGTCTGAATCCTGCCCTAGTTAGGACCTCCACCTCCTGCCTCTGCTCCAGCCTCTTCTCCATCTAGTACAAAGCTCCTTAAATCTCTCCTGTCCCAGCTCCTTCCTCCCCTGAGCATTGACAAGAACGAGATGACTTTATTTTTTAAAAATATTTTTTTAGCCCTGGCTGGCATAGCTCAGTGGATTGAGTGCAGGCTGCGAACCAAAGCATCACAGGTTCCATTCCCAGTCAGGGCACGTGCCTGAATTGCAGGCCATGGCCCCCAGCAACCGCACATTGATGTCTCTCTCTCTCTCTCCCTTCCCTCTCTAAAAATAAATAAATAAAAATCTTTTAAAAAATTAAAAAAATATTTTTTTAGCCCTGGCTCATGTAGTTCACTGGATTGAGTGCAGGCTGCGAATCAAAGGGTCGCCAGTTCAATTCTCAGTCAGAGCACATGCCTGGGTTGTGGGCCATGTCCCCAGTGGGGGCCATGTGAGAGGCAACCACGCATTTATATTTCTCTTTTAAAAATAAATTTTAAAAAGTATTTTTAAATTCATTTTTAGAGAGGGTAAGGGAGGGAGATAGAGAAGTAAAGAAACATCAAAATGTTTGCCTCTCACACGCCTCCTACTGGGGACCTGGCCTGCAACTCACGCATGTGCCCTGACTGGGAATCCAAACGGGGACCGTTTGGTTCGCAGGCCAGCACTCAATACACCGAGCCACACCAGCCAGGGCTCTATTTTATAAACGAGGAAACTGAAGTTGGGTACAGCTAAATCACTTGCTTAAGGTCCCCAAGAGCCCAGGCTCTTGGCTCCGACTGGACAGTTGCCCTTCCTACCAGGACCCACCCCTCTTCCAGAAGCACAGCTCACTGTTGGAGTTTCACAAGACGTAGTCCAGAAATGAAAATACACGAGATCTGTGGTATGGGATCCAGTTTACAAATGAAATAAAACATGGGCGGGGGGAATCACGTACGTCTTCGCCAATACGGATGGATATCAGAGCCTCCACCATAATCCATCCACGATGCTCCCTCTACCTCGAGTCGCAGAGCTACGCCCCCGTCTGCTTCCGCTTCCGCTTGTTGTATTATGGCCCCAGCAGCCTCCGTAGCTCCGCCCTCCAGGGAAGAGAGTCTGGAAACCCAGGTCCGCCCTCTTCGGCATGAAGCCCCCACAAAGGCGGCGAGTTGCCCCGGCGCGCTATCTGGGCGAGGTTACCGGCACCACGGTCTGGAGCGCCCGCGAGAAGCGGCAGCTGCTCCGACTACTGCAAACGCGGCGTGGCCATCCGGAGCCGGACGCCGCCGAGCTGGCCGGGGAGCTGCCGGGCCGGAGCGAGGCGGAGGTGAGGGGGTTCCGCGAAAAGAGCGAGGGTAGAGGAAGACCTGAGATGTGTCACGGTGGGCGCAGAGAGCAGTACAGATAGCAGGGCGTGGGAGGGTCGAGCGCGAGGCTGGAGGCGGGGCAAAAGCAAAATTTAGGGGCGGGGCGCACTCGGAGTAGAATTGACCGGGCCGCGACGCGGGGGGCCGGGACGCGGGGGCCGGGACTCGGGGCCGGGAATCGGCGCACTGGGCGTACGCGGCGTTTGGCGCGGCGAGACTAGGCGGGACTGTACTAGAGCTAAGAATCGGGGAAATGGGGCGGGGCGGAGTGCACGTAGCGGAGGAGGTGAATAGGGTAGTGTTTAGCATTGGGACGGACCCCTGGCTGCGGGGAGCAGTCAGAAGGGCCTGGACCTTACCTTTTTATTAGGTCGCCATCTGCGCCTTGTTCGCACACCCTGGGCACAATCTGTGGCCCTTAATGACAGGCTTGCAGGAAGCAAGGAGCAGTGGCCGGCTCTGGAGCAGGCAGTGGTCTTTGGCTTCTCTGCCCTAGCCGTGGGTTTGTAGAAGACCCATTCAGCCTCCTCATCTCTCTTCCCCAGATTCGGGATTTCCTCCAGCAGCTCAAGGGCCGTGTGGCCCGGGAAGCCATTCAGAGGGTGCATTCAGGTGGCCCAAAGGGTCAAAGACGCCTGGAAGCACAGATTCCGGCCCCCATCGAGGTGAGTTAGGGCAAGGCTCCCCAGGGCCAGCTCCTGGAAGATGGGGTGGGAGTTGGGAGGATCAACTGGTCAGGTGATCCTCAGGAGGGGCAAGCCTTGGGGGACTCCTGAGGGTTGATCCCTAGGCTGACCATGTACTCTGGTTGCCCTGCCCAGGTGTGGATGGATCTGGCAGAGAAGGTAACAGGCCCGCTGGAGGAAACCCTGACTGTGGCTTTCTCACAGGTACAGCCATCCCCTAGGCAGGCCAGGGGTGTCCTTGGGGACAGGGTCATATATGAGTCTAAATAAGGTGGAGGTGTGTCTTGGGCCCTTCCTCTTACCAACTCTGTGACTCTGGCCAGTTAGGAGACATCCTGAGCCTCAGTATCTCTCACTCTGAGGCCATCTCCTATATGGGACACCTTCCCTGGGTGAGCAGGCGGAGGTGGAGGGTTCAGCACATTTTGCAGGGCAGGGGAGTGGCTGAAGGGAGGACTTCTCCCTTTTCCTTCCTGATCTCTGCCTGCCAGGTGCTCACCATCGCAGCTGTGGAGCCCACCAGCCTCCTGCAGTCCAAGCCCTCCAAGCCCACGCAGGCTCGTGGGAAACTGCTGCCCCTCAACACCGCTAGTGGGCAGGAAGACCAGAGATCTGAGGCTCCTGGCCCCTCCTCTGAGGCACCTTCTGAATTCCCAGCTGGCCTCTCTGCTGAGGGAGACCTTGTAGTGGACTTTGAGAAGATCTACAAGTACTTGTCCTCCATCTCCCACAGCTGCCGTGGCCCTGAGCTTTCCGCAGCTGGTGAGAAGAATGGGGGACGGGAGCTGTGGGGGTGGGGTCCAAGGCAGCAAACCCTATTCTCTTACCACTCCCTCTCCATCCATCACCAGAGTCAGCGGTGGTCCTTGACCTGCTCATGGCACTTCCTGAGGAGCTGCCTCACCTGCCCTGTGCAGCCCTGGTTGAGCATATGATGGATACATACCTACGCTTGATGGCTCCCCAGTCTGACCCCAGCAGTGGGAACTTGCAACCAGGGCCTGAGGACTGTGGGACTGGCCCTAGGGGGCAAGAGAAGACCAGCCAGGCTACCCCCCAGGCCCCTGAGAAGGCCAGGCCTGATGAACCAAGATCTGCCTGGCAAGCAGCTGGGGTCTGCCCCCTGAACCCATTCCTGGTGCCCCTGGAGCTTCTGGGCCAGGCAGCTACTTCTGCAAAGTGAGGGGCCCAGCAGGCAAAGGACACACCAAACATCTCTTAGCCCCTGGCCCTCAATTCTGTTTGTGCTGGCACTGGGTATGCATGGGGATCTGGTCATGGTGGAAAGTCCCTGACGGGTGTGCAGTACCAAGTGGCCTTCAAGACCCTCAATACGGCAGGGGTCTCAGAAGTGGAAACCCAGTTGTACAGAAGTCCAGCCACAGAACTGAGGTGAGGACCACCACATGCCTGGGCTAAAAGCCACCACTAGCACCTCCCCCCCATTGGCCCCTCCTGGCTTCTTGCATCCTGTGGCCTATGTCCTATGCTCAGGGGTCCCCAACCCCCAGCTTCAGACCTGTATTGGTCTGGGTGGCCTGTTATGAAACAGGCTGCACAGCAGGAGGTGGGAGGGGGCCAGTGAAGTTTCACTCACATTAGCATTACTGCCTGAGCTCTGCTTCCTGTCTTTCCACTGTCGGCACCCCTTCCCCCTGCCCCATCAGAGGAAAAATTGTATTCCATGAAACTGGTCAGTCCCTGGTGCCAAAAAGTTGGGGAGCATTGCTACCACTGAATAAAATTGTCAATCTGTTTTGCTTTTTGACTTAAAGTGGCAATGGGGGTTCAAAGTGCAGAGGGAGATGTCAGAAGAGAGGCAGACCTTAGGATCCTAGGGACCGAGGGAGGCATGCCAGGGAGGAGGGTATAGACACCAAAGGCTACCACTGCCAGATGTGCTCTGAAGCTGCTTGGAGTGATAACCTCAGTTTGGTTATGAGGTGACCCTTGGTGATTGATGAAGGGTCAGGGCCAACCTGAGCCCAGCAGGTGTCAGAGAAAGGTTTTCTGAGCAGGGTAACCTTACATGATACAGATGGAGGGGTGACACCAGCAGAGTGAGGGCGTGTTAGGTGAATGATTCTTGGTACTTAACAACACCCTCACCAGGGCTGCCAGTGCACCCTAGGAGGGGTGGGGCCACATCACCTGAAAGGAATGTCCTTGTGTTACAGGTGTGCACAGGTGTGCACAGGTAACCAGGTTCTTAGTGATCGAGGACAAAGAATTGAACCGAACACACAAAGTTTATAGCATAAAGAAAGAGGGGAGGTTTATTAAGTGATAGTACACACCACAGGACACGGGAGTGAGCCAGCTTTGAGCAGAGGAAAAAAAAGGGGCACGTGGGCTGGGGGATTCTATTCTTATAGAGGCAGAAGCCCCCCTGCTAGTCTTTGGCGGGCTTTTCCTGCGCAGGTACAAGGAGTTGGATTTCAAAGCTACTGCACATGCGTGGTTTCCCATGACTTTCTTGATTGGCTACTGGAGAAGGGAGTCCCACAATGTTATTTCATTATAATGATATTATAATGAATCAGGGGTAGTGCGCAGGCGCATTCTATGATTCAGAGTTGTCCCAGAAAACAGGAACAACCCGTCTTAGGGGGTCTTTGTCATGTATAGGTGTTTTCTACCTCAGCCCTGTGGGGCCTGGGGAGCTTCCTTCCTGACTACCTCCTGCCTCAACTTCCCCCTGAGAGACATGGTTCTCAAAAATCTTTTTGGGGTTGTTGAAGGATGAAGATCCGTCTTCCATAGCTGCTTTAGGCTTAGATTGGACAGTAGACCCTGCCTATTGAGAACCACGGAACTGTTGCCCTATTTTATCTAGGGGTTGAAGAGGAATTCCTGAGGCCACCGCAGATGCTGTATGTTGGTTAGCTTTAACATCGTTTTTAGGGATTGGTTGGAAACCTTGGAGCGTCATTAGTTTGACGTGGAACTGCTTAAGTCTAGAAGAAACAAATTTAACAAGTAAATTAAATAAGCAAGGTCCTAAAAGTAGTAAAACCAGCAGTGTTATTAAGGGCCCTAAGAAGGGTAATAACCATGTTAAGCCAGGGAACCAGGAGGTTAGGGCTTTTTTAATCCCTTGGCCCTGTTGATTATACTTATGTAGCCATTCTGCCTGTTTATAAATTTTTTTTATGTTAGTTTTGATCACTCCAGAGTTATTTACATAGGTGCAGCAGGTTTTATTGATAACAGCACATACCCCTCCTTGTTTTGCTAGAAGATAGTCAAGGGCAAGGCGGTTATCCATGACTACATTTGCCAATGAGTCTACTGATCTTGAGAGTTTAGCTAGAGTACCAGCAGTATCTTTGGAGATTTTTTTTATAATCTTAGTGAGTTTCCTTAGAGTGGCCTCATGATAGGCGAAGCCTCCCCAGGGGGCTGCAGCGGCTATAGTGGCAGCAGCTCCAGCCACTACTAGACCAAAAGCTTGTTTTTTTCTGCTAAGAGATGGACTCCCAGGACCCATGGTTATATTTATAACAGTAAGGTCTTGGGGGCCCAAGGTCCCTAAGGTACAGTCACCCCCATGTTTAGAGTTGCTGAGATGAGTATAAGCAATAGCTTTTTGAAGTTCTGAATGATCCGTTAGCCAGTTATTGGGAGTCCCACATAGCCAGACGAGCCCCGGGGGTGCTGCAATAACTGTGGCATTAGTGGAATTATATTTGTTAAGGAGGGCATATGGCAAGGGGGAAAAGGCAGTCCTTAAAAGGGCCTAAGTTATTTCCTTGATCTTTCCCCCCTGCAGGAGGTGGTAGAAATTTTGCTAATACTCCTTGAAGAGATTGGTTTAATTTCTAAGTAACACATTTAGAAGTATCGTTTGTATCTGCATTGTGAGTTTTGTTAAAGCAACAATGGGTACTATTAGGAATACAGTTAGAATTATAATTTGGGTAGCATACTATATGTGACTAATTTAAAGGTTTGAAAATCTTTTCCTCAGAAAGATTTTTTAGAAAGCTGGAACTTGAAAGAGAAGCCAGGGCTTTAAATGGGTCAATGGCCCTTGTATGAGTATTATTATAACATGGGGTACATCCCATCGTACTGTTGCACTTAAGAGAGGTGCTGGAGTAATTAAATGGCTTTAATTTTAGTGGGGTTATATGGAAACACAAAGGAGGATTTTTTTCCCATGTGACTCTTAAAGAAAAAGGGGAACGTGTGTAATTGGCAGAGGAATTTAAAGCACTGATTAAGGATTCATTAGCTATTGGGTAGGCTTTTATATGAGTATTATATCTGGAAGGAGTTTTTGGGTTAGGATGACATATCCAACATTGGGCCAGGTTTTTTCCTGCTGCTAAGGTTCGAGAAGCATTTACTAGAAAATTTTTATCCCATTCCGTTACACAGGGTGCAGGCGAGTAGAGAATGGTTAATAGAAACATCAAAGACATTTTCATTTTAGACAATCCACCCAGATACAATTCCACCCAGAAGGAAGTGAGCAAGCCTTTATATGAAGCAGAGGACCAGTACGAATAGGAAGTTTTTAAGAAGTGCAACTATTCAAAACAATGGTGATTTTAGTGCACTGTTATTGGTTATTACTTATCTTTTTAGGGCTTTTTCCTTTTGAACAGGAACCTGAGGTCCTCCAGTGGCTTGCAGGTATAGTCTGGGCTTTGGGTTTCCAGCCGGTCCTGAGTCAGATTGGGATCCGTGGGGGCTAGTTTTACCCTGGAAATATGAACCCAACTATCGACCCCTAAGAGTTTTACAGCCATAGGGGTACTCAGGGCTACCTGGTAAGGCCCTTTTTATTTAGGGTTGAGTTGGTTTGCTGGTGATCCCTCCCTCCAGGTTTTAAGGAGTACCCAGTCTCCCGGAGATATGGCAGTTTGAAAATTTCCTTTTGGGGCTGGTAAAACTTTATTTCCATATTTCTGTGAAGCTTTTTGCACTTGTCCTAAGTTTATTATATACTTAATTGCTTGATGGGTTTTTGTATCAAATATTAGATCTAGAGTTAAAAAGGGCCGGGCGTACAACATTTTAAATGGACTGAGTTTAGTATTGGCCTTAGGGGAGCCCCTAATTCTTATGAGGGCTATAGGCAGTAACTTAGCCCAGTTTTTAGAAGTCTCTTGACAAAGTTTTGCTAATGTCCTTTTTAAAGTTTGATTTGCTCGTTTTACCTTTCCAGAGAACTGTGGTTTTCAAGCAGAATGAAGATAATATTTTATGCCTAGAGCTTCAGAAACTGCTTGAGTGATTTTAGAAGTGAAGGATGGCCCATTATTATTTTGTAGGGATCGTGGAAGACCAAACCTAGGTATTATTTCCTTTAAGAGAGCCTTTACTACTTCTGTGGCCTTCTCTGTCCTTGTTGGAAAGGCCTTAATCCATTCAGTAAAGGTATCTACCAGGACTAGTAAGTATTTGTATCCTTTACAAGGAGGCATTTTGGTAAAATTAATTTGCCAGTTCTCTCCAGGATAAGTCCCTCTTCGCTGAATAGGTTTTATCAGCGGGGGCAGGGATGGCTTTTGCCCAGGGTTGTTATAGGCACAAAGAGTACAAGCCTGGCAAATATTCTTTATGGTAGTAGCTATTCCCCTACCTATGAATAATTTGTTAACCATTGTCATTGTAGCATCCCTCCCAATGTGGAAGGAGTCATGCAAAGCTTTTAAGAACTTCCACTGGGAGGCTTGAGGAAGGAAGAGCCTCTGGCCAATATATATCCAGGGTCCTTCATGGACACCTCCTTGCTTCAAAGCCCAAGATATTTCCTCAGATGTATAGTTGGGCTTGATATCTGAGACATTTACAGGGGGGAATAAAGCCATTTGTCTATTAGTCCCTAGCGCTGCTTTCTTTGCTTCTTGGTCTGCTCTCCTATTTCCCTGAGAGATATGGGACATATCCTTTTGGTGGCCTTTGCAATGCATAACTGCCACTTGCTTAGGGAGCCTAACTGCCTTCAATAAATTTAAAATTTCTGGTCCATGTTTAATAGGGGAATTCTTAGCGGTGAGGAGCCCTCTTTTTTTCCATATGGCAGCATGAGCATGCAGAACAAGGAAGGCATATTTGGAGTCTGTATATATATTGACCCTTCTTCCTTGTCCTAGAATGAGAGCTTGGGTGAGGGCTATAATTTTAGCCTTTTGGGCCGAGGTTGAGGGTGGAAGGGGTTGTGCCTTAATGGTGTTATATAAACTAACTACTGCATATCCTGCTTTTTGCTGCCCATTCTGTACAAAGCTGCTCCCATCAGTGAACCACTTATCATCAGGGTTTTTTAAGGGCTGGTCTAATAAGTTAGTCCTGCTTGATTGAGTAAGACTAATAACGTCTGAGCAGGAATGGATTAAATCTGGGGATGATTTTGTAGGCATTAAGGAGGCTGGATTTAGGGTGTTACAGGTCTTTATAGTTACTTCAGGATTGTTTAGAAGAAGGGCTTGATATTTGGTTAGTCTATTTTCTGTTAGCCAGAGGTGCCCTTTTATTTTTAACACCCCTTGTACCTGATGTGGAGTTAAGACTTCTAACTTCTGCCCCAGAGTTAGTTTACTAGCTTCCTCGGTTAGCATGGCTGTGGCTGCAACTGCTCTTAGACACGGAGGCCACCCAGCTGCTACAGTATCCAGTTTTTTTGAGAAATATGCAACTGGTTGAGGCTCATTCCCTAGTCGTTGGACTAAGACCCCTAAAGCTATCCCTTGCTTCTCTGCTATGTATAGAGAGAAAGGCTTGTTTAAGTTGGGGATGCCTAAGGCTGGGGCTTCGACTAGAGCCTGCTTGATTTTATTAAAAGCCTGATCACATTCTTTTCTCCATATAATGGGTTTAGTGTTTGGCCCCTTAGTAGCTTCATACAGAGGTTTGGCGATTAGCCCAAAGTTGGGGATTTAAATCCTACAGAATCCTGCCATTCCTAAAAAGGAGCGAAGCTGCTGTTTAGTAGCAGGTGGAGTTAATTTAGTAATGGCTTTAATTCTCTCCTGTGATAATTGCCTACATCCAGGAGTCAAAATATACCCTAAGTAATTTACTTTTTGTTTGGTAATCTGAGCCTTTTTTTTTGATACCCGATATCCTTTTTCAGCTAGGAAATTCAGAGTCTGGATGGTATTTTGATTAGAAGCCTCCTTGGAGGGGCTGCAGATTAGTATATCATCTACATATTGTAAAATGGCCCCTCCTTGTAGCTGTAAATTTCTAAGATCCTTTTGTAATACCCTAGCAAAGAGATGGGGACTGTCCCTAAACCCTTGTGGCAATACAGTTCAAGTATATTGCTGATGTATTATTGTTTTTGGATCAGTCCACTCAAAAGCAAATAAATACTGAGAGTCAGGATGCAAAGGGATGCAGAAGAAGGCATCTTTTAGATCTAATACTGAATACCACTGAGCATTATCTGGTATCTGCGAGAGCAGGGTGTAAGGGTTAGCTACTATTGGATGTAAAGGGACTACTGCTTTATTGACTAACCTTAGGTCCTGGACTAGCCTGTATTCTTCTGTAGGTTTTATTACTGGTAAGATGGGAGTGTTGCAAGGAGACTGACAAGGGACTATGAGCCCATGTTGTATAAATTTAGTTATGATGGGCTGTAACCCCTTCAAAGCTTTTTGTTTAATAGGATACTGCTTTCTGTGAGGGTAATCTGACCTGGGTTTTAACTGGATTTTAACCGGTAATGCAGTCT
Organism: Phyllostomus hastatus; assembly: GCF_019186645.2. Classification (NCBI taxonomy): domain Eukaryota; kingdom Metazoa; phylum Chordata; class Mammalia; order Chiroptera; family Phyllostomidae; genus Phyllostomus; species Phyllostomus hastatus. The sequence continues at coordinate 784,027 of NW_025333962.1, read as the reverse complement.
TTGCTCTTCCAGGAACCCCTGACTTCCAAACTAGTGGGTTTACTGCATCCAGAACTGAACTTGGGATTTTTTCCTGATTTTGAATACTACTGATTATCATCACCTTACTTAACTTAAATGGCACTTCAGGGAACAACAAGATGGTTCCCATCCGAGCTAAAAGGTCCCGGCCTAACAGAGGAATAGGGCACTGAGGAACAATTAAAAAGGAGTGTTTGAATATTTGACTTTCAAATTGGCAAGTGATAGGGAATGTATAAAAATATGCCTTAGGATTTCCTTTGACCCCCATTACCTTAACTGATTTGGAGGAAAGAGGTCCAGAGTAAGAGTTAAGGACAGAGTAAGTGGCCCCTGTATTAACAAGAAAGTCGATTTTCTTACCTGCCACATTTAGAGTTACCCGGGGCTCCTCGGTAGAGATGGGAATATGAGTATTCCCTGGGGCCAACCTGTTCCCCGGGCACCTTCAGTCCTTAAGAGTAGCCATGGCCTTGGGAGATGACCCCTTTCCACTATGGGAACGGGGGCAGTCTACCTTCCAGTGCCAGGGATTAGAACTGAAGTTCTTGCATAGAGGACAGGGCCTCGGAGGTGGCTGAGTGCAGTTTTTTGACCAGTGTCCAGGGCGTTTGCACTTATAACAGGTCTGATCCTTTTGCCCCTGATTCCTTTGAGGCCTCCCCGAGCTCCCCTGATGGGGCTGGTTTTTGCCAATGGCACTACTAAAGGCTAGTGCAAGGAGCTCTGCTTGCCTTTCCCTTTCCTTCTTTCCCTGTTTTCTTTCCTCCAAATCCCTATTGTTAAAGACTGAAAAGGCTGTATCCATGAGCTGATCTAAGGGGGTCTGCGGGCCCATTTGTAATTTCTGAAGCTTTCTGCGAATATCAGGGGCAGATTGAATTATAAAATGCTGCCCTATCAAGATTTGACCCTCCGGGGATGAAGGGTCCAAGTTTGTATATTTTTGGAAGGCTTTTACTAGTTTGTTTCTGAAGAGAGCTGGGTTTTTTTCCTTGCCCTGAAAGATTTCCCTAACCTTTTTATAATTCACAGGTTTCTTGATGCAGTTTTTCATTCCTGCCAGTAAGCAATCTATCATTGCATCCCTACTCCGGATCCCTGCCTGAGTATTGTATTCCCAGTTAGGTTCCTGGTCCGGGACAGCTTGGGCAGCTGGCTGGTTAGTGCCAGGGTTCTGGGTATGCAGCTGATCTGCATACTTACGAGCCTCCTCCCAGATCCGCTGTTTCTCGTCTGGGGAACAGCAGGTGGTCAGAATTATGTACAAATCCCTCCACGACATACTAAATGCTAGAGTAAGAGTTTGGAAATTACTAGTGAAACGTGAAGGGTCCTCTGAAAAACTCCCTAGCCTGTCTTTACATTGTTGTAAATCAGTTATAGAGAATGGCACTTGTACCCTTATAGCACCTTCAGGGCCTGCTACCTCCCTCAAGGGTAGGAGTGCAGAGGTGGTAGGGAGATAAGAAGCGCCACTTCTAGTATGTCCTGCAGGGCTGGGTTTTTCCTCAGCTGGTGGCTTTAGGTTATCCATAGCATAAGGTGGTGGAGAGGTCGCTCCCTCTAAGGTAGGGGCAGAGACTTCAGAACTCTGGGGTTCTCTTAATCTCCCTTGAGAGACAGGTGGGGGAGATAAGGAGGGTATCTTCTAATTGATCAACACTTGGGCCTGTAGGTTTTGTCAGGGTGGGGCTGGAGCAAAACGAGGGATCTCGGTACAGAGCCATAAACGCCTGCACGTAAGGAACTTCAGACCATTTGCCTTCCCTCCGGCAGAATAGATCTAGCTGTAGGATAGTATTATAATTTGTGCTCCCATTCTCAGGCCATATCTCTCCACCCCCTAATTTATACTGGGGCCAAACAGTGTTACAAAAAGAAAACTAATCTCTTCTTTTTTTTAAATTTTTTGGGGTCAAATTTATCCCAGTTGCTAAGAATGCAACCCAATGGTGATTTGGAAGGGATGGAAGATGTAGTTCCCATCTCGACTGCGGTGATCCTAAGAGAGAAGGAAAAGAAACAAAGATACTCCTTTGCAGACTAGAGGCGTCCCTCTCTTTGCTGCCCTTAGGAGATTCCTAGTGGGCCATGGGCGTCCCCTGGGATCCCACCGAACTACCAGACGTCTCTGGCGAAAGAGATTCTAGTGAGAAAGATACTCCCTTGCAATCGAGAGGCGTCCCCCCTTTTTCTTGCCTCAGGAGCTTCCTAGTGGGCCACAGGGCGTCCCCTGGGATCCCACCGAACTACCAGACGTCTCTGGCGAAAGAAATCCTAGTGAGTGTCGGCCGACAGAAATCGAAAAGACTTGAGAGAATTACCACAGTCTACTTTTGTCTTTAACTATTGGGAAGGAACCAGTCCTGCATTCTTGAGCAATTGCCTATAATCCTGAAAATCCCAGACTCTATCCTTGTGGCCCTAGTACATTTCCATTTCTGTATTCTTTATCTACGGGGACCCTCATTTTCCTGTAAGCTTTAATATCTGGGGAAAAGGAAGTGTCTTACTAGAAAAATAATTTCTGGCCCTGTAAACCATTAAGAGGAGCACCAAGATGATCTTATTATAAAATGACTCCTTTCCAGATCACAAAGAAGACCCTTAAATATTCTATGTAATTTTCCAGAGCTTTAAGAAATTGTGCCTGCGTCTGAAATCTCCCAGAAGGGACCTCAAGCAATGTCTAAATCACCACCCTTCATACTGGAGGCGTATTTCATGGAGGGACAATGAACTGAGAGGGGAAATTAAAATACCCTTATAGAAACAAGTAAACCACCTTAGAATTCCAAATTCAATTAATTAGGTAAAAGTGGCTCTATGCAGCCATTCTAATAACCAGCGACCAGCAGGTACCTGTTGTGCAGTTCTGAGCGATGTTGCTGCTTACAATGATAGTATACACGTGGCAAAGATGGGAGTGGCTCATTCCTGCAACTGTACTTAGTGCTAGCCTAACAATGACCCCAAGGTAGATATCTTAGTACAAAGACAGCAGGAACCCTTCATACATAAAAGGCAAGTGGGGTGTGAGTGAAGGTATAAAGGTCAGAAGTCAGTTGGGGAGGAAAAGCATAAAAGACTGTCCGTGGGCCCGATGAAAAGAATGCAAAAGGAAGTCACAGTGCAGGTGAGGTGGTGACTGATATCCCGCTTGGAAGGTCCGACTATGCCTACTGGGGGAGTGGCCGCGGGGGTGGGGCAGTGTTTTGTGCTTTCCACAGTGTGCCTGACCGTTGTGCGGACATTTTCTTGTACCTGGCGGGGACTAAGGCTAACCCCGTTCCGCATCCAAGTTATCCTATCACAGGAGTCTTCAAGCGGCGGGTGCCCTTGTGGCTTTTAACTGCCCGACCTGTGCCCGCAAATTAGCGGCCGACCTTCCGTCACAGAACATCAGAGTCACTGAAACAGAATAGGTGATAACGGAAAAGGGCATCCCGGGTGTCAGAGCAGCAAAGGGGGCTTACCACTCCGGTGTCTTCTCCTGGCTGGCTCGCCAAAAAACTGTCACAGGTGTGCACAGGTGTGCACAGGTAACCAGGTTCTTAGTGATCGAGGACAAAGAATTGAACCGAACACACAAAGTTTATAGCATAAAGAAAGAGGGGAGGTTTATTAAGTGATAGTACACACCACAGGACACGGGAGTGAGCCAGCTCTGAGCAGAGGAGAAAAAAGGGCACGTGGGCTGGGGGGATTCTATTCTTATAGAGGCAGAAGCCCCCTGCTAGTCTTTGGCGGGCTTTTCCTGCGCAGGTACAAGGAGTTGGATTTCAAAGCTACTGCGCATGCGTGGTTTCCCATGACTTTCTTGATTGGCTACTGGAGAAGGGAGTCCCACAATGTTATTTCATTATAATAATATTATAATGAATCAGGGGTAGCGCACAGGCGCATTCTATGATTCAAAGTTGTCCCAGAAAACAGGAACAACCCGTCTTAGGGGGTCTTTGTCATGTATAGGTGTTTTCTACCTCAGCCCTGTGGGGCCTGGGGAGCTTCCTTCCTGACTACCTCCTGCCTCACTTGCATAGACAAGTGGGCCTGTTGGCACTTGGCTATTTATATCATGCCTTCTTTCCCCTTTTCATGTGACCTCACTTCTGTCTGAAGTTCCCTTAGTAAACTTTTCATATTCTGGTTTCCCAACAGGGCAGCCAGGAGCCAAGTCCAAAGCTGGGGGTGCTAAGTGTTAGCGGTGGGTTGTCAGATATTGCAGGTTAGAAAGGGTCTCTAAGGCAGACGTGTGGAAGCAAGGGGAGAAGGAGGAGCAGAACTGGGTAAAGGAGGGAACAGTAGTCCCAGCTGCTTGTGTCAAAGGTTTTCTGAGCAAGCGCCCAGCAGCTGCGCTCTCCTCTGGGACCCGTGCCGGCTCCGCTCTCAGCCTCTCCTGGTGGAGACAGCAGCCTGAATTCTTGGAGATGCCATTAGATTTCCTTTCAAGGGGTCTCCCCTCCACCAATTTCTGAGGGTGTGGAGGGGAGGCAGGTTGGGAGGGTGGGGCAGGAACCAGGTGTCCTTGGAATGGCATTCCCCCAGGACTACCTACTCCTGAGAGCTGCTAAAATGTATTCCAAGTGTGCGTTCACTCAGCCTTCTTTTTATAGAAACTCGCACTTCTCCACACATGCATTGCACACAGCTCCTCCAGAGTGCACAACACCCGCTGTGGAGTGGGGGCCAGCCCACTCCATGATCATACCCTGCCCCCACCAGACCCATGCAACGATGGTGGGAAGAAGGGACTGGTGGGAAGAAGGGACGAGGCAGGGTCAGAAGGGTTTGGGGCTGAAGATGTGATCATCACAGCAGGAGGCCATGCTCCAGGGCTGGCTGAGGGCACAAAACCCGAACTCCCCACTCGGCTAAGTCCATTTCACAACCCCCAGAGTCTCCCCAGGTCACAGAAAGAGGAGGGTCACAGGAAAGAGCCTGGAGCTGAGGGAATTGAGGTGGTTACACATCTGTTCCCCAAAGTGTGGGCCTGGGTCTTCACAGCACTGGTCAGAAAGGCGCTAACTCATCTCGCTCAAGTAAGCGCTCAACAACAGCTTTTATTATCACCATCAGCTCAGGCAGGTAGGAGTGAGAAGGCATGGGGAGGGTGGGGGAGGGTTTGGGGGTGTGGGAGGAGGACTCGGGGAGGGGGCAGGGTGGCCAGTGACTGGCATAGGGGAAGTGGTGACTGAGGGAGGGGTGTGCCGATCTGGACTTGAGGCTTGAGCCCTGGGCGGGAGTGAGGCTGCCCGCGTTTTCCCCCCATGGAAGGCGCCACGCATCCTGGACACAGCAGCCGTTGTTACTCTTCAGGCTAGGTCCCAGGGCGGCCTGCGTGGGGCATATTGGCGTGCAACATCCACCCCGTGGGGCCAGGAGGGAGCCCACGCGGGGGCTCAACACTCAGCGGGGATGTCGTGGGGATGGTCAGATGGGAGGGGAAGGAGACAGAGCCTCCGCATCCAGAAACTGACAGACCACTCATGCTGGCGGCGGGACAATAACAAAGCCACCTACACGATGCGGGCTTGGTTAATTTGGGGGGCCAGGACAGGGAGAGATAAAGGCACAAAGTGGGGCTCGGGCTGGCCAGGAGAGGTGACAGGAGAGGCCTGAGGATGGGAAGAGCCTGGGCGGGGCGGGCTGGACTTCTTAGGCCCCACCCTGGAGTTGAGCTCTGGGGTGGGATCCTGAGGGCAGTCCGGGCCCGCCGGCACCCCTGTTCAGTGGAGGGCCACCCGGGGGTGCCTGGCTCACACCAACGCGTAGTCGAACTGCCCACGCTCGAGCGCCTCCTTGTGGTCGGTCCAGGAGGAGGCGGGCATGCGGCTGTAGGGGTCGAGTAGGATGCGCACGCAGCGCACCATCAGCAGCACCAGCACCACAAGCAAGCAGAGAACGAAGGCGAACACCGTGCGCTGCTCTGCATCCAGGCCCGCTCCGGCGGGGGGCCCCGTCGATGGTGGCAACGGCTCGGGGGACAGCGTCCAGGTGGTGCTCATGGCTCACATCGCCGCATGCCCTGTGGACAAGGGGTCGGCCCGGCCCGGGGCACGGGAATGAGGTTCTTCTGCCTTCCCACGTGGCCTTCGACCTTGCCTGTTCCCCCTCTGGTCTCCGGGCAACGCCCATGCCCCCGCCCGTAGACACGCCGCGACCGCCACGCGGGGACCCAACTCCGCGCAGGCTGGGGTGCTGAAAGCTGGGAGACGGAGCTCCGACTGGGCTGGCCAGCACACAACAGGTGCGACTGTCCTGCCCGGGTGCGCAGCGGGGTCTGGCCCGGCCCCTACCCCGCAGTCTTTGTTCTCTGCGTCCCAGAGACCCCTTCCCCCACCATCCCTGCAGTTCCCCTCACCCTGGCCTCGACCGCGATGGGAACCAAGCGCCCAGCAGCCGCGCTCTCCTCTGGGACCCGTGCCGGCTCCGCTCTCGGCCTCTCCCGGTGGTGGAGACAGTGGAGGCAGCCGGTGCTCAGCCCACCCCACCCGCCCCTGGAAGCAGCAGAGACCGAGGCGGGCGAGGCGCGAGCAAACCGGCGGCGCCGCCGCGGCTGTTTCCATAGCAACGGGGGCGGGGCGGTGGCGGGAATTGGGGGCGGAGGCTGCGCCGGGAGCTTGCTCGGCAGCGACCTCGCCCCGGCTTCGGGATCACGGTGCCCAGGCCTAGCGGATCTACAGGCACCTAGGACCCCACCGTCCCAAGCACCCCAAATGCCTCCACCCAGTTGTTAGCTCCTGTACCCCCTTCTTCATGTTGGAACCTTCACCCAGGCTCCCCGTTTGGGGAATCCCGTGCCACCCTCAGTACTACTCATGGCCACTCAAGCTCCCACACCCCTGAGGGAACCCCATCCATCAGCGATCCCACCATCCCTAGCTTTCCTTGTCACTGGTGTCCTTTCACTCCGAGGGGTAACAAGGTCCCAACCAGACAAGGCGCCCCACTAGGTCCCCAGTTCCTTTACTGACCTGGCACGCACAGCCGCCCCAGTGACAGACAACTCAGATCACCCAAGTTGCTCTCTTGCCCTTTGGTGTTTTATTACTACTTCCAAATCTCAGGCATACACACAGGGTAATAAGAACACTGTTAATGTTTTTTTTTAAAATAGAGCTAAAGCAGCCTGGCTGATGTGGCCAGTGGGCCCCACCACCTCATCCCCAGAGTCATTTCTGGGCCAGGTCCTCTTGGCACTGTCTCGCCTGTGTGCCTTGCCTACTAGCAGCCCCTGTGCAGCACAGGGTGGTACACAGGCTGGCACTGTGAGAAGCAGCCCTCCACAGTCCCTGGTCCTTCCCTGCCCAGCTGGTTTTGCAGCCACTATGGCAGAATGGACCAGAGTCCACAGTGTTGTCTCCACAGGTCTTTTGCCACAGGTGCACATCGGTCCCACGCTGGGCAGCTGCCCTGCATGATACAGCTTGGTGTCCCCGTTGTGGCCGCTGAGCTCAAAGGACCTGCTCTGTGCTGGAAGCAGAGATGTCCAGAAGCCGCCAGGCCGCGTAGGGGTTGAGCTCATCCTGGTCCCGGCATAGTGCCCACACATACAGCATGCGTAGCACCTTGTCCTGCAAGAGTGGGGATGGGGATGGGCCCAGGACAGAGAGAGGCACAGCGGGATGAGGCTGCCAGGCGGAGGAGTGTTTGGGTGTCAACCTGGGCCTGGAGTCCAGAGCAGAGGCTCCAAGTTGGGCTTTGGTGAAACTGGACAGGTCAGTCACCTTCTGACCTCTACCAGGCCCGATACAGACCCTGGGGCTTCTCAAGGTACCACCCTGCTGTTCCCTCCCAGTCACAGAACCTGCTGGCTCTGAACTGCCACCTGTGCAAGGTGGCTGGCCACTGCTATTCAGCTGGTCCTAGGCTGGCCACCTGCCTACCTCATCCCTTCCCTCACTCACCGGGTCGCCCTCGACCACTTCGCCTTTAGGGTTTTTGATCACCATAACCAGCTGGGCGTGGAAAGTGACGATCAGCACAGGCCCCTGCTCCATCATCTTGCCCATGGCCAACTGTGGGGGGAGCCAACAAGGCGGGTGGCATAGAACAGTCCCCTGCTGCTCCCCCTGATGTGGAGACCCAATCCCCCACCCTGCTTCCTGGGGTGCTACCAGGAGGGAGCCCCAGCACCTCAACATCTTGACTCATCCCCCTAGAGGGACCCTGAGGATCCACCCCAATCAGTCCCCCACAGGTGTCACCTCCTGCTGGCCTGTTTCCATGCAGGGATTTCCCAGGAGACTCTCCCCATGCACCAGTCCAAGCCCTCCACTACGAGGAGATGCATTCTGAATTGCTGAGAACCCATGTGGGCTCCCAACACCCTGGCAGCCTTGGTTCCTAGACTAGGGGCCATGTGGGGCTTCAAGACTTCAGAGTCGGGCACCTGGCACACAGGTGGGAAAAGAAAGGTGGCACTGGCATGCCTTCAGCCCCAAACAGAGGAAAGCAGAACGACTGGCAGAGCAACAGCCTCAGCAGTCCTGACAAAACCCCATACTCCCCAGAGAAGGTGCATGCACATCAACACCTTGGGGGACCCTCGGGGACCCTGAGGTCTGAGTGCAACATCCCCTAGGCCCACCACTAGCCTAAGAATATTCCAACCATAGGACTATGGAAACCTTTCACTGCAATGGACCCTTGAGGTCATTTAATCAAAATGCCCACCTGTGCTGGAAGTCCTCCAGGGATGGGGAGCTCACTCCTCATCAATTCACATTCCCAACCCCAGGGTCCTTCCAGCCCATTCGGGAAGAAGCACTTACGTCGACATTGTCAATGTCCAAGATACGGGAGTGGAACTGGAGGCCTAGTGCCTTGGCCTGCTGGATGGGGTGGGCTAGCTGGCTGTAGGTCTGCAACAAGAGGCCAACATGCCCATCTGAGGACCACCCAAGCCCAGGCCACATCACGATACCGTGCCACAGGTGAGGGCTGGTGCCAGCATCCTGGGACACTCTTCCTGCAGGCAGCTCACTGGCAGAATTTCCTGATTTCAGCTCTTGCACCTTCCAGAAGTGGCCCTGATGCATGGTATGCTATGCCAGGAGCAGCAAATGCCAGGAGCATGGTTCTAAGCACAGAGGCCAGTGCTGCCCATTTGCTGGCCCACTTCCCTCTCATTACAAAGATGGTACCATGTCAGGACTGCCAAACGAGAGTGGCATTCATCGGCGATGCAGGCAGCTCCCCTGGAAAGCCACCTGAAATGCACTCACAGGGTAGACTTGAGGCCTTGCTGGCTGATCTTAAATGTCCCCACATTTACCTCCCTCCAAGTCTTGGCCTGGAATCAAACACTTTTTCTAAGATTTGCCCCAACCCATGTGTGGCTCTGAAACTAACTGTCTTCTTCTCACTGATTAGTCCCTCCTAGGCAGCTGACTGCCACAGGCAACCTGTTCTTCCTACAGGGACAGTGGTACCCCAAATTACACTCTTAATCCCCTCGTGCTTGTTCCCAGGACAAAAAAAGCTGCCTTTGGAACGTGTGCAACTTCATTATCGCAACAGACAAACAGGAAGGAAGACATTACAATAGCATCTGCTTTTATCGAAATAACTGATTTGCCAAGATAAAAAAATGGTGCCCATCCTACTTCTTGTGAAGTTTCTTAAAGACGACATTTTACTTTTTGAAATTTTATATATTCATTGTAGAGAGAGAGTAAGGAAGGGAGAAAGAGAGGGAGAGAAACATCAATTGATGTGAGGTCTCTCACACACCCCCAACCAGGGACCTGGCCCACAATCCAGGCATGTGCCCTGACTGGGAATCAAATGGGCGACCTTTTGGTTCTCAGGCTGGAGCTCAAGCCAGGACATTAAAGATAACACTTCTCTCTGTGGTCCTGGCTGGTGTGGCTCAGTGGACTGAGCGCCAGCCTTCAAACCCAAGGATCATTGGTTCGATTCACAGCCAGGGCACACGCCTGGGTTGCAGGCCAGATCCCTGGTTAGGGGTGTGCAAGAGACCTCACATCAATTGATGTTTCTCTCCCTCTCTCCCTCCCTTACCCCCTCTCTCTCTAAAAGTAAATGAATTCTTAAAAACAAACAACCCCCCCCACACCTTTGTGAGCAACTACAGCTTCATCTGCATTTCTAAAGGCACCAGCAGGCAGGCAACTCTCTGCAGCTCTCTAGAAAGAGTCTGCCATCCCCTAAGGGCCCTGAGGTTAAAAACAAAAAAACAAAATCCGCTCATAACTGACTGCTGAATTAGTCACTGGTTGGGGAATATTGAAAGAAAATCTGACAATGTCTCTGCTTTTTCCAAGTTGGCTGTAGCTGGTACAGAATCAAATCAGTCAAAAAAGCCTCTGGGCTTCTTAATACAAAGAAGATGGAAGAAAACGCCCCATGAAGACATAGGGCAAGGAGCAAGTGGGGTGAGGGGAAGTGGCCAGAGGAGACAGGAACCCTGAGGGAATGAGGCTACCAGTGTGCTCCTGGGGACACCTGACCGGCTCCTCACAGTCTAGCATTGCCTGGAGCCCTGGGCCCCCAAGCCCTGACCCTGGGGAGCACTGGGGCCTCATCAGGACCCATGGCTCCTCCCTAGGCAGGAAATTCATCAACATCTTGATAGGGGACTCAAGAGTTGAAAAATTTTAGTTTAAGGTAGTTAATAAGCCTAGTAGGTAATGCATATGGTTAAAGTTTTTGTTCCAGAAACTATAGATAAGGCCCATCCTGGCTTCTGGGAGAGACAGCCAACCTCCTGGGGCACCAACAAAGATTACTGCCTGGGGACAAGCAGAGGCATCCAGGCCATTGTGTTCCAGGGAGAGGAGTCGACCACCCTCTCCTGGGAACAGCTAACTGCCCAGGACAAGAATGCTGCTGTCTCTTTCATCTAATTCTCCCTGAATTTCAAACCCCTCACTGCACTTTGTTTATTCCGTTATAAAAATGTTGGCTTAGAAAAAAAATATAAGATGGTCTGTTAGGGTGCAAACCCACTATCTTCTCAGATCACCGGCCATCCGAATAAAGTGCCCATAAAGATCTGATTCCTGTTTCTGTTTATTGCGTTTGGCATGCGACAGGCAGCACAAACGCCAGTGTCTTTTCTGGTTTCAGTCTGTTTTGCTGTGTTCTGGGATATCAAAGGAAGACTAGCTAATGAATCCACCTAGTGCTGTGTGCACCCTGAAACATCACTTCTGTGTTCATGCTGTACCCACAAGATGGAAAACGTAGAACTATGGCTTAGAAAAGGGAGATTATGCAGGCCACTGGGGCCTCCAACTGCTCTCTCCCCAGCACCCATGGGCTCTGGGGGAACATCTAATGCACTCGAGAATTAATCATTGTCCCTTTCCATCTGACCCCTGGGCCCCCAGCCCACCTGGCTATGGGGCCTTGCTTTTTGTCACTTAAGGCCACCTGAAACAGAACAGGCCACATTGAAACCTCATCTCACCCAGATGCTTTCCCCAGGATCACTCTTCTGCTCTATGAGCCTCCTTAACCAGCATCAGGGCAGAGAAAGGGTCCTGCATGACAAAGCAGGAGGCCCAGCTCAGCCCCAAGCCATCCTTTAGGCCAAATGAGGGAGGAAAGAGCGAGCTAGAAGGACCATCCCTAACTAAGGGTTTAGCCTGGAAGGACCAGCCACCTGGACCCCAGAGAGTCCTGTGGGTACATGGCACCCAGTCTACTGCATTAATGTGCAGAAGGGGCAGAAGGGGCTGTGCCCGAGACCAAGTCAGACATAAGAACTCCCATTTGATTAGGACGCCAGGCCCTATCATGGCCTTTCCAGACCACTTATCCAATCAGATCTCCAAACTGTGATTTCTCTTTAGGCCTAAACAGAAAAAAAAAAAGAAAGTACTCACAGCTTCATAGCACCAGTCTCTGAGAATGTCAAGCTCTCCAGAAATCATGGCCTAAAAAGGGAAATACGAAAAAACGTAAACTCGATCCTTTCCTCTGTAGACATCCCTCCCCGCCCCCTCTGCCAGCGGGTTCTGGTTGAGGAAGGAAGGGGGCGTGTGTGTGGCTTGAGTCAGGTTGTAGTAGGGGGGGCCCTGGGAGAAAAGCCCCTGTGGTGTGACTACTGGGTGGCCTAGGGTGGGTGCCCAAGGGCCTGGTAAGAGAGGAAGGTGGCAGCATACCAGGCTGTCACCCTGGCAGGGACACTGAGCCAAGGAGGTGACAAGCAGCTTTCTGCCTCCCCTGGAGATGAACCTTTGGATGGCCAGGGAGCAGAACAGGAGTGGGGATGCTTCCACAGGAACCTGGAGTCAGGGCTGGGTCTGGGGAACATCTGGGAGGAGCCCAGAGAGGGGATGAGGGCCAGGTACCTGTGGGAAACTACAGACAGGCCTGGTGCTAGGCTACCCTCACCCCAGAGGGCACTGCCAAAGCCTAGGCTGCTGCTCTCAGGAACTGCCCCACTCCCACCTCTGCCCAGCCTTGCCCAAAGTGGCATGAGGGACCCAGGCAATCAGGATGGAGAGGGGACCACATGGAGGCTGGCAGGAGGAAGGGGGCCAGCAGAGGCGCCGGCATCCACCTGGGGTCAAGAGCTTTTCTTTTGTCCTACTAGGGGCCTCCTGAAGGCCTGGGCTGCCTGGGCTAGAGGTTGCTGAGGCTTTGGCCATGTCTTTGGGGCTGTGGTTGGGCAGAGAAAAGGCAGCTTTGGGCAGGGGCTTCATGGAAAGTGGGACCTTCCTGGCTGGCGTAGCTCAGTGGATTGAGTGCGGGCTGCAAACCAAAGTGTCACAGGTTCGATTCCCAGTCAGGGTACATGCTCGAGTTGCAGGCCATGGCCCCCAGCAAGCACACACTGATGTTTCTCTCTCTCTCTCTCCCTCTCTCTTTTTCCCTCCCTTCCCTCTCAAAAAATAAATAAATCTAAAAACAAACAAACCCCCAACAACAAATCTGTAAGTGTACTATATCCTGTCATCGTTAAACAAACAAACAAAAAAAAACAAACAAAAAAAGTGGGACCTTGAGCAAGTGGCCTTCTCCTTTCTGAGCCAAATGGAAGGGTCAGGGGCCCAGAAAACAGGATTCAGGGCTCCCAGAGAGGCTTGTGAGGGAAGAGGGCAGAGAGCCCCTCTGTGATAGTGGCCCAGGTCCTGACCCCTGCCTGAGCATCTGGCCTGAGTTCTGTGCACCCTCAAGGCCCTCCTCACAGCTCTCCCCAAGGGCCAGCAGCCAGCCTCTTCCTGACTCCTGAAAGGCTCTGGCACCTGGAACACGAACGCCTGAGCACTGGTAGCCACAAGGGAACAGCTCGAAGCAGAGAACATGGGGGAAACAAGAGGCGAGAAGAGGGACTCAGTCCCAGAGGTGGACTGACAGCATGGGTCAGAGCCAGCACCACTGGGATCAGAGGGGTCACAGGCAACAGGTGCATTCTCAGAGGTACTTGATGGACAGGGCCTGGGAGTTGGGGTGCTCAGGCTCTGAGGATTGAAGCTTTACCTCTGCCGAGAAAACACCCCCCTTGGCCAAACATCCCTGGAGGAACTTCCAGTCTGGTCTCAAAGTTGGTGATGCCCCAGAGGCAGGGCAGAGAGGGCCCCAGGGAGTGGCCTTTGGGGTCTGGCACCCACCTCCAGGACATTGGGGATGATGTCACTCTCACACTGCTGCAGGAACCGCTCCTTGTCAAAGGCAGGGTCCACACGCAGGATCTCCGTGAGCACCTCTGACATCTCTGTCTTCGAGAATAGGCCTCCTGGGGGCAGCCAAGGCAGGAGTGGGCAAGGGGGCGAAACTCCACCCTGTTGCCAGCCCAGGGGTGCAGGTGTGGGGTAAGATGGTCCTGGAGCTACCCACTCACCCAGCAAGTCTGTAACCTTGTCTGTCAGTGCTCGGGAGGCTCGGATGAATGTGTTGTCACTCTCATCATATTTCATCTTCATCTCGAAGAACCCTGCAGGAGAGAAGCAGGAGTCAGGGCTCCCTTCCGGAAACATGCCCCTCACCCCTGACTTCTGTAAGCTCCTTGTGGTCCCAGCATGACTGCTCCAGACAGAGGCTGGGTGAGTGAGAGGACCTCTCTGAGCCGGCTTCCTCAGCTAGGTACGGAGTCAGAGGCCAACTGGCCTCAGGGGCTGCAGAGGCTGCTCAACTGTGAGCCTCAGGGAATGTGCAAACTAGGAAACTCAGGCCTCTAGGTGGTACAGACCTACCCTCTGTCAGCATTTGGGAGGGTCCCCACCCCAGCAAGAGCAGAGAACTCCAGGGCCCGAGCAGGCTCTAGCTCTACAAGCACCAATTCCTGTCCTCCCGTCCTCCCTGATGAGAGAGCATCTCTTGGAATGCATAGCCACTGCACCTGGCCACCCTGCTGTGGCCACCAGCCCTGAGAGCAATGTGCCCACCCACTGGCCACTCACTGGGTAACCATGCAGAAATGAGTGGTCCTCTCTGATCCCAGTCTCCTCCTCTGTAAAACGGGGGTCTGGCTTGTGCCCAGAGCCCTGGGAGTGCTCAGTAAGTGTCCCCTGTCACGGCCTTGCTGCGAGCCAAGTGTCGGCAATGTTAACACTCACGGTTGAACACCACGTTGTTGTCCCTGAAGTCCTTCCACTGCTGATACCACTTAGAGTCCTTGTGCAACACGACCCCCAGGGCCTCCCTGGGGAAGATGGGGTGGCCAGTGAGCAGCAGCTGGGGAGCCACTGGGTCTAGGCCCACTACTACAGGGAGGGGACAGCAGGATGGCCCAAGCTCAGGGGCTGAGGTGACCCTGCCCTTGTCTCTCAGCTTCCTGCCTTCTCTATTGCCCTTCCCACCACCTATTCTCCCCCAAATTGTCTCAGGAGAGCCAGGGAACCTGAAGCAGGAAACAAACTCGATAACTGACTTGGGTGGGACTTTTGGCAGCCTGAAAGGGAGGCAGTGAAGAGATCCCCACTCGGCCTGGTACCTACTCATTGGGCTCAAACACTTTCTCTTCCTTGAACTTCTCTCCAGCAAACTCCTTCCTTTTCCTGAGCCGTTCAGGCCTGCGGTAGGGTCCAGTCTGGCCCAGCACACTTTCGTCAATCTCCTTTTTCACTGACTCCACCCCCTGGAGGAGAATAAAGCTAAGGGTGGGTACTAGGGACCTTCATGATACCCCCAGACAGTATCAGCTGATGCAACTGTGCCTGGAGTTGGGGGGTGCCTGCTGTGAACCCCAACCTTGGGCCTGATAGTACTCTGAGGCCTTGCCTTCCCCAAGTCTTTTGGTCACCTGTCCCAGAGCACTCACCTGGCCTGGTGCAGGGCAACAGCAGGCCTGGCCCTCTAGGGAGGTCCCAGTCCTGCCTGACTTCCACACCCCACCCCAATCCAGGAGCAGCAGACATACCTCCCCAGCCCCCAAGTGACCCTCAGATTCAAGACCAACACCTCGCTCTCCCTGGAAACCCAAGGTATTCTAAGTTCTACCAATGCCTCACACTCCCATTAGAGTGGACTGAGTCTGTAGGCCGCCCTTCCTAAATCTCTGGAACCCATCCCTGCATCCCCCCAACCCCCCCACCAAGGGCAGCCACATTAGGGCCTCCCAAGACACTCTCAGGCCTCCTCTGTGCCATTGCCAGAGCCCAGACGGATGGCTGTGACTCTCCTACACCCAGTACAGGCACTCCTAATTTTACTGCAGTCACAGACACTGCTTTTTTTTACAACTTCAAGGTGAGACCCTCTGCCAGCAAAAATATTACAACTTGCTGAGGGCTGAGGATGGACAGCATTTTTTGTTAGCAGAAAACTATTTTTGGTTTGTTTAGATTTAGAGAGAAGGGAAGGGAGAAAAAGACAAGGAGAGATATACAGATGGTTGCTTCTCACAAGCCCTCGGCTAAGGCTGGGGACCTGGCCTGCAACCCAGGCAACTGCCCTGACTAGGAATTGAACCAGCAACCTTTAGGTTCACAGGCCAGTGCTTAACCCACTGATCTGCAACCTCCAGGGCTCAAGCATTTTAAATTATGGTATGTACACTGTGTTTTAGACACAATACTATTGCATGCTTACAGACTACAGCACAGTGCAACGTAACTTTTATATGACCTGGGAAACCACAACAGTTCAGTGGCTGGCTTTACTGTGGTTCTCGTTTTAGTGCAATGGTCTGGAGCTGAGCCTGTAGTATCTCTAAGCTCTGCCTGTATCCTTTCTTTGGCTCCTTGTCACTTTTGGAAGGAAACCAGAGGTCCACTGAGCAGCCTGTAGGGCCATGCCAACGGTCCCTCCTTTGCGCCTCAGCCTCCCTCTGACCCCTGCGGTCATCCCAGCTGTGCCAGGCTGGGGGGCGTACCCCAGGCTGATAGTGCTTGCAGGACCTGCTCCCTCTGCCTGTAGCCCCTTCCCTTGTGTGCTCCTGTCACATGTCACTCAGGAACTGCCTGTCCCCTTTCCTGTCCTAAAACCCTTTGAGAGCAGGAACTTGGATTTTTATTCCTGTGGCTCCCACGGACAGTAGAGGGCCTGCCGTGTGCTAAGGTCCAACAAGTGTTACTGGGATGAGTTCAGGACCTTGAGTCACCCTCGGCACGATGGACCTCTGGGCTATGGGCCTAAGATCAGGGTGTTGGCAGCTAAGAGTGGGCAAAAGGCTCTCAGCATATTAACCTGTAGCCCCCTAGGGGCTGTGACTTGCCCAAGGCCACCCAACCAGGAGGGAGCAGGACCTTGCCCCTTGGGTGGACCCTTCTCACAGCCCCACTGCACCCCCTCAGTGCAGCCAGTGCTCTCTAGGATTGAACTCCAAGGGGGGAACTCTGCTCTGAGCTTCAGAGAGGGCCAGAGCCCAGAGTGTCCTCAGCCACAGGCCCCAGCATCTAACTCACCTGGGAGAGGGCTCTGAAGGCCCCACCCTTGGACACGGACTCGGCTGACTGCTTGGCGGTCTTGGCTGCCTCCTCCATACCCTCCTTGATTTTCCGGCCAAGGTCGCTTTTACTGACTTCATCCAGACTCTACTGAGACAGAAAAGGGTGAGGGTGTCAGCACAGGCTCTCTCAGGGACTCACAGGAGCTTCCCCGGAACTAAGGCCAGTCCTTGGCTTCCAAAGGGTGGGTGGGAACCAGCACTCTGAACTCATCTGGCTCCTGAGGCCCCAAGGCTCAGGCACACATGTTCAAGAACACTGCCTACAATTTCTGGGGTGCTGGACCCTGGTCAACTGGCCTTGCCCACAATGGGAAGGAGCTTGGAGTCTTCACAGGATGCCACAGGGGCAGTAGCCCAGGAGCAGGTGTAAGAAAGGTGAGGTGTGCCCAGACTCTGCGAAGACCTGCCCCTCTTCTCCTGCCCACAAGAACAACAGAAGCAACAAGAAGAAAAGCTCTCACACCATCCAGGGGGTCTCACTTCCATATCTGCCCTCTCCTCAGGGAGAGCCGTTCTCACCCCTTCTATTTTTAGGTAAGTGGCAAAAACCTTCATTTTATCCCAGTGTCCTGGCTGGTGGACGCCCACTTCTATCTTAAGGAGTAAACTGCCCTGCAGGTGGGCAAGTCTGACTTCCCCTCCTTTTTCAGGGGTTGAGTATTTGAACTCTGGAAGCTTCCAAGCCAGGCTGGCTCTTCCCTTGTTAGCCACCCTGCCCTGAGCTCATGTCTGCTCATCCAGGGCTGCCAGCACCAATGTCCTCCTCAGAGGTGAGGCACAGATGGGCCCTGGGAGCTATTGCCAGAAAACTGAGGGGACCCAGAGGCCATTACCTCCTTCACAGTGCCGGTGATTGCTCCCAACTTCTTCTTGATTGCTTCACTCGTCCGCACAGTTTCGGATTCAATGGTTTTCTATAGTAAAGGATGTTGGTTCCTTTTGTTACCACACAGTAGTTACCAGACAGCCAAAGGGCCAAAGAAGCATTTTCTCAGCAGCTCCTTCCTCCTCAAACTACCCCCATGCTGCCTCCCTCTTCCCCATCCCAAGAGCCCCTTACTGCCCCACTGCCTGGCCTGTGGGTCTCCGCAGCTAAGGATGACCAAGACTCCTGAGCAAAGGCACCCTGGCCCAGGATTTCTCTGGTCGGCAGGGGGTGGTCTTGCCTACCAGCTTCTCAGCACTCTCCTGCCTCACCCTGCCCTCCACCCGGTCACCAGCTGCTGTGACGTCTCCCACACCCTAGCCACTTCACCCAACCTCAGCATGCTCTATCCCCAAAGGACCCCCAGCCCACCCCCTCCTTAATGAAAATGAAGGGTGATGTTCCATTGGGTGGAATCCCCTCACAAGTGGTTACAGCCATGTGAGAGACTTGGGGACACTCAGAGGGAACAGGGCATGAACTCAGCCCAGGAGGGGAGCCAAGAGAACACCAAAGGACCTGGCCAGTGCGTGTGCCCCCATGCACAGTGGTGGGTGCTTGGCAGCTACTTGATAAGAGGTGGCAGTGGCAGTTAGTAACTATAGTAGTGCCCATTTGGCCCAGGGGACCATGACTAGGAGGCTTTCAGGAGCAGCTCACCTCGAACCCAGTACTCAAGGGGTCACAGGGGCCAGTGGGGACTCAGATTCTGACTGCAGGCAGAGTGGGCTCTGAGGCCCTATGTTTCTCATAGGTTCCCAGAGGCCAGCACAGATGGGGCACAGAGGGTGCCACCCTGTCACACAGCCGAACTGGAGAGCTGGGCCCAGGTAGCTATCTTCCGTGAGTGACCTCACCTCCTCACAAGCCACTGACCCCCTTTGCACCAGCCCTGAGTTCCGTACTGTCTGGGACCAGGAAGATCCCAGCTCTGAAGGCAAGTGTCCCAGCAAGGGAGACTTGAAGCAAAGGGACTCACATATTTCCTTCTGGCTTCCTGGAGCGCATCCGACTCTTCCAACTTCCGGGCCTCGTCTCGGAATTTTTTTATGCTTTCTTTCATTTCTTTGTTTTTGGCTAATTCTTGCTTGATATTATCTAACAAGCCTGAGAGAAAGCCTTTTCTGTTTCCAGAAGAATAGGATTTGGACTGAAAAGATGTAAAAGCAATAAAGAATTTTTAATTTTCTCGTTTCCACAGGTTTAACCATGAAAACAAATTGAAAAGGCAATGGGCAGTAAACTGTGAGGCATCCAGACAACAATGTATATATTATTCAGCAATAAAAAGAAATGAGCTACCAACCCATGGTAAGACATGGAGGAACCTTAAAAACACGTCACTAAGTGAAAGGGGCCAGTCTGATTTCAGACTGAAAAAGGCCAAACTATGAAATTCTGAAAAAGGCCAAACTATGGAGGCAGTAAAATGATCAGTGGTTGCCAGAGGTTGGGATCTGGGAAAAAGAGGCAGACCCACAGGACTACTGGGGCAATGGAACTACTCTGTATAATATTATACTGGTGGATACACATCATTGTATTTGTAAAACTCACAGAATGCACAACTCACAGACTCACAGAGAGTGAGCCTAATGTGTGCTCTATGGACTTTAGTTAATAATGCATCCATACTGGCTCATCAGTTTCAACGAACATCCTACTCTAATGCAAGACATGAGTAATAGGCAAACTGTGTACTGATGGGGAGAGGAGGTATATGGCAACTCTGTACTTTCTGCTCAATTTTTCTGTAAATCTAAAACTTGAAAACGAAGTCTATTAAAAACATAACAAAATGCCAGGCTCCTTTTCCAACAGAGGAAACATGCAACAAGAACCAGGTGTTCTTGGAATCAGCCTGGAATCATCATGAGGATTCCAACATGCTCACCCAAGGCCAAAGTCAACACTAAAGGGGCCCTTGCCCCAGGACTGGAGTTGAAAGGACTCTGTGGCCCCTCATCCCAAAGAAGCTGTCACAGGGTCCTGCTCCCCAGGCTTTTGGGGCCAGGTAACTTCTTCTTTGGGAGCCATTACCAAGTCTCCAATTGGGACTTACATGTCACTCAGGGGCCTGGGGACTGGTCCAAACCTCCCTGTCTCAGTCCACAGGATCACAATCACCAAGAGCTCAAGCTCAGAGTTCCCCTCCACCAGAAAACCCAACACACCCAGGGGCCAGAGACCAGAGGCCAGGGAGGCCAGAAGAGACCCTGCTCCAGGCACAAGTACCAGTGCCATACACTGCTCAAGACATGGGCTTCAGCCAGGTAGCTCAGTTAGTTAGAGCATCGCCCCAATATACCAAGGCTGCAGAGGTTGCAGGTTTCATTCCCCAGTTAGTACACATCATAAATAAGTTGAACAACGAATCAGTATTTCTTTCTCTTTATCTCTCTCGCTCCCCTTTCTTTCTCTAAAATCAATTAAAAAAAAAAAAAATAAACAAACCAAAAGAAAACCAGACACAGGCTTCGGGGTCAGCCAGGGCCTATTTTAGATCCCTGCTTTGGCACCTATGTAACTAAGAGCAAGAGAGTACGTCAAGAGTGACCATGAGAGTCAAGTCACAGTGAAGTAGCTGTGTGCGTTCGGCTGTTCCCGTCACTCCCCACACTGTGCTGGGCATGCTGCCATGATTGCGGGCCCACTTTACCAGTTACAAGAGCTGCTGCCTCCCCACCCATCAAGCCCCAAGGAAAGTTTCAACAGGCCCAGGGTCTACTCCACAAGAGGGGCATCCAGGCCTGCTGCTAGCAGGCTGCCCTCTTTTCTAGATGCACCCTGGCCAGACTTTCTCTCCAGGGGACTCCGAGCTCTAAGACTATTAGAGATCATGCCACCTTGCAACAGGCCTGCCACTCATTCAGGTGCTACAAACTATAGGTGGGTGAGTGGTACTGGACACTGGATAATTAAGGGGATGGGCCACAGAGCCTATCCCATGCATGGGTAAGCCCCAGGAGAGGATCTGGAAGATGAAGCCTGAATGAGACAGGCAGGCCCAAGTCCTAGCTGCCTGCACAGACACAGCTGAGATGAGGCTGGAAAGGGAGCGTGGGCCCCCAGCTGCAGACTGGGGAAGGGTAGCAGGTGGTGGGCTTTCCTCTTGTGGTGGTGAGGCACCCACAGAAGCGTGGTTAAAGACAGATAATGGAGAGGGCAAAAGCTCTAGAAAAATGCTACCTGTCTGAAACAACATAAAGGCTGGGAAGAGGCAGCCTGGGAAGCTGAACCCCAGGCTATGTTGGGTCACTCTGCTTAAGCACTTACAGGGCAGTCACCTAGAAAAGGGAACAGCCTTGTTCCGTGAAGGACCCACTGGTGGAAGACACAGGGGATGCCTGACAACGTGCTACTCTATGAGGTAAGGTTCCTACCCTGAACCATGCCCAGTACTTCTGGGGATACAGAGAAGACCAGGCACACCAGGCTCTGTAAGTGCAAAGGCCTTGGACATGGAATGCCTGCCAATCAGATGCTATTTGCAGCATGGGCAACATCCTGGAGCCCTCTCCTGTCAGCTGGTTCTAATTTTTCAGGCTTCCCCCTTCTGTCTGTTTGCTCATGTCCTGAGTTACTCACCAGGGGCAGCTCTCCATCTGGCCGGCGTATCTGATAGGTACCACGGGGTAGTGGCACAAGGTTGTGGCTGGATAGAAACTGGACTCCACTGACAAGGCATCTCTAATTGGGGGAGAAATGAGAAAGATCCATTCAAATAAGAGGGTGACTAGGCAGTAAGTAGACCACACTAAAAAACAGGAGTCACCTGATACTCATTTGCCAATTTTTACCATATGCCTATAGCTTGCTGAATACTCTACAATTTTCCCAAATTCTGAGAAGCCAGTGAAATCTGGTGGAAAGAGAAAACAATGGATCCCCACCTCCAGGGCCCATATCTTCCCTCCTGCCTCTGAACAGGGGGCAACAGATGGGTCCCAGGAAATGCAACCTATGGTGGAACAAGGATAAATCCCCAATTTAATTCCTTAGTCTGAAAACTATTGAGGCAGGCTGAGCCTCAATACAGGTGGCAAGCAGTCTTTTTTCACAAGCCCACCCCAGTTCTGCTGGCCTTGTAAGACCAGAGACCTGAGCAATGAGAGGCAAACACTGGTAACTCATTGTACCAGGCACAACCCTGGAATAAACCTACCATGTCCTCGTCCAGGGTCAGGATGCAAGCAGGGCAACTTGGGCAAAGATGCTGCTAACTTCATGTGTAAGGCATTTCTTCCCTTACCAAATAATTAAGCTCCGTGACAGAGGGCCTGTGCTGGTCCTGTTCAATGCTGCATGTTAGCACCCAGCACGGAGCCAGGCACGTGGATGGTCAATGACCTGATAGAACCAGCCTTCCAATTCCACATTCCTTGGGCCTTTCTTCTCCCTGTTTCACACCCTAGGCAACATCCCAAACTTAAACAGATGCCACGATCTTCTATATCTGTTCTAGAGTCATTGCTTGGGAGTTTAAATAACTTGTATGACTTCTCTATGCGCCTACACTCATGGATCCTAGAGCCACTGACTTCGGCAGTCTGAAACAGAAGATGATGGCTCTCTAACTTGGGACAAAAATCCCCTAACAGACTAAACCTGAAGATGGTTCCTTCAAACACATGCAAATTCAATCTCTCAACGCTGACTAAAGGCAACAGTCAAGAAAAAAATCAGCCCAGGGTCAAAGACAACTTCTTTCTCAGCACTCAGATGCCAATGAATTATTTTCCTTCCTCCAGACTTCCTCTGGAGCCACAAAGACCTCGGCTTTGGATGGGGGGTCTGCCACCCCACTAGCTCCGAGACTGTGGGCTGGTTGATTAACCTGGCTGATAAGCAACAACATAAAGTACTATTTTTAAGTGAATTTTACACACCTAACCCCCATCGCAAATCTGAGACAGTTCTTAACTAAGGCAAGAGTTACCTCCCACGGGCGGATAGGAGAGGCAATACAGGAAATGCTCTCGGTAGAAGACCTGGCATATAAACGTAAGCCATAACTGTCACGGATTTTGTCTTCTCCTTGCTACTTTTTCTCCACAAGGCGTCAACCCCGTGAGATCTGACCAGGAGGCGAGGGGTAGCGATCCGCTCCAGCCCAGCCGCGCGCAAAGCCACCCCAGCCGGTCACGCTCGGAGCCCACGTTCAGGCCTCACTCTGAGCCCCCTGTCCCAGATCGCCGAGACCAGGGAAGGGCCGACAGGGCCAAAGACCTGAGAAGAAAGAGAGCCTAGAGGTTGTGGGCCACGAGCTCCCTAAGGCGAGCCTCCTTCCCCACCTCCGCCCCCACGGATCCGCTCACCGTCGGGCAGCAGCACCAGCCTCTCCTCAGCGCCGCCACCGCCATATTGGAGGATCCCTTGTGACCTTCCTCCCGCGCGGCTTGATGGCGTCATCCATTCCGTCTGCCAGGAACGCTAGAGGCCTGAGAAGAGCTGGAGGCCCTGGGGGGCAGGGTTGAGAGGAGAAAAGCTCTCAGATTGGGTAGAACTCCCAATGAAGGCGGGCCTGGAGAGAGATCTCCAATAGGGCTACGCTTAATGGAAGCGAAGAATTCCTGGAGAGCTAGGCGTCTGATAGTACAGGATTTGGAGAGAGCTGGGCCTGTAACTGGATGTGATCCGAAGGGCGGGAACTCCTGTGAGGCAGAGATCTATGATTGGATAAGACTACTAAGGGGCGGAGCCTGAGGGCTCATAGTTTGTAAGAGCGGTGATTTCCCCACAGAACAGGCAGGGTTCCCGCAGCGGGGAGAGCTGGTAGACCGAACGACCCACCCACCACAAGAACGGATTCAGTCGGCTGACAGTGATTGCCAGACGGGTAATTCACTCATGAATCACTCCTCCAAGAACATGAGTGAATGAGCCCACTTTAGTATACAGTACTTTGGGAAAGCTCCTGATGGTTTTGGTCCAAACAAGAAGGGGAAGGTGAGACCAGGCTGGTGTGGGTCATTCCTCCCTCCATCGGTTCAGTGTGAAGTGACAAACCTTGCACTAAAGAAGTTTGGGCCTGTGTCCCATCAGCACCCAGCTACTACTTGGAGGAGTTAATGTATGTTGCGTTTGCCCTACTGAAGCCTTTTGCATTATTAAATTGTGGTAAGGGACTTGAAAGTAAGTGAACAGACAGACACTCCTCTGCGTTCGCTGTCCCTCCGGAGCTCCTCCCGTGGTGGGAGCAAGGGGTGCAAACTCCACTCTGGCTTTGAAATGTCTTCATTCCAAGAGGAGCAAACTAGCTGACAAGGTCTGGGCTTCTTAGTTGTAGTTGGGACCATGGAGCTGGACAAGGGCACCCACGGAGAATGTGTCAAACTGGGTCAAAGGTATCAAAGGGTCAAAGGTAAGGTGGAGGAAGAAGAGCCCTTAAAGGAGACAGGGCAGGACTTGTCAACAGGTAGGAAGAAAACCTAGAGGGCCTTGGAGAAGGTAGGTGGGATAAACAGTGCTGAATGCTGAGATAACTCAGGCAAGGCAGGCCAGGCAGAGCTGTATCCACCATCCTTATATTTTACAATATGGAGGTCCTTGGTGGGGTGAGCAAGAGGGTTTTGTTGAAAAGTGCTGTGGAAGCCAGGTTTCAGTGGTTGAGTTTTTTGTTTTTGTTTTTGTTTTTACAGGGATATGCTGTACTGGTTGGTGAGAAACAACTGTCAATTTTTTAGAAATTTTGAAGCCAGTTGCTAAACACAGCCATTATTTAAAAATTGATTGTATAAACTTATGATCAAATGAATTATATTAAAACAAAGGTAATAAATACTCAAAACTCAACACTTCCTAATTATCTTACTACATGTTACTATATATACTGCTGAGGTTGTTTACATATATCACATCTGTAGGCTGGAAACACTGTATGATGTTACGCTGCTGCATGCACTGCTTACCAATTCTGTGTCTAATGGTGCCACATTAGTAGTTTGAAATTGGCCATGGTGGGAGTATTTACACCACAGAAGTTGACAGAGCTTTTTGGTTTGTTTTGAGGGCCAGTTATTAAACATTTAATCAGCACATGGAATGTGCATACACTCATTCCAGGGATCTTTGCTGTGAGTAGTATGTAAAATGGTAACAGCTTGAGAAACATATGTGGAGTGAGAGTGGTTTGTTTTTCCCACCTCTTTATTTTGAAAAATTTAAAAGCTAAAAAGTTGCAAGAATAGTATAATAAACATTCATATACCTTTCACCTAGCCACACGTGTTTTTAGCATTCTGTATTGTACATCTATATATATACAAATATATTTATACAAATATACACGGACAACTTCCAATTTTGATAGTTCAACTTACGATTTTTGACTTTATAATGGTACAAATGGGATACACATATTTCAAATTTTGAATTTGGATCTTGTCCTGGGCTAGCAATATGCAGTCAGATACTCTCCCATGCTAGCCAGCAGCAGGAATAGGATTTTGCCCAACCAGAGGCTAATGTAAGTGTCCTGAGCATGGTCACCGTGGGCTGGGCTGAGCTGTGACATTAGGTAGGTGTGGTGTATTAAGTGCATTTTCGACCTAAGACATTTTTAATTTATTATGGATTTATCAGGACATAACCCCACTGTAAATTGAGGAACAAAAAACATTTGTTTGTTTTGCTAAACCATTGGAAAAGAATTGCAGACTTCCAGCCAAGATGGAGGCATAGGTAAACACACTGTGCCTTCTGGCACAACCAAAAGAAGGACAACAACAAATTTAAAAACCAAAAACAACCAGAACCGACAGAAAATCAAACTGTATGGAAGTCCAACAACAAAGGAGTTAAAGGCCAAGCACTCGCCCAGACGGGTAGAAGGGGCGGAGACTGGCAGTCGGGCGGAGAGGACTTGAGGCAAGGTGGCAGCTGGCAGAGTGGGCAGTCCCACACTCTTGTGCGGATAAACTGGGAAGAGCAACTGGGGAGCAAGATAGACCACGCAACCCAGGGCTCCAGCACTGGGAAATAAAGCCTCAAAAAGCCTCTGACTGAAAACACTTGCGGGGGGTACAGCAGTGGGAGAAACTCCCAGCCTCACAGGAGAGTTTGCAGGAGTCCTAGAATATACACAAACCCACCTACCTAGGAATCATCACCAGAAGGACCCAATTTGACTGTGAGTAGCGGGGAAAGTGACTGAAAACTGGTAGAGAGCAGAGCAAGTGGCATTGTTCCCTCTCAGACCCCTCCCCCACCCACAGTGTCACAGCACAGCCACACAGGTTGCTCCACCCTGGTGAACACCTAAGGCTCCGCCCCTAACTATGTGATAGTTGCACGGAGACAAAAAAAAAAAAATGGCCCAAATGAAAGAAAAGATCCAAGCCCCAGAAAAAATACAACTAAGCAATGAAGTGATAGCCAACCTATCAGATGCACAGTTCAAAACACTAGCACTCAGGATGCTCACAGAATAGTTTGAATATGGTCTCAAATTAGAGGAAAAAATGAAGGCTGAAGGCTATGAAAAGTGAAATAAGGGAAAATGTACAAGGAACCAACAGTGATGGGAAGGAAACTAGGATTCAAATCAGCGGTGTGGACTGGAAGAAAGAAAGAAACATCCAACTAGAAAGAATGAAGAAACTAGAATTTAAAAAAATATGAGGAGAGGCTTAGGACTTCTTTAAATGTTCCCAAATCCAGATCATAGGGGTATCAGAAGGAGAAGAGGAAGAGCAAGAAATTGAAGACTTACTTGAAAAGATAATGGAGAACTTCCCCAATCTGGCAAAGAAAATAGACTTCCAGGAAGTCCAGGAAGCTCAGAGAATTCCAAAGAAGTTGGATCCAAGGAAGAACACACCAAGGCACATCATAATTACATTAGCCAAAATCAAAGATAAGGAGAGAACCTTAAAAGCAGCAAGAGGAAAGGAGAGTTACCTACAAAGGAGTTCCCTTTAGACTATCAGCTGATTTCTCACAAGAAACCTTGCAGGCAAGAAGGGGCTGGAAAGAAGTATTCCAAGTCATGAAAGGCAAGGACCTACATCCGAGATTACTTTATCCAGCAAAGCTATCATTTAGAATGAAAGGGCAGATAAAGTGCTTCTCAGATAAGGTCAAGTTAAAGGAGTTCATCATCACCCAGCCCTTATTATATGAAATGTTAAAGGGACTTATCTAAGAAATTGAAGAAGATAAAAACTATACAGTAAAATGACAACAAATTCGCAGCTATTAACAACCAAACTTCAAAAAAAAAAAAAAAAGCAAACAACTAGAACAGGAACAGAATCACAGGAATGAAGATTACATGGATTATCAGTGGAGAGGGGGTCAGGGAGATGGGGGGAAGATACAGGGAATATGTAGCATAAATGGTAGGTAGAAAATAGACAGGGGGAGGTTAAGAATTGTATAGGAAATGTAGAAGCCAAAGAACTTGTATGTACAAACCATGGACATGAACTAAAGGGGGATAATGCAGGTGGGAGGGGGTATGCAGGGTGGAGGGGAATAAAAGGGGGGAATGGGACAACTGTAATAGCATAATGAGTGAAATATATTAAAAGAAAAAAATCACGTTTCCGAGAAAAAAAATTGCAGACATCATGATGCTTCCCCTTCAATATTTAAGCATGTATCCCCTAAAGGCATCCTCTACAAGACCACGATGCCAGTCTCACCCCAAGGCAGTTATTATCGTGGAGTAAATCATTCAAATTAAATCAGATAAAACTATGCTATCCTTTCCCCAATTTTCTCTTTACAGCTTTGTAAACCAAAATCTATAGAGTTCAATCAAATTTCATTTATATACATTTGGTTGCCACGTCTCTTTCAGTGTCCTTTAATCTAGAAAAATCTCCTTAATTTGGGAGGGAGGATGGGGAGGGAATCTTGCATGACTGATGATTTTGAAATCCTGTTGTCTTATAAAAATGTCCCACATTGTGAAGCTGACTGATTTGGACAGCATGATTAGTTTCACATTTTGCCAGAGTGATATTCACAATGTTCCACAAGTGATATTCAACAGGTATAAAGTTTCAGGCATTAAAGATGAATCAGTTCTAGAACTCTGTTGTGTAACATAATGCCTGTAGTTGACAACACTAT
Source organism: Phyllostomus hastatus (assembly GCF_019186645.2). Lineage (NCBI taxonomy): Eukaryota > Metazoa > Chordata > Mammalia > Chiroptera > Phyllostomidae > Phyllostomus > Phyllostomus hastatus. The sequence continues at coordinate 756,131 of NW_025333962.1, read as the reverse complement.
TATACACTTAAAATTTTGTTAAGAGGGTAGATCTTATGTTAGGCGTTCTTTACTCTCCCCCCACCCAAGGTCCCCCTAAAACTCCCAAGAAACAAAGGAATGGGAAGAAACTTTGGAGGTGATAGATATGTTTATTACTTTGATTATGGCATATGTCCAAACTCATCAAACTGTATACATTAAAATGTATTCATTAAATACATTATGCATACATACGTATTAAATGCATGTTTTGTGTATCAATTATACCTCAAAAAACCTCACATAGTGGAAGAGGCTAGGGATCTCTGTGGGGTACTTTTTTAAAAAAGCTTTTATTCATTTACTTTTAGAGAGAGGGGGAGGGAGAGAGAAAGAGAGGGAGAGAAACATCGATGTGCAAGGGAAACATCCATCAGTTGCCTCTCATGCCTCCAACTGGGGACCTGGCCCCCAACCCAGGAATGTGCCCTAACTGGGAATTGAACAGGCGACCTTTAGGTTTGCAGGAGGGCACCCAACCCAATGAGCCACACCAGCCAGGGCTTTGAGGCGCTTTTATAAGAAGCATCCAGAAATGGTTTGTAATGGTTTAAAATGAGTATGTATGTTCCCATCCTTTCTGTATGTCAGGAATCTGGGTGCCATGCAAGCTGGTCCTCTGGTTCAGGGTGTCCTACAAGTTTGCAGTTATGGTGTCGGGTGGGGCCATAATTTTCTCAAGTCCCAGCTGGGGGAAGTTCTGCTCCAAGATCAGTCACATAGCTATTGGCAGATTCAGTTCCTTGTCAGCTGCTTGCTGAAGGGCCTCAGTTTCTCACTGACTGTTGTGGTCATCCTTAGTTCTTTGCCACATGAGCATACAGCAGCTTCCAACATGGCAGCTGGCTTCCATCGAGTGTGCAAGAGGGGGCCAGCAAGACAGAGTCAGAGTCTTCTGTGACCTAATCTTGGATGTGACAACCCTTCACGATTGTCATATTTTGTTAGTTAAAATGGGCTCACTAGGTCCTGCCTACTCTCAGGGAGACAGGATCAGACAAGAGCATGAATATAGGAGGGCTGTCCCCCAACCCACACTATTCATATACCCTGGGGCTTGCGAGACTTGGGACCCAGGGATAACTCCAACTTTTCTCGTTATACTTGTGCCATAAAGAATGTGGGACCTGGACAACTTTTTGTGCTAGAAGTTTCTTTCTTGGCCTATATGTGTTATCATTTTTTTGTTATTGCTCCTTAAAAATTTAAGGAGGAGCCTCACATTGCCCATGATTAGTCACATCAGCAGCATGTAATCCTGACAAAGTGTGATGTGATGAGAAGGGCCCTTCACCTGTGGCATCTTCCTCCCCAAACCCATCACCCCTTCTAAATGTGAAGAAAGCCTCAGGCAGGTCCCAGCTGCCAGGGACTCTGTATAATTCCTGACCAGTCCTCCTCCTGGGTGTCAGGGTCATCAAAAACAAAGAATGCCTGAGAGGTTGTCTCAGCCAAGAGGAGCCAAAGGAGACATGATGTCAATGTGTCGTGGGAAGTTCTGGGGCAAAGAAAGGACACTAGGGAAATTTTTAGGAAATCTAAATAAATTACAGACTTCAGTTCATGATAATGTAACTGTATTGGTTTGTTGATTGTAACAAAATCCCATACTAATCTGTTACAATTAGGGTATATGTAAACTCTGTACCACCTTTGCAATTTTTCTGTAAATCTAACTTCTAAAATAAAATGCTCATTTTTTAAAGAGGTCTACTTATTATTTGTAAGGTGTAAATTTTAGCATATAAATTATCTTACTAATTATAACATTTACATCCTCTGTCATGACTTTTTATGAATAGATGGATACGTTTAATGTATTCATCTTACTAAACAGTAGTGGAGACTCAATATAGGCATTAATGTAAAAAAATTTAGTGACCACTCTTTTTTTAATATAAAAATTTATTTTTAGGACAATTTTAGGTTCACAGCAAAATTGAATATAAAGAGACTTCCAACATGCCCCCTGCCCCCTCAGTCTGCCGCACTGTCAACATGGCCCCAGAGTGGTGCATTTGTTATAATGGGTGAACCTACATTGACATGTCATCACCCAAGTCCAAGCCTACATAAGGGTCACCCTTGGTGTTGCACTATTCTATGGGGTTCAACTACTGTTTAATGACATAACAATTATATAGAGTAGTTTCACCGCTTTAAAAATCCTGTGTTCTGCCTATTCATCCCTCTCTACCACCCAATCCCTGGCGACCAGTGATCTTTTCACTGTCTCCAGTTTTGCCTTTTCCAGAATGTCATAGAATTGGAATCCTAAAGTATGCAGCCTTTTCAGATTGGCTTCTTTCACTTAGTTACATGCATTTAAGTTTCTTGTATATCTTTTCATGGCTGATAGCTCATTTACTTTTAGTGCTAAATAGTATTCCATTGTTTGGATGTTTCAAAGTTTATTCCCATTGACTTGTTGGGGAACATCTTGGTTGCTTTCAAATTTTGGTAACTATGAATAAAGTTGCTATAAGCATCCACATGTAGGTTTTTGTATAAGTTTTCATTTCACTTGGGTAAGTACCATGGAGCACACTTGCTGGATCAATTATTTCTTTTTTATACAATCAGAGTGCCATAGGATAATATTCGATTCTCACTGTTTATGTTTCTGTCAATTTCATCTATTTCTAACATTTTTTTATTTGTTTCTTAAATTTTATGAAGCCTGTGGGGTTTAATAAGGCCAGGTGTCTAATTCTATTGTAATATTTATCATTATATAAACAGATTCTTCTTTTTGACCAAAATATTTTTTTAAGATTTTATTTATTTATTTTTAGAGAGGGAAGGGAGAGAGAAAGAGAGAGAGAGAGAGAGAGAAACATCAATGTGTGGTTGCTGGGGGTCATGGCCTGCAACCCAGGCATATGCCCTCACTGGGAATCAAACCTGCGACACTTTGGTTCGCAGCCCACGCTCAATCCACTGAGCTACGCCAGCCAGGGCCAAAATATTTTTCTAGTATTAATATTTCTAACCAAATAATCTTAACAATAATGTTACCATAAAACCATCAGTTGGAGCACCAGGGAGTCTCCCCCATTGGCCAAGATGGTGTCAGAGGGAGGTTCTTACACTGAGTGCACAAAAAACGAGCGAGATAACTGGATAGGAAAAAGCCCATCGCCCACTCCAAGTACCAGACTGGAGGTGGGACCAGGGGAAGGCAGGCGCATGTGCCATAGAAGTCAGAATGGTACAGGGGGAGGTGCTGGACCAGAAAGGCCTGTCAGTCTGCTTGGGAGGTGGACCCACCTAAAGCATGTGAAAGTTTGAGAAGTTGACTGGTCATTTTGAGAAAGCACCTGGTACTTTGCACACCCAAGCTAACATAACCCCAAGGGAATAAAGCAGCTCTCTTGCTTGTGACCTGCACTCACTTGGTGCACTTTCCTGTTCTCTCCATGCCATGTGGCCTTAGCATCCATGTGGCCCATGGCTTCCAGGAGGGAAGCTCACTCTCTCGCCCACCTGGTGATGCTTTCACCCATGTGTTCATGTGCTTTCTTGCCTGGGAGCACACGACCATGTGGCTCCAGTAGCCATATGGCTCATGGCTGTGCAGGTTCCACACACAGGCTCCAGGGGGAGCCTGAAGTGAACGACAGCTGGGAACAAGCTAAGCCACCTGGATGGGGACTAAGACCACTTAGTAGCCACCTGTGGGCTCCAAAGGACTGTACTTTAAAATAGAGCAGGAGCTCTGGACACGGGCTTCTGTCTTGGTCTTGCTGAGGATGGATGGACTCTTTTTCATGACAGAAAGAGGAGATGGTCTCTGAGAGTCCACCATTCTCCCAGCTCACTCAGCACCTGAATAAAACCTCATTCCTTTTGCACCAACATCTGCCTCACAAGATTGGCTTTTGTGGTGGCAGGCAGCTGAACCTCCATTTTTGTTGAGTTACAATAATAGCTACAACTTATTGAGCTTTTACTAGGCCAGGCAGTGTACCAAGTGCCTGTTTAGCTAGGCCCCTTGTGGCTAAAGAGGACCTGAATGAAGGAAATGGGCATCTAACCATGTAGCTAGGCCTCATGGGCAGAGCTGGATGGTCCCTCTGGCCTCATGGAGACTGATCAGGACACAGCCACATCCTTAGCAGAAGTCTGTTGACTCCAGCCTAAGGCTGTTCCTGCTCCTCTTCTCTCAAGTTCTGTGTGGAAGCCCTAACCCCCAGCACCTCAGAATGTGACTGTATTTGGAGATAGGATGTTTAAAGAGATAATCAAGCTAAAATGAGTTCATTAGGGTGGGCCCTAATCCAATATGACTGGTGTCTTTATAAGAAGAGGAGATGAGGACACAGACATGCACAGAGGGCAGACCATGTGAGGACATGGGGAAGATGGCCATCCAAAGCCAAGGAGAGAGGCCTCGGGAGAAACCAACCCTGCCAACACCTTGATCTTGGACTCTCAGCCTTCAGACCTGTGAAAGAATCCATGTCCATAGTGTAAGCTGCCCCATCTTTGGGAGTTTGTTAGGGCAGCCCCTGCACACTCACAGAACAGGCCCTCTGCAGCTCCACTTGGGTTGAGAGGCCCTGCCCAATCCTAGCTTTTGTTGCCCACAGGCCTTGCCATCTGTCTGCCTTCTGTGTGGCTTCCTTCCCACTCTGGTCCCTCTTCCCCCAGGCTGTCTCTCCTCTGTCTCCTGCTCTCCTTCTGGAGGTATAATAATAGTGCTGCACCTCCTCTGTTCTGGAAGCAGTGTCTCATTTAGTTCCATCCCACAGCCCTTCGAGGTGGGTGCTATTATTAGTCTGCTCATACAGACAGGCACCCAAAGATGGCAGAGGGGAAGGAAGTTGCTCACAGCCATACCACTAGTGTCAGAGAGCCTTGGCCAGGTCACAGCACAGGCTCTGGTTGCAGGCTGTGTGCAGGCAGGGTGGCATGGAAGCTGAGGCCGTGCATATGGCAGCCACTGAATCCTGCTTAAATCTGAGAAGTCAGCAGCATTAGTCCCCATTTCCTATGCAAGGTGGTGAGGGCCTCCAGGGGCTAAGCCACTCAAGTGCTACAATAGGGGAAATCAAAGGCATCTGAGAAGCTTTAAGGGCAGCTGGACTCTGCAAGGCTTTGTTCACAAAGGGAGTGCTTCAGTAGGGCCTTAGGGAAAATGTTCCAGGGCTAAGCTGCTCACAAGTCTCTTTGGACAATCTGCCCCTTCAAGGAGCCAGGCTGCAACAGAATGAAATGCCTCTTCCCTCTGATGCCTGTGGGCCCAGTGCTCTTGCTGCAGACACACTCCTCAAACAAAAGGAATGCTGCTGGAGGCTCTGCAGCCCCCTTGTCAGCACAGAGGTGGAGAAATACGTGCAGAGTAATAATTATTTCTCGAAGATTCACAGGACTCTGTAACTAGACGCAAATCACAGTGAGGGGCGGGGGTGGGGGGGGTCAATAGACCAACCCAACTGGGAACAATGGGGTTGAGAAATTTCATACTCTCCCTTGTATCCCTTTTGAAACCTAAGCACCCCCCCTTGCCTCATCCCTTCTCCCTTCCCTCAACAATGAAGATGCTTAGACTCCAGACTCTCTTAATATCAATTTGACAATTAGTCCTCCCGTCTTCTTGAGCTAGGCCTTCTTGATCAACAAAACTTCCCTTGTCCCAGACTTTGTTCTCTTGTGTATTGACCATTCTATTAAAGCATCAGGCACACATACCCTGGGCCCATAACAAGACCTAACCTCCTAGCAGCTCTGAATTATCTACCTAACCACAATACTTTGAGAACCCTTGTAAATGTTTCAATTTCTTTTAAAATTAGAAAGAAAAACATATAATTTAGCCTAAACTATATTCATCTCTAGGCCAACTCAGCTGTAAAATATAATTTTTATTTTTTTTAAATGGAGAAGGGGACTCATGAAGGCAGAAGTGCCTGGCGCCCATGGAAGTCACCGTGGGGTGTGCTTTTAACATGTTTCTTGGGCCTTTTCATGCTAGGGTCTGTCTCCTCAGCCTTGGGTATCATTATCAACTCCTCTTCTGTTACCATGTCCTGGGAAGGGAAGCTGGGGTTGAGAAAAAGAGAAAAAAAAACCACAGTGGGACCAAAAGATATTTGCACACCTTTGTTCACAGTAGCATTATTCATAATAGCCAAATGGTGGCAACAACATGAGTCATCAACAAATGATGGATAAGCAAAATGTGGCCTGTCCTTACAATGGAACATTATTAATCTACAATAAGGAATGAAGCTGTTATACATGCTACATCATGGATGAACCCTAAAATATTTTCTAAGTGAAATAAACCAACAATATTTTCCCCTATCTTTTAAAAATTGGTTTTATAGAGGAAGGGAGAAAGAGAGAAACATCAATTTGTTGTTCCACTTATTTAAGCATTCATTGGTTGATTCTTGCATGTGCTCTCACTGGGGATTGAACCGCAACCACAGTGTAGGGGGATGACGCTCTAACCAACTGAGCAACCTGATCAGAGCTTACCCAATAATTTCTCAAATGCACAGAGGTCTATGGGCAGAGAGCCATTCCCAGAGAGCTCTTGGCATTCAGGTGGGCTTAATAGACAGATCTCATGGCCTCTCCCCCAGCTTAAACTACCTTATGCTGTAGATTGGTAGGTTTACTTGAATGGCAGAGTATTTCTGGAGGATCACACACAGGCAGTGCTAGGAAGGAGAGCTGGGTGGCTAGAAAACCTGATAGAGGGGAAGTCTGGCTCGTGTGAATCATTCCACAGGCTCTGGGGCACAGGTCCTGTCCCTGGCTATCTGGCCCCTGGCCCCAGGGTGATGGGCAAAGGGGTGGGGACTTCAAGTGTGACAGCCTGATGGCAGAGGTGGTTGGGAGAGGCAGCTTGGATTGGCCAGCCTGCACATAGAAGGCCTGCTCCTTGGCAAGTCTCTATGTACTGGACACCCTTGGGAGGGTGGCCCCCTCCAGGGCCAGTAAGATCCCAAGATATCAAAGCCTCAGAATACAGAAAATAAAAGACCTGATTAACATGCAAAGAGAAGGAGCAGCCCAGCCAAGTATCCAACAGCCTGGAGCAGGACTGGGGGCTGGAAGTCACCATCCTAGTGGGAAATGGCAGATCTAAGATATGCCATTTTGGGGAGCCCCCCACCCTCCCATGACTTCAGCCTTTGAACATTGTCTGGGAGGTGCTGAGGAAACTGTCAGGACCCAGCCAGGGCTCTGCCTGTGGCGTGCCCTCCTGGCCTCTGGCACACTCAGTCACTGATGGACATCTGTCCTTCCCACAAGACCAGTGCTTCTCCAATGGTCTGTAGCAAGGGAGCAAATTTTGGGTTTTGCCTCTTTAAAAATTTCTAATCTTTTGAGAAACAATATGTGGTTCCCTGTACACCTAGTGACTTCAACAACATCCTAATTGGTTGAGAACTGGGGCAAGGAGATTAGTCAACTGAGGATGTAGAGACAAGGTCAAATCACTTTACATCCTTCTAAACACCTCTGCTGAAAGTCTGTGCCTCTCTTAATGTGGAAGACCGTGAGCAGGGCAGCAATGTAAGCACAGGGATGGTGTCGTTTTGGCTGGTCTTTGTGCTCTCAGAGCCATCACACAGGAGACTGTAAAGAGGGTTGAATTGTGTCCTCATAAATGTATATGTTACAGTCCTAACCCCCAGAGCCTCAGAATGAGAGCTGCTTGAGGAATAGGTTTGTTGCAGATGTAATTAGTTAAGATAAAGTCACACTGGAGTGGAGAGAGCCCCAAACCCAATCTGACTGTAGTGTTCTTATGAAAAGGGGAAATTGGGACATAGAAGAAAGATGCCACCTGAAGATGAAGGCAGAGGTCTGGGTGAGACTACCAGAACTGTGAGATGCCAAATTCCCACGCTAGCAAACAAATAGACATATCTTTGGGTAACATCTGTTGAGAGTCCACAACCTGCTCAGCAGGCCAAAACACTAAAGGAGGATGGCCCAAGGGCTCAGCACCCATGAACAGGACAACTGGTCTACTGTGCACATTAGATGCTTGGCAGGGAGCCCCTAAAAAGATTTTTGGTTTTTTAATTGAGGTGAAATTCATGTAACAGAAAATTCATCATTTTAAAGTAAAGAATTCAGTGGCCTATCATATATTCACAATGATGTGCAACTACCACCCCGTCTAGTCCCATATGTCTTCATCTCTCTCAAAGAAATTTCTGTATCCATTAAGCAGTTGCTCCCTATTCTCTCCCACCACCTCCAGCCTCTGGCAAGGTCTAATCTACTTTTACACAAGTGGAATCACACTGTGTGGCCTTTTAAGTGTGGCTTCCTTCACTGAGCATCATGTTCTCTAGTTTTATGCACATTGTAGAGTGTGAGAGAGCTTCACTCCTTCTCATGGGTGAGTAATATTCCAGTGTTCCAATGGAATGACTGGCCTAAAATGTTTTACACAGTGAATATGTGTGGACTGAATAAGAGAATGGTTGGAAGGATAGAGAGAGAGGATGAGTGGACTGTGGGAACAGAGAACAAGTGGCCCAGGCCCTGCAGCCCTCTGTCAAGGCCAGGAGTCCGGTGGGGAGTCTGCAGTTAGTCACAGGAGTGTGGAGAAGGAGGGACATGGGGCGTGTGATGCGGCAGGGTGGGAGTAATGGGTGAGGAAAGCAAGCTTTGTCCGAGAGCGAGGGAGAGGAGCGTGGGGCTGCTGGCAGGGAATACGCAGGTAGCAGATAGCCACTAGGGGGCAGATAAGGTGCTATGTAGTGAAAAGGCAGATCTAGGAAGCTGGGAGCAGTTCTGGATATATGGCCCAAAGGGAACTGACTCCCTTGGAACCTGCAGGGGCTTAGGACCAGGGCTGACTTGCTCCCCTCTCCAGGTCAACTGAGGCAGAACTCCCCCTGCAGGTTTGGGAAGGCAACACTCAGACCCTGGCAGGATGGAAGGCAGGATTCTGCCGTTGCAAAACCATCGCCAGCCATCTTGCTTCTCTTTATTCCAGGTGCCCCTGGCCAGCGAATTCATTGTAGATTTTCACACACATAGACCTGGACCAGACCTGCACAGTGCTGTAAATATCAGCTGTGGGGAGCAGGTTTCTCTCCACCCAAGCATCAAGGGCAGGGAGTCTTAGCTGCACTGGGAAGTTTCCGGCTGCATGCAGCAGCTGGTATAAAAAACAGCCAACTAGGGCAATGTTGGCCCCTGGGGTGACCACCTAGGCAAGGGACTCATGCAGACACACAAGGTCCTGGCTTACTTTTATGGTCTGCCATTGCTATGTTGAAATTCTTATTAATTTTTTAAATAACTTGATTCTTAATTGTGATAAAATACATATAACATACAATTTACCATTGTAACTGTTTTTAACTGTACAGCTCAGTGGAATTAAGTACATTCACATTGTTGTGCAACGATCCCCACTGTCCATCTCCATAACTTTATCTTTCTAAACTGACAATGTCCCCATGAAACACTAGCTCCCCCTGCTTCTCCCCCAGCCCCTGGCTCCCACCATCTACTTTGTCTCTATGGGTCTGACTCCTCTAGGACCTTCTGTGAGTGGAATCACACAGTATTGTGATTATAGTCACCATTTATTCTTTTGTAGCTGCTTATTTCACTGAGCATAATGTCTTCAAGATTCATCCATGTTGTAGTGTGGGTCAGAATTTCCTTCCTTTTTAAGGCTGGATAATAACCCATTGTATGAATGGACCACAGTTTATCTAAAACTTAATTTTGAACAAAGGGCCTCACATTTTAATTTTGAAAATGGGACCCACAAATTATGTAGTGGCCCGGTCACACTAAATTGAGCAGGGTATGTATGTCCTACCTGCCTGCTTGGAGGATATCCAGGAGTGACTTGGACAGTTGTGGCCTCCTCCTTCCCTGGTCCCTCTCCACCATCATCCTTGACATGCTGCCCACACATCCCAGTGTGACTGTCGGATTTCTAAGAATGTAACTTGCGTGACAAAGAGAAGCGGGGACAGGGGGGGCAAAGGGGGACTCAAAGGGCCTGAGAAAGGGGTAGGAGAGGAAAGGTGATGCTTTATACACATTGTATCTTTAAATTAAAAATGTTTAAGGCTGCATCTTCATATACAATTTCAAACTGAAGGGTTTAAAAATAACTTGCAGCCCTGGCCAGGTGACTCAATTAGTTGGAGCATCATCAGTACACCAAATTTGTGGGTTCAATCTCCAGTCAGGAACAAATGAGAGGCAACCAATAGATGTTTCTCTCTTACACCAATACTTCTCTCTCTCTCACTCCTCTTCTTCTAGATTTAAAATCAGTTTAAAAAAACCCCATATCCTAGGGTAAGGATTAAAAAATAAAAAAATGAGAATAACTTGTGAAACACTGCATTTTTATTTTTTTCTTCAGTCACAAAAGCAGATGAGTGGAATGTTTTAGGATTAAAAAATTATGCTCCAAAAAGAGAAAATCAGAAAACCTATTTACAAAGCATAGTAAAGGTTTGCATTTGTTTTTCTCTGAGTCTGAGCCCCATATGCTTCCACAACCAACCATCTTCTTCCAGATTTCACCTTCACTCTTTGTGCAGTGCTCAGACCTTGCTACCTCCCTCATTTCAGATTCCCGTATTTATTCACTTTTCATCTTTACCTTGAAACAGGGCTGCTTGTTTACCTTGAACGCAGCTGCACTGTGGTCAATTTGCTCATCACTCCCACCCTGGCCTTCTCCATCAGAACATACACCATTGCCAGACGCCCTGTAAAAACCCTTTAACATGTCATTGCCCCCTCCTGGCCCCAGCCCAGCAGGTGGAATTTAAGCAGAAAGAATGAGGAAAGGGACAAGGCCACTTTCAGCAGGAGCAATAGTCCTGGAGGAAATGTTCCCCTTCACCCTTGGCATGACCCTGGCATTCAAGGACCACCCCCCACCTCTCCTTCCTCAGCCCTGCCTGTTGGGGAGATCTTCGAACCTTGGAGAGACACCCTGGCCGCAGCCCCCTCCCCACAGAAAGGCCTGCACATCTTATAGATTGTGCTAAGAAATTATTAAAGTTAAACCAAAAAACCCCAAAGACATAGGGATGGAGGGGTTAGGCCCTCAGGGCCTCCAACATGAAAACATCCTGTTCCAGGCAATCAGTCCAGTAGCAAGAGCTTGCCACTTGGCCCAGGACTTGGCTTCTCTGGGCTTGAAACTCTGGGTGAGGGGACTCAGAAGTCGTCCCCAGCACTGCAGGGGAGATGGGGCAGCAAGGCTTTGTTAAAACCACATCCACTTGAAGCACCCTCTTAAACCTCTTGCTTCTCAAAGTGGGCCTCTGGAGTATGGGCCCCACCTGGGGCTAATTAGGAATGCAGAGTCTCAGGCTTACCCCAGACATACTGAAGATGAATCTGCTTTTACACAGCCCCCCTCCTCCCGCCCCGGGGGAAGGACAATGCACTGCATGCAGAGAAGCCCTGCTCTTTTACCCATCGGGAAGGGCTGGCACCCAGGTCCCTTCTCCTCAGTGCAAAAGTGAAATGACATCTGGGACTCCTTATACCCAAGGAGATGCCCAGAAACCTCAGGTGCCCCAGCTGGAGGCCCTGAGCTGGCCTGTGGGTCTGAGCATGCAAGACACCCTGAAGCACCTCCTGCTGGAGTGTGCTACTTCTCCCCCAGGTGGGACGGGCCTGCCCTCTATGACAGGCACAGACTGGACATTCTGAGACTTCCCTAGAAGTCATAGACTGTTTAGCCTGATTTGGAGAAAGGGAGATAAATAGAAGCTACAGCAGACACACACACACACACACACACACACACACACACACACACACACACACACACGCGTGCGCACGTGCGAAAACCCTGAGACTTTAGAAGAGGCCCATGTACAGGTTCCAGTGGAGCCCATAGCCTGTGGGGCAGTGTGGGGGCTTGGTACTCTCTGCAGACCCCAACCTTGCTTCTGGATGCTTCTTGGATTCAGAGCAGCACCTACTTGATCTATTTTCCTTTTCAAAGAATCCTGTGGGATGGGTGTTACGGATCCCATTTCAGATGGGACGGGGACAAGGCTTGGACAGTGTCTTGCCCCCAGTGCCCACTGGGGAGGGGGCAGAGCCAGGATTCAAACCTAACTCTGTTGTATTCCATCCTGCCTCCGGGTCAGAATTTGCTTTCCCATCACCAAAGGAGATTAGTGTCAGAAGACAACTCAGAATGGCCACAGGGCTTAGGTGTGAGGAGAAGGACAGGAAACTCCCAGAGACAACACAGGAGACCCAAGAACATTTGAACATGGAGAAGAGGGGCCTGTGAGTCTCAGGGGAGGTGGAAAAACCTGAACAGAGGCAGAGGTCCATGGGAGAGCTGGTCAAAGAGCAAGTCACAGTGCCTTCCCCATGGCACCTTCAGCTGGGCTGTCCGAGGATCCCTCTCTCCTTGCATGGGCTAAGGCCATGCCTGGCACACAGGGAGACCTTGGCAGATGGTAGCCCAAGCTTACCTAGGAGGAAGGCACCCACAGCCTCGTCTGGCGCTCCACCGGCGATGGATGCTGACACGGTGCACACCATCACCCTACACCATCACATCTCAACGACCCCACTTCATTTATTACCAAAATATTGCAGAATTCCAGTCATAGTCACATACAGGGCTTAACACAAACCTGATACCTGTGGAGAGAACTAAGTATTCGAACAATCGAATGTTTGGAACTGTTAACACCCCAAACCATTATCACTCTGTACTCCAAAAATAAGCTCTGAGAGCTTTGGAAACTGAATTAAAATGTCTACACAGCTATGAACAATTGTTTAATAAAACTTTTTTCATGTTTCCATTACATGTAAATATATCAATTTGGCATCTCTATAAAAACTCTGAAAATGGTGCAAAAGTTTCATTCTCTTCGAGAAAGCTATTAACAAAAAATATTCACACTTCACTAAAATTTTGAAAAATGGTCTTCTTTCAAAGCTTCTTTATTAATCTGAAATCTTCTGAATTATCAAAATCTAGGTTTGCTTTTTCCTCTTAAAACACTAAAGAACATTTATGCACAAGGATAAAAAGGCAAATGGGGAGATGGAAAACTGAGAAGGGCTTTCCCCCCCTGAAAATTAAAAAGAAAGCTAGTTACATAAGCACCCTCACAATAACACAGTGGGCTTCGTTTTATTGTTGACTTTGGACAGCAGTGTCACACTTTATTGAAAACAAACCCATGTAAAAACAAAGTTAAAATGAAAAATGGTATCTGAAAAATAAATTACTTTATATAAAACAAATCAGTAACTTAAAACACCAATGTACAAAATGTCTACCCACCTACTGTACACAACACGGGGATCAGCCAGTGGAGCCCCCGCCCCCAGAGTGAGCCGCTGTGAACAGAACATTGCCTGTGAAGAGGTGGTCCTGACCGACGGACAACCCTTCTCTCCAGTGGGAGGGTTCAGTGCAGCCCTCTCCAAGCCACTGCTCGGACCACTGGTTAGCCAAAGGTAGGTCCTAGCAGTGACATACAAGTATTTTCTTTTAAAAAAATGACTAAGCAGAAAACTGAACTATGTTACCAAAAGGTTGTGGAAAAGTAGCCACTACAATCATTAGAGGTCAGAGGCAAATCAAAAGGTTTAGAACCTTCAATCCCATGGAAGACCTGGGATTCAGGCTCTACTGCTACTGTAAAGGGTCCATTCTCAAGGCCACGCACCACAAAGCACTGGTGACTTCCATTGGTGGCTGGCCTGGGGATCTGATGAATGGGAGGGAGGGAGGTGCCTTAGGTCCTGGGAAGATGGGAGGAAGTTCAGGTGCAGGGCTGGGGTGGGGGGTGAGCAGCTTATTCTTATTCTTTTTTCATCCAACCTAGGAAGGCTGCAAAAAGCAGAGGGAAAAAATCAGGCTGAATCAGATGTGAAACAGAACAGCTGGGTAATGCTAGCTTTAATTTTCAAGCTCAATAGCGGCCTCAGGTCAAAGGCCCTCGTTTGGAGGCCAACCAGAATAAAGTACTGCCAATCACTGTCACAGGGTCCCTGTACTTGTCTGACCCAGCAGGGCCCTCTCGGCTGCCTGCGCCTTGAGGCTGGTTTCCAGCACTGACACCAAGTGTGCACTCTCAAAGGTTAAGGTAGCTCTTTGACAAGGGAAAGACTCGCCTGAATAAAGAATGCAGAGCCCACCCAGCACCATCTGCTAATGAGAGGCACAGCCAGTGCAGGAATCACAGCCTAGCATGTTACACTGAAAGCTAAAGGAGGGCAGAGCCAAGGGTGAAAAATGGGCAACTCCACTGGAATCAGGTTCATAAGTTCAGAGCTACTTAGTCTATGACTGTTAGGGGGAGTTACACAGGCCAAGAGAATTCAATCAAAGCCTCTGGTATTTATAACCAAACTTCTGATAAATTAACTTTATCTACTCTGAATTCTTTTTCTTCCAAGTCCCAAATACAAGCATTCATTTTGTGAAATACAAATATGATTGATCTACATAAAACTAACTTTTTTAAATTTTTTTTTTTTGTTTGTTCAGACTGTGACTTTTACAAATGGCTCTTCCTTTTGCAGACAAGCCTGGTTAAGACCCAAGGAACTTTATGGACACAGCCAGCATCTGGTACCCAGATGGGGATGACAGTTGCTTTTCAGGAGAAACATGTCAAAAACAGAATCCTGCCACAGACCTGCACATCCAAACTCCCAAAGAAACACAATGGGGTTTTTAGCTAGAAGGCTGTGCAGAGAGTGATGGGGTAACCACATAATGTAATTCAACTGACCTGAGAAACTTCAGGCAGCTTTCAAAGGCTCACATGCACTTTCACATCTCCTCCTCATCCAAGCCGGCATCAGAACCATCAATATGGTTCAAATAAAAGGGAGGGTGGAAAGAAGTCGAGGTCCTGGCTGCAGGTCCAGCGTCATATCAGAAAATGAACCGAGTGAGGGCTGACAGGAATGTGTGTCGATGAGGAGGTTTGAGAGTCAGTTTTGGAAGTGGGACTCTGACCTCTGAGAGGGTGGCTGGCTCAGGGCCGCACAGCCTGAAAGGCACACTTTCCCAGAAAAACATCCCACTCCCAGGGTGAAGAGCACTCTGGGGCAACACAGCAGAACCCTCCTTGAGTTGGGTTCTAGGAGGAAGCATGCCAGCTACCTTTGACTCAGGACCTGGGAAATTATGTTGGAGGGAGGCTACCCTCCATGGCACAGGCCAACTTATGAGACGAGGCCCCAAGGTATGAACTTGGCCTTTGGTGGGGAAACAACATGGCAACTTCTTATATGTGGGAGAATAATGCAAGCAGCTGGCAGCCCCTCAAAAATGTATGAGGGTAACAGGGCAGGGATAAGCAGCCTTAAATTTACCAAGGGCTTCTCAGAACACTGATCTGCCCCCCCCAATAAATAAATAAATAGACAGACAAATAGATAAATAATGCTGCATTCCATGATCTCGATAACTAAAAAACAGCCTATCATTATGTATTTTAGTCTCATGTCAAGTTAAAAACTGCTGGTACTAAATTATCTTGTTTTTTATTCTCCCTGTACACTAGTTATTTATAAAAATCAGATCGTGCTCTGAGGAGTTGCCTGGAGAGCGGCCCTGGCTGCTTCTCGGGCCCTCTCTTGCACTCTCCCAGCTGGCTCCCCATTTTAAAAAACACCACCTGTGACTGCACAGTCCAACATCACAGATTTGTAACTGCTTTGTCTTGAGGCAAGTTTTTGTTTCTTAAGATCTTATACATCCTCCCTGAATGCTAAGCTGTCTGTACCTCACCTAGCCAAAAAGAAAGAAAAGGTAAAATAAAAAACAAAACAAAATTTGAGCAAAACAAAATCAAATTTAATGGTCTTAAATGCAAAAGCAAAAACAAAAAACACAAAAAAGCAAAAGAAAATTAACAGAACAGAACAACCCAAAATGTCAAAGCAATTATGAAGAGAACTTTGAGGGTTAATCTTTAAAACTACAAATCAAAAGGTTTTTTTTGTTAATAGATAATTGGCAAGAAGTACTTTTCTGCTGAGTGTTCATATGAAAGCAAAGTTTCAAAACAAAATCCAACTAAAACAGAAAAGGCTAGCACTCACAAGAAGGGATGCGAGAAATACAATGCTCAAATGTTTGTGTTATTAAAAATAGAGCTATCTTATGCATCCGAGCTATGTTAAATGCTCTTGGAAACTGGAGAAATGGCTGTGAACGACAATATCTGATGTGTGGGGTGCAGTGCATGCAATGTGTGGGCAGGGACTCAGGGTGTCAGAGCAGCAACACATCTTCTGGCATGCCTGGGCTTAGATCTGACTCAGGAATATATGGAGTTTCCCTGAAACTCTTTGGTCCATTCCCACTGATGCCTGGGCTTAGGAAACACTGTGTCCTCCTCTGGAGGGTCTGGCCTGGCATTTGGCCCCCCTCCCCAGTGGTAGTCCACAACAGATAGGCCCAAGGCCAATGCCAGGACCAGTTGGCAGAGCCCGGGGCTGAGTGAAGAGGGGGTGGCAATGGGACCTGCTTGGGGAAGCAATTTCGTGTCAACCAAAGCAGAAATCGCTTAAAATGTTGAAGCAGTTGAGAACGTACACTCAGCATCTGTCTAACATCTTTAGATTAAAAATGAAAACTAAAAGGTTCTTTTTTTGTTTTTAACCAGTTTGTGGAGACACCGAATGAAATGGGTGTTAGACAGTCTCAGGATTAAAGCATGCTTCAGTTTCACCACATCCCGAGGGACTGGGGAGTCAACGCAGGCTACTTAGATGTCTGTTTAATATATATTTTAAAGGAAATAACTTAAGAAACTTAAAGTTGGTCTACCACTGTGGGATTTCAAACATTTGAACATGTCGGTTGCATCTCAGAGTATAAAAACCTTTTTCATTTCTCATTTAGACTAAGACAAACACTTGTGAAAATTGGCGCAAAATGAGTTGTACACTAACAAAAAAGTTTCAACTTCTTCACTCTGAATTATCTATTCCGTACAAAAAAGCATGAGTGAGTTATTTGTGGGACTTGTTGGTTTTGAAGGAAACCTGTAATATTTTGTCCCCCAGGCGGTAGCCGTTCAGGCTTGCTATGGCCATCGCGGCTTCTTCATAGTTTGTCATGGTCACAAAACCAAAGCCTTTGCACTTGTTGGTGTTGAAGTCGCGAATCACTTTCACATTGGTGACGGCGCCAAAGGGGCCAAACATCTGCCAGAGGATTCCCTCATCAGCATCTTGACCAAGGTTGTAGATGAAGATGCACCAGCCCGAAGACGCGTTGCCTGGGACATTGACACCAGAAAGCCCACTCATGTGATCTACACCCATAGGGGAGAACCTAGCAAACAGAGAGCACAGCATTCAGGTCAAGGTCAGTGTGGGCCAATGTGCCAACACCACTGGGGGAGCAGGCAGGAAGCCACAGGACTGGCTCAGGCCCTTCCCTCTCTCCTCAGCCAGGAGTGGAATACCAAGGCTGGCACACCCCACCAGGCACCAACAAGGTTTCTTCTTTGTAACTGAGAGGAATTCAGTGGGGTGGCTGAGGGAGTCCGTTGATTCTGAGGAGGGACACTTGTTGCACCTGGAAGGTCAGAGACTCAACCAATTTCACTCAGAGTGATGGCCTGTTTCACTCAGTGGCTGACCAGCTGCTCCCTCCACCCCTCCGACTGTGTGTGTGGCAGGGGGTTCCTATTAGTCATTTCCATGCTTCCCACATTCCAAATGATGGAAGATTCTCCACACCCGCTGAGGGGCTCTTAACACCCTCAGATTGCCCTGGAGAAAACACTTCCCTCATACTCCATGTACATGTGCTGGGGAGGCCTGCATCTTTTTCTTTTTCCAAATTTTGTACCTTCCCTGGTCATGACCTGCCATCTCCAAGGGCTCACAGCCGAGTGGTGCCTGGTCACACATGCCACTGTGGAGGACCACTGCTGGCACAGGGAAACTCCTTGCTAAAGCTCTGGGCACTTTCTGTGGCTGGTTCCTAACAGCCCAGAAGGGCCAGGGGCCAAACTGCAGGGTCAATGAACTGTACCAAGAATGTATTCAAAGTGACACGTTTAGTTATATCAAACTAAACCTTCTACCAACGTGTGGCTATTGCAACAATGATTAAGGCAGACGACAAAATTGTTATTGAAGCTATGTGGCCCTCTAGATGGTTCACAAATTAAAAAGTCATAGTCTCAAGTCAATTTAAGATCTGAAAGTATAGCATCTGTGAAGCCACAGAAGCAAATGGAGCAGTACTCCCCGCTCCAAAACAAAGTGGGGCTTCCAGCTGTGGGGCTTATCTAGGGGAGAGTGGGCCCTTTTGAGGGCCATTAAACAGATTCACCTTCTGAACAGACGTGACCCTAGGCAGGGCGAGCAGCCCTCGAGGTACAACCGAACCAAGGGTTGTATTCAACACAGGTACTGAAGATTCCAGACACATTGTTTGCCATAGTTTTGACTTGACGAGAATAATTTTAAACAGCCACACCAGAATGTCTGAATTGATTCAATAACTCCAGTAGCTTGTCGGTGATCCCGAGTCTGTCTGGGATGACAGTGAGACCCCAATAGCACTGAAAAATGGGGGCGGGAAAAAGGCACCCAGCCAATCCTCAATGAGAACTGGAGTTTCCCACTTTTAAAAGGACCCCCTTTCCTCTAAGTTTTGTAGGGTCCCAAATACAGACCCGACTTACATAGTTAACCTCTTTATGTAGCTATTATATTGCCAACAATTTGATGCAATATTTTACTGCCTTTTATTGACATGATTCTCATTCTTATGAACCACTGTTAATTAGTTTTTCTTCTGCTAACTGGAGCTGATTTTTTTCATCCTGAGACTAATTTCTCTGATGGCGCAAAAGGATGGCTGACCTTCCTTATCTGGGGTTTCTCCTCAATGTGGAAAGAACAGAGGTACTCTCTCCTCTTCTAGGTTTCTCTCTCACTTATTCTTATCTTAGTCTGCCTTCTGTGGTGAGTCTTTCCTCCCCTCTCCTTCCCTCCACCCCATCATGTCCTCTGTTTCTTTCTGCTCTGCTCCTCTGGCTGTCATGCCCCCTTGCCTGCCTGGCCAGCAGCCTAGCTCCTCTGGCCTCCCCTTTCTTTTATACTCCTTGTTGCTGTGACCAAGCCTCCCTCTCTTCCTCCAGCTGCCCCTGGTTTTCCAGTTACCTTGCCCGACAGGCAGTGAGGTGGGCTGTACTATCTGACTTCCACACTGGCTCTACCTCCAGATTTGCTTCTGTCTAAAGACACTCACCCTGGAGAGCTGGCTCTGGAACCTGAGGTAGCTGAGACTCTGGCTTAAGGGCTGTGAAAATGACACCTCGCTAAATGGCATCTGTAGAAATGGGCAGGGCTCTGTCCAAACTCACTGCTTAAAACAAAGATGGGAAATCTGTCATGTTGCAGAGAAAAATCCTTAACATACCTGAGTAAGTCCAGATGCCACTTCTTGAGGGCCTGACAAAAACCAAACGGCCACTAAGTAGAGATGGCTGTGATTGCTGAGGGCTAACACACCTGATCCTGGAGGCCAGGTTACTGACTTGAACTGTCCCTGTTCCACTAGGTCCTGGCAACTGGAATAATTTTTAGTATAGAAAGACTAAGGAATGTGGGGAAAATGTTCAGCTTTTGGAGCTGAACAGTTCAGCTGTGATGGAGCTTTTAAACAGAGGGCATATAGTGTGTAGACACCACAATAGGTAGGTGGATAAGCAAGGGCTGCCTTAGGGCTGATGATCAAATTGTCTAAAAACTCTCTAAAAATTCTGGAAGAACAGCTCTCGCTTGGCATACCTAAGGCTGCATCTTTTTCTCACGGAGGTAGAATGATCTTTTACCCTCACAGCTCCACCCCTGTGCCACTAGAAACCACATGCTGGAATGCTGTCACCCGCTCTCCCAGCAGCTGCTGGGAGCGGGCACCATCCTGTAAATTCCAATCAAAGACAACACTCAGTTGAAAAGATGTGGCTTTTGTACAGATACCTTTATGATGGAGAACGGGACTTGGAGACACAAAATGATTCTGAGTGCAGCCCTCTGATGAGATCAGTCAGGCACACCCAGTGCTTCCCAATGCATGCAGCCACCCAGCCGTTGGGGCTCTAACAGCTTTCAAAGCACTCGGGCCATGGTGGCAAGAGGCTGGTAGGTAGCTGAGAGCACTGTCCTCCTGACCCACCTGAATCTCTGTGCCTGGTGATGCACGGGGCCTCCAAACCGTCTAGCTGGCGAGTGGTACAGCTGGGAGAGCAGGGCCATGTTTTTGTTCTGGTTGGGGTTGGCCGCAAACTTCACTGTAATGGGCTCGGAAGAACCTGGGGGTTTATGACCATTGAAACTGGTAATTGCCTCTTCTGCTTCCGAACGTTTGTCAAACCGGATAAACGCAACCCCTCTGGACAAACCTTTTTAACAAATCAACAAAAATGGAGTTAGGGTGAAAAATGCAAGGATTTTTTAAAAACTGAAAAGCAAAAATCAAGTCAGTCAGTCTACTGTGGTTCAAAATGGATGCCTGGTTAATGAGATAAACAAAAATTAAACCTAAATATGGAAACAAATGAACAAATTAAAAAAATGACAATAAAAGATTAAGATTCCAGACTTTCTTCTGAGTTTCTTGGTGCCAAAAGATACTTTGATGACAGACATCCCAAAGAGACAGTCACATTAGAAGCAACCACACCCCCAACCCCATCACTATTTCAACACCAGGTGCCCACTACAGTGTGGGAGCCTGGAAGGGCTGGGTCTGAGGAACTCTGCCTGGACTCTGGGCCCTGCCTTGCCTGCCCTGTCCTGCCAGCATGCCCAAGAAGCCGCAGTGCCTCTGAAGGCCTGTTGTGAAGTTGTGAACAAAGAGCAACCTGGCCTCATAGCCCGGACAGGACTTCACAGCCTGCTGCCCTTCCAGTGGCCCAACAGAATCCCTGGCTATGTGGTGCCCAGCTTGCCCATCCCCTTCATCCTTGAAGGGCATGGGGTCCCAGGAACCAAGCCTCATCCGAAAAGATCTTTCCTGCCATCACCTCCCTCATCACTGTGTGGTCCTGGGACCTCCTGGACCCTGAACTGCCCTCAGAATGAAGTGAGGCCACTTACTCTTTCCTCCTAAACTACATAGGCACACATAGGAGTGCCACAGCCCTCACAGGCCCCCAGCAGGTTAAGAGTCACTGCCTTAGGCCCACTCCATACCTGGTCCTATTCCTACATGGGATGGGCCCAGGCCCCCCTGGTGTGGCTTTCATCTGCCTCAGGAGGCACCCTCCCTGGCTGCCTAGGTTGAAGCACTGTAGGTAAACCCTGAGTCCCTCGGCACAGCAGGAATGCGCCCAGGCTGCCTGAGGTCCAAAGCCCAAATGCTAAGAGCAGTGTCTGGACAGCTGGCATGAATGCAAGACTGGAACAAATCAGTGGGAGAGGGCTCAGCTGCCTGCACCTCCCTGTCCACCTGTATTCTGGGTCTGGGGGGACAATGAGCAGATCTTGGTCCTTGGAGAACTCAAGGAAGGAGGTGGAGCTGGGGTGAGGGAATCTGGAGCCACAGAAGAACCTGGCTCCTTCTCCTGAGAAGGAATGGGGATCAAGTGTGAAGGTTCAAGTGTAGTGGAGAGATGACAGTGAGGGCCAGTCTGAGGGTGATGTCACTGGGCTGGAGTTATGGGTGTCACTGGTGGGGTGGCTGTGGTTGACAGCCCTATCCTAGACACTCATCATGCCTGCTAGTCACAGGCTGTCATAAGCCACATTTTCTTCTCTAGACAAAGGCTTTCCGCACGTGGTGAATGAAACTGATGAAACCAGGAAAGCCCTGGCTGGTGAGGCTCAGTAGGTTGGGCACTGTCCTGCAAACCAAAAGGTCGCAGGTTTGAATCACGGTCAGGGCACATGCCTGGGTTGTGGGTTTGGTCCCCAGTTGGGTCACATGCAAGAGGCAACCACACATTGATGTTTCCCTCTTTCTCCTTCCCTCCCCTCCCCTTTTATTGACTCTCTAGAACCAATAAAAAAATAAAGTAAAACAAAAAACCCCACTCTAGCACCTCTCCTCACTATTTCCCACAGTGTCCCACCAACTGCCTCCATGACGGGTACTGGGCATGGGGCATGGGTCTCCTCGACTGGTCTGGAGACCACGGAGGGCCATAGAGAGACTCAGGAACATTCGGTGGGGTGCTGAGATGACAAAAACCATTGCAAGACATGGTTGACCCCACGTTTGAGCCTGACTTGGATGTGGTACCGTGAGCCCTACTGAACCACATAGTGAACAGTCAGGGACCCTGGCACCAGGATTTCTTCATTGACAACCGCAACACGCAGTGGACAGCCCATGCTAGTTAGTATGTGTCCTAAGGCACACACTAATGCTCTCACTGGGAAGCTTCCCCGACCCCCAGCACAGAGCCCGGGGGGCCATCCAGCAGCTCCCAGTGGCCTCTAGGCTGCTCCCAGCAGTGGCTCCATAGCTCCTTAAACGTAGCTTTCACACTCACACAGGCAGACACTCACTGAGTTAGTGAGGTCAGACCAGGCAACTCACATGCGTGCTCCAGGAAATTCTAGAACTTGAGTTTATTTTTCAATTTCAATAAAAAAAAAAACACACCTAAAAATGCTCTTTGTATTTGTTCTTGAAGGGCATGAAAAACATTTTAGACAGATGGAAACCTGAACAAAATCTACCTGTAGGCAAAAGATGCTGAAAGCAGGAGCTGGCTGGCTCCTATAGGGAGACAGCTTCATTCTATTTATAAAGACCTCAAGGCCAAACAGAGAGAAAGTGTGTGTGCAAGTGGGACTTTCCTGTTGCGTTTTGTCAAATGGCTTTCAAATGAAAACTTACAGAGTGAAATGGACAAAACCTGAGAAAGAGAAAGAAAATGCTATTTTAAAAATATAAAAATAAAAACAAAGAAAAAAGAGAAAATGTTAACGCAAAAGGATGTTAATTCACATATTCACATATATAAAAGGATGTTAATTCTGAAGATAGCTTTGTGTGTTTTTTTCCTTCTAGTGTTTTTTTAAACTTTACTTATTCATCTTTAGAGGGAGGGAGAAAGAAAGGGAGAGAAACATCGATGAGAAAGAAGCATCAATAGGTTGCCTCTCACATGTGCCCCAACTGGGACCAAATCCAAAACCCAAGCACATGCCCTGATCTGGAATCGCTTTGTGGGACGAGGTCCAACCAACTGATCCACACAGGTCAGAACCCTCTAGTGTTTTTTGGAATTAAGAGTGGAAACCAATAAATGGTACAATCTCCAGATGAGTAAACTATAAAGTTCACAATTAAAATTGATGAAGAAACAAAGAAATTTAAAAAAATTAAGTTGTCAGTTCAGGTTGTAAGGTTTCTTAAGAGAGCTTCCCCAGTTCTTCAATACTAAAAAGCATTGTCATATGAAGGCAAACCTGCCCACCACAGTCCTCTGCCCCAGCCCACTTTGGGCTCCATGGGGTACCAACAGAGCAGCTCTGGGTGGGTGGCCTCTTCTAGAGCAGAGGGAAAAGGGGAGCCTACAGCCCTAGGGGGCTCACCTTTCTATTTTCCAATTCCACCCCCAGGTCAGGAAGCAGGGCTGGGGGAGGGATCCCCTCATCTCTCCCTTCCCAACCCTCTTCTCTTTTGAGGATTCCATGACAGAGAAAGGTGTGGGGTGGGGACTCCTGTCCTTTCATTGAAGGCAGAGGCTGGCAGGGAGGCCTAAGGGAGAGAGAATGTGCAGGACACCACCCTGAGGTCACTGCTGAGCCTGGAGTGCAGCTCTGGGCACCCCTAACACTCTAGGAGACAGAAGTCTTACAGGGGGAAAGGAGGCAAAATCCCCAGCAAATGGCTGAGGGAGCTGTCTACAGAAGGGACACAAAAACTAGGTGGCCGGGGGAAGTCTCCTCAAAGTGGCTGGACTCCAGCTCTACAGAGCAGGGCTGTGCTTGGCAGAGCTGGACAGAGATGCACAGAGGCAAAGCTGGGATTGTGTGAGCTAAAGAAACAGGGCTGTGGAGGCAGAAGGTGGGCCCCAGGCAGACGCTTCTACACAGGTGGGGCTGGGAATCCATACATGTACTGACCAGCTGACCGCATCGTTCCCTCTCAAAGGGGGCTTCAGGAACCAAAGGAAACTCATCTGGTGCAGGCCATGGGGGTTCATCCCAAATAAACAGGGTCCTCACCTGACACCCACCCTCTACCTTAGAGCAAAGGGGTAGAATAAAGGAGGCAATATGAGTGGGGTAGGGCCCATATCCCTATGCCCTAAACTGCTGTTGTAGCAGGCATCTGTCAGACTCGGGGAATACCCAGAGCTCCTATGAAATGCCCATGGCCTGAGTCTGTGGACCATATGCCATAAGCCACTTTTCCTCAGGCCCCTTAGGGACTCAAGCTGCCCACTCCTCTCACAGCCAGGCCTCAAGAGGCACCAATCTCAGCTCCCACAACCGGGGCTGAAGAAAGAACAGCAGGCAAGGCTGCCCGCCCTGAAGCACACAGCATAGAGGGAACGTGGAAAACCATGTGTGCTCCCGCTCCCTTCCTCTCCAGAGTCTGCTCTGCAAAGGGGAGCTCACCTCAGAGCTATGACTTCCTGTGACCTAACTACCCATTATTATTATTATTATTATTATTTTTAAAGCCTCACCCGAGAATATGTTTATTAATTTTTTAGAGCAAGAGGAAGGGGGAAGGGGAGAAAGAGACGAGAGAAACATCGATGTGAGAGAAAAACATTGTTCAGTTCCCTCCTGTGTGTGCTCAACTGAGGATGGAAGCTGCACCCTGCTGGTGTGCAAGACAGTGCTCTAAACCACCCAAGGCACCTGGCCAGGGCCCAACATTAGTTTTAATACCACAGACAAGGGTGTGGTGAATACTCTGTGTCGGAGGAACATAAAAATCAACCACAGACAAGTCTATCAGCTTCACTGGGCTCTGTGGGCAAGAAGCTTCCTTTCTAGTTTGTTGGAATATTCCCACTCCTAGTGGGAACACAAGTGAGGAGTCCTAAAGTGGACATGGCCCAAACTCACTGCTCCCCAGACAGAGGTTCACATAGGAATTGGCAAGGGATGTTCCAATCCCAGTTCTTTGGCCAGCAGGGCATGCGGACCACACGGTCAGTGCCGGAACTCAGATTCCTGCCTACCTGCCCACCAGGGCTGCTTCCAAGGGTGTGTGTGGAGCTTCAGCTCAGCTGTGCCTGACTGCTTCATGCAAAACCCAGAGCCCAAGCAGCTAATGGCCTGAACTGAGATGACCTGAGCAGGGCTGGGATAATCAACAAGAGGAATTCGGTACCTTTGAGTTCTGCGGGTGGGGCATCTAAATGAGAAACAGTTGCTCTGGTAGCTTCAGGGCAGTAAAAAGAACTGGACCATGAGGTAAGACTGTCACATCACACACTAAGTGCCTGTAGTAAAAACAGCAGCAAAGCCTGAACCCCCGTCACAGACCAGACCAGGACATTTGGGTATCTAAGGGAAAGTGTGTCTTGGTGCCAGAATGTCTTGGTGTTTTCACCATAAAATGTCAGCTTGACGTGGGGACTCTTTCATGCCTCTTTCTCATAAAACAAAGGCCAATGTCATTTCACTTCAATTCTGTCTTCATTGGTAGAACCACTAACAACATTAAATTCAAACATGACCTGTTTTCCCTAGAAAACCCAGCCCCTGCCCTAGAGGAAAACCTCACCACGCATCCCAGGCCACAGCTGTACCTGTCGTCTGGTCCACCAGGACCCGGGAGTTGATGATTCGCCCGAACCGAGAGAACATGTCCTCCACATCCTTCTGGGTCATGTTCCTGGGGAGCCCGCTGATGTATAAGTTGGCATCTTTGATGACCTCTGAGCTTGGGCGAGCATACGACACCTTGAAGACAAAACCGCTTCCTGGGGTTAGGGTAGGGAAGTGGCCAAAGCACCAAAGGAGGGAGTTAAATTCTGGAGTGAAAAAAAGCCAGCCTATGGTGGGAAAGCACACAGACACCCGCCACCCATGGTAGTGCCTGCTGGGCACTGCCTGCGGGCCAGGCGGTGGTGAGGCAGCAGTTGGTGGCGTTTTCTTACCTGACCCTCACATCTCATGAGAACGTTATTCCTATTTTGCAAAAAGAATAACTGTGGGCCCACAACTGGTTGATGTCAGGGCAGGGACCCAACCCTGCCATCCGTTCTCCTACTGAGGTCTTATGCTTCTCTGGATGAGCTGGGCTGGAAACAAGACCTGCCCAAGGAGAGCCTCAGGGGTAGTGGGCAAGAGCTGGGTGCTGCTGGGAGTGGGACATGCACCTGCCAAGAGGCAAGCTCACTACAGGAGTCCAGATGGGGCCCTCGAGTGCAAGGGGAATCCCAAGTTCCACACTCAACTCTTCAATATTACATGACTCTAGGCCTCTGGGTTTATACTTTCCAAACTTGAAGAAAGTGTACAAGGAACTTTTGTAGTGGCTTAGATGAAATGGTATGTGTGTGCACTAAAGGTGGCGAGGGGAGCCTCCAGGGGCTGATGGGAAGAAAAGGTCTTTGGTGTTTTTTTTCAAAGAAAAGGTCTTTGAAGAAAAAGCAACAGCTTTGCAGACCCTGCAGGTCAGAAGGAGGGATGGATCCAAGGTCACACTTCTGCTGGGAAGGGGAAGCTGGGAGGAAGACCTTCTGCCCGCAAAGGGGCGATCTGGGGAAATGGGACTCAGTCACACCCAACACGGTCAGAACCAAGCGAGGAGGATGGGAGATGGGAGGGGAGGAAACAGAACCATGTGCTCCAGAAGGTGGGGACTCTGCAGAACTTTCTCTTTGAGAGTCACAAAACTGATGTGATGAGTGGTCTGAGTCCATAACATAAAAGCAAACATGACCTCTTGGTGTCACTGGGCAGAAGGAGGGCACAGACAACAGGTGTCTGCCACAATGGAGCTCAGGCCTGCCAGGAAGGGCAGGGGTGTGCCAGGAACACACACACATATCTGGCTCTGTGAGGGCACAGAATTTGCCTGGTTTGTTCGCTGTCTGGTATGTAGTAGGTACTCAATAAATGTGCTAAGTAACTGCTGAATGCAGTGGCTGTAATGGGGTAGAAAGGGCGATAATGCTGGGCCACTGCAGTGAGCCACGAGTGGGCAGGGCAGAGCAGAAGAATGGGGCTGCACAAGGATGGGAATGTTGCAGCCAGATGTGAAACACGCAGGGCAGGCCTGAGCCAGAAAGGGGGCTACCCCTGTGTGTGTGCCATTCACGGGGACCCTCCCTTTACTCGTGGGGCTGAGGAAGCTATGAGCCACAACAGAAGGCCTTGGACAGTCACCACTCAACACACATCTGACATGCAAAGCCACAATTCTGAGCAGACAAGGGGCTCCCCAGGGGCTCTGGAAGTGCCAGGGTTCCAAGGTGCTGATGGTGTCCTTGACAATAATGATGAGACAACAGGGGCTTGGCCCCGATGCCAGCCCAGGGCAGGAATGAATGGGGCAGCGCTGGCCACTGTTTACCTTAATGGTTTTGGACTGGAGCCGCAGGCCGTTCAGCGTATTTACTGCTCTCTCTGCATCCTTTGCAGTCACATAGTTCACAAAGCCATAGCCCAGGCTGTGCCCTGTGGGAGAACACGGGCACACTGGTAAATCAACTGAAAGCGTGAGCATGAACGAGAGGATGAACAGGGCTGTGCCCTCCCGTGTCTGGCAGGGTTCAAAAGAGCAAGGCCAGAGAAAAGACACAGAAAAAAAATGGGTGTTAAGAGCCAGGGCCTGCAGGAAGTGAGTTACAGTCTATATTAATGGTTTATTTGTTACACTTTTTTGGCAAACTTTTGAACATTTTTGAAAAAGAACAAATGTTACTTTTGTGATAAAAAGCTATTTAAAAAGAAACATTGTGCTACTGACTACATCATGGGGAACCAATCACCAAAGCAATGACAGTGACCAGTCCCATTGGTGATGACCACTCTGTGGGGTTCCGAGGTGGCCTGGGTCTGGGAAGGGTAGGAAGATGGTGACAAGTGGCAGAAAGGCAGACATTTCTCTACCACTTTCAGCCCCAGAGCAGGCAAAGCTTGCTGGGCCCTGGTGCTACCCAGCGTCAGTTCCACTTACTTTCCCAACCTTGCACCCCAGTCGGAAGCACAAGCAAAGGACAGCATGGAGGGTGGTGTGGCCCTACCGGGCAGCCCTGCACTGCCCTCACAGCCCTGGCCAAGTTGGCAGGCTCCCCTCAGCGGCCGTCTCCCTGTGATGGCACTGTCAGCTGAAATCTGGGGGAGTCACAGGGATGCAAAAACTGGAGTTCTCACCAAACAAATCCCAGGTTACAGGCAGCATGTCCCCATCCCTTTGTGAAACTTTTAGAAGTGGGAGTGACCCACTGAATACCCACAGGGGACTCGGCAAAGTTGGTGAGGGACTGTGGGTTCCCAGGAGGTCAGATAGGAGAAAAGGCTGAGGGTCAGAGGTGGAAGGACCCTTCACTGCAGGGGAGGAGCAGGAGGAGGCGCGGGTAACCACCAACATGACAACCGACCTGAGCACACGTCATGCTATGGGGCCCCCACTACACAGAGGGCACTGTCCTGGGCAGCAACAGACCTGTGTCTAAGACCAAGATCCACCCCTACTGAGCTTTGCTCCATTCCTCCAGTTGGCAGAGAGTTACAACTAGCAGGTAAACAATACAACCAGGCCTTGAGCCACAAAGAGGCTGAGCTCCTCATCACAGCTATGTAAGATAGCCCACAGTGCTGGGGGAACCCAGTGGACAGCCTAATTCAGTTTTGCCATTTAAAATAAAAACAACTTTTTTTTTTAGATTTAAAGAAAAATTACAAAGATAATACAGGGAGTTCCCATATACCCCATGCCCAATTTCCCATTAGTGACAAGTCATCCTAGAATGGATGGAATGCTTGTTACAAGTAATGAGCCAGCAGAAATACATTATTATTAATTTCAGTCTACACTTGATTTCAATTGCCTTAGTTTCCCCCTAATGTTCTTTTCTGCCCCAGGATGCCATCTAGGATCCCACATAACATTTGGCCCTCATGTCTCCTCAGGCTCCTCCTGAGAGGGACGGTTTCTCAGACCTCCCTTGCTTGTGATGACCTTGACAGTTCTGAGGGCTGCTCAGGGATGCCGTGGAATCACCCTCAACCTGGATTCATCATATGTTTTTTTCTAATAGTGGGTTTGGGGTGGTGGGTTTTGAGAGAGAAACCAGAGTGCAGTCCCCTTTTCACGACATCACATCAGGGGTGCAGGCTGAGTGACTTAAGATGATGTTGACCCTGATCCCCTGGCTGAAGCAGGTGGTTCAGCAGGTTTGTTCTCCACTATAAGGTCACCCCTGCCCCCATACTGCAAGCTTTGGAAGGAAGTCATGTAGCCCACACTCAGGAAGTGCTTTGTGGAATTCCCCTTTCCCTCCTTCAGGAAGGAATAGCTATATAAGTTATTTGCATGGCCATTTTCCTTTTTTAAAGAAACAAAAACAAAACCTGATGCTCCAGACCCATATTTTCAAAACTCCATGGGTCTCAAAGACTCAGCTCCTGAGCCCCAGACAGAGAGGACCCTGGAGAGCAGGTCTGTGGGGCTCCAGCCTATTCTGCAGGAGAGTCATACTTGTAGCTCAGAAAGCTACAGTTGGCTCCAGGTCAGGGACTTAGAGTCCTTGCAAACAGTCCAGACCACAAATGTAAGAGCTGAGATGGCAGAGGTCTGTGGTATGAATTCCCAACCAAACTTCAGCCCGGCCAGGAGTTTTACCCCCAAATGCCAGCTCTTCAAATCCAATCTGACTCCCTGGCACCGTGGCCAAACCAAGAAGCCTGCCTGTCCTCTCTGGACCAGCCCTGGACAGGCCCATCTGCCTCTCTGATCAGCACTACTTGCACATGGGTCTCTGTCTTTCTGCTCCTCCAACAAGGTCAAGTCTACCCTGGAGCACCTGCCTTCTTCCTACTGCTGCCTCAGGAGGCCTAAGCACTGCTGGGGAAATCAGGTACAAAGCAGGCTCACCCAGGCTCTGTCCCTGTCTTCAGCTGTGGCTGGCTCCTCTTAGCATATAAACATGGGCCTAGCCCCGTTCCAGTGGCTCTGGCTGGCTCCCCAAGGTGGTCAATGCTGACCGCCAGCACCTTCAGCAAAGCCATCCATGACAACTGGTTGCTGCCCCATGGACAGTTTCAGGAGAGAGCTTCCTGAGCTCTTAGCTTGAGGTGCTAGCTCCCCCAGGATATGACAACAGTGCCAGGTTTGCCTTCTCCCCAGCTGTCCTTCTTTAGGTTTGTTTTCTGCCCACTTCATTGAGATGGTCCCCAAGGTTCTGCCTATAGTCTTTATCTTCATCAGGGTATTCCTGGGTGAACCTCTCTGACTATCTGTATGCCTATATCTGCCAATGTTATGTAGGAAGTCACATACTCTCATAGGGCCACTGCCTGCCTTCCCCAGTCCTGCTCCTGTTCCAGTTCTCAACAAGTCTACCCATATTAACTGAGCGCCTAGTCGGTGTCACAGCCAAAACCAAGCTGGCTGGGGTGGAGGGATGGTTTGATGATGATCATAAAGGAGGAGTTTGTACCTTAGTGAAACTCACATCCCAGTGGGCAAGGAGGACAATAAACCAGCAAGGGAGGAAGAAGTAAAGCTACCACACAGGCACTATGGGGAGATTCTTTCTGTGGTGAGAGGCTGACAGGACGGGTCCTCAGTAAACAGGGTGGCCAGGAGCACCCTTAGAGGAGGTGATATCGGCAGCAATACCTTGGGATGGCAAGCATTTCAGACTGAAAAGCAAATGCTAAGTCTATGAGGTGAAGATGACAGGTGTGTTCCAGGAAATGGGAGAATGGACCAGAGGTGGCTGCTAGCTGGACAGCAGACAGTGGGTCACAGCAGGCAGGGCCCAGTGGAAAGAAAGTCTGTGAGCTTGAGAAGGTTTGAGATGAGGGTAGTGGGCACCAGGGAGGGGGCAGTGGGAGGAAGGCCAATGGAGAAGACTTGCAGATGGGCTGATGCAGGAGGGAGCTGCATGCCAGGGAGCAACTCCTCTGCCAGCACTCCTGGACTGGGCTGAGCCTTCTGGGGCCAGCCGGGGAGGGACCTCTGCATACACCTATCCCCAGGGCTGGCTCTGTCCCTTCAATCTGTTCTACCCTCTGTGGTGGGCAGCTGTGTGCAGCACGAGGAAAGGAGGGGGAGGAACAAAGGGGAGACCACAGTTTTCACCTAATTGACCAGGCTGTAGACCAGAGTGCTTAACATAGTGCTGAGCATCCACTTCTGCCCTTTCCTTTACCATAAACCAATTACTTTCATCTTTGGCAGACCATTACAATCACCAGGGAAGCTTCTAAAAAGTGACCATTGCCCAGGCAAATCCCAGACCAATGAAATTGAAATGGGGTGGAGTGAAGCAGGGGTGCAGGTGGTTTCACTAGCTCTGAAAACTCCCTGGGATCCCAACATGCCCAGGTGACGGCTGGTGCTGGAAGTGCAGGTGGGGAGCCCCAGAGAGCATTGTTCTCCACGGTTATACAGAGGAGTCCTGGGTGCCCCCAAGTTACTGTTTTTCTAATAGGGTCCACCAACCATGCAGGTAGTAACTCAGCTCCCTAGGGACTGGACATCAGGATAGAGAGCAGGGCAGGGCTACATAGTGACTGTGGATGGAAGAGGCAACACCAAATGCATGTCCCCAATGTGGGGGCTGAAGCCTGACTGACCAGAAATATTCTGAATCTTGAGGCCACCACATGAAACATTCTCAGCATCCTGGCCATCACTTTGTCCCTCATTCCTACTGTCACCAGGGCTTGGCCCATGGTTGCCAGTGAATAAGTATTTGTCGGGTGAATGAATGCCCATGCTGATATGTGTGTTCCCCTGCTGGGAGCGCCTTGTCTGGTTTCAGGAGCTGTAACCACCCCGCCCCCCCTTCCCCACTCCCCACCCCTCCGGCCCCGGCTAAGGCTGAGTGAGTGACCTTTGGACCATAAGCCACTAAGGAGACAAAGCTTATCTCCTTGGCAGGAGCACAGCTTCTGCTCCTTTTTCCATAACTGGCCCCCAATGCTTGATCAGTTAGCCAATGACGAGTAAGATTCCCCAAGGGGGGGAACGACCTAAGACAGGCATGATCATGTGGAGGCCCCAGGGAAGGACTTGCGGGGCTGCAGCAAAAGGGGGTGATGGACCCTCGGCCCTCAGCTTTGACAAAGCCTGAGTCCTCATCCTGTCTGCGAGAAGTCTCCTAATTTCTTGGCTATCTTGCCTCCACTGCCTGACTTAATCCTGAAACAATGACAGAGGGCGGTGCAGCCCTGTGCTGGAAAGGGTGGGCTCCTTGGGTAATCAGGCCTGAGAAAGAATTCATAAACTCCTGTGAAACCTGCTTTGCTAAGAATGCTCTTAATGAAATGATAAAGGCCCGGGCAGGAAATGAGTTTGTTTCTTAAGTTTTGTAGCCTTTTAGGTGATAGACCCTGACTCAGAATGAGCCTTAAGTTCTTTGTATGCTATCTATCATTTGATCCTTACTGCCTGACAATGATTAATAAGCTGTACCTGTATTCCTGTGCAAATTGATTCCAATAAAAACCAGTGAAGGCAAGGATCAGGGCGCTTTCCTTGGAGAGAGTGGCTAGGCCGCTCCGAGGCCCCCTCCCCTTGATAGAGTGGCCGTGCCATCCCTTTTCCTCCACAGGACTCGGTAGTCCATGTGAATTTCTCTTGTGTCTCATCCACCTACAACGCCGTGGACACTGCTGGCTGGTGTCTGCGTAACTCCCCCAGTTCCCAAACCCTTCCATTTATTCATTCTTTCAATAGACTGTGGCTACTTCCAGGACCACAGAGATAAAATAGGGCCCCTAATTCAAGAATTATATGGACCTAACAGACAAGAAAATTCCAACTTCAGTGCAGTGTGCAAACCCATGTAGCAGATCTGCCCAGTTGCTACGGGAACCCAGAAGAGAGGCATCTTAAGCTGACGGGAAGGCATCCTAAAGGAAATGGGACCCTAAACTCAGAGGTTTTAAAGCAGGAGAGTGAAAGTGACATGTGGACTGTTAAAAGAGATCGATCCCTTTGCTGTAGTGAGGCTGGTGTGAAGGGAACCGAGGTGGCCAGTCAAGAGGCAAGAGCACTAATGCAGGCAGAGGGCAATGCACTTTGGTCTAGGATGAAGGCAGGGGAGATGGAGGAAAAGAGATAGAAACACCCAGAAGGACAAATACCAGGGATACCTTTCAAAGGTCACGCTTAGCTTACTTACCAGAGCCACTGAGTGGACAGTGATACCATCCGTTAAGATGGGGACACTGAGAAACAAGCAGTTGGCTTGTGGAAAAGTCAAGGTCAGTTTGGAAAAGTGAATTTGAGGGTTCAGGGGTCTGAAGCTTGGAGAGAGAGGTGGCAAACTAAAGAGGGAGCTAAGCTTTGGGGCACATTTGTTCACCATAGCCTAGGCTTCAGAAGAAGAGGCCTGGGGGCAACCCTGAGGACCACTGAAATGAATGACCAGGAAGGGTCCGAGATAGAGGCAGAGTGAGGCCTCTGGGGCAGGTGAGAGCCAGGGTAAGAGGTTCACAGAAGCCAAGGAAAGAGGCTTCTAAGGAAGAGAAGATAGTCAATTTGTTGGCTCTGTGAACAGGAGGAGGAAGAGGAAGAAGAGGAGAAATAGGAGGAGAAGAACAGCTCAAGCAGCGGTTTTCAATCATGAGTGATTCTGCCCCCTAGGAAATACTTGGCAATGACTGGGCACAGCTTTTGGCTGTCACAACTCAGAAAGTGCCATTGGCATCTAGTGGGTAAAGATTGGTGATGCTGTTCAACATCCTGCAATGCATAGGATGGCCCCTCACAGGAATTATCCAGTCCCAAATATCAATAGTGCTCAAGCTGAGAAAACCTGAGCTACAGGAAGTTGGAAAATCTCACCAAATTTTTTTTAAAAGAGCCTTGACTAGTGTGACTCAGCGGGTTGGGCATCATCACACACATAAAAGGTTACCAGTTCAATTCCTGGTCAGGGTACATGCCGGGGTTGCCAGTCAGGTCCCCAGTTGCAAGAGGCAAACAATTGATGTTTCTCTCCCTCCCTTTCCTTCTCTCTAAAAATAAATAAACATCTTAAAAAAAAAGATTTTTTAAAAGAGAGCTGAGACTAGAGCATGCTGAATGCTGATGGGACAATCTTGAAAAGGTCCAGAGAAGTGGGTATGTGCCTAGCTCGAGGGTCCTGGGGTGCTGAAAAGGGAGAGAGTCCAGGACAGAGATGGAGATGGCTGCAGAGTAGAAGGCAGTCCTCAGGTGAGATGGAGAAATCCTGAGGGGGAACCAGGCTGACATGGTTGCTCTGGGTGATAGGGACAGCCCTCATGGTAAGCTGAGCTCAGATGAGATTTGATTTGACAGAGCCCCTGTCTCTCTCTGGTGTGGGCAGCCAGAGCCCGGCCAGGATAAAGCAGCTGGATGAAGGTATCTATGTCCTGGGTGTCCCCAGAGCGGTGTAATCAAAAGGCAGTGGGCAGGAAACGTAAGGCCACTGCCTCAGGACCAGGCAGTGAAGAAGTTTCATACACTGGTGGCAGGAGAAGAGTGAGAATGCAGTAATTTTTCCATAAGGCTACATTCACCCAATTTAACAACTGCTAGGAAGGTGCTGAGCTGAAATGCAAGCCCAGGCCCACCTATTCCAAGACTCATAGTACTACACTTATCTTGACCAAAGATAAGAAAAAGTTTATCTCTGAACTGAAAACTTTCAGGTGACAATTTTACTGCTCTCTCAAAACCAGTTTTCTACTTTTCCAGCCAACTGCACCAAATCTAGGTGTTCCTATTACCATAGTTCACATTCCTTTGAAAACCACAGCAAGTAAAGAGACAAAGAAGTCAGGCACCATGAGAATGCTTGCAAAATCAGACTGCAATATGGAGGAATACCAATGGGCTAAAATCCTCTTCCCCCAGAAAGTAAATGGAGAAAGGCATGACTTGCTAGAAGCACAGGAGAATTTCAAAACCCCTGTGAACAAAGACTCTTATTTCAGGATGGTTTCCTGGAACAGGAGAGAGTGAGTGGCTTCTAGCACATGTGTAATACTATTCAATTTTGTGTGTTATTTAAAGTTCCTATTTAGAAGACATCGATTACATCATAGACTATCAGAATTGGAAGGGTTCTTAAGAGACTCTTAACTTCCAAGCCCCCTCTGATAAAACAATCCCCTACAGGGGGTCAGCCAAACTCCACCAGTTGTCCCAGGGATGGGCCTTGTCCCACCTGTGACAAATGCTGGGAGTTGACAAGGAGTACAGGGGGTTCGATATCTTATTCTATATGTAAATTTGAGTGAGAGTATTATATTTCCATAATAAAAATATTCTTTTACTTTTAAATTGGTTTCAGTGTAGGGAATCACAGTCCCACAACCCAGGTGGCAGCCAGAGCCCTCCTGGGAGGACTGTTCATTCCTTAGCTCACCACAGCAGAGAAGAGGAAGAGGAGGCGAAGGGGAAAGAAAGTAGAAGTAGAGGAGGCAGAAAGGGAGGGAGGAGAAGAAGGGCAAGAGAGTAAGGTAGCGGGGAGGGATAGGGCTCCCTCAAACAGTATTTCTCCCTGGAAAATGTATTTCTGTGGAAATGTATTCTACCTGGTCTTTCCATGTTCTTCTCAAGAGTCCTTGAAACTGGGCTCTCAGAATGAGGGCCTTTCCAGGTGCTAGGCCTTCCACAAACCCTTATGAGGGAGGTAGCATCAGGAGGTAGGCAACCCCCCCACTATGGATGGGGACACTGAGGCTTAGTGGGTTACACTGTGAAGAGTAGAAAGAGGGGTTTTGAGCCTGCCTACCAAGCCCACACAGGCTCAGCCCCAGCCTGCTGAGTCATTGCACTACTCTCACCCCCACAAAGAGTTAAGCTCAGTGTGTTTCAGAAGTTTGAGTTGGTGGAATGATAGCAAATGGTGGAAGTGGCCCAAACCTAATGAGGGGCCACCCATGAGGGAACTCAGCCCTCTGCTGAGGGCCTGACCAGGTGTGGGAGCCGGGGAAGACAGGGATGGGCCTGCCTTGCCCATTTATATAGAGGACCACACCAGGCCAGGCTGTCCTCCTTTAGTCCCTTCCAGCTCTCAGAGCAGACTCAGTTTCTGGTGTCTCATTTTTCTGCCCCCACCCTCTCATCTTATTTTGGACATGCTCTCTGTCTGATGTTGACTTTTTCCTCTTTGGGGAACCTATATTCAATTTATATGATGGCAGTAGCAAAGTAGAGTCTGAGATAAAAATGAAAGTTTGCAAGCCTCAGTGTAAGACTGTAGCTCTTTTACACTGAGGAATACTGCAGTCACAGGTCAAGAAGACAGCGCTTAGCAGGACAGGCACAAGCACCTACTTTACAAAAACATCTTGGCTTCTTTACCTGCGACTTTATCCCGAATAAGTTTTGCAGATTCAACTTCGCCAATACTGCTAAACAGACTTCGCAACTCATCCTGGGTCATGTTCTGAGGGAGGTAGTTGACGATTAAATTCGTTCTCCCGATGTCATCCCTGCAGTCTTCAGCCATGTGGTCTTCATAACCATTAGACATTGTATTTTTTAAAAATCTGCAGGAGAAGAAAGTCAAGTAAATTCCTAATTCTCACATTGCAGAATGTGAGACAAAACTAATGACTGCATTAGCACTTGGCTTTCTCTTTAGCACTGCTTCAACCTAAGTCCACACAAAAACCTGCATGTGGATGTTTACCACAGCTTCATGTACAATTGCCCCCAAACTAGGAGCAACCATGATATTCTTCAGTAGGTGAATTTGAGAAACAAACACACAAGCAAGGGAGTATTATTCAGGGATAAAAAGAAATGAGCTATCAAGCCACAGAGACATGGAGAAACCTTAAATGCATTATCATTAAAAAAAAAAAAAAAAAAAAAGCTTGAAAGGCTTTATACTATACGGTCCCAACTATATGAAACTGTGGAAAGGGCAAAACTGTGGAGACAGTGAAAGGATGAGTGGTTGCTGGGAGTTGAGGAGGGGTGGGGGAGGAATGCACAGGTGAAACACAGGATTTTTAGGGCAGTGAAGCTATTCTGTGTGATACTATAATGGTGGATATATGTCTTTCTACCATGGAATGTAAAACACCAACAGTGAACCCTAAGTCACTGTAGGCTTCAGCTAATATGTACCAGTATTGGTTCATCAATTACAACAAAATACCACACTAATGTGAGATGTTAATAAGGGAAACTTTGTGCTGGCAGAGAGGTATATGGATAATCATTCTGTACTTTCTCCGCAATATTTCTGTAAATATTTCTGTAAAAGTACTCTAAAAAAATAAAGTATATCACCCTGGCCAACATGGCTCAGTTGGTTGAGCGTCATCCTGCAAAGTGAAATGTTGTTGGTTCAATTCCCAGTCAAGGTACATGCTTGGGCTGTGGGCCTGGTCCCCAGCTGGGGTATGTGAGAGGCAAATGATTGATGTTTCTCTCTCACATTGGTGTCTCTGTCCCTCTCTTTCTCTCTCCTTGCCATCTCCAAAAATAAATAAGATCTTAAACATAAATAATGTTTATTAAAACAAAACAACTCCAAATTCAGCCATTTCCACTTACTAAAGAGGGCTTCAAAGAACTATACAAGTAACTTTAGCACCATCATTCAAACTCCAGGGAAAGTGTTTGGGTTGTCTTTCTGGAACAGTCCAAAGACTTCCAATTGCTTTTTCTCATCTCCACATGCACTACTGATGAATGAAGCTGGATACTGAAGAGTTTGCAGTATCCAACCTGGACGCCTTATCTGTCCTCCAGCAGGCAGGCTGGCAATGGCCCTTTGTATCCCTTTCTTCCAAAACCCATTGAGATTAAGCCAAGAAGGAGGTTAGGATTTCTCTAGCAGTTAAGAGAAAGTTTATCTGGAGAGCTTGCAGGTTTTGGAAGCCTTTAGCAACCTGCAGAAGTCTCTACTTTTAGTGACAAATATCAGATCATGGAAATGGCTTTGGAGCAGAGTCCCTATCTGTGCAGCTGTGGGCACCAACACCCCTCTGAGAGCTCAATTCACTGGGCTTGCTTACAAACACAACCATGAGTTGCTAATCTAAGCTGTCCCACATCCATGCCTCTAAATACACAGGCACTCAACACTCCCATCCCCCACTCCCAGCCCAAAACACATCATCATTGAGAAAAGACCTCGCTCCCCACTAGCCTGGAAGTCTTGGAGGCAGCCCACCCCTTTGTCTAGATCCTAATGTCCAGCACTGCTTTTCTGTTTTCAAGAGCATTCAGCCTTCTTTAAAAATAGCCTTGCCACCTGCTGGTGTAGCTCAGTGGATTGAGCATGGGCTACAAACCCAAGAGTAGCTGGTTCAATTTCCAGTCAGGGAATAGGCCTGGGTTGTGGGTCAGGTCCCCATGGGGGCAACTTGAGAGGCAACCACATATTGATGTTTCTCTCCCTCTGTTTCTCCCTCCCTTCCCCTCTCTCTAAAAATAAATAAATAAAATCTTAAAAAAAAAAAAAGCTTTCCTAATAGTTACATAAAAACCCACACACATCTGCTCAAGGGTTTTCCCCCTACCTCCTGAATCAACACAGAGAGGAATTGGGTATGGTTTCCTGTCTAAAACTTGCTTTAGGCTGTATACCACATGCAACATTAGTCCAATCTCCCAACATTACTTTTACTTATTTGAAAATGTTCTGTTCTTCACTCTTTTTTAAAAAAGATTTTATTTATTTGTTTGTTTATTTATTTATTTTTAAGAGAGGGGAAGGGAGAGAGAAAGAGAGAGAATAACATCAATGTGTGGTTACCCCGCATGTGGCCCCCACTGGGGACCTGGTCTGCAACCTAGGCATGTGCTCTGACTGAGAATCGAACCTGCGATGCTTTGGTTCGCAGCCCGTGCTCAATCCACTGAGCTATGCCAGCCAGGGCTGTTCTCCACTCTTTATAAAATAGGTTAGCATCAAAAGATTGAAAAAAAAAAAAGGTCATTGGAAAGTTAGGCTTCAAAAGGTTAAAAACTTCTGTATGGCAAAAGGAATCAGAGACAGACAAGCAGCAGATTGGCAGAAAATACAGTTGACCTTAACACAGGACTGAAACTTGCAGGCTTTGGAATGCTTCAGTGGACCCATGTAGTTCAAACCGGTGTTGTTCACAGGTCAACTATATTTTTATAGGTGGATTTTCGACTGCACGGGAGATTAGCACCCCGATCCCCAAGTTGTTCAAGGGTCAAACTGCTACCTATTACAGTACTTAGACTAGTGGTTCTCACCCTAGGTGATTCTGTCCCTAGGGAACACTGGGCAATGAATCATGACTGGAGGGGCAGGAGCAGGGTAGGGGGTGTATGTGTCTGTGCCATTCCACAAGGCACAGGACAGCCCCTACCACCAAGAACTATCTAACTCTAAAATGTCAATACTGCCAAGGTTGAGAAAACTCCATTCAGAGCAGGCACAAATTAATAAGAAAAGAAGGACATATCACTAACGGAGAAGTGGGCAAAGGTATGAGCTGGGGAAACCATGGAAAGAAGCTCAAGTTCACAAATAATGAAGGAAATGTGAAATGAAAAGAGATGCTACTTTCTGCCTGTCAAATAGAATACATCCAGAGTAAAGATAAGGGGGAAATGCCCTTATATATCAGTGACACAAGTGTGACATGGTACCATCTTTTAAAGGGATAATTTGGTAGTGCCAGGATTTTTTATGTGAATGCTACTATAGGAATCTGTTCTACAAAAATAAACATGTACAGGAAACATACAAGAAACACAGGACCCCCTGGATGGTAAAAGTGAAATATTGACTATAAACTAAATATGCATTAATGGCGAATGGTTAGATAAATACCAATTTTCAGTAGAAAGCATGGGACCACCAACATTAATAGGTTTAATCATGAAAAACCCCACAAACCTGTTACATTGTCTATGGTCAGAAGACTTTGAGATCATTAGCTCAAAAGCAAACAAAAACATCTGCTGAAGCCTGAACCAAAGTGGAAGGGTAAACTCTGAGAAATTAAAATGCACTTTGCTCTAAATGGGATTCTAACCTTTTTTCTTCCTCTTTCTTTCCTTTTTTAAAAATATATTTTATTGATTATGCTTTTACAGTTGTCCCATTCCCCTCCTTTATTCCCCTCCACCCGGCACAGCCCTTCCCACCCACATTCCCCCCCTTTAGTTCATGTCCATGGGTCATACATATAAGTTCTTTGGCTTCTACATTTCCTATACTATTTTTAACCTTCCCCTGTCTATTTTCTACCTACCATTTATACTACTAATTCTCTGTACCTTTTCCCCCATCTCCCCCTCTCACCCCCCTGCTGATAACCATTTAAAAATGGCAAAAGATGTGAACAAACACTGCAACAAAGAAGATATATGGATGGCAAATAAATACATGAAAAGATGCTCAACATTGTTGCTTATTAGGGAAATGTAAATCAAAACCACTGAGATAGGAGAGACCACTCTCCATCTCTAATGAGAATCAAGATACCACTACCCATTTATAAAGGCTACAACAAAACAAAGCAAGCCACACCTGAAACTAATATAATATTTATTGTATGTCAACAAATATTGTTGTATGTTGTATGTTGTTGTATGTTGTATGTACACATACACACACAGGCAAGCAAACAACAAAACAGACAGTATCAAGTTCTGGTGAGGATGTGGAGAAACTAGCTCATACATTGCCAGCAAAAGGTAAAAATGTTAGTCACTTTGGAAAGCAGACTGGGAGTTTCTTATAGTTAAATGTTCACTTAACATATGAGCCAAAGCTATTCCTAGTCTTCATAAAAGAGAAATGAAAGCCAAGTTCATATAAAAACCTATATGCAAATGTATACAGCAGCCTTATTCACAATCACCAAAAGCTGGAACCCAAATGTCCTTTAAGCTCTTAGTGGATAAACTATAGCACACCATACAATGGCCTACTACACAGCAATAAGAAGGTATTACTGATTCACACAACTTGTATGCATCTCAAAAACATTTTGCAGAGTGGAAGAAACTAGACCCTGCATGATCCCATTCTGGAAAAGGCAAAACCAGAGGGCTAGAGCAGTGGCTACCAGAGGCAGGAAGCAGGGGAAGCACTGAGGAAACTTCATATTTTGCCATGTATCATGTGCACCCATGTTTTTGGTCCAAACTTTCAGGAAAAAAATCTTTTGGTTTAATTTTTTAATATGATTTAAAAACTTCAAGAAAACCAATGATCATATTCCAGGATATTATTTTACATACGGATGTCTCTATTGCTTTCTAGAATTATACTTTTATTTATTTTTTAAAGATTTTATTTATTTTTAACTTATTTATCTTATTTAATCTTATTTATTTTTAAAGTAAGAGTTTATTTATTTATTTATTTATTTAAAATTTATTTAAAAAATAACCTGGCTGGTGTAGCTCAGTGGATTGAGTGCAGGCTGGGAACCAAAGTGTCCCAGGTTCGATTCCCAGCCAGGGTACATTCCTGGGTTGCAGGCCATAACCCCCAGCAACCGCACATTGATGTTTCTCTCTCTCTCTCTCTCTCTCTCTCTCTTTCTCCCTCCCTTCCCTCTCTAAAAATAAATAAACAAAATCTTTAAAAAAATTATTTAAAAAATAAATAAGGGAGGGGAAGGGAGGGAGAAAGAGAGGGAGAGAAACATCAATGTGTGGTTGCCTCTTACGCACCCCCCACTGGGGATCCAGCTGCAACCCAGCCACATGCGGCTGAACTGGTGACCCTTTGATTCACAGGCTGGCACTCAACTACTGAGCCACACCCACAGTGGGCTAGAGTTACACTATTAACACATAACCTAAACAAAAGAATTAAAAACATATAATGTGCATCCCAATTTCCCCTGAAAAGAATTGGGAAAAATGTGCACATTATACATGGCAAAACATGGAAGTATTTTCAATCCATGGCTGGGAATCCATGTATGTGAAGGACCCACTTTAGTTACACAAGATTTGACTATGTGAGTGCTTGGAACTTCTGACCCCCTCACTGTTCAAGGGTCAATTGTATTTTTGTTTCTTGGGTGATGGAACTTTCCAAGATCTTGATCACAGTGGTAGTCACTTGACTCTGCTTTTGTCAAAACTCAAAGAACTCTACACCAAAGGGAGTGAATTAAAAAATAAAATTTCAAAGGTTTAAAAAGTTCATCTTCTGCTTTGCAGCCCTGCTTCCCAGAATGCTGGTTCCTCCTGATGCCCAGTCGGGGCTGAGCAGTGCCCCCACCCTCTCAGGCCCAGTTTTTGGTCAGCTGGTAAGGGAGAAACCAACACTCCAACAGCAGAGTTTCTTGGCACTTTGCAGCCATTCTACCCTGTTCTCTGCCTCCCTTCCTCTGGCCTGTTCCAAACCAGCTACTGTCCCCACAATCTCCAACCACCATAGGGCCTTCATTTCTACCTGACAATCAATGTCTTCCAAGTTATGGCCACCTCTGGCTGTCTCAGCTCAACTGGCCCTGTCTCTTCTTACTCAGTGTGTCTCTCTAGGAAGATGGTCCAGAAGAGCCTGGAGGACAAGTCAATACATTCAGCCCCTTAAAGCCAGCTCCTCCCTTCCATGGTGTAACCACCTACTGTGGCTCAGAGGTTACATTGCTTTATTTGTGGCCAGGCATCACACTGTTAATAAGTGGCAGGACCAGGCCTCAAGCTGTCACTACACAGCAAGGATGAAACACAAGGCCCATCATCATCTAGGGGCTGGTCTGCTGCTCCAGTCCTGATGCCCCTCACTAACTTCTCCTCCAGCATACCACAGACCTTCATGCCCCCATGCCCGTCACAGCTGCTCCCTTTGCAGGATTGCCCGCCTCTCCATCGTCTCCTCATTTATCTTTAAGAAGGCCACCAGGGCAAAAGGTTGCTCTTGTTCTCAGTGCCCACACACCATTGGTATAAACCTTTATCCCTGCATGAATCACTCTGACTGTATTTTTCCTCCCACATCAATGGTGAGAGCCTTGAGGGCCAGGGCCACTTCACTGTCACCTAAGGATCGCCAAGCAAACCCAGGATACCTAGTAAACTATAGGTGTATCATGCAGACACACACAGTAGCAGAGGGGGTACAGACACTGGGTCTCAAACTCATTCAAGACTCATGCGTCATGCTGGCTGCTGTGGCTCAGTGGATTGAGCATCAGCCTACAAACCCAAAGGTCACTGGTTCA
Source organism: Phyllostomus hastatus (assembly GCF_019186645.2). NCBI lineage: Eukaryota > Metazoa > Chordata > Mammalia > Chiroptera > Phyllostomidae > Phyllostomus > Phyllostomus hastatus. Next base: position 712,841 of record NW_025333962.1, on the reverse strand, counting down.
ATTCCTGGTCAGGGCACATGCCTGGGTTGTGGGCTAGGTCCCTAGTTGGTGGTGTGCAAGAGGTAGCTAGTTTCTCTCTTTCTCCCTTCCTCCCCTCTCTCTAAAAATAAATAAATAAAATCTTAAAAAAAAAAAAAAGGAATCGTGTGTATTTGGTGCATTCTTTTAAGCTAAAGAAGGACAACTGGAAATTGTCCTGACAGTTTATTAACAAACTCAGTATCTTTTTTAGGATCACCAATAAGTACTACCCCACCCCACAGAATCACTTAATTGCAGGAGTAAAAAGGGAAATTTTGAGCGTTATCAAAATGACTCCTGCTGATTTAAAAGAGATTCCAGTAAATGGATGCATCATGGAGAAGACCTGTTTGGATGACCTTAGGGTTTTCAGCCCCATCACACTATTTTAAACAATCCTGGTTGTTTGCAGGACATTGGTAATGTTCACATCAGTAGTACAGTGCACCTACTGAAAGGTAAGGGAGATGTGTATAGAAATGACATAAAACTATACATAGGTGGTATATACATAAAGCAGCAAGACTGGTTTCCACTGCACACCCCTTAGAATCTGTCTCGTTTTATTGTCACAGAGCAGACTTTTTAAACTACTTGAGCAAGAACAAAACTAGAACAATCAAATTTATCTTCAGGCTCAACCTTGACACTTCACACATATGTGGTGGGCTCAAGTATTCCAGATGTAAAAATCTGAGTTCTTCAGGGTAAAAGTCTTAGGAATGTAAGGTCTCTCAGGAAATACTCTGGTGCCAGAAAAAAGGCTGAATATAGCAACTGACCCAATTATGAGTGCTATGAGAGGTGAGGGCTCAAGTGGACAAAGTACATGCTTTCCTACTCACCCCTTCCCATAGCCTATGGAAAGGAGAGCCGTCTGCCTGGGGTGGCTCCAGCTAAGCCACAGCAATTCCACATCTGCCAAACTGAGACACCTGGGGAAGAAACGGATCAAGTGCAGCTCCAACCCTCAAGTTCAGACCATTACCAGGCCACCTCAGTACTGCAAAAGCCTCTTGAGAGTCCTTCTATCCTTGTCTCTTCCCTAGAAAAGCAATCTTCTAAGATCATCTCTCCCTTTTAAAAAAGATTTTATTTATTTTATTTTTTAGAGAGGAGACTGGGAGGGAGAAATAGAGGGAGGGAAACATCAATGTGTGGTTGCCTCTTGCACACCTCTGACCGGGGGCCTGGCCTTCAACCCAGGCATGTACCCTAGACTGGGAATCAAACTGGTGACCCCTTAATTTGCAGACTGGAACTCAACCACTGAGCCACACTAGCCAGGGCTAAGATCACCTCTTGATTGTGCCTAGAAACCCTTTATCACCAGCCCGGCATGATTTTCTAGATTTATCTCCAAGTTCACCTTCTGGCCCAAAGTGCTCCATGGGCCCAGAGATATGATGAGCTCCACAGCCCTGCTAAGAGTTCTAGCTTCTACTTGGCTGGTCAAACCCACTCCAGGACTCTTAAACAGAACTACAAAGCAACATGGTAAAGCAGGAAAATCCCACAGGCTTTGAAGCCTGGCAGATCTGAACTCTGATACTAACATAATACTAATCAGCTGCACTATTGTGGGCCCATCACTTCCTTTCCCAGAGCTCAGTTTCCGTATCTACAAAACGAAGATGTTACCACCTGCTTTGCAGCACCCATCAGTTCTGGGTAAACACCCACTTCACCACCTGCCTCCAGGTCCACAAAAGAATACTTCAACCCTTTTCCTTTGGGACCCTAGAAACAATCCAACCTTTGATGCCATTTCTAATGGGCATGGGTTCCAGGGAAGCCAGTGTGGTTCCACCAGCCAGGACTCACCATCACAACGTCCCAAAGCAAAAGATCTCATTCAGAGTTCCCTGCTCAGTCACACACATAACCTCAGACAAATCAGCTGGCCTCTTAATCTGTTCACCAGATATTCTTTCAGAAATTGCTGAAGTCCCGTCCCCTCACTCCTAATTTAGTAACAAAATAAAGGTGAATGTGTATGTCCCTGACCTACCTCCCTGTCTGCAGCTGCAAGCACCCTCATCTCCTCTCTTCTGGTCTTCAACCCCTCTTCAAACTTCCTCCTCCCCTGAATTACTTCACTTGGTTGCACACACACGTCCTCTAAGCCACTTCTCTCCATCCCTGTACCTAAGCAAACTCAGCATCTCCAAACCCAACTTGGTCTTTTCCCTCTAAATCATTCCTCTCCCTCTGTCTCCCTGTTTCTGTTCATGGTGACATCAGTTTTGCCATTGGGTTGTTCTGGACTATTCTCTTTCCTGTGACCCTTTCCTCTGGCATAAATGTCTATGACAGGCAGCTAGATCCACTCACTTCTGAGCTCCCTTCTAAACCTTCCTTCACCCAGCACAGATGGGAGTGCCAACCACATGCCAGGTACAGAGAGAGCAAGGCACATGACACAGAAGATAAAGAAGCAGTCCCCGTTCCAACCCTCAAGTTCAGGCCATTTACCAGACCACCTCTGTACTGCAAAAGCCTCTTGACCAGTCTGTCTACCCTTGTGTCTTCCCTAAAAAAGCAATCTTCCAAGATCACCTCTTGATTGTGCCTAGAAACCCTCTATCACTAGACCCCAGCATGTTTTTCTAGATTTATCTCCAAGTCCACCTTATGGCCCTTGGCCTGCCCAAACTGGTCCACTCAGCCTTCTGGTCCTCCTTATGCCCTCCTCTCTTATTCACTCAGGCCACTTGCTGCACCTGGAAACTCCTGCCAATACCTCTCTGATCACAGTGACCAGTCTGGACACCAGTGCTGTCATCAAAACCAAGCAATGAACAGCCATTTCTTTCCATACTCTCAGTGCTGTCATGAGCTCCAGCTTCGACCCTGTGTTGTTGGATCTCACACACCTGCGTCTTTTCTCCCCAGCTCAGGTTGAAGTGCCTTCAGGAGGCAATTTCTTTCACTTCTCCCTGTTCCCTGTGACAATGGACAAGTAGTTATGTTTCTTATTTTCAGGCTATAAAAATGCCATCATGAACTCACCCTATGCACATGGAGGCTTTAGGTTGAGTGGAGGTGGACAATGATCATATAAGCGAGTACCCCCAACATGGAGGGACACAGACGCTGCTTTCTGCCACCTTCCCACTCACTGTCTGTATACCTACACACACACACTCTATTTGAGTGATGCGCTTTCCAGTTTATACCCACATACTAAACTGCTCCTTCTCTCAACGTTTCTGTTTTCCCTAGTGACCAACCAATGTTCACCTACCGGCCATGCAGGCAGAGACCCAGAATCATTCATCTCTTGTTCATGTCCCACATCTAAATACCCACTGAGTCCTGTGTCTTTTAGCTCCTAACTGCATCTCAAACCCATCCCCTCTTGTTCCCTATCACTACAGTCCACAATCATATTCCTGATTTATCTAAAGAAACCACCTCCTAACTGGTTTACTAACCTTCATCATTACCCTCCTCCAACTCTTCCTCCTGTGTAGAGATCTGACCCCTTCACTTTGTGGGCTAAATCTACCTAATAGCCACCCTGGTTTGGCCTATCTGACAATGCCCACACCCTCTGCACACCAGCTACATGAGTTCTTTAGCCACTACTCACTTCATCTTTCTTGCCCCTGAATTACCAGACCCCATGTTGTTCCACAAACAAATCTAAATGTTTTCACCTCTGTATCTTTGCCAGTGCTGTTCCTGCATTCTGCAAAGACCCTCCCCAGGGTCTTTAGCTGGATTAACTCCTCCCAGCACACATGCTCACCTCCTTCAAGGAGCACTCTGTGATTTGTTAGTGTTCTGATTTTCAGTGCTTACACATCAACTACCTACAACCATCAATGCACTCACCAGAGTGGGTCAAAATGATTTACGCAGATGATATAATCACCGGTGCTTACCCAGAGCCTCACTCAGGACCTAGGACACAGCAGTGAAACAGGGAGAGTTGCTTAAAGGAGGGAAGCAAAACGGAATTCCCTTCCCAGGCTGGTTTTCTCTTCTTTCCCCGACCCAAAGCCTCAGGTCGACCTGGCTGTTTCACCACTGCCACCTAGAGGCGAAGAGAGCAACTGCACTTATATCACCTTTCAGCATTTAATTTGATTCAATAAATTGAATTATTCTGGTTTGACAGTCAGAGGCTTCAGATGGTGAATGAACTCTGGTATGGGCCACAGAGTGAGAGGGAGAGATCTCCAGGTGGAGGAGAACAGCAATTCAGGTAGTGGGGACAACAGGCAGAGAGAGGATTGGAGTTTGTACAGGTGAAATAAAAAAGGAAGGGTTAGAATGTGCAAGGTCCCAGCCAGTGTGGCTCAGTTGGTTGGAGCGTCATCCCGTAAGAGAAAGGTTGTGGGCTGGGTCCCTGGTCTGGGTGCATATAATCCCTGGTCTGGGCAAGTACAAGAGGCAACCAATTGATGCTTCTCACTTGCATCGATGTTTCTCTCTCCCTTCTTCTATCTCTAAAAGGCAATGGAAAAAAAAAATGTGTAAGACCTGGCCCAAACTTTAGCTTTTAAGCCACCTGAAGAGATTTTTAAAATTAAGTTGTTTTTTTGCTGCCCAGAGACTTTTAATCAGAAGTGACAGACAGTCAGATTTGTGTTTATGACAATTCTTGCTGGAAGAGTGGAGAAAGGATAAAAATGGGAGGTAGGGAATGACAGAAGCAACCAAGCAAGCATCAGGAAGATGCTATTTTCATTATTCTCCCCTTGCTGCCCTATGACTTTGGATTCAACACATCCAAACTGAAATTCTGCCCCCTCAAAACCAGTGTTTCAACATAAACACTATTTATGTCCACATTTTGAGATGTTCATGTATTTTGGCCTCTTTGTGGATGTTGAAGTTGCAGAGTTTTATAACAGATCCCAGCACAGGGCTCTGTACACCGAGATGCTCAATGACAACTGAATGGAATTCCTGTGTGGGTCTCCTGGACCCTTGTGATTATAAGAGCAGTAAAACTCTGTGATTAAGAGTAATAAGGACTCTGAGCCAGAGGACCTGAGTTCAAATCCTGCCTTGGCCACTTTACAGCGTGAGGCTGGTTATATCAAATGATCCATTCATGCCTCAAGTTTTTTTTTTGTCCCTAAAACAAACACTGTAACAGCACCTCCCTCAAGGGCTGGAGATGAATGTCTGTGAAGTGTCAAACATAAAATAAATTCTCACTAAAAACTGCCAATGCTTTATAATATCATTTATTCAGTGCCTGCTACTCACAGTCCATGCACAATGCTAGGGGCTTCCCACACCCTTAAATCTTTACAGCAATGTTCTTATCAATCCTATTTTACAGATAAGAAAACTAAGTCCCCCACAGATGAGTTTGTTGAAGGTCTTGGGAGCCTTAGATCTTAAGGTGTCAGAGATGGGGCTGGAGGAAACTTTAGTGGAGGATTATTTAGTCCAGTGGTCGTTCTTGCACGTGAGTGAATGCAAGAGTGTGTGTGTCTGTGAGAGAGACAGAGATTTTTGGCAATGTGAAGACTTTTCTGATCTTCACAAGGAATGGGGGAGGCAGGGACACTGCTGGCATCAAGTGGGTAGAGGTCAGGAATGCTATTCAACATTTGACAATGCCCAGGGCAGCTGAAACCAAGAATGACCAGACCCAAAATGTTAGCAGTGCCAAGGTGAGAACCTCTTCTCCAGAGTAATCATCCTCTCCATCTTCCCACTTCCGGAGCACTGGCCATCTGGATTCCACACAGACATTTTGGGTAAGGGGGCTCTATCCCTCCAGCGGCAGCGCAAGCAAAGTTCTTTCCCACCTGCTGGGCACCCAGTAGGTTTTAAACCCTGCACTTTTTAATGAGTCTAGGAGCAGAGGTCTCCAGAAGGAAAGGAAGAGTATCCATCCTCCATTGTTCAACTGCCTGCAGTTTGTCTTTTCAGCGCGCGCGCGCGCGCGCGCACACACACACACACAATTTTATAAATCCAAATGTCCCCCGCCCCCAAAACAGCTTTGTGAGAGATGGCGTTAAAAAATTATATATTTTTCTAGGACTCGCATATATACTGAAGGGTTTGCACACTTCTCAAAGGACCTCAGATCAACCGCGGTCTTCTGACAACGACCACAAAAGAATCTGCAGGATTTCCAGCGGACGGAGGCCCTGGGCTGTGACCTCTGCGCTTAAGGCGCGCACCCCACTACCTCGTCTCTGGCTTCGCTCTCCTGCCTCCGGATTCTCGGCTTCCTAAGACTACGCAGGCTCGGATCGTGGAGCTCGGTCGGCAGGCGCGTGCCCACGCCGTGTCCCCCTCGCCCGCTCCTCGCGGCGGCTGAGGAATCCGGCCCGGGCCTGTCGCTGGCGCCCTCACCGGCCAGCTCCCGCCCTCCCGCCCTGGCCGAGCGCATCCCCTCCAGGCCAGGCGCAGCCTGGGCCTCAGCCGGTGCAGGCCTGCGGACGCCCGCGGCCCGGGCAAGCGAGCTCTGGCCTGCCTGCGGCCTACCCAGTCCAGCACCACCAAAGGCCTCTGCCTCACCTGGACGCGGGCGGGCGGGCCCGGGGCTGCTCCGAGGCGGGCGAGCGGCGGCGGCGCGGTGCTAACGGCTCCGCTCGGCCTCGGTAGCCGTGGCGGCGGCAGCAGCTACTGCGACGGAGGCGGTGGCGGTGGCGGCGGCAGCTCCTCCTCGGCGCGCACGACCCGCTCCGGCCCCCGGCCCGGACACGCCCACCTGGGCACGTGCACCCATTGGCCAGCAATTGCCAAGATGCGCTTCTCATTGGCTGATGTGGCTGTCGCGGCTCCTTGCGCGCGGTGGAGGCGGGACTTCCGTTCGGCGCTGCCTGGGAAGGGCTCGAAGGCCGGCGAGATCCGAGCGGCCGGCGATGGCCGCGGAGGGGTCCAGGACGGGTTCGGCTCTCGGGGGCCGACTGAATTCGGTGATGTAAGAGCCACTCACGTTGTCGAGAGCGCGCTATGTGCCCGCCCAAGCCTGTCCTGCTGCCGCCGTCACCGCCGTGCAAGGTAGGAGCCATCGGCGCGCCTGGACTATGGGATCAGAACCTAGGTTCGAATCCCGGCCCCAACTTTTCTGCACTACAGGGGGTTTGACAGAGGCTGACCACCTCGTTCGGCCTCAGTATCCTTATCTGATGTGGCGAGGAGGCAAGATATAGGACGTGGTCAGCGTTCCAGCCGTGCTGACTCTTAGAGCTCTTGGGTTCCCAGAAGCTCAACCTAACACTCATTCATTAAAATGTTATTAAGCATCTGCCTGGTTGGTGTGGCTCAATGAATTGAGTGCTGGCCTGCGAACCAAAGGGTCACAGGTTCGATTCCCAGTTAGGGCACATGCGTGGGTTGTGGCCCAAGTCCCCAATAGGGGACAAGTGAAAGGCAACCACACAGTGATATTTCTTTCCCTCTCTTTCCCTGCCCCGTCCCCTCTCTCTAAAAATAAATAAATAAAACTTTTAAAAAATGTTATTAAGCATCTACTTTGTGCCAGACACTGCATGTTCAGTGAACAGACAAAAATAGCTGCCCTTATTACCGAACTCATGTTCTAGACCATTGCTGTCCTGTAAAAATAAATGTAAGTGAGCCACAAATGTTGGCTACCTGCATAATTTAAAATTTCGAGTAGGCACATTAAAGGAAAAAGTAAAAAGAAAAAGAAGGCTTTAATTTTAACAATGGGTTTTATTTAAACAATGCATGTTCAAAACGTTATTTTAACAAGTAATCAATATAAGGTTATGAGATCCTTCACATTTTTTTTCTTCACCCGTTTTTGAACACTCACAGCCCATCTGAAGTTGGATTGGCTACTGCACTGGATTGTGCAGTGCTAGACAGGGAGGCAGAAAAGAAATCAAAGGGATTCCATATCAGGTGGTGGAAAGTGGTAAAAAGAAAAGTAAATTGAGGAAAAGGCAGGGGGAATGTAGGAGTAGCAACTTGAAACACACTGGTCAGCAAGGTTGAAAAGATGGCATCTGCAGAGGGCTGGAAGGAGCTGAGAAGACTGAACAAAGAGTTATGCCATTCATTGTTGAGTGCAGTGTTGGTTCAATAGAACTTTCTGTGATGATGGGCATGTGTTTTATCTGCATTAATTTAGTAGCTACTAGCTCCATGTAGCTTTGGGGCACTTGACCTGTGACTATTGCCACTAAAGAACTGAATTTTCAATATATTTAATTTTTACTTAATTGAAATTTAAATAGTCACAATAGGGCCAGTGGCTTCTATAACAGATGACATAGATTTAGGAGAATGGTAGCAAGTGCTCTGAATTGAGCCTGTACCACGTGCTTAATGCTTGATGCAGGTTCTGCTATGTAATTTTTGAAATATTTCTATGAGAAGGCAGCAATGATCATTGTTACCATGAAGAATGAAGTCCTTCATTCACAGATGTATACTTTATTGTTATCATTAATAGGCTATTTTTAGGACAATTTTAGATTTACAAAAATATTGCAAAGAAGGTGCAGAGTTATCATTTTCCTCACATCAGTTTCCCCTATTATTGCATCTTTATTAGTATGATACATTTTTAAAAGATTTTATTTATTTTTAGAGAGAGGGGAAAGAAGGGAGAAAGAAACAGAAACATCAATGTGTGGCTGCCTCTCGCATGCCCTCTGCTGGGAATCCGGCCTGCAACCCCGGCATGTGCCCTGATGGTAATCAAACCAGTGACCCTTTGGTTCACAGACTGGCACTCAATCCACTGAGCCACACAAGCCAACGCTACTATGATACATTTGTTATAATTAATGAACCAATATTGATACGTTATTATTAACCAAAGTTCATATTTAATTTAATTTCCCTAATATACTTTTTCTCTTCCAGAATCCCATCCAAGATACCATATTACATTTGGTTGTCTGTACCACCTCCCATCTTTGTTTTTTTTTTTTAAATATAATTGACATATAACATTGGATTAGTTTTAGTTGTGCAACATAATAATTTTATATATGTATATATTGCAAGATAATCACCACAAAAAGTTTAATTAACATCAATCACCACAACTAGTTACAAAGTTTTTGTTCTTGTAATAAGAACTTTTAAGGTTTATTCCCTGACTTGTCCTGTCTCTTTAGGCCATTCTTGGCTGTGGCAAATTCTCAGACTTTCTGTGTTTTTGATGACCTTGGCAGGATTTTTCTTGAAGATTTTATTTATTCATTTTTAGAGAGAGGAAAATGGAGGGAGAAAAAGAGGGAGAGAGACTTCTGGTCAAGATAGAGGTATAGGTAAACATGGCTCACCTCCTTGCACAACCACAGCAAAAATTACAACTAGACCATAAAACAAATATCACCTAGAATCATCAGAAAATTGAGCTGTATGGAAGTCTGACAACCAAGGAATTGAAGAACTCACATTCATGCACACAGGTAGGAGGGGCAGAGATGCAGAAGGAGAGGTCCCACACCCACATGTGCTGAATAAAAATTGGAAGGGATACATTAGGAGCAAAGGATCCCAACCCCACACCAGCCCACCCAGCCCAGGGTTACAGTGCCAGGAAGATAAGTCCCTGTAACTTCTGGTTGTAAAATTGTGAGGGTTGGGGCAGTGGAAGTAACTGCAGGATTCTCAGGAGTCTCCTCTTAAAAGCAGCGGTCCCTAACCTTTTTGGAACCACGGACTGGTTTTGTGGAACACAATTTTTCCATAGACTGGGGTAGGGGTGATGTTTCAGGATGATTCAAGCACATTACATTCAAGCTGCCCCCTTCTGTGAGGCTGGTTCCTAACAGGCACTGACAGGTACCAGGTGGTAGCCTAGGGGCTGGGGACCCCTGTCTTAAAGCAACTACAGTGGACTTAAGACTTATGCAGATTCACTCCCTCTGGGCTCCAGGATTGGAGCAGCAGCTGGAAGGGCACCAGTGGCATATGGGGAGAAATTGAAGTGTCCGGCATCAGGGTGAATGCTGGGAGACAACTTCCCAGAGGCCAGGCAGTGGCATTGTCTCCTTTCTGAGCCCTCCCCCACAGAGCCCAGAAGGGCCACACCATACCAAGACTCCATCAGCCTGGTTCATATGGGTTGCCCTGCCCTGGAATTACCTATGGCTCCACCCCACCCCACTCATCTTACCTGTGCTATTTCTACAATATGCCACACTACTAAGACAGGGAGTCAAAGTAACTGTACCTAATACACAGAAACAAACATAGGATGGCTGCCAAATTGAGGACACAAAGATATATAGCCTAAATGAAAGTACGGAACAAAACTCCACAAAAAAAAATAAAATTAAGATAAACAACCTATCAGATGCAGAGTTCAAAACACTAGTTATTAGGATGCCTAAGGAACTCAATGGGTACTTCAACAGCATAGAAAAGACCCAGGCAAAAATGAAGTTTACACTAAGTGAAATTAAAAAAATGTACAGGAAACCAACAATGGTGTGGATGAAGCCTCAAATCAAATCAATGATTTGGAACATAAGAAAGAAATATTAAATCTCAACAACAAGAAGAAAAAAGAATTAAAAAAAAAAAAACAAGGATAGGTGAAGGAGCCTCTGGGACAACTTCAAATGTACCAATATTTGAGTGATAGGAGTGCCAGAAAGAGAAAAGAAAGAACAAGAAATTGAAAACTTATTTGAAAAAATAATGAAGGAAAACTTCCCTAATTTGGAGAAGGAAATAGACATACAAATCCAAGAAGCAGAGTCCCAAACAAGATGGACCAAAGAGGACCACACCAAGATACATAATTAAATGCCAAACATTAAAGATAAAGAGAATATTAAAAGCAGCAAGAGAAAAGCAGGAGTTTCCATAGGACTGTCAGCTGATTTCTCAAACCTTGCAGGCTAGAAGGGACTGAAAGAAGTATTCAAAATGAAGAGCAAGGATCTACAACTTAGATTATTCTATCCAGCAAAGCCATCATTTAGAATGGAAGGGCATATAATGTTCTTCCCAGACAAGGTAAAGCTAAAGGAGTTCATCATCACCAAACCATTATTACATGAAATGTTAAAGGAACTTATTTTTAAAAAAGGGTCAAAACTTTGAACATTAAAATGGCAATAAATTCACAACTATCAACGCCTGAATCTAGCTCCGACTGCTGGTCTCTCCTTGTGGCCGTGGTGTGAGAACAGAGAACTGCGGTGGCCAGAGTCATGGCAGGACAGGCATTTAAAGTTTCTGCCCTCTTTGACTGTATACTGGTTGAAAGGTGTGCTGCAGAAACTGTAACCAAAGGAGGCATTATGCTTTCAGAAAAATCTCAAGGAAAAGTATCGCAAGCAACTGTAGTAGCTGTTGGATTGGGCTCCAAAGGAAAGGGTGGAGAGATTCAACCAGTTCACTTGAAAGTTGGAGATAAAGTTCTTCTCCCAGAATATGGAGGAACCAGAGTAGTTCTAGATGACAAGGATTACTTCTTATTTAGAGATGGTGACATTCTTGGAAAGTATGTAGACTGAAATAAATCACTATTGAAATGGCATCATGTGCTGCAGTGCATTCCTTGGAAGTACTGAAATCTTCCATCATGTAAATAATTTCCATGTCTCTTTTATAATAAACTAATGATATCCAAAGTAATGACATCCAGTGTCTTTTTCCAAATAAAAATATATAAATAAATGGTAAAAAACCCACAATTGAATCTAAAAAACAAACTAAGCAAACAAGTGGAGCAGAAACAGAATTACAGATATGGAGGTCATTTGGAGGGCTATCAGCTGGGAGAGGGAAGGAGGGGAGTGGGGAAAAAGGTGCAGGGTTGGTAGGTACTGAATAGGCAAGGAGATATTAAGAACAGTATAGGAAATAGAGTAGCCAAAGACCTTATACACATGACCCATGGACATGGGCTAAAGTGGGGGAATGTGGGTGGGAGGGGGTTGCAGGGTGGAGGGGAGTGAAGGGGGAAATGGGACAACTGTAATACCATAATCAATAAAATATATATTTTAAAAATATTTACTTTTAGAGAGAGGGGAAGGGAGAGAGAAAGAAAGGGAAGGAGAGAGAAACATCAGTATGTGAGAGTTACATCAATTGATTGCCTCTCACACAACCCAAACTGGGGACCTGGCCCACAACCCAGACATGTGCCCTGACTGGGAATTGAACCAGTTATCATTCAGTTCTCAGGCCAGCACTCAATCCACTGAGCCACACCAGTGAGGGCAATAAAATACATTTTTTAAAAAAGTAAAGAGAGGAAAAGAGACAATGATGTGGGACAAAAACACTGGTCAGTTGCCTCTCACATGCCCTCAACCAGGGACCTGGCCTGAGACCCAGGCATGTACCCAAACCCGGCATCAAACTGGGACCTTTTGGTCCACGGGATGATGCCCATCCCACGAGCCAGCAAAACCAGTCAGGGCATGACCTTGGTTGTTCTGAGAACTGGTCAGACATTTTCTAGGACATTCCTCTTGGAATTTGTCTGATGTTTTACCCATGGTAAGACGGGATGGTGTGTTTAGGAAGGAAGATCACAGAGGTGAAGTGGTCGTCAATCACATCCCATCAAGGGTGCTGGCCATCAACATTGTCTATACCTATTGAAGTTAGCCTGGATCTCTTGCCAGCAGAGTATCTGTCAGATGTCCCCCACTGTAAACTCTCCCCACCCCCCAATTCCTTACTGTATACTTTGGAAGGAAGTTATTTTGTTCAGTCCACACTTGAAGAATGGAGAATCATATTCCCACTTTTTAAGGTTGGATACTTATGTAAATTATTTAGAATTACTCTGCATGGGAGAAATCTCAGAAAAGTGGTGCTGACTTTTGGCCAAGATGGAGGTGTAGGTAGATATGCCTTGCTTCCTCACACAATGAAGGACAACAACCAATTTAAAAAAAAAAATAGCCCTGCCTGATGTGGCTCAGTGGGTAAGTGCTGGCCTGTGAATCAAAGGATCACTGATTCCATTCCCAGTCTAGGGCACATGCCTGTGTTGTGGACCAGGTCTCCAGTAGTGTGTGTGCAAGAGACAAGCACACATTAATGTTTCCCTCTCTCTCTCCTTCCCCCTCTCTAAAAAATAAGTAAACTTTTTAAATATATATATTTTATTGATTATGTTATTACAGTTGTCCCATTTCCCCCTTCACTCCCCTCCACCCTGCAACCCCCTCCCACTTTATTCCCCCACTTTAGTTCATGTCCATGTGTCATAAGTTCTCTAGCTACTATATTTCCCATACTATTCTTACCCTCCCCCTGTCTATTTTCTATGTACCATCTATGCTACTTATTCTCTACCTTTTCCACCTCTCTCCTCCAATTGCCCTGTTTCTAACCCTCCCTGTGATCTTCATTTCTGTGGTTCTGTTCCTGTTCTAGTTGTTTGCTTAGCTTTTTGTTTTTGTTTTAGGTGTGGTTGTTAATGATTGTGAGTTTGCTGTCTTTTCACTGTACATGTTTTTTATCTTCTTTTTCTTAGATAAGTCCCTTTAATGTTTCATAGAATAAGGATTTGGTGGTGATGAACTCCTTAACTTGACCTTATTTGAGAAGCACTTTATCTGCCCTTCCATTCTAAATGAAAGTTTTGCTGGATAGAGCAATCTTGGATATAGGTCCTGGCCTTTCAAGACCTGGAATACTTCTTTTCAGCCCCTTCTTGCCTGAAAGATCTCTTTTTGAGAAATCAGCTAACAGTCTTAGGGCACTCTTTGTAGGTAACTGTCTCTTTTTCTCTTGCTGCTTTTAAGATTGTCTCCTTATCTGTGATCTTGGGTAATGTAATTATGATGTGCTTTGGTGTGTTCCTCCTTAAGTCCAACTTCTTTGGGACTCTCTGAGCTTCCTGGACTTCCTGGAAGTCTTTTCCTTTGCCAGAATGGGGAAGTTCTCCTTTATTATTTGTTCAAATAACTTTTCCACTTGTTGCTCCTCCTCTTCTTCTGGTACCCCTACAATTTGGATGTTGGAATGTTTACTAAAGATGTCCTGGAGGTTCCTAAGCCTCTCCTCATTTTTTTTGAATTTTTGTTTCTTCATTCTTTTCTGATTGCATATTTTTTTCTTCCTTCTGGTCCACTCCATTGATTTGAGTCCCAGTTTCCTTCCCATCACTATTGGTTCCCTGTACATTTTCCTTTATTGCACTTAGCGTAGCCTTCATTTTTTTCATCTAATTTGTGACCAAATTCAACCAATTTTGTGAGCATCCTGATCACCAGTGCTTTGAACTTTGCATCTGATAGGTTGGCTATCTGTTCGTCACTTAGTTGTATTTGTTTTGAAGCTTTGATCTGTTCTTTCATTTGGGCCATTTTTTTTTTTTTGCCTTGAACCGCCTGTTACGTAGTGAGGGGTAGAGCCTTAGGTGTCTACCAGGGCAGGGCAACCCAGTTGCTGGGTTGTGATGCTGTATGTGGGGCAGGGGTCCGAGAGGGAACAATGGTGCTTCCTCTACTCTCTGCTGGATTTCAGTCCCTTCTGCCACTTCCCCCAAGCAAACTGGGCCATTCTGGTGCTGATTCCCATGTGGGTGGGTTTGTGTACATTCTAGGACCCTGTGGGTCTCTCCAACGAACTCTCCTGTGAGACTGGGAGTTTCTCCCAGCACTTCAACCCCACAGGTGTTTTCAATTGGTGTTTTGAGGCTTTAGTTCCCCACACTGGCACCTGAGTTGCACGGTCTGTGTTGCTCCCCAGTTTCACCTGGTTTATCTGTACGCAAATGTGGGACCTTCCAGTCTGCCAGCCTCCTTGTGCGCCGTGCCCCTCCACAATCTGCCACCTTGCTGGGCCCGCCAGCTGCTGCCTTGTGCACCTAGAGTAGCCAGCCACTGCTTTGCCTCGATCCCTCTCTGTCCGGCTGCCCAACTCCTCCCCTCGTACCGGTCTGGATGAATATGTTGACTTTGACTGCTTGTTTGTCAGACTTCCATACAGTTCAATTTTCTGTCAGTACTGGTTGTTTTTTGTTTCTAAATTGTTGTTGTCCTTATTTTGGTTGTGTGTGGAGGTACAGTGTGTCTACCTATGCCTCCATCTTGGCCGGCAGTCCTAAGTAAAATCTTTAAAAAATGTAAAAATAAAAACAACCAGAACTGCCAGAAAATAGAAGTATACAGAAATCTGACAACCAAGGAGTTAAAGAAGAAACATTCATTCAGACAGGTAGGAGGGGTGGAGATGGGCAGCCAGGGTAGAGAGGATGTGAAGCAGTGGTGGGTGAAGCACTGCTTCACTGATTACGAGTGTAATCAGGATGCTCACAGAAATGATTTAATAAGGACACAAAATAGAGGAAGAAGCAAAGGCCATGCAAAGTGAAATAAAGAAAAATATACAGGGAACCAACAGGGAAGGGAAGGAAACCAGGACTCAAGTCAATGATTTGGAACAGAAGGAAGAAATAAACATTCAGCTGGAACAGAATGAAGAAATAAGAATTCAAAAAAATGAGGAGAGGCTTAGGAACCTCTGGGACAACTTTAAACGTTCCAACACTCAAATCATAGGGGTGCCAGAAGCAGAAAAGAAGGAACAAGAATTTGAAAGTTTATTTGAAAAAATAATGAAGGAAAACTTCCCCAACCTGGCAAAGGAAATAGACATGCAAGTCCAGGAAGCTCAGAGAGTCCCAAAGAAGCTGGACTCTAGGAGGAAGACTCCAAGACACATTGTAATTAAATTATCTGAGATTAAAGACATGGAGAGAATCTTAAAAGCAGCAAGAGAAAAGGAGACAGTTACCTACAAAGAGTGCCCATCAGATTGTCAGCTGATTTCTCAAAAGAGACCTTACAGGCAAGAAGAGGCTGGAAAGAAGTATTCCAAGTCATGAAAGGCAAGGACCTACATCTAAGAATACTCTATCCAGCAAAGCTATCATTTAGAATAGAAGGGCAGACTTCCGGTCAAGATGGAGGCATAGGTGGATGCACCATACCTCCATGCACAACCAGGATTGGAACAATAACAATTTAGGAACAGAATAACATCCAGGACTGACAGAAAATTGATCTGAATGAAAGTCGGACAACCAAGAAGTTGAAATGGACTCGTTCATCCAGACCGGTAGGAGGGGCAGAGACGAGCAGCCAGGTGAGGGTCTCAGAACAGAGAGCAGAGAGAGTTGGGCCTGTAAGGCATCCGGGGGTGCATAAGTTATCCAGGGCGCACAAGACCGCAGTGGGTGGACCCTGGGTGCACAAGCGGCAGCTGGCAGACCCCAGCCGAGGGGTGGCAACCGGCAAACCCAGTGAGGTGGCAATTGTAAAGCAAGGCAGTGCATGCAACCCAGGATCCCAGCTCTGGGAAATAGAGCCTCGGGACACTGATTGAGGACACCTGTGGGAGTTGAGGCACATGGAGAGACACCCAGCCTCACAGGAGAGGTCCTTGGAAGGTCCCATGGTGTTCACAAGCCCACCCACATGGGAATTGGCACCAGAGGGGCCCAATTTGCTTGGGGGAAGCAGCAGAGGGGACTGAGGTCCCATGGAGAATGGAGCAACCGCCATTGTTCCCTCTCGACCCCACCTCCACATACAACATCACAACCCAGCGACTGGGGAGCCAAGCCCTGGTGAACACCTAAGGCTCTGCCCCTCACCATAACAGGCACGACCAGACCCCGCCCCCCACCAAAAAGAGAGAGAGATGGCTCAAACAGAACAAATCAAAGCCCCAGAATCCATCCTTTTAAGCGACCGAGAGATAGCCAACCTATCAGATGCACAGTTCAAAACACTGGTGATCACGAAGCTCACAGAATTGGTTGATTTTGGTTGCAAATTAGATGAACAAATGCAGGCTACAATAAGAGAAATGAAGGAAAATGCACAGGGAACCAATAGTGATGGGAAGGAAACTGGGACTCAAAACAATAAGAGTGGATCAGAAGGAAGAAAGAAGCAACCAAACAGGAAAGAATGGAGAAATAAGAATTCAAAAAAATGAGGAGAGGCTTAGGAACCTCCAGTACATCTTTAAACATTCCAACATCCAAATTATAGGGGTACCAGAAGGAGAAGAGGAAGAGCAACAGATTGAAAACTTATTTGAACAAATAATAAAGGAGAACTTCTCCATTCTGGCAAAAGAAATAGACTTCCAGGAAGTCCAGGAAGCTCAGAGAGTCCCAAAGAAGTTGGACCCAAAGAGGAACGCACCAAGGCACATCATAATTACATTAGCCAAGGTAAAAATGAAGAAGAGAATCCTAGAAGCAGCAAGAGATAAGGGGTCAGTAACCTACAAAGGAGTTCCCATCAGACTGTCAGCTGATTCCTCAAAAGAGACCTTGCAGGCAAGAAGGGGCTGGAAAGAAGTATTCCAAGTCATGAAAGGCAAGGACCTACATCCCAGTTTGCTCTATCCAGTAAAGCTTTCATTTAGAATGGAAAGGCAGATAAAGTGCTTCTCAGATAAGGTCAAGTTCAAGGAGTTCATCATCACCCAGCCCTTATTTTATGAAATTTTAAAGGGACTTATCTAAGAAAAGAAGATAAAAAAAACATGTATAGTAAAATGACCTCAAACTCACAATTATTAACAACCACACCTAAAACAAAACCAAAAGAAACTAAGTAAACAACTAGAACAGGAACAGAACCACAGAAATGGAGATCACATGGAGGGTTAGCAACAGGGGAGTGGGAGTAGGAGAGAGGGGGAAAAGGTATAGAGAATACGTAGCATAGATTGTAGGTAGAAAATAGACGGGGAGGGTAAGAATAGTATGAGAAATGTAGAAGCTAAGGAACTTATAAGTAATACACATGGACATGAACTAAAGGGGGGAATGTGGGTGGGAGAGGGTATACAGGGTGGAGGGGAGTGAAGGGGGGAAATGGGACAACTGTAATAGCATAATCAATATAATATACTTAAAAAAAAGAATGGAAGGGCAGATGAAATGTTTCCCAGATAAGGTCAAGTTAGAGTTCCTTATCACCAAACCCTTATTCCATGAAATATTAAAGGGACTTATCTAAGAAAAAGAAGGTAAAAACTATAAACAGTAAAATGACAACAAATTCAGAACTATCAATAACTGAACCTAAAAGTAAAAAACAAACACAAACTAAGCAAACAACTAGAACAGGAATAGAATCACAGAAATGGAGATCACATGGGAGATTATTAGCAGGGAGGGGTAGGGGGAGAATAGGGGGAAAGGTACAGGGAATAAGAAGCAAAAGTGGTAGGTACAAAATAGATAGGGAGGTCAAGAATAGTATGGGAAATGGAGAAGCCAGAGAACTTAATAAGTATGAGCCACGGACATGAGCTATATCAGTATGGCCTCCTGGTATTTTATACTCTGGGTTTCAACCCAATACTACTTTATTCATTTTTTTATTGCTCAAATCTATCAGACTTAGTCCTTGGGATCTCTTCCAGGTGGCTCCCGTGGCCCTTTGACCCCCTCCCATCAGTGTTTTTGGCTTTTTTTCATTTTGTTTTCTTTGGAGCACTTCTTTACTCTCTGGTACTATAAGATGTACCAGGGTCATCTCATGTATTTCCTGCCCCAGTCCTAGAATCAGCCATTTTTATTAGCCTGGTTCCTTTTATTATAAAATGGTGTTAGAAACCAAGATGTGAGCACTAGGACTGCTTGTTGCTACAGGAACCAGTTTTCTTTTTAGCTCATCAATCCTTTATAATTGCCCACAATGCACCTAGTACAGGCACTCAGCCCTGGGGATACAGCAATAACCATGCCAGATGTGTCATCTGCCCTCACAGAAGTCACAGTCAACTTGTGGGAACTAGCTGAACAGCAGCTTTGACACTGACTGGCCCTTTTCAGCAAGTGTGTGCTGGTGCTGCTGTGGAGGACGGAATAAAGTAGGACCCAAAGATGTCCATGTCCTAATCCAGAACCTGTGACTATGTTACCTTACCTGGAGAAAGGGACTTTGCAGATTGGATTAAGTTAAGTATCTGGAGATGGAGAGATGATCCTGGATTACCTGTGTGAGATTCATGTCATCACAAGGGTTCTTATCAGAGGGAGGCAGGAGGGTTGGAGTCAGAGGAGGAGATGGGACAACAGCAGCAGAGGTCATAACATCATTGTTGGCTTTGACGGTGGAGGAAAGGGTCACCAGCCACAGGTTGCAGGCAGTATCTAGAAGCTGGAAAAGGCAAGGAAGCATTCTCTCCTAGAGCCTCCAGAAGGACCACAGTCCTGCCAACACCTTTTTCAAAAAATTGTTGTTCAAGTACAATTGTCTCCATTCCCCCCCGCCCCCCGCTCAACTCTCCTCCATCCCACCCACTCCCAAAAGGTTTTATTTATTTTTAGAGAGGGAGGGAGAAAGAGAAAGAGAGATCAATGTGTGGTTGCCTCTCACGCACCTCCTGCTAGTGACCTGGCCTACGACCCAGTCACATGCCCTGGCTGGGAATCGAACTGGCAACCATTTGGTTTGTAGGCTGGCACTCAATCCACTGAACTACACTGGCCAGGGCCCCGACACTTTGATTTTAGCCAGGTAGGTTACTTTCTGCCTTCTGACTTCCACAGTGATATGGTGGAAAGCCATGACATCTGAATCATTTACAGGGCTCCGTATGTGTGGGGGGTCATTTTGTGGACATACGAAATGGTTTTAAATCCCTAACAGCTGAGACATCAAAGCAGAATGCTCATTCCAGGACAGAAGCTGGGCAGGTCAAAACAAACTCAAAGAACCTTTTGACACTTGAGCTCTTTGGGGGCTCGACTTCAGTTGAATAACACCTCAAGTACCAAGTAGGCTAGTTGTATAGAAAAACCAAAAAGTTTTACTTCCTTTTCCTTAGGCAGCTGAGTTTATTTTCAGGTTAGCAACAGTTTGGAATTCACCTTCCTGATTAGTTCAGAACTGGAGGAACAACAATAGTGTCTCCTTTGGGGCATTGGTCACCTGTGGTTCCTGTTTCTGACCCAGACAGCCTGGCCCTGGAGGAGCACAGTGATGCAGGGCTTCCCTTCAGGAACTTCTGTGCTAATAACTTCCCAAGGGTCAGGGAAGTGTTGCTTATTTGCAAAAGGCAGGTGGCACTGCATCCTCAGGAACATGAGTAATGCAGGCACCAAGCAGAACATCTAACACACAAGGACTACTATCATATCAACAAGCCCATAAAGTTCTGTGGTTAATGCCCCAAAGAGTAGAAAGGGCTCCACTTCCTGTCTTAGAATCATGGCTGCTTGAACCCCGCCTTGTGAGATAACATGGGTCATGGAGCTCAGTGAGCTTGGCAAGTTTTATTTTTCAGAATTACCTTTCTGGATCTGACTCATTACCCTTGGATTCCAGTATCTTTCTGGCAAGAACGACAGTGGACACTTCATCTCCCGTAGAGTCCAAGGTTAGAACATGCCTCACTGCTCTGGTTCCCAGGGTCACAGAGTGGCCTGATTCCTCCTGTTGTCCCAGAGCAGTGTGAATGGGGACCACTTTCACTTCCAGGTGCTACCACCCTCCTCATTCCTGCCAGTGACTCATAGTGGCCAGTATGCCTTTGGTTTGCATTTTTAAGATTTCCTTTTTAATTCATCTGTTCTTTTTCACGTTATATGAGTTCTCTTTCTTGCTTTGTCTCTAAATATTTTATGTGTATTTGTTGGATTTGGGGGGTGCTTGTTAAAAAAATTTAAGCAGAAATTCAGTGGTTTCTGGTACAATATATTCACAAAGTTTTGCAAACATCACCACTATCTCATTCCACAACATTTTTATCACCCTAAAAGAAACTCCATGCTCCTAAGCAATCACTCACTAGCCCCTGGAAACTGCTAATCTGACTCCATGAATATGCTTCTTCTGACCACTTTATCTAAATGGGATCATACAATAGGTGGCCCTTTGTGTCTGGCTCCTTTCACTAAGCATAACTGAGCACTGTTTTCCCCAATTTTTCCTTCATAAATGAGATGGAGGCTTCACGCTTATCGGTCATTGGCAGGTGGTCAACTTGCTGTGACAATTCTCCAGCCTTGCTCCTGGTCCAGCATCCCCTGGGAAACAGGCCAGGAGCTCACAGATTTGCCAGCTTTCCCTGCAAGGTGCTTCCCACCTGCCCCCAATGTGCTGGGGCAGGACCACCGAGGATGGGTGTTCCTATTCCTAGTTTCTGACTGACGCTGGCAACCTCCACACTCCATGTATCACAAAACCCTCAAATCTTGCTTCCTGGACCAAAAATCCACAAGCACACCCAGTAGCATTACTCAGAGCCTCCAGGCACACTAAGCTCTGATCATGTGCAGCACGTTTCCCAAGATGAACAAACCAGGTGTTATCAGCCTATTAAAAGCTCAGTCAAGTTAATCAGAACCAAAGGAGCAAAGATAGAAGAGACACTTCACAGGAGGGTGAAGAAAGTCAACAAACGTCAGTGCCTACACTGAGTTGTCAAGGTGGGGCCACGGGCAGGGCCTAGTCAAGGTGAAGATTGTTGCAGTGCTGCCAAGGCCCCAACACCAGCTTTCCTCAGTAGGTTGGTGGTCATATTCATCCAAAAGACTGGAAGGTACTTACCAGCATATGAAAGGGCTCATTGTCTGCCCTTGCGGTTATACTGCTGAAAATTATCCTGTACTGCCCAGGGAAGGGCTGTCCGAAGGAGGATGTTTCTTACCATCTTTAATGAGGTACCCTTGGGTTGGCAACTATACAAATGCCCAGCAATGAAGCTGGCTTGGTGAATTGTCCACTCACTAGAAATGGCATTATAAGGTCCACAACCATACTGAGTAAGAGTAGCTCCTTGGACGGAGCTTTGTGGACACAGTTTAATCTTCATATTGAGCCTGTGAGTTGGGTACTATTAGCCCCATTTTACAGAAGAATCAAGTGGGCCTGAGGTTACATACTTAGAAGAGCTGCAGAAGGGGGCCAAGGGTCAGGACCAGTGAAGCCCAGAACTCATGCATAGAACCTTGATACTCATGTAAAGTGCTCATGATTTAGGGCAGAGCAAAGAATTAAACCTTACTTCTTCAGGGTCTTCCACCTATGGCTGGAAGGGTGGGTGGGGGAGCAGAGAAAGGGAAGGGGATGGGCCAGCACTGAGGAAGGGCCAGCCCTAAGGTCGATGTACAGGAGAAAGGACTAAGCAGGATGCAGATAAGAGGTGATGGGGGCCTGGGAGCGTGGACAGGCCATGAGAAAGGTTTGCATGAACCACTCAGAAGGAGAGTACATCCTGGTGGGAGTCATTTGTCTGTGGTGGCATCTGTGGGGTGTTATTTCCACTCCACCTAACCATGACCCAGTGGCTTAAGATGCATGAGTAGGAGGGGAGGAGACAGCCTCAGTAGTGCAGTTAAAGATGGCTTCAGAGGGGGGAGGTAGGGAAGGCATTGAGGCTATAGAGAAAAGGTTTGTTTTCATTTTTATTCCTTCCCTCATCCCTAAGATGTGCTGTCATCTTTCTCAGCTGCATCTGGGTGTGAGTTCACTAGTGATGCCATAACAAAACACTGGGTGGCCTATAAACAACAGAAATTTAGTCTCTCCCAGTTCTGGAGGTGAGAGGTCCAAGTTCAATGTGTCAGCAGGGTTGGTTCCTTCTGATGCCTCCTTCTTTGACCCATGGACGGCCGTCTTCTCCCTGTGTCCTCACATGGTTGTCCCTCTGTGAATGGCTGTGTCCTAATTTCCCCTTTTTATAAGGACACTAGTCCTGCTGGATCAGGGGCCTCCCTAATGACCTAATTTTAACTTGATCACCTCTTAAATGCCCAATTTCTAAATACAGTCACATTCTGAGGTCCTGGGGTTAGGACTTTGACATGAATTTACCCATGACACTGGAGAAACATGTCATTCTGCTACAGCCCACTGGGTATTGGCAGGCTTGGGCAGGGAAACTTAGATGACCCTTGTCACCCAAAGGCACCGCCTGGTATTCCACAGGTCAAAGGGCCAGGATTCTAAGGTTTGGACACCCCATTCTCTGACAAGTGAGACTGCCACTGGGTCCCAGCAGGAGGACAGTGCCATACATTAGGGGCTTGGGCTCGGTGAGGGGCTACATGGAAACACACAGTCTGCCCAGAGCAGCTACAAACTAACACACGGGCAGTGGAGGAGAAATTCAGGAGCCAGTGGTAGGTAGATAGGCCATCTCTCCAGAACAGCCCTTTTACCCCCAAGAGTAGGGTTTTTCCTGGAATCACCCCCAGGGAAGTCCCACTGGATACATGCTTGCCTTCCTCCTCCTCTCTGAGCAGTGCACCAGGGCTTCCTCTGCCCAGATCCCTGCTGCCCTCCTTCCCCAGCCAATGCCCCTGCCCCTTTCTCTAGAAATGCAGTTGTTCTGCTCTCACTGAGAGATGAGGCACACCCAGTATAGAGGCTGGTTCTCAGTTAGGCAGTCAGCCAGCATGAGCACTGCTCTCCCCAGTTGCAGTGAGTTCCTTATGGGGAGACATGAGTCCTATCCACTTTTTTATCCCCAGCACCAAACACAGGGCCTGTAGGGGTCAAAAGTTTGCTGACCAAATGAACAAGCAGCAGAACCTTCTTACAAGGGCCAATGGCAATAAGATACCAGTTGGGGTTTATCATGTCCAGACAGAGCCCCCCTGCTCCCTCCACCCCCATACACTGGGTCAGACCACCCACACTGGGGTCCCTTCCATGGTGGGTCAGATGGGCACCCCACTCCCATCCTGGCCCAAGGAGGATGCACCCAACTCCAGGGGCGTCACTAACAGGAACACTGTGGGGTGACAGCAACAGGGAGCTGGAAGGGAATGCCTAGCCTCAGTCACCCCTTTTTGCTGCCAGGGCCCCTGTTACCTGCTGCCCCATGAATGAAGTAGCTTGTTCCCCACCTGGTGACTCTGGTGACTGATACAGTCTCAACAGGTGTCGGCACACCATCTGCCATACTCACCTTCCCAGTGCAGGGACCCAGAGGCCAGAGAAGGCCAGGCTCAGGGTAGGCATGGAGGTGCAGAAACACTACTCTTAGATCCATCTTCCTGGGGCTCCAGGAACTTCTCTAGATAATTCCTAGAGAACTCCAGAGGTAGGAGCTGAGGGGTAGGGGTGACTTTTAGGTATCAACCTGGGGCCAGTGCAGGAGTTCAGGAGTGGGAGGTTGTAGGCAGGGGTGGGAGTAAGGCAAGAAGGGATCAGAGATGTTGGGTTTCTTGGAGTCGGGGAGACTTGAGAGCTGTTCTTGGCATTTATCCATTGCCAAAGGGGATGGGTGTGGAAACAGGCAAAAGAGGAAAATAGGTAGTAAGAGAAGAATGGTGATGAACATATTAACCATGTTTTTGTTTGTTTGTTTTTGCTTGAGAAAGAGCACACTTTATTGGGATTGGAGCACTGTACAACAGGCACCCCACACATCATGCTGAGAAAGGCCCACAATGCACAGGATGTGTTGCTAATGGGGATCAACTAGAACGAGGCTCCTCTGGGCAACTTCCCCAACCTGCTCCCTCCAAGGGGTCAGTCACTCCCAGCCATTTCATTGAAGGCAACTGTGGTTTACTAGAGATAGAGCCCCTCACGGGTGCCTTCTTTTTTTTATACAGAACATTTTCTTTAAATTCTTCGAAGTCTTCATTTGTTACTTTCATTCTCTATTTCTCAAAGCCATCAGACTGGCCTCTGTATGGATAGCCATGATATCAGTACCAGAGTAGTCATTATTAGCCATGATCAAGTTGTCCAGTATCATGTCATCAGCCAAAATCATTCTGCTTGTGTGGATCTGGAAGAGGCACTTCATGTCTTTTCATAGGGGAAGGGAGAGCTCAGTCTTCCTGATGGTGAGGCCAGGTTTGATAAGTGCCAGATCCAAAGTTTCCATTCAGTTTGTGGCCATGATAACTTTTATGTCTCTCCTTGAATCAAATCCATCCAACTATCCAACAGTTCTAACATTGTTCACTGAATTTTTCTCTTGCTACCAGAATTTGAGTCATACCTTTTTGTCCCAATGACATCAATTTCATCAATAAACACAGTGGGCCCTGGCTGACGTGGCTCAAAGGATTGAGTGCCAGCCTGTGAACCAAAATGTTACTGGTTCAGTTCCTGGACAGGGCACATGCCTGGGTTGGTGGTCAGGTTCCCAGTTGGGGTCGTGTGAGAGGCAACTGATCGATGTATCTCTCACATGTCGGATGTTTCTCTCCCTCTCTTTCTCCTTCCTTTCCCTTCTCTCTAAAAATAAATAAAGAAAATCTTCCAAAAAAAAAATAATAAACACAGTGGATGGTGCATGTTCCTCAGCAACTCAAAACAATTCCAGAATGCATTCAGGCTCATTGCCTCGGTACTTCTGAATAAGGTCAGAGCCAACCACTCTCAAGAAAGTGGCTGAGGTTTGGTTTGATACTGCTTTGGTTAGTAAGATTTTGTCTGTGCCAGGTGAACCATAGAGAAAGCCCATGTAGGGGGCTTTATACCCATCTCTCTATAGTATGTATGAGAGGGAGTTCCAGATTCCTTAATTTCCTGGGTTTTGTTGTCCAACACCCCAATGTCAGCATAGGTCTCCTGGGGGCCTTTTCCACCTTCATCATGGTGACCAAGGGATCCATTCACCTGTCAGCAGTCTGAGGCCGGCATGAACCTTATGGTTAAGCAGGGCAGAGCAGCCCAGTTTCAGTAGATCCTTGTCTACAAATGAAAGAAGCTGATGTATTGTTCTGAGCCCATCGATGTAGACACTATGGCATGTTGTCATCAATGATCTCTTCCAAGGCTTCTACCAACATCAGGGTCCCCCTCAGATTTTCCTCCTCTTGATTTTCTTCCAAATGCTTCATTTGTTCCTGAGTTCTAATGAATTCTTCTTCCATGAGAAGAAGAAATTAGTATTAGTATTTAATTCTAACTTCAGTAACTTCAACAGCACTGAGTGTGAGGTGTCACTAGTGGCAATTTGCTGGAAGCATCTGCCATAACAAAGCACTGATTATAAACAACAGAAATTTAGTCTCTCCCAGTTCTGGTGGTAAGAAGTCCAAGATGAAAGTGTCAGCAGGGTTGGTTCCTTCTGAGGCCTGGTCCCTTTGTTTTCTTCTTCTTTTTCCTCACTCTAGTTGGTATAGGAGGTTTATATTTCTTTTTCTTGTCCTTGTCATCTTTCTTGCTATGTTCAGGACCACTGCCACCACTCTGACTTTGACCCATCTTGACTCAGCTGCTCAATCACATTTTTTACTTTCAGTATTTTATGTTGCTTTAAAATCTTGGGGTTTTGCTGATCTGGGACAGACTGCCCCTCACAAGGCTAGCTAATTCCTAGAGAGAGCAAATGACTCTCCTGGGGGTGGGCTTTTCAAACAACCAATCCAGAGCTCACACTCCAGAACTCACACTCCAACCACCAGCTTCAATCCCTGGCTTCTTGACCAGGCTTTCACACTCCAGGAGACAATATGCTCCTGCCCTAATCACCCCAGGGCCAGGTACCAGGCAACTAGGAACAGCACCTTTGCCCCAGAGCCTGCAGAATTATTCACACTAGCCAATTCCAACTATGCTTACTCTAGCATAAAGTCAATTAAAAGTATCTAATTTGAGAAACCAAAAGAAAAAACAATGAAGAAAATGACAGAACCCGATACTCCTTTGGGATACTATCAAGCGTAAAGCATACATATAATGGAAGTCCCAGAGGATAAAAAGACAAAGAAAAAAACTATCTGAAAAAAAAAGATGGCTGAAAACTTCCCAAATAATATCAGTCATGTATCTATACATCCAAGAGGCTCAAACTCCAAGCAGGATAACTCAAAGACATCTACATCAAGAAACATAGGCCTTGGCCACGTAGCTCAGTTGTTTAGAATGTCATCCTGAAGCCAAGGTTTTGGGTTCAATCCCCAGTCAGGGCACATTCAAGAATCAACTAATGAAATAAGTGAAACAACAAATCAATGTTTATTTCTCTCTCTCCCCTCCCTCTTTCCCTTCCTTTCTCTAAAATCAATTAAAAAAGAAATATAATCAAACTGGAAGATAAAAATAAATCGAATCTTGAAAGCAGCAAGAGAGAAATGACTCATCACATACAAGGGATCTCCAATAAGATTAACAGCTGATTTCTCATCAGATAGCATGGAGGCCAGAAAATAGTGAATGATATTTAAACTGTTAAAAGAAAACAAAACACCTGTGAACCAAGAATTCTGTACCTGATAAAACAGACCTTCAAAAATGAAGAAGTTTAGGTATTCCCACATAAACAAAACTTAAGAGAGTTTGTAGCTAGTAGACCTGCCTTACAAGAAATACTAAAGGAGTCTTGATCCTTTTAGGAGAAATGAAAGGATATGAGGTAGCAACTCAAAGCCTTATGAAGAAATAAAGAACACTGGTAAAAATAATTACATAGTATTAAAGTCAGTATTATTGTATTGTTGGTTTGGAACTCCCCTTTTTTTCTATATGATTTAAAAGACAAGGAATGAAACTAATTATAAAGCTATTTTCATGGGAATATACCATGAAGATATAATTTGTGATGATAACAATACAAAGGAGGAAGAATGAGAAGAGTTTTGTATACCATTGAAGCTAAGTAGGTATTAATTCAAACTAGATTTTTACAAGTTGAAGATATTAACTGTAATCCCTAGGTAACCAGTAAAAAAAATAAGTAAAAATATACAGAAAAGGAAACAAGGTAATCAAACGGTACACTAAAAAAATCAATTACATACAAAAGAAGGTAGTAATGGAAAGTTGAGTAACAAGAAAGGTATAAGAGATACCTTTAAAACAAATAGTAAGATGGAAGAATTTCTTCCTTATAGTGATTACTTTAAATATAAAAGGATTAAAGTTGTCAAATAAGTTTAAAGCAGAGACTGACAGAATGGATAAAAACTGTGACTCAACTCTATGCTATCTACAAGGGACTCACTTTAGGTCCAAAAAGGTTGAAAACAAGAGTGGGAAAGGATGTACTGTGCAAATAGTAACCAAAAGAGAGCTGAATAGCTATACTAATATCAGACAAAAAAAGATTTAAAGTCAAAAATTATTACAAGAAACAATGGAGAACATTACCTGTTGATAAAAGGGTCAGTCTATCCAAAGGATATATCACTTATAAACATATGTGTACTAAACTACAGAGCCCCCAAATATGTGGCTCAAACACTGGCAGAATTAAAGGGTGAAATAGACAATTCTATAATAGTAGTTGGAGACTTCAATACTCCAATTTCAATAACAGTGCAACTTGACTGATACATATAAAACACATCACCCAATAGCAGAATACATATTTTACTCAAATGCATTTGACAAAGACCCAAGAAAACAGAATTTATTTATTAAAAGTTGTGTATTCTTACATGTTTGAACTTCAGTCACCTCCAAAGTACTCTCCATTTGATGAAATACACCTATTGAGACTCTTTTCCACTGCTCAAAACCATTTTTGAACTCATTGATTCTGATGCCTTTTAGTGCTTCTGCCATTTTTTGTTTCACCTCTTTCATATCAGGGAAATGTTTCCTTTTGGGGACTTTTCAGGGGAAACAAAAAAAGTCACTCAGGGAGAAATCAGGTGAATAGGGAGGGCGAGGCCCAGGTGTCATGCTCTTTTTGGTCAAAAACTGCTAAGTACTCAATGTAGTGTGGGCAGGTGCACTCGTAAATCATCCATCATGAAATGGGAAAATGCATTGAAAGAATCTTCAAAAAAGATTCACTGAAGCTGAACACAGCCTCTCACAGCAACACCTTCTGGCCAAGATGCTTAACCTCCTCGTACAACCAAAATACGGACAACAACCAATTAAAAAACAAAACAAAACACCAGAACTGCCAGAAATTTGAACTGTATGGAAGTCCAACAACCAAGGAGTTAAAGAAGAAATATTCATCCAGACCAGTAGGAGGGGCAGAGACTGGTAGCCAGGGTGGAGAGGATGTGTGGCAAGGCAGGTCTGGTTCCAGTGTGGGGAAATAAAGCCTCAAAACCTATGGCTGTAAAAACCTGTGGTGATTGTGGTAGTGGGAGAAACTCCCAGCCTCATAGGAGAATCTGTTGGAGGGATGCACAGTGTCCTAGAATGTACACAAACCCACCCACCCAGGAAAGAGCACCAGAAGGACCCAATTTGCCTGTGTGTGGTGGGGGAAGAGACTGAAAGCCTTTGGACAGCCAAGCAAGCAGCATTGTTCCCTTTCTGACCTCTCCCCCACATACACTATTACAATGCAGTGAAGTGGGCTGCCCCACCCTGGCAAATACCTAAGGGTCTGCCCTTTACAATGTATCAGATGTACTGGTACTGAGACAAAGAAATGTGGCCCAAATGAAAGAGCAGATGAAAACTCCAGAAAAAGAACTAAGTGATGAGGAGATAACTAACTTATCAGATGCAGGGTTCAAAATGCTGGCAATTGGATTCTCACAGAAATGATTGAGTATGGACACAAAATAAAGGAAGAAGCAAAGGCCATGCAAAGTGAAATAAAGAAAAATATACAGGGAACCAACAGGGAAGGGAAGGAAACCAGGACTCAAGTCAATGATTTGGAACAGAAGGAAGAAATAAATATTCAACTGGAACAAAATGAAGAAATAAGAACTCAAAAAAATGAGGAGAGGCTTAGGAACCTCCTGGACAACTTTAAACATTCCAACATCTGAAGCATAGGGGTGCCAGAAGGAGAAGAGAAAGAGTAAGAAGTTAAAAACTTATTGGAAAACATAATGAAGGAAAACTTCCCCAACCTGGCAAAGGAAATAGACATACAAGTCCAGGAAGCTCAGAGAGTCCCAAAGAAGCTGGACCCTAGGAGGAAGACACCAAGACACAGAATAATTAAATTACCCAAGATTAAAGACATGGAGAGAATCTTAAAAGCTACAAGAGAAAAGGAGAGAGTTACCTGCAAAGAAGTCCCATAAGACTATCAGCTGATTTCTCAAAAGAAACCTTACAGGCAAGAAGGGGCTGAAAAGAAGTATTTGGAAAGTCATGAAAGGCAAAGGCCTACGTCCAAGATTACTTTATCCAGCAAAGCTATCATTTAGAATGGAAGGGCAGATAAAGTGTTTCCCAGATAAGATCAAGTTAGAGTTCGTCATCACCAAGCTCTTATTATATGAAATGTTAAAGGGACTTATCTAAGAAAAAGAAGATAAAAAATATGAACAATAAATGACAACAAACTCACAACTATCAACAAATGAACCTAAAAAACAAACAAACAAAAAAAAACCAAACTAAGCAAAAAACTAGAACAGGAACAAAATCACAGATATGGAGATCACACGAAGGGTTATCAGCAGGGAGGGGGAGAGGAAGAATGGAGGAAAAGATACAGGGAAGAAGCAGCATAAATGGTAGGTACAAAATAGGTGGGGGCAGGTTAAGAGTAGCATGGGAAATGGAGACGCTAAAGAACTTATGTGTATGACCCATGGACATGAACTAAGGGGGGTATGCAGAAGGGAGGCAGAGCAGGGGGCATAAAGGGGAGAAAAATGAATGGGACCACTGTAATTGCATAATCAATAAAATATACTTAAAAATTCGCTGAAGCTGAACACAGCATCTCACAATAATGCCAGCTGACACACTGACACAGATGGGTTCCTAGAACACTCACCTAGTGGTAGAACCTTGGACTACATACAAGAGGCTCACCCCCTAGAAGATAATTCCAGATTTTTTTGAGTCCCCCCCATCATATAATACATTCCCCACTATAAACCATATATGTTAGGCCACAAAACATGTATCAATAATTTCCAAAAGATTGAAATCATACAAAGTATCTTCTCTGAACAAAATGGAATGAAACTAGAAATCAGTGAGAGAGGGAATACTGGAAAACAACACACTTTTAAACAACTAATGGATGGGTTAAAGAAGAAACCAAAAAGAGAAATTTAAAATAGAGTACTTTGAGATGAATGAAAATAAAATACAATATACCAATGTCTACAGGATACAGCAAAATTAGTGCTCAGAAATATATAGCTGTAAGTGCCTACAGTAAAAAAGATCTCGAATAGATAACATAATGCATACCTTAAAGAACTAGACAAATAAGAGTAGGCTAAGCCTAAAGCTAGCAGAAAGAAGGAAATAACAAAGATTATAGTGGAAATAAGTGGAACAGAGAATTGAAAAATGGGAGCATCAACAAAACCAACAGTGGTTCTTTGCAAAGATCAATAAAATTGACAAACCCTTACCTAGAAAAAAAAAGAAAGAAAAAAACCAAATAACTAAAATCAGAAATGAAAGTGAGAACTACTGACCTTACAGAAATGCAAAGGTGTATTAGAGTAACTATGAATAATTGTATACCAACAAATTAGATAACCTAGATCAGGGGTCCCCAACCCCTGGGCCACAAACCGGGACCAGTATGTGGCCTGTTGGGACCTGCGCTACACAGCAGGGGGTGAGCAGCGGGTGAGCGAGCGAGCAAATGAACGGGTCCCTGGTGCCAAAAAGGTTGTAGACTGCTGAAGAGGAAATCCACAAATTCATAGAAACAAACAAACTACCAAAACTGATTCAAGAAGAAAATAGAAAATCCCAGTTCTATGGGACCTTACTTTTCCCTCCAAGCAGGTGATTTTCAAAATCTTTTCAGGGGCCCGAGCATTTCCACGTATCTGGGGTGGATGGGGATGAGGTGGCAGTCCTCTGAAGCCCCCAGCTCCTGGTTGAACCACATAGCTCTATTTGCAGTTTGCCCTTGAACAAAAAGGGTTTGAACCATGTAGGTCCACTTAATGTGTGGATTTTTTTTTTTCAATAAATATACAGTTGGTCCTCCATATTCCTAGGTTTCACATCTGCTGATTCAACCAACTGCACATCAAAAACAGTTTTTTTGATCCACAGTTGGGAATCCATGGATGCAGATGGCCGACTGGATGAATTGTTCTATGTCATTTTATATAAGGGACTTGAGCACTCGAGGATTTTGTTATCTGCAGGGGTGCCCTGGAACCAATCCTCTGTGGATACCAAGTGACCACTGCAGTTAATTTTGGGGGAGTCAAAAGTTACATGCAGATTTTTGACTGCATGGTAGAGGGCTGATGCCCCTAATCCCTGTATTATTCAAAAGTCAACTGTGTTTTCATTTGTTTTCTCTCGGTGGGGGGGTGAAAGATTCTGCACAGAATTTTTTAAGGAGTTGAACTCACCTGGATTTGACCTTGATAACCCTGTGAAGAAGACTCTTGTGAGATGGAGGCGTCAGGACCCAGGGGCTGAGTGAGGGACAGTGCCTGGCTGGGCCTTCTCTGAGGGAGGACATGTCCAGCTGTGGCAACAAGAGGTAGCTGCTGGTGCCTGGTGGGCAGGCCAGTGCTGCGGCATTATGGGAGGAAAAGGACTGTCTGGGAAACTCCCAGCTGGGATGGCCTTGTGCTCCTGCTTAAGTGGTCATTGAGGGTTCCCTGTAAGCCCTATGAATTTTAGGATCTACTTTTTCATTTCTGCAAATAAGGTCATTGGTATTCTGATGGGGATTTAATTGAATCAATCTACAAATCACTTTGGGGAGTGTTGCTCTTTTAACAGTGTTAAGTCTTGCAGTCTCTGAATGTGGGATGTCTTTCTTTTTACTTAGCTTTTCTTGAATTTCTTTCAGCAATGTTTTGTAGTTTTCAGTCTATACATTTTGCATTTCCTTAGTTAAATTTATTTCTATGTATTTTGTTATTTTGATGCTATTCTAACTGAAGTGGTTTTAAATTTCCTTTTCAGCCCTGGCTCGTGTGACTCAGTGGATTGAGTGCCCACCTGTGAATGAAAGAGTCAATTCCCAGTCAGGGTACATGCCTGGGTTGTGGGCCAGGTCCCTGGTATGGGGTGCAGGAGAGGCAACCACAGTGATGTTTCACTCTTTCTTCCTCTCCTCCCCTTTCTCTAAAAACAAATAAATAAAATCTTAAAAAAATAAATTTCCTTTTCAGATTGCTCATTGCTATTGTATGGAAATGCAACTGTTGTGTGTTCTTCTTATATAGTAAAACTGCTGGCTATTAGCTCTAATAGTTGAGTGTGTTTGCATGTGTGTGGTGTGTGTGTGTGTGTGTGAGAGAGAGAGTATGTGGCTTTGGTATCAGGGTTATGCTGATCTCACAGAAAAAATGTTCCTCTTCTATCTTTTTTTTAATTGAAAGAGTTTGAGAAGAATTGGCATTAATTCTTCTTTAAATGTTGGATAAAATTTATTAGTGAAACCATCTGGTCAGGGACTTATCTTTGTTGGGAGGTTTTTGATTACTGCTTCAGAGTGCTTGTGTGTCATAGGTCTTTCAGATTTTCTGTTTCTTCTCTAGGCAATTTTAGTAGTTTGTTCCTAGCAATTTACCCATTTCATCTGTTATCTAATTTGTTGGCATAAAATTGATCATAGTATTCTCTTATAACCCTTTTTATTTATTTCTATAAGGACGGTAGTTATGTCCCCACTTTCATTTCTGATTTTAGTTGTTTGTTTTTTCTGTCTCCTGGGCCCCTGTTTTGCATCACCTCACCATTTGTCAGTTGCTATTTTAACCCCTTTGTTAGGAAAATAAAAATGAAAAATCTCCATGACACTAGGGACTATATATCTCTCGTTACTATTGTAACTACCCAACCTGGCACATAGTAGACTTCAGTAAATGTTTCCTGAATTATTTCTTGCTGATGTGGGGCCTGAAAAGAACTGGGAAAGGGGCTTCCCTGCAGCCCTTAGGGGAAGAGAGGCTGTTGACTGCTGAGTGTTCCTTTGTATGGGCTGCTGGCCCTCCAGTGCATCTTCCACATGACCTTCCAGAGCTACAGCCCAGACCTGACAAAACCCCTCAGCAGCTCCCCAGTACCCTCTTAATAAAGCTCACCCATCTTGGCTCCATATGTAAGGCCCTGAGTAGCCTGTCTGCTTCTACCTTACCTTCCAGTATCTGCTGCCTCCACCCTCAGTTTCCTGCCTCAGCCATCCTGCAGTTCCCTCAAACGTCCTCATCTGGCCTCTGACACACCCACTTGTCTTTTAGATCTCCATTCAGCAGCTGTTCCCTCTGGAGACCTGACAGGGTGCCCTCTTTGCCCCACAGCCTGTGTGTAGATGTTCTGCCAGAACAGGATCAGGCAACCAGGCAACATCTCGTGACTATCCCCCCACTGGTTTCCAGCCCCTCCAGGGGGTGGGGGAGTGGAGCCTCTGGTGTCTGCCCTTTGTCTCGGGTTCTCCATACATCACTTGGCACCTGTTCTAAAATGTAGATTTTTATTATGATGATGGCATGGTGAGGCCAACGGATCAGGAGATGGTTGCCCTTAAAAAGATATTTTGTTACAGATCCCAAGAGGTAGAGGCATGCTATGCCACCCAGGACCACATGGCAAGCACCAGGGCAGGCAGGAGGCAGAGGGAGAGGGGTGCATGGGTAAGAGACTTTACTGTGGTTTTCACAGGAAGGAGTGGGTAAGGCAGTGTGAGCAGATTCAGGATTGGCCAGTTTGAATAATGGCGGCACGCTCTGGGGCATAGGGGCTGGCCCTGGTCATCAGGTACCGGGTCCTCTGGGGCCTCTGCAGTGTGACAGTCGGATAACAAGGGGTGGTTGAGGGTGTGGGTCTGGATTGGCTGGTTTGCATATGAAGGGTGCACAGCAAGGAACTGGCTAGTCCTGGGAGGGGAATTCCCTCCAGCTGTCAAAATATCAGGCTAAAGAAGACATAGTTGAAGCACAGAGGGTTTTTAGGGCAGTGAAATACTCTATGATGGATCCACAAGGACAGATCCATGTCACCGTATACTTATCCAAGCCCACAGAATGTACAACACCAGGAGTGATCTCTAATGTAAACAATGGACTCTGGGTAATGATGATGTGTCGGTGTAGGTTCATCACTGGTCACAAATGTCCCCTCGGATGGGGTGTTGATAACGGGAGAGACTGTGTGTGTGTAGGGCATGGGGTACATGTGAACTCTCTGTACCTTCTCCTCAGTTCTGCTGGGAAAATTAAAGTGCTCTAAAAGAAGAAACAACAAAAAATCACAAGCTGACCATTATCTGTGATTAGCACTACACTGTTCAGTAAGGTGGACACCAGAGATATGTGGCTACTTGAAACCACAGTGCCAAGTGCCATGTGGCTACTTGGCACTTGAAACGAGCTGCAGTTATACAAGAAATCATGTTTTGAAGCTTTACTATACAAAAAAGGAAAATACCTCATTAGTCATTTTTATTTCGTTACATGTTTAAATTATAATACAGGGGTATCTGTTTGATATTTCTCTCACTCTCCTTCCCTTCCTCCTCTCTCAGAAATAAGTAAAATCTTTAAAATAATAATAATAAAAAATGCAATATAAGTAATGCAGTGATTAATAAATAATAATAATACAAAGATACACTGTTTGGTGTACTCACAACTGTAAACCTACTTTTGATAGATAGGGTTAAATAAAATACATTATTAAATTTAAAAAATGTTTAATACAGCACACAATAGTATGTACCATATATATGGAATGAAGGAGTCAGACCTAAGCTTGGAATCTGGATTTTGCTTACTTGGTCAGGCAACTTCTCTGGGCTTCAGTCGATTGTTTTTTCCATATAAAACAGGAATAAATATTAACCCTCTAGAGTTATTGTTACTTCAAGCCACTCTCTTTAAAGGAATGCAGCTTGTCCCCAGCATCTCCCTATCACTCAGGATAGAGGCAGTGACCCTAAGCTCACAACATCTTGCTTCATTTTTTGCTGTTTGTCTGCTCTGCACTGGGACCATCTTTCTTTAATTTTTTTCTCTTTTATGGATTCCAGAGAGAGGGGAAGGGAGGGAGAGAGAGAGAGGGAGAGGATCCTTGATGTGAGAGAGAAACATCAATCATTTGCCTCTCAGAAGAGCCCCAACTGGAGATCAAACCTGCAACCCAGGCTCATGCCCTGACTGACCAGGAATCAAACCTGTGACCTTTCATTTTTAAGGACGATGCCCCACTAACTGAGCCAGGGCTAGGACCATCTGTCTTTTTCATTGCTTGACCCAGCACCCAGCCCAGTGCCTAGCATATGGAAAGTTCTTGATAGGTACTGAATAAATGAGATAACAAGTGCCCCAACACAGGCATCCAGTGAGAACCAGTGGCATCCTTGTCATCTTTCATGTCTGGGACATGTCTGCTTCCTTACTGCCATCACCCCAGGGCTGGTGTGTAGGAGGCACCCAGGAAACCTATGTATAAGGGGTGAATGGAGCTTAGCTGCTTCGAAGAGGCTCTGAGAACTGGATGGGACCCTCTCCCCAGGTCCTACCAACCTCCCTCTCAAGCCACTCGTGCCCTAGCCCCCTCCTGGCCTAGTCCCTACAAATCCTGTAAGAGCAGGAGAAGTGCAAGAACTGAGGCCAAGGCCACAGCCAGTGCCAATAGCCTCAAGTCCTCACACCCTGGCCATCAGTGTGGCTGCTCCCTGGAACACAGAAGTGGCTGAGTAGCCTGGGAAGGGAAGCTCCTCAAAGCTGGCCTTGCAGGAGGGACCAGGACCAACTACATTGGGAATACAACAAAAGGGGTCACACAGGGACAATGTATAAACCAAGTCTCTGAAAGTCAGTGCAGAGGCTGGCAAGGCATCCTTTTCTCCCCCTTCCTCCAGTTGCTTGGCAACCACTGTGCATCTGGACCAGAGCAAGAAGCAGCTGGGCATAAAGGGAGTCCAGGCCCAGCAGACATGGCACCAGGCTCCCCAAGAGATGCATGCTGATGGAGAGGAGGGGATAGAAGGGCCCCTAGCTGCTTCTCTCAGAGGCCACCTGAGCTTATGGGACCTTGAGGCAACAGTGGTTCAGGAGAGCTGTAGGCAGCACCTGGGGTTGGGGGGATTGGACATACAAATGCAGCTGCATAGGGACCCTTACTTCAGCTGGTGGTACTTCCCTCATACTCTTTTTTTTAAAAGGTTTTATTTATTTTATTATTAGAGAAAGGGGGAGGGAGCAAGAAAGAGAGGGAGAGAAGCATTGTTGCCTCTTGCAAGAACCCTGACCAGGTACCCAATCTGCAACCCAGGCATGTGCCCTGATGAGGCATGGAACCCCAACCAGCTGAGCCATACCTGTCAGGACATTCCCCCCACATCTTTCCTGAGGACTCCTAGGCTTCTGCTCAATGGCCCTCCCCACTTAGGGAGAGGACTGTCCTCCCTTACAGTATTTAAGAAAAGTTGATTTTCCTGGCCAAAAAGAGGAACCTTTTGGCCAAAATGACTGAGTCTCCCTGACCATCCATCCGTCTTCTCCTTTGTAAAGTGGGCCAACATTGAGCCCCTGAGAGCGTCCTCAAGAAAAGAAATCGAGTGAGCCATCACTCAGCCTGCAGAGGAACTCCCTGCAGAGGGAGAGAGTGTTGGTGTTCCCCTCAGAGCCCACCACCCACCCTGCTCGACAGCAGGGCCACCTGCGTGCGCGCTCAGTGGCTGCGCTTTCAACTGGGGACCTCCCAGGGCAGGGCGCGGCCCTGCTCACCCCGGCGCGCAGCAGCTGCCCTGCAGGCCCTGGGGAGCAGTCAGCCCCTGAGCGCGCTCAGCTCCAGGCTGGAGGCCTCCCCTAGCGGCCCCATTGTTAGGCCTGGTGACCAAGGGGCAGGAGGTGGCTTTTGTCCGCACAGCGGCGCTCATTTCACATGTGTGGAGAAGAGGGTCCCCTGCTGGAAGCAGTTTATCCTGAAGGCCTCCAGCAGGCCGGTTTCAGGCAGGGCCCCGCCGCCCTGAGCAACGAGTCTCCTGCCCAGACACCTGGGTCTTGAGCCCAGCCCAGGAACGCGCCAGACCCTGTCTGTTCTGCATTGGCAACTCAGCCTCTGAGCCCTTTTGTTAAGGCTGCGGCGGGAACAAACTGGCGGGAAGGGGTACTCACTCGCAGGAGACCTGGGCTAAGTCTGGGCAGCTCCACGTCTTGGCCGCTACCCACCAGCGGGACTGGCGGGGACAGCGGGCCAGAGACTAATCCAGGTCGCCACGCCGCGTCCCCACGCTTGCAGCCACGCGAAGCCGCATCCCAGCCCGGCCTTGCCCGCACAGGGGACAGCCACAGCCACAGCCACAGCCACAGCGGAAGCCCAGGGCCAAGCCCCAACCAGCCTTGACTCAGCCTAGGGCAGTGGTCTAGGAGCTCCGCACCACTGGCTCCTAGTGGAGCAGGAGAGATGAAGAAGGGGTACAGGCTGTTACAAATACCCGGATTGGTCTACAGCCAAGTGTGCGGGGAAACGAAGAGTTAAAAGCTGTCAACTGTGAATTCTCTGCAGCGCTCCCTTGTCCTACCTCTGGCCTCCCATCTGTCCGGTTCAAGCTGGGCCATAGGACTAAGGAAAGAAGAAACGCCTACTAGGTGATTTCATTCCTGCTGATGTGGGTACATAGGGCTCCCGACTGACTTTTCTTCCAAAACCAGAGCATTTCTTTGTTGTGTATAATAGTTTTATTGAGATTATTCTCAAGATAATATTAGGGAAAATTCACATGCATACATCGCACCATTGCAGGCAGACCATTCTGCAGTGTTTACTGCATTCTCAGAGTCAGTGGACCGTCACCACTATCTAATTTCAGAACAAAAACAAAATTGAAAGCAGTCACTCCTCATTCTCCCTCCTCTCAGCCCATCACAACTACTCTTTTCACTTTCTGTTTCTATAGACTTGACTGCTCTCAACACCAGGGCATTTCTGCGACATAAGTCACCTCATTGGTTGGAAAGAGAGAAAATCAGGGTGAAGCCAGGGCTCCAGGAGCACAGGTGGCTTGGGAGCTGGGAGCCCCAGTGAAGTCCCTCCCCTGGGCTCTAGGCAGCCTGAGACCTGTCCACAGGAGGCCGCCCAGGTGTCTGGCAGGAGAAGGAACAGGATAAAGAGGAGAAAGGGCCCTTAGGGGAGAAAGCAGGATGCTGGCTGAGAGGCC
The DNA here is from genome assembly GCF_019186645.2 of Phyllostomus hastatus. Classification (NCBI taxonomy): domain Eukaryota; kingdom Metazoa; phylum Chordata; class Mammalia; order Chiroptera; family Phyllostomidae; genus Phyllostomus; species Phyllostomus hastatus. The sequence continues at coordinate 673,943 of NW_025333962.1, read as the reverse complement.
TGGGATGGGGGAGGAAGGCGATGGGAGTCACAGGGTAGGTAGCCAGGCTTCAAGTGACCTGGTCAAGGTCAAGGCTGGGCTGTCCTTCTGCATCCATCTTTTAGCCTTTTATTGCCAAGGGGGAGTCAGTCCACTGTCTGTTCCACATCCAAGTAGTCAGTTGAGGGAGTCATTGTTTCTGGATTTGTGTCCTCTTGTCCCTAGTTCCCCCCAATTCCCTGCAGGTGTATCCTGACCTTAGTTAGAGGAGCTAGAAAGAGAAACAAGGAGAAGAGAGGAGGGTGGGGCAGGAGGGAGAAGCCTGGAGGTGGAGTGGGAGAGCAGGTAGGGAAAAGTAGGAGGGCGGTTGTGGCAGGGCGGGGCTCCATCTATAAAGTGGGGAAGCCTGTGGGCTAGTGGGCATATGCTCCAGAGTCACCAGGGAGCCCAGAGGCTTTGGTAAGTACTCTCCCCCCCTCCCAGCGCAACTGAGGCCAGCAGCTGGTCTCTCAGGAAAGAATTGTCCTCATCCTGTGCTGCCTGCCTCCCTTGCAGGGGCCCCTGGCTTGAGATGGGGGGTGTTCCCAGTGCCTGCTACTGTCTATGTGGGGTCCTCCTCTCCCTCCTACCTTCCCTGTTATCCCTCAAGGTTCAGGAGGAGGGAGACCAGCTTGCACCATGAACCTGTGGCTCTTGGCCTGCCTGGTGACCTGCTTCGTGGGTACCTGGGCCCCTGCTGTCCAAGCACAAGGTACTGTCTTGGACCATACCTCCTCTCCCTGGATTTCCCCTCTCTCATCCATGCTTCTATGCACCCCCATTTGCTCATCCCCTCCACTAGAAGCCTGAGTTCCTCTCCACCTTTGAATTCTCTGACAGCTGCCCTGCCCCCAGGCATGCAGAAACTCCTGGTGTCTGTGCAGCTCAGTGGGGCTGCAGTATTCTTCTGCTGCCTCCACCACAGTCCACAGCCCAAGTCTTCCTTTGCAGGGACTCCAGGCAGCCCAAGGAATGTGCGGAGGAGAGGGTGGCTCCCAGTGGTGGCCTAGCCCCTTACCACCAGGGATACACTGCAGCAACCTGACCCTGCAAAGCCCTGGAGACTAGGAGGAATGGGTCCCATCCTGGCTTCCCCCAACCTGGGCTAACTATGTAGTTGGGCTGAGAGTCACTACTCAGCCTTTACGGGCCTCAGCTTCCTCATCTGCAAAGTGGAGATCCGAATTCCCACTGCAGAGAGGGACCATGAAGATCTGAGAGGCTGATACCTGCAAAACTCTTGGCCTAGTGCCTGCCTGAAACAACAATAATTACTATGATTATTATTAACAGCAAATCCCTTCGCTCCCCTCCCTAGATTAGGTACTTGAGGATTTTGATGACTATAAGCCAGTTCTGGGCATGCAGTGCCCCCAGGACAGGAGCCCTTCTCTCAGTGAACCCCAGCAACTGGCAAGGCAGTCAAGGTCCCACGGCCCCACCCCCTGCCCCACCCGCCCCTCAGTAGGTCTGAGGACCTCTCCCTGTGACCCCTAGCAGACCTTAGTCTTTGCCCCACAAGGAGCTGGGCTCTGTTCCAATTGTCCTGCTATCATAGACCTATTCCAGCAGCCAAGCCAAGCCCTGGCCCTTTGACCGTGGGGGCAGAGTGGCCCCCAGCCTCAGGGACTTCCTGCCTGAAACTGGAGCCCAGCAGCCATCTGACTGCACTGCCCCTTGCCCTCTGGGGCCCCTGGAATCCTTCCCTTTCCCCCTCCCTTCCCCTGTGCACTCTGCCAGGACTCAGTTGTGGTTCTTCCAGGGGTCAGCAAAGGAACTGATCCCAGAGGACCCTGAAGGCCTCTGCATGTCTCTTGCATCAGTTCATCCTCTGCTTCCAGACCCTTTGGCACCAGCACCTCCTCTGAGCACCTCTCCTCCAGGTCCCTGAGCCACCACCCCCGGCCCCCGCCCCCAACCAGTGTAGATCAACTTCCCAGCCTCCCACTAGGCCAGGACTTTCCCAGTTGAAATCAGAAAGGTCAGCATTGCACTACCTGTCACCACCAGGACCAATAATCAGAGACAGGGATTGAATCTTCATGGGCACTTTATTTAGATGGCTGGCAGTCTGAGAAGACAGTGGGTTATGTACCTTGATAGACTGTCTTCCATTTTATTTCAAGCCAGCCTTTTCTTTTTATAAGGAGAAAAAAGTGTAGGTAAGGGGTTTGGAATTCACAGGAAAAAATGTAGCTAAGGGATTTGGAACCCAGGAAAAACATTAATCAGATAAAAGCTGCAGTTGCCATTTCCCTAGTATCCTTTCATCCCTTGACGGGTGATTCTTTCCTCTTTTTTAAGATTTTACTTATTTATTTTTAGAGAGGGGAAGGGAGGGAGAAAGAAAGGGAGAGAAACATCGATATGTGGCCCTCTCTTGTGCATCCCCAACCAGGAACCTAGACCACAACCCTGGCATGTGCCCCAGACTGGGAATCAAACCACCAACTCTTTGATTCGCAGGCTGACACTCAATCCACTGAGCCACGCCAGCCAGGGCTTGATCAGTGATTCTTAACCTGTGCCCTGGGTCCTATGTCCTGAGCTGTGGGCTGGGCGTCTCTCCCTGGAACACAATGGCTTAGATGCCATCTTGATTGCTTACAGTACCCCTGGGGCACAAAGGTCAAATTGCTTGTGGTCTGCTGAAGTCAGCTTTGTACATGCTGACTCCATAAAATATTACTTCAAAACTAAAAGTGTCCAACTCTTGAGTCCCCTGTCACAGTGACTATACTGGTCCAAGTCCTCTGTTTGGAACCCTTTGTCTAGATATCTAGCTCTGATATCTAGCTCTGAATAGGAACTCTACATGCTTTTGTTCAACCAAAGGGTAAATAAATGAACAGAGACCTGGTCTCTGGTCAGGTTACTCAGAGTGGTTACTCAGAATGGTCACTCTGGTGGGGACAGAGAGGAGGAGGTAACTGAGATGGACATGGGTGGGAGAAGGCCGGCCTGGAACAGGAACCAGGACGTCAAGAGCAGCAGACCAACCAGCCCGCTCACTTTAGGGGGAAGGACCCAGAGAGGAGTGGGGGCCTCTAGCCCTTTCTCAGGATACTGTACCTGTCCTCCTTGCAGAAGTGGAAATGGCTTTGGTTCCCCATTCATTTTGAGGTCCTGGGCCCTTTTCCCAGCCATGCCCTTCAGGCCCTCTCCAATTCCTGCCAGATGCCCCCATATCAAGGGCCAAAGGTGAGCCACATGGCTTCCTTATCACCTGGGCTGTCCCTTGGCCTCCACAGGGCCGCGGACTGTCATGGTGTATTTGTGGGTGCCCACATTGGTAGCTGTGCCTGCACAATGCAACCACACGGGCACACATAGAAGAGTAAGCCTGGGGTGGCTGTGTGATTGCAGGTGACTTCGAGGATTGCTGCCTGGCTTACAATACCCACGTTAGCCTGAGGGTGCTCAGGCGTGCCCAGAGTTACTGGTGCCTGGATGTGAGCAGGAGCTGTAACCTGCCTGCTGTTATGTGAGTGGAACAGTGGGGCCTGGGGTGGGCGGGAGCTCACATAACTTTGCTTCCTGCTTACACACTAAACTGGCACCCCCTCCCACCTGCAGATTCTACTTCCCTCACAGAGAGCTCAATGTGTGTGGGAACCCACAGGCCAAGTGGGTACAAGATGGGATAAGGCTTCTGAATACTCGGAAGAAGGGCCCTCTAAAGCATCACCAAAGTACCCAGAAAGCCTCCCAACGTGAGTGAGATCCCAGCCCAGCATCTAGGGGCCTCTCCTCCCTGCTTCAGACTCCTGAGCTTCTCAACCCCCAAAGAGGGGATTGCAGTCCAGCATGCTAACAGCTACCCCTACCCCCACAGAAAGCCCATTGCTGGGACGTGGGAGACTGAGAGAAAGAGCAGTTCTTTTAGTCAAAACACTTTCCATTGCTGGAGATGAAAAGCCAAGTAAATGAAACACTCATGGGCTCAAACGACCAGCCAATGGTTCAGGCTTGGCTAGATCCAGGTGCTCAAAGGGATTGGGGACTCCCCTAACTACTTCTCTTCAATCTTCCTGACAGGCTGTCCCACTGTGGGGAAGTTGAGCCCTAAAACCGCCAGGCTTCCACTCTCTGCACCTAGAGGTCACACCAGAAGCAGCAAGAAGAATGCCTTGATCCCAGCACAGGCTAATCCAGGTAGGGACTCAGATCATGTGACCACCTCTGGGCTCACCACGATGAGGGCCCAGACTAGGTCAGGGGACTCATCTCTAGGATGAAGGAGGGCTGGTTTTCTGGACAGCTCCACAGGCTCACATGAGAGGGTCCTAGGTGTTTACAACTGACCCAGCCCAGGGGCCTCAGCTCCACCCCACTGCCCATCACCTGCTGTCCTCTCCAATACCTCCTGCAGGATCCTGAGCCCGAATATCTCCAGGATCAACCCACACGAGATGGGCTGGAGCTCTCTCCACTGTGACCATTGTCCTGCTGGCCCCCAGCTGCACTCCCCTCCAGGCCAGCTCTCAGCCCGTGCAGAGCCTGTACCGGTTCCCTCAGCCCTGCTGCCTCCTGCTCCTCGAGTGACTAGAAGGAGGGAGCTGACCTCATTTCAGACTCTTTGTGTTCTTCAGCAACCAGAGGCAGCTCTGGCCAATGATTCTGAGAGAACATCATTGAAACACATCACCCTGATGTGTCTCCTATCCCAGGCTACATATGCCTGTGGCCCTCTGGGTCTTTGCGAAGCTCTTGTCAATCCATGGACACCACTCCTGAGCTGCTTTTGTTTTTTTAAATAAACGTTTGGTGGGACATCATTTTTGTCTGTTGTGTGTTATTATGGGGTGCCAGTCCCAACCTGTGCCGAATCCCACATGATCCCCTCTCGCTCCAGGAGACCAGAGCTCTGAAGGCCGAGCTCTGGACGTGCCAGATGCAGGCCTGTGTGTGGGTTCAGCTGGGGACCTTGAGCGAACCATTCACTCTCTTGCTGCCTCCTTCCTTGTTTATAAAGTGGGGGTCACAGGCTTGCTCTGCCCAGTTCCTGGGCTGCAGTGACTAGCTAATGGATGAAGCCTCTGTGAGCTCTGATGGGGGCTCAGAAGCTCCTGATAAGGTGGGTGACCCAGACCCTGGCAAGGACAGAGCCCAGTGACTGTTCTGCTGGAGGAAGAAGGGCCACACTTTGGGGCCCAGATCACCACACAAACTCGATCTACCCAACTGTGCCATTCTCAGGCAGCCTGGTTCTAGCATGACAGAGAGTGCTCTGAGCAAAAAGCAAATGCACCCTCTCAGAGGACTTGGGGTGGTTTGGGGACAGGGGCCAGACTTGGAGGAACCTGGGTCATATCCCAGCCCCACTGCACTATTGTGGGTGACACAGGCAGATTCCACAAACTCTCTAAGCCTCAGCTCCACCCCCACAAAGTGGGGCAATTACACTGCCTGCCTCATACTAGTGTGTGGGGATGAAACATGCACCTGAATGCAGTGTTCACACATGCACACTGACTATATGTTTACAGGATGAGAATCCCAGGTGTCATACTTGGTAGATCTGGCCCAACCTGGAGCCAGGCAGGATGGCATAGTAGGTGATGGCACAGAAGCCCGACTTTGAGCCCAGCTCTGCTACCTGAAACCTGGAGTCACCTTAATCAAGTTGCTGACCTCCCAGAGCCTCAGTTTTCCAGTCTGCAAAATGAGGGTGAGGATAACTGCCTCTTCCACAAAGAGGTAATAGGTCAAATAATTGGACACTACTTAGAATGGTGCCCAGTATGGGGGACGTGGCCTGGATAAGGGAGTCATTTTCATCAGTATTGGTGAGCCCATGAGAGCTCAGTTGGTGCCAAATGCACAGGCCTGAAGTTGGCAGAGCCTATCTGTGCACCGTGTCCCCACTCCCAGCTGGAGGTGGTCTCCACCCACTTCACTTACAAGTTTTCTCCTTGGAGCCCTGCGCTATAGCTCACCCTTCCGACAGCTTCTGCTGTCCTGGGATCTCCAGTTCTCCATGTGGCTCTGCAGCGACTCCTTACTTTGAGAACATGTTAAGGGGGCAGATGTAACCCAAAATAACTTTATTGTTTCTCTACTTCCGATATAAAGTGTCCTTAGAACCCTAGGGGGCAGGAACATGGCTGCATGTCACCAACACTGGCTGGGGCCCTCTGGGCCCTTCTGCTTGGAGGGATGAGCTCCATGCCCACCTCAGCCACTGTTCCTCTGTCTCACTGACCTCTGGGGCTTGAGTCCTGGTACAATGGGGAAGTTTAGCCTAAGGGGACTACACACAGTGAATCACAGAGCCCTGCTTGACCCCATTGTTGGAGATGAAGGTGCAGGCTGCAGCTTCCAGCTGCCTCTAGGAGAGAGGCTTGTCTTGTGAGGTCATAACATAGCATGTCACTCTTCCTGAGTTTTGGGGTTTTACTTGGTCAGCATTGCCACCAGGGATGGAACCCTAACAGTTCCAGAATCTCCTGCCTCTGGAGAGGAGGACAGCATGGGGAGCACAGAGGCCTATCAAGACCCTGGCTTGTTACCAGCAGCTCCCTGTGGTATAGGAAACAGAGTTTCATCAGTTTCCCCCAAACCTCATGGAATGAGGCAGGGGAGAGATAGCTGTGGAAGGGGCCTGGAGCCAGGCTACAGTAGCTGCAGTCAAACCTTCAGCCACAAGGCCTGGAGCCCTAGCCCCAACTGCCCCTCTGGATGGGTGCCACAGGGCCCTGCCACGCTCACCATCTCCAGCTGGTAGGTTCCAGGCCCTGGCCTTCAGTGCCCCAGCTGCAGGAAGTTGAGGTCAAGGAGGTGATACATGTGGAAAAAACTTTGCTCATTGCCACAGGCAATGATGTAGCAGACCCAGCCTCCCAGACTCTGCAGTGCTGGCTGCAGTTCCAGGGTGTGCTCAGCCAGGCCTAGGCATGACAGGTTCAAGCCCAAGGTCAGCAGGGCCTCCAAATCAAGGCTCACCTAGGGAGAAAGACCAGGTAGATGATGGTTAGAGGCTGGTGGAACTGGAATTTGGTGGGGAGGGGGCATGGAGTCACAGCCAAGAGGAGGTGTTAGCCAATCTCTAAAGAAGAAGAAAACACAGAGCACCCTCTGCTCTTGATTTCTGTCTAGCCCTCGATCCACAAAGCCAATAGTCAGCTTGGGCTATAGATAGATGAAATTGAAGCATGGTTCTCAGGCAGAAAGTAAAGAAGGAAGGTAGGAGGCCAGTTTTACATGCTGACTCCAGACCCTTTGTCTCGGTGGAGAGATTTAGTGAGATCCCTGCCAGTCTGGGCAGAGAAAATTGAGGCTATGACCCCCCAGAGTCCTGAACAGGGAGTCAGTTAGACCGCATCAGGCCCCAGAGCCCTACAGCCACTCAAAGGTGTCCAGGCATGGACGGAATTATAACCAAGGGCCTTGCAGCAGAAGCCAGCCTCAAGTAGATGCCAGACCTGACACAGTGAGAGAAACACAAGATCCGCCTGGGCCAGAGAGAAGAGTTGCCAGATAGCTTTCCAGTTCCCAGAGGCCTGCTACACTTCCTGCATCTGGGCTCTTTGAGAGCCCTCTGTGTGCAGATGACAAACCTCCCTTTATCTGAGCTTCTGTGAGTGTGTTCCTGTTCCTGGCAGCCAGACAGGGCCCTAAATCAGCCAGCCACAATGGCAGGCTAACCAGGGCTGGGTGCCACATTCAATTCCACAGGAGGTTATCTGTATTTTCTTCTCCTTTGCTCTGAGCAGTGCTGTGTTTGTTTTGCCTAATTGATATGCTTCTGGGGTGTTTCACTGTTGCATTACAAATAAAAGCTATTCCTGTTTCCCAACCCCTCAGTTCTGGAGATTTTTCTGCCCTTCCCTCTGTTGCACAGACATGTGCTCCTACTGACACCTACTGACAGTCTATGGGTATTGCAGGCAGAGCCACAACTCCTATCCTAGTAGTCCAACCACACTCCACTCTATGAGGACCAAGGGCTGGTGACCAGTGGCAAACCCAACACAGACAGTGTCCTACCCTTGAAAAGCAGAAAATTATGGTAATAATAGGATAGTATACACAGCCACTGCTTTTCCCAACAAGAGTTAAAAAAACTAATGGGAAAAAAAGAAAGAAAAGTAATCCACTCATATTAAATATTTAATATTAAAAGCCTCTCAGACCCAACAACCCTATTCTACTTCCACCTTCATTTCCCCCACAGCATTTGTCTTGTATCACATTCTATCATGTGTTATAAAATACATTTTACTTGTTTCTTATCTGTCTCTCTACTAGAGTATCAGCCACAGGGGGACAAGGGCTTCTGGGTTTTTTGTTCATTGTTACTCTGTTACTGTGCATATGTTCAGAAAAATATTTGGAGTGAAGGAATTTGGTCCCAGATGTGTACAGTGGCTTCTGTGACTTTTGGGAAAGAACTTATAAAGGGATGGCCTCAGAGGGTAGTGACTGCAGAGAGTCCTGGGACACCTGGCCATGAAGATCAGGCTGCTGTGAAGAAAAAGCCATGTGGTCTAGCTGTGGAACCCCTGCTCTGCCACTTTCAAGTTCTGCAACTTGAGCATGTGACCTAACCTCTCTGTGCTTCAGTTTCCTCTTTGTACAATGGGGATAGTGGCATTGACTGTGCTTAATAAATGTGAAGCTTTCAGACCCTTTGAGGGATGATGGCAAGGTGGGCTAGCAGTGACCTTGGGGACAAAATTGCTATCCTGCACAATGTAGGGTCAGGGACAGGGTTGAAGTGATCCCAGGGGACAGGAGAGGCAGAGCTACATATAGGTGTTCTGCTATACCTGAGAGTGAGGGGAAGACCCCTACAATTTCAATAGATGAGGTGGCTTCAGAGGGCCCAAGCATCAAAGGTGCAGGAAGGAGGTGCAGAGGTGGAGGGTCTAAGAGAGTGATGAACAAAGGGGCTAAGCTGGCTGCCATGGGCCCTACTGGTGCTAAATTCAGAAGAACTGAGGGAGGGTTTTGCTGGCTAAGAGGTGAGGAGTACAGATAGGGTTAGGGGGCAAGCCATTTCTCCTGCATCCAAGTACCATGGAAGGGATCCTGGGGAGCATCAGAGCCTGGACAGAGTCTGTGTGGGAGGTACCTGATTCATTACCAGGAAGGAGGTGGGGAACCTGGAGGGCCTATTTCCCCCAGAGAGCACTGAGGAAACCCCAGGAGCTGAGGAAGTGTAGGAAGGCCCAGGCAGGCACCACAATTTGGGACAAGCTGGAACACAGGGCCTGGTGTTCCCACCTTCAGTGCATCCTCTGGCTGTCCCCACCACTGACTATGCCACCACACCCAGTGCATCACCTGTGGTACCTGCTGGTCCCTGTGCATATTGTGCTGTGGCTGGTCATGAGTGGGGAGACCCTTGATTTTGCATTAATAGCAGGCTTCAGCTGAGGGTGGCTCCTCCTCATCTGGAGTGTTCTGGGATCCGGAGCTGAAGCTCAGGCTGGAGACACAGTGCCTAAGCCAGTATGGAGGCAGGGGGGATGAGGCAGGCCTTTAGGGACAGGCTGGGGACCTCCAGCCACTCCCATAACCCATTTGTAGCCACGCTGTCTATGGGCACAAGTGCTGTCATGCAAATGTGCTAGTGTGTCTGTGCATGCACTATCCCAGGAGTGCTCATGCATTCTTGGCATCCCTGGGTGGAAGTGTGGACCTGCGTACACACAGGATATATGAACATATCAAGCCTGCATGCACACTGGGGTGCTGATGTGTGCTTGCCACATGTATGTTGGATATATGAATGCACAAAGGTGTCCAGGCATGTTGGCATGGGTATGAGTCATGTGTATGCTCAAGTGTCATTAAATAAGCATGCATCTTTCCCAGTGGACATGCAGTCATGCAGGAGTACCATGAGGACAATTCCACCACAATGGGTATGAGCTTGTATATATCTATAGGTGCCACTGGGGCTCTGGGCCCATTCTCTGTACATGTGTCTATATGTGTGTGTGCATAGCCCATATATGTGCAGACACTCCCAGGGTTTGAGGGTCTGTGTGCACCCCACTCAAGCCCTTCACCCTTGCCCAGCCTGGAAGTAGCCTTGGGGGCAGCCACACAGGAAGCCACCAAGGGTGTTGGAGCAGCTGTAGCTACAGGGTCCCCCCTGCGCTGCACAGTCATCCATGTCCTGGCAACTCCCCAGGGTCTGGTCAAAGTCAAAGCCAGAGGGACAAACACAGTGGAAGCTGCCCAGTGTGTTGTGGCAGGAGACACTGCTGCAGGCTTCAGGCAACAGGACACATCCATTCTTGTCTGAAGGGGGGAGGGATAGAAGGGGCCAGCCTTTGAACCCCACAGAGCCCTCCACCAACAAGGCTCCCCCTCCACACACAGCAATTCTTTCAGAGGCCAAGCCCAATGTCAAAACTTCCTTCAGCCTCCCCATGAGCCCCAGCGCTGTAACTTTCTCTCAAAACATTTCTCAAAACTTCCCAGAAACCTTAAATGGTCTAAAACAAGGCCTTTCCCCCTCAGCAGTCATTGACGTGTGTGACCAGTCCATTCTTGGGTGGAAGAGGGTTGGGCACTGTAAGGTGTTGAGCAGCATCCCTGGCCCCTACCCACTCAATGTCAGAAGCACTCACTGCCTAGTTGCGACAACTACAAATGTCTCTAAGATACTTCAAAATGCACCCCAGGGGGCAAAACAGCCCCCAGCTGAGTACCACTGGCCTAATCAATCCCTGTTTCCTGTGAGACCAGCCTGGAGGTCAGGGATGGAGTCTGTTTCTCCGTTCACGTCAGGTGCCAGGCAGGTCCTGGGCAAACCATGACTGAAGAAATAAGTAAGCATGAAGAGGAGCATACAGGATAAGAACAAGGAATTGGCAGCAGTGGCGATGGTTGGACTGGTCCCCAGGGTCAGGCGCCACAGGTCAGATGGAGGCCTACCATAAGGGGCAGGAGTGGGCACTGGAGAAAAAGCAGTGCTGGTAAGGTGTCAGGTGACGGGACCACTGTTTCACAGAGGCCACGAGTGGAGCGTGTCCTGAAGAGACAGGCAGCAGGGCCCAGGGCACAGGAGGTGAAGAAGTTGCAGGAGGGCAGCTCTGTCAAGGGCCAAGAGTAAAATCTGGGAGGAAGGGAGAGAGTTGGCAAGGACAGGCTGTCACTGGGAGGGCCTAGAGCAGCAAGGAAAACCTACAATGGGGAAGATTGAGGGGAAGGCTAGCCCCTCAGGCCAAGAGCCTCTGCGACAGCTCTGGCAAAGATGGACCACTCGGGCCACCCCTCCTATTACCCAGCCTGTAGCACACAGCCCTAATCAGTCACAGTGCTCTTCCCCAGGGATCACACACTTTCCCAGCAGAGCCCTCCAGGTCAGCACTCCCTAAGAAATGAGCTTGAACTATATCATGCTGGCTCTGCAGCCTGGACTTCCTGGCAGTAGGAAATGTGCTACCTTTCAGGCCAGCCCATCTGACCTGTAGGTAGCTGTGCTTGTCACAATATCCTCCAGGGAGGTGGTTCTCAGTCACCCACTCTAGACAGGGTCTGGTGAGGGCTTTGGCTTCTTGCCAGCCTCTGCTACTCACCAACACACTGGCTCCACTGGGATTGCAGGGTGAAACCCTGGGGGCAGCTGAAGCGGTAGCCCCCTGGCTCATTCTGACAGCCATGCTGGCAGCAATGGGGCCCGGCACATTCGTCCATGTCTTTAAGACAGACAGGGACAGAGGGCTCACCCAAGGTCCTTCAGAACTACCCCCCAGGCCTGGATGTCACCTAAAGCCCAGCTCTGCCTTCACAGCTGCAGCCTGAGCTGTCCAGAGCGAAGCCCTGATAGCAGTCACAGCTGAAGCTGCTGGGAGTGTGGTGGTAGTGTCCACGGGTGCCAAGAAGGCCAGGCTGGGCCAAGCACTCATCATTATCTGCAGAGGACAAAGAAGTGGCAGGGCCATCTGGTCATTAGGGGGAACATATCAGGCACCATGACACTGGGCCTACCACCTGATCAACCGTGTGGCTTCAGGCAAGTCACTTACCCTCTCTGTGCCTCCATTTCCCCCCTCTGTGAAATGAAATAAGATCTGCAACACTACCCACCTCACAGAATTGGCACACACATTTGACATCACACACACAGAGGACTTTGTAGGAACCTCATCTGTACCACTTGCAAAGCTGTGTGAGCTGGGGTAGTTGGAGTACTCTGCCTCAGTTTCCTTAGCTATAACATGCAGATAATAATACTTGCCTCAAGAGGGCGGCATAGGCAGACATGGCTCACCTCTTCACACAACCACATCAAAATTACAACTAAAATGTAGAACAACCATCACCTAGAACCGTCAAAAACCAAGCTGAATGGAAATCTGACAAATACAGAATTAAAGAAACCACATCCATTGAGACTGATAGGAGGTACAGAGATGTGGAATAGGCTGGTCCCTCACCCACGTGTGGTGGATAAAAATTTGGGAGGGTTATCTCAGAAGTAAGCAGTCCTAGCCCCACACTAGGCCCCCCAGCCCAGGGTCCCAGTGCCAGGAAGATTAGTCCCCACAACTTCTGGTTGCAAAAACCAGCAGGGATTGAGTCAGTGTAAGAAACTTCTGGTGACCCAAGCTGTTCCCCTTAAAGAGCCCGCACATGGACTCACCTACTCAGACTTGCAGCCTCTGATGCCACCAGTGCCACGGTGGCAGCTTGAAGGGCACCAGTGGCATACAGGAAGGAATCGAAGTGTCTGACGTCAAGGTGGACAGAGGCCATTGTCCCTTTACTAAGCCCTCCTCCCGCAGACCCAACAGGCTGGTGCTATATCTGAGACACCATCAACCTGGCCTACACTGTTCGACTCACCTTGGAGATCTCCAGAGACTCTGCCCCACCCAACTTATGGGACCACACAAACTGCTTTTCCATATGAATGAATGGCTGGTCTTGGCTCATGCTTCATAAACAAACAACAGCTGGCCCCAGTGAGCTCCAGGCCTAGCACTGGCAGCAGCCAGTTTAGTTTCACAGCTTGGCTTCATCTGGGAATCTCCCAGCCCGGGACAAGTAGCAGCCATCTCAGATTGCTTTATATCTCAAGCAGGGTGGCCACAGGCAGAACGCAGGTTGGGGCTGACCTTGGTCTGTGCCACCTAGGAAACCCCAGGGCCAGTGCACCCAGTGGATAGCTACAGACCACGCTGGAGCATCACCACCCTGCCCTGCACAGCTGATCCTCCACAGAGTGTGGAGGTTGGTGGTGAGTGGTCACAGCCAATCCTTGCAGCTGGCTGGCCTGGGTAAATCCTTCCCATAGATCTGCCAACAACAACCAAGGCTCAGCTATGAGAGGAGGATGTACTCAGCCTAAATGAAGGGCATACCTTGAACACCCAGCTTGGATGAGGGGGAGACTGTGCTGCTGGATCCTGTAGGATACCTGCTACGTTAGGGCTATGCTACCAAGATGGAGTCATGGCAGCTCTACCTAATACATAGAAACAAACACAGGGAGGCTGCCAGAATGAGAAGATAAAGAAACATGGCCAACATGAAAGAACAAAGCAAAACTCAAGAGAAAGAACTAAATAACATGGAAATAAACAATTTATCAGATGCAGAATTCAAAACACTGGGTACAAGGATGCTCAAGGAACTTAGTGAGGACTTCAGCAGCATAAACAAGATCCAGTCAGAAATGAAGGATTCACTAACTGAAATAAAGAACAGTTTACAGGGAAACAACAGTAGAGTAGATGAAGCTGAGAATCAAATCAATGATTTGGAGCATAAAGAAGCAAAAAACAACCAATCAGAACACCAAGAAAAAAAAGAATCCAAAAAAATGAAGGTAGTATAAGTAGCCTCTGAGACAACTTCAAACATAGCAACATTAGAGTCATAAGGGTGGCAGGAAGAGCAGAGAAAGAGCAAGAAGTTGGAAATCTATTTGAAAAAATAATGAAAGAAAACTTCCCTAATTTGGTGAAGGAAATAGAAATGCAAGTCCAGGAAGCACAGAGAGTCCCAATCAAGTTGGACCCAAAGAAGCACACACCAAGATACATCATAATTAAAATTCCAGAGGTTAAAGATAAAGAGAGAATGTTATAAGCAGCAAGAGAAAAGGAGACAGTTATCTACTAAGGAGTTCCCATAAAGCTATCAGCTGATTTCTCAAAAGAAATCTTACAGGCAAGAAGGGGCTGGAAAGAAGTATTTGAAGTCATGAAAGGCAAGGACCTACATCAAAGATTGCTCTATCCAGCAAAGCTATCACTTAGAATGGAAGGGCAGGTAAAGTGCTTCCCAGACCAAGTAAAGCTAAAAGAGTTCATCATCACCAAACCATTATTATATGAAATGCTAAAGGGACTTATGGAAGAAAAAGAAGATCAAAGCTATGAACATTAAAATGACAACAAACTCACAACTATCAACAACTGAATTAAATATAAAAACAAACTAGGGAAACAAGTAGAATAGGAACAGAATCATAGTAATGGAGATCACATGGAGGGTTACCAGCTGAGAGGGGAAAGGGGGAGAATGGGGGAAAGGTACAGGGAATAAGTGGCATAAATGGTAGGTACAAAATAGACAGGGGGAGGTTAAGAATTGTATAGGCAATAGAGAATCCAAAGAACTTATACACAAGACCCATGGACATGAACTAAGTGGGAGAGGGGGGATTGCTGGAGGGAATGGGAATACCGGGTGGATGGGGAGCAAAGGGAAAAAAACTGGGACAACTGTAATAGCATAATCAATAAAATATACTTTAAAAATAAGATCCACCTCACTGAGCTTTGGTGGGAATTAAATTAATCTAATCGTGTAAATGGCTTAGGACAATGCTTGGCACAGAAGTGAAAGATTAAAAAATCCTTTTTCCTTTTCTGTGGGAACGTGTCCTGGTATAACTGTGGTGCTCTGTCCTCGCGGAAACCTGACCGCAGTAGGATGTCAGTCAGTGTTAGAGACTGAATGTTTGTGCCCTATCCCCAAACGTATACTGATGCCGTAAGTCCTAATGTGATGGTATTTGGAGACGGGGGGCGGGGGGGGCCTTTGGAATGTACTTAGGGCTAGATGAAGTCGTGAGGGTGGGGCCCCATGATGAGTTAGGACCTTTGGCACACCAGGGGTCTTGTTCTCTCTCTACCTTGGGAGCACACATAAGACAGTTGTCTACAAGCAAAAGAGTCTTCGCAAGCTGACCCTACTGGCACCTTGATCCTAGACTCTGGGCTCCAGAACTGTGGGCAATAAATGTCTGTTGTTTGGACTTCTGGCCAAAATGGAGGCATAGGTAGACACATTGTGCCTCCTTGCACAACCAAAATAAGGACAACAACAATTAGAAACAAAAAACAACCAATACTGACAGAAAATTGAACTGTATGGAAGTCTGACAACCACGGAATTAAAGAAGAGATACTCATCCATACCGGTAGGAGGGGTAGAGTCTGGCGGCCAGGCGGAGAAGGGTTGTGACAAAGTGGTGGCTGGTGGACCCCAGGAGCACAAAGCTGCAGCTGACAGACCCAGCAAGGTGGCGGATTATGGAGGGGCACAGTGCACAAGGTGGCTCACAGACTGGATGGTCCCACATTTGTGTGCAGGAAAAACGGGTGTGAGACAAACTGCACAACCCAGGGTCCCAGCTTGGGGAAATAAAGCCTCAAAACACCAATCGAAAACACCTGTGGGGGTTGAGGTGCCAGGAGAGACTCCCAGCCTCACAGGAGAGTTCTCTGGAGAGACTTACAGGGTCCTAGAATGTACACAAACCCACCCACATGGGAATCAGCACTAGAAGGGCCCAGTTTGCTTGGGGGAAGCAGCAGAAGGGACTGAAACCCAACAGAGAGTGGAGGAAGCGCCATTGTTCCCTCTCAGACCCCTGCCCCACATACAACATCACAACCCAGCAACTGGGTTGCCCCGCCCTGGTGAACACCCAAGGTTCCACCCCTCATACATAACAGACATGATAAGACTGAAAAAAAAAAAAAAGGCCCAAATGGAAGAACAGATCAAAGCTCCAGAAAAAATACAACTAAGTGATGAAGAGATAGCCAACCTATCAGATGCACAGTTCAAAGCACTGGTGATCAGGATACTCACAGAATTGGTTGAATTTGGTCACAAATTAGATGAAAAAATGAAGCCTACGCTAAGTGCAATAAAGGAAAATGTACAGGGAACCAATAGTGATGAGAAGGAAACTGGAACTCAAATCAATGGAGTGGACCAGAAGGAAGAAAGAAACATCCAATCAGAAAAGAATGAAGAACCCTGGCTGGTGTAGCTCAGTGGACTGAGTGCTGGCCTGTGAACCGGTTGGATTCCCAGTCAGGGCACATACCTGGGGTGTGGGCCAGGTCCCCAGTAGTGGGTGCTCGAAAGGCAACCACAGATTGATGTTTCTCTGCTTCTCTTTCTCCTTCCCTTCCCTTTTCTCTAAAAATAAATAAATAAAATCTTTAAAAATAAAGAAAAAAGAAAAGAATAAAGAAACAAGAAATAAAAAAAATAAGGAGAGGCTTAGGAACTTCCAGGACATCTTTAAACGTTCCAACATCTGAATTATAGGGGTACCAGAAGGGGGAGAGAAAGAGCAACAAGTGGAAAGTTATTTGAACAAATAATAAAGGAGAACTTCCCCATTCTGGCAAAGGAAATAGACTTCCAGGAAGTCCAGGAAGCTCAGAGAGTCCCAAAGGAGTTGGACTTAAGGAGGAACACACCAAGGCACATCATAATTACATTACCCAAGATCATAAGGAGACAATCTTAAAAGCATCAAGAGAAAAGGAGACAGTTACTTACAAAGAGTGCCCATCAGATTGTCAGCTGATTTCTCAAAAGAGATCTTGCAGGCAAGAAGGGGCTGGAAAGAAGTATTTGAAGTCATAAAAGGCAAAGACCTACATCCAAGATTGCTCTATCCAGCAAAGCTTTCATTTAGAATGGAAGGGCAGATAAAGTGCTTCCCAGATAAGGTCAAGTTAAAGGAGTTCATCATCACCAAGCCCTTATTATATGAAATGTTAAAAGGATTTATCTAAGAAAAAGAAGATAAAAAACATGTACAGTAAAATGATAGCAAACTCACAATTATTAACAACTACACCTAAAACAAAAACAAAAACAAACTAAGCAAACAACTAGAACAGGAACAGAACCACAGAAATGAAGATCACAGGGAGGGTTATCAACAGGGGAGTGGGAGCGGGAGAGAGGGAGAAAAAGTACAGAGAATAAGTAGCATAGATGGTAGGTAGAAAATAGACAGGGGGAGGGTAAGAATAGTATGGGAAATGTAGAAGCTAAAGAACTTATAAGGATGACACATGGACATGAACTAAAGTGGGGGAATGTGGGTGGGAGGGGGTTGCAGGTTGGAGGAGAGTGAAGGGGGAAAATGGGACAACTGTAATAACATAATCGATAAAATATATATATATATATTTAAAGATTTTATTTATTTATTTTAGAGAGGGAAGGAAGGGGGAGAGAGAGAGAGAGAGAGAGAGAGAGAGAGAGAGAGAGAGAGAGAGAGAGAGAGAGAGAGAGAGACATCAATGTGCAGTTGCTGGGGGTTATGGCTTGCAACTCAGGCATGTACCCTGGCTGGGAATCGAACCTGCGACACTTTGGATCACAGCTCGTGCTCAATCCACTGAGCTACGCCATACGCCTGCCAGGGCAAAATATATTTTTTAAAAAAAGAAAAAAATGTCTTGTTTAAGTCACTTGGGTTATGGTATTATGCAGCCCACGTTACCAGGCAACGTTGGTATGGCGGCAATGTGCGTAGCCGGTAAACTGTATTTGAACTGGGGTTATAGGGAATGAACAATACATTTCAGGGTGGGAAATCCCAGTTTTGGCTTCTCTGAGTACGGAGATTGTTGATACCAGGTGCATGTCTTTGGGGACTTGGGATCTTTTGTGGGTGCAAGAGGCACTGGGGACATGGGGCTTCTAAGCCACAGTGGCTCTTGCAGCTGTGCTTGGGCTCATCCCTCACATCTGAGCTGTTACTTGAGAGGCCAGAGAGACTAGTCCTGGGTTCCCACCAGGATCCTGCCAGAGAGATGCATCTAGTGCCACCTGCAGTTTCTCCCCTTGCATTAAGCCAACTGAACCAAGAGTCAGGGTGGCTTATTGTGGTCATGAGAGTGTGATCTTTTAATTCAGTCATCAGTAAACTGGGGCTCCACAGGACAAATATGGCCCACCGCCTCTTCGTGTAAATAAAGTTTTATTGGCATACAGTCATGCCCATTAATTTATGACATATTATCTATGGCTGCTTTTGAGCTACACTGTCTGAGTTGAGTAATTACAACAGGGACTGTATGGACCACAGAATTGACAATATCCACTAACAAGTCCTTTATAGATAATGTTTGCCAACCCCTGACCTAGTTAGTCTAAGACCACCCACCATGAGTGTGGGCTCTGCAGGTGTTTGTCATGATCTGGAGCCTTCGGTCCATGGTAAGCATGCAGTGGAGAGCCTGGCTGAGAATTGAAACTATTGTAGAGAGAGAAGTCCTGTGTGAGCTTGTTGTACTTCAGGCACACGTGGGACGTGTGTATGCTGGTACACAGGCTTGTGTGTATACGCACATATGAATGCCACATAAAGGGCGTTCATCTTAGGAGGCAGGGAAAATAACTTTACTGTGCAGAAAAAGAAAAATGCATGTCATCTCAAGGCCTGGAACACTGTTGCCCCAATGTGCACATGGCCTACTCCTTTGCCTCTTTCAAATCTTTGCTTAAATGTCCCCTTTTGATGATGCTTCTCCTGATCCTTCTTTGAAAAATTACAGCCTGGAACATGCTATAGTGTAAGTTACTATTATGTTCCTCTCCAGTCTAATTCCCTGCCAGCTGGGACCACCCATGATGACAGCCAGCTTGAGCCTGTGTCCATTTCTGTACCCTCAGGGATCAGAACAGGGCTAAGCACTGCTTCTGCAAAGGGCCAGATAGAAAATGTGTTTTCAGCTCTGCCATTGGAGCACAGAGACAGCCACAGACAATATGTAATGAACAGGCATGTGTGCCAATAAAACTTTATTAGCAGAAGCAAGCAGGAGCCAGGCTTGACCTAGGGGCTAGAGTCTGCTACCTCTGGTCTCAGGCACTTTTTGGTACACAGTAGATGCTCAGCAGGTGTTGGCTGAGTGCATCAGTAGGAACCTGAATGGAGCCACCCTTGGCTGGGCATGGCCTTCCTGGGCAGTCTGGCTCTCCTAGGCCACAGGTGCTAAGATACGATGGGAGTGACAGATGCCCTTGTAGCTTTGGGGTCTGAACCAATTTCCCCTTTGGACCCTGGGAACCCCTGGACTTTCAGGAGCATCCTGGGGAGGGCCTAGGAGAGACACCTAGCAGGGGTTGGCCAGGTGTCAAGGGCCAAGGTCAGAGGCACTCCTGAGGGTGGGCCTCCTGGGTCCTAGGAGGTTCTAGACACCACCAAGTTGTGAACACTGACAAAGCAAGGACTTCCTTCTGATGACTTCTGTGTCCCTGATGTCCAGTACACACTCGGCACTTGTTTTTCATTCAGTGAACAAATAAGTGAAGGCCAGAGTCATGCGCCAGCTGCTGCCTGAGGGGTGAAAGGACTCACCAAAGCAGGCCTGGTGGTGCTGGGTGAAGCCTGAGGGACAGCGGCAAATGAAGGTACCAATGGTGTTGACACAGAAGAACTTGCAGTTGTGCTGCCTGGAAGTGCACTCATCCAGATCTGTGGCACAGATGGTCCCAGCAGACTCAGGGCAGGGCCTGGCTAAGGTGGGGGGGGCAGTGGGGGGGGCTTCCCAGGGGAAAGCCCCTAGAGATGGTGCCTGATGCCATGCAGCAGGGAGGACGAGATGGCAGAGGATGTGCCCAGGGGGGTGCTGGGGGGCAGGGACGAGCCCCACAGGGCAAGAGGGGAAGGGAAGGAGGGACGTCACCTCTACAGGTCCTGCTGTCCTCCTCCAGCAGGTAGCCGAGGGGGGAGGCACACAGGAATCTGCCCTTCATGCTTCTGTAGACGAAGGCACATGGTGTGGGGGTCTGGCTACACTCATCCACATCTAGAGAGGACAGCAGCACTCGGGGGATCAGACAAATATTCCTGAGGGCTGCAGGGCTGGGCCCACCTTCCCAGACCTGAGCCATCTGGAACTGGACACACTTGGCTTTGTGGGCTACGCAGTCTCTATCCCAGTTGCTCAAGTCCGCCTTTGTGGGAGGAGAGCAGCAGTGGAGGGAAGGAAACAAACAGGCCTGGCCAAGTGCCACTAAAACCGTTTGAACAAAAACACTCAAAGGGCTGGATTCACTCTTGGGCTGGCATTTGCTGGCCCCTGACTTAGATGAACACTTGCTCTACAAGGTAACTGAAAATCAGAGGATGTACAAAGTGACAAGAGGAACATGACCCAAATAAGGTTGGGATAAAGGGCAGGATTTGTGGATTTTATCATTTTTTAAAAATATATTTTATTGATTATGCTATTACAGTTGTCCCATTTCCCCTCTTCACTCCCCTCCACGCTGTACACCCTCTCCCACCCATATCCCCCCTTTAGTCATGTCCATGTGTCATACTTGTAAGTTCTTTAGCTTCTACATTTCCCATACTATTCTTACCCTCCCCCTATCTATTTTCAACCTACAATCTATGCTACTTATTCTCTGTACCTTTTCCCCCTCTCTCCTCCTCCCACTCCCCTGTTGCTAACCCTCCATGTGATCTCCATTTCTGTGGTTCTATTCCTGTTCTAGTTGTTTGCTTAGTTTCTTTTGGTTTTGCTTTAGGTGTGGTTGTTAATAATTGTGAGTTTGCTGTCCTTTTACTATACATGTTTTTTTCTTTATCTTCTTTTTTCTTAGATAAGTCCCTTTAACATTTCATAAAATAAGGGCTTGGTGATGATGAACTCCTTGAACTTGACCTTATCTGAGAAGCACTTTATCTGCCCTTCCATTCTAAATGAAAGCTTTGATGGATATAGTAATCTGGGATATAGGTCCTTGTCTTTCATGACTTGGAATATTTCTTTCCAGCCCCTTCTTGCCTGTAAGGTCTCTTTTGAGAAATCAGCTGACAGTCTGATGGGAACTCCTTTGTAGGTTACTGTCTCCCTTATCTCTTGCTGCTTCTAGGATTCTCTCCTTCATTTTTACCTTGGCTAATGTAATTATGATGTGCCTTGGTGTGTTTCTTCTTGGGTTCAACTTCTTTGGGGCTCTCTGAGCTTCCTGGATTTCCTGGAAGCCTATTTCCTTTGCCAGAATGGGGAAGTTCTCCTTTATTATTTGTTCAAATACATGTTCAATCTGTTGCTTTTCCTCTTCCCCTTCTGGTACCCCTATAATTCGGATGTTGGAATGTTTAAAGATGTCCTGGAGGTTCCTATGCTTCTCCTCATTTTTTGAATTCTTATTTCTCTATTCTTTCTTGTTTGGTTATTTTTTTTCTTCCTTCTGGTCCACTCTATTGTTTTGAGTTCCAGTTTCCTTCCCATCACTATTGGTTCTCTGTGCATCTTCCTTCATCTCTTGTATGGTAACCTGCACTTTTTCATCTAATTTGTGCCCAAAATCAACCAATTCTGTGAGCTTCCTGATCACCAGTGTTTTGAACTATGCATCTGATATATTGGCTATCTCTTCGTTGCTCAAAAGGATGAGCCCTGGGGCATTGATCTGTTCTTCTGTTTGAGACATGTCTCTCTCTCTCTCTTTTTTTTTGGGGGGGGGGTCTGGTCGCTCCTGTTATGGTAAGGGCGGGGCCTTAAGTGTTCACGGGGCTGGGCCCCCCAGTCGCTAGATTGTGATGTTGTATGTGGGGGCGGGAGGGAACAATGGCGGTAGCTCCGTTCTTCTGGGACCTCAGTTCCTTCCCTGGGATCCTGGGTTGCACGCTCTGCCCTGGTCCACAATTGCCGCCTCACTGGATCTGCCAGCTGCCGCTTGCGTACTCAGGGTCCACCCACTGTGACCTACCTTGTGTGCCCTGGATGCCTTACACGCTCCCGGTTGCCTTATGCACCCAATTCTCCCTGTTCTCCATGCACCGCGACCCACGCCCTGTGCCCAGCTGCTCCTCTCCAACGCTCCTACCAGTCTGGATGAACGGGTCTACTTCAACTTCTTGGCTGTCCGACTTCCATTCAGATAAATTCTCTGTCAGTTCTGGGTGTCTTTCTGCCTCTAAATTGTTGTTGTTCTAATCTTGGTTGTGTATGGAGGTACAGTGTGTCCACCTATGCCTCCATCTTGCCGGAAGTCTCTATTTGTGGTTATTTTTGACTTTGTGGTCCATATGGTCTCTGCCACTTCTGGTCTTGGTTTTCTCACAGAAACGTGGGCCAGGTGTTGTGTGGAAGGCATGGCTGGGTCAGCGGGTGTGGGTCAGGGCTCACGGAGGCAGGCTGTGGCAATAGCGTCTGGCGTGTACCCAGATTTACAGTGGCAATGGGAGGAGCCAAGGCTGTTGATGCACTCATGGTGGAGACACAGGTGAGAGAGCACGCAGCACTTGTCCACATCTGGGGATAAGCAGGGCTAGGCTGGGCTCGCTGATTCACGCCTCTGGAGCATGCCTCTCCCCCCTGCCCACCAGCCCTCTCCCTGGAGGCCAGGCCAGCCTCCATCTCCTCTCCCTGCACCCATGCACCACAGCTCAGGCTGAGGGTCACACCTCCATCAGAACTGGACACCAAGAACACCCTGGGGGTGACACCTGCCCCATGTATGTAGCAGCACAGACTGTGACACATCACTGCTGCACACCAGTCACACATGCAGATACTTGTGCAGTCACAAGTACACACACTCAAGGGGATCCTCTGCTTTCCAGACACACCCTTGCAAAGGCACTTTTCTCTGTCCCCAATGTCCCTGCTGCTCACCTGTCACCCTCACAAACATGCACACCTACCCTCATAGACACTCACAAGAATCTAAGTCACGTGACTGGCTCACTGCTTCTCCTTCACCTTCTGGGGTGCACTCCTCACCCAGCTCACACATACAGAACACACCAGCTCCCGCCTTCATTAGTGCACATGCATGCTCGCTAACCAGCTTATGCACAAGAAGAACGTACCCCAACTCACACACTTTCATATGCTCAGTAGCACGCAGACACACTTTCATCATCCAGCTTGCACGCACAGGGAACGCACCCCAGCTCCCATGCTCACTAGTGCACAGATGAGAGCTCACTGAAACACTTGCACACACTGGGAACACGCACCAGTCTATATGCTTTCACATGCTCATTTACAAACCTACACACAAAAGAACACACATTGCCTCACATACTTGCTTAGCCATCACTCAAGTTCATGCACACACATACACGGAGCCAGGAATGGGTTCTGGTTCACACACACCTGCCAGCACAGGCACACATGCACAGGCTCACTCACTCCAGCACCCACTGGAGCGTGGATACACAACCATGAATGAACTCCCACCCACCTTGACCCTCGGTTATGTAGCCTGAGCCATAGGGACACAGCTTCCTGTGAGCAGGGGTGCCGGGCAGGGGGCAGAGCTCACAGAGGGGCCCCCAGGCAGCCCAAGTGAGGCTGCTCCCACAGCAGCACTTGACCCTGGTGACCACCTCACTGCCACCTGATGGGGCCTGGCACAGGGCTTGCAGCACCTTGGAAAAGCAGGGCTGGCCCTCGCCAGATGTCTGCAAGGAATGAGTGGGGATGGTGGGTGGGAGAAATGTGCCATAGGGCCCACCTCCACATGGCAACCAGGGGCACTGAGAGTCTACACATGGTGCCCCAGACGCCTCCAAGACTGTGCATGTGCATGGGGTACATTCTTCCAAGCCGTCATTCCCAGCACTGTTAGCGCCCTCCCCAGGCTGATGCTGGGTCTGGAGCTGTGGCAGAAACTACAGACCCACCCAAAAATTAGACAACTACCCCTGGGCTGCAGACACTATGCCACTCTCTGAAGGTCAAGGGCAGCATCCTTCCCGCTAAGGAGAGATCTAAGAGTCAAGGGGCAGCAGAGAGTCCAGGGAACACTGGGAAGGAGGCAAGAGGTGGCTTGACAGACAAGGGGATGCAGCAAAAGGGTGATACCAGAGACACGTGGGAAGTGTAGAGGATAGGCTGGAGAGTGGACATCAGGGAAGGGAAAGAAGGACACAGATTCCTCTAGAGGGTTGGCTTGGGGTCTGGGTGGGTGCTGGGGCATTGCCAAGATGGGCTTGGGGGCACAGAGGCTGGGCCTATTTTGGGGTAAGTGTGTCTGGGGGGGTGTTGGAGACGGGGTTCCTGAAGACAGCTGAACACACACATCTGATCTGAAGCTCTGGGGTGGAGACTGTG
The DNA here is from genome assembly GCF_019186645.2 of Phyllostomus hastatus. Classification (NCBI taxonomy): domain Eukaryota; kingdom Metazoa; phylum Chordata; class Mammalia; order Chiroptera; family Phyllostomidae; genus Phyllostomus; species Phyllostomus hastatus. Next base: position 649,605 of record NW_025333962.1, on the reverse strand, counting down.
CTGGGGGGGAGAAGAGGGTGTAGGTGGCAAGGCTGTGTGGGAGCAGGGATAGCCAAGTTGCAAGGACAGGTGGTACAAGTGTGTTATTTGCTAGGTCACCCCCAGAAAGTGGTGAACTGGGGTCGGAGGTGGTTCCTGAATGTGACAGGTAGGGCTGGGGGATAAGCTGCTATTCCAGGGTATTTGGCTGAAGGGACAAAGGGAACATGTGCAGATATGTGTGTTCAGATAAACTCAGCACACCCCTGTGTGCCCCGCTGGGAAGCTCCCAAGGTGGGAAGGACAGGCGCTGGTGGTCTGTGGCGGATACCAGCCAGCAGTATCCATCTCTGCTGCGGATGCTCGTCGAAACACGAAAACAACATACACAGAGACAACCAGGTCCTGTGGAGAAATAGGGACAGAACGGCCACTCTCTTTAGTGGAGAATGCCCCGTATCAATTCCCAATCAGATTTTTATTAAGAATACAGACTTAGTTTGTGGATTCACAGTCTGGCAAAAAAGATCAAAAGGAGTAGGTGACTTACAAAGGTGCAGACAGAACCCCCGCTGGGATTCTGGACAGAGCTTGGAGTTTTAACATATGGCTCAGAAGGCTAGTTTTGGTTTCCAGTCTGTGCCTTCAAATTATAATCTAGTAACATCCTCCAGCAAACAGATCTCACAGGATCTTGCATATTCTATGTCCCAGGCCTGATTACCCTGGGGTCCACCATTTCTGGTCTGGACTGCACCACCCCTGTTATTTCTGCAGGCCTGAGTCGTGCAGAGGAGACAAAGGCAGCCGGGAGACTTGGATTTCTCACTTCTAAGAACAAGGACTCAGGCTTTGACAAAGCCAAGGGGGCAAGGGTTGATGTCCATCACTCCTTCATTTCCACAGGCCCGAGTCTCTTCCCTGAGGCCTTCTTATGATCATGCTTGTCTTAGGCGATTCCCTCCATGGGAAATCTTACCTGTCATTGGCTAACTGATCAAGCTTAGGAGGTCAGGCATAGAACAGGCAGTGCTCATGCCAGAGAAATAAGTTTTGTCTCCTTAGTGGCTCCTGGTCCGGAGGTCTCTCACTCAGCCTAAGTCACAGGGGGTTACAGCTTGCTGAGACCAGGCAGGGCAGTCCCCAATAGTGGTCGCATCCCTGGCTTGTGCCTGGCCATACTCACCGTGGCACTGGGTGAGGGCGGTGCTGGGCTGGACGCCCTCATCACAGTCACATCAAAAACTGCCGGCAGTGTTGACACAGAGGCCATTGGTGCAGAGGCTGTGCTTGGCCCAGCATTCTTCTTCATCTGAGATGGGAGGGATGAGGCTGACTGGCAGGAGGCCCCAAGTCAGCCTCCCCCCACATGCAGTGTCTGCCTGCCCACCCTCCTCCTCTTGCTCCTCCTCTCCCCTCCATGGTGCTCCCTGCATCCCCAAGCACCCCCATACCTATGCAGACTTCCCTGGAGCCAGGCTGGGGTTGAGTGCCTGGGGGACAGACACAGGTGAAAGTGCCAATGAGGTTCTTGCACAGCATGCCCCGGGCATGGCAGTCGTGCCGGCTGTCCGCACACTCATCCACATCAGCAGGTGACCAGGAATGAATGGCAACCAAAGTCAGGTGCCCCATGGCCTGGTCCCAGTCATGGGGCCTGAATGCCAGCCCCTAGGTGGCCCTGGGGGCGGGGGGCAGAGCGAGGACCCCGCAGCACTGCCAGACTGCCGTTGCTCCTCCGCTTGGCCTAGGCCACAGGGAAGCTGAGGGGTCAGGCCTGCCCCAACACCCACATACCTGCCCTCACCAGGGTCTGTGAATCTGTCTGGTCCCTGGAACTCTGACCCCAAAGTCCTCCTGGAGGGGCCAGGTCTCAAACCAGAGTTTTTCACCCTCAAAACTATGGACATTTGGGACCGGAAAATTCTTTGTGGTGGGAGGCCGTTCTGTGCACTGTAGAAGATTTAGCAGCATCCCGGGACACTTGATGCCAATAACACCCTACCCCCCACACACACATGCACACAATAGAGATAACAAAAAATGTTGCCAGATATTACCCCATGTCCCCTGGGGCCACAATCACAAGCCCTCTGCCTTCTCTACCCTACTCAGAGCATGTCCTACTTCCGCTACAGAAGCCTACAGAGCCAGGCCCTCTATTCTCTTAAACCTGGGGCCCAAGATGCCAGCACCCCATTTTCCTAACAGAAGCAGGGCCACCACTCACAAGAGTGCTCCCTGCACTTGCCTTGCTCCCTGCTCACTTTATCACTTCTTGTTCATTCCCACTCTTGGAGACACAGGCTGTTATTTCTCTCTTTTTCTCAACACCAAAGCTTGTTGTCCTCTGGGGACCCTGCCCATTGTCCGCTGGCCTGTGCAGGTCCTACCCTGGCACATGGCCCTGTCCTCTTGAGGGGCATAGCCAGCTGGGCAGGCACATACATAAGAGCCTTCAGTGTTGTGACAGTGGAAGGCATAAAGTAGGGGGTTCAGGGAGCACTTGTCGATGTCTGGGGAGGCCAGCGGATGTGCCAGCTGGTCTTCCTGTGGGACCCTAATCCCTCCCCTAGGCAAGCCCCCCCACTCCTGTCACACCACAGCCCAGGTCCTAAGCAGGCGGGGTCGTACCCTCATAGGTCATCATAGGGCCAGGCTCAAAGCCGTCAGCATAGGCACATTCAAAGCTTCCAATGATGTTGGTGTAGGTGCCTTCCCCACATGGGTGCCCAGTGAAGCACTCGTCTATGTCTAGGGTGGGGTAAGGGGTGATCAGCGCATGCGGAGGGCCCCCTGTCCTCAGTATTATCCTGTCTGCCTCCTCACTGACCACCACAGACTGGATAGAGCCAGATCTGGTGCAGCTCTAGGATGGATACAGGGCAGCATGCAGTACACATTCAATAAATGAATGAATGAGTGACTGAGTGAGCAGAGGAGTGAGTGAGTGAATGAGTAGGCAAGTGAATGAATGAGTAAATGGATAAGTGAATGAATGAGTAATGAGAAAATAAATGAATAACTGAGCAAGTGAATAAGTGAGTGAAAGAGTAAAGGAGAGAGTAAACAGATAAGTAAATGAGCAAGTGAATGAGTAAGTGAATAATGGAGAGAAGGGAGAGTGGGTGGAAAGACTGACAGTGGCTGAGGGGCAGGGTCCTACCATGGGTGGTGTCTGCCTAGCCCTACTCTGCTCCTTCCTTTCCTGGGGTGCAGGCTGATCACTTACCCACACAGCTGAAGCTTATGAGGTCCAGGCTATAGCCAAGGGGACACTCACAGTGGAAGGAGCCATCCGTGTTGACACAAAGGCCATTGGCACAGACGTTGGGGTTCTCTGCACACTCGTTCATGTCTGCAGGCAATAGGGGTCAAGCCCAATCTACACTCAGGGTCTTTTCTTTCCCTCCATGCCGGTGGGATCCAAGGCCACCCATGGGTCAAGGAGAGAGCTTGAGACTCAGGAACCCAGGCAGAGCCCAGATGGGACTGGGTGGGAGAGGAGGAGGGTAAGGCAGCCAGAGGGGCTCTTAGCCTGTACATGAGAGGCTCACCTTCCCGCATCTCATCTGGGCCTGGGGCCGCTCCGTGGCCAAAGGGGCAGTGCTCCCGGAAGGCAGCTGGACAGTGAGAGGGGAGGCGGGTGGGTCAGAGCCAAGTGCAGACCCCAGGACCCCCTCAGGGGGTGAGGGAAGGCTGAAGGAAGAATGGAGAGAAAGAAGAGCAGATGGGGGCAGGTGGGCAGAATCTGGAGGGAGACTGACAGAAGTGGGCACTCACCACTGCCCTCCTGAGGACACAGCTCACAGGGGTCCTTCTGGCCCTCACCAGGCCTCTGGCTGCAACAGTACCAGACCTTGGTATTGAAATCTTTAAGCACCAAGCACCTTCCAGCCTCGAAACAGGTGAAGCAGAAACTCTGCTGTGTGTCTATGGGGTGATTCCCCAGAGAAATGCTGCAAGGGCCATCAGCAGCACCCACCTGCCTTGCATGCCTCTTCTACCCCAGTCCCTGCAAATGTGTGGTCCCACCTCTACCAGCAGCCAATCAGAACACTCCTGGTCCCTAAGCATGGTGATTTGGGGATGAATAAATGACCCACACTAGGCCAGTGATGGTCAGCCATTGAACTTTTGCTGGATTCCTGGGAATTCCTTCCAGCAACACCCCACTTTCACTGTTGTGGGGTACCCCTGGGACAGAGAGAACTGCCAAACTCAGCCACATTATTCTTGGATCAGAAGCCTCTTCTTGGAGAAGCAAAGTGTCTGATTCTAGGAACAGAGGAACTCAGACTTCAGACCCCAAATGCTCAGCACTGACCCTTAGTCCTTAGCACCTTACTCCCACCAGCCTGAGACATTCACATGGGCATTTGAGAGTTTGAGCCAAACCTGGCTCCAGAAAAACAACTATTGATTGATTTGTCCTGCCATCCCCCTTGTTTCCCAGAGCATAGGAGAAGAGAGGCTGGCTCATATTGAATGAGGCTAGCCTACCCTGGACAAGGCTAGCCAAGCTGAGATGCAGCTGGCACTGGTAGGGCAACTGCAGCCCATAGAGGACAGCTGGAGCCTAAGGGACAGGCTAGCCCAGACTGGGCCAGGTTAGCACTCTACAGAAGTAACCTGTCTAGCCAAGTGGTTGGTTGGACTAGAGCCCACTAATCCAGAGAAGCCCCTCTGTGGGTCAGGAGATCTGTACAAGAAACTGCAGCCTCCCATTCTGGTTGACCTGACTCTTCCCCACCATACCTCCCACCTCTTGCTGAAGCCCTATGTACTCCCTGGCCCCAGATTCACCAAAGCAACAGTGTCCATTGTCAGAGAGGGCAAAGCCTGGCAGGCAGAGGTACTGGAAACTCCCAGGGCTGTTGGTACAGGCACCAGAGAGGCAGAGGGTAGGCTCCTTCAAGCACTCACTGACGTCTGGAGGAGCAGGGACACAAGCTCGGTGGGGTACAAGCAGGACTTCCAACATGGTGGGGCAGCCTCAGTTGTCAGGAGGGGCAGATGGAGTGGGGTCCCAGGGGGACAGGGGGATCTGGGGCAGGGGACCCCAAGGTTCAGTGTGAGTCAGGGTACCAGGTAGGCAATGTGAGGGGGTCCTTCCTGGAAAGTGCCTTTAGGGTACAGGTCATGGTCAGGAAAGTTCATCTTTAGAGACCAAATTTGTATAAAGCTAACTGAGACTAGATAAATTTGACCTACACTGGATGGAGTTAGTTCACATTCTATTAGGCTAGCCTAGATAGAATAGACCAGAGGTGGGCAGGCCAGACTGGTCCAGGTTCACCCACACTGTACAAGGCTAACCCATCTGCTCAAACCAGACTGGTCTAGGTTAGCCCAAGTTGTACAAGGCTAGCCCAGGTGGATTAGATTGGAGGCAGCCAGGTTAGACTGGTCCAGATTAGCTAGCCCAGACAGAAGACTGGAGCACAAGTGGTCAGGCCAGACTGGTCCAGGTCAGCTCACACTGTATGAGGCTAGCCCATCTGCTCAGGACAGACTGGTCCAAGTCAGCCCACACTATTCAGTCACCCAAATGGGCAAATTACAACAATGGAACTCAGGGCAGACTGGACCTTGCCCACCATTCACCCAGTGAGGAGTTATGGGTAATCATAGCAGCGATGAGACCCTATACCTGTGCCCATTTTATAGAATTCATGAGGAAGCCTGTGGGCTCCAAAGAGAGAGAGAGAGGGAGCCCTGAGACCTAAGTCTAAAAAGAATCCAGGTAACTCAGAGTTTATGAAACCCTCATGATAGTGTATGGCACTGTACTGGGTGTGGTGCTAAGTGCATTTATCACCATGACCCCAGATGGTGTCTGGGGGACAGAAGCCCAGATATGCCTCCTTGGCCAGAGTTGGGAGGTGGGACCAAACATTCACTGACATAACAGTCATTCTGCACCTGGAAGCTGAGGGGACAGATGCAGTGGAAGAAGCCCTGTAGGTTTTGGCAAGTGCCTGGCAGGCAAATTCCAGCAAGGCTGAGACACTCATTGATGTCTGTGGAGAGAAAGGGTCCCAGCACAAGAGAGCAGCAGGGCACTGGCCTGGGACCAGGACCAGCACCTACGATCACTATGTGATTGCTGAGGGTCCCAAGACAAGCCTTCTGTGTGACAGCCCTGGAACCAGGGGAAGGGCTGAGAATCAGGAAAAGCAGCTGAAAAAGGGCATTCTGGGTCCTGCTGGGGGTTATAGGTGGAGCCAAGTGGTGTCCAGGGGAAGAGGGAACAATGTTCCTAATCTCAAGTCACCTGCAGACTCCTTTCAGTTTCCATAGCATCCATGGAATTATTCTGTACTTTTAGTAAACAGGTTTTTCAAGAAATCTCATCCTAAACCACAAATTCTGTGAAAACATGGGTGTGATGTGCTGGTTTTATTTCTTTCAATATCAACCTAAATCCATGACTATGAAATGGAACCATGATCATGCAGAAGTGTCAATTGCATGTCAACTTGAAGCAGGGACTGGCTGACATGGCTACCAGCCTGTGCAAGACTCACCTATACAGTTCTTCTCATTGGGTGTGAGCTTAAATCTATCCTGACAGAGGTAGTGAAAGGAGCCAGCTGTGTTGAGGCACTGACCAAATTTGCACACCAGCCATGGCCAGGTGACACACTCATCCATGTCTGCAGAGGGAGATGGGCAGGTGTGGTCACCCATAGCACTGGGGCTCTGAACGTCCATTGCACTTCCATTTGAAGCAAAATTAAGTTGATGTCAGTGACTTCCATTTATGGAGTGCTCATGTGTCAAGCTCTGTATATTTATCTTTCTACTATCCTATGAGGCATAAACCAATATTTTCTATTATGAACATTTTAATGTTATGAATTTGCCTCTTGACATGATCTTACCTGCATCCCACACATTTTGTTGTTTCACGTTCATTTAATCTGAAATATCTTCTAATTTCCCTTAATATTTCCTCTTTGGTCTATGGATTCTTTAGGGGTATATTATTTAATTTCCAAATATCTGGGGATTTTCTGGATATCCTTTTGTGACTGATTTCTGGTTTAATTCCCTTAAATTCTGAGGATTTAATACTTTGTATGACTTCATTCTTTTTTTTTTAAGATTTTATTTATTTCTTTTTAGAGAGAGCAGAAGGGAGGGAGAAAGAGAGGGAGAGAAACATCAATGTGTGGTTGTCTCTCACACCCCCCCTTCTGGGGACTGGCCCACCACCCAGGCATGTGCCCTGACTGGAAGTAGAACTGGTGACCCTTTGGTTCATAGGTCAGCACTCAGTCCACTGAGCCACACAAGCCAGGGTGTGACTTCATTCTTTTAAATTTGTTAAGGTTTATTTTATGGCTCAGATTATGACCTTTCTTTGTGAATGTCCATGTGCACTTAAGAAGAATGAGTATTCTGGAAAGTTCTAGAAATATTAGTCAGGTCTAGGTGGTAGACAACATTGTTCAGGTTTTCTATATCCATCTGGTTTTCTGTTTGTTTCCTTTATCACTGAAGGAGAAATGTTGAAGTCTCCAACTATTACATAATGTGAATTTGTCTATTTCTCTTTCAGTTCTGGTAATTATTACTTCTTTGAAAACTCTATTGTTAGATACATATGCATTTATAATTGTGATGTCTTCTCAGAGAAGTGATGCCTTAACCAATATACAGTGTGTCTTCATCTTTGATAATATTCCTCCTTTGAAAGTCTATTTGGGTCCTGGCTGGTATAGCTCAGTGGATTAAGCACAGGCCTATAAGCCAAGGGGTCTCTGGTTTAATTCCCAGTCAGGGCACATGACTGGGTTGTGGGCCAGATTCCCCGGGGGGTGGGGGGTGGTGAGAGGCAACCACACATTGATGTTTTTCTTCCTCTCTTTCTCCTTCCCTTCTCCTCTCTCTACAAATAAATAAATAAAATCTTTTAAAAAAAAGACCATGTTTAAAAAAAAGAAGAAAGTCTATTTGGTCTGACATTAATGCAGGTAGGTACCACCATTCATCTGTTTTACAGAGGAGGAAACTAAGCACAGAGATGTAAATGACTTGTCTACAGTCACGCGGCTGGCAGGTGGCAAAGCCGGGATTTGAATTTACACCACCTAACCTTGGAATCCATGCTTTTAACCACTGCACTACACTGCCAGAATCATAGCTGCCAGGTCTTGCCTTCACTCGTCTTCCTCACTGACTGTCTCTGTGTCTCTCATCAACCTCAGTGCAAGCTCTAGGGAGAGACTCCCTGGCGCTGGATACCTGGAAGGGTGTGGGAAACTTTGTAGTTCCCTTGTTTTCAATCCCTTGTGGTTGTTTTTCTGGAGGGATTCATGGGGTGAGGCCCACTTTTCGGTGGGGTACACTGAGGCCTGCACCAGCCCACACAGCTCACCCATGCAGTGTCCTTTATGTGTCATCGTAAAGCTGGGGAAGCAAAGGTAGGCATAGGAGCCAATGATATTCTTGCAGGTTCCATTTCAACATGGCTGCTGGTCACACTCATCAATGTCTGTCACAGCAAAGCCCTGGTTCCCACCCAGCTCACCTCGCCCAACTCACCAGGGCAATGAGTGGCATGGGGAGTGAGGGGCTGGGAAGTACCCCTGGTACTATTCATTGCTCCATATTTCTGATGGGAAAACTGAGGCACTGGGAAGTAAGTTGCTTTCCCAAGGTCCTAAGTGCCAGGATGGATGGAAGCACTCTGTATGCCCCAGAGGAGGTGCAGATCTGTGGACTCCAGCTCTTGGCTGCTTGATTTGCAAAGAGGGGTGGGAGGGGGCTCTCACCCATGCATAAAGTCTGATCTACTGAGGTCCAGGAGCCACAGCAACACAGGCATATGTAGCCGCCCTCTGTGTCCACACATTTGCCATGGCTACAGACATTCAGGGTCTCCTGACACTCACGTCCTGGGAAAAGATGGGCAGTATAGTATCCCTGGGCCCCCACCCCATAGTCCCCATAGTACTTCCTAAGCTTCCACATGCTGTGATGGGAACCTGCCTGCAAAGGCCCCATTCAAGCTGTTGACAGCACCAAGTTCAGTCTTCACTTCTCATTTCACCCTCATTCCTCCCCCATGATTAGATGCTCTTGGCACCCCCGCCAGCCCATACTTCAGCCAAGGAGAAAGGGCTGGACAGAGCCATGCCCTACCCGTCACAGTGGACAGAGCCTGGTTTTGTCCAGTCTCCCACTTTCTTACCTCCCTACCCTGCTCCTACTGGAGTCCCTGCTTACCCACACAAGCCCCACCTGGCAAAAGCTTATACCCTTGGGCACACTTGCAGTGGTAGCTGCCAGGGATATTGATGCCTTTGGCATTCTGCTGGCAGGAGCTCTCCCCGCTGGCACATTTGTCCACATCTGGGAATATGGCCAATGCGGCAGGGGTGAAGGAGAGTTTTCCTTGTCAGAATGGTACCCCAATCCCAGCCCCAGCTTCTGAGTGGATGGTGTCTCCAGAAGCACATCAAGGGTGGTCACGTGAGATGGAGGCCCTCAAAAAGGAGTCCCATCAAGCAGACAAGGAAACTGAGGATCACAGAGATTAAACGACTTGCCCAGAGAGATGGGGGTGGGGGAACCAGCACTCCACTCAGGGTGGAGGAGGCAGGGGGGCACCTTGGCAGAGCAGCAACTCACTGTTGTAGCTGAAACCTGTGGGGTACTCACAGAGGAAGCTCCTGACCTGGTTGACGCAGACACCCCTGGCACAGATGGCGGGGATCTCCCGGCACTCATCGATGTCTGAGAAGTGCATCAGCATCAAGGGCAGCCCAGCCGGGGGGAACATCTGGGGACCCTGAGCTGAGGAACCTGCAAATCTGGGAGAAGATGCCACTACAAAATGGCCAACGTTCAAAAAATCCTGCTGTGTCCAAAATATGTCCACTCCTATCAGAAAGCAATCAGGATATGGGAAGAAAGATGACAGCAAGAGAGTGTTTCTTGACTAAATTGCAGCGTTTGCTGTGGCCCAGCTGGCCTGCTGGGTGGCATCTACTGGAATAAAGCAGACCTTGCAGAGACATCCTGGGATGTTTATCAAGAAACCGGAAACATCAACAGGTGAATGGACAACAAACCATGGTCCCTCCAGAGAAGAGAATATCATTCTCCCTTGAAAAGGAAGGAAGCACTGACACACGCTACAATGCTGGGTGAACCTTGAAAACATGATGCTCAGTGAGAGAAGCAAGACACAAAAAGTCACAAGTTTCATGACTATTTATGTGAAATGTCCAGAAGAGGCAAATCCAGGGATGGAAGCTAGAAGAGCGGGGGCTGAGAGAGGACAGAATGAGAGTGACTGCTCACAAGGACACAGTCTATTTCTGAGTGATAAAAATGTTCTAAACTTAGATTGAGAGTATAGTTGGCCCTGAACAACACAGGTCTGAACTATACAAGTCTACTTTATACATGAGTTTTTTCACAAATAAATACTGTGAATGTATTTTCTGTTCCTTATGATTTTTTCTTTTTTTTTTTAGATTTTATTTATTTATTTTTAGAGAGGGAAGGGAGGGAGAGAGAGAGAGAGAGAGAGAGAGAGGGAGAGAAACATCAATGTGTTGTTGCTGGAGGCCATGGCCTGCAACCCAGGCATGTGCCCTGACTGGGAATCGAACCTGCGACACTTTGGTTCGCAGGCCACACTCAATCCACTGAGCTACGCCAGCTAGGGCCCTTATGATTTTCTTAATAAGCTTTTCCTCTAGCTTACTTTATTGTAATATAGTATATGGCTTTGATAGGTGTGGCTCAGTTAGTTGAGCATCATCCTGAAGGGCGAAAGGTCACCGGTTCAATTCCCAATCAGGCCACATGCCTGGGCTGCGGATTCCATCCCCTGTTCAGGGTGTGTGTGAGAGGCAACCTATCCACATTTCTTTCTCACATTGATGTTCCTCTCTAAGGAACATCACCTCTCTTTCTCCCACTCTTCCCATCTCTCTAAAAATAAATAAATAAAATCTTAAAAAAGAATACAGTATGTGATACCCATAACATGCAAAATATTTTACTTGACTGTTTATTATTGGTAAAGCTTCCAGTCCACAGCAGGCTGTTAGTAGTTATGATTTTGGGGGAGTTGAAAGTTATGTGCTGATTTTCAACAGTGCAGGGGTTGGTGCCCCTAATCCTCTCATTCAAGGGTCAACTATTTACAAAGAAAAAACCACCGGGCTGTGCACTTCAAATGTAATATGTGAATTATACCTCAACAAAGCTGTGACAGATAAATAAAGAAACTAAGAATACCTCAGTGTCCATCTGTGGGGGACTGGCTGGTGGTCAGGATGTGTCTGCACATGTAATACTAGAAAGCAGGGCCAAGGGGGAGGCAAGGCTACATGTAATAACCTGGCCAATCCTTCACCACTTGTTTCTGGGTAAAAAAAGAAAGTTACAGACCCATATGTAGAATTTCTGTCAAAATCCCCAGAAAACAAAACCACACATTTCCAATAGACCTTTATGTGTACATAGGAGTATGAAGAAAGAACTACAAAGTACTCCAGCGCATAAAGCATGGGAACCTTAAGGGAGTGGGAAGGGGGCTTGGGCTTGATAAAGTGACCGGAGGGAAAGTAGATCATATCTGCCGTGTTCCCATTGTTTAAAGCAAGGAAGATACATCCATGGGATGAAAACAACTGGAAATGAGTTCATCAACAATTAAAAGCCACAGAGCTGAAATCTGGCATTTAGGTATAAATGTATAGGCATAATTGTATAAAACCTCATTGAACTTAAAAAGGAAGTGTTCTGATAGCAACAAGGATAAATGTTGCGGACATGATGCTCAGTGAAATAAGCCAGACACCAAAGGACAAATGCTGTGTGGTTCCACTCACAGGGGGTCCCTAGAGGAACCAGATCCAGAGAAAGAAAGTGGAGGGTAGGAGCCAGGAGGTGAACAGTGGGGATGGCTGCACAGTAATGTGAATGGACAGAATGCCACTGACTGACAATGAAGAATGGTTACAATGGTAAATTACACATTATGTGTATTTTATCAGCATTTTTTAAAAAGTGAGCAATTTCATAAAAACACTCTCACTGTTGTTGGGTTAGGGAGCTGTTTGGAGGCAGGATTCCTGGCCTGGCCTGGCCTGGGGGGATTGGAAATGCAGGGGCATGGATAAGGTAGGGTGAAAGGGATAAAACTGTAGGGGAGGGGAAGAAAGAGGGCAGAACTCTGGGGACAGGAGGACCTGAAGCTGTGGGCGGGGGGGTGGGGGCAGCGGTCACTCACCGAGGAGCTTCCTTGTGTGAATGTCAGTGAGGAAGCCGGGAACCTGGTTTCCACACAAGACATGGTAGTCCACATGGCAGAGGAGAACAGGGCACGGTGCTGGGCTGTGGCTCCTTGGGTGGACACCGCCTCCAGCCCTGCAGCCCAGCCCTCACCTGACCTCTGGTACTACCCCTTCTCCCTCCCTCAGACCAACACGGAGAGGGTTAAAGGCCACCATCCACCTGCATAATGCTCTGCCCACACACAGACACAAAGACAACCACACCCCACTAGCCTCACCATGAAATGAAGACTTTAGCTTGGACCTCATGACTTCCACACTTTGGCCCCACCTTCCCTCCAACAGCAACTCCAGCCCTCACAGCACACAATGCCATTACATGTATGGATATACCCTGCTCCATCAGGCCATCACAGGTTGGTACACGCTGTTGTTCCCTAACATAGCTGCTGTCCACTTGGAAGATTAAGGGAAGCTTTTAGGAAAGGGCTCTTGGGCTCCCCCTGACCTGCCACTCTGGCCCCAGAAGGCTGATGACACCATCCCTGGGAATAAAACTACCTCTGGAGTAATTCACTCTCTAATTACAGCCCACTGCTGACGCCAAGATAACACCTCAATCCCCTGGAGGGGTGGTCAACCCTGGACCCACCTGGTGTACACGGGTAGGCTTATGGGCAGTGCCACCTAGTCTTGCTCCCTCTTCTGCTTGCATAATAATGAGACAAACCAATCTCAATGGCCCTGTTGCTGGTGTGAACTTCTGTCTTATAGTATTGTACCTGTACCTCAGACTCAGGTTCACAAGATCCAGGCAGGTACCTAAGTCTCAGTATGCAAGTCATGGGTAACATCTGACCTGTCTTGACAGTCTCAGGGCTGTTTGCAGCTTCCTTCCAGAGCACACAGCTTGGATCTGCATTATTCTTGATTCCTAGAACCCAGGACAGGGCTCAGCAGCACCCAGAGATGCCCAGTAATGACTCCTCCCCATTGCACTCCACTGGAACAATGATCCCACTCCCCAAGTTCATGTCCACTCACAACCTCTGAATGAGACCTTTCTTGGAAATAGGGTCTTTACAGATGTAATCCAGTTAAGATGAGTTTATCCTGGATTAGGGTGGGCCCTGAGTGCAATGGCTGATGTGCTTACAAGAAAAGGAGAGGTAGACAGAGATTCAGGAAAAAGCCATGTGAGATGAAGGCAGAGATTGGGCTGATGCAGCTGGAAGCCAAGTTAGCACAGGGACCCCTGGAGCCATGGAAGCTGGAAGACTCAAGGAAGACTTCTTCCCTGAGCTTCTAGAGGGAGTGCATTCAGGTCGACACCTTGGATCCTGACTTCTAGCCTCCAAGACTGTGAGAGAATACATTTCTGGGTTCTTTAAACTATCGAGTTTGTGGTAATTTTTAACTGCAGCCCTAGGAAACAAAATGTCTTGGTCTATTTGGGCTGCTAAAACAAAATATCACAGACTAGATGGCTTAAACAACAGATATTTATTTCTCACAGTTCTGGAGGGTGGGAAGTCCAAGATCAAGACACCAGCATTTTCAGTGTCTGGTGAGGGCTCTCTTCCTAGTTTGCAGATGGCCACCTTCTTGTCGTGTCCTCACATTACTGAGAAAATCTCTCTCATGCCTCTTTTCATAAGAGCACTTACCCCATTCAGGAGGGCCCCACCCTTGTGACCTCATCACCTCCCAAAGTGGGGTCAGAAGCATCCAGTTCATTAGTACTAATATAACTGTAACCCCCTAGTTGTCCCCTCTAGTCACTGTTCCATTCCTACAGCTAAATCATTCTAAGAGGTTTCATCCCAGGTGCCAAAATGGTCTACTGCTCAGTCCTACCTCCAGGCCTTTGTTCATGCTGTTCCCTGCCTTGAATAGCTTTCTTCATCCTGACCAACATTTTCAGCAATCCACCCCAGAATGTCCTCTGGTTGCTCTAACAGTCTGTGATTCTTTAAGAGCCCTTACCATAAATGAGAGCCTCGCCCACCCTAAAAGTATTGACTTCCATACATTGGGATGTAACTTCAATTCTTCAGCTCTCATCAGAACAACGTACACTCATTGGGGAGACTGAAAGGGGTGTGCCTCCTTAAACAAGGAATGAAAAAGCTCCAAGCTGGAGGGACAGTAGGGAGGGAAGGGTACTCACGGCTGGCAGGGCTGGGACAGGCCTGGTAGGGTCTATTCCAGGCCTGGCCAATGTTGTAGGAGCAGCAGCATATCTTCCAGGTCACGTTAAAAGCCAGCTCATTCTGACATGTGCCATTATAATGCCAAAAGCAGAGACTCTTCCTCATGTCTGCAGATGGATTGGAGAGAAGAGCATAGGTAAGAGATACCAGAGCCAAAGGAAGCAAGAACCAGACAGACAGGAGCTCATTCATAAGTACATTGGAAAATTACCATTCTGATATCTCTACCACAGCTCAAATAAGGGGGCCATTCACAGTTGAGCTTTTATTGGGCAGTGCACAACTTGGATAACCATTCCTGGCAGCCCTGGCCCCTGTGCCCTGCAGCCTTTTTCACTGCTGTAAATCAGCACCTCAGACACATTCCCCTCCCTCTCTTTCCCTCTAGCATGCCTCTTCACACTCTCCTAAGGCTTGGAGACTCCCAGAAGTTTCTCCCACCCCCCAGTGCTGCTTCCACAATGGCCAGTCTCCTCTGTCATCGTACTTCATCCCCAGGCAGTCGCTGCCATTGTCGACTTGCAGGTAGTCTGCAGGACAGACACACATGTAATTCCCCAGGGTGTTGTAGCAGGTGCCAGGGCCACAGATGCCCCAGTGTGCAGAGTATTCATCTATGTCTGTTGGGGAGGGAGGAGCAGCATCAAGAACTGTTGGAATAGCCTCCCACAACAGGGCTGGTGGAGGCACTTCATTATCAGTTTGCATTTGGTGTCAAGATTAGCCCAAAATGCAGACATTTTAGTGATGTGGAGAGATACAGCATGGTGTTAAGTGAAAAAAATTTAACTATGATCCCACTATTTTTTTATTGATTATAGGAGTGGGGGAGAGAGAGAGAAAGAGAGAGAGATCACTCCATTGTTCCGCTTATTTGTGCAGCCATTGGTTGATTCTTGTATGCGCCCTCATCAGGGATTCAACCTGCAACCTTGGTGTCTTGGGACAATGCTCTAACCAACTGAGCTAGACAGCCAGGGCCTGATCCCAACACCATCAAGAAAAAATATGACGTGAGCCCATGAGTTAATCATATTATCATCAAGAGTATGGCAAACATGTGCTTCCTAATATAATGTGACAGGAATCAATAGACCCATGAATAAAGTATTCTTGTGTCAAAAAACAATATAAACAGATCCACATTAAACTGGAGCTGGAGCTGCCATCCCAAAGGAACTGCCATCCCAAAGGTCTTATGCCTCAAACCTTGGAAGGCTAAAACAGGGCAAAGTAACCTTTCACTAGGCCTGAAGCAATCTTGTGTCCCAAAGACCTGTTTGTAAGGACAACAAGAAAGCAGATATGATGACTACTGGCCTAAAAATTAAAAACATTGTTTAGAATTAGCATCACTATGTTAGCTTATCTGCACCTCTGCCTCCATCTACAGAGTCAACTGTGCCATTTCTTGTTCTTATAAAAACCCCTTGCCTTTGTCTCCTCTTTGGAACACTGTTGGGGCTTCTGCCTGAAACCTGAATACCTTTTCTTTTTTATCTCAAATAAGTACTTGTTGCTTCTCACTTTGGAAGGCCTTTCTAGGTTATTCACACTTAAAAAAAAAGTCAATTCTCAATCTGATTAATCCTCTAGTCCAGAAGCAGAAAACGTTTTCTGTGAAGGGTGGATATTAAGTTATTTTCAGTTTCATGAGTCAAGCGATGGACATAGCCATTCCCTCTGCACTGCTGTGTGAAGGCAACCACAGACAACAGGTCAACAGAGTAGCATGGCTGAGGTCCAATGGAACTTGATATGTGGACACCAAAATGGGAATTTCATGTAATTTTCATATGTCATGAAATATTCTTCTTCTTTTGATTTTTCCAACCATTTAAAAAAATGATTCTTGGTCAGTGGGCTGTACAAAAACAGATGTGGGAATATGAGCAGGCTAGGAATGTTATCACCAAAAATAGCTGAGCAGGGACACCAGAGCTCTGTTTCCCTACAAAAACAACCAGTGAACTGGCAAAGAAATGAGAACTAATGTTTTTAGGATTCTGTGATCTAGTCAAAGCTTACTGCAATCAGGGGATCTGATATAGAGGAAATTCTAAAGAACCCACAAAATAAAAGCTATTAGAGCTAATAAATGAAGCCAACATAATTACAGAATATGAGAGCAACACACAAAGATCACTTGTATTTCTATATACTACCAATAAATTTAGCCAAAGAGGTGAAAAACTTACATACTGAAAACTACAAAATGTTACTGTAAAAGATTAGAGAAGACCTACATAAATGAACAGACACCCTGTGTACCAGATTGGAAGACTTATTGCTGAGTTGGCAGTACTTCCCAAAGCAATTTAAAGATTCAATGCCATTGCCCTCAAAGTCCAGATGACATCTTTTTTTTTTTTTTTTGAGAAATGGAAAAGCTGATCCTACAATTCATATGAAAATGCAAGGGATGCCAAATAGTCGAAACAATGTTATAGGACTTATACTTTCCAATTTCAAAATTTACAAAGCTGCAGAAAGCAAAACAGTGGGGTACTAGCATAAGGACAGACCTATAAATCAATGGGAAAAAATTAGAGTCCAAAAACAAACTCATATGCCTACAGTCAACTGATTTCCAACAAGTCAATTCAATGGAAAAAGAAGTGTCTCTTCAACAAATGGTCTTGGGACAACTGGATTTTCACAAGCAAAAGAATGACATTGTACCCCTACCTCACACCACATCATGCCATATACAAAAATCAACTCAATATAGGTAGAACGAAATGTAAGAGCTAAAACTACAAGACCCTTAAAAGAAAACACAGGGGAAAACCTTAAAAACATTGTATTTAGTAATGGATTCTTAGATATGACTCCATGAGCAGAAGCTAATAAAAACAAAAACAAACACAAACCAGATAAATTGGACTTCATCAAAATTAAAAATCTCCATGCATCAAAGGACACTATTAAGAAAGTGAAAAGACAAACAGAATAGGAAAAATCATTTGTAAATTATATATCTGACAAAAGTCTTACATCCAGAATACATATATAAAACATTCAGAACTCAATACCAAAAGTGAACAACTCAATTTAAAAATGGGCAAAAGTCCTGACCAGTGCGGCTCAGCTGGTTGGGCATCATTTCGCAAAGTGAAAGGTCACTGGTTGGATTACTGATCAGGGCACATACCTGGGTTTCGGATTTGGTCCCCAGTCAGGCTCCACATAAGAGGCAATCAATCGATGTTTCTCTCTCACATCAATATTTCTCCTGCTCTTTCATCCTTTCTTCCCTTCTCTCTAAAAATAAATAACTAAAATCTTTTAAAACATAAAATAAAAAATAAAAATGGGCAAAAAGCTTGAATAGGCATTTCACCAAAAGATATGCAAATTGCTATTAAGCATGTAAAAATGTTCAACTTCATTGTCATTGGAGAACTGCAAATCAAAGCTACAATGAGATACCACTTCATACCCACTAGGATGATATAACTTTAACAATGGAAAATAAGTGTAGACCAGGATGTGGAGAAACTGGAACCTTTGTGTGTTGCTGATGGGAATGTAAAGTGGTTCAGCAACAACAGAATACAATTTGGCAGTTCCTCAAAAAGTCAAACATAAAATAAGCACCCTGGCTGGGTAGCTCAGTTGGTTACAGCATTGTCCCGATACACCAAGCTTTCAGGTTCGATCTCCAGTCAAGGCACAGACAAGAAACAACCAATGAGTGCATAATAAATGGAACAACAAATCGTTTCTCTCTCTCCCCCTCCCTTTCTCTAAAAATCAATAAATTTAAAACAAAAATATTAAAACCCCATAGAATTAGCATATGATCCAGTGACTCCATGAGTGAGACAAACTGTTTGATGAGGACTGGCGACAGAATTTGCTCAGTGAAAAATGACCAGGACTTCCTTGTTCAAAACAAAAAATTTCAAGATAGCAACAGCAGAGTATTAAAGCAAGCCAGGGGCATTTTGGTGTACAGAGCCCTCAAGTCTAACTGCTGGGAAGGGCTGCAAGGGCTGCAGCCTTCAACTGCACAAACTGGCCCTACAAGGTTACACATCCAAGGTCAACATTCATGTTAAAGTCTCCCCACTCTGTGACAGTCAAGAAACTCAGCACACCACCATATTTGTTGATGGTGATTTTCTTTTTCCCTCGATATTCTACAGCATAGGGGAGGGATGAAATATTTTTCAAGCATTTTAGGTTCTGATTCTGGATTGACAGCTCCCTCCACCACATACAGAGGAAATCAGTCTTTTGATCTTGAATCTCTTCCTTCCTTCACCATTTCTTTGAGTTTCTAAACAGTGCTGCCCAGAACAAAAGGTATGCTGTCCTTGGGTGCTAACATTGGTGTCTGGCTGGGTGCACATGCTCAGCTAATATTGCTGAAAGAAAGACAAAGAATGGATTGCTGGCTGGATGGATGAATGAATGAATGAATTTGGTATACTGCATAGAACAAATTCAGGCTCAAAGATCAGAATGTCTGGGCTCAAAGCCAGTTTCTATCATTTATTAGGTGGCACCTCTCAACAAGTCCCTTAACCTCTTGAGCCCAGGTTGCCACATCTGAGAAAGAGGAGCTTCAGAGGAACAGCTCCTTCACGGGGCTGTTGGGATGGGTGAGTGAATAACAAGTACAGATGTTCACAACAGTGGTGAGGCACCATCACTGGCACCAGTACAC
This sequence comes from Phyllostomus hastatus, assembly GCF_019186645.2. Taxonomy (NCBI): domain Eukaryota; kingdom Metazoa; phylum Chordata; class Mammalia; order Chiroptera; family Phyllostomidae; genus Phyllostomus; species Phyllostomus hastatus. The sequence goes on along the minus strand of NW_025333962.1, from coordinate 630,472 downwards.
TGCTGGTAGTTACTATGATGCTCAAATGAGAGTAAGGAGAGTGAAGCGATGCTTGAAGGATAGGTGGGGCTGTTACTTCTGTGTCTTTGCCTTCTCACTGTAAGCTCTCAGCCTCCGGCAGTTTATTCCCCAGAGGGAGAAGGGCAGCACTACCATAGGAAAGCCAGGTCATTTCTGAGTGGGAAGAACCCCAGAGGCTGGGCCACTGGGAGCAGAAGGCAGCAGAGCTGAGCACAGATGAGTGTTCTGGGGCAGCCTGCACACCCTCCACTGGGCTCCGGCAGCAAGGCAGATGGGCAGGCTCTCAGGGCATCTCAGGCACCAGTGCCTGAGGAGGAGGTAAGGCTGTGCAAAAAAGCAAAGTGGGCAGGGAGGGCCCAGGCTCACCCTCACAGACATGGGTCCCCGCCAGGAGATGGTGGCCAGGGGGGCACTTGCACTGAAAGCTGCCGAACAAGTTGACACAGTTGCCTCCCCAACAGAGGCCTGGCAGGTCCTGGCACTTGTCAATATCTGTCAGGAAGTGAGAAGGCCGAGCTTGGAAGCTAAACCCAAGCAGAGGACTTAGAGATGCCAATGCCCTGGGCTGGGCTTCTCCAGGGCCCTGGAGGAGCCTGTCCTGCTTCTTCAGGACTACCTGGGAGCTGCTAGATACTAGACACCACACCCAGACCCTGTGGGTCAATGTCGCTCTGATTTCATCCCCTTTCCCTTCATCTGATAGTTGTTCCATGCATCACAAGGACTTTCCAATGGATTTTGCCAATCTCATCATGCCCCGTGCATAGAAGGATGGATGGATGCATGCAGGATCAGTAGACAGAGTAGAATAGTAGATGAGTAAATGAGCAAGTGGGTCAATGGACAAGAAGGTGGACGAGTAAACGGATGGGTTGGGTGAACTGACAGGTGTGTGGATGAATCAATAGATGGATAGGGAAGTGATGGGTGGATGAATATATGGATGAATGTATATAAATGTATGGATGCATGGACAGAAGGAAGGATGAAGGATGCATGAGGAATGGATGGACAGATCAACAGGTGAAAGAAGAGATGGCTGAAAGAAAAGACAAAAATTCACCACAAACTAAAAGCACTGTTTGGTCTCACTGTTGGGCCTCCAGGCAAGAAGACCTGGGTCTCCTCCCAACACTGCCCACCTCTGCTCTGATGAAGCAGTGATGAAAGAAAGGTAAATCGGTGGTGCACGATGGATAAAATGCTAAGACCTCACCTTCCAGGATAACAGTGATGGGGTTGGGCTGGAAGCCCTCGCCACCTGGGCATAAGGTCCTATGTTCAGCTGCAAGGGAAACAGGCTCTTGTGAGGGGCAGAGGGGCAGAGCACTCTGGTAAAGCCCAGGAAGGGGAGGACCACTAAGACAGGCTCAAGAGGATGCCCTGTATCCTTTTACCACACTGACTGCCTCCGACTTTTTACCTCCCCAGCCACTCAGGGCCAGGCAACACTGGCCAGTCCTGGGGGGACCCAGAACTTGTGTGTGTGTGTAAACACATATCCACATTCAACATGTCAGCAGATGGATAGAGTGGTAGTACCTGGAGGTGAGGAGGAGGGATTCCTTCTGATCTCGAACCAGACCCCAGTATGATCCCATTTCTCCCACAAAAGGAAGATCCTGAACATTTTTTTCTCCCTCTCCCTCTCTCTCTCACACACACATACCCCTGAATAATAGATGGGTAGGTAGACAGGTGACTCCCTGTTTCACACTGGAGGCCTTGGCACATCCTGTTCCTCTGTACCTCATACCCTTCCCTCTACTTTGCCTGCAAAACTCCTACTCATTCTCCAAACTTCACTGAAGCCTCTTGCCTTGAGAAGTCTTCCCTTAGCCACTTCCTCTGCAGGCTTCCCCCTGAGCCACCACTGTACCTCAAACAGACCCTTACAATGGTGTTATTCTCAGTCCTAGGACCAGGTTCATGGGTTAGGGACACTGTACAGCCACTGTGGTTTATCATTTTTTGAGTCCCCAGCCCCAAAGAACCCCAACACAGAGGAACCCTCAATGTTTGGAGGTGGTAGCCAAGTAGTGAATGTTTGCTGACAGTCTGAGCCCATGAGTGAATATAAACATACAGAGAAGAATCTACAGGAAGACATCTCGGAGAGGGGCCCAGGTAATGAACTGCTGAGAATACACTGTAACTCAGGCTCAGCCCCTCCCTGTCTGGTTCCTAAGCATCCCTTACCTAGCAGAGATGACTCCCTAATCCCTGGGAAGACCAGGACTGGGTCTAGGCCTCTGTGACTCAGGCCACAGCGCTCACCTGCCCCCACACTTTGGGACTCACTGGTATTGGCCATAGGACACAGCTCACAGGGGCTGCCCCTGGCTCAGCCCAGTGATCAACAGCAGAACCCACGGAGGATGCCAACCCCGATCTCAGCACTGCAGGAAATACCACCGTCCCTTGGTAGTGCATGTCAAGAAAACAGTTTTTGAGCCGGGTGTCTGAACAGGCAGAAGGGACAGATGAGCACAGAATCAAAGATGTTTTACTATCTGGTCCTTAACTAAAAATGTTTGCTGATTCTGTTTTGTTTAAATCCTCACCCAAGGATATGTTTATTGCTTTTAGAGAGAGAGGAAGGGGGAGAAAGCGAGAGAGAAACATTGATGTGACAGAGAAACATGAATTGGTTGCCTCTCCTAAGGGTCCTGACTGGGAACCAAACCAGCAACCTTTCTGGTGCACAGACCAATGCTTCAATCATCTGAGCCACCCGGGCAGGGTTTTAAACACACAATTGGGAGACCACCTGGACAGCTTGGTGGAGGGAGCTTACCTTCATTCATTAACTTACTGCATTTATTCAGGGGGTGACAGATGACAATGAAGGTCAATAGGAACAGGGGACAATCAGACAAGGCCTACCCCAGGAAGTTCTAGAAGAGATCTGAGGGCAGTGAGGGAGTGAGCCATGACTCCTAAACCTCCTGTGTCACCCACCCCCAGACACCTGCACTGGCCCCACACCTGTGCAGTTGCTGCCACCGTCGTCTAGCTCGTATCACAGATGCAGCGGAACATTCCAGGCAGGTTCTCACAGCTCCTGAACACACAGAGGTTGCCCAGCATGCACTCACCCACATCTGTGGGGATCCCCGGTCAGCCTGCCCGGCCTGTGGGGATGAGCTGCTGTGTCCCAGCCCCAGAGGCCCAGGCCTCACCCTGGCAGGCACAGTAGTCCTCCGCAGGGGCTGAAGCCCACTTCACACTCACAGTGGAAGCTCCCAGGGGTGTTGAGGCACTGCCCATCCTCACAGAGGCCCACGTCCTCCACACACTCGTCCCTGTCTGCAGGCCCCAGAGGCAGAGGAATGGGGCTCGGCTGGCCAGGACCCACGCATGGTGGACAGATGGCCCTGGTGACTCAAACCGTTCACCATCACCTGAGATTCCTGGAGCACTGGGAACTCAGACCCCAACTGGGTGGTCAGGTGACCAACCCAGGGTTGGGGAGCAAGTGCATAGGGGACTGATCTCTGGGATCCCAGCCAAGGGGCAGACAGGGGACCTGCGCACACAGGATCCAGGGTAGAGGGTCACTGGGAAGTGAGCAGGTGTTCCTGCTCCCCATTTCCAGAAGGCTTCATGCATTCAGAGTAGGGGGTGAGAAGGCTGCCCTAAGTGACTGGGTTTGGCCTGTAGCCCCACTGGCTACAGGTGCTTGTCTAGCACCCACTAAGTCATGGGGGTCCATGTGAGTCAGGAAACCAACTGACCATGGTGGTCACCTCAGAATCCTGCCCCATGGCTGCCTTCTTGGATCTCTCCTGCCCTTCCCCCTCCCCAGAACTCACCTTCACAGGAGAAGCTGTCCCCAGCGAAGCCCGGGCGGCAGGCACAGTGGTAGGAGCCAGGGGCATTGAAGCAGTTAGCACCTGGGCCACACTGGTGCTCCTGGAGGGCACACTCATCCAGGTCTGCAGGACACAGGTCCACTGCCCCCCGTGTGTGCACTGGGGGGCTGCCAGGGCAGACCATCCAGCCTTGGCCCTGACCAACCCCCAAAGGCACCCTGAGCCCTGCCCCCACCTCACTCAGCTGCCCTGCCCAAACCACCCCGCTCCAGGCACTCACCATGGCATTCAGAGCCGTCCCCCATCCAGGCGGGCTGGCACCTGCAACTGAAACTCCCCAGAAGGTTGAGGCAGGAGGAGTGGCTGTCACAGCTGTGACCTTCCAGCTCACACTCATCTATGTCTGAGAGGAGAGGGACCCAGTTACGAGGGGGGGTAGGACTAGTAGAGGGACCGAGTACCCCTACAAGGCCAGGGCCTCATAGAAACAGGGCTTTGGGTACAGAGTGGGGACACCCAGTGTGGGGGTTGGGAAAGTGTCAGGACCCCTTAGGACATGGCTGAGCCAGGCAGGTATGTCCACCTTCCCCCAGAGCCAAGAGGAAAGCCCCCAAACCTGACAGGCATGACTCCCTGCTGCCCTTAGAAATAATCTAAAATGGCAGCATGAGAGACCTAAGGTAGACATGAAGAGTGTCCTACACCTGAAACGAATATAATATTGTATAACAACTGTAATTAAAAATGAATTTAAAAAAAGAGCAGGGGTGTGGGGCTGGGTGGAGGTGGGAAAGTGACGGTCCTGAAGTATCTGTCCCCCTCTAACTCAGGACGCCCTTCTAAACCAGCAATTCTGCCTCGCCTCCACATTCTCTGCAGAGCGCAGACACCACTTAAGCGAGCTCCTACTTACTGGATTTTTCCTTGCTGCCTCACATAAATATATTTTAACAGAAAGGCTTATGTCAACACCAAGTCTCTGAGAAGTCCAGGTCATCCTAACCTGACCTCAAACATAAGGTCATCCTGGATGATGATGGGCCCAAGGACTGGCATCCTTTAAAAGGAGGGAGGTTTGGAAACAGAGAGAACACCATGGGATGACAGACACAGAGATTGGAGTGATGCATTTACAAGCCAAGGGACGCAAAGGACGGATGGCCACCACCGGAAGACAGGGGAGGCATGGGACAGATTTTCCCTCTGAGCCCCTAGGAAGGAACCCACTCGCCGACGCCTTGATTTCAGACTTCAGAGGCCCCTAGAACCATTGTTTTGGAGAAGGAAGATTCTGGAGGTCCTCGGGCCCCAGGTTTGCAGTAATTGGCTATGACAGCTACCCAGTTCAAACAGTAGCTTTTGAAGAGCCCTAAAGCCGATTCTTGTATCCCTGAAAATCATCCTGTCGTGTGCTTTGGGAAGGGCTGTGGGAACTTGGGGCTCCGGAGCTCCCCTCACTGAGCTGTTTGTTAAGGGGGGCCCCAGGGGCACTTGACTGGGTCCTGTTCCTGTTTGAACTGGAGCTCCCAGCAGAAATCTCTGAGAATGAGGTCTGTCACACTCTGCTTCAAGGGACAGGGCAGCCCCCACACCCCTCAGCTGGCCCCTCAGAATCTTTCCACCTGCATGCTGACACCCACTCACCGGAGCAGCCCGTGGTCCCCTCCCTGACGACATAGCCTGCTGGAAGTGGCAGACAAAGGAACCCTTTGTGTTCTCATAGTCCCCGTGGAGGCAGATGTGGGGGCTCAAGTCACACTCGTTCATATCTGCAGGGTGACAGGGAAGGAAGCAGATGGGCACAGAGGGGGTGCACCTGCATCACTGAGGGTCCTGCCACACAGACGCCCTGTGTAGAGGCTCCCTTGGCCCGTCTCCGGGGGTGGGGAGCTCCCGCAGGGTCCAGTGGCATGTATGACGCCACTGTGTTATATCAGAGTTCTACCGAGCACATTGGACACGTACTTCCAAAAGGATTTTATGACCAAATACATTTACAGAACAAAGCTAACCAGGTTTGCTCCTGCAGGCCTTCTCAGAGCTTTACGCCAACATGGATCTACACACAAAAGGTATGACATAGACAGCATTCCCTACATTTCTTTGGTTCCAAGTCCCTTTCCTTAACTGCTTCCTAAAGACTCGTGATCTGGAACCCTCTAAGCTGCACTGGGCTGCACATATCCTCTTGGGAAGCAATTACATGTTTTTCTTCCTGGAAATTCCTCACTTGGCCCTCAGCTCTGTCCTGGTGGGGCACCCAGTGCACATCACCCCCAGCCTAGTAACCTTCAGCCAAAAGAAAAGTGATTGGGGCTCAAAGAACACAATCCTGAGTGTCTTTCCATCTTGCTCCCCTATCCTCTGCATAAAACCCCTCAGCCAGCCCCAAATATAAAATATGACTCTCGGAACAGGGCATGAACTTCTGATAGGCGCCCCGTACACAGTGAGTATACACAAACATACTTCAAAGGAACAAGGTTTGGGGGCTCTGCTGCTATGAACAACATCCCACAGGCTTTGGCACTGGCTCAGGACACGGAGGGCCACCAGCAGACCGCCACATACTGCTGAAAAACCTGTTCGCCCTTGCCGGTGTGTGACAGGGGTGCAGCCTGGTCTCTATCTCACTCATCTCGTAGAAAGCCTGCTGTGTAAGTTCTGACACTGCCTCCTCCACCTCGCTGTCCTGGATCCTCACCGACACACATCCTCACGTCCAGTGTGGCCACGAAGCCATCATCGCACAAACAGTGGTGACCCCCAAGGATGCTGGTGGACTGGCCGCCATATCAGATGTCCAGATTCCCTTCACACTCGTCCACGTCTGGGGCAGCAGGATAGGGGCTGGGCTGCAGGCAGGCTGGGATGGAGGTGGAGCCCCAGGGACCCTCCCCCAGGGTCAGGGCCTGTGCCTTGTCTAGCTGGCTTTGCCTTGGCTCCCCTATCCCAGGCAGCGGGGGTGAAGGGGCTGCACAGGCCCAACTGCACACGCCCTCCCATCCAGCATCAGCTAGAAGCCGTGTCCACAACCACACCAGTAACCACCCTCGGTGTTAACGCAGCACACGGCACACCCTCTGTTGCCAGCAAGGCATTCGTTGATGTCTGGGGGGAGGGGGGGAGGGGGAGGGGCAGGGGCAGGGAAAAGGGTCAAGCACAGAGCTGATCGGGGATGGGGCTGAGGACAGGAGCAGGAGGTTGGGACCAGGGGATGGAGGGTGACGTCCATGTGCGGCAGGTGGATGATGCAGTCTCACCCATGCAGCCCTCACGGTCAGGTGTGTTCTGAAAGCCGGCATGGCAGGAGCACTGGAAGGTGCTGATGACGTTGACGCACTGGCTGTGGGGACACAGGCCATCGCTTGTCCACATATGTTGGGGTAGCAATGGCTGCCTGGGACCCAGCATATACAGATGGGCGAGGGGCCCTATCCGCCGTCTGCACAACCTTGAGACACTCAGACACACATGCATGCTGATGAGCTCATGCTATAGACAGCCACACACAAACACCCACCCTTGTATAAACACACCCACAACCAGATATACACACCTACATACAGGCTCACACACAAACATGTCTTCACATGTAAACACAATCATCCTCAGTAGACACACAACCAGATACACACATCCACATGCCCATTCATGCAGATGTACAAACACCTCACACCCACTCACAGGCAATTTCCCTTGTGTAAAAATAGATACACACTTATGTAGACTCAAAACCACACCTGTATGTACTCACATACAAACACAGAGCCACTCTTGTATAGGCATATTCACATACACACAGATGCATTTGCAAGGTCACACACTTACACACAAATGCAACTCCCTCTATTTCACACCCAGTCAGCCACACTTTACGCTACACAGATACACACTGACTGAACTAGCACACTTGCTTTTCTACTTTCACATCCACAGACACACATGTGAATACACACTCCCACTGCCTCATGCATGCGACCACTCAGAGACGTACTGGGACACTCGTGCACACTCACGCAGAGTACATACTCACAGATACACACACACACACACTCCTGATAACTCACTGACATAGCTCGCACTTGCTCACCTAGGCGCTCACCTGGTGAACATGCACCCTCACATGCAGCGCCCCCAGCCGACGGCGTGAGTCCAGGAGGGCACTGACAGACATAGCTCCCCTCTGTATTGGAGTAGGTGCCTCCCCGACACAGCAGCGTGTCCCGCGCACACTCATTGTCTGGGCCCATGGAAGGAGATGGCAGGTGTGAAGATGCAGACACAAGAGGGTCTGACGTGGCTCTCCAAGCTTCTTCCTGTGCTCCTGTGCCGTCCCGTTACCCCAGCTGAAGCCAGGAGAGCCTGGAGGCTTGGGGTGCAGATGACTCAGGGAGAGGAGCCTGAGCAGGAGGAGCAGCAACAGTCACATGGGGCGGGAAGCTGGAGGCTTTGAGAGGCGCCCCCTGGCGGACACAGAAGAAAAGTAAGGCCCAGTCCGGCCTGGCTGCCTCAGTACAGGGAGCATGTGCCACGCCCCCCACCTGCCTCCCTTGCACCCCAGTCCGACACGCACCTCCTATCCCTCAGGCACACTCAGGGCCTTTGCACATGCTGCTCTTTCCCCAGACCTTTCTTCTAGGCCCTCTTCATTTTGTTTACTTCTACTCTCTCAGCCACAACCTCAAGCTGGCAGAGTGGAACACCCCCAGATCCATGCTCCCATTGCACTATGTGGCCATTCTGGTTTGATCTGAAGGTTTGCTTTATTAACACCTGTCTCTTCATTAAGTCACGAGCCCAAGAAAACAGCTCTCTGCTGCCAAATTTTCCGCAGTTCCCGAGTAGAAGCATGTGAAAAAGTGAAGGGAGGGGGCAAGAGCCTCCTCCCTCCTGCACCCTGTCCTCCCCTCAGGCTACACACACCTGGGGAAAACTCTGAGAAGGTCGGTCCCAGGACTCCATTCTGCAGACCAGACATGCCATCCCTTGGGGATGATGCCCCATGATGTCCACACTCACTGTCCCAGTTGGACCTGAGCTACCCTACACCTGACCCACATCCATCACAGCCCTGTGCCCACTATCTTCTACTGTACTCCAAAATCTGCAAGCATTGTCCCACACAGGGGCTGCCACCCACCAGTGCAGCTTTTCATCAGCATGAAGCTGCTGTAGTAGCCAAGGAAACACTTGCACTGGAAGCTGCCTGGGGTGTTGACACAGGCGCCCTGACTGAAGAGGCTGGGGGAGATGTGGGACTTGCTGATGTCTGGGGAGAGAGGGTTTGGGCCAGGCCACCACACCTACAGATGCACAGGGCTACCCAGGAGGAGCCCCACACTGCCAAACCAAAGTCAGTGGGGGAATGGGGGAGCCGGGACTGCACACCGGGAGAGGGCAGGAATTTCAGCCCAGCCAAGAGTCCCCTGGAGGTTACCTTTACCAGAGACTCTTATCTTCCAGTCAAGGTCTCTGAGGCCCAGAGAGCGTGGCAACCTGTGCTGTGTCACATAGCATAAGAGGTGCCTAAACACACATGCTTGGATTCTAAGTTACATTCGTGGCCCTCATCCCTGCAGGTGTCCCCCACAAGAGGCAGAGGTGGGCATGTACCTGTGCAGTTCCTTCCCTGGACATCCAGGGTGAAGCCCCCTGCATAGGAGCAGTGGAAGCTACCCACAGTATTGTGGCAAGTGCCGTGTGTGCAGAGGCCAGGGCAGGCTTTGCACTCGTTCACATCTGTGATGCAGAAGCACCAAGTGTCATCGAACTGCCCCGACCCACGGCTCAAATCCTGAGCTTTCCCACCTCCAGGCCTTTGCTCATGCTGTGGCCTCTCCCCATGCTGCAGGCTCCCTGTGCCCATACATACCTTTATAGAAGGGATGGCCTGACAAGAAGTCTCTGCTGGCCAATCCTAGCCCTCAGGGGCACAAGCTAGTGAATGCCAGGGACTCGGGCATGGGGCACGCCTCACATGCAGCCCCCCCAAGCAGCCCCCACGAAGCAGCAGCAGACGTCTATCCGGTACTTGCCGGACAGGGGCACCCCACAGTTGTCCTCATCCCAGAGCAGGAAACACACCTCCAGGCACACAACTGCACAAGAGACAATCACCAGCCCAGGCCCTGCCACACTGTGTCCACTGCCAGACAGGAAGTACAGCCTCGTTTCAGCAATACCATCTGAAACAGCCACCCAACAGCAACAGCAAGAATGAAAGGGGTAACTGGCTCCCACTGTGATTCAATGTCATCTAACAGCTACATTTTAATAACTATAACTCCTACCACTAGGGTACTTGCTTTGTGGATATTGTTCTAAACTCATCTATTTAGTTAATCCTCAAATAACACCAAGATGAAGTATTATCATGCTCATTTTACAGGCGAGAAAAACCGAAGGGTGAGCTGGCCTGTCTGAGGCCAGTGTTCAAATTAGGCAGAGCCAGGGTCAAACTAGGCCTCCTGGCTCCAGAGGTACTTTAATCTGTAAAACTCCAGAACAGTCTGACAGCAGATAAGCCTTCCTCAATGCCAGAGGCAACAGAAGTGTCTAAGAAGGGGCCAGCTAGCTATGGCTCAGGGGGCCGGCCACTCATTTTTGTAAATAAAGTTTTATTGGCACACAGTCACATCCATTTGTTTCCATACTGTCTGTGGCTGCTTTTGAGCTGCACTGCAGAGCTGAAGTAGTTGCAACAGACACTACATAGCCCACAAAACTAAGTATGTCCACTCTCTGGCCCTCTGCAGAAAAAGTTTGCTAATTCCTGGTCTAGGACAACTTTTCTCTCTTTACAAAAGGAACATTCATTTAAGTGGGCCAATTTGAAGATGAAACCCTGTTATAGAATTTCTAGAAAAAATCTGGAAGTGCTGTGATCCAGACAGAGATCCTTAAATTCTCTTGTACCCAGTGCCTTGGTCCCAGGCTAATGATTACACCTGCCTAGACGTCCCCATTGCACCTGGCCCTGACCCTGAATGACCCTGAGTTCAGTGCAGGGTGCCCCCATTTTTTTACTCAATTACTTTCTTTCCATATACATTTTTAGGGGGCAGTCAATGAAAGGACCTGATGCATGACCAAACTCGGTTAGAAGGACATCACAGTTGAGAGTGTCATCAGCACCATCTTCCTCACAGTGACTGGCCCCAAGGTGCCAAAGAGAAGGCTACTGGGGGTTGATGGCACCACAGGAGGAAAAACCATAGAATGTGGAGCCCTAACTGCTGGCTGACAGATGCCCATGCCAAGAAGCATCCAGCTCAGGTGTGGATAAGAGCAAAGTCAAGAAATACTCATCTAGGGGAAAATTATCTCAATGTCTTTGAACCTGAGGGGCAGCCAGAGAGAGGGAGGGTATATGCCCAGAACACTGAGGGCACCTCATGCTCAAACCTCCATGTCAACCTCACCTGGTCAGGAGAAAGAATAAACAAAGCTGCAGATGTTATTTCAGGTTTTATTATGTGCAACAAGCTTCATTAAGGAGACAGTTAAGTGAAGAGGGAGACTCCCCCAAAATAAATGTCCTTCAAGACATGTCAGCAGATGCGCAGGGGATGGACCCCCTAAATGCCCCTGTTCCTAGGAAGGGTCTCCAGTTACTGGGTTAGAGGCACCAGAGAAAGGGTAGGCTCCACACAGGCCTGCCCAAGGACTCGCCCACGCACAGTCGGCCCATGGTGTCCAACGTGAGGCCCTGGGGACACTTGCAGCAGAAGGAGCCGGCGGTGTTGCAGCAGCGCCCATTGGGACAGACCCCGGGAAAGACCTCACACTCGTTCATATCTGGGAAGTGGCAAGCACAGAGGACAGGTGAGAGCTGTGGCTCCTAGGTGCTGCTCTCCTGGGGTTCAGGACCCCCAAGTTGTCCTAGGGGAGGTAGGAAGGTCTGGGTACCAAGGACGTGGTCTGTTCCAAACTCGAAGACCTGGCCCTCATAACATGTGGCTGTCTGAGGGTGGCTGGGATGATGGTCCCAGAGGGGCCAGGCATTAGTTACCTTCACAGGCGAGCCCCTTCCAGCAGGCAAAGCCACAGGCACAGGTGGGGTCTGAGGGCAGGAGAGCTAGAGTGGGAATGGGGTCTTCTCTCCATCCAGACCCAAGTCACCTTTGCTATCCCAGGTCTCCCAACAGGCACTGGGCAGGCCCAGTGGCCACACCCAGGAGGCTTCCAGGGACCCTCCCTCTGGGGGTCTCAGGACATTACCCATCTTGCAGCATTCACAGGAACTCCCCCAAGCAGGCCCCAGGGTGGTACAGTACTCAGACCCCAGAGCAACTCCACGAAGGTTCACCTCACAGTGGTCATCCTGGACCTTCGGCCAGCAGGTGTCCTTGGCATTATCTGCAAGGGAAGGGTCACTGTCTGACCCACTGGGCCCACATGTGCACAGTGACCACAGAGCCCCAACCCTGCTAGCAAACAGGTCAGGAGGCAGGGTTCCTGAAACTCATGGGACTGGGGCCTCTCACCTGGGCAGAAAATTCCCCTGGGCCCTAGTTGGCTGCCAGGGGCACATGTGCAAGCATAGCAGCTGGCTGGGTTCCAGCATGCACCATTCACACATGGGTCAGATAGGCACTTGTCCATGTCTGTGAGGACAGCCCTCCACCTGCTAGGTCCCCCTGCTCCTGAAGGCATGGGATGTATCTGGGTCCATGCATGTGCATGAACAGACAAGGTGTGTGTGTGTGTGTGGGCAGAGTGCTCAGGTGCAGGCATGCATTTGTGCTGAGTCTTACTGTGCACCCATGCAAGCATGCTGGCATGCAGGGTTCTGGGAGCGTGCATGTCTGAAAGGTGCAGAGACAGACACCATGGGGATGGTGACCCTCGGCAGGTCATGGGACAAGAGAACGGGAGTGAGGTGAGGTGGGAGTGAGGTGGGCACTGTGGGAAGTTCTGTCTGTAAGGGGAGAAGAAAAGGAGACAGAGCTCTGGGAGAGATGGGCTCAGGTGGAAGGTGTGTGTGTACTCACGTTTCTGTGAGTGCTGCAGGTCCTGCGGATGAGTACAGTCACCACCACAAAGTGTATGTGGGCAACACTGGGTGTGTGTGCATAAACATGTGTGTGTATGAGTGAGAATGGGCACATATTCCTGTGTGTGGGAGGGTATGTGTAAATACATGTGTGTAACTGTGAATCTGCATGTGTAAAGGTATGAGCAAGTGTAGGTACACACCTATCTTTGTGTGTACATGAAGTGTGTGTAACTGTGAGGGTGTCTGTGAGTGTGTACCTGTGTTTTGAACCCCATGTGTATAAATGAATCTCTAATCATGTAAACATACATGTGACTATGTGAATGTCTGAGTGTGCCCATAGTTTATGTCTTCGAGGAGTAACGGTGTATGTGAATATAAGTGTGTAAAGTATGAGAATAGGTGAGTGTAAAAATGGGGGTATATGAGGTCTGTCTAGAAAAAGTCCAACCATTGTTAATATAATGAGAATGGCTTACGCCACATCAGTGTAACCTGGCAGCCAAGGAGAGTGGGCTGGAATGTGCATGTGTGAACAATGACAACTACATGATGCTGGTCAGTGGGGGTGGTAAACACCATTGAGTGAGCATGTGCACTGTGTGGCCATCACATTCAAATTGACTGAGTAAAGCAACAAATTTGCATCAGATTTTGCATTAAGGTTGAACATTCCTCAGTAGAAGCTATTCAGATGATTCAGAAGGCTGCAGCTACACACAACTGGTGACTGGCAGCTTCATCACGACAATGCACCAGCTCATGCATCATGTCTCATGCAGTTTTTTTGTAAAACATCAAATCTCCCAGGTGACTCAGCCCCTCTACAGCCCAGATTTAGTGCCCTGTAACTTCTGGCTTTTCCTAAAACTAAAATCACCTTTGACAAAGAAGAGATTTCAGGCCATCAATGAGACTGAGGAAAATGCTACGGGGCAGCTGATGGTGATTGGGAGAACTGGGAGATCCCAAGGTGTCTACTTTAAAGGGAACTGAGGCGTCACTGTCCTATGTACAATGCTTCTTATATCTTGTTCAATAAATGCCTCTATCATATTACACGGCTGGATACCTTCTAGACACTCATATATGCTTTGATATGTGTGTATAACAGAGACTAAGTGTAAGTATACATATGTCCTTGAGTGTGTATGAGTTTAAATGTGTGTGGGTGTGCATATACACCTGTCTTCGAGCATGAATGTGTGTATACACAGCATGCAGTGTAAGCATCTGAGTGGGTGCATGTGTGTACCCAGAGCATGTGTCTGGGTACGCATACCCAGTGTATGTATCCGAGTGTGTGGGCCTGTGTGTACACACCACATGAAGCATGTGTGTGTCTGTGTGTATATGCCTCAGCAGCAGGCCCAGGATCCTGTACCTTCACAAGCCTGTGTTTCTGGATAGAGCTGAAACCCTGGGGAGCAGGAGGAGCTGTAGCGCCAGGGCTGTTCTGGCACCACCCATTGTCTCATAAAAGGCTGTTGCGGGCACATTCATCCAGGTCTGCAGGGCAGGGTGAGGCAGGATGAGGGCTGTGTTGTGGGGAGGCCCGCCCAGCCTCCATGGCCCGCTCACCCGTGCACTCCCTGTCGGTCGTACCTGTGTCATAGCCCAGGTGGCAGATGCACCGGTAACTGCCCTGCAGGTTCTCACTCACCATTGGCACAGACGTCAGGGTCAAGTGCACACTCATTGATGTCTATAGCAAGAGAACTGCGTCACCATAGCCTCCAGAAACCAGGTCCCCCGGGTCCAGAGCTCCACTCTACACCCTGTCTCATTGCCCTCGAAACCAGTGTTTGTTTCTCAGCCCTGCAGACGTTGCCAGGTGGGCAGTTTGCTGTGGGGGCCATCCTGCACATTATTATAGGGGGCTGAGCAGCAGCCTGGTCTCCACCCATGAAATGCCAGAGGTACCCACCCCAATATTTCTCCAGACTTTTCCAAATACCCCCTGGGGGCAAAATTGGTCCCAGTGCAGAACCCATGGAACAGACTTTATACAGCTTCACAATAAGAGTAAAAACATCATAAATGTAAGAGTACAGGGTGCTTACTAGTTTGTGCCAAGAGTATTCATGTGTTTGACCCTTGCAATACTCCTAAAATGGGTCCTATTACTCCCCACTTTATAGACAAGAAAACTGAGGCACAGGGAAGGTGACTGTCCCAAGGTTACTCAGTCGGTAAACAGTAGTGCTGGGATTTGTACCCAGGCATCTGGGGATGGAGTAGGGGATAAGCAGGGGCAGGACATCTGTCCAGCCCCAATGGCCCAGCAGTGCATAGAAAACTCGATCATCTCCCAAATCTTTTATTTCTGCTCAAACGGTTTCTTTCTCACCCTCTCCCCCATCTGTGTTTGGTCAGCAAACAGATGAACAGAGACACACACAACTGTATGAATAAGGCACTTTGGGCTGAGGGCTGCTGGTTGCAGGAGACCAGCCACAGGTCCTTCCAGGGGGAGGAACGGGAATGTGGGAGGAAGCACAGCTTCATGTCTGCCACCTCTTTCTGTTCTGGGTTGAGGTATGTGCCTCAAAATTCACATGCTGGAATCCTGATCCCAGGACCTCCACGTGTGACCTTGTTTGGAGATGAGGTCTTTACAGAGCTAAGAGCTAACTCAGTTAAAACAAGGTCATTAGGGTAGATCCCCAAGTCATTTCAGAGTGATTGTGTTCTTAAAAAGGGAGAAATTAGGACACAGACAGGCACAGAGGAAGGACGACCTGCAAGGATGGAGGCAGAGGCAGGGTGACGCTCTACAGAGACACGCTAAGGACACAAAGAGTGCCAGCAAACCACCCAAGGCCAGGAGAGAAGCAAGGGACAGACTCTCCCCAGCCTCAGGAGACACCTCCTCCTGAGACCTTGGTCTTGAACTTCCAGCCTCCAGAACCAGGAAAGGGTAAATCCTGGGTGTTGAAGCTCCCAGCCTGTGGTACTTAGTTACCAAAAACTGCTGCTATGCCCCAACACAACCCTGCACACCCCAATACCCATCCCCACTCACCTCTGCCATCAGAGGTCATGCCGAGACCGCTGCTGCACAGGGCCTGGAACTTGGCTGGGAGCAGGGCAGGGCAAGAGGGGCCAGGAGCCATTGCCCAGTGTGAGCCACACCCCAGGATGTGGCCTTTTGATGTTGAGCAAGGGTCTGGAACTACAATGCCTCCCAGTGGGGGCAATTTCCTGCAGTGTCTTGAAGAGTCCCAGTGGAGAGATGCTCCCAGCTCATGGAAGCCATGACCCTGGTCCCCTCCTACGCCCAGGATGATGAACTGGAAACAAGGACTGCAAGGAGCTCGGGGCCATGGAAAGCAGGTGACATAGGCAACTCACCAGAGTTCTTGGCAGGACACAGCTGGCAAGGCTCCCCAAACCCATGGTCTGGGCTGGCACAGCAGCACTCAGGTTTGGTCACGGTGCAGGGTAAGGGGTGGGCACAAGAGCCATTGTTGAGGGCCCCATAGCAGGTGCTGTGCACAGGGGTGTCCATGCACACACTGCCATTGGCGCCCACCGCCGCCCCCACAGGCAGCGACAGCAGAAGGAGCCCTCGGTGTTGGTGAAGTGGCCATTCATGCAGATGCCAGGGGTCTGACACTCGTCGATGTCTGCAGGGGTGTGTGGACACTGAGAGAGGTCCCAGACCCCTGCTGCCAGCCCTTCCCCTTCTCCCCATTGCCTCAGGTTCAGCCTCCACACTCATCCTCGCTATAGCAGCCACCAGGCGCCAGCAGGAAGCTGGGTTTGCAGAGACACGTGAAGCTACCGTCCTCACTGAGGCACATGCCATTAGCACACACGGAGGTGGTGGCACACTCATTTTGACCTGGGGACACGGGAATCATCTGGGTCCCAGCAGGCTGGGCTGGGCACCGGACCCTCACTGGGCTACCACTGCTTGTAGTCCACCCCCTCCAGCTTACTTCTCCTGGCCAGGGCTGCAGCTGAGCCCCCAGGCACACTCCCCAGGGCAGGGGAGCCTGACCAGACAAGACGTGGCTGTCCGTCTGTGTCCGTGTGCCTGTCAGCTTGTCTGTTGGAACACGAGCCAGAGCTGGGCCAAGCCTGGGGCCCATGTCTGTATCTGGTTCAGGTGCACAGTAGGTGCTCCATACACGTGGAGCAAGTAAGGTGGTGGCTGCATAACATGGCACTAAATGCCACGGAATTATTCCTTTAAAAAGGGCTAAAATAAATTTTACAGTACATGTATTTAGCCACATTAAAAAAAATGCCAAAATAATTGTGTACATGAATGGTGGTTGTACAATGGGAATGTACTAACATTTGCTACTAAATTGTTCACCTAAATGTAGTTAAAATAGTAAGATTTTATACACTATGTAGATTTTACTACAAACATTTTTGAATGAATGAGGTGGTGGTTGCCCGACACTGGGAATATACCAGGTGTCACTGGATTGTCCACTTATGAGAGATTAAATTTATGTTGTGTGAATCTCACCTTAATGTTTTAAAAAAGGAAGGACAGGGGAAAAGTCAGTGAATAAGGAAATAGTCTAATTTAAAGGAAGGTGGTAGGTGCAGCAATGAGCTGCTGACCAAAGCACCAGTTTTGAGGGATAAAGGACTGCACTGAGAAAGAAGAGAAAGAAAAAGAAACCCATGCAGGAACTGAAGGTCCACACAGACGTGGGCACGAACAATCACGGCAGCACCATCCATAGCTGCACAAGGCGGGCATCGGCCCAACGCCCCTTGGCTGGTGGATGGGTAAACACAACGTGGTCCCCTCACACCCCGGAACACCACATCATCGTGAACACAGTGAAGCACTGACACTCACAACAACATGGGTGAACCTTGGAAACGAATTGCGAAGGAGCCAGACACAAAAGGCCACAGAGCATGTGACTGTGTTTATACAAACGCCCAGGACATGTGCATCCACAGAGACAGACAGTGGAGTAGCCTAGTGCTGGGGGCGGGGGCAGGGAGTGAGGACGCTGGGATGCCTACTGTGGAGACGAGGTGACAAAGGCGTAAACTTAGAGGACAGTGACACTCATACAACTTTGACTGCACTAAAAATCATTGACTTGCATGCTTTAAATGGCTACTTTCATGGTGCGGGGATGATATATCAATAAAGATGCTAAAAAGTTTTTTTTCACTTAATGAATGAAAAAAAGGAGAAAATTCTGATGAAGGAAACCTTTAAAGGCAGATCTCCTTGAGAATAAAAGGGGTCTCAGTGGTGCCCACCAACTCTGCTGGCTAAGGCTTGGATGGCACCCCCTGCCCACTGGCAACCTGAGTGTGGAGCACTCTCCACTGTCCTGATCCCAGGCCAGACTCTGGGGCCACCATGGGACAGGAAAGAGGATGGGCTCTGGACCCAGGGTCAGACAGCCCTTCCTGGAATTCTGGAGGGAGTTCGAAAAGGAGGTAATGAGGAGTGCGTCAGAGTAGACAGACAAAAAGGCTTTCAGGCAGGCTAGCCGGGTTCAGAGAGGTGAGCAGAGGATCCGTCGCAGGGAGGAGGTGGGTGATGCAGCAGGAATAAATACTCAACATGTCTCTAAAAGGCAGCCCAAGGGGCCCAGGAGCCCCCTATCCATCCGCCCACCCTCAACTCACCCACACACAGTTCTTGCCACCAGGGCTGTGCTCAAAGCTTGCATTACAGGCACACTGGAGGCTGCCTTCTGTGTTGACACAGTGGCCTTGGTGACAGAGGCCACCACTGACAATGCATTCTTCTACATCTGGGGGCAGGGAGGCAGACATCAGCAGGTGACCCCCCTCAGACTCATTCAGGCCACAGGTGATGGCTACACCTGGGCTACACCCCCTTGTTGTCCCACTCTCGAATAGGCGGTTGTACCCATGCAGGCCTGCTTGGAGAGTGTGGCCTGGAAACCCTCGTGGCACCGGCAGTCCTAAGAGCCGGGGGTGTTGATGCAGTCTCTATCGAGGCAGGGGCTGCTGGTGCAGTCATCCACGTCTGCAGGCAGAGGACCCTGAGCCCCAGCCAGGCAGGGTGCACCCGCCCAGCCTTCCAAGGTTCACCGATGCACTGCCCCCAGATGTCCTTTGCATAGCTTACGTTACACTCACAGCGGTAGCTGGGAGGGGTGGGCAAGCAGCGGCCATTGGAACACAGGCTGGTGAAGTGCCGGCAGATGTCAATGGTCTGGTTCAGGGTGGCTATAGCTGAGGTGGGGGCGGCTGGGGGCCCTTAGTGTGGGCTGGCTCTCTGAGCCTGGGCCTGGCCTCTGGGTTCCAACACCCACGCTGAGGCTGGGATGCTCTGTGCCCAGGTTCTCCCACGTCAGCCCGGGGTCACTCCCCAAATTCTGAACCCACCTGGCTGAGACTGCCACCCTAGTCCCAGAGAAGCCCAGACCCCCACCCCAGCCCTGGACCCCTACAGAAGGTCCAACACTGATTGAGACCCAGATCCCCAACTGCCCCATTCCAGTCCATTGTGAGTACACCCCTCCTGCCTGGGCCAGCAGCCAATGCTCCGGCCTTCCCTCTGAAGTGCAGACCCCTCTTTCAGGTTTTGGACTCCTCCTCCCAAGTAGCAGGCCTTACCGATGTCAGCATCTCCTAGGCTCAGGCTGGGAATCGCATGCCCACTGGAGCTGTGAGGGTTCTGCTGTGCCGGCCCAAGGCCAGGACCCACACCACCACTGGGTCCAAAGCCAGGGAGGAGAGGGAAGGAGCCAGGGTGGGAGGGCAGCAGTGGGAGCCCCTGGGCACACAGTCCTCAGAACTCATCTGTGAGGAGGCGGGCTTTTTTAGGCCAGAGCTCTGGGTCAGAAGATGGGAGGCAGCCCCCAGGCCAATCACCAGAGCCCCAAGGGGGACAGAGCCAGGGAGATTGGGCCAGCCGCCCAGCACCTGCCATTTCCACAGCAGCACTGCCTGTGAGTGTAGCTGCCAGTGAGATCTCTGGTGCAGCGTCCCACAGTCAGAACCGAGAAGCAGGTGCCAGTCCAGTGGTCTGCAGTGGGAGGTGGGAGGATCCGTTCCCAGCCCTGTATTCAAATCCCAGCTCCACCAGCACTGCCTACAGCACAGGTTTCCTGGTCTCCTTGCACTCCTGCTTCCCCAGTCACTGAATGGAGGTGCTCAGAGTGCCCACCTCACCTCAGAGGAGTACTGTTTGAATGAGAAGTGGAGCATGCTGTGTCTGGCCAGGGGGCTGATCCTCACTGAATAGTGAGGAAACCTCACTACCAAGATTTCCACATTACCCAAGGGAGATCATTCTGGGGTCATGTCGAGCAAAAGCATTCCAACCCCTAAAGCTAAGCACTGGTAGTAAGCTCCTCGTCGCTATGGGTGTCCAACTACACTGATGAAGACCTTAATTTGGATGTCTGCCCTGATGGGAGGTCTGGTTGGACTTTCAAGCAGGGACTCTGGGATCTAGAGCTATGCCTCCCCACCTGCCAGCCCTGGGCATCCTAGGAAAACCCAAGAGGTTGTGAATTTGTGGAGGGGCCTGAAGAACAGAGTGACAGATTGGCAGTTGCAGCCCCTGGGGAAACTGAGGCAGAGGCTCCCCAGGCAGGAGAACCATAACACTCTTCACTGTGCCCTTGAGTCTGACAGCTTTACTTGGTGTTCAGATTTCTCGGGCTCTGACTCACAGAGAATATTTCTAGGTCTAAAAATGCACACATCACCCTGGCTGGTGTAGCTCAGTGGATTGAGCATGGGCCAGTGAACCAAAGGGTCGCCAGTTCAGTTCCCAGTCAGGGCACATGCCTGGGTTCTGGGCCAGGTCCCCTATGGAGGGCTGTGCTAGAGGCAACCACACATTGATGTTTCTTTCCTTCTCTTTCTCCTTCCCTTTCCCTCTCTCTAAAAATAAATAAAATCTTAAAAAAAATAAAACCATACAAATCTTGGGAAGAAAACACACACAAATCTTGGGAGGTGGCCCACAATGGGGAAAGCCCTCCCACCAACTAGGAGGGCCCTTGACCTGCCCAAGGCTGAGTAAACAGGCAATTTTTTCACCTCCCCTGCTACACACCAAACATCTGGGGACCCCCCAGGGGTGGTGTGCGAGTTGGAACTCTGCAGTCCCAGCACCATGCCAGGCCCTCAAGGGGGGCTGGGCCTGCCCAGACAGGGCAGATCAACAGATTCATTCAAGGTCACACAGCTGCTAACGAGGAAACGGGGGATGGGGACCCAGATTCCTGAACCTCAGGGCTCTGACCAAGCAGCTGCCACACAAGTAGGGAAGACAGAGACAGAACACAAGAATGTTAACAAAAACAATGCTGCCACTGCTTCTCAAGCATTTCACTGTGGTCAGGCCCTGCTAAGGGGCCACAGCCCTGGTTTTACTATTCTCCCGTCTGTGCCGAGCACCTACTGCATCCAGCCATGGGCAAACCATTGCATGGGCTGCACGTCACCCTCTCCACGACTCCATGTGGTAGGCGCTGCTAGGACTCCCATTTTACAGATGAGGAAGTTGAGGCACAAAGAGGTTAAGTCACCTGCCCAAGGTCATGCACTGCCCATCCCCCACTACATGTGTCATGGATGAGTAGCTCAGGTGGCAGTTGGAACCCACAAGTGAAACCCAGGCCCATGTTCAGAAGCAACCTGACCTTGGGTCAAATCTAGGCTCTGCCATTTGGTAGCTGGGAGAAACGCCCAAGTCCGGGGGACATGCCCCAATGTATCATCCATGCCAGTCATGGTTGGTCACAGCACACTGGCATAACTCCAAACACATTTCTGGTCCTGCCTGGTAGAAGCCTAACCAGAGGGCCTGGAGGTGCTTTGGAACTGCCAAGCCCTGCCCTCCTCCCCAAACCAGGACTGCCCCATCCCCCACTACATGTGTCATAGTCCTGGCTCACCCTGTTGGCCACTAGCAGCCTCTAAGATCTAGCAACCAGCTGATCAAGACAGCAGGACAGAGTGACAGGCCAAGGGCCCCCGGCCCCAGCCAGGCTGGGTGAGGAAGAACACAGGAGGGTGGGTGTCCTGGCTGGGAAGTATGGAGAGCTGGGTGTGGGCAAACCCCTGTTGGGGCCTCCATTTTGCCATCTCAGTGTGCAGGGGGAGATGGGATGCTCTTAAAAAGTCTTTGGGAGTGGAAAGAGGGACATAGAGACAGCGGGCCAGAGAGGTTAAAGGACAGAAGAGGTACAGATAGAGGCTAGAGGGCCAGAGGGGCATAGAGGTGAAAGTTAGAGGATCAGAGGAGTTTCAGGAGTGGGGGAGAGAAAAGGCCCAGATAGGGGACCAGACAGCTAAAGGGCACAGAGGTGGAGGGCCAGCGGGGCTTGCTGACTAAGAAAGGCCCAGAGAGCACAGAGCCTAATGGTTAGGGAGCTGTAATGCCAGAGGGAATGGAATCCAGGGTCCAAAATACATAGGACATAAGAGATCAGAGGGCTAGAGGGGCCTGAGGCTAGCAGAGGAAAAGGGGCTTGCCTCCTACCTGTCTGTCCTGTGCCCTCTAGCTCCTCAGACCCTGGTTCAACCAGGCAGTGGGTGCCCTCCAGGCTGCTGATGAAACTATGGGGACAGGTGCACATGTAGCTCCTGGCTGTGTTGGTGCAGGCACCCCTGGAACAGAGGCCTGGCACGCTGAGACACTCATTCACATCTGTGCAGACAGACACCAGTCAGAGCCTGAACGGCCCATAGCACAGTGCAGGCTCCCCTCCCTGTCACCCATCTTTGCACTTTGCACTGTTCTCACTGAGCTGTGTCCAGGTGGCCAGCGACACTCAAAGGAGCCCACAGTTTTGATGCAGCTGACCCCCCAGCACAGGCCTGGGAGAGCTTGGCACTCACCCACACTGGTAAGGGATGAGAGGTCCGACAGAAAAAAGGACCAAGGCTGCACGGGCTCCCACTCAGCCCTGGCCCTCAGGACCTCCTTCCCTACTTGCTAACCCCCTACTCACCTTGGCAGGCCCCTATACAGATATTAGGAACGAAGCCACGGCGGCAGGGGTGCGGCTGTGCGGGGCAGAGCTCACACCGAAGGCCCCAGGCACGGCCCGCGGTGGCACAGTAGAGTGCCTGGGTGCAGACAAGGCCCATCAACTGGTGCTGGCACCCTTTGTGGTCCACTTGGCCAAAGCAAGGCCCTGTCCGGTAGTCTGTAGGACATGGAGGTAGGCAGCTGGCCTTGGGCCGTCCCCAACCCAGAGTCTTCTGCACGTCCATCCCACAGCCCCAGCTCAGGCTTCCACCTCTCTTAACTGGGCCACGGTAGCCGCCATCTTCCCCCTTCCCAGCCTCCCTCCATCAACACACCAGGCTTTTTTTTTTTTTTAAGTTTATTTATTGATTTTTTTGAGAGAGAAAGAAGAGAAACATCAATCTGTTCTCAATTTCTTCCACTTATTTATGTATTCATTGGTGTGTTTTTTTAATCCTCACCCGAGTACACACTTATTGATTTTAGAGAGAAGGGAAGGGAGGGACAAAGGGAGGGAGAGAAACATTAATGCGAGAGACATCGATCCGTTGCCTCTCATAAGCACCCCAGCTTGGGACCAAACCCACAACTTAGGTGTGAGGCCAGGGCCCTTGGCTGATTTGTGTATGTGTCCTGACCCCCAAACCTTGGCATATCGGAAGGACGCTCCAATCGAGCAACCGGGCCAGGGCACACCAGACTTTTTCCTGACCACGTCTTCAATCACACTGTTCCCCTTCCTTACCTGATGAGCTACCACTTACTGTTCACCTTTTAAAACCCTTTCTCCCCAAGGCATTCCCCAACTGACCTCCAAGAGAGAGGCCAGGGCCTCTAAGCCCACAAAGCTTGGGCATATCTGGAGACCCCCAACAATGCACCCTCCCTCCAGGCCTGGGTGGGGACCCATGGAGGTCTAGCTGGAGGGCCTGTCTTGTCCCTGAGCACGTCTGGCCTTGCCAAACCTCCCAGCTTTGGGAGGGACCCAGAGTCTGCCCAAATGCTCTGGACCCCAACACCATATCCCTGCCCACTGCGCGCTGGTGAAAGTGCTCCCCTAACTCCCCGCACCACTGCGCACAGGCCCAGATGGGACTTCTTGGCTCCATCCTCCACATGGTTCCAATCAAGTGGCTGGCACTGGACTAAGAGAAGGCCCTACCAGAAGGAGAAGCCACCATCAGCCCCCTCCCAGGCTGGAGAAGGAGCTTCACAGAGACCCCTGCCAGTCCTGACTCCATAGGCCAAAACACCATTCCCAAGGTCTCGGATGACTCACACCCAGGACCCTGGAACTCCACTCGCCCTTGCCAGGTGCACAGCCCTGCCTCTCTCTGGCCCTCACAGTCCACCACCCACCCCAGACGTCTCCCCTCTCCCCCTCCCCACTGAATTCCAATTCTACTTCTAGTCAGATCCAGTTCCCAAAAGCCCACCCTCAAACCCAGGTAACCCCCCAGCCTCTCCAGTTTCCGAATCATCACTACACCCTCTCCAACTCAGCTTCGGCCACAGAAGCACCTCTTCCCCCAATAGTAATGCCGCTCCACAGTGAGGTCAGTTTGAGAACCTTGCCCGTCTTTGTTGTCCTGGGCTCCTTGGCCACACTGGGCACTCTGATGGCTCCTGCAGTCAAAAAACTCAGCCTACATACCCTCACAGCAAGCCCCTCCTGTTCACTTACTCCTCAGCCTTCCATGGGCTCTATTTTTAATCTGTGCCCTTAAATTGCTCTCCTTTCTCTTCCTCTAGGACCTCAACCATCTGCTTGGTTGCACTACCTTCCCCTGCCTGTTTTCAGAGCAGACGTGGGATTTGTGTTTGCCTCCATCCCTCCTCTTATGCTCATGTTCAATTTCTAAGAAAATATCTATTTCCACTGTCTTAGTTTTGGCAACAGCCTTCCAACAGATGCCGCCACCTACCTCAGCCCAAGGTATCATTCACTTGTGCACCTTATGAATGCCAGCTTGTCCCTTCTTCCAGGGAGCCTTCCTTGACTCCCTTCCACAGAATAGTTTCTCTGCCTTTCACAGCAGCAGGTGAGGAAGGATGGAGGCCAACTGGACCCTCCCAGGCCCTAGTCATGTGTCAGAGGCTGGCCAGGAAGCCCCCTTCCCTCCCTCCAGGCCGAGCTTGGTACCTCTCTCACACTGAGGCCCCATGAAGCCGTACACACAGTCACAGCGGTTCAGACCAATGCAGCGGCCCCCATTATGACAGCCATGGTCACAGATGGCTAAGGGGGGAGAAGGGAGAGTGGCTTGAGATTTCCCAGTGGCAGAGGGAGCCAGGCCCTGGGCAAGCCCTTCCAAACCCAGGAATTCCCATGATCTGGCCCAGACCCAAGGATAAGACTGTGACAATGAGGGTGTCCTCTCCAATTCCTGGCCCCAAAAGAGTGATCATGGGCAGTGGGAAAATGACAGCAAAGCCCCGCTCTGGAACCCCTGGCATGCATGCAGGATACTCACGCTGCCCACACACAGTGCCCATGTAGCCCCTCTGGCACAGGCAGGACTCCCCTCGACAGCTGCCCCCATTCAAGCAACTCACACTGCACCTTGACCCTAAGGATGGGGAGGAGGGAAGCACATGCATGGCGGCAGGACTTAGCATGCCTGACCAGCTCTGGTCCTCCAGCAAAACCAGCCGGGGCTCCCAGAGGCCTCCAGGAGCCTCTAACCTCCTCCCTCATCCCAGGAGCCAAGGCTGCTCACCTCGCCTCACCCCGTAGCTGGGGGCCAGCCTCCCATCCACACTGGCACACAGGTTGGGTCGGGAGCAGATGCCCTCGCCACACGTGTGCCTGCAGACGGCTGGCAGGGCAGAGAGGGCGAGAGTTGGGACCAGGACCCAAACCCTGTGCCATCCCTGCCCTGTCGGTGCCCGATTCCGGGGCTCTGCTGGAGCCACCAGAAGAGGCGCTCTTTGGGCCAGAACCGCTCTTTGGGCCAGAACCGCAGGCTGGCAAGAACAGAGGCAGAGGTACTGGGGGGGTGATTTCTCCCAAGGAGTGGAGTCCAATTCTAGAAACTGGGGGATAGGCTGGGGAAAGATAGAGAGGACAAAGCGAGAGACACGGAGAAACACAAGGAGATAAGAGAGACAGAAACAGAGAGAGAGAGAAATGCTGAGACTGAGAGAGAAAGAGAGACAGATAAATTGAGAAAGAAACAGAGAGTGAGGAAGAAAAGGACAGAGAGACAAAGAAAGACAGACAGAGAACTGGGCATGGAGACAGAGAAAAAGAGAAACAAAGACCAAGGGAGAAAGACAGAGAGAAACAGGCAGACAGACACAGGAAGGTTGTAAAGCCAAGTACATGAACTGGGCAGGGTGGCTTAGGAGCCTGAGGACATCACCAAGTGCCATTTCTTGGGTTCAGCCATACACCCTCAGCCAAGACCACCTGAACACAGGACTGGACTTGCCAGCAGGTAGGAGAGCTGCACCAGGATCCCCTGCTTGCCCCTCCACCTCCGCACAACAGCAGCACTCACGCATGATACACTGGTCCCTGCCTGGCAGCGTCCTCCAGTCAGGGCAGCAGTAGGCGTGGAAGCGGGAGCCACACACATTTGGCCTTGGGGAGCACACAGCATGGCTGGTGAGTCCCTGCTCAGCTGGATGTACCCTGAGCCTGGTTCCTTCCCACCCAAGGACAGCCCAACTCAGCCCCCACACCCTAGGGCCTCCCAGCATCCTGGGCACCACACACTCCTGCAAGATGCCTGGGCTGCCACGCCTATGCACATGTCCAGGACCTGCAGGCTCCACGGCCCCATCCCAGTGGCCCTGGACACCCACCACGTACTACGGAGCCACCCACACCAGCAGGAGCAGAGTCAGGGGCCCCCAGGCCATGATAAGGGCAGCAGCTCCTCTCCTGGCCAAGCACAGACACTCCACAACTGCGATGTGTCCCTCAGAGGCCGAGACAGGAAGCAGAGCCAACCCTAGCAGAAGCCCTTGGCCATGGGGCACTCAGAACCAGGAGCAGTGGGACAGCTGCCTGGAGCCCACAGGAGCCCAGGGAGGAGTCCAACCCTGATCCAGAAGCAGTTGAAGAGTCAGAGAAGGCATCTCGCAGGAGGCCTGACAGCTCAGAGTGAGTCGGGAGAAGGGTGTGGGGCGGGGAGTGTTCAGTGAGAGCCTAGGGAAGAAGGGCATGGAGCTGAGTGACAGGGATGAGACAGGGACCAGCAGGCCAGTGTTACAAGAGTGCAGAGCTGTGTAATGGAGCTTCCATGTGTGAGTCAAGGACGATGGAGAGCCCATGAAGAGCTTTCAGTGGGAGGAACGAGGGCAGAGATGGGCATTCAATGGAGCGTGCAAGGGCTGTAGGGGCTCCAGAGAAAGGCTGTGGGAGAGAAGGCTGGGCAGGTGTCCCTTAGAAGGAGGGCTGAGGAAAGGACCTCAAAGATAATGAGGGGGTGGGATCAACAGGACCTTAAGGAAGAGGGGAGTTATGGAGGAGACTCTGCAAACTCTGGCTGGGAGGGCCACCGGCTGGGAAGTGCTGGTGGTAAGTCTATGGGAGGCAGCTGACCTTCTGAGCGGGAGCTAGGGGCAGAAGTGGGGACTTCCCAGTGTAGAGCACACCCTTCCACCCAACAGGGAAGGGTCAGCTTTTGTGCCCACTTCACAGATGATCAAACTAAGGTCATCATACAGTTAGTGAGGGGCTGAGCAGGGGCTGAAGCTCAGGCAGAAGGGAGGGAGGGGAAACAGATCAGGGCACCCCCCCCCCCCCCAAAGGGGTGGCTGGCTCTCTCCAGATTCTGAAACAATGGGAAGGAGATGGGGACAGGTCCACTCCTGGTGGAGGAGATGACTAGACAAAGGTTTGGAGACGGAACCTGAATGCTTGGGGGAAAGAAGCCAGATCAGGTGGCCTTGGGAGAGGGGTGTTTTCAGGTCCCACTTTCAGGACTAGGGAAGAGAGGAATGGACTTGGGTGGAGAATGGTTCGAAGTATGCTGGGTGCCCTGGAGCCAGTGGCTGCCCCTCTCTGGGGTTTGGGATGACACAAGAGCCCAACCAGGTGGTCCCAAGGTCCTAGAGAAGGGAAAGAGCCATTTCAACTTTGGCGGGGAGGCGGAGCAGAGTCGCCTGGCTGGGGAGGGTCACTTCCTCTAGCTCGCAAGCAGTCCAGGCCAACGTGCAACTCCAAGGATCCCTTCTCCAGGCAGCATGCCCGGTATCCCTCCCCCGTCCGGGCCCGCCCCGGGGGCTTCGGGCCTGGCCTGACCCGGGTCCCTTGTTAAATGAAAGAGCTGGGATGGCGCGCGCGGCCTGAGCAGGGAGCTGGGCGCCGGGAAGCGTGGAGGGGGCGCGCATCCCCGAAGCTTTCGGGCCTTGTTCTCCAGAGGGCAGGGCCGAGGAAGCAGACCAGGTGCTGCCACCACGCTCTGCTCCTCCCTCACCAGATGATCTGGGTCCAACGTGCACCCCACGAAGTGTCCTCGCCCGCGCGGGTTTTCCCGAAACCGGTGCGCAGCTTGGAGAGGGGAAGGGGTTGGGCCCCAACTTTCGGGCTGCAAACAAAGGAATCCCCTCCCCCTCCCCAGCCCCCTCCTTCAGCCCCGGCTTCCCCCATCTCTGCTCTCAGGTCCCCAAAACCGCCGCGTGGCCTGCGCTTCCCCTACTTGCGAACCGGCGCACGTGGTTACTGGCACCACGAGGAGACACGCGGAATCCGCCCACCGGGGACTCGGAGCGGGAAGCCAAGGGGCGGACCCCACTGAGTTCCCAGAGCTGCCGCTCCGGGGAAGTTGGGGGCGGGAGGAGTTGGGGGAATCTCGAAGCTCACAGGGCACGGAGGCCGGCGACCGCTATCTGGTCTTGCGGAGGGTCTGGCGCTCCAGGGTAAACTAGGAGGAGCTGGAAAAATGCGAAGTAGCACAAAGCCAGGGCGGGGTCTAAAACGTGAGGTGAAGGCCTCCGGAAGCTTGGAGCCAGGCGCTGCAGGGATCAGGTTTTCAGAGAAGTTGAGTTGGCGGTGGCTCTGAGGTTGGGCTCCGATCTGGGGAGGCCTGCTAGAGAGCCAAACCTAGAGGTCCCGGGTCTCACCTAGGAGGCCTTTCCAGGGCCTCCCAAGCCACCTCCTCCTCCCTCCGGCTAGGATAATTCCAGGGGTGACCTTGGAAACTCACCTGGCGCCTGGAACTTGGATTTAAAATCCAAGGGTCTCTAGAAAACGTAGGCAAAACATGAGGCAAAGGTACGTTTCCTGGAGAAAAGTTCCACATTTTTGTATCTGATTTTCAAAATGAGGGGTTCAAGAATCCAAAGGACTTTTTGTACCTCAGTTTCTTCACCTGTCAAAAGGGCCAGACTTCAGAATTTCTGCTTCCTATCTTCACTCTACATCCTAAACAAAAATTTCCAGCTTTCCTCACCACTTTCCTGCCTTTGAGATCTGCTACCACCAGAGATCCTTAACATGGAGATTGGTCAGAAGCTTGTTGTTGGACCTAGAACTATTATTCCACTCCTGGAACTCCTATGCATCTGGCAAAGCCCAGTTGGAAAATCCCTTCCTCACCCCCAAATGGTTAGTTTACACTATTGTTAGCTAGGACAAGGGTCTCAAGGTCTGGACCATTCTTCCTAAATGCTATTCTTGCTAAATGTTAAAATGTAGCACAGTATGTTGCAGGCAAGTTACAAAGGGAATGAGCTTGACAGGACCCCAACCCATAAGTGCAGCCAACTGAAATCAACTTGTAATTGACCAAATTGTGTATATAATCAATGGCTAAGCCTCCCTTTAAGGAGACAGAGCTTTGACTAGGAATCCCCTGTCTCTTTTACTTGCTCATAAATAAAACTACCTTGTGCCCTGGCTGGTGTAGCTCAGTAGATTGATCACAGGCTGTGAACCAAAGAGTAGCTGGTTTTCCCAGTCAGGGTGCATGCCTGGGTTGCTGACCAGGTCCCCAGTGGGGGGCACTTGAGAGGCAACCGTACACTGATATTTCTCTCCCTCCCCTTCTCTCTAAAACTAAATAAACAAAATCTTAAAAACAAACAAACAAATAAAACCTATTTTGCAAGAACCTCCGCTTGTTTTGGAAAACGGTGACTCCCCCTTAAGTTCCGTAACTGTTGAATTCCCAAAGCTGGTTGTGCTGATCATGCCTCCATCATAGCACTGCTGGAATGTACAAAATAAGTAACTATAACAATTTGAGCTCATATTTATTGGGTGCTGTGTGCCACACTTGATGCTAAGTGTTTTGTACGCATTATCTCATTCAGTCACCAAAAAACCCTATGAGGGAGATACTCTTATAATCTCACAATGTGGGTTCCAGGAGACAGACCTGGGCTCTGACTATCCTGGGCCAGAGAGGAGGAGTGGGGGGCATTCTACCTGGGGGTGGGAGCCTGGAAAGCTCAGTAGAAGAAAGGAAAACTGAAAAGAGGGAAGCATGGGTGTAGGAAAGAGCACAGGTAAAGGCCCTGGGAGGAGAAAGTGGAGCATGCAGGAACTGAGTGAGGCTGGAGCTTTAGGGGAGGGGAGGGAGGGGAGGCTGGAGCACCGCAGAGCCTTCAGCAGGTGTCCTCGACCTCTGAAGGGAGCTGTGGTGGGCTCCCAGGAAGGTGGGCTCCCAGGGGCTGCCCTGTGGGGTCTAGGTCTGGGTCTGGGCAGCAGCAAGGGCCCCAGGGCTGGGCTGGGGAACATGAGGCAGAGGGAACCTCAGGGATAAGATTCAGGGAACCCTGGACAAGGGAGGGGCCTGGAGCCCAGGAGAAGGTTCAGGAGTGGACGGTGGGCTAGGAAAGGAACCCCAGGATCAAGTTCCACAGTGGTGACAGAAGTGTGGCACTCCAATGTGGGAAGGCCCAGGGGCTGCTGTAGATGGGCCAGCTTCCAGGGACAGACACATCTGTCACCCCTTCCCAGGCTCCTTTGCCAAGATCCAGCCTGGCCTGGCCTTCAGCCAATAAGTGTCCCCCACCACAGGCACTGGGATGGGCACTGGGCACCCCAGAAGCAGCCCAGTATATGTGAAGAAGGTGGGGAGGGATAGTCCCACACCAGGGACATGGCCTGCCCAATGCCGAGGAAGGCTGGTGGATCGGGCAGTGGTTTGGTTCTAGAAGTCTTCCTACCTGCTCCCTAGAGGCAGGTAGAGAAGGTCCTCAGAGGGTGCAGCGCTCATGGAAGTACCCTGCACACAGAGGTTCTCCATGACACTGGGGAGTGAGCGCTTCTTGTCATTACACCCCCACTGCTGCCCCACTGTCTTGCCTTCCAAAGGCACCACTGCAGGGTTGCTTCCACTGCTGTCCGTCCCTGAGTGTTACCTGTGCCGTGTCTCCATACACCACTTATCTGGAAGGAACGGCTAGACTCTCACCCCCCAGCATCCTAGTGCCACCCAGAGCTGTCACAGGGCACAGCATGCCACACAGCCTCCTTGTCAATATTATCATCACCTAGTTACTATTACAGGGTCACCCGTTGCCATCGCCCACTGCTGTGACCCTTTCGTTGCCACTTATTAATGGGACACCTTGCTGGGTCCTCTGCTGTCCATGACATTCATGTGATCTCCTGTCACCGTTATACCTTCACCTTTTTGCTGTGACCTTGTCACAGGTCACTGACTGTATGTACTCACAGCATTAGCACTCTCCCCTCACTCTCCATTGTTACATCACCACCTCCCTGCCAACATCACACCAATCCACAGAATGCTTTTTAATGACAGTGACACCTGTTGCTGTCACACTGGCTTCTCATTGTCACCTGTTGCTGTCACACTGTCTCTCCATGACCTATGCATTGTCACTGTCCCTGTCATATGGCCACACCACACTGTTCATGTTGCCCTGAACACCCCCCACACTGCTGTCACTGTTAAGGTAATAAACAAATGGCTGTCTGAGTCGTCCCAGCAAACCACCCTCCTCTGACTTTTCTGTATGTGTCCCCCTGCACACAGGACTCGACAGTGTGTGTTCTGAGCCAGGAGACTCTCAATGTCCACTAACGCAGGCCTGAGGGTAAGCAGAGCATGCCCAGGAGCACAGGGTCAGGGCTGGGGACAAAAAAACATGGAGTGGTGAGAATGCCTGCAGCCCATGGGGCGGGGCAGGTGAGGGTGCTCTGGGCTTGTCTAGGCTTGTGGCTAGGGACAGAGCACAGGAAGCAGCTGAGCTCTGCTCAGAGGAGGCATGTGGGTAGAGAGTTTGGCCAGATGCCTGAGAAGGAGGCTGGCGGTGGCAGGTCCTGGAGGTCCCAAGAAGTCCCCCCAGAAGGTCAGGCCTGGGCTGGGAGGGGCAGAGAGAGCAGCTAGACCCTGAGGGCTTCCCCCTCTGGTTTTCCAGGGATGACCGGGATTCACAGTGTTCACTGTGTGCCAGGCCTGACACTCCCAACAAGTCCCCAGGGCAGGCTCTGTGATCTCCCCATTTCACATGTGAGGAAAACCAAGGCACTGAACCCCCATGTTACTCATCCCAGCCCATACCTGGTAAAGAGCACCAGCTGATCAGAACCCAGGTCATAAAGGGCCAGACCTCAGTCTCCAGGCAGGGGGAGGTTGCAGGGCCGGCGTCCCTTTGATGCATACACATGTATCATTTTTCTTTAACAGTAACCACCGGTGCCAGCACTGATATACATTGTATTGTCCTTGCTTTCTTTTGTCTTTGTCAAAATTTCTTTTGTATGGAGAGGACTTGTTCGTTTTCCTTTTGGTTTGTGGAGGACTCCGTTGGTGAGCTG
Organism: Phyllostomus hastatus; assembly: GCF_019186645.2. NCBI lineage: Eukaryota > Metazoa > Chordata > Mammalia > Chiroptera > Phyllostomidae > Phyllostomus > Phyllostomus hastatus. The sequence continues at coordinate 597,932 of NW_025333962.1, read as the reverse complement.
AACTGTAGTTCATTCACCTTGCACCTGCTTGTGTTCAGACAGTGCTGCAGGAATAGCCCAGTGCCGGTGTCGTTCATGCTAAACATCAGACAGCGTCTTTAGAATTCGGGTTTTTTTAAATGTTTTATTTATTTATTTTTAGAGAGGGGAAGGGAAGGAGAAAGAGAGGGAGAGAAACATTCGTGTGTGGTTGCCTCTCATGTATCCCCTACTGGGGACCTGGCCTGCAAACCAGGCATGTGCCCTGACTAGGAATTGAACCAGCAACCCTTTGGTTCTCAGGCTGGCACTCAAACCACTGAGTCAAACCAGCCAGGGCAGAAATAGTTTTGTTATGGAAAATGTCAAACATGAAGAGGTAGAGAGAGTATATAGAGAGTGTGGTGAACCTCCATGGATCCCTCTTTAGCTTCCTAATTACTGATTCACTTTCTCTCCCATCACCTTACTGTCCCTGCTCCCCCCCCACCACCAACCCCAACCAGCAGCCTTTCTGCCAAATATAAATGGACAAAGTGACAACTCCGGACAGGTTCAACCACCGGGGAGCACACACCCAGGATTCACCAAGAACAGCTGTCCCAGGTGACTCCTGTGAAGCCAGAATGGCAGGGAGGATGGGGACAGCACCTTTGCAAGAGCATGGCAAGGAGCTCTGGAGAGAGCAGCAAGAGTCCTCTGGGAGCTGCTGATGTGTCTTAGCCATCACATGGTCAAGCTGCCACTCAGCCCGGGGGACAAAAGGATAGCCACTGCGGAGACAAAACTGCTGGCCAGGTGGAAGAAATGCTGCGCCTCAAAGATACTTGGAAGTCAAAGGCAGGGGCCTCCAAACAGGGAGGCCTCCCAACACTCCTGGATAGGTAGAGCCATGCGACCACAATGGGCCAATATTTCCTCAGCTAAAGACAGACTTGTGCTTCCAAAGGAAGGGGCCCCAGACTCTCAGCTGCCCCCCAACCACATCTCTGAGAAGGGATCTGCACATCCAGAAGGTCATGAATTGGAGGGTCAAGAGGAAGTCCCAGGAGAGTGAGTACTCAAAGCCAGAGGGCAATAGAGGACCAGTCTGCACTTTTGAGAGGGAAAAAGCTGTGATGGCTTGAGGTGCCACTGCTCACCCACTAGGATGGCTATGAAGGAGGAGGAGTTGGAGGAGAAGAAATAATAACCAGTTTGGTGAGGATGAGGAGAAATTGGAACCTCAGGCATTGCTGGTGGGAATGTGAAATGGCATAGCTGTTGTGTAAAACAGTATGTTCCCCCAAAAGTTCAACATAGAATTTAACATACGATTTTGTAATCCCACTTCTGGGTACAGATGCCAAAGAAGTGAAATCATATTTACAAACCTATTTTCATAACAGCATTATTCACAATGGTTAAAAGATGGAGGCAACCCAAGTGTCAATCAACACCTGGATGGATAAACACAATGTGGTCCATCCATACAATGGAATAATATTCAGCCTTCAAGAGGACATTATACTGGGTGAAGTAAACCAGTCACAAAAGGACAACTACTGTATGATTCCCCTTACATGAGGCCCTAGTGGAGTCAGACCCATAGAGACACAGTAGGTGGTGGGGGCCAGGGGCTGGGAGAGGGGCAGGGGGAGTTAGTGTTCAGTGGGGACAGTGTCAGTTCAGGAAGATGAGAAATTTCTGGAGATGGCTGCACAGCATTGAGAATGTACTTAATGCCACTAAATTTTACACTTAAAAATTTTTAAGTAATCATTTCACAATGTATATGTGTATCAAATCATTACACTGTACATTTTAAATATATGCAGTTATGTTTGTCAATCATTCCTTAATAAAGGTGGGGGAAATTTTTTTTAATTTAGTAGCTTTTTTATTATTTAAGAAGGTAAATTTTGTTATGTGTATTTTTAATTTTATTTTAATTTATTTTTAGAGAGAGGGGAAAGAAGTAAGAAAGAGAGGGAGAGAAACATTGATCAGTTGCCTCTCGAATGCGCACTGACGGGAAGCTGAACCCACAACCCAGGCACCTGCCCTGACCAGGAGTCGAACCAGTGACCTTTAGCTTTGAGGGACAATGTCCAACCAACTGAGCCACACCAGTCAGGTCTGTTATGTGTATTTTACTACTTTTTTTTGAACTGTGGAGATGATGGTCTTACCTTTGGACTGGTCCAAGGCTGGTCTGTGGGCGGCATCCATCCCTACCTGTAGCCTCTGTCACTGGTAGGTCACCTGGGCAGGTCTTATTCCTCATCATTGGTCCCCAGGACAGCCACGGACATGACCTCACACCAGATTCACTGAGTGCCCAGAATTCTTCTTGATTTTTGTTTTCTCTCTTGATGGAGAGAAAAGTCTGGATATTTACGCAGTTGTGGGACACACAGGTCTGACACTTCCCTTTACAAGTTAGTCGTTTCCTGCATATCTGACAGTTCTGTCACATTTCCAAAGTCCTAGTCCTTTCTCTGTTGCTAGGAGAGCAGACAGGGCTTCTGGGAGACAGTTAGAATGACAGGGCTGGTTGTGTCCAGAGCACCGGGTTCTGAACGCCAAGGCAGTGGTCACATGGCATCTGCCACGTATATAGCCTGCTGGCCTGCTGGGACCGTCCCCTCAGGTTGGAGAGTGTATGAGTTTCCTGTAGCCATTGTAATAAATGACCACACACTTGATGGCTGAAATATTTGTGCCTGGATAGGTGTGGCTCAGTGAGTTGGGTGTCATCCTACAAAGGAAATGTTACCAGATCGATTCCTGGCCAGGCACATGCCTGGGTTGCGGGCCTGGTCTGGTGGTAGGGCACACGCAAGGCAGCCAATCGATGTTTCTCTCTCACATTAATGTTTCTCTCCCCCTCTTTCACCCTCCCTTCTCCTCTCTCTAGAAACTAAACAAATAAAATCTTTAAAAAATAACATTTGGGATCTGACAGTTCTGAGGGGCAGAAGCATGGCTCTCACTGGGCCAACATCAACGTGTCAGCAGGGCTGCGTTTCTTCTGGAAGCTCCAGGGAGAACCCATTCCCTGCCTTTGTCAGCTTCAGAGGCTCCTTCCTTCCTTGGCTCCTGGCCCCTTCCTCCATCTCCAAAGACAGCAGTGTACCATCTTCCAGTCCCTTCCAGGCCCTCCTGCCTCCCTCTCCTAAGGACCCTTGTGATGGCTTTGGCCACCCAGGTAATCCAGGGTCATCTCTCCATCATCTCCAGACCCTTGACTTAATACCATCTACAAATATGTGTGGATATTAGGTCACCATCACAGGAGCCAGGGGTGGGGTGTGGGCACCTCTGGGGCAGGTGTGCACTACTTATCCTACCATGGTGAGTTTCCTTGACAGAGCAGAAACCTCAGCATCTGCTCCAGAGGGATGAGCAAGATGTGGGGTTCAGGCTGTGCTTTTCAAACTCCAGACCTCAATTTCCTCATCTTCCAAATAAGAAAAAAACCCTGTCTTCTGGTCATTTTCCTGGGAAATGAGGTGGAAGCAGGCTGGCCAAAATGTGCTGTGGTCACAAGGTGGCCCAAGACACAGATGCCCAGTGACCCTGCCCTGAGGCCATTACCCAGTTCTGCAATAAGCATTACTGATCACCTACTGGGCACCAGGCACTGGGGAGAGGAAAGTCAGCAGAAACAGAATCGAGACCTGCCTTCCTGCAGTGTGTCAGCCTGGGGACCATTCCTTCAACCAACACTTACTGAGTGCCTACTGTGTACCAGGCACTGCTCTAAGTGCCTGTGGTGGGGCAAGGGGCACAGCAGCAAAGAAGGCAGATAGCCCCCGAACCCCATCCCAGTGATGGTAAGTGCCATGGAAGAGAGGTGCCTGGTGCCCGGGGCCTAAGGTCAGTGGATGTGTCTCCAAAGTGATAATGCTTGTCCTGAGATTGACCTGATAAGGAGGAGTTAAACTAAGAGAAAGGATGAGCAGGAACCACATGTGCAAAGGCCCTGAGCAAGCTGAGTGGCTGGGGTACAAGGACCAAAGGGAGAGAGGAGTGAGAGGCGGTGCTCGGCAGTCTGGGAAATGTCTCCATATTTTAAGATCAAGAAGGAACCATCGAGGGGATGATTGCAAGTGGGTTCTGCAAAGACTGGGACCACTGGGCTGGGCATGATTAGTACTGCTGGGGGAGGAAGGACCTGGCCCTGCCCCCAGCCCTGCCATCACACCCATCTTTCTGGGACTGTAGTATCTGCCCAGCCTGGCTCCCTATGGCCCAATCCATCCCCTGGCTGCTGTCAGAGTTTCCACTTGCTTTCTCCCATGCCCTTCAAACCTTGAGCGTGCCATTTGTTCAGTCAACACCTATTAGGCACCTACTGTGTGCCAGGTGCTTTACATTCACTATCATGTTGAGTTCCCCTCATGTTGAGTTCCCCTCAGTTGTGGGGTTACCACAACTAAGGCCCACGGTCAGGCGTGGAGACTGAGGCCCCAGGATACAGTAGATGAAGTGAGATTGTTGGACCCAGAAGCTCAAGCTTCACTAACTCTCAGAAGACATGGTGTGCAGGGAATATCATACGTCCTCAGAGAACATTCAGTGAATCGGTGGGTGAGTGACTGAGTGAACGAATGGTGGGCAAGTCCAGTGTGACTGGGAGAAGGAGTGGAAATTGCCTGTGGAAAGGTGAGCAGGACTCAGATGGAGAGAAGCCTTGAAAGCCAAACCTGGAAGTGTGGACATGACCTGGTGGCAGCTAGGAGCCATGAAGGTTCTAGACAAAAAGCCACAGAATCTGATTTATGTCTGAGTCGGACCAAGTTTCCAAGAGGGAGTCAATTGAGTCTGTCACTAGGGGGCACTCAAGTCTTCCTAAAGCTTGTCTTCAGAACTGCACTGTGCGGAGTGGCCACTGGCCACAGGTGGCAGTTGAGCACTTGAAATGTAGCCAGTCCAAATCCAGATACAAGTGTAAAGTACATACTGGATCCCAAAGACTCTGTAAGAGAAAAAGAATGTAATATGATATAAAATGATTTGGGGCACATTAGGCTAAATAAATTATTAAAATTTCATCTGTTTCACTCTGGGTGGGTAGCTCAGCTGGTTAGAGCATTGTCCTGATACACCAAGGTTGTGGGTTCAATCCCCAGTCAGGGCACATACAACAATCAACCAGTGAATGTACAAATAAGCAAAACAGCAAATTAATGTTTCTCTCTCCTTTCCTCTATCTCTCTAAAATTAATAGATATTTTTTTAATTTCACCTGTTTCTTTTTACTTTTTTGTAATGTGGTGAAGATTGTATACATGGATTACATATATTTCTATGGGGCAGTGCTGGCTTAGAGAAAAGTTACTATTTTCAACTGTGGTGAGGGGGCAAACCAACATGTTTTTCTCTTATTTCCTCTTAGATTAATCATCTTTCATGGATGTTCTCCATGCTCATGAGCACCAGTACATGCACATAAATAAACAGTGCAGAAATGGAGAGTTGGGCTCATTGTTTCATAAGTGTGAAATTGTATGGGATATGTGTTTTTTACCCATGGTATTGTATGGAAACTGCTCAGACTACCTGCTAAGGTCCTAATTCACTTTTTTTTCTTTTAAAAAAATTTATTGAATTTATTAGGATGACATTGGCTAATAAAATTATGTAGGTTTCAGGTATACAATTCTATAATATATAAGAAATCATTTTTTAGCCCTGGCTGGTGTGGCTCAGTGGATTGAATGCCAGACTGTGAACCAATGTGTCGCTGGTTCAATTCTCAGTCAGGATACATGCATGGATAGTGGGCCAGGTCCCCAGTAGGGAGCATGCAAAAGGCAATCACATATTGATATTTCTCTCCCTTTCTCTAAAAGTAAATAAATAAAATCCCTTCTCTCTAAAAGTAAATAAATAAAATCTTTCAAAAAAGAAAAGAAGGCTTTTAAAATTATATTTGATTGTTTGTGCTATTATGGTTGTCCAATTTTTCCCCCTTTTTCCCCTCTACCCACACACACACACTTCCTCAAGGCAGTATCCACACCACTGTCCACGTTCAATGGTCATGCCTATATATTCTTTGGCTACTGTATTCCCTATGCTATACTTTACATCCCATGACTATTCTGTAAAACCAAATTGTACTTAATACTTTCACTTTTTTTGCTCACCTCCTGATCCCTCCTCCCATCTAGCAATCATCAAAACGTTCTGTGTGTCTATGATTCTGTTTCAGTTCTGCTTATTTTGTTTTTTAAAATTCGATTGTTAATAGATATTTATTACCATTTTATTATTTACAATTTTTATCTTATTCTTTAAAAAAACCGTTTAACATTTCATATAATATTTGCCTAGTGATTATGAATTCCTTTAACTTTTTCTTGTCTGGGAAGCTCTTTTAACTGTCTTTCAACTCTAAATGATAACTTTGCTGGGTAGAGCAATCTTGGTCACAGGTTCTTGCTTTTCATTGCTTTGAATATGTTTGCCAGTCCTTTCTAGCCTACAAAGTTTCTTTTGAGAAATCAGCTGACAGTCTTATGGGAGCTCCCCTCCAGGTAACTAACTGCTTTTCTCTTGCTACTTTTAAAATTCTCCCTTTCTCTTTAACCTTTTCCATTTTAATTACCATGTGCTTTGGTATGGACCTCTTTGGGTTCATCTTGTTTGAGACTCTGTGCTTCCTGGACTCATATGTCTATTTTCTTCACCAAGTTAGGGAAGTTTTCTGTCATTATTTTTTCAAATAAGTTTTCAATTTCTTGCTCTCTCTCTTCTCCTTCCAGCACCCCCATGGTGCTAATGTTGGTATACTTGATGTTGTCAGAGATTTCTTACACTATCCTCATTTTTGGGGGGGATTCTTTTTTCTTCTTGTTGTTCTGATTGGGTGTGTTTTTCTTCCTTACATTATAAATCAATTATTTGATTCTTGCCTTCATCCACTCTACTGTTGATTCTCTGTGAATTGTTCTTCATTTCAGTTAGTGTAACCTTTATTTCTGACTGGTTTTTCTTTATGGTTTCCATACTCTTTTTTAATGCTGTTGAGGTTGTCACTAAGTTCACTGAGCATCTTTATAAGCAGTGTTTTGAACTATGTATCTAGTAGATTTGTTGTCTCCATTTTACTTAATTCTTTTTCTAGAGTTTTGCTCTGTTCTTTCATGTGGGGCATTTTTTTTTTTGTCTCCTCATCATGGCAGCTTCCCTGTGTTTGTTTCTACATATTAGGAAGAGTTGCTACATCTCCCTGGCTTGGAGGAGTGTCCTGATGTAGGTATTATTAATAATATTATTAATTATTATTAATAATTAATGGGTACTGTTTCTGTTAGGGATGACTAAAAAGTTCTGGAAATAATGTCAACTATAACAACTATAAACGTGGTTTGTTTCTTTAAGTTCTGGAATTAGTGATGATGGCTGCATGACAATGTGAATAGACTGAATGCCTATGAATTATACACTTCAAAATTATTAAAATGGTAAATTATATGTTATATATATTTTAGGAAACAAACAAGAAAGGATCATAGACCTAGATGTGAAAAGCAAAACTATAAAGCTTCTAGAAGGAAACATAGGAGAACATCTAGATGGTCTTGGGTTTGGTTATGGATTTTTAGATGCATCAAAGGCATATTCCATGAAATAAAAAATTTGGTGTTGGACTTTAGTAAAATTAAGCACTTCTGCTATGCAAAAGATGCTGTTGAGAGAATGGAAAGCCAAGTCACAGAGTGGAAGAAAATATTTACAAACCACGTATCTGAAAAAGGATTTGTATCCAAAATAGATGTTGCCACAGTGAAGTGTTCAAACCTTGTTGGAGAGCACATTCCCACCAGCCACGCATAACTGTCCTTTTCCCCACGGCCTCACCAGCAATGAGTGTTATCACTTCTTAAAATTTTTACCAGTTTGAGAAAGTGGTATCTCATAGTTTCTTCAGTTTGTATTTCCTGACCCCCCAGCTCATTTGAACATCTTTTCATATGGTTTTGGTGACTTGGATTTACTTTTCTGCATACTGCTTATTCACATTCTTTTTCCCCTCTCTTTTTTTTTTTTGATTGTCATTTCCTTAATTTTACATACTCTTTGCTATTTAAATGATTGACTTCAAAATTTTGAGGTATCTTGGGTCACCAAGAGCTTCCAGTCTTACTTAGAAAAGCCTCTTTTGTCCTCAGACTGTATCTGTAGTCACTTAGATTTCCTCTTCCCCTGTTCAACCCATTCCTTCACCTCCATCTCCTCTGGCAACCATCAGTTTGTCCTCTGTATCCATGAGTTTTTTCTACTTTGTTTTGCTTGTTTATTTGTTCTGCTTTTTAGATTTCACATGTAAGTGAAATACAGTATTTGTCTTTCTTTGTCTGACTTATTTCATTTAACATAATAGGTCTGTCCATGTTGTCACAAATGGCAAGATTTAAATATTTTTATGGCTGAGTAATATTCCATTGTATACACTCACCTCTTTTTTATTTTAAAAACAGCATTTTGTTCATGTGTGATTGATCTAATCAATATACTCTATCTTGTGCTATTTCTCTGAAGATAATTGTGAAGTTATGTTGCTTCCTTTTTTTCTTGCATTGTTTTGTTTTCCTGCATTTGTTGGATTTTTTCTCCCCTATGTTTATTCTGATCTCTGCCTTTCATTTTGGAGGTTTCCTTAATGCTTATATTTAAATGTGTAGTATCAGGGCTGAGAAGATTGAGGGAGTGTCATGTCAGTGGGCAGTTTCATTGAAGATGAACTTCCCCGGAGTCGGGGTCTCCTAGGTACATAAAGTCTTCTTTCTGGAATATTTGGTTTCTCCAGAGAAGACATCCAGTCCCTGAGTTAGAGGAGTTGGGGAGGACCCTGGGCTTTCTGGGGGCCCAGTAGGGAAGAGCAATATCCTTCTCCAGGACAGAAGCTTGTAGTCCATGCCTTTTTTTCTTTTCTTCTTTTTAATGGTCTACTTCTTTCATTTACTTTTCCAATGTTGCTTAACATTCCTCATAATCATAATTTTTTCTGTTCCCTATTGAATACACCTTATTTTCAACATGATGTTTCTTTCTCCCTCCTCATGCCTGGTAACTCCCAGGTGGGAGCTAATTTCAACAGAGAATCAACTTCCTGCCCATTAGGAAATCCCTACACATTATTTCTTCCAATGATGCTTCTTTTCCTCAGTAATCTATATTGATAACTGCTAGTCACTGAGCACCTACTAAGTAACAAGCTCCATTCTACATACTGGCAAAATAACACTGAGCAAATCAGACAATTCATGTCACTTGGAGCATGCCCCTTCCAGTTCCTTTTGGAACATTCTCTGTTGACATTCTAGTTCCTTCTGGAAACTTCTCTAATGGAATACCTAAATTTATCCTTCATGTCCCTTAAATTTTTTCCCAGAGTTCCCATCTCTCATTAACTAGCTTTACCTATAATTGGTTCTTTTTCTAATCACCTGTTTTTGTTTCATGATAGTACACATTTTTCCACATCAATAAATGTTAACCTATCTCATCTTTTATTTTTTACAATGACCATACAGATTTCCATTACATGATTATAGTATTATATACTTAAGCCATATTCTATTATTGGACATTTAGGTTTCTTTTGATTTCTTTTTATTTTTATAATGTATATATAGTATATAACTATGTAAGTGTAGCTATTATACATAACTACATATAGCTATATAACTATATTGCAGACATGTAATGTTAATATGTAACTATAGATAATGTCTAACTATAATGTATGCATATAATATAATATGCTTATATTATTATATAGTTTATATACTATATTCTATATTTTATGTATATATGTTTATAAATAAAATTGTTGATAAAACTTTGATTAAGTTTTTAATTAATTTTTAAAGATTTTATTTATTTATTCTTAGGGGAGAAGGGAGGGAGAAAGAGAGGAAGAGAAACATCAGTGTGTGGCTGCCCCTCGTGCACCCCCACTGCCAACCCAGCCCACAACCCAGGCACATGCCTGGACAGGGAACCAAACCAGCGACCCCCTGGCTCACAGGCCTGCACTCAACCACTGAGGCATACCAGCCAGGGCTAATTATTTTCTTAGGATTTAATCCTAAAAGTAGAATTTCAGGGCCAAAAGCCATTTATTATATTTTGGAGGGTTCAAACCCCACCTTTTATTTTTTTAAATTAAAGTTATTGGGGTGATATTGGTTAATAGGATTATATAGGTTTAAAGTGTACACTTCTATGATACATCACCTGTATATTGCACTCTGTGCCCACCACCCAAAGTCAAACCATCTTTTGTCACCGTATATTAGGCCCTCTCTACTCCTCACTCCCTTGTTAAACTTTTGGATACCATTTGTCAATTGTCTTCCAGAAACATTTATTTCCAAATGGGCAAAGTGCCCCCTCCCCTGGCCCCTTGAAGTCAAATACCATCTCAGGGAGATAAATGAATGAAAAATCACACACAGCAGCCCTGAGAATAGCCTGGGAGCTAGAGACTGTCTGTGGCCCTGGAAAGGAAAGGAGAGGCCCCGGCAGTCGGCCTGGAAATTGGCCGTAGCCTACTGAGGTTGCTGACATGCAGGAGCAGGGCCACAAGGAGCCATTGTCCTAGACCCAGAAAAGAGCAAAGAACTTTGGCTGGAATAGGGGCCCAGCCATGCCTTGCTTTGGAATCTGTTCTGATGGACTCTGCCCCTCCTTGCATTGTTCACAGACCAGATGCCTGGTTTCCCTCTGGGGCTGGGGCTTTGATCAGGGTGCAGGAGCCGGGCCCTGAGTCTGGGATGAGGGCAGGCTGGAGGAAATGCCTGCCCCAGCTCTCTGTAGCTCTAGGCTCTCAGGTTCAAACTCTCTGAGTCTTGAACTCCCAACTGGAAAATAGAAATCATAGTAACTCCTGCCTCCTAAGGTCCCTGCAGGGATTCGAGGTCACACTGAAGTGTGCGACCTCATACAATAACAGCCACAATCATGAACTAAGAGTTAAGAGTCAGAACGTGCAACTCCTGTCCAGGTGCCGTCTCCTTTCTTCACAGAGAGTGTCCAGTTCCCGCCACTGCCTCACACACCCTGCCATGACTGTTGTCATGCTCATTTTCTACAAGAGCAAACTCTGACGTTCAGAGAGGTTAAATAACACACCCAAGGCTGAATGCCAGGCAGAGCTGAGACCACATAGTCCACAGCTCTGATGCCTATGGCCTCCTGCATCTTGTGACAGGACTGTAAGAAGCTAGAAAAATTCCTGGGCAAGTGGAATGGGAAAACTGAGACAAGAAAATTAAACAATCCAAACAGTTTGAGCAACTTATAGGCAACTGGTGAATTGCAAGACCTTATCTCCCCTAACCAAGGACACTTGAGAGTGAATGGTTTGTGCCTTTCCTCCCTGACCAGAGAATACACAGCTTAAATCTCTCTGGTCTGGGAGACAGAGGACAGAGACCCAGTTAATGTCATTTGTGCCAACTGAACTCAAGGACAGATGAAGTCAGGTGAACAAATAGCAAGCTGGACAAACCCAAGATAAAAATAAAACAGTAAAGCAGACTGAAGAATAATCCCCCCATACACTCATTTTGATGCATCAGCATATTAAAAATACACCTGGAAAGTTGATGAATATTCCATTGAAACCCTCCCCTAAGATTCTCACCCACAGAAGAAAGATGAAGACCCAGTGCAGACTCACTCTAGGGCATGCCCATGCCCCTTCCTGAGCAGGAACTGTTACAGGGTGCAGCCAAGAGGGGGGACCCCAGGTGGGCATTTGAGATGGGGTCCAGAGCTTGGGGTGTCCAGGGGATTTTAAGATGTCTCCACCCCCCACCCCCCACGGTGTGGATTGGGGGAAGGGACAAATGGAGCAGGGCCATTGAGACCTGTTTTGCACAGCAACAGCCTTGCAGCTACCCTCTGGTGTGGTCATTTAACATATCTATAGCCTTTGGCTGGTTGCATGGATATGTTAAATAGCTGTGATCATCTCTGAGCCAGGGGAATGGAAGTATCTTCCCCACCAAGACGTGACTGGGGGCAGATCCCCGAAGCTACAGCGCCTGCATGGGAGCTCAGAGAAGATTGGCTCCTCGACATGGGGCCACACCTGCCCAGACTCATGATGGCAGCCCAGTAAAGCTGGAAGGATATGAATTCTGGATGTGAAGCCGAATGTGGGAGGAGTCAGAAATGAGGCTGCAGAGGAAGATTGGTCACGGGAAACCCAGACTTGGTGGCCATTGAAGAGAGAACCATGCGTCTTTAGCAGAGTGGAGACTCCCGCATCCCAGAAGAGAGAGAACCGTGCTGCTTTAGGAAGGAGAGCCATGCGCAGCCCTGAGGAGGACAGAACCATGCGGCTTTAGCAGAATAGGGAGGACCTCAGCCATTGAGGGAGAACCATGCGCAGCCCTGAGAAGGAGAATCGTGCTGCTTTAGGAGAGAGAACCATGTGGCTGTGGAGGTGCAGAGGATCATGGCCATTGTGGAGAGAGACACACAGCTTTAGCAGAATAGGGAGGACCTCAGCCATTGGGAGAGAACCATGCTGCTTTAGGAAGGAGAGCCATGCACAGCCCTGAGAAAAGAACCACGCGGCTTTGGCAGAGTGGGGACTCTCCCCTTCCCGCAGCCCTGAGAGGGAGAACCACGAGGCCTGGACAGAGTGGGGACCCCCACAGCTTTAGAAGGGGAACCACCACCTGGTTTTAGCAGAGATCCCGGCGACTCAGCCGAGGGTGCCGGGTACCCAGGGAGGTCTCCCAGTCGAGATGGAGTATTAACTGGGAAGAACCAGAGGACTGCCTGAGCCATGGACTTCGTTTTCCTTTCCTGAGATATGGTACTCTGGACTGGGCAAAGGGGGAAGGAAGGAAGGACTGTGACTGTGTTTGTGGGTGTTTTGGGGGACTTTGGGATTTTTGATAAAGACATTAGGTCACTACTTTAAGTTTGTATAGCATTAAATAAACATTTCCTTTCCTTTTCACGAATCTCTGGCATTGAGAGACGTCTTTCCTCTGGTGGCGGACATAACGGACCCGGGGCCTTCTTTCAATAATAGTATATTGTCTCAGGCCCCACCTTGTTGTGTTCTGTAACAGAACTTTTTACTTCCTCCTACACTCGAAGGGTCCCCAGGAGACTTCTAGCCAGGGGAGCAGTGGGCAGCAGCAGCTCAACCCAGGCTTACCTCAATCCTGTCTCCAGGGCCCCCTTTTCTCTGACTTCCTGGTGAGCTAACAGCAGCCCCTCCTTGGCTTACTCCTTTCCTATTAGGTTCCTAGGGAGCCAAAGTAGAGCCCTGCCTAGGCTCTCTTCTGTTACTTCTTCTACCCTACGTCTATTTGTCCCCGGCCTTAATAAATGTACTCTCAAAACCACCTGGTCTCGAGTTGCGAAATCTTTCCTGCACGACGTCAAGGACCCACACACTGCAGCCTGCCTGAGATAGATCTGCTTGGGGCTAGATTCCCTAGTCCTATAACATTGGGAGAGGCACCACTTTCGACAATTTACACAAAGGCATCCTATGTCATAGCAAAGGGCGTCCTGCCCCTGTGGGAGAGCTTAAATACTTTGTAACTGCAGTTAACCCTTGAACAACACAGAAGTTAGAGGTGCCAACTTCCCCCTGTAGTTGAAAATCTGCATATAACCTTGAATCCCTCAAAACTTAAGTACCAATAGCCAACTGTGGACCTGAAGTATGCAATGACATGAACAGTCAATGAACACATATTTCACATGCTCTATGTACTATATACTGTATTCTTACAATAAAGTAAGGTAGAAAAAATAAAATGTTATTAAGAAAATCATACTAATGGTCTGCAAGATTTTTTCAGAATGTCCCAAATCTCCACAATGTTTTTCAATATGTTTACTGAAAAAAACCCACATGTAAGTGGCCCTGTACCATTTAGGGCTGTTGTCTGAGGGCCAGCTGTGCTTATGGACATGGCCATGAGCTGCTGCTATGTTGACACCTCCACAGAGCCTGCTGACATCCACTACGGGCCCATACATGTCAGTCTTGGGACCTTTCTCTGCTCCCAGAGGTTGGTTTTTCCCTACCCCAGGCCCGCCATGCCCACCTCCTCAACTGTGCCTGTATTTTGTAGTTCAGGGGTTGTTTCCTGGTGAAAATGCTCTTTAATTTGCTCTGGAAGAGAGAAGAAGACAAGGGCGGGAGAGGGGCCCTTGCAAGTAACCAGTCTTCCCAGCCCTGCCCTCTGACCAGGTCACCTTATACCCCTTCTTGGGAAAGGCCACCTGCTTTCTTCATTCCTTCACCCTGCTCATAGCTGGCAGACACTAAGGTATCTCTGTCATGGAGAATCTGTGCCCAGAGATAAGAGCCTCTGTGATCCAGGTGTCAGCTGAGTGGCATGGGATCTTGCAAGTCAGCCTCAGACAATAACACTGATGGGAGATAATGTAATTGGCAAATATTGACGCTTCCACAGGTGAAGCTGGCAGCAAGGCATGAAGATGCAATTTTATTTTCATTAAAAAACAATGGAATCTCATTTTATTTATTTATTTTTAGAGAGATGGGAAAGGAAGGAGAGGGGGGAGAAAAATCAAATGTGTGGTTGCCTCTTGCACACCCACTACTGGGGACCTGGCCCATAACCCAGACATGTGCCCTATCTGGGAATCGAACCAGTGACCCTTTGGTTTGCAGGCTGGCACATAACCCGCTGAGCCACGCCAGCCAGGGCAAAAAAAATGAAATCTTTATTGTATATTTTCCCATTGCGATTTAGCACCCTATACCCTCCTCCCCACCCCCACAATCACCACACTGCTGTCCATGTCCATGAGTCCTTTTCCTTTTTGCTCGACCACTCTATACCCTAACTACCCCCACAACAGCAGTCATCCTGCTCCCTATCTATGAGTCTGTTCTCATTTGCCTTGTTAGTTCAATTTGTTCATTAGATTCCACATATGAGTGAAATCATATGGTATTTGTCTTTCTCTGACTGGCTTATTTCTCTTAATGTAATGTTCTCCAGGTCTACCCATGCTGTAGCAAAGGGTAAAATTTTCTTCTTTTTCTTTTTTCTTTAGAGATTTTATTTATTTATTTTTTGAGAGAAGGGAAGGAAGGGAGAAAGAGAGAAACATTGATTTTCGAGAGATACATTGATCAATTAACTCTCACATGCCCCCAACTGGGAACCTGGCCCACAACCCAGGCATGTGCCCTGACTGGGAATCGAACCAGTGAACTTTCAGTTCGCAGGCCAGCATTCAATTCCCTGAGCCACATCAGCCAGAGCAGAACTTTTTTCTTTCTTATGGCTGAGTAGTATTCCATTGTGTAAATATCCTGTAGTTGTTTTATCCACTCATCTACTGATGGATACTTGGGCAGCTTCTGTATCTTGGCAATTGTAAATAACACTGCAATGAACATAAGGGTGTGTATGTTCTTTTGAATTACTGTTTTATCCAAAACAGTAATATATCCAAAAGGCAGCTCCATTTTTAATTTTTTGAGGTAACTCCATATGGCTTTTCACAGTGGCTGCACCAGTCTGCATTCCCACCAACAGTGCACGAGGGCTCCCTTTTCTCCATATCCTCACCAGCATTTGTTGTTTGTTGATTTATTGGTGATAACCATTCTGATATCTCATTGTGGTTTTAATTCACATTTCTCTGATGATTAGTGATGTTGAGCATCTTTTCATATGTCTATTGACCGTCTGTATGTCCCTTTGGAGAAGTGTCTATTCAGGCCCTTTGCCCATTTTTAATTGAGTTTGTTTGAGGTTTTTTTGATGTTGAGTTTTGTAAGTCCTTTATAAATTTTGGATATTAACCTCTTATCAGATGTATCAGCAAATCTGGTCTGGAAGACACAATTTTTAAGTGCCCAGTTCAGGGACATTAGGTACATTCACAGTGCTGTGCAACCATCCCCATCATGAATCTCCAGAACTTCTACATCTTCCCAAACTGGAACTCCATCCCCACTAAACACTAACTCCCCCTCCCCCTCCTCCAGCCCCTGGCACCCACCAAATACTTTCTGTCTCTTAATCTGACTCCTCCAGGGACCTCATTAAGTCTAATCACACAATATCTATCTTTTAATGTCTGTTTTATTTCACTGAGCATGATGTCCCCAAGGTTCAACCATGTCAGCATCTCCTTCCTTTTGAAGGCTGGATAATCTTCCATCATATGGATGGACCACATTGTATTTATCCATTCATTCATAAACAGGCACTTGGGTTGCTTCTGTCTTTAGGTGATTGTGAGTAATGGTGCAGTGAACATGGGTGTACAAACATTTCTTTTTAAATTGAATTTATCAGGGTGACATTGGTTAATAAAATTATATAGGTTTCAGGTGTAAAATTCTATGATATAGCATCTGTATACTGTATTTTGTGTTCACCATCCAAAGTCAAGTCTCCTTCCATCATCATTTATCTCCCCTTTACCTTCTACCTCCTCCTCTTCCCTCTGATAATCACCATACTCTTGTCTGTACTCTTGCCAAACACAATCCATACAATGAGTTGTGTTTGCTTGGGTTTTTTTGCTTAATCCCTTTACCTTTCTCAACCTGCCCTCACCTCTCCCCTCTGACAGTTGCCAGTCTGTTCTCTGTACCTATGAGCCTGTTTCTATTTTGTTTGTTAGTTTATTTTTTCATTAGATTCCACATATAATTGAATCATATGGTACTTGTTTTTCTCTGACTGGCTTATTTCACTTAGCATAAGCCTTTTTCTTTATAATAAACTTTTTATTTTGGAATGACTTTAGGTGTACAGAAAAATTGCAAAGATAGTATAGAGTTCCTGAATTCTCTCCTCCCAGTTTCGCCTAAATGTTAACATTTTACAAAATCATCCCTTGCTTTTGAAATACATGATAAATGTTGGGTATAGCTTTCCAAATTAGCCAACAGAGATGTCCTGTCCCAGAAATTGACTGCTCAGATTTAATTCCTGTCTCTGTCCCTTCTCTCTCTGTGACTCTGTTAGTGTAGGTAACTAGCAAAGGGACTCAGACATTATTAAGCATAATAAACTAGGGAGCATAGGCCTGCTTGCTTTTCCAGAAAGTGACAGCTTCACACACTCCCCAGTCCCACCCTCACAGGTCACTGGGGGATGGGATGGAGCAATGAAGGGGGAGGTGAGCACGTGCGCAGTAGGAGCCAAGATGGCGACCATAGAGGCCTGTCCGTCAGTCTAGCCTGGGAAAGGATTGGTTTAAACAAAAGACACAACCTTGGAAGATCTAGAAAATACTGGTAGATTGGTTGGGAGAAATTAATTGGTTATTTTGAAAAAGCTCCTGGTCCTTTTCAGGAGCTTTTCATTAAAAGCCCAAGGTGCTATAATCCTAGGAAACACAGCCCTTCTTTTTCTTGCCCAGTAGTACATGCACCCAGGCAGGTCCAGCAGATATGTGGTCCCGTGATGGGCCACACGGGCTCCAAAGGACTGAACTTGGATATGAAACAGAAACTTGTATACTGGCATTTGTTTTGGCCTCACTGAAGACAGGGTTGGATTTTTTCCATGGAGGAACAGATGGAAATGGGACACTGGGAGTTCAGGGACAGCCTTCTGTTTACACACAAATAAATCTTGTCACACCACAGTTTCCTGTGTGTGGGTCCATGAAATGCTTTTCTCATGATCCTGTGAAAGAGCCCCACTTCCACCAGGAATAGCTCCAGACAGGTCATTTAACTCATCAGTGCTGACTCAGTTTCCTTCCTCACCCTAAAATAGGAAGAATTACAGCACTTACTTCCTAGATCTAAATGTGATGAGTGTTTCAATCTATATAAAGGAGAAAGCCTACCACAGCACGGTGCTTTCATGAGAGCATCCTGACCTGACTCCTTCCCCATGACAGCCATACATTTTGTGGAGGTGTTATAGAACCAAAGTGGGGGTTCAGTTGCCCACCACCACTGATAGGTATACTCTAGAGGCAGAGGCTGGTGAGAAAGGAAAGAGGTTTTCATTCAGATGCTTCATGATCTGGGACAACGGCAGACTCTTGTCTCAAAGCCCATTTCCTCCAGGAAACCTGGGGAAAGCCCAGGTGTCCCCAGCCAGACCAAAACCAACAGCATCATCCAGGGTTCCTTCTCCCACTTACAGTAGCATCCTTTGGGATCCACAGGCAGCTGCTGAATGGTCATCCAGGTAAATCAGCTTGTTCCCAGCTGCTTTCTGGCTTCAGGCTCTTTCCTGGAACCCATGTGTGGGGCAGGCACCACCATGGGCCACGCAGCTTCTAGGGTCACAAGGTCCTGTGAACACACTGGCCAGTGCGTTCACCAGGTGGGCAAGAGAGCATCCCTTCCTTCCCCTGGGTTTATATCAGTTTCAGGTGTGGGATGGACCGGGCGCTTTCTCAGAATGCCCAATTAACTTTCCAAACATCTGCACACTCCAGGTAAGTCCACCAATCCCTTCTTTTCCCTGGGCTAGACTGGCAGTCCTCTTTGGTCCAGCATCTCTCCCTGCCAAGATTCAGACCTCTATGGTGCATGTGCCTGCCTTCCCTGGTACCACTCCCAATCAGGTACCAGAGGGAGGTAGGAGGGCTTTTCCCCTAGCTTTGCACATGCTCAGTGTAATACTTCCTCCTGCCACCATCTTGCCCAGGGGTAGAGGAGACTCCCGTGGTACTCTTTTAACTGCGTACCTGCCATGCCCTAGTTCCCACATGCAGTGAGTTGCCCATACTCAGGGCCCACTGACAGAATAAAGGGACCCTGGAAACCCCATTCAGCCTCTCAGGAAGTGCCAAGGATGGCTCTAGAGGGAGGGGTAGGGGATCTGCCACCAGAAGCAGGCTGCTCTACACCAGGGGCAGAGAAGAGGCCCCTCCTTTGCCCACCTTCATCCTGCTCCCTGCGGTCCAGAAAGGAGTCTATTGGTATTAGAGAGGCCACTGATTTTATTTAACTGGCCCATGATGGACAGACGTTTAGGTTTTACTACCACAAATAAGGCAGCTCAGAATCACATCACATGATTTCCTTGCATGTGCAAGTTCATCTACAAGATGTGTCTTCCCAAAATCAGATGGCCAAGACAAAGGGAAAGCCCATTTCACAGCCACACAGGGATGGCCTCTTGCGAGGCTGTTTCCAGGGCTGGGCCACACTTGCAATGACTGTGTGTGGTCTCAAACTTTGATCTTCACCCATCCAATACCAGAAGGATAAAGGGGGACTCGACCTTGAGGTAGACAGAGAAGGAGGCAACAGCCTGGGGACAGGTGAGGGTCAGTGTGCAGGGGATGCAGGTGCCCTGCATGTGTGGTGCCTAAGACCACCACCATCATCATTACGCAAGGAATGAGTGAGTCATCCCATAGGCCAGCAGGTTCAGCTCACAAAGGGCTTTGTGTCTCTAGTGAAGATGTGTGAACTCTCTTTAGGGTTGTAGGGAAGCCTTGGGACTCTAAGCAGGGATGTTCAATGCTATCCTGACTGTCTCAGAGCTATCTCTCTGGCTGCTGGTGACAGATGGGGATGGGGATAGGCACCATGCAGGAAGCTGATTCAAAACTGCAAACAGATGTTGAATGTCTGGGTCCCCAGGGACTGTGGGTTCTCTGGGGCAGGGACTGTGTCCGTCCTGGCCACTGCAGTGGCCCCACTAATGTGGCCTAAGGCTTAGTGAATGGAGGGGCTGATGAGCGGCAAAATGAATGAAAGCATGCAACACAGGGTGGTGCAAAAAGGGGGCTTTTGAGAATTATTAAAGAGGTAACGCCATCAGAGCTGGATGGTCAGCTGGCTACAGGGAATGAGGGGGGAAGGTGGCATCAGAGATGATACCAAGATGCCGCGGCCAGCGAGGCAGTGGGTTCGAGACGCGCAGTGACGGACTGAAAAGAGAGAGCGACCAGTTGCTCTGGTGGCAAAAGGCAAGTTTATTGAAAACTCCTGTCATTATATAGTGAGATGTTCTAAAAATAGAATGCTTGCTACACGAAGAGAGTCTTTGTTCAAGAAAGTTTACACACCCCTTCAGGTCACGTACAGAACATCCTGGTTTAGATTAACTCCAAGGACACGACGCATCGCCCCAAGGCTCCGGCACCTCCCCGTCCTTCTCTTGGGAACAATCCGATAACACACAAGGCCGGGGGTAGTGTCAGGTCACCTCCCCGAGGCCAAGGAACAGGCCCAAGCATCATTCTCACAATGCAGGACCCTAACTCTTGACCCCTTCCTGGGGGGCTTGGTTCCCCACATCTCCCCCTTTCTTGTTTAGGACAATTAAGGCAGATATTCCTGCAATGAGCATTCCTACGAACCGTTTTGTGCGGGCCAACATTAAGTCATTACCTTTTTGGATGATAGCAAAACCAGGGTCCTCATACCAAGGGGTGGAAAGGTTAACAGGTACAAAGGCAAAAGAAGGTTGTTTCAATACAGCAAATGAACTAACATTCATAGATAAATTAAGGCAGTTAGTTAGATAGCACTGATCACAGGTTAGGTTATATACAGTATTATGAGAGACCTGCAAGTCTCCAGCAATGAACGCGGAAAGGGTCGGGTACACAAGCTATCACAGAAACATTCTTCTGACTTCCAGACCAAGAGATGGCGTCCTGAGCTCCTATGTGCATCCACTGGACCGCTCTCTTTGCTACGGTAATATACTGAAGAGAGGCCACAGCTTTCCACAACATAGTCTGATAGGTTCTATTGTTTTTGGTCCAAATTCCGTAGAGAAGATTTTTGAGGCCGCAACGAGCCGTTGCGAAAGTCACTCCAGTCACAAACCCCTTGGTCGCAAACTGTTTGATTGAGATGGCAAATCCTCCAGGCCGGTCCCCATTGGCTGGGCGATGGGGTCCGACTTCTGCAAGTTGGAATGTCGGCAGGGGGAGTTCCTACGCCAATCGTGGCGGAGGTATTGTTGCGTTTCAAATACAGCATATCAACACCCCAGTGAGTCCCATTACTAAAGTCACTGTCCCAGTCCTCATACCTCTGAATAAGAGTACAGTTTGCCAGAGAGATGGAGAAGCAAAGCGGCTGCGTCGTAGATATGCCTGAATAATTGACCATCGCACTCACTGGTATCACGTGTCCGACGGAAGGGGTGCCCAGTACCTGGGTGTTGTTGACATAAACTGGAATGAACTCGTTGTCTTCCCCAAGTGACTGGGTGCATGGCGAACACAGCGTTCAGGCAGCCAACGAGGAGTCTCAGCGTCTGTAGGAAAAAACACACACATACCCTCTTCCCCATATTAATACTGGGTCTGGGCCATGGCGTGACCCGTCAACGGGATCTCTCCAATAAACTTGTGGGTATTGACTCATACGTGGGCTCCAATGGCGGTCAGCTGCAGAGCGCCCCTCGGTATCTAGAGTGAGGAAATTTAAAACGAAAAGAGAATGGGCTAACAGTCACTTCGGGGGACCGAGGATCATACCATCTCCCCCCCTTTTAGTTTAGTAAGCTGGTGTTTCAAAGTAAGATGGGCACGTTCAACAAGCCCTTGGCCCTGTGGATTATAAGGGATACCGGTTTTGTGAATAATTCGAAAAGAGAGACAAAAATTGTGAAAAGTACGGCTGGCATAGGCGGGAGCATTATCAGTTTTCAGTACACGAGGGGTTCCTAAAATGGCAAAACAGGAAAGGAGGTGAAGAATAACGTTACGGGTATTTTTCGCGGGAAGAGCTGTAGCGCATAAAAAAATGAGAACAGGTGTCAATCGTAACATGCAAATATTGAAGTTTTCCGAAGGAGGGAAGGTGGGTTACATCCATCTGCCAGAGATCGTTAGGGCGAAGGCCCCTAGGGTTGACGCCAAAATGAGGAACAGGGGATAAAGGGAGCACAGGAAGAGCATGACTTGACAATCTGTCGTGCGGCATCCCTGGTCAAGCGGAATTGATATCGTAGCGAGCGGGCTGACTGATGGTGAAGGGCATGAGAATCCGTAGCTTGCTGTACCTGTGATAGATAGACTTGTGTATGAAGATCAGCAAAATGATTACCTTGCGCAAGAGGACCAGGGAGTCGGGAGTGACCTCGAATATGTCCGACAAAACAAGGGGAAGAAAGCGAGATTGAAGGAGGGATTGAATTGTAAGGAATAATTGGAAAATAGTAGGGTTGTGAGTATGGATCAGAGGGACTGTTTCAAGGACAGATAAGGCACGAACGATATATTGACTGTCAGTGTAAAGATTGATTGCCTGCTGAAAAAGCTCTAACGCGCGGGACACTGCATAGAGCTCAACTTCCTGTGCAGATGAAAAGGAGGTGGACCATACATAAGTTTTATCAGGAGTAACTAAAGATGCTCTGCCATTAGAGGAGCCGTCGGTGAAGAGAGAAATGGCTCCTGCGATGGGGTCACTGACGACAACCTTAGGAAAAATGAAAGAGGCAACATGCGCGAACTGTAGAATCTTGTCATGCAGGAAGTGATGAGCTATTTCACCTGCAAACCCTTCAAAGGCAAGAGCAAAGGAGTCATTAAAATTCATCAACCAAGAATATTGCTCTGCAGTATAGGGGATAATAATTGTGGGAGGATCCCTGCCTAGGACTTGTATAGATAATTTACGGCCTTGCTGAACGCGCTCCGCCACCAGGGTAGGGTAGGAAAGAAGGGCTTTCCGCGGGGTGGCAGAGCCATGGAGCCATTGCAAAATACCCTGTTGGTAGAGAACGCCTGTTGGTGTCAGCAAGGTGGGAATGATAATTAACTGCCAGGGCCGAGCGCGGCGACGGTCTCGGCTTCTTCGGCCCCGGGAAGCGGCGAGCGCTGCTGCCGGGGGGCTGTAACATTCAGGAGGGCGGGCCCCCGCCCGACCCCCCCGCGAGGGAGGGACGAGGCAGGGGCCCCCCAGCCACCTTCCCCGCCCGGCCTTCCCAGCCGTCCCGGAGCCGGTCGCGGCGCACCGCCGCGGCGGAAATGCGCCCTGCGGCGGCCGGTCGCCGGGGGCGGTCCCCGGCAACCCCACCCCCGGCCCCGCCCTGCCCGGCCCCACGCACCCGCCGGGTGGCGGGGGAGGGAAGGGGCGGGGGAGGGACCGGGAGGCACGGGGAAGCGGGAAAGATCCGCCGGGCCGCTGGCACGGCCCGGACCCGCCGCCGGGTTGAATCCTCCGGGCGGACTGCGCGGACCCCACCCGTTTACCTCTTAACGGTTTTACGCCCTCTTGAACTCGCTCATCCCTTAATTCTTTAAGCACAGACAATAATTCTTTCAGGGTTGGATTCGCCTCGCCGGCCGGCTTCTCATCCTCGGCCGAGGCGAGGAACACCTCCTGAGGGGGGCGACACGATGCTGTCTGGTCAGCAAGGTCCCCCCAATCAACTTCTGCTGGACCGGGAACCCGCGATTTCTCCGATAAGTTCACTTCTGACTGATCATACTTGGCGGTTCCCATTTTAGGGAGGGTGCGGTCGGGCGGAGGTGGAGGGGAATATAGATTCTCCGCCGAGCGAGCAGCACGGAGACTGCCCCGCGTGCTGCGCTCCCACTTGGCAAGTTCAGAATCCCCCCCTTAAGCAGTCTCGAACAAGAGACCAAAGAGAGAACGCATCTACAGGTGTCTTCTCAGGACCATTAGTCTGATAATGTTCTCTGATGCGCTCCCTCACTTTCTTCCACGTATCTATATTTATAGTCCCTTCTTCCGGGAAACCACGGGCAGATCTGCTGAATGAAATCTACAAAGTGATGGATTTGCCCTTTCGACGTGGAAATTCCCCGTCCCCTCAATAGTGAACATAATACCTGCTCAAAAAGTTCCCTCTCAGTAGAAAGTGAAACCCCCCATTTTTATTAGCTCTCTTCGTCTGCTCCCTGCTACTTTCGTTTTTCTTTTTGTTTCGTATACTTACTGGGCCCCTGTAGCAGCGGTCCTGTCAGGCTCTGCTGTCGTCAATCTCAGGACTCTGGTGGTCCCCCGAAGACCTCTGGTTCCGGTCCCTTGTTCGGGCGCCACTTGCCGCGGCCAGCGAGGCAGTGGGTTCGAGACGCGCAGTGACGGACTGAAAAGAGAGAGCGACCAGTTGCTCTGGTGGCAAAAGGCAAGTTTATTGAAAACTCCTGTCATTATATAGTGAGATGTTCTAAAAATAGAATGCTTGCTACACGAAGAGAGTCTTTGTTCAAGAAAGTTTACACACCCCCTTCAGGTCACGTACAGAACATCCTGGTTTAGATTAACTCCAAGGACACGACGCATCGCCCCCAAGGCTCCGGCACCTCCCCGTCCTTCTCTTGGGAACAATCCGATAACACACAAGGCCGGGGGTAGTGTCAGGTCACCTCCCCCGAGGCCAAGGAACAGGCCCAAGCATCATTCTCACAATGCAGGACCCTAACTCTTGACCCCTTCCTGGGGGCTTGGTTCCCCACACCAAGACATATGTGGATGGAAGTGACGAGCTAGCGATCAAGTCTGCGAACACATCTAGGAAGAGCAGGTGGGCATAGCTCCCTGAGAAGTCCATACTACAGATGGAGAGGAGTGAGAGACAGGAGACACAGGATGCATGGGATGGCTCAGGACCAGGGGACTACGATAAGGGACACGTGTATCAATATATGGGACAAGGCAAGCAGAGTGCCTAGGCAAAAGAGTGTATTAATCCTGCCTTTTGATGTGTATTTTCTAGTGCTTTGCCATCCTGGGGCCTTGCTGATCCTGGAGACAGTGCCCCGCCCAGGGTTAGCTAATTCCTAGAGATAGCAAACACTCCCTCGCGAGTGTTCCTCTTCTCTGCAAACCAGCGAGTGCAACAGCTAACAGCCACAACTATCTCCTTTATCAAGCTCTGCACCTGGGTCGATAATGCCTCTGCCCCACTTACCCCAGGGACAAGTGCTAGGGCAACCTCCGTTCCCAGAGGTTGTTGAAATTATTCAAAGCCAGTCCTATACTTGGTCCTGCCCTGTCTTGCCTTTCTCATGGAAAATAAAATCAATGCTCTCACCCACTTTTCCCCCCTCATCCCTTCACCTTCTGTCCCATCTTGGTGCTTCCTCTTGTGGCCAGGTGTAGTGAAAGCCTCCTGCTTCTGCTTCTAGGGGACTGAACATAAATGTCTTCTTTCCTGGCAGTTATTTCCATGTCCATGTGTCTTATTATGCCTGGTTAAAGCAAATCTCGGTACATTTGAAGATGAGAGGATTTCCAACAACACGGATAGATGGTCAACAGGGTCAGATGCCACAGGAGGTTAGGGCAGCCGAGAGTGCTTGGTGGCTGCAGGAACGGAGGGGTCCGCACTGAGACAGATGGGCTGATGGTGGTGTGCAGAGGGCCTGTGTTGTCTCTCCCTGGGAAATGAGCCCAAGGTTAATGCTAACGGGAAGGAGGCTGTGGGCAGCTGAAGGGTACTAGTTTGGAGAAGCATATTTGCTTTGGGTTTGCAGTGAAAGAAATGCGACAGACTGTGAGAGCATAATGAAATTTGGGGAGATGCTGGGATGAACAAAGGAGAGAGGAGTTGTTTAGGCAGAGGACTGGGGGCTCAGCTGACTCACACTGTGCCCCTTGGAGCAGGCGTGGGACCGTTGGCAGCATCAGGCAAGGTGTGGCTAGAAGGGATGGACAGAAGGGTCAAACGTGGTGGGGAAACAGGGGTTGAAGGTGGAGGGGAAAGAGGGGTCATGGGGATGCCTGAGATTGGATGGGGAGAGAAGGGTGTGGTCAGGGAGCTGAAGTTGGGAGAGTGAGAGCACAGATGACAAATGTTGTAGACAGAGAGATAATGATGATGATGATGATGATGATGACGATGGTGATGATGGTGGTGGTGGCAGCAGTGCCAGTTGTCATGGCAGCTAATCTTCATCAAAGCCCTCTTCTGTGCCAAGCCATAAATTTATAATGCCATACAGAGCAGCTGTATAATTTGTGGGGCCATTGTAAAAAAAAAAAAAAAAGGAAATACAAAGCTTTTCCTTTTATTCCCTCATCTCTTTCTCTCAAATGGTCATAGTGTTTTCCATTTCCTATGTCATCATGTACTTCTAAGTAACATGGACTTAAAATGTTAAATTCTTAGCATCAATTTTACGATTCATCTTTATATTGTCCAATAATAGTTTTCAATGCAAACATTAGAGCATTTAACTTTCTGGTGAAATCCTTTAACACACATAGTTTGTGTTTCATTGCTCATGCATGCACACATGTCTTGTTCTTACCTGAACAGTGGAGACGCAGCACAAAACCTTTGCTTTGATATAAGCACATGCGACCAACACTCTCTACTTTCAGCTTGCTGGTGAGTGAGGAAAGGCTGAAAGGAAAGAGGCCTGTGGGTTGTCCTCTCTCACTCCTACTTCTGTGTGATCTCTTTCTACATAAGTAGTTGGCTAATACAGGACAGTAACATGAGTGAAAAAAGATATCAGAGGGTTTCCTGATCTTTGTTTTTTAGAACACATCTGCTTTCTTTTAGAGTTAGAAGAAAGCTCTGGTTTGAGTGGAAAGTGTGGCTCCTCAAGGCTGTCAGGGTCTTACTCTGTCCCAATCAGAGCACCAGGCACTGTACACTCACTCTGAGTCTTGCTGGACCTTCACGTGTCACAGCCACACTGACAGTTTGTGTTTATGGGGCATCATACCTGCTGAACACAGGTCTCTCACATGCCTGCTCCATCGTCTCATCAGACTTCACTTTACAAAGTACGAGTTGCAAGGTAAAACAATCAAGACTTTCCTGGTGAAGGTATTCTGCCCAGTGAGATAAGTCAGACAGAGCAGGACAAACACTCTATATCACTTGTATGTGGAATCTAAAAAGATAAAATGAAAAAGCAGTAGAATGGCAGTTGCCAGGGGCTGAGGGTTGGGAAATGAGGAGACATTGGCCAAAGGGTACAAAATTCCAGTTAAAAGATTAACAGGATTGAGGACCTGATGGGCAGCACAGTGGTTATAGCTAATAATAATGTATGAATGGCTGAATGTTGCTAAGAGGTTGGATCGTCAATGTCCTCACCACAAAAAGGGAATGATAACTATGAGATGGGCTGAAGGGAGTAACTGATGCTCCGGTGCTCATCATTTTGCAATTTATAAATGTATACAATCAACACATTGTATACCTTAAACTTTTAATTTTATCTCAATAAATCTGAGGAAAAAGGAATTTTCAGGTGACAACTGCAGAGTTAAGCCAAGTGCAGGGCCCTTCTGAGTGCTGGGCTCTGGGCAAATGCACAGGTAGAACACAGACAAAGCCAAGCTTGGTGCAGCATTTTACTGATGGCAAAACAAGGGAGCAAATTGCCCAATTGTGCCCAGCTGGGAATTGGCAAAACCACCAACACTTCTCTCTCATTATTGCACTACTGAACTGCATGTTAGATGCTGGAATGAAGTTCTGCTGTCCCATCCTGTGCATCCAGTCCCTGCTGACAAATCCAATTACCATAGCTCATTCTGCTACCACTTGCACTTCCTTTTCGTAAGTCACCTGGTTGGAATTTGTGGGGAGAGAGTGGATGTTGGGATAACCCAAAAGGTTGGCTCACATGAAATTTTTTTCCTAGCAGTTTTTCATAATTAAAGAGAAAATCTTAATGGTATATGAGTAATCTCACTTAAGAAGAAAAACATGAGCCACCAAAAAAGACTTCTTTGGCTAAGTAGTGGCTGGGTCCCATGGCTGGATTCTTTTTTTTTTTTTTTAATCCTCATTCAAGAACATTTTTTTTCATTGCTTTTAGAGAGAGAGGAATGGGGAGAGAGAGAAACATTGATGTGAGAGAGAAACATCAATCAGTTAGTTGCCTTCCATAGGCTCCTGAAGTGGGGATTGAGTGTGTAATCCAGGCATATACCCCAACTGGGAATTGAACCCACAACATCTCAGTATATGGGATGATGCTTTAACCAACTGAGCCACACCATTCAGGGCCCATGGCTGGGTTCTATGGATGTGTTTTGTGTTGAGTGTTATGGCTTAGTTCCATGACTGGGTTCTGTGGCTGTGCTCTGTGGCTGAGTTCCACAGCTGGGTTCTGTGGCTGAGTTCCACAGCTGGGTTCTGTGGCTGGGTTCCAAAGCTTGGTTCCGTGCAATAAATTAATGAAAGCACCCACATGCTGGATCATATTTGAATAAGGTTAAAAACCTCTCTTAGGGTGAATGTCTTCACTTCAATGAGGACTCAGGTACCCTGAGTCTGAGACTGGAGAAGAGAGGATGGCACAGATATTCAAAGAGGTTACCCGGGGTAGGGGTTAGACCAGAATGCCAACTGGTTTTGTTAGTGATCTAGGTACAAAGTGAAGTGTGTTTGCTGTCAACCCTGTTTTTCCTCAATTGTTTTTGTTATTAAAGGTAATATTTTATTTATATTTAAGATTTATTATAATTAATATTCTACTATAATTTAAATTTTATTTGTACTTATCAGTATATGAATAATCTCCTATTATTTTTATTTTTAAGTATATTTTATTGATTATGCTATTTCAGTTGTTCCATTTTTTCTCCCCTTTATTCCCCTCTACCCTGCACCCCACCCCTACCAGCATTCCACCTCTTGCAGTTCTTGTCCATGGGTCATACATATAAGTTCTTTGGCTTCTCCATTTCCTATACTATTCTTAACCTCCCCCTCTCTATTTTGTACCTACTATTTATGTTTCTTATTCCCTGTATGTTTTCCCCCATTCTCCCCACCAATAACCCTCTATGTGATCTCCATTTCTGTGATTCTGTTCCTATTCTTGTCATTTGTTTAGTTTTGGGCTTTATTTAGGTTCATTTGTTGATAGTTGTGAATTTATTGTTTATACTTTTGATCATCTTCTTTTTTTTAGGTAAATCCCTTTAACATTTCATATAATAAGGGCTTGGTGATGATGAACTCCTTTAACTTGGCCTTATCTGGGAAGCACTCTATCTTCCCTTCCATTCTAAAGGATAACTTTGCTGGACAGAGTAATCTTGGTTGTAGGTCCTTGCCTTTCATGACTTGGAATACTTCTTTCCAGCCCCTTCTTGCCTGCAAGGTTTCTTCTGACAAATCAGCTGATAGTCTCATGGGAACTCCTTTGTAGGTAACTGTCTCCTTTTTTCTTGCTGCTTTTAAGATTCTCTCCTTATCTTTATAATTGGGTAAAGTAATTATGACATGCTTTGGTGTGTGTTTCCTTGGGTCCAACTTCTTTGTGACTCTCTGGGCTTCCTTGAAGTCTATTTCCTTTGTCAGATTGGGGAAATACTGCTCCATTATTTTTTCATCTTTTTTTAATTTTTAAAGATTTTTTTCTAAATTTTTAGACAGAAGGGGAAAGAGGGAGGAAAGAGGGAGAGAAACATCAATGTGTGGTTGCCTTTTGTGTACCCCCCACTGAGTACCTGGCCTGCAACCCAGGCATGTGTCCCAACTGGGAATTGAACTGGTGACCCTTTGGTTCATATTCTGGCACTCAGTACACTGAGCCATACCAGCCAGGGCTACTTCATTAGTTTTTCAAATAAGTTATCAATTTCTCGCTCTCCCTTTTCTCCTTTTGGCACCCCTGTGATTCGGATGTTGGAACATTTAAAGTTCCTAAGAACAAAGAGGTTCCTAAGCCTCTCCATTTTTTTTGAATTCTTGTTTCTTAATTCTGTTCCAGTTGAATGTATCTTTGTTCCTTCTACTCCAAATCATTGATTTGAGTCCTGGTTTCCTTCCCATTAGTATTGGTTCCCTGTACATTTTCCTTTATTTCACTTTGCATAGCCTTCACTTTTTCCTCTATTTTGCAACCATACTCAACCATTTCTGTGAGCATCCTGACTACCATTGTTTTGAACTCTGCATCTGATAGGTTGGCTATCTCTTCATCACTTTGTTCTGTTTTTGGAGTTTTGATCTGTTCTTTCATTTGGGCCATATTTCTTTGTCTTGGAGCTCTTGTTACATTGTAAGGGGTGGAGCCTTATGGATTCGCCAGCGTGGGGCAACCTATGTCACTCGCTCTATTGTGGCACTGTATATGGTGGGAGGTTGGAGGGAACAATGCTGCTTGCTGGGCTCTCAGCAGGTTTTCAGTCACTTCCCCTGATACCCAAAGCAAATTGGGCCTTTCTGGTGCTGATTCCTGGGTGGGTGGGTTTGTGTCTGTTTTAGGTGCCCGTGGCTCTCTCCAGTGAACTCTCCTGTGAGGATGGGAGTTTCTCCTGCTGCCTCAACCCCCAAAGGTTTTTACAGCCAGAGGTTTAGAGGCTCTCTTTTCCCCTGCTGGGATCCTGGGTTGCAGGGTCTGTCTTGCTCCCCAGTTGTTCCTCCCAGCTTATCCACATTCAAATGTGGGAGCAACCTAATCACCACCTCACCTGCCCAGTCCTCCAGCCACCACCTTGCTGTGTGTCCTCTCTACCCTGGCTGCCTGTCTCTACCCCTCCTATCAGTCTCAATGAATGTTTCTTCTTTAACTCATAAGTTATTGGACTTAGATACAGTTCAATTTTCTGGCAGTTCTGATTATTTTTTTGTTTTTAAATTTGTTGTTCTTCTTTCAGTTGTGCAATGAGACAAAGTGTATCTACCTCCATCTTGGCCAGAAGCCAATCTCCTATTATTTTTATAGTGTGACTTTTCAGAACACAGGATTGCTCAGGAGCATTGGAATGTTTCCATAGAAGCAGCTGGTGTGCTGAGCACCTACTCTGTGCCAGGCACTGTTGGAGACACAGTAGTGGACAACCAAAATGGTGACCTCCCTCATGGAGGGGACACTACAGTGGGGATGGAGCAGATAGTATTCTGCAAAAACAGCTGTAACACTATCCCTTGTCCCACTGTCCCTTCATTAGTGTGAACTTGACACTCCTGCACACAAGTGCTGGGGTCTAGACCCAGGCAGACCTTTGTGTCTACCTCTTTAACCAATAGGGTTACGTGACATAATGATAATAGGTGGAAGTGACATAATGCTGTAAGAATAGGCCATAAGTGGTGTGAAGGTCCTTCCTGGCTCCCTCTTGGGCCATGCCTCATTAGAACCAGCTGCCATCATTGAAGAAAGACCAAACCACACAGAGAAACCACACACAGGTAGGTGTTTCAGTTGACCGCCCCAGCTGAGTTCCCAACAGCCAGCATCACCTGCCAAACAGGAGAGCTTGGAAAGCATTGCAGGCCAGGCTTCTGATTGATGCTTCTCTCCCTCTTTCTCCCTCCCTTCCTCTGTCTCTAAAAATTAGTAAATAAAATCTTAAAAAAGAAACTAATGACCAACAAGGAGGCCAGTGGGGTTGGGGTAGAGAGAGCAAAGGGGTGAGGAGCAGGGAAGTGATAGGGCCTTGCTGGCTGAGGTCCTGAGAGTTGCAGTCTGTGTTTTGTGCTGGGAGGCTGCAGGAAGATTCTGAGCAACAGCAGGATGATACCCAATCTCTCTTTCACAGGGTCGGGTGACAGATGGAGCTGCTTTAGCAGGCCCTTAGAGCTTTGTTTTCAAGGGCCCCTTCCTCCATTTCAACAAAAGTAGTCATAGTTCAAACTGCATTGGCCTTAAAGTGACTATAATCCATGCTTGATTCATGACATATTTATTACTTTTAATTCATTTTTTCCCTTCCAATCTTAAAAGAAACTAAATTCAAAACATTTTCATGGGCCCCTAAAAGTATTGTGGGCCCTAGGCACAGTGCCCGAAGGATGAGTCAGCCCCACAGAGCCATGCAGGTGATGCCAGGGCAGTGATGCCAGGGCATGTGTCCTTGGGGGACCTGCAGCAGGACACAGAACTGGGCCTGGTGGGCAGTTAGCCAACAGATCTGCCCCCATCACACTCTCAGGGGAGCCCCATGATTAACGGACAAATGAAATGATCCAGACTCAGCCTCACTGGGTGAGGCAGACTAGACTACCTTCTGCCATAACACTGCTGGGAAAAGTTCTGGGGGAATAGGGAGCCCCAACCTCTGTGATGCTCAGAGAGCCCATTGCTGCCCCCTGGACTGTCAACTGCAGGAAGGAAGGACTTTCTCATGCCATTCCATGCTGAATCCCCAGCAAGGCCCCCTACACACAGCAGCTGCTCAGTGAATATCTATTTCTATACACTCTGGCTGAGGCAGGAGGTAGTCAGGAAGGAAGCTCCAGAGGCCCCGCAGGGCTGAGGTAGAAAACACCTATACATGACAAAGACCCCCTAAGACGGGTTGTTCCTGTTTTCTGGGATAACTCTGAATCATAGAATGCGCCTGCGCGCTACCCCCTGATTCATTATAATATCATTATAATGAAATAACATTGTGGGACTCCCTTCTCCAGTAGCCAATCAAGAAAGTCATGGGAAACCACGCATGCGCAGTAGCTTTGAAATCCAACTCCTTGTACCTGCACAGGAAAAGCCCGCCAAAGACTAGCAGGGGGGCTTCTGCCCCTATAAGAATAGAATCCCCCAGCCCACGTGCCCTTTTTTTTCCCTCTGCTCAGAGCTGGCTCACTCCCGTGTCCTGTGGTGTGTACTATCACTTAATAAACCTCCCCTCTTTCTTTATGCTATAAACTTTGTGTGTTCGGTTCAATTCTTTGTTCTCGATCACTAAGAACCTGGTTACCTGTGCACACCTGTGCACACCTGTGACATGGCCACGCGGAGTGTGGTTGGAATGTTGTCCCATAGGCTGAAAGGTTGTGGGTTTGATTCTCAGTCCAGGCACATGCCCAGGTTGTGGGTTTGATCTTTGGTCAGGGCAAAGACGCATAAAAGAAGGCAACCAAGTGATGTTTCTCTTTTACATCGATGACCCCCCCCACACACACACACACATACAGGATTTCTTTCCCTGTGAAAGCAATGAGAAAATGTCCTTGGGCTAGTACTAAAATCCATGTATGTCTATGTATTTATCTGTTGTGCACTAAATAAATAGGCTTGCTGTTACCAAACAGCAAGTGGGGTCCCTCTGCCTGCCACCACCCTCTAGGCAAAATCCCAGAGCAAAGGTTTGGAGATAAAGAAAAGGAGTCTTTATTCAAAAGCTTCACAATTTTGGAATAAGTTTCCACATGAATTAGTCATTAGGCCTAACAATTAAGGCTAAACTCTTTAACACCTGAGTTCTCTGATTATTCCCCCTGTTAGTTTTAATTATCTTATTTATCTAGGGTTACTTTACAAACTAAAACAACATAAGCTACAAAAAACTACACAATTTTGGAAGAATGGCAGGATTTTGCCTCACAGCCCATCCCCTCTAGAACACCCAAAGAAGTGTAACCCTGCCACCCTCTGCCAGGCCAGCTTGACTCTAAGCTGCACCCAGAGTTCCTTCCCACCCAAAATACCACCCATTGGGAAATGCAGGCAGCTGCAGCATGATAATCTGGGCATCCTCCAAGAAAAGAGAGCCAGAGAGAGAGCCAGAGAGAGCCAGAGAGAGCGCCAGATAGAGAAAGCCAGAGAGAGAACCAGAGAGAGACAGAGCCAGAGAGAGAGTGCCAGAGAGAGTGCCAGAGAGAGAGAGCCGGGGAGAGAGAGAGAGAGAGAGAGAGAGAGAGAGCCAGAGAGAGAGCCAGCACCCCCCTGAGAGCCCGAGAGCACTTCTTTTATTTCAAATCTTCTTGCCCATAATTCCATGTGTTCTTGAGGTGCTCAGCTTCTCAGCTTATCCTGTCCTAGAATGTTTACCAGTTGCCTCAGCAAACTCCAACTGCGGCCAATCCTGACTTCTCCCCAGTGATCTGATAACATCTCTCTGTATCATTACTGTTTCCTGTTCAGAGCCTTGGGCAAAGCTGATGTGAGGGTAAAAGGGACAGACTGGTGAGGGGACTACAGACATGTTAGTGATTACAGGTCAGGGCAGTGGGATTCCAGACTTGGGGAAACCATCTTCCACTGGTGTCTCTGTAGGGGTGAAGCCCTGGCAATGGCAGCCCCACTGAACAGGTAACTGCTTGGTGGGTCCTGATACTTTCCTCTACCCAGAAAAATTCTGGATTCCTCTCTGTGATTGTCTGGGAGTATTGGCCACTGCCAGATCTGCCTCAGTTTCCCTCTAGGAAGTCAGATGCAACAGTGGAAGGAAGGCATAACGCAGGGGGCTCGAGGGCACCTCCCTCTGGAAGTTTAGCACCTGCAGGGACTGGCTGAGGCTGTCCAGTACACCTTGAAGTGACTTGAGGTAAGAAGACCGTCATTGGGACCTACCGTCATGATGAAGAGGAGGCAGGATCCTGTTGGAGTTGAAACAGCCCTTGGGAGTTGGGTGTTTGTGTTTGAATCACATCTCTAGTCCTTTATTAGCTTCATGACACTGGGCAACTTAGAGAGCCCATCTGAGCCTCAACAGCCTCTTCATCTGTAAAATAGGGGAAATCATAGTACATACTTCCAGCGGGGACTGTATAAATTAAATGGGGCCCTTAGCTTGGGGTCTCACATGATCCAGGGCAGACCCTGTAAATAGCCTAGAAAATAAAGCTAGGGATAGAAAGCAACAGCTGACCTGAACCAAACAACCATAAAAAGGTGTCCTTAAGTGCCAGACTCTGATGAAAGATACTCTGGGAGAGAGGTGGGGGAAAGGGCACAAATAACTGGCAAGTTCACAGAGAAGAGTAAAGAGGCAAAGAAAATCAAGGCAAGATGAAACGGAGAAAGGAGGTCTTACTGGACATGAGAACACATCCTGGAGCTAGAATAATTAAAACAACATTGCTCTGGCACTGAGACTGGATACAGAATTTGTAGATCCAAAATCACATGTGTGCACATGCATGTGATCTTGTGTAATGAATATGGTGTCACAGATCAGCAAATGGTGGTAAGACAATTAGTTAACTACTTGGGAGTAGGTAAAAATCCTTTTCTCATACTACATTACAACCCTTTGGGATTGAATTTGACTATTTACAAAAAAAAAATCTAACAGTTACTGAAACAGGAAGAAGTTTTGCTATTGCTCATATAACATTAAATCTGGAAATAAAGAGCCTGGGGCAGAGGCTCCCCGCTCCCTGCTGGACCTGGTGTCATTCCATCTGTACACATCACCATCCTTAGCCAAGTGGCTTCTGTCCTTGTGGCCTCAGGATGGCTGCTGTCATTCCAGGCATCATGATAGTGTTCCAGGCCCCAAGCAAGGGGAAGGATTATGCCTTAAAAAAAATAAATAAATAAAGCAGGGATGGCAGAGTTTTCCCTTCCACACAGGAAAACAATAGTTTTCAGAAGCCCTACCATCACTTATATGCCATTAGCCACAAATGGGTCACGTGGCCACTTCTAGCTACAAGAGAATCAGGAGACATTTGTGTTTTAAATGGAGCAGATTGCTGCCCCAGACAAAAATCAATGTTCTTGGTGATGAAGAAGGAAAATAAGTATCAGACAGGCAGCCAAGCATCTTTGTAAAAATACCTGCAAACGAATTTCAGCAGTGGCAGCCAGCCTCTAAGACGGCCCCTGTGATCCTCATCTCCTGGTATTCAAGTCCCCTCCCCTGTGTGGTGAGCTAACCTGTGTCACTAGTAGAATTCTGTAGACAGGCTGTGACCTCTGAGGCTAGGTCAGAAATGGCACTGCAAATTCTGCCTTGATCATGTGCAAGGACTGGCTAGTGTTTTCTGTAAAGAACTAGATAGTAAATATTTTATGCTTCCCAGGCCAGCCATACAATTTGTGCTTCAATGGCTTGACTTGCTGTTTGCAGTGCAAAGGCAGTCACAGGTGACTGGTGAAAAAATGGGCATGTCTTCCAGTCAGAGTTTCTAAACACAGGCTGCAGGCCACATTTGACCCACAAGCTGGGGTTTTCAGCAACTGCATTTTGAGGTAACTTATTATTCAGCAGTAGCCGATGAATACAAGGTGATCTGAAGAGGTAAATATCTAAAAATCAAACTACACATCTCCATGTGACTAGAAGGAAATAGAAGTAAACAGATTTCAAATCTTTGAGATTTCAGTTCTTTCTAAGCTTACTTAAGAATAGTGGGAGAAATGGGAAAGAAATTTACTGGGTCATCTCTCTTTAAAATTTAAAGAGCTAATAGCTAATATGAATTGATTTTTATGAACACTGCAACCAAGAGATAGAAAAGCCCATGAATGGAGAAGTCACAAATATCCAGGTGAGAAAAGCAGGCCAATAGTGCTGATCCATCCAGGAAGATGTTCGACCTCATGAATACTCAAAGATACTAATTGCTAATTTAAAATGAGATATCTTTTTGTCTAATAGTGGCTTTTTAAAAATTACAAAATTTTCTTTAGCTTGCTGCTTTCAGCATAAATTGCAGCCTTCTGGAGAGCATTGGTACCATGTGCCAAGAATCATAAAATGTTTATCTTTTGCAAGCCAGTATTTCCACTTCTGATAATTCATTCTGAAGAAATATGAGAAGTAGGCAAATAGGTATACATAATGATACTCATGATAGCATTATTTTAATATTTAGTTAGCACAAAAGCTAAGAGGCACAGTTAAGTGAGGTACAATAATATGATCAAAACTATTATGTGGTTATTAAAAATGTTTTTAACATTTTTGATGAAATGGAGACTTTTCTACTGATATGAAAAGGTTTTCTTCAACACTATGGAAAGTGTTTTTATATAATGTTTTCAGAAAAAAAGCTGCCTACAGATGAAACCTAGTTTTTTTTTTTCTTAAAAATGCTGCTGCTAGGGAAGAATGAAGAGGATAAAGGGGGTGAAGGATGTTGTGATGGAAGGAGACTAGACTTCGGGGGTGAGCTCACAATAGAGTACACAGATGTCATATAATACTGTTGTACACCTGAAATTTAATTAATGGTATTAACTAGTGCTACCCCCAAGAAATTTAATTTTAAACATTAAATTAAGCCCTGGCCAGGTTGCTCAATTGGTTGGAGCATCACCCCAATGTACCAAGGCTGAGGGTTCACTCCCTGGTCAGAGAGCATGCAGGAGTCAACCAATGGTTGCATGATGGGTGGAGCAACAAATCGATGTTTCTCTCTCTCCCTTCCTCTTTCTCTGAAATAAATCAATTTTTAGAATTTTAAACAATAAATAAACATAACTTTAAAAAATATTTTATTTATTTATTTTTAGACTAAGGAAGGGGGAAGGTGGAAGAATAAGAGAAACATCAATGTGTGGTTGCCTCTCTCTCAGCCCCCACACCAGGGACCTGGTCCACAACTGAGGCTGTAGCCTAAACTGGGAATTGAACCTTTCATTCTCAGCCTTTCATTCACAGGCCAGCACTCAATCCACTGAGCCACACCAGCCAGGGCTAAATTTTTTAAATGATGGATAAGTGTACAACATGGTGGTTATAGTTAATAATACTGTGTTATAGATTTGAAGTTGCTAGACTTAAAGAGAGTAGATCTTCACGTTCTCACCAAGAAAAGAAAATGGTAATGACATGAGGTGTTAGCCAGCTTCACTGAAGTCATGGATTTTAGTACATCCAGGTGTCAAACCCATCAACACCTGTATACCTCAAACTCACATAATGGTCTACATCAGTTACATCACAATAAAGCTAGAAAAATAAAATAAAAGGAGGATCCTTCTCTGAAGAAATAATGAACTTAAAATTATTTTATAAATAATAAAGCTCTCTAATAAAATTAGCAATTACTAAAATCCTGTTGCTATGGAGCAACAGAAGCTCTCCTTCATTGCTGATGGGAATAAAAAATGGTGCAGCCAGTTTGCAAAACAGTTCAGCAGTTTCTTACAGAGTAACACATACTCTTACCATACAGTCCAGCGACTGTGCTCCTTGATATTTACCCAAGCGAGCTGAAATCTATGTCCACATAAAAACCCACACACAGATGTTTATAACAGCTTTACTCATAACTGCCGCAACAACCAGGATGTCCTTCGGCAGATAAATGGATAAACAAAACGTGTGCATTCAGACAATGGGATATCATTCATCATGAAAAAGAAACGAGCTGTCAGGCCATGTTTAACCAAGGAAGCTTAAATGCATGTTACTAAGTGAAATAAGCCAGTCCAAAAAGGCCACAAACCGCATGATTCCAACTTCGTGACCTTCTGGAAAAGGGAAAACTATGGAGATTGCAAAAGGATCAGTGGTGGCCAGGGGCTGGGGTCAGGGGTGGGACAAGCAGGTAGAGCACAGAGGATTTTTAGGGCAGTAAAAGTACTCAGTACGATACTGTAATGGTGGACACCTGTCATGATACATTTGTCCAAACCCATTGAACGAACAACACCAGGATGAACCCTAATGTGAACTGTGAACTTGGGGGTGATCACTGATTCCAGGCAGTGCCTGGGGAGGCCAAGGGAGGCCTCAACACACCCAGGTCCTTGTCATGGAACAAGAAGGAATTTAAAAGCATGACAGGAAGATTTAGCAAAGCCCAGTAAACTTAAAGTGATAGTACATGCTGGAAAAGTGAGAGCAGGCCACCCCAGAGAACAAGATCCCCCAATGGGCTCTGGGTGAACAGTGTTTAATAAACGTGGGTGGGGGGAGGTTAGGCTTGAGAGGAGATAGGGTGGTCTTTGGCCTCTGACGCTGGTGGGGTGACTGCCAACATAGATCATCCTTGTTCAGCACTCCTCTCTAGGTGGCAATATTTTTATTGGTCTGCTCAATTACAGGAAACTAGGGAGAGAAAAACAGGGGACACATGGTCAGTGAAGTCACATCTGCGATGTTCCAGTCAAGACAGAAAAGGGGAGGGGCAGGGCTTGAGGTCTCTGTTCTGTGTCCTAACTTTCGTGCTTTAATCACAATGTGTCAGTGCAGGGTCACCAACTGTAACAAATGCACCACTCCAGTGGGGATGTGGGTAGTGGGCGGCTGTGCATGTGTAGGGAGGGTTATATAGGACATCTCTGTACTTTCTGCTCAATTTTGCTATGAACCTACAACTGTTCTTGTACATAATGTCTATTGAAAAAGGTAAAATCCTGTTGTCTGTATGCTGAATAAAAGAAGCCACTTTCAAAAGGTTACACACTGTGTGATTCCATTTATATGACAGTCTCAGAAAGACTAGACTCTAGCGACAGAGGACAGAGTTGCCAGGGGAGGGGAGAGAGAAGATGAGACTGTAAAGAGACAGTGTGAGGGAATTTTGGGGGGTGATGGAGCTGTTCTCTACCCTGACTGTTGTGGTTACATGAATCTATGCATGTGTTAAAATTCACAGAGCTACATATCAAAAAAAGAATGCCAATTTTACATCTATCTATCTATCTATCTATCTATCTAGATATATCCCCACCCAAGGACATTTGTTCATTACTTTTAGAGAGGGAAGAAGGAACAGAGGGAGAGAAGCATCCATGTGACAGAGAAACATTGATTTGTTGTCTCTGTATGCACCCTGACCGGGGATGGAACCCGCAACCTTTCGGTTTACGGCACAACATTCCAACCAACTGAGTCACACCGGCCAGGGCTATGAGATATGTATATATATTTTTTTAATGCAAAAAAACACTGTTGCCAAATCCTCAGCTAGTCCATAGGACCCTTTATGCTGTACAGTTGTGACTTGTGTGCTTTTTCTGTATGCTACATTTGAATACAAAGTTCTAAAGTTAAAAGCCCTCCTCCTTCCCTCTACCCCTCTGTCCTGTTCAGGCCTCATGAGCTCTGCACTGAGCAGCTGCCCCTACCTCTGCCCTGCTCCTCCTCCAGACAGCAGCCAGGGGGTCACCAGAGCACACAGATAAGACTGTGTCCCTTCCTGCTCCAAAACCTTCCATGGCTCCCTATTCCCCCCAATATCAAATCCAAGTCTTTAAGGACTTTCTTAGCACCAACCTTGCTTCTTCTGCAGTCTTATTTCTACCTCCCCTCTCTGTTCTTGCACCACTATATTAACCTTCATCCCAGAACATGCCATTTCAAACCTT
Organism: Phyllostomus hastatus; assembly: GCF_019186645.2. NCBI lineage: Eukaryota > Metazoa > Chordata > Mammalia > Chiroptera > Phyllostomidae > Phyllostomus > Phyllostomus hastatus. Next base: position 558,092 of record NW_025333962.1, on the reverse strand, counting down.
TAGGCATTTGTATCTGCTGTCCTTTTTGCCTATAGCCCTGACACACTATCACCCTTGTAAATTCAGTTTCAGCCCCCGCTCTGGAGACCTCACCCTCTCACCTTCCCTCTGCCCCTGCTCAGATCTTGGGATAGGAGGCTCTGGGACCATAGCTAATTTTCTTTTAGTCAATATACACGCACGCATGCACACACTCAGTTTTGCAAAATATAAGAGAAGGCATTGAGTAATATGCAAAAGCTTAGCTGCTCACCCCAGGATCCTTTCCTCCAGGAAACCCTCCTTTTACCGAGGAGACCCAAATAAGGGGACTCCACCTCCTCGGTTCTTGTCTCACTCTCAAGAGATTAATTCAGATAAGAGATAAAGAATACAGTGGAAAAGTGGTAGCAAGTTTATTTATAAAATACAAGCCGGCACCCATCTAGTCTGAGTCCTCCACCTATTGGGCTTTTAGAGGTTTTATGCTTATAGCCAGTCTCCAGGCTCCCCCTCCTCCTCCTCTCTCCAGACTTTGGAATTAATGCATAGTTTCAAGGCTTCCTTTCCCAGACAGTGGAACCAATACACACAGAATCTCAAAGGCTCCCCTCCTCCTGCCTATCAAGTCTCTCTTGTGATCTTTGGAACATCTGGCAATCTTATCTGACCCAGCTCAGGAATGCTGAATCAATTGGTGAGATGCAGCTCCACCACACCCCCCTGCTCCCCCCACCCCCGCCCCCCTCCCCGCCTCCCCAACTAACATTATCATCCTTGGAGCCACTCCCAGGCTGGTGGGGATGTAGAAAGAACTGAGAAACTCCAGGTCCCAGTGGGGGAGGACCCCCAAGTCCTGAGCTCAAACACAGCCCCTCCACTGTCTTGGCATGACCCCCAGCCCCACATCCCCAGGCCCTTCCCCAGCTCTGCCAGTCCTGCCCTGGCTTCCTCCTCCCACCCACCCCCATTTCTAGGCAACTCTCCCCCTCTTCCTCCCCAGCCTGCAGCAGTTATGAAAGAAACATTGGAGGGAAGGGAGGTTCTAGGGAGGTGGGGTCAGGCCAGTCCCCGCTCCAGCTCGCACCCCAAGCAAGAGTGCAGGAGTCTTCATTCAGGGCCCAGCTTTGCCCAGACAATGGGATCCATCTGTCCACTAGCCACTGACTCACCACCAATAGAGCAGAAACACTGTCCAGTGTTTCACTCCCAGCTCAGCCACTGACCGGCTGTATGACCCTGGGCCAGTACCCTAACCTCTCTACATGCCCATGTCCTCACCAGCGAAAGAAAGATAGGAATACCCACTTCACAGGGCTGTTGAGGGATCAGGTGAGTTTATGTAAAATAGAGTCTGACACAGGAGTACCTGTGACAACAGTTGTCAACAGTTGTGTTTACTAGGCAAGAGGCTAGGATATGCTCTGTGTTTGGTAAGTGGTCAATAAATGCAACAAATGCTGTTTTCCCCTCCCTGCTCCTCCTTTCTGATTGTCTTCCTGCAGCTCCTGCCCAAGGTGGTCTAGAGGCCAAGTTCAAGGCCTTAATTACCCTTCAGGTACACTCCTTCGGCCTCATCTGTCCAGCAAGGCTGCTCTGTGGACTCCTCTGCCTGGATGCTGAGGGTGGCCCATGCAGCTGGCCTGAAGGGGCAGAGGGGACAAGTCCCAGCCAGATGTCCCCTCGCAGTTAGACCCAGCCCCCATACACCCCCTTGCTCTCACCACAGAGGCTGTTGCCCATGGGCACTGTATCTCCAGCCCACACAAACTGGGCTTTCAGCACATGCCTCCCAGAGCCATCTGGACCTCTCCCATCCAACCTAGTACCTTCCCTTCAAATCTGCTGTTGCCCTGGCTGCCCCCTTGGCTTCCCAGCCAGAGAGGGGCATCATGCTATGTGCACAGTCCAGACCTGCCCATAGGACCTCCCTCCCACCTCACTCTCCTTTCTACCCCTCTTCTGCCCCCGGTCCTGCCAGCCACCAAGTGCCTTTGCTGTGAAAACAAGGCTCATGTCCCTTTATGCTTGCTGTGCACCTCCAGCACTGTGGCTCCATGAGCCTGCAGACTGCAAATCAGAGGATGACACTGTCCACAAAAACCTGATTGTGGTTCCATGATGTCTGTGCCTGGGTCCTGCAGGCCTGAGGACAGACAGTCTCCTCCAGGTCACGATGGGTTCTGTCTCCCCTGGTTCCCTGATCCACACCCACCTGCCCCTTCAGCTGAGGGACATTCTGTCCTTGAGAAGGTCACCCCTGACACCTGCCCACACCCTGAACATTCTGTCCCCCACACACCCTTATCACTCATCCTCCACATTGACTTGGAATGACAAAGGGGTCTCCTCATGACCCTCCAAAACACAGGAACCAAAAACCCGGAGGAGGAAATGAAAGGGTTGGTTGAAAGGAACTATATCTTTCAAAAAGTGTCCAAATTATGACAAAGAATTCATTCTACTTTATAGTGAACAAGATGGGGGCTATAACTTGAACTACAGGCTGATAATTCTTGGGGGGAAAAGGAATTAATTCACTGGGGGTGCAGGGAAACTCACTTTAGGTGCAACCTGGCTCCAGCACCAAAGGCGCCTGGGAAATGCTGGGCTCTGTTTAACTCTCTGCAGCCTCAGGCTTAGCTGACACCCAGACAACTGCACAAAGATGAGTGTCAGGCCCCCAGGATGGAGGTCAATGCATGTCCAGAGGGCAGTCACTGCCCAATGCTGCCTGTTACCTTAGGGGGGGACACACTGCTCTTCCTGGTGGGCAGCGTGACTACCCACCACAGAGTTCTGCTGTTAACCCCTATAAGAAGGGACCCTGTCCTGGGAGGGGCGTGGATTTTTCTGGGCTGCCACCACTGGGAGCAGCTGCCTTGCCACGTGTGTAAATTTCTCCTATAAAGCTCTTATGAATTTGAATAAGGCTATGTGCCAATTCTTCAGAATCAATCCTGAATTTAGACTTTTGGGGTTCTCCCCCAACAGGTGGTTTTTTGGAAGGGACATTTTGCTTCCACAAATTTGTATATAATAATTCACATGTTATTTCAATAGGGTTCTACCACCACAGAGTCGTTTGTGGGGGAGGGGAACAGATGTGTAGGAGAGTGCAGCCAGGGGGCCCCCAAAAGGATTTATAATGGGGTCCAGAACTCAAGGTGTCCAGGAAACATTAGAAAGATATATAGGATGTCCTCACCCCCACCCCCACAGGTGTGAGTTGGGGGAAGGGACACATGGAGCAGGGCCATTGAGGGCTGTTTTGCATAGCAACAGCTTTGCAGCTAACCTCTGGTGCGGTCATTTAACACATCTATAACCTTTAACTGGTTGCATAGATATGTTAAATAGCTGTGGCCATGCTCTGAGCCAGGGAAAAGGGAGTTACTTCCACCCAGGACATAACTGGGAGGAACTCCCCCTGGTTACAACACCTGCGTGAGAGCTTGGAGATGATTGGCTCCACGCCGTGGGGCCACGCCTGTCCAGACTCACTATGGCAGCCCAGTATACCTGGAAGGATACAGGAGTGCTGGCAAGTGTGGCCGATTGTGGGGGGAGTCGGAAATGGTGCTGCAGAGGAGGATTGGCGCAGGGATTTAAACCCAGACGTGACAGCCATTGCAGAGAGAGCTACACGCTTCTGGCAGAGTGGGAACCCCTGCAGCCATGAGAATAATCACCATGCAGCTTTAGCAAAAAACCATCACAAGGCTTTAGCTGGAGATCCCGGCGACACAGCTGATACTGCTGCCTGAGCCACGGACTTCTATTTCTTTTCCTGAGATACAGTACCCCAGACTGAGCAAAACAGGGAAGGAAGGACTGTGTGTGTTTGTGGGTGTTTTAAGGGACTTTGGGATTTTGATGAAGACATTAAGTCATTACTCTTAAGTCTATATAACTTGAATAAATAGCTCCTTTCTTTTTCACCAATCTCTAGCATGGAGAGTTATAATTCTCTGGTGAAGGGGAAGGTGAACCTAGTACAGGGGGACCCCAAAAGAAATGGGGATCAATTCAGTAACACTGTGGGACCCTCTTCCCTGGTGGCCAATCAGGGAAAATCATGGGAGACCACATGCACAGTAGCTTTAAAGTAATACAACTACTTGTACATGCTCAGTAAAAGCCCACCAAAACTAGCCAGGAAGGATCTGCCCTATAAAAATAGAGTCCCTCCAGCCCATGAGGTCAATCTCTGCTTGGAGTTGGCCTGCTTCCATGTTCTCTTCTATAAACTCTGGGTGTTCGGTTCAATTCTTTGTCCTGATCACCAAGAACCTGGTTACCCGTGTCCACCTGTGACAGATGCACACACACAAAGAACAAATCAAAAAAATATTTGGAAGGTATTTTGGATTGAATTATGTCCCTCCAAAATGTATGTTGAAGTCCTAAGCCCCAGCATCTGCAAATGTGATCCTATTTGGAAAGACGGCTGGTCCTCAGGTAAAGTTATATCAGTCTTTTTTTATATAATGTGGATTATATAATGTGGATATAATGTTTATGTCGTTTTTATGGAAAAACGATCAGTAGGAGTGCCAGGGAGTCTTCCAGATCAGCCAAGATGGTGGCTGGGGAGGTTTTTCCAAATGCATGAAAAGCTAGCAAGACAATTGGAGAGAGAAAAAAAGCTCCCCTTAACCACATTGGAGGTGGGGCCAGGGGAAGGCAGGCACAGGTACCATATAAGTCAAAATGGTGCAGGGGGAGGTGCTGAACCAAAGAGGCCTGTCAGTCTAGCCTGGCGAAAGAAGGGATTGGTTGGGGGGTGGGCCCACCCAAAAGCTTGCGAAACTTTGAGTAGTTGATTGGTTATTTTGAGAAAGCACCTGCTTCACCCCACTCCCAAGCTAATATAATCCCAGGTGAACAAGGAATTTCCCTCTCCCTCTCCCTTCTCCCTCTCCCTTCTCCCTCTCCCTCTCTTGTTCTTTCTTCCTTTCTTTCTCTCTCTTGTTGCACTTGCCTGTTCTTTCCATGCCATGTGGTCTTAGCATCACGTGGCCCATGGCCTCCAGGAGGGAGGCTCACTCGCCCACCTGGTAATGGTCTCACCCATGTGTTCATGTGCTCTTTTGCCTGGGAGCACACGACCATGTGACTCCAGCAGCCACATGGTTCATAGCTGTGCAGGTTCCACACACAGGCTCCAGCAGAGAAACTGAAGTGAACAACAGCTGGGAACAAGCTGGGGAACAAGCCACCTGGACAGGGACTAAGACCACTTAGTAGCCACCTGTGGGCTCCAAAGGACTGTACTTTAAAATAGAGCAGGAGCTCTGGACACGGGCTTCTGTCTTGGTCTTGCTGAGGACAGTTGGACTCTTTTCCATGGCAGAAAGAGGAGATGGTCTCTGAGAGAGGAGTCCACCATTCTCCCAGCTCACTCAGCACCTGAATAAAATCTCATTCCTTTTGCACCAGCATCTGCCTCACAAGATTGGCTTTTGTGGCAACAGATGGCCAAACCTCTGGATTTGTTCTGCTATAATATGTAATTTTGCTTAAAGTCATAGAACTTACCACATCAAGTGAGAACTTACTGTAGAGTCTTTGCAGGTGTAATCAAGTTAAAATGAGTATATCCTGGAGTAGAATGGGCCCTGAGTGAATGACTGGTGAACTTATAAGAGGAATTTGGACACAGAGAAGGAAGACAGCCATGTGGATATGGACCTAGGAATTGGAGTAATCAGTCTTACAAGCCAAAGAATACCAAGGAATGCTGGCATCACCAGAAGTGAGAAAGAGGCAAGAAAATTTCTTCCCTAGAGGCTTTGGAGAGAGTGTGGATTTGCCAATGCCTTGATTTTTAACCTAGAACTTTCAGAATTGTGAGAGGATAAATTTCTGTTGTTAAGCCATCCAATTTGTGGTATTTTGTTCTAGTGCCTTGGAAACCATACACTGGAAGTGTTCTGGCTCATCTGATGTTCTGATCACATCACCTAGAGCAGCCCATCCTGCCTTCACTGGTGGCCACTTGGGGGGTAGCTCAAGACCGGCCCCCCAAACTGGGTGATACAGAGGTGAGGCAGGAGGTAGTCAGAAAGGAAGCTCCAGAGGCCCCGCAGGGCTGAGGTAGAAAACACCTATACATGACAAAGACCCCCTAAGACGGGTTGTTCCTGTTTTCTGGGATAACTCTGAATCATAGAATGCGCCTGCGCGCTACCCCTGATTCATTATAATATCATTATAATGAAATAACATTGTGGGACTTCCTTCTCCAGTAGCCAATCAAGAAAGTCATGGGAAACCACACATGCGCAGTAGCTTTGAAATTCAACTCCTTGTACCTGCGCAGGAAAAGCCCGCCAAAGACTAGCAGGGGGGCTTCTGCCCCTGTAAGAATAGAATCCCCCAGCCCACGTGCCCTTTTTTTTCCTCTGCTCAGAGCTGGCTCACTCCCGTATCCTGTGGTATGTACTATCACTTAATAAACCTCCCCTCTTTCTTTATGCTATAAACTGTGTGTTCGGTTCAATTCTTTGTCCTCGATCACTAAGAACCTGGTTACCTGTGCACACCTGTGACAGAGGGATCTGATCATATCACTGTGGAGGAGTAGGGAGTGGCCATAGGAAAAGGTTGTCTGGGCAATGGTAAGCAGTCTAGGAAGGGATTGTCTGAGAAGCTGAATATGCAGAGCACATGGAAATAAAATGCCTGGGTTGCAAGCCAGGTCCCCAGTTGGGGATGTGCAAGAGGCCATCAATCAATGTGTCTCTTGTACATTAATGTTTCTCTCCCTCTCTTCCTCCCCCTTTCTCTAAAAATAAATAAATAAGAATCTTTAAAAACACTTGGCTTGAACACAGTAAATTGGAGAATTGGATGGTATATGAATTATATTTCTAAAGCTGTTTCCAGAAAATAAAAGACTCATCTCAACCCCTTTCAAAACAAAACCAAGAGATCTGTGTTAAAGAAAAAAAATTCAGGTCCAAAAGGGTATCACTCATGCTAAAAGCCCATGATGCCCAACCTAGATTTAATGCCAAACCTAACTGCACTTTCAACCCCTCCCAGAAGTGTGATCTTAATCAACTAGTCTGGACTTTGGTGGTCAACACCAATGAGATCATCTGTCTTCCTCCCACAGGAAGAAGAAACAGCCTGTGTTCCCTCATCCCCTTACCTCCCCCCCACCAAAGATGTCATAGTCTAAAAATAATTCTTTTCTTTTACTAATAGGTCCCTTGCCCCACCCTTCTTCCTGTAAACCCTTCCATTTGGTACAAGCCCTGGGAGCAACCCTCTGCTTGCTCAATGAGATGCTGTCACACTCCTGAATCATTTAATAAAGCCAATTAAATCACCAGACTTAGTTGAAAATTTGTTTTTAACACCTCTTTATGTATTTTAATTTCAAAAATCCCCAGAAGTATTAAGTTAAAAAACAAGGTTCAGGTACCTTGATAAGTTACAAATAGAATTACCACAGGCTCTAGAACAGGCCCCAAATTGAGTCATTTGCCCCTACAACAGCAAACCAAGACTTACTTGAAATTCAGCCTCTCCCAGAAGTGTGACCTTTTACCAGCCATTCTGAAATTTCCTGATTAACACAAGTGACAACATCCGCATGATAAAACCCCTGCCTTCCCTCCAGCCAAGAAGAGGACCTGGCCTGAACCAGATCGGTTCTTTTCTTTTGCAAATGGTTTCCTCCCCTCCCCTCCTTTGGCCATTAAAACCTTTCCATTTTGTTCACTGAGTGCCTCTCTATTCCCTAGAATGTGAACCTTCCTGAAGGCTTAATAAAACCAATTAGATCTCAAAATGTACTCTAGCAAACTTCTGTTCTTTAACCTGCCCAAAAGAATGGAGAGCAGGGACTCAACCAGGCAGTTCATGTTCTCTGCAGCATGATCTACAGTAGCCCAGAGTGAAAGCACTCGTGTCCATTGACAGTTGATGGATAAATAAAATGTGGTGTGTATGTACCATGGATATTTACTCAGCTATAGAAAGAATGAAGTACCTGGTACAAGACAGATAAACCTTAAAAACATTATGGTGAGTGAAGTAAGCCAGACACAAAAAGGATAAGTACTCTCTGATTCCATTTATAAGAGGTCCCTAGAGGAGTCAAATTCATAGAAACAGGAAGTATATGGTGAGAGCCAAGGGTTGGGGGAGGGGGAGGAGGAATTAGTGTTTAATGGGGACAGAATTTCGTTTTTGGGAAGATAAGGTTGGAAGGAAAGTTGGAGGAAGATAGTGGTAATGGTTGCACAACAATGTGAATGTAATGCTATTACAGCAGAAACTCCCAGAAACTCAATTCTTCTTGCCAAGGCAGTAAAGAATTACAGATCAGCAAGTTTATTAGCATGCAAGCAGGGTTTGTTGGTGATATGTTCTCAAGGAAGAGAATGGGCCTTGTGGAGAGGGGGCGGGGGTGGACGGTGAAAGGCAGAGGTTCAGGGCAAAGCAGGGTAAGAGCAGCCAAAGGGCCTGGATGGCAACTGCCTGGGTAGCCTGAGGCTGGGTGCCAGAGAGCCAAGAGAGCGAGTCCTTTGTTCAGAGGCGTATATAGTTGGCGGGATGGGGGTGAAGAAGTTACATATTGATTGACAGGTAAAGGTGGTGCCAGTTTTGGGCATGCATAGGGGTTGTGAACACCCAAAGGTGTTAATGGGCTTCATCCTTTGGGCACTGTGGGCTCTTTCAGCCTTCCAGGCCTTGGGATGAAAGCACAGTTTCAAAGGCTCACTTTCCCAGGTAGTGGTGTCATAGGTGGGCACAGGTAACTAGGTTCTTAGTAATCAGGACAAAGAATTGAATGGAACACCCAGAGTTTATAGAAGAGAACATGGAAGCAGGCCAACTCCAAGCAGAGATTGACCTCATGGGCTGGAGGGACTCTATTTTTATAGGGCAGATCCTTCCTGGCTAGTTTTGGTGGGCTTTTACTGAGCATGTACAAGTAGTTGCATTACTTTAAAGCTACTGTGCATGTGGTTTCCCATGATCCTCCCTGATTGGCCACCAGGGAAGAGGGTCCCACAATGCTACTGAATTGATCCCCATTTCTTTTGGGGTCCCCCTGTACTAGGTTCACCTTTCCCTAAGCCAGAGAATTATAGCTCTCCATGCTAGAGATTGGTGAACAAGAAAAGAGTTATTTATTCAAGTTATACAAACTAAAAGTAATGACTTAATGTGTTTGTCAAAATCCCAAAGTCCCTTGAAACACCCACAAACACACACAGTCCTTCCTTCCCCTCTTTGCCCAGTCTGGGGTACCGTATCTCAGGAAAAGAAATAGAAGTCTGTAGCTTAGGCAGCTCTTGGTTTTTCCTATAATTTGTGCTCAGCTGGCAGGCCTTTCTTAGTTCCCAGCACCATTGGTTGTGTTGCCAGATCTCCAGCTAAAGCCGAGCGGTGACTCTTCTCTTGGCTGGAGGGGGATGGGGGGTGATCCCCCTTTCTGGGAGAGCAATGGCATCAGTGGCAGTAGCAGCAGCAGCAGTGCCCAGAGGGCTAGTGCGGAGCTTATCGTGTCCTGGCCCCAGGTCCAGAGCAGGTGGCTGCGAGGTTGGCCTGAGGCTCTGAGAGCCCAGGCCTGGCGGTGGCTGCGGTGGCCGGGCAGTGACCCGGTGCTCCCAAGTCACTTACTGGTGGCCCCTTCTCACGGCCGCAGCTGCAGAGCCGGCTGGGGCTCGGAGCGTCTCAGGCAGTGTCTACGGGGCTACAGCAGGGCAGGCGGCTGCGGAGACTCCTGTCCTGTCCGGGCCGGCCCCTGCCCCCTCCTCACATGGCTGCAGGAGTTTCCAGTTAGCCAAAACTGCATGGATCTCTTCCCAATGGCTGCCGCACCTGAGTTTAAATCCCCGCGCCCATCTTCCTCTGCAGTCCCATTTCTGACTCCTCCCACACTTGTCCTCACATGCCAGAACTCATATCCTTCCAGCTTTACAGGGTTGCCATCATGAGTCTGGGCAGTCATGGCCCCATGTCATGGAGCCAATCTTCTCTGAGCTCCCACACAGGCGCTGTAACTCGGGGGACCTGCCCCCCAGTTACATCTTGGTGGGGAAGTTACTTCCATTCCCCTGGCTCAGAGCTGGTCACAGCTATTTAACATATCTATGCAACCAGTTAAAGGTAATAGATATGCTAAATGATATATCTAGATGCAGCAACAGCTGCAAGGCTGTTGCTATGCAAAACAGCTCTCATTGGCCCTGCTCCATTTGTCCCTTCCCCCAACCCACACCTGGGGGGTGGGGGTGAGGACATCTTAAAATCACCTGGACACCTTGAGTTCTGGACCCCATTCCAAATCCTTCTTTTGGGGACCCTTTGGCTGCACCCTCCTACAGTGGGACATGAAAGGACAAAAAAGCCCTTTCAGGACCTTTTTACCAGAGCTAGCTCTCTCTCTTTCCTTGAGCCCATCAAGCATAATTAACAGTTGTTTCTCTGAGCCCCTATTCTCAGGACTGGAGAGATTACTAAAAGCATCCCCCATGCGGGTCCTTTAAACTTACACAAACAGGACATGCCAGACCTAAGGATCTGGACCCTAAACCCAAAGATAACAGCAGAACAAACTGAAGCCTGCACGATCAGCCTGAAACCTTCTGATTTACAACTAATCACCATGACTACCCAGCTGTATTCCCCTGCTCTTTATCACCCAATAAAAACTTTTTGCTGCTTGTGTACTTCTCCACACTAGCCCCCTTCCCTGCTTGGAAAGTATTCACTTTGCTCTCTGCCTTTTCTTCTTTTTGTGAATTCTTTCACAGCCACAGCACGGCCACCCTAACGGGGCAGAACACAGGAATCAATGAATCAGGGCTTCCTGTGAGTGGGAAGTTAGAGATGAGTGGTGAACGGTAGGCGCACAAGAGGTGTTGGGACCCTTTCCCATCACCCATATCTTACCTGCATGGGGGCCAGGCCAGCCCTGACCTCCCAGGAAACAGAGATGGTGGGGATGAGGGAAAGTGAGGGGCAATCATCCCCGACCCTGATGCCTCCCCCACCCTGGTGCCACCCCCACCCAATGCAACAAAGGGAGAGAAAGCTGAGGCTGACAGAGAGTAAGAGGTCAGGCAGAGCTCAGTTCAAAGGTGCATGCTCCCTGTGCTGTGTGGCTTTGGGCAGCTTGCTTCACCACTCTGGACTTGTGTCTTCATATGTGAAATGAGCATTTGAAGGGCACTTGCTTCACAGACAGGGTTGGCCATGTTCATCTCTGCCAGATTGTCCGCACAGTGCCTGGTAACAACTTCTCCCCACCTCGGGTTGGCTGGTGGGCATCACTGACTCACACTGGCTGAGGGGAGCTGGGAGGGCCAGATGGTGGGGAAGGGAAGCTAGATGCTGAGGCAAGTGAGGACACTGAGGCACAGAGCTGGGAGGGTACCCGATGTGGGTAGGGTAGGAGGGAGACAAGCAGCAGGACAAGAGAGGAGGCAGTGCCAGTTCAGGGAGAGTGGGATCCAGCGCTCACTTGGTAGGGGAAGTTGAGGCTTCATAGGCACCCCCAGAAACAGAGACACACCCTGAGTCAGACAGACTCACAGACACACAGAGATATACAGAGAGGCACCCAGGGACACCTCAGAGTTAGACATCTCCATAGTCATACACACGTGCACCTACAGACATACCCAGGCAGACTCACAGAGATACAGACACACAAAGAAACACAGAAAAGCACACAGAGACCTAGATGAACATAGAGACACATAGACATACACACAGACACACCACTCAGCAAGTTCTTTCTGAGCCTTTCTCAGACAAATCCCATTTCTTGTCTGGGCTGTCTCATCCTCTCTGCCCCTAGTGAATATTTATGAAGCACCCACTGTGCAGCACCAAGGCCCTGTTTAGGTGTTAGGGTCACAGAGAGATCAAAGCAGGGCCCCCTGTCTTGGTGGGGAGTGGACACTCTCCAGGGGGGACTGCCAGTACACAGGCTCAATACTGAACAAGAGGGAGGAGGACTGGAGGTTTGGCAGGGGATAGCAGGAGGGAGGAGCAGGATGGCCTTTGACTGAAGACGCAAGGAAGTGAGTGTGGGGGGCTGCGTGGACAAGCGGGGACTGTGTGGACATGCAGGAAGAACATTCCAGGCAGAGGGCACAGCCAGTACAGAGGCCTTTCCATTCCTCATTTCCCCCTCCAGTCACCTCCCCCAGTCCCTATTCAGGGCATTTGGAGGGGAAAAGGTGGGACAGGCATGTGGGGAGAATGGTCCCTCCAGTTATCAGCCCCCAAGCAGGCCTGGTTATCTTCCATTCCACTGATAGGGACACCACAGGGCTCAGAGAGGCTGTATAACACACCTGAGGTCACACAGCACAAATGGGGACCCAGGCCTGTCTGAACTGTGGGTCTCTGTCTTCAGGAAGAGGAGCCCCTCCCCCCCCCGAAGGTAGGAATTTTTTTTCAATTATGGTTGACATTCCATATCACATTAGTTTCAGATGTACCGCATAGTGGTTAGACATTTATATAACTTACAAATTGGTCCCCCAATAAGTCTAGTACCCACCTGGCACCATAAATACTTATTACACCATTATTGACATTACATTCCTACAACTATTTTGTAACTATCAACTTGTACTCCTTTTTAAAAAAGCATATTTTATTGATTATGCTATTATAGTTGTCCCATTTTTTTCTCCCCTTTGTTCCCCTCTGCCCTGTACCCACCCCCACCATCATTTCCCCATCTTAGTTCATGTCTGTGGGTCGTACATATAAGTTCTTTGGCTTCTCTGCTTTCTGTACTGTTCTTAACCTCCCCCTGTCTATTTTGTACCTACAATTTATACTTCTTATTCCCTGTAACTTTTCCCTCATTCTCCCTGCTCCTCTTCCCCAGTGATAGTGCTCCATATAATCTCCATTTCTGTGAGTCTGTTCCTATTCTAGTTGTTTGCTTAGTTTTTTTTTTAATTATTTATTTTTACAGAGAGGTTAAGGGAGAGAGAAACAGAGACAGAGAAACATTACTGTGTGGTTGTCCCTCATGTATCCCCTACTGGGGACCTGGCCCACAACCCAAGCATGTGCCCTGACCAGGAATCAAACCAGCGACACTTTGCAGTCAAGCACTCAATCCACTGAGCCACACCAGCCAGGGCTGCTTAGTTTGTTCTTGTTTTCATTTTTTTCAGGTTCAGTTGTTGATGTGAGTTTGTTGCCATTTTACTGTTCATATTTTTGATAATCTTCTTCTTCTTAGATAAGTCCCTTTAACATTTCATATAATAAGGGTTTGGTGATGATGAATTCCTTTAACTTGATCTTATATGGGAAGCACTCTATCTGCCCTTCCATTCTAAAGGATAGCTTTGCTGGATAGAGTGAGTAATCTTGAGTATAGGTCCTTGCCTTTCATGACTTGGAATACTTCTTTCCAGCCCGTTTTTACCTGCAAGGTCTCTCTTGAGAAATCAACTGATAGTCTTATGGGCACTCCTTTGTAGGTAACTCTCTGCTTTTCTCTTGTTGCTTTTAAGGTTCTCTCCTTATGCTTAATCTTGGGTAATTTAATTACAATGTGTCTTGGTGTCTTCCTCCTTGGGTCCAGCTTCTTTGAGATTCTCTGAGCTTCCTGGACTTGCATGTCTATTTCCTTTTCCAGGTTGGGGAAGTTTTCCTTCATTATTTTTCAAATAAATTATCAACTTCTTGCTCTTTTGTCTCCTTCTGGCACCTTTATGATTTGGATGTTGGAACATTTGAAGTTGTCCCAGAAGCTCCTAAACCTCTCCTCATTTTTTTGAATTCTTATTTCTTTATTCTGTTCTGGATGAATGTTTATTTCTTTCTTCTACTCCAAACTGTTTATTTGAGTCCCAGTTTCCTTCCCTTCACCGCTGGTTTCTTGTATATTTTCTTTTATTTCACTTTGCATAGCCTTCACTCTTTCCTCTATTTTGCAACCATACTCAACCATTTCTGTGAGCATCCTGATTACCAGTGTTATGAACTCTGCATCTGATAGGTTGGCTATCTCTTCATCACTTTATTGTATTTTTGGAGTTTTGATCTGTTCTTTCATTTGGGTCATATTTCTTTGTCTCGGAGCTCTTGTTACATTGTAAGAGGCAGAGCCTTATGGATTTGCCAGGGCAGGGCAACCTACTTTGATCCGATGTGGCACTATATGTGGGGGAGGGGTCAGAGAGGGAACAGTGCTGCTTGCTGGGCTCTGGGCAGGCTTTCAGTCATTTTTCCCACTGCCCACAAGCAAATTGTGCCCTTCTGGTGCTGATTCCCAAGTGGGTGGGTGGGTTTGTGAATGTTTTAGGACCCTGTGGGTATTTCTAACAAACTCTCCCAATTTGTACCCCTTAATTCCTTCACCTTTTTCACCCAGCCCTCCAGCCCACCACCCATCTGGTAATCATCAAAATGTTCTCTGTATCTAGAGTTTGTTTCTGTTTTGTTTTTTCATTTATTTTGACCTTTAGATTCTGAAAGCAGGAATCTTGATTGGCAAAGATGGGCCAGACAGGACAGTCAGACCCTGGGATAGCAGACAGCTTCCTGGCATGAGGCACTAGAGCAAGAATCACTTAACAGAATACTGCAGGGCCCAGAGAGGTAGTGACAGACAGGCAGACATCCAGGACTTCAGTCCCCAACCCTTGGGAAGAGGGAGCAGCCACCCTGGAGACCACCATAGGGGGTCAGGTCTGGAGTGGTGGTAATTTGGAAATTGAGTCAACATGGGAGTAGGGGTGAGGTCTGACACTGTGAGAAGGACTCCTAATAGGGCACTTGGAGTCTGTGTGAGTCTCCTATAGCTGCAGTAACTAACCATCACAAAGATGGTAGCTTAACTAACACACAATTATTATCTGATGGTTCTGGAGATCAGAGATCCAACATGGGTCTCACTGAGCTAGAATCAAGGTGTCTGAAGGGCTGCAGTCCTTCTGGAAGCACTGAGGAGAATGTTTCTGTGCCTCTTCCTGTATCTAGAGGCTGCTTGCAGGCCTTGGCTCAAAGTCCCACCCTCCACCTTCAGAGTCAGCAGTGCAGCATCTTCAGTCTCTGACCCTCTTGCCTCCCTGTGATTACACTGGGCCCACCTGGATAATACAGGAGCATCTTTCCCTCTCTAAACCTTTAACTTAATCAGACCTGCAAAGTCTTTTTTGCCATACAAGGCCACATAGCCACAGGTCCCAGGGGTTAGGACATGTGGGTACCACTGCATAGCTATTATCCCACAGGATTCAAGGTCCAGAGTCCAGCTACCAGGCCTGGCTGTGATGGCCCCAGGGTCTGAAAAAGGCCAGTGTGGCAAGGACCAGCAGACTGGCTAGAGCAGAGCAGGAAGGACAAGGAGATCCTTGGGGAGGCACCTGGATCCAGGCCCATCAGCCTCCTCCATCCTACCTTCTTGTCTCTGAAGTCCTGGAGGGGAGGAGAGGAGACAAGGAGCTCCTTCTCTCTCCCTTAGGTCTGAGTTCTGGGCTTTCCTAGGGCCCACCCCTAGATGCCCCATACTGAACTAGCTAGCTTAGAAACAGCTCTCATTCCCCTTCCCCACTCACCAGGCCATGGCTTCCCATGATTCCCCTGACCCTGGCCATTTTACTTCTAAATCCCCCTGGAGTCCCTTCTTTCACTCCTATCTACCACCCTCAGCCCCATCAGGCCCCAGCTGCTCCCCCTGCCCACTCATTTTCAATCTGACTGTGTCTCATTTTACATCTGGTTGTGCCTTTCCAGGAAAAGCCTTTGAGGGCCTTTAGTCACTGACCTCACCCTATTGTCCTCCCCTCATCACCTCCAGACCCTGACTGTGTTTATTCCCTACCCACTCATCTCTCTCAAGTCACCCCCTCCTCCAGGAAGTGTGCTTATGGATGGGGCTAGGGAGGACCACGAGGAGGACATGCAGAAGCCAAGCAGCAGCCCAGCTGTAGACAGCCTAGCCTGCACCCCTTCCCTCAGGCTGACCCCTTCCTGCAGCCTCTCCACTTTGCCCATGTAGTACCTCCCACCTGAAATCTCTCCCTGGCCCTGGGCCACCCCATCCTTTTCAGAGGGCCTCTTCCTCCATTTTGCCAAGGATCTGCCACTTGTCTCTATTCCATGGGGAGTCTCCCTGTTACTATATTCGTACAAATGGCTGTCCTGTTCTGAGTGGCCCCAGGTACAGTGCATGTGCTACAAGGCAGTTCCTAGTGACAACAACGGAAACCAGTTACTTTGTTTTCCCTTTCTGGTATGCAAAGAAACTCTTGGAAGAGGGGTAGAGAATGAGTGCACATGGAGGGTGGGCAGAGGTGGAGATGGGGGGCTCTTTGGAAGGGACTGAGGCCTGAGGAAGAAGGACACGGCATTTGAAGAGAAAGAATAATGGGGTGGGGCAGTGGGTAAGCAGCAAATGCAAGGCCAGAAACTGAGTTGGAGGGACAGGTTCTTCCACACTTGTAACCAAGAACTCTGTCCTCTCTACACTCCTGTGTGTAGAAATCAAATGTCAGTGATATGAGGCAACTTGCCTAGGGGGCCCAAAGTCCAGAAAACCAGGACTTCTCCCACCTTCCTGGGATCTGCTTCAGGGAGAGGCTTATTGTCGAAAGATGATGCCAGATCACACGGGTTGGCCAGTGGCTCTGGAAACCCCACCCCTTCAACTGGTGACAGCTGAACCTTGAGTCCCTGATGTGCCTCATATGCACAGAAGACCTCTGCCTGATCTGGGATTGTCTTCCATTCACCGTCTGAATACAATTTGTGCCCCTGCACACTACTGACCTGGGTCACTTTCCATTCCAGCCACTACCAGGGAGCCCAGCACCTTCCCCTGTTTGCCTCTCCTATGTGGGCACCACAGCAGAACCTGGGGCTGCGCCATATTCCAAGCTGCCTGACACCTGCACGCCACCAAACTGCAGACTTTTTTTTATCCTAAATTTATTGAGACTTGTTGTGTGTCTTAACATGTGATCTATCCTAGAAAACGTTCCATATGCACTTGAAAAGAATGTATATTGGGCTGTATTGGGGTGAAATGCTCTGAAGGTATCAACTAAATCCATCTGATCTAGTGTGTCATTGAAGGCTGCTGTTTTCTTGTTGATTTTCTGTCAATGGGGTGGTAAAATCCCCTACTATGACTCCAAACCGCAGGCCACCCTGCTGCGTTCCATGCCTCCCAGCCTCCAGAATGGCCCTGAAGGCCCCCAAAGTTGAGATCAGCCTCTGCGCGCCCCCGGCCCATGAATCACGAACTGGACCGGTATGGCCTGTGAATTGGGACAGGACCCTAGACTCGGGGTACCGGAGGCGGCCTCGGAGGTCAGAAGCGGTGTCCAGGCCTCCTCTGCAACGCTCTGCCTACGGGGAAACAGGGCTTCCCAGCAGGGTTGGCAGATTCGCCGGCCGGAGCCGAGCCAGAAGGCACTCCGGAGGGGGCGAGGGGTGGGGAACATGTGGCGAGCGCAGGCGAAGTGGGGACCAGACTGAGCGCACAATGCACAGTAGCTATGTTCACAGACAGAGGTTCAGACAAGATATCTGGAGCTGGATTGCGGCCAAATGCGCCTTGGGGCGGGGCTGGGGGCGGGGCGGGGCGGGGCCCGGGGCGGGCGGGGCGGGGCTGGCGTGGGGTCGGGAGCAAAGACTGAAAGCCGCCAGTTGTAGGTAGGGCGCCCTGCGCCGCCGGGACCCAGCTTGTCCCCAGCCCCTGCCCCCAGCCCCGCCCTTCCAGGCCCCGGCCCCGCCCCACCCCGCCCCAGCCTTCCATTCCCCTCCACCCACCACCCCCGCCCCTAGCCGGAGGGGAGCTACGTACTGATTGTGACTACCCAGCCCTCGCAGCGTGTGGTTCTTTTATTGGCGCTGATATCCCGCCCCTCCGCCGACCCCTAGTGCACTCCGTCGCCCGCTCCCCTCAGGTAAGCTGTTCCCCCCCGGTCCAGAACACCGCCGAAATGCCACCCTTGCGGCCAGCTCCCGCCCCTCCTCCGCAGCCATGGCGGCCCGGGCCGGGTCTCCAGACGCAGCTGCTCTGTCCCCCATCTCCGCGCCCAGGACGGCATCTCGGGGCTTTCCATCTGGTCCAGGCCCGGGCTGCCTCCTCGAGAGATCCCCGCTCCCCGGAGAGCCCCAGAGAGGAGCCCCGGGGCTGTGCGCACTCTGGGACGCGGCTGCGTAATGGGCAGGAGGCACCGGGGGCATGCCTGGCACCGTCACCCGGGGGAATCGGGCCGCGTGCCCGCGGGGAGCGCTACGGGAGTGTCGGCTCGTCCCCAGCAAATCTGTACGGAGTGCCTACTGGGTGCCACAGACGTGCCAGACCTGGGGATGCAGCCGGAGCCCCGGCTGCAGAGCCCACAGGAGCTCAGCGTAGACGGCTAGGAACCGCGTAAGCAGAAACAGATCATTCCAGCCCCTACTAAGTGCAGGGAAGACGACGCTTCAGGGCAGTGGGGTAAGTTAGGACAGGGAAGGCTTCTTGGAGAAAATATCATCCGAGTCTGAGTGACCAGACAGCGAGGGCTTTTTAGGCCCAGAAAACAGCAAGATTCCGAGGCAGGGCCCACAGCCTGGTGTGTTTGCTGAGTAGGAAAGAGTCCAGCGGGGCTGAAACGCGGGGATTGGAGGTGGGGAGAGGTTGGCCCTGGCCTCGAAGATGGATGGAAAGAAGTGTGTGGTTTCCATTCTCAAGCCTGTGGGGACCACAGGAAGCTTAGAACAAAGTGTGAGAGGGAGTCCCATTGGAACTTAAGAGTATCCCGCAGCTGCTATGGGAAAAATAGATGGGAGGCAGCTTCTGCTTTGGACTGGACTCCCAGGGATGGTGGACACTAGGTGGACTGAATGTTCATTTTAATAGAACATCATCTGTGTCTCCTGACTGAAGCAGTGAGGCATGAAGGAAAGTGTTCAGAGGAGATTGCTGGCTGGGCAGCTGGGAGTGTAGAAGGGCCTTTATGGTGGGAATGGGGAAACTGAGGAAGAAACATGTCTGGGGTGTGGACCTGTGTGGCTGAGTCTGACTTGCAAAACCTGTGAAATGCCAACTGATGGGCAATCCTAGGCTGGAGCCCCCACTGGCCCCACTGAGGTGGACTGGATCTGTTGCATGGGACCATTGCAGAGTTAGAAATTCTGGAGCAGGGGCTGTAGTATCCCCAGCCTCAACTCAAGAGCAGCTGCTGTGGATAAACTGGGAAGTGCCTACACCCTCACACACCTAGGCCCCGCAGGCCTAGCCAGGCTGCAGGAAGGAAGCTATTGGACCTCCCTTGCCTGCCCTCCCAGCCCACCTGCTCCCAGTGAAGATGTCTGGAGGGAAAAGGCAGTGGAAATAAACTGGGAGCCTTCGTTCTGGAACTGGCCTTTTGGCCCCAAGGAAAGTTTTCTGAGCCTCAGTTTTCTCATCTGTAAAATAGGTGAGCAATTTCTATTTCTGGGAGTGTTGCTGGGGTCAGAGGAAGCTTTGACTAGGAAAGGGCCATCCCAGTAGCAGCCTCATGGCTGGGGGGAGGGGAGGCTTCCAGTGCCAGTGGGAGTTCACAGCCCCATGAGCCTCCATTTCTTGTTCTGAGAAATGGGTGTGAGGGTGCATAACTGTACCCTCCTCCAGACCCAGGGCCATCTACAGATTGAGTGAGTCAGGCACACAAAGTGTTTCTGGTTGGCCCAGCGCCTGGCATGGTGTGAACACTGGCACAGGAGCCGCTGGGATGACTGTAGTTGGTGGGGGCTAGGCCTGGGTTCACTCCTCCCACCTCCTAACTATCCCTAGGACACCCAGAGGAGAGCAGATGTGCGGGGCATGGGGGTGAGGTCCTTTCTTATCTGGGCACTGCAGGCTGCCCCCTTTCCGGCTGTGGTTGTGGTTGTGGCTGTCTGGATGTTGCAGCTGACCAGGTCCTGCCAGTTTGAGTTGTTCACTGACCTGAGGCTAGTGACTTCGCCTCCTCTTTCTGTGCTTCAGTTTCTTCCCTGCAAAATGGGAATAATAGCAATCACCACCTGTAAGCATCATCAAAGGTGAGCACAGTGCCCAGCTGGTAATGAACATCTGGTAAAATGGAGGATGCCTGAGGGAGGGAGCTGGAGGAGTGACCTGATTCAGCCTGGGGAGGGGTCAGGCGAGGCTTCTTGGAGGAGGTGGCTGTTGGACTCATTAGTAAGGATGATTAAGAGATAATAGGCAGAAGCAGGGTGCGGGGGGAGACCAGGGAGCTAGGATGTGGAGGCAAGAAACTGCAGGGCGGATGCATGGAGTTCCACCAGACAGGAACCAGCATGGAGGCAGGCACACTGCTGTGGTCCAGATCAGGGTGGGACTGGACCAGGGGGAGGTGTGGCTGTGTGAGAAGTGGGTGGGTCCTGGGGAGGCAGAAGCTGCTGATTGGGGAGCATGTTAACTTATCACTTACTAGTCGGCAACCTGTTTCCAGCATCTGTAAATAGTGGCACCACTGGAGGCCCAGGTGGTGGTGAGGTGACGCTAGGTGCTGGGCTGGCTTTGGAGAAGCAAGCCTGGAGCTCTGGAGACATAACTCACCTTGGGTGTGAGGATGGAGTTTGAAGAGAGGGCAGAAGGAAACCAGGAGTGAGTGTCATGCCAGATGCCAGGGGAGCAAGGGCTTCAAAAAGGAGGAAGACACCAGCCTCAGCCATGTTTTTCAATCCTTGCTTCTGATCCCTGCCTTTGGCTGCCCTTTCTGTTCCCCATCTGCACCCCAAGTCTTTCAGAATGAGCTTTTCATGGCCACCCTTGGATCTGCACCTCAAACCCAACCTGGCTCTGACCTCAATTGGAGGTAAATAGGAGGCCTTTCTCCTCCCTCAATCTTGACTTTGTACCTTTCTTAATAGGGTTCCCTCACACCAGTTCCCCGCACTGAACCAGCAGGAGTCTGGTTTTCTCCCCACCCACTCCTGGGCTTTCAAAACCATATTTTGCCCAGAGGTCCCACAACTGTGTATGGAGGAGGGGTTAAGCCCCTGCCAGCCATGCCCTCAGGAACCCCTCCGTCTGGCTCTGTCTCCCTTCTGTCTCTGTCTGTCATTCATTCATTCAGCATATTCTTAGGAAGTGCCTGCTCTGGGAGACAGTGGGGACTAGCAATGAATAAGATGAAATCCAACCCCTTCCCCTGGAGCTGATGTTCTGGGACCGGGGAGCAGAAAGGTGATGAGGTTGTGAGACCCAAAGGATGAAAAGGACCCAGCCAGACTGGGGGCGGGTGGGCATCTGGAGGAAGAACATTCAGGCAGAGGAGCCGGTCCTGAGGCAGGGCTGGGCTTGGCATGTTGGAGGTAGAGTAAGGGGGTTGGTGTAGCTAGAGCAGAGTGAACAGGCGGGGAGTGGAAAGAAGGGCAGATGAAGAGACCGAGGCTCTCAGGGCCCCTAGTGCAACAGCAGCTGGCCCTGGGAGGGTCCTTGCCCCAGGACTGCTTTGTGGTTTGTGGGGGGAGGGGAGATTGCTTTGGTACTTTGTCCCCTGTGTGCATTGGTCATTCTGCTCTGGAGTTCTGGAATCCTGAAGGCAAACTGGGCTGGCAGGAGGAGGGAAGATCACCCCTTTCCCCCTGTACTGGGAGCGGGTGCTCAGCTGACCTGGGAGACCCCCTGAAGGGGCTGGCGGGAGTGGAGGAGAGTAGAAAGGGAGAGGACAGTGATGGGAATATGGGGGTGGAGGGGACACAGTGGCACTCGGCCAGGGCACAGAGCTGGGTGTAATGGCTGGATGCTCTCGGCAAAGTAATAGGAGCCTTAAGGGACACAGGGATGGCAGGCAGGGGCCTGGCTGGGCCTTCAGGACAGGCAACAAAAACCTAGGCAGGCGTGTTTTGAGGATGGTCCTGCCACCAGCTGACTGTCACTCCCTTTCCAGGTTGAGGAGAAAGGTATTGGGCCCCCTACACATACCCTGTGAGGACAAGGACCTGGTCACCCTCCACACCCCCACCACTAGCCCAGGTGCACCCTAAACCCCTCTGGCTTCAGAGATTTCAGACACTTGGATGCTAGAACCTTAATCAGAGGTGCTGCGGAGCTAGGGACACACATGATTGGGACTGTCCTCCCACCCATCACCCTCCAAAATAGTGCTGGGTACACCTATGGGCAACAACCCCCTTAGGCCCTGGCTCAGCTATGGCCATGATCCTGGCAGGTGCCATGGGACCACAGTTGGAGCAAGGGAGTCAGACTAAACTATTGGGAAATGGTAGGAGGCAAGGACCTTGAGTGACAGAAGAGAGCAGGCAGGAGAGACTCTGGGAATGTCTGCCTCTGGGTCTCATCTGTCCATCTGACATGTTGGTTAGATGTTGGCTGTCACCACCCTGCCCCACCTCTTCCCACTCTCCTGTTTGTTCCAGTATCACAGGCCTTGTTTCACATGTGGCCCTGCCTTAGGGCCTTTGCATAGGCTGTTCTCTCTGGCTAGAATGCCCTATCCCCATGGTTTCCCCCCTGACCTCTTTTGCTCAAATACCACCTTGTCAGAGAGGCCTTCTTTAAAATTGCAGCCTTCACTCTTCAACTCCTGATCTCTTTTCCTTCCTTGTTTTTCTCAACGACCTGACATCATGAAACAAATTAATAAAATATATGGTATTGGCTGCCTCCCACTCCCACCCTCATGGAATTAAGGTTCTGGATGGGGTGGGAATCCTGTGGTAGTGTGTGCCCTGCTGGGATCCCAGTGTGTAGCCCAGCACCTGTTATACAGTAGGCACCCAATAAATGTTTATGAAAGGATGATGTTCGTCCCAGGTCCTTCTGGCTACAGCCTGAGAGGCTTAGCTTGGAAGAGGAGAGAAGGCATGGGGGAGGGTACAGAGAGTATCCAGCTCTGGAGAATAGCGAGCTTAGGTTTGAATCCCAGTTCTCCACTTCTTGCTCTGTGCCTCAGTTTCCCCAGCTGCAAAATATGCACAGCAGAAATATCTGGCACTGGACACCTGCTGTAGCTTCCTGGGGGCTTAGCTGGAGACTAGGAGCTGGGGACAAGTCAGACCCTGAAACAGGACACTTAGCACATTCCCACATATTCCTAGAATTTTCAAGAAATGTGTTGAGCCCTGGCCAGTATGGCTCAATTGGTTGGGCATCATCTCACAAAGTGAAAGGTCACCCTGATTCTTGGTCAGAGCACGTGTCTGGGTTGTTGCAGGTTGGGTCCCCCATCGGGGCGCATGCAAAAGGCAACCTACCAGTGTTTCTCTCTCACAATGGTGTTTCTCTCCTCTTTCTCCCTCTCTTCCCTTCTTTTTATAAATACATAAATACATAAATAAATAAATACAACCTTCTAAAAATTTTTTAAATAAATAAGAAATGCATTGAGTGGGGGGAGTTACTTTAGTTTAGGTGGTCAGAGCCTCTATGTATTTTTCTCCCCATAGATTTTGCATCCTTTGCTTTTGGATGTAAAGAAAACCTTTTTCACAGAGCTTTTGCCAAGGCAAATGCCATGACCCTTTAGACTGTGGGATTGCAGAAGCATTTTCCAAAGAGCCAATTTCTTTTTTGTTTGTTTGTTTAATTTATTGATTTTTTTTAGAGGGAGAGAAAGAGATAGACATCGATCTGTTGTTCCACACATTTATGCACTTGTTGATCGATTTTTGTATGTGCCCTGACCGGTGATCGAACCTGCAACCTAGGTATATCAGGGCTATGATACTCTAACCAACTGAGCTATTCAGCCAGGGCCCAAATGACTAATTTGTAATGATAAAGTCCAGTTCCCCCTCCACTGCCAAGTGCCACATTTTCTCAGGTATTAAGAGCCTCTGGACAGCAGATTATAAAGCAGTTCTTGGAGAAAGTGTCTGGCTGTCCACGCATGTGCTTCCATAATGCAGTTCTTCTTGTTGCCAAAGCAGTGATTCAGGATTTTGAAACCATTGCATTTTTCACACCACAAAATTCACATGACTCCACAGAAGTTATTGAGGTTGGTGGGACAGAATGTGTTTATTCAATCTAGAGCCTGTTGAAATAACACAAGGAGCAAGACCTCTGTCTTGCAGCCTGAGTTGTTCCTAGATTCGAGGCTGGCTCTGAGGGTTAAGGGTTTCCAGAACATTCTCCAGGGCACAGAAAGCGTATTGATGCAGTGAAACAGATGCTTGCCATTACTGAGACAGGGGTGAGCAAGGGCTGGAACTGTTCACTCCTTTCAGCCTATTTCAGCTTTGGACCATATTCATCCAGGACCCGAGTGTGCAGAGCCAACTGAAATTTTAGAAGTAGGTGAAGTCCAAAAAGTAGAGGAATCACTTGGCCAGGAATGAATGTCATCTTGTTTTCACTGTGTTTTATGGACACTATGCACATGACGCTGAAGCTGGCTCTCTTTTGGAGATGGAGGGCGACCTGAAAATAAATGTACTTAAGGAAGAAAAGTGAGCCTTTTGAAGGAGACTGGCAGGTGAGTCATTGAGCAGGTGGGACAGGGATGGCGAGGCTCGAGGCTGGGGCTCAGTTGTTTCCTGAGGCCTGGGTGTCTGTGGCCAGAATCAAGGTCTTAGCATAGCCTTTCTTCCAGCCATCCATTTGATGGCGAGCTTCTGGGCATCTGTTGTGTGCCAGGTGCTGGGAACATGGAGGGGTCAGGCCACATCACCAGGCTACTGGGGAGGAGACAAATGTTGACCCAAAATTTTCTGAGAAAAGGGTTGGGCAGGAGAGTCCAGGGGAAGGACCCTAACCCAGTCTGAGGGCACCTGGCAGTCTTTCTGGAGGAACTGTCTGGAGAACAGTGTTGAAGAACCAGAGGGGTCTGGCAGGCAGAAAAGGAGGGCATGGCTGGTGGGGGAGACAGGGACAGAGATATGTTCAGAGGCCTGAGGGTATTCCTGGGTGCCTGGTGGCAGGTTCGGGGGGAGCACTTGTAGGCTTTCAAGCTGAGGGTCTGGTGTGCATGGATGCTGATGGAGGAGATGGCCAAGGCAAAACCCACAGGCAGGGGGACCGGGGCAGAGGCCATGATAATTGACACGGAGAGATGAGGCTGCAGCGGACGGGATCAGTAGAGAAGGGGCTCTGTCAACAGTGACTGGGGAGATGGGTGCCATTGCAGGAGTCAAAGAGTAACTGGGTATCCAGGGATGTGGAGGGGCCTGGGATGATTCCCAGGTTCCCATCCCCAAACACAGGATGGACAGTGGGACCTTGGCCAAGAAGCCTCAGGAGGACAAAAGCATTTCCTGTGGGTGGAGGACAACTTGAGTGTGAAGGGCAAAAGCCCCCACACAGCTTTTTATTTTAAATTGTGTAGGATCTGAAACTGCTTTTTTAGACTCTCTCTTTTTAACACACTCCATCCATTGTTGAGCTGTTGTGGTCTCTGTGGGCTCTATCTTATCACTTTTTAAGCCAGTTTCTATTTCCAGTGACTAACAATAAAAAATGGGAAATGCATCCCATGCTGTTTCCTTATTCCAGACAGAGGCTGCCAACCAGTGTCTCCGTGTTTTGGTCGCTCTCGAGCAGCACTGCTCCGTAGTCTTCTGTGCGCGATGCTCCCTGTGTGCCCTGCCCAGGACACTAGCCACAGCAGCTATTGCGTGTAGGCATGTGCAACCGAGGAACTGTATTTTAAATTGTATTTAATTGTAATTACATGAAATGTAAATAGCCACATATTAGGCTAGTGCACAGGTGGCAAACACAAGGCCCGTGGCCCAAATCTAGCCCTCCACCTTGTTTTATCTGGCCTGGCACCTTGTTTCTACCCAGTGGCAGCACTGAGCTCTTGCTTTACTTTTAAGAAGTAGTTACATTTATACAGTCCTAAAATTACATTTGGCTCTTTGAAGGGAACCATGAGGCTGATATGGCCCCTGGTGAAAATGAGCTTGACACCCCAGTTCTACAGCATCTCACAACATCATAGTGAAATGATGTTGTTCGACGTTATACATTTAGTACGTAGTCCAGAGTTGGTGGTCATCGCAGAGAGGGCCGGTCTGATGTGGCAGCCCTGCCCCGCCAGGGCCAGACTTCTCCCAGTGGGTTTCCGTTTTGCAAACTGCAGAGCGGGCCATTAGTGTCTCTCTGAATTTGCTTTCATTTTTTTACCTCAGTGATCCTCCCAAGTCAGTGAACATAGCATTTCCTCTTCTCTTCCCCCTCTTTTGATAATTTTTTAAATTGTGTCAAAAATTGGCAGTGTTGAAGTGCACAGCTCGATGTTAAGAATGTTCACATTGCTGCACAAAGAAATCTCCACAACTTTCGTCCTGCAGAACTAAATCTCTCACCTTGCTAAAGGACAGCCCCCACCCCACCTCCCAGCCCCGGCTTCCGCTGTGCACTCTCTGTCGCTCTGGACTTGACTCCTCAGGGACCTCCCGTAGTGGAGTCCTGTAGTGTTTGTCTTTCTGTGACTGGCTCATTTCACTGAGCCGGCTGTCTTCACGGCTTGTACCTAATGATTCAGTGCATGGAATCCTGAGGTTCCTGATCCCCAAATGTCAGACACCAAGGTTGCTGCCAGTTTTCACTGGAAGGGCGAGAGGGAGGACTCGGAAGGGGCACAAGGAAACCTCAGGAAGAGATGGTGACCCTTGAACAGTGTGGGGGTTGGGGGCTCTGACCTTGCATGCACCTGAAAATATATCTGTAACTTTCAACTCCCCCAAAACTTAACTGCTAAGAGCCTGTTGTTGAGCAGAAGCCTCATCAACAACATAACAGTCAACAAATGCATATTTTGTAAGTTATATGTACTGGATACTGTATTTTTACAATATAACAAACATAAAAGAAAAGAAAATGTTATTAAGAAAATCATCAAGAAGAGAAAATACATTGGTAGTACAGTTCATACTGATGGATACTATAAGTTTCCATCATCTGTTTACAGGACACTAAAAACCTGCATATGCAGTGGACTCACGCAGTTCAAACCTGTGTTGTTTAAGGGTCAGCTGTATTCAATGTCTTGATTGAGGTTATGATTTCATGGTTGTGCACATATGTAGAACATACTGAATCTCACTATTGAAACATGCTGTTTCATACATGGTAATGGCACCTCAATAAAGCAGTGTTGTTTGATTGTGGTATCTGAGAGAGCCGCCCTACACCCCCCACCTGTGCTGACCCAACCCTGTGCAAGTATCAGATCCCACTGCAAACTCCAAGAGACCCCATCCTCTCTCGTCCCTCAGTCCATGAAACCTCCCTGACTGACACCCCAACATATACCCACATTAGCTGACGCTGGGGACCCTGAGGCCTCTCCCTGGTGTTCAGTGTTTGAGGGAGATGCAGAGCTAGCTCGCTCTCTCAGCTCCATGGGGTCTGACCATGGCCAGAGAAAAAGCTCTTAAGAAAGGCTGAGGAGGGTGGGAAGGGTAGAGAAAGTCTCTTAAGTGGAGAATTTAATCTGATCCAGGTCTTGAAAGGCTAGTAGGAACTGGCACAGTGAAGGGGGTGGAGGCGTTTCTGGCAAAAGGCTGATGCAAAGAGCTGGAGGCTGGACCCCTGGGGAAGCTCTGGGCCTCCTAGGGCCTGGGTATGGAGTAGGGCAGGGGCTCAAATGGAGCTGTGTGAGGGAACAGGGCAAGGCAGCCAGCCCACCGCACAACTGATGGGCAGCTGTAGAGCAAGCTTCATGGTCCAGTGTTGGTTGTTCAATTTGGGGGATGGGGCATAGCCAGGGGAATGGGAGGGGTGGCTTTGGTGAGGAAGGGTGGCCAATGGGCTGAGAATGCCAGGTACCTGGCTCAGATCAGCCAGGCCCCTGAGCCTTTGGTGTATGTGGGAGGGGGCAACCCTGGGGAAACCTTGGTGGACAGAAGCAGGCCTGGGAGGCCCCTCAAGGGTCCTATGAGCACTGATCACTGGCAGCCCCTGGGGAGCTTCCAGCCCTGGCTCTCTCCCTTGCTAGCAGAGTAGCCTGTTTCCAGTAGTTTCTGGCTTTGAACCTGAGACTTCTCAGCTTCTGGGGAGACAGTGCACCTGCTTTATGGGGATGGGTCTGACCTAGCCTGTTAAAGAAAGTGGGTCCTTTCTCTAGAACATTTGACCACCAGCTAAAGTCTTCATTTCCACCCATCAATGTGTCTGTTCTGCCCACTCATTCATCCACTCAGTATTTAGTTGGCACCTAAGGTTGTGCCAGGCCCCGTCTGAGGACCCAGCTGTGATGATAACACCCATGCCTTCATGAGGCATGTGCCTTGTAGAATGAGGCAGACAAGTAAGTAAACAGATCAACTGAGATGA
Organism: Phyllostomus hastatus; assembly: GCF_019186645.2. Lineage (NCBI taxonomy): Eukaryota > Metazoa > Chordata > Mammalia > Chiroptera > Phyllostomidae > Phyllostomus > Phyllostomus hastatus. Next base: position 529,876 of record NW_025333962.1, on the reverse strand, counting down.
CAGGGCTGCAGGAATAGAACAGGGCGAAGAGATGGACTAGTATGGTGGCTTCTTTGGAAGTGGACTGAGAAGGCTTCTCTGAGGAGGCAACGTGGAGGAGGAGGCAGACCCAAACCCTAGGCCATGGGGGAACCCACATGCGCCAGGGCCCTGGGGCAGAAGTGAGCTTGGCAAGTTGGAGGCCCACCAAGTAATCATTGCAGTGAATTGAGCTGCTGGGGAGAGAGGATTGTATCTACAGGGCAGGAGTGTGTCAAATAGGAGGGGCTGAGGCGAGGGGTGCCCTGGACTTGGGGCCCTTCCTGGGCTAAGTGCATCTCTGGTCATTAGCAGCCCACAGGGACCCTGCTCAGAGAGGTTCGGAGTAGAGGGGACAGCCAGGGCCCCATGCAGGGGCAGCTGTGGTTATCAACAAACAGTCCCCACACCTCACATCATGTGCTCTTCACTGGGGCCTCCAGCTGCAAGAGCCAGGCAATTTGGTGTGTGTGTCCTTGTGTGTCTGCCTGTCCCTGGGCTGGACCTGGACATCTGGAATCTGAATTGATTTCCTATTTCACAACTCAGGCCAGTCCTGTGTTTCTAGCTAGACTGAAAATAAAACAAACCTGTATGCACAGCCCTGCTCTGCTGAAACCTTACGGGGTTTGGGGCCATAACAGGGGCTGGTGGACTCCATCAGAGCCCTGGGGCGGGCCAGGGACCCTGTGCTTTCCTGCCCTTCCTTGTGTCAGCATAAGCCCTAATCTCCCTCTGTCCTCCATTCCGGGGGTATTTTTAGCCACTAAGAAGGGTTATCAGAGTCTGGCTCCAGGTGGCAGGGGCAAGGCTAGGAAAAGGCCAAAGAGGCTTCAAGATACAGCTGGACTGAGAGACCCAGGGGCAGGCTGGATGGCAGTAATGGGGATGAAGGCTCAGGCTGGTCAAGCTGGCCCAGCCATCTACATGGTCATTCTCCAAATGACCCCTCTGTGGCCTTGGCTGAGCCCAGCCTGAGCTCATTAGCTACAGCTGTCAGGAAAGGTGCCTTTGCAGAGGCCAGGGGCTGTTCTGGGAACAACCACCCAGAACCTGCTGCAGGCCCGTACCCCTCCTTTCCAGAGTGCCCCAGCCCACCCCTCCTCTTCTCTCTACGGCTAACAATAAGTAACTAGATAAAGTCTAGTTACTCATGCCCACTCTGCCTGGGCGTCGTTCCAGCCACCTCACGTGGAAGGATCTGTCATGGCTCCATTTTACAGATGAGGAGACAGAGGCACCCAGCTGCCAGGTCAGTAGCCGAGGTCGCACGACTGTAAAAGGGTGAGACAGGAGTCTAGTCGGTTGCAGTACCAGCATGCGGTGTGTGCGGCAGCAGGAGACCTGACTGTACCCATTTCTCAGATGGAGCAGACAATGCCCAGGGAGGCGAGGGTCACAGGGAATGGGTGGAGGAGCTAGCATCCAAGAGAGGAAAAAGGAAGGCCAAGGCGTGCCACCCTGAGCCCCATTTCCTCCTGTCCCTCGGGAAGAGGATATCTGGTGGGGGGTTGGGGTGGAAGAGAATGTTGGGCCTTGCTGGCCATGGATGCCCGTTTACAGCTGTCCCTGAGCCTACCCTGTGTGCCAGGCACCTGTCCCACCAAAGGCGGGCGAATAAATGGAGGCCCTAGGCTGGGAGCATTAGAGCGGGAATTCCAGCCGGTTTGCTGGGCTCCAGACCCTCCTCTCTCCCAAACCAGCATCTCTTCTTTATCAAGAGGGCAAAGGGGGTGGAGGAAGGACAGACATTAGGGTTAGAGAAAGGTAGGACTTCAGGGCTGAGACCTCTGCAGTCAGGGTAGGGTATGTCAGTCTGAAAGCCCCCTTGGAGGGCTCTCTGGTTTGGAAAGCACTTTTCCAAAGTGACTTGGGGGCCAGACAGGGCTGGGCCTGCTTCAGCTCAGGGGACTGGGGTTGGAGACTAGTCAAGTATCCTTCCTTCACCCCTCACCACCTCTAAAGAGCCTGCCTGACTGGCTCCCAACCCCAGTGAGTGAGGCAGGGCTGGGGGAGGTGCTTTAGGAGGGTCCAAGGTTGAGGCAATTGAAAGGTGCCTCCAGGAGGAAGTGACAGCTCAACTGGGTTTTAAAGGATGCATAGGAGTTTGCTAGACAGACAAGAAAGGTGAGTAAACTCTGCAAAAACAGAGACCTTGCCTGCTTTTCCCCCCATTTTGTGTCCTCAATACCCAGCATGGGGCAATAAATACTAAGTGGACATTGCAGGCAGAGCACAGCTTTTGCAAAGGCTGGGTGTGTGAAGTGGTGCCATGTGATGAGGGCAGAGCATCAGGCAACGAATGGTGGGCTTTGAGGCTGGGTGCATCCATAGAGACCTGAGATTACGAGATGCTGTTGTTCTCATGTGTTCTCCCTTGTCCCTGAAGCTCCTGGAGACCTGTAAGCACCATGGCTTCAGTGGACCCCCTTCTGGGCTCCCTTGGGTGAGGGAAGAACATGGAGCTGCAGATCCAGACTACCAGCCCACTTCCATCTGCACGTGGTTGGGCATGTCCCTTGGATGGTTGGGATGACCACTGAGGAGGAGACTGCAGATCCCCTGCAGTGGAGGTGTGTAGCCAGGAAGCCAGGCTGGGCGTATGCCCACATGCCCCAGTGGGTGCATGGGGCCAAGTCAGCCTTGCTTGTGAGTGTAGGTGGTTTCTTTGCTAGAGAGATGAACCTTTGCACCAGAACTTGTACCTTTCCATCTGTCTATTCTGTCTGGGATACTTGAGCCCTGCGGGTTGAAATTAGCCACTGCTAGCATCCTTGATCCTTGATCGTTTGGCAGGCTACTGCTGCCTGGTGCTCTGCCTCTACCAGAGTGTCCAATGGCAGTGGCCACTGCCAATCATTTATTGACCCTGAATGCAGGATTCCCTGGTGTGGCAGGGGAGAGGGGGGAGGGTTGCTCCTTTATCCACACACCACCAATCCCATCCATCCTGACAGAGTTAAACATGAGTGCTGCCCCCCACCCCACCTGAGGAGCTCCTGCTTCTTCCACGTGTCCGTAGGGACATCTAAGCCATGCCTCCAACCCCAGCTTGTCTTGTTCAACACTGAGCCCAGCTCCTGCCCCCAAAATCCCTCACCCATCCTGGTTCACCCAGTTCCTCAGGCTCTAAGAATTTTTCTTTTTTCAGTATTTGACTTGTGATATTGTGATTTATAATAAGAAATACAAATTCTGCCCTTGTCACCTGTCCTGGCACAGAGCTCCTAAAACTAGGAACTGAGAGGGACAGAGGTATCTTGTTATGTTAAGGTGACTTTGGAAAGCCCCTTGGTCACCTAAGGATGAGGGCCAATTTTCAGGGGACCCAACCACGTGTCAGAGGGTTGAAGCTATCACACCTGCCCAGGACCTCCCTGGCAGAGAGAGGGCTGGAGCTGGTGAATCAGTCACCAGTAGCCAATGAGTTCACCCATTGGGCTTGTGTAGTGAAGACTCCGGAGAAAGCTGATAGGACAGCTCAGAGAACCTCAGGGCTGTGAACATGTGGGGCTTTGGGGAGGGTGCCTGGGCCAGGCATGGGGGCTCTGTGCCCTTCCCCATTCAGGCCCCTCGTATCTCTTCCATCAGGCTGTTCCTGACTTGGACCCTTTATATCAAAGCAGTGACCTAGCAAGTAACATTTCTCTTGAGTTCTGTGGGCCACTCTAGCAAATTAATCAAACCTAAGGAGGGAACAGTGGGAACCTCTTGATTTGTAGCCCATCATGGGTCAGAAGCCCAGTGAAGTTGATGTAGGACAGAGCCCTTAACCTGAGGGATCTGACATTGTCTCCAGATGATGTCAGGATTGAATTGAACTGTAGGGTGCCCAGATGGTGTCAGAAAATTGCCTGCTGGTGTGGCAAGAAAACCCCTGCGCCAGACCTCAGATCAGAATCATAGCTTTTAAAAGTACAAATGGTTTAATTTGCACAGAGAAAAGGGCCCATGTTATAGATGCACAACTCAGTAAATGTTTTCAACCAGAATAGTGCCTGGATCAGGAAACTGAGCCTTCCAGCCCTCTGCATGGCCCCTCCTGGTGACCAGCCATGTGGGAGCAGAATAATGCCCCTTTACAATGTCCACATCCTAATCCTGGGACCTGAGAACATAGTACCTCTCATGGCAAAGGGGAATTGAGTTTGCAGATGGAATTAAGGTTGCTGACAGGCTAACCCTGAGATGGGAGATGACCCTGGATTACTTGTGGGTCCCGAAGTAATCTCAGGGGTCCTTATAAGAAGGAGGCAGGAGGGTCAGAGAGACATTTGAAAATGTTATGCTTCTGGCCTTGAAGGAAGAGGAGGGGGCTGTGAGCCAAGAAATGCAGGCACCTCTAGAAGCTAGGCAAGGCACAAAAACATTCTCCCCTGGAGCTTCCAGAAGGATTGTAGCCCTGCTGACACTTTAATGTTAGCCTGGCAAGATCCTTTCCAGACTTCTGACCCTCAAAACTGTATGAGAATAAATCTATATTGTTTTAAGCCACATAATCAGCAGTCCCAGGAAACCAATGTAAGTCTCGTAGATTGCTTTTGACTGGTGTTGAACTTGACATAAATGGAGTTATACATTCCTGCTTCTGGCTTCTGGCTTCTTTCTTGAGGGTATTCAGCTCTTGGAGACTCTGACTTCAAAATGTCTCCAGAAATGTCCACCCACTTACCTCATCTGGACAGCCCACAGCGGCCCCTTCTGGTCTTCCCCAGGCCACTTCCTGCTTGGCATCCCATAGCCCATGGCTTGCCATCTCAGCCAGAATATAACAAGGAGCTACAAAACCCCCAGACTACACAGGCAGGAGTGTAAAATGATACATCCACCTGGAAAAGTTTGGCAGTTGCTTATAAAGTTAAGCACGTGACTGTCCCATGACCCAGCAATGCCATTCCTCGGACCGTCCTAGGAGACATGAAAACTATTCACACAAGACTAGGATATGAATGTTCATAACAGCTTTGCTCATGATAACCCCAAACTAGAAGCATTCCAAATGCCCCTCAACAAGTGAATAATAAATAACCAATTGTGTTATATGCCTGCAGTACCTGCAGTTCCATGTTTAAAAGGAAAACCAGTATGGCAGATGTAACAACATGGATGAGTTTCAAAACCATGATACAGAGGGAAAACAGCCAGGCATGAAGATGGAGTCTGAGGTTCCATTTATGTGAAGTTCTGGAACAGATAAAAGAGCTTTCTTCTCATAGGCCTTCTTATCCATCTGACAGGCATGCTGACCCCTGTGCAGGTTGGAAAAAAAAATTGGCACAGCCCTGACCTGTGTGGCTCAGTGGGTCGGGTGTCATCCTGCAAACCAAAAAGTCACTGGTTCGATTCCTGGTCAGGCACATGCCTGGGTTGTGGGCCAGATCCCCAGTAGCAGGCGAGTGAGAGGCAACCAATTGATGCTTCTCTTGCACATCAATGTTTCTTTCCCTCTCATCCTCCCTTCCTCTCTCTCTGAAAATAAATAAATAAAATATTTTTTAAAAAATTGGCACAGAGGTGTCCTTTGGACAGCAGAAATGGAGATTGACTGGGAGAGGGTATGAGAGACCTTCATGGAAAAACAAAAATGTTTGTGGTAGGAAACTGGGTTACACAGGTACATGCATTTACCAAAACTGGGTGACTCAACACTTAAGATCAATGCATGTTGCTCTAAGTAAAATTAACCTTGAAGGGAAAAAAACCATGAGCAAATATTGAACCCTAGTTATGACTTGCATGCTGAAATATTCAGGGGTAATTTGACTTGTGTCTGCTACTGCTTTTGAAAGGCATCCAGAAAAATCAAATGGGCTGCTGGGTGGATAGAGAGATAGATGGAAGCATGGGCAGGTGTGTGAGGAAGCAAACAGGGAACAGTGAATGGTGGAACCTAGCAGTGGGTATGTGGGTGTTCACTGTAAACTCTTTTTTCTGTTGGGGCAATCACCTAATTCTTTCCCACAGGCCCACAGGCCCTGCCTGACCTTCCCTGCCCAGTGCCCTTCCTGCTTTCACCTCCCCTTCCTCTCGCTTGCTCACTCTGCTCGCACCACACAGGCCTTCTTGGCCTTCTTACTGATCCTCCAGCACTCTGAGCCAAGTCCTGCCTCGGGGCCTTTGCTCATGCTGCTTCTTTCTCTGGCAAGCCCCTCTGTACCACCACTACCCTCCCTCACATAAACTCAGGCCTTCCTCATCTCTAGGTCTCAGCTCAGATGGTTTCTCCTCAGAGAGACCTCCCTTGGTCACCTCACTGAAAATCAATGCCACCCTGTTTATTTCTCACTAGACCTCATCACACTGTGTTATTTCATTTATTATGAATCTATTTATTTGTGTATTGGTTGCCTCTCCTGCTGACCTGGGAGATCCCTGGAGACAGGAATGTGTCTGCTTTGTTCCTGGCTGTGCCCTCAGCACCCAGCCCAGGCTGGTGTATACAAGTCACTCAGAGAACATTTTATGGATGGGTGGGTGGGTGGGTGGATTAATGGACCTAACAAATGGATGAATAGGTAGATGGATGGGTAGATGGACTGGTGTGTATATGGATGGATGGACAGACGGATGGATAGATGGATGGATGGATGGACGGACGGACAGGTGGATGGACAGGTGAATGGACGGGTGGGTGGGTGGATGGATGGATGGATGGATGGACAAATGAACAATGAGTGAACAAACATTCCAAGTGGGGATTGGTGTGAGGCTCTGGGCACTTGTCTTAAAATCCTGTGGAAGGAAGAAGCTGTGTGGGCCACTCTGGATGGCTGGGCTCTGCAGATAGGGGCTGGTCCCAGGCAGCTCTTGGTGGAAAGCTGGCTCACCTCAGTTACTACTCTGTTATCCTGAGAGCTCGGTCCTGCTGTTGGTTCTCCTATGCATCTGCTGTCCGCCTGTGGTCTGGGATAGCGAGCGAGGCAGCTGATACTCATACCTCCAGGGGTATCACTCAGACCTCCCAGGGAGTCCACCTGGCGAAGGGCGGCTGGGGAGGGAATTACAGATTTCCTTAAATTCTTCATCTTTGGACTGTATCCGAGGCACCTTCCCACATGGCAGGAAACCTTCCTGGACATTTGAGAACTCAAGGTCATGACCCTACCCAGCCACCCCCTTGACTTCTAGCCATCATTTTCCTGTCTGTAAAGTGCAGAATAATAACTACTGTCATGATCTGTGTTGTTAAGGATCAACAGGCACCAGGCTGAGCTGAAGAGTGGATATATGCTGCCCTTGGTTTATAGATGACCTTGAGGTTCAGAGAGATCAAGTCATTTGCCTAAAGACACACAGCCCAAGTTGAGCCTTAACCCCCACTGTAATAAACTCCAGGTTGCCCGGCAATGGGGGCGGGGCGAGGGCCAGGCAGATAGGCCTTCCAGCATCACCCAACCTGCAGGCTGAGCTCACCCTTAACTGGACCGTCTGTCCACAGGATGTGGTCCAGTCTGAACGAGTGGCTGTGGCAGGACAGGTTCTGGCTACCACCTAATAGCTCATGGGCTGACCTGGAGGACCGTGATGGCCGGGTCTATGCCCACCCCCAGGACATGCTGGCGGCCCTGCCCCTGGCCCTGGCCCTGGTGGTCGTGCGCTTCACCTTTGAGAGGTGAGTGTCCCTTGTGGCTGGTGTTGCAGTGCTGGCCTGTGCTGCAGCCTTTGTGTGGTTTTGTCCTAGCTTTGAACCAAATTTCCCCCTCCGCCACCAGCTGCTGCCACTCACACTCCTCTGGGCTCTGAGGGCTGGTATAAGAACACTGGCTGCAGCTCTGACCTGGCTGTGCAGCCTCTTCGGAACATGGGTGGGGACCTGGAGGGCATGTGCCTATTTTGCTGGCCAAGGACAGATCTGCAGGGGCCAGTCAGTCAGTGAGCAGAGAAACTCCTGCCCTGCCACCCCTCCATTCCCACCCCCTGCCACCTCCTTCTGTGAGAGGCCACCCCTCCCTGGTTCCCCATTACTCCTTCTATCACCTTCCCTCCTCCCACCCTTTGTAGCCAAGGAAGGAGCACAGGCCCTATAGCCTCGCCTGTGGGGCCCCTTCCGCTCAGCCTCAGCCTCCTACAGCCTGGCACCATCCCTGAGTATATGCCGTCCATCCCCCTGGCAACCTCCAGTTGCCAAACCCTGTGGATTTCCAGGCCTTTCTCAGGTGACCCAGATGGTGATCAATCGGAACTGGATTTCTCCCTCTCCCTGGGAGTCCTTCTCCTGGGCGTGGGCATCTCTCCTGGGGTCCCTCCCGTGTCCCAGGTAGCCCCACCCTTTCCCCTGTGACTAGAGCTGTGGTCATAGCTCCTAGACCTACCTTGCCAAGCCCCTATCCTGCTGGCCTCCCCACTGCCCGTCCCCCTACCTGCCGACCCCCACAATGTTTCCTGTGATGCTGAGGGCCCCTCCCCTTTCTCCACAAGCACTTCCTCCTCCGCTCCTCACACCCATTCCTGGTTCGCCATCTTTGCTGCCACCTGGCCTTCGCACACACTCTCTTGCAGCCCCTTTAAGGCTGAGTTCCAGGGAAGCCTGCCCTGCTCCCACAGAGCCCTTAACCCCTCCAGCCATTTGGGTTTCCCCCTGACCACGGGGACATGGAAGCCGTCTGCATCTTGCTTTGTGTCTCCCACTCCTAAGGAGCTCCCAGGTGTGGGCTCCCTGGACACGGGGGACCAGGGAATGTCCACTGACATATTTAACAGGCACCCTTTGAGCACTTATCTGTGCCAGCCACTGCTCACAGCAGCCGAGTGTCTTCACCCATTTTTGTGCTATTATCACCCCCATCTTACAGAAGAGGAAATGGAGGCACAGAGAGGTCAAGGGACCTGCTTGGTGTCACATAGTGCATAGGCCAGCAGGGTTGGAGGCTTTGCCTGGGGGATTCTGAGAGGCCCCACTGGCCAGGTCTGCTTTCCCACAGGGTGGGGAGTAGGGGTCAGGGCCTGCCCAGATTCACTACTGGAGCCCAGAGCAAGATTTGCATGTTTAACTAATGGTCCCAACTGAGGTGGAACTGTTATCCCAAAGGCATCAGGTGGAATGATGGAGATGAAATTCCATCTTTGAACCCCTGGCCTTGGGAGCCCCCTTGTGGGCAACGTGGTGATTGATCGGAATCCAGCTCCTCCAGGTGTTCCCCCTGTGAGGGTGAGGCTGGGAGAGGGGAGACCTGAGTGGGAGCCTCAGCCTGGTTAGGGCCAGACCAGGATTCTAGGTGGCCAGGGCACAGAAAGTGAGGGGACTCTGACCCACGGTTTGGGATTAGATTGAATGACAGTGATTTGGTACCCCAAAAGTTGACCTTCACACCCCCATTCTGCAGGCCAGCACAGCCCAGCTGCCTTTCTTACACTCAGTCTAATACAGCAGCCAGGATCTCCTCCAGGGTCCCAGGACATGACCTGGCCCTGCCCAGCCTCAGTGTCACCACCATCTGTAGCATGTATGTCCCTCCTCATGTGGACTGATGAACCCTGTGTCCCCTGCACCCAGACTCGTCGGCCTGCCCCTAAGCCGGTGGCTGGGTGTGCGGAATCGAGCCAGGAGGCCGGTGCAACCCAATGCCACGCTGGAGAAACACTTCCTGGTAGAAGGACAGAGACCCACTGAGGTGAGGGCCCTGCCACCCTCCTCTGTCCCCATCTGCCCACATGGCTGCTGTGTGGATGGGGCCTGGGGGTGGCAAGTGGCCCACTTGTTGGGGGCAGAGAAAGACCAGGGCACCCATTCTCCCCCATGACACCAGACCCCAATCAGTGAGCCCAGCTGACTAACAGGCAGCTCCTGGGCCTGGAGAGGGTCTGGGGAGCCAGTGTCTCTCCTGCCCTGGGGGAGAGTATTCAGATACTCTGGGGGTTCTGTAGTCTTATGCCCCTCCCTCAGGCCCCATCCGTGGTATAGCTGCCTGGTGGGAAGGGTCTGGGCTGGGTCCTCAGGAGGAAGAGGAAGGGAGAGATCTTCCTACCCTGGGCACGGGGGTATTCTGCTCCTGCAGAATACAGAGCCTTGTGATCCTGTCTCTTGTCAGTCCCGCTGCAGGCACGCATGGGAAACAAGGTCTCAACTGCCTGCCTGGAGCAGGGGTGAGACTACACTGTTCTGGAGGGGTGCAGGGAAACCTCTATAGAGAGCTGCTCCCAGCCCTCATCAGTCATCAGTCTGTCCTGTGAGCAGGGCTGGGTTCTCATTAAGGCCTGACTGTTTGGGGGTCTCCAACCCATACCTCCCTATCTTCACAGGTAGAGAGTCGCACGGGTGAGGTCTAGGGCTACAGGGGATGGGTCCCACCTGTTCTGGGATGAGTGGGAAGCCACTTCTGTGACCCTGGCCCTCATGTCCCCTCCCCAGCCTGAGATGGTTATCCTGGCCACCCAGTGTGGCCTCACACTGAGGCAGACCCAACGCTGGTTCCGAAGACGACGGAACCAGGACCGGCCTTGCTTGACCAAGAAGTTCTGTGAGGCCAGGTCAGCCCAGGGTGGGGTTGGGGAGGGGGGAGGAGTGTGCTCTGTCAGCAGCTGCCTCATGGGCTCCCTACCTGTCTGCAGCTGGAGGTTTGCCTTCTATCTGTTCTCCTTCTTTGGTGGCCTCTCGGTCCTCTACCACGTGAGTGTTCTTGACTGCTCCCTGGCTCTCTGCCTGCCCCACAAGCACCCGCTATGGGCCAGGCCCAGCTTGGGGTGGAGGTGGGGAGGCGTGTGGGCAGAGGGGGAGGAAGCATGTGCACAGAGAAGGGAGCAAAAACTTGGCAAAGTCCTAGGGAAGCCTGTTGGGACCTCCTGTGGGTGGGGCTGGGGTCAGGCAGTGAGTGAGCTCCTCATCTGCAGTGAGAACAGAGATGTAACCAGGAGGGACACAGCAGAGCTGAGTGACAGCAGTACCAAGGGCCAGGGGACCCCCCCAAGCAGGCCCTGGGCCCAGGGCGGGGGGCTGGGGTCTGGTCTTTGGGCAGCCTCAGATGTCTGTGTCCTCACAGGAGTCATGGCTTTGGAGGCCAGCGATGTGCTGGGACAATTACCCATATCAGGTGAGTGACAGGGGTTGCCTGGAGCTGGAGGGGGGAATGGAGTGGTCAGAGTTCGTATGGCCAAAGGCGGCAGAGCCAGACCTGGACATGACACTGTAATCTCCTCCAAGTCCTGCTGTCTGTTTTGGCCTCCCCTGAGGAATGGAGAGGGGCCAGGCGTCAGGAAATTTGGAGCAGGAGTAGACACAAAACCACTACTCTTGATTACCTCCTGGGTTAGGGAGCTCAGACCTTCTTGGCTCTCTGGGATTCCAGTGTCCTGGTTTTGAGCACACTGAGGGCTCTGAGGAAGTTTCCACCCCTCAGCTAACCCTGCTTCACTGCCCTGCCACAGACCCTGAAGCCGGCCCTGTACTACTGGTACCTCCTGGAGCTGAGTTTCTACATTTCCCTGCTGATCACTCTGTCCTTTGACATCAGGCGTAAGGTGAGGCCCTGCCAAGAGTCCAGCTGGGGAAGTGATGAGCTGTGGAGTCAGGGTCCAGTTCCAGTTGGGGAGGGATGGCCTCACCAATACCTGGAGACCCCCAGGCACGAAGCGTGGTGCCAACCAAGCCCCTGAGGGGGCTCCTCTGGCTACCCAGCCGTGTCCCGGCAGTGACCCGCTATCTCTCACAGGATTTCAAGGAGCAGGTAGTGCACCACCTCATCACCATCACCCTCATCACCTTCTCCTACAGCACGAACTTGCTGCGCATTGGCTCTCTAGTGCTGCTACTGCATGACTCCGCTGACTACCTGCTGGAGGTGGGCCCAGCCCCCTTCTCAGAGGTCCTATCCTGAGCCCAGGGTCCCTGGAGATGAGGCCCCGCCCCTCCCAAGCTTCTAGTAAAGTGAGGCCCCTCCCACTCTGCTTTCCAGGGAGAGCAAACTTCACCCTAGTCAGTCTTCCTGGCAGGTGAGTCCCAGACCCTCTCTGTCTTCCTGAGAGGTGAGGCCCCGCTCCCTGCGATTCCTGGAAAGTGAGGGTCTCAGAGACCCAGTTTGTACCTTTGTGGGCAGTTTCTGGAAATAAGGCTCTGTCGCCCCATGGTGCCTTTTCCTGGGGAAGAGGCCCCGCTCCTTCCCACCTGGTCCCCTACTGCCACCACCACCCACCCGAATCCTTCCCTCTCTGCTGTCTTCCCCAGGCCTGTAAGATGTTCAACTATGCACACCAGTGGCGTGTGTGCAACTCACTCTTCATCGTCTTCTCCTTGGTCTTCTTCTACACTCGCCTTGTGCTCTTCCCCACCCAGTGAGTCAGCCCTCCAGTAGGCGCTGGGCAGATGGGTGGGTGCAGCTGGATCCAGTCCTGTCTCACTCAGTTTCAGACCCAGGGAGCAGGGGGTGTTTGTTAGTTGTGAGGCTTCCAGGAGGAGGCACAGAAGGGTGTGGTGTTCCCAGCCCAGGGCACAGCATGAGCCCAGAGGTGAAAGGGACAGAAAATGGCTCAGTCCTTGTTCCCCTGTGTGCCTAGAACATGGAATGGACAGCAAGGCTGGTGGCCAGCTCACTGAAGCCTTTGCCCAGTGTATTTATTAGCTGAGCCTCTCCCAGCAAAGGGAGCAATGTGATCTCTGCTCATGTGGAGCTGACACTGAGGGATTAAATAAGGCAAATAAGTAGAATATAGAGCACACGACAGAGTGGTGATCATGTTAACGAGAAAATAAAGATAGGCCCAGGAAGTGTGTGGGTAACTGGAATTACAGGGATGGCCAGGGAAGGCATCTCTGATAGTGTTCATGCAGAAAGATGAGTGAGGTGAGGAGGGGCCAGTGCTGATCTGAGCAGAAAAGGCTTCCAGGCAGTGGGAATAGCACAAGCAAAAGCCCCTAGCCTAGACTGTGCCTGGTTTGTTGGAGGAACAGCAAGCCCATATGGCAGGAGCAGAGTGAGCTAGGGGGAGGCAGGGGGCCAGACTTGGGTGCTCATAGGCACCCTGTGGTGGCTACGGAGAGAACAGCTGGTGAGAGCGCCCACCCCCTAGCCAGGAGCTGGGGGACCAGGACAGAGGCCACTGTCCAAGTGAGCAGTGATGGAACTGGGCCAGTGCAGGTGAGGAAAGTGGGTGGACTCAGGAAACACTCAAGTCATGATGTGGTTTTGAGCTCAGAGCTGTTCTTTGAGGATCAGGAGATCAGCTTTGACGATGTTGGGTTTAAGGGGCCTGCAGACCACCAAGAAAAGCCATAGAGGATACAGTGGGCACACCAGCATGGAGAGATGTGAATGTTTGGTGTTTGCAGCCACGAGATGAGACAGGTCATGCAGGGACAAGGTGTGGACAGAGATGTGTGCCAGTCAGGGGAAGGCTGCAGGGGAGGCAAGAGGGAGTGGCCGTGACCTGAGGAGGCAGAAGTGTGGGCCCCTAAAGGCACACAAGGGAATGGCCTCAGGGAGGAGAGAGGACCAGCTGGGCACCTTCTGCTCAAGCCAAGCAGGTCACTGGTGGCCTTACAGCTGATTTGGGGAGGGTGGCTTGGGGGAAAGCCTGCTGAGTGAGGGGGAAAAGGCAGCCTGAGAAGAGAAGGAAAAATGTCAAAGGACCACCCAGGAGAGCAACTGGAATACTAAGTGCCCTGTTGGAGTTCATGGTTGTGTATGATTAGTAAGCTTGTGTGATCTCATTTAACATGTAACCAAGTGAGAGGGGGCATTTAAATGCCCAGCTGAAGAGCATAGGTATTACTCTTGGGACAACAGGGAGCCATCAGAAATTCTGGAGCAGGGAAGGCCACACATGTTAGAGCTTCCTAGGACTGGGGGCTAGAGCTGCTGGTAAAGCCCACTTCTTCCTTCTGCCTGCCCACGTGCCTACCGCAGGATCCTCTATACCACGTACTACGAGTCCATCGCCAACTCGGGCCCCTTCTTTGGCTATTACTTCTTCAACTCGCTTCTGGTGATGCTGCAACTGCTGCATGTGTTCTGGTCTTGCCTCATCCTTCGTATGATCCGCAACTTCACAAAGAAAGGCCAGGTAGGGCCAGGCGAGGGTGGGCTCCCATGTGCTATCCAGGAGCCCCAGCCCAGCCCCAGCCCAGCCTCATACACACTCTCTATTTCCCAGTTGGAGAAGGACATTCGCAGTGACATGGAGGAGTCGGACTCGAGCGAAGGGGAGGAAGCCCAGGAGCATCCGAAGCTCAAGAATGGGGCAGCTCAGGGACCTGGGGTAGCTTCTACCGATGGCCCTCGGAGCCGGGCAGCCTGGCGGCTAGCCAATGGGCATATGTTGGCCACGTAGCTAGCCAAAGACTGACTGTGCTCCTCCCAGTGCCTTGGATTTGTTGGGTGGCTGCACTGGCAGCTCTTGGGCCAGCTTTGTGGAGACAGGGAGGGTCCCACCCCAGGGTCGGGGAAGGGCTCATGACCTGTCTCTAGCCTCTTCCTTCTGCATACCCTCACTCCTTTCCTTGGGGCACTAGACAGAGCTGGGTGGTGGGCAGCAGCAGAGTGCTACAGCCCACCAGAGGCACCACGAGGCTGCAGTCTGAGGACTGTGAAGAGCCCCGGTGTGAAAGGAGTCCAATAAAACTTGTACAGAGCCAAATCCTCTGCCTGAATTTGTGTCCTGCAATAGCTCCTCGGAAGCCCCAAGGAAGCCAGGACTCTGTTTACATACTCCACTGACAGGGGCACTCACTGCCACCCCAAGACATATGCTTGGTCCCAGGATACCCAGACAGCAAGCAGCCCTTGGAGATTCCCCCAGGCAAGTCCCTGAGTCCCAGCCAATGCCTTAGCCAAGCCACCCCCTTCCACCTCAGGGCAGCCTTCAGCCAGCTACTTACAGACCCTGCTTACACATGACTTTGCCTGTGGTCACAGGAGTCAGAGGCCAAGCAGAAGGGCAAAGGAGAGGCTCATGCCTAGACTTGCAGCCCCTGCTCAGTGTTCTCGGGGCCTCCCTGGAGAGAGGGAGGTAAGGCCCAAGAGTGGGGACTCCCACTGCTTCCCAAGGGTAAGCCTAGGTGAGGTCACTTTTTCTTCCAGAGCTCTGCAGGAAGGTGTCCCCCTCTTCCCCAGCTGAAACAGACTGAGGAACAGTGTCCCATACACCAGAAATCACAGCCACAAGGTCCCACTGCAGGGCCAGAACATCCTGCCTTCAGGGGAACGGCAGAAAGCTGAGCTGTAGAAAAAAAGAAGTAGGAGATGACAGAGAAAGGGCACCGTGTGGGGACAAAGGGGGGGGCAACTATTTTAGAGATAGAGGACAGATCACTGAGAGAGAGGGGTGGGGAAACAGGATCAAAGAGGAGCAGATCTGAGAAGAAATGGCAAGGAAAAGTGGCAGTGGAAGAAGGAAAGGAGGTCAGGGGGACAGGAGAGGCAAAAGAAGACAGCGAATCAAGACTAGACTGAGGGTCCCACCTGATGTGGTTCAGTGGATTGAGTGCTGGCTTGCAAACTGAAAGGTTGGCAGTTTGATTCCCTGTTGGGGCACATGCCTAGGTTGCAGGTTCTGTGCAACTGATCAGTGTTTCTCTCTCTTCCTCTCTACCCCTCTCTCTAAAATAAATATTTTTAAAAAGAGAGAAAAATGTTTGAGAAGCTGGAAAGAGGAACTAGAAAGGGAAGAGGGAAGAACAGGCGAGTGGCAGATGTCACGGGAAGAAGAAGCAAACAGGACAAGAGAAAGAAGAGAGGGAAAGAAGCACCGGAGAGACAGCAACAAAGAGCAGACCCAGAGCTTTCAGAGAAGCTGAGGTGTTACAGAGAAGGACTTGTGAGAAGGTGGAAGGACCTTGAGGAAGAAAATTGGAGAGAAGATTGAGAAATGGCAAAAGAGAAAAAAAGACACAAAAGGGTTATCAAATAGAAATGTGAGAGTAAATATTGAAAGAGAAAAGCAGATTTGGAGATAAGGGAGACATGGGATGTACAGGTTGCTCAGAGGGGAAGATTCAATGGGCCTTGAAGCAAATCAAAAAGATGTGCAACATGGCCCTGGCCTATGTGGCTCAGTTGGAACATCCCACAGTAATGAAAAGGTTGTGGTTTGATGCCAGGGATAGGAGCAGGCACGTACAACCCCCCCCTCCACCCCCACCCTCATAAGGACCTTGTAATCACTTGTCTGAGCAAGTATGGGAGGCAACCAATGATGCTTCTCTCTCCCATCGATATTTCTCTCTCATCCTTCCACGCTCTCTAAAAGCAATTGAAGGAAAAAGATGGCCTCTGGCCCTGGCTGGTGTGGCCCAATGGATTGAGTGCCCACCTGTGAACCAAAGGGTTGCCAGTTAGATTCCCAGTCAGGGTTGTGGGCCAAGTCCCCAGTAGGGGGTGTGTGAGAGGCAACCACACACCAATGTCTCTCCCTCTTTCTCCCTTCCCCTCTCTAAAAATAAGTAAATAAATAAATAAATATAATGTCCTCCAGTGAGGATAAAAAAAATAAACAATTTAAAGATGTTCAACTTTAAAAGAGCGCAACCTCAAATAATGGAAGTTCATTTCTTGCCAGCTATCCTGACAAAAGCGACAGTGACAGTGCCCTCTGGTGGTGAGATTTGCAGGGACCATGGAGCTGCTCTGGCACACCCCAAGGAGGTGAACTGGGCAGCACCCTGGGAGGACAAATGCATTTATCTCCTCTTTATCCCTGAAGATACCCCTAGATCTCCCTGGTATGCATACAAATCAATAAGAATAACCAACCTAAAAACAAAATGAGAAGAAAGACACAATGCACATTATAGAAGAGAAGACAAGGCCAATAAACACACGAAGATATGCTCACTCAATCTCATTCATAATCAGGAGAATGCCAAAGACTGAGACACCATTTTAGACCCATTCAATTGGCAAAAATAAAGAAATTGGACAAAGCCAGTGTTGGAGAAGATGAGGGTCAATAAGAATCACAGATATTACTGGGGAGAGTGGACACCAGCACAATCACTTGGAAAGCCACTCAGCACTGTGTAAAATTATTGACCGTTTTATACAGTTCAAAAGCAACTCAAACAAAAAGATGTATTGTTTAGGCGTAAATGTCTTGTAGAACTATTAGTAGTCCTTCCTTATCCAAGATCCCCAGCGGATGCCTAAAACCACAGATTGTACCAAAGCATATATATATGTACACTTTTTTTAAAAGATTTTATTTGTTTTTAGAGAGGGGGGGAGGGAGGGGGAAAGAAACATTAATCAGCTGCCTGTCTCACGCCCCCAACCAGGGACCTAGCCTGCAACCTAGGCATGTGCCCTGACCAGGAATTGAACCAGTGGCCTTGAAGTTTGCAGGACAACACCTAACCTACTGAGCCACAACAGTCAGGGCTGTACTATGTTGTGTTTCTTTTTGGAATTTTTCGTTTAATATTTTTGTGCCACAGTTGACCACAGGTACTTGAGGCCACAGAAAGCAAAACCTCAAGTAAGGGGGTACTATTGTATTTCTTTAATAAAATAAAAACAAAATTCAAAATACTGCTACATTACCTTTAATTTGGGGAAGCATGGGAATGGGATTCAGGTAGGTATAAATTACTGTCACTGTCCTAGCTTTTGAAGTTGTGAGGTGTGGTGACAGATACATTATTAAATACAATGTAAAAGGGATATGCAGTCAAGAACCATATGACTTCACTCATGGAATATAAAACTGAGAGCAACAGCTCAGTTGGTTGGAGCATCGTCCTGTAAACCAAAAGATCATGGGTTCAGTTCACAGGCAGGGCACATGCCTGGGTTGCAAGCTCAGTCCCTGGATGGGGTGCATCTAAGACATAGTCAATGTTTCCCTCTCACATCTCCCTTTCTTTCCCTCTCTTCCCCTCTTAATTTCAGTAAGCATGTCCACAGATGAGGATAAATATATATATATACACACACACACACACACACACACACATTTATATATTTGAGTGTATGATGACAGAAGGAGACTTGACTTGAGTGGTGGACACAATTCAACATACAGATAATATAGAATTGCACACTTGAAATTTATATAATTTTATTAGCCAATGTCATCCCAATAAATTTAATTTTTAAAAAGTTAAAGGAGGGGATATGTGAAAAGACAAAGTATTTGCAAGCCATTAATATGCAAAGTATGTAAAGAACTCTTACAAGTCAACAGCTGAAAAACAAAACAAAACCCAACTAAAGGATGGGCAAAGGACTTGAATTGTTTCTCCAGAGAAGATATACAAATAACTAACAAGCACATTAAAAGATTTCAACAAAATCAGTCCTGGCTGGTATAGCTCAGTGGATTGAGCACAGGCTGTGAACCAAAGGGTCTCGGGTTCAATTCCCAGTCAGGGCACATGCCTGGGTTGCGGGCCAGGTCCCCAGTGGGGCCACGTGAGAGGCAACCACACACTGATGTTTCTCTCCCTCTCTTTCTCCCTCTTTTCCCCTCTCTCTATAAATAAAAAAAAATAAAGTACTGCTAAAAAGGGCATACAGTGGTAACCTGGGCTGAAACTAAAAATCTAGCAGCCATTTCTACTTCTACACAGGGGCCCTTCATTCAAACCACTTCAGGGAGAAGCCCACATTGAGTTGCCCTCTGAGCCAGCCCTTATAAAACAGTTCCTGGAATCCTACTCCAACCAATGGAACTGAGGCTTTCCTCATCCAATCTGAGCTGGGTAGCTGTATATCCCAATCAGCTTCTTCAGCAATCAGTCAGAGTGCCTCCATTTTGACCAATCAGGGCAGTGCCTTTTTGGACCAATTTGGTGATTTAGAGTCTTCATTTATATGAAGATGGACCAATCAGGGACCACAGGCAGGGACGTCCTCTGGCTTGGGGAGTGCACTTTCCCTTTCCATCGAAGACTGAGTTTCTCTGGCTGAGCAGAAACACTGAAAATGTTTTACCAGAGCAGATTAGTGTAGGCCAGAGCATATTGGCACAGAGTGGAGCAGGGAAGAGCTGTTTAGCTGGAGAGGGGTGAGGCTACCGGCTACCTGACCCCGGGGCTGCCTCACAGCTGTGCTGTACCACAACTGAGCTGTTTTACAACGAATAAAGTTTCCTTCTTCACCACACCCCAAACTGGGGATTCCAGTCGGCACTGAATTGGCCAACAGGTTGACAACGGAATTTTTAAAATGTGGTCAAATACAATGGAATTATTCAGTCTTAAAAAGGAAGGAAATTCTGATGCACGCTATGACACAGATAAGCTTTGAGGACATTGTACTAAATGAAATAAGCCGGAAACAAAAAGATAAACACTGTGTGATTCCATTTATATGAGGTGGGTACCAGGAGCTAGACAAAGGAGAAATGGAGAGTTACTTAATGGGCACAGAGCTTAAGTTTTGCAAGATGAAAAGAGTTCTGCAGATCGATCACATAACAATGTGCATATACTTAACATTCTTGAAATGTACGCTTAAAAATACTTAAGATGGTAATTTTTATGTTATACGTTTGTTTACTACAATTTTAAAAACAGGAAAAGTCAGTAAACTACAAATAGAGGAGAACTTACCCAACTTGATAAAGAACAATTTACCCAAAAACCTCTACAACTAGCATCATACCTAATGGTGAGAAACTCAAAGCTCTCCCACTAGACCCGGAGCAAGCAAGGGTGTCCCCTCTCATCACTCCTTTTGAACCCCTACTGGAAGGTCTAGCTAATGTAGTAAGACAGGAAAAGGAAAGGGATACAGATTGGGAAGGAAGAAGTAAAACTTTGTTCATATATGATATGATCATCTATGCAGAGAACTTTTTTAATCCACTAAAAAATCCCTGTGGAACTAAGCCATTATAGCAATGTTGCAAGACACAAGGTTACTATACAAAAGTCAATCACTTTCCTATGTACCAGCAAGTAAAAAGTGGAATTTGAAATTAAAAACACAATATCATTTATATTAGCCTCCCCGCAAATTAAACACTTTGGTATAAATCTAACAAAACACATACAAGTACTATATGAGGACAACTACAAACTCTGATGAAAGAAATCAAAGAAATCAAAGAACTAAAATGGAGAAATATTCCATGTTCATGGATAGGAAGAGTCAATACTGACAAGATGTTAATTTTTCCTAACTTGATCGACAGATATAATGCAATTCCAATCAAAATCCAAGAAACTTATTTTGTGGATATTAACAAACTGATCCTCAAGTTTATAAGGAGTGGCAAAGACCCAAAATAGATAACACATGTTAAAGAACAAGAACAAAGTTGGACTCACACTACCCAAGTTCAAGACTCACTATAAAGCTATAGTAATCAAGACAGCATGGTAGAGGCACATGCACAAAGGGATCAATGGAACAGAGCACCAAGAAACAGATCCACATCATTCCAGTCAACTGATCTTTGACAAAGGATCAAAGGCAACACAATGGGGGAAAATAATCTTTTCAACAAATAGTACTGGAACAACTGTACATCCACAAGCAAAAAAAAAAAAGTATCTAGATGCAGACCTTACACCCTTCACAAATTAACTCAAAATGGACCATAGACCTAAATGTAAAATGCAAAACTTTAAAACTCCAAAAAATTACAGAGGAAAAATCTAGATGGACTTGGGTCTGGCAATGACTTTTTAGATATAACACCAAAGGCATAATCCAAGAAAGAAAGAATTGATAAACTGAACTTAATTAAAATTAAAAATTTCTGCTCTGTGAAAGACATTATCCAGAGAGAAAGAAAGAAGACAGGTTCAGGCTGGAAAAATAAATTGCAAAAGACATCTGATAAGATATACAAAGAACTCATAAAACTCAACAATAAGAAAACAAACAACCCAATTAGAAAAGTGCCCTGTGCGCCCTGGCAGGTATGACTCAATGGACTGAGTGCTGGTCTGCAAACCAAAAGGTCACCAGTTCAATTCCCAGTCAGGGCACATGCCTAGGTTGAGAGCCAGGTCCCTGATTGGGGGCATGGGAGAGGCAACTGACTGACAATTGATTGATGTATCTCTCACACATCAATGCTTCTCTCCTTTTCTTTCTCCCTCCCTTCCCCTCCCTCTAAAAATAAATAAATGAAATCTTAAAACAAAAAGGAAAGAAAAGAGACCAAAGATCATTAAAGAAGATATGCAGATTGCAAATAAGCATATGAAAACACATGCCATCACACATCATATGCCATCAAGGAAATAAATGTAAATTAAAGCCACAGTGAGTCCTGGCCAGATAGCTTAGTGGGTTGGAGCATCCTCCCAATGTACTAAGGTTGCAGGTTCAACACCTGGTCTGGACACATGTAAGAGGCACCCAGTGAATGCATGGATGAGTGGAACAGCAAACCAATGTTTCTCTCAAATCAATAAATTAAAAAACAAAATTAAACTCAGTGAGATATCACTACACACCTATCAGAATGGCCCAAAATCTAGAATACGGACAATACCAAATGCTGGCAAGATTGTGGAACAGCAGGGACTGTCAGTCAAAATGCATAATGGCACAGCCTCTTTGGGAGCTAGTTTGGCAATTTCTTACAAAACTAAACTCATACTCATACCATACAATCTAGCAACTGTGCTCCTTGGTTCCTTGGTACTTACCCAAAGGAATAGAAAACTTATCTCCAGAAAAAATCCTGCATAAAACATTTGTGATGACTTTACTCATAATTTTCAAAACTTGGAAACCACCAAGATATCCAGTGGGTGAATGAATAAATAAACTGATACACCCAGAGAATGGAATGTTCTTATTCACTGAAAAAAAAAAAAAAAGAAAAGAAATGAACTATCTAGTCATGAAAAGACACAGAGGAAAGTGAAACGCGTATTACTTAGTGAAAGGAGCCAATCTGAAAAGCCTACCTAATGGAAGGTTTCAACTGTACGAAATTCTAGAAAAGGTAAAACTATGGATATAATAAAAAGATCCATGATTTACAGGAGTTGGGTAGAGCAAGAATTTTTAGGGCAGTGGGACTACTCTGTGTGATACTGTAGTGATACATATACATCACGTTGAAGCTGAAGAAGTCAGAGTTCATGCTGCCTGTCACTACCAGAAGCAATAAGTAGAAACAAGGATTGAATCCTTATGGGTGCTGTATTCAGATGGCCAGTAATTTGAGAAGACAGTATACACCCTCAAAAACCATCTTAAGACTTCCAGCCAAGATGGAGGCATAGGTAGATATGCTTTGCCTCCTCGCACAACCAAAAGAAGGACAACACAAATTTAAAAAAAAATAATAATAACCAGAACTGCCAGAAAATTGAATTGTACAGAAGTCTGACAACTAAGGAGTTAAAGAAGACACATTCATCCAGACCAGTAAGGGCGGAGGAGTCAGGCAGCTAGGGCAGAGAGGATGTGTGGCAAGGAGGCAGCTGGAGGCTTGGGTGGGTGAGGCAGCAGCTGGCGATCTCACATGTGCATGCAGATAACCAGGAAGAACAACTGGGGAGCAAGACAGACCATGCAATCCAGGGTTCCAGCCTGGAGAAATAAAGCCTCAAAACCTCTGATGGTAAAAACCTGTGGGGACTGCAGTTGGAGAAACTCCCAACTTCACAGGACAATTTGTTGGCAAGACTCACAGGGTCATAGAATATAACAAACCCACCCACCTTGGAATCAGCACCAGAAGGGTCCAATTTGCTTGTGGGTAGTGGGGGGCAGTGACTGAAAGCCTGCCAAGAGCCAAGCAAGCAGCACTGTTCCCTCTCTGACCCCTCTCCCACACATAGCACTACAACACAGCAACGTGGGTTGCCCCACCCTTGGGCAACCCACCATACCTAATTCACCATACCTAAGGCTCTGGCTCTTACATCGTAACAGCTGAGCCAAAACAAAAAAAAGTATGGCCCTAATGAAAGAAGAAATCAAAGCTCCAAAAATAGAACTAAGCGATGAAGAGATAGCCAACCTATCAGATGCACAGTTCAAAGCACTGGTGATCAGGATGCTCACAGAAATGGTTGAGTATGGTCTCAAAATGGAGGGAAAAGAGAAGGCTATGCAAAGAACCAACAGTGAAGGGAAGGAAACCAGGACTCAAATCAACAGTTTGGAGCAGAAGGAAGAAAGAAACATTCAACCAGAACGAAATGAAGAAACAAGAATTCAAAAAAAATGAGGACAGGCTTAGGAACCTCCAGGACAACTTTAAATATTCCAACATCTAAATCATAGGGGTGCCACAAGGAGAAGAGGAAGAGCAAGAAATGGAAAACTTATTGGAAAAAAATAATGAAGGAGAATTTCCCCAATCTGGCAAAATAAATAGACTTCCAGGAAGTTCAGAAAGCCTGGAGAGTCCAAAAGAAGTTGGACCCAAGGAAGCACACAACAAGGCATATTATAATTGCATTACCCAAGATTAAAGATAAGGAAAGAATCTTAAAAGCAGCAAGAGAAAAGGAGACAGTTACCTACAAAGGAGTTCCCATGAGACTATCAGCTGATTTGTCAGAAGAAACCTTGCAGGCAAGAAGGGGCTGGA
Organism: Phyllostomus hastatus; assembly: GCF_019186645.2. NCBI lineage: Eukaryota > Metazoa > Chordata > Mammalia > Chiroptera > Phyllostomidae > Phyllostomus > Phyllostomus hastatus. Next base: position 506,422 of record NW_025333962.1, on the reverse strand, counting down.
AGGAAGTATTCCAAGTCATGAAAGGCAAGGACCTACATCCAACATTTCTCTGTCCAGCAAAGTTATCCCTTAGAATGGAAGGGCAGATAAAGTGCTTCCCAGATAAGGTCAAGTTAAAGGAGTTCATCATCACCAAGCCCTTATTTTATGAAATGTCAAAGGGATTTATCTAAGAAACAGAAGATAAAAAATGTATATAGTAAAATGACGGCAAACTCACAGTTATTAACCACACCAAAAACAAAAACAAAAACAAAAACAAGCTAAGCAAACAACTAGAACAGGAACAGAACCACAGAAATGGAGATCACATGGAGGGTTAGCAACAGAGGAGTGGGAGGAGGAGAGAGGGGGGAAAGATATAGAGAATAAGTAGCATAGATGGTAGGCAGAAAATAGATGGGGTGAAGGCAAGAATAGTATGGGAAATGTAGAAGCTAAAGAACTTATGACACATGGATATGAACTAAAGGGGGGAAATGTGGGTGGGAGAGGGTGTACAGGGTGGAGAGGAATGAATGGGGGGAAATGGGACAACTGTAATAGCATAATCAATAAAATCTATTTTTATAAAAAGCCTATTGAGAGAGAGGCTCAAGACCTTTCTCCTCTGAGACTGGTCAGCCTTTTCTCCCCCAGCAGGTCATGTCTTGGTAGACTTATTCTCATCTGAGGTGGCAGGGAGAGCTCTGCTGGACAAAGCTTCCCCACATCAGATAAGACTTGAAGTCATGCTGTGATTTTCCTAGTACTTCTTTATCTGTCAATCAACAATTCTCTATCTGCATTCCCTCCCGGGGAACACAATGGCTCACATACCATCTCCATCTCTAACAGACCCCCTTAGGGCACAAAGGTTGAATTGCTTGTCGACCTCCAGGAGTCAGGTGGTCATGAATTCCAGTTCCTAGAATAAGTTTTCCATATGTATAAATCACTTAAGCCTATCAATGATAGCTAAGGCTAAAATTTTTTAACACTTGACTTCCCCTATCAATGTTACATTTGTGCAAACCCACAGGATGTCCAACAACAAGAGTGAGCCAGTGAAATCTATGGACTCTGGGTGACTGATGTGTCTGTGTAGGTTCATCAATTGCTCGGAGGCTGTGCACACAGGTGGGGCTGGGGAAACACAGGGACTCTGTACGTTCTACTAAATTTGCTGTGAACCTAAAATTGCTCTAGAAAATAAAATCTATTTAACATTTTAAAAAGAGAGCTTCTCTAGTAATCAAGAAAATGCCCACTGATATAGTCACAAAATTTATATTCTAACCATGAGATTGGGAAAAAATTTAATAATTTAATAATTTAAATAATAATTTAAAATTTAATAATTTAAAAAGTCTAATAATATCAAAAGTTAATGAGATTGTGGGGAAAATGGTATTCTCCTGGGGGCATAGATACAAGTTGTTTTGGAAGACACTAGACACTAAGGGAAAAAAAGGAAAAAACATGCTGACCCCACACACCAGCACAGCCTGAGGATGCAGAGGCATGATTTAATGGCAAAAAAGGGTAAATTAGCCAAATTAGCCAAAAAATCAATAATATGGAAATGTGCTAATAAAATGCACATGTTTCAATACTACATATACTATGAATAAGTCATATTATCAACATGAATAGATAACAAAAACATTGTTGAGTAAAAAATTTTTTAATGAGATGGAAAGAATGAGGGAATATACCAATCCTTAAAGGACAAAACCTAGAGGATTTAACGATCAAGTTTTATCAGCATCTCAAGTAGTGGATAATTCCCATCTTATTCAGGTTGACTCCAAGAATAGAAAAAAAAAAGGGGTGGGGAACAAGAGAGGGAGAACACACAACTTCTTTGAAGAGGATAGATAGTATATAACCTACAAACCAAAACCAGATAGGGCTACAACATGGATGAGCCTGGAAAGAAGCCAGACACACACAAGGCCACACAGTGTAGGACTCTGTTTATAGGAAATGTCCGGAACAGGAAAGTCCACAGGCAGGAACCTAGTTAAGGGCTACCAGGGCTGGAGGAGGTGGAGGCCGGTAATGAGAACAATGCTTAATGAGTCCGGGGGGTTTCCTTTAGGGGTGAGGAAATGTTTTGGAATGAGAATGCGGTGGTAGTCGCATAGCACTGTGAATGTACTAAATGGCACTGAATTGTTCCCTTTCAAATGGTTCATTTCATTATGTAAATTTCACCTCAATGAAAACAAAACCTGTTAATAAACATGGAGCTAGATAGGAAAATGCAGACCAATTTGCAAAAATTTCCATAGAAGCAAAAGTCCCAAATCTTGCAACATGCAGGGATTCTGTCATGACCAAGCATGACTTGGCCAGAAAAGCACAGAGGAATCAACCTCAGAAAATCAGGGCAATTTATGACTGTGTGCTGATGGGTTTGCTGCTGACACAGGCACTTGTTCTTACTGCAATAGCATGTGTGTGTTTTACGCAGTCAGACCTGGGAGGGGCTCATATACACACAGCAGGTGCAGCCACTGAGAACCCTGGCAGTATGCAAGCAGAGCATTCACCACGCAGGAAGGAGCTCTGGAAAACACTAGCACATTTCTCACACGTGTAAAGAAATGAAGACAGGAATAGAAATTCACCTTTACAAACAGATTCAGCCCAGAACAATACACATGCCATAGTCGCCCATTTAAAATGTACAAGTCAATGGTTTTTAGTATATTCACAGATAAGTACAACGGTCACCATGATCAACATTAGAGCATTTCCATCACCACAGAGAGAAACCCACTATACCCTTTAGCTATTACCTTGTATCCTGCTACTTCCCCAGGACCTAAGCAACCACTAATCTTTTTCTCTCCATAAATGTACATTCTGGACATTTTGTACACATGAAATCATATAGTACTGATCTTTGCTTCTTTCATTTAGCATAATGTTTTCAAGTCTCGCCCACATTATAGCAGGTGTCAGATCATCTCTCCTTTTTGTGGCTGATTAATATTTTAGTGTATGGATGGACCATATTTTGTGTATTCGATCATCCCATTGAGGGACCTTCAGGTTGGTTCTACCCTTTGGCCGTTACAATTGTGCTGCCCTGACATTTGTATGCAACAAATATATATTTTGTAAGATTTTATTTCTGTATTTTTAGAGAGAGGGGAAGGGAGGGAGGAAGAGAGAGAAATATCAATGTGCAAGAGAAACATTGATTGGTTGGTTACCTTTCACATGCCCCCAACTGGAGACCTGGCCTGCAACCCAGGTGTGTTGTGCCCTGACTGGGAATCAAACCAGGGACCTTTCAGTTTGTGGGATGACGACCAACCCACTAAGCCACACCAGCCTGGGCACAACAAATACATTTTGAAGAAATAAAGAATCTTTCATAGCCTAAAGAACTGCATAAAAGTGGAAATTCCTTACTGTGGCAAAACAGAAAGAAAGTATAAGAAAGTCCCTTTTTTCCAAGTTTTTAAAAATTTATATGCTGCTTTATTTCTGTAAGGATACACTGAAACGTCAGATGATACTAGCTAATGACAAAACATAGAAATGGGGCATTGACTTCTCTAACCCTGGCCACGAGACTGTTAATATGTATTGTCATTACAAATTCACTTTAAGATTGTTTCATACCATATAAATAAGAAAGGGGCTAGAAATCAGTAAGTGATCCTGCCTCTCAGTAAGTACTACCTGGACATCTGTTTGTGAGGATGATAACCACCCCGTTCCCCCAGGTGCAGCTAAACTCTTGAGGACCAGTCCTAGCAACCATAAGAGAAGGGGTGCTGGTGGGCCTCTTTAACACAGGGACAAAGAGCAGACAACTATAACAGGAGTGTCCAACCCATGGCCTGCAGGCCACATGCAGCCCAGGATGGCTGTGAATACGTGCCAACACAAAATCATAAATTTACTTAAAACATTATGAGTATTTCTTTTTGTGATTACGTGTCACAATGCCATGGAAAATAAAAATAAGTATGCTCACGGTATTTGTACACGTGTGGCTTCAGTTTTACAGTAGTGTGCGGCTTCCAGTGTGTTATCATCCAAGTGCAGGCAGTAGAACTGACACCATCAGACACTACATGTGCTCGTGGTGACTTAGCGAGGCAGCAATTATCAATATTTCAACCTGCCATTGCAACATTAGGCATTTAATGTTATTTAGAAGTCAGGTAAGCATTCTTATTTGATTATTAAAGGTATTTCCACACCTCAGCAGCACCTCACACATTGTCCACCACACCTTACTATCAGTGGTTGCCTCACCCTGCATCGGGAGCCAAGAGGGCTGTGGAACGGCCCAAACCTTGTGATTTTCCTGTCAATTAATTTTCATAATAAAAGTTAATAAAGCCCCTTACCTATTATTGTTTTTTTTTTAATTCTAGCATGGTTTCTACAGTATCTCAAAAGAAAAAAAGAACTCCGAAAAGGAAAAATTACAGATGAAGGAAGATTGTTCAATGAAAAGTGGACAGATGAGCACTTTTTTGTCAAGGCAAATAGTAAAGAGGTCTGCTTAATTTGTAGGGAATTTGTGCAAGTTTTCAAAGACCATGATTTGAAAAGTATTATATGCAAAATTGTGCTGCCAAATTCACTGTGTATGAAGGATCGTGTCATAAGGACAAAATAGCAGAACTGAAAAAAGTCTGTCTTCTCAACAAAAATTTTTTCAAAAAGTTACAGCTCAGGTGGATTCCACTGTAAAAGCTAGTTATATGGTAGCATATTTAATAGCAAAAAACCCCCAAACCATTTACTGATGGTGAGTCTATTAAGCAATGTATAGAAAGTGTGGCAGATATCATTTGCTCTGAGAAGAAGGGGGATATTTCTAAAGTCAGTTTGTCTCACAAGACTATTGCCAGGTGAATTGAAGAAAATGGAAAATCTATCGAAAGAAGTTTGGAGAGTAAAGCTGCTGATTTTAAATTTTATGCTTTGGTGATGGTTGATAGCACTGATGCTACAGATACAGCTCAACTTGACATTTTTATTAGAAGTACTGATGATGACTATAATGTCACTGAAGAAATGGCTTCTTTAGTGCCATTAAAAGACACAACTGAATCAAGAGATTTATATGAAGCAGTAAGAAATATACTGAAGCAATTTTCTGTGTCCATTGTCAGCATACCTGGTACAGTTACTGATGGTACCCAGCGATGGTAGGGAAAAGAGAGAGACTTGTAAAAGTAACAGAAGACGGTGCAATTGCCACCCAAAACTCATGTTTGATGAAGTATCATTGCATAGTATACCAAGAGAATTTATGCACAAAATCTTTAAAATGGATAATATCATGCAAATCATCATCAAGACTGTGCATTTCATAAGAGCCAGGGAATTGAATCATCACGAGTTCCAGGAATTCCTTAAAAATATTGATGCTAACTATGGCATCATCATTTGTTTTTCAGAAGATGGCTAAGTCAAGGCCAAATGTTGAAAAGATTCTATGATTTGCGGCATGTTATCAAGTCGCTTATGGTATCAAAAAACAAATTTGTGCTGGAATTGACAATGAAAACTGGCTCATAGATTTAGCATTTTAGTGGATTTAACTGCTCATTTAAATGAGTTAAACATGCATCTTCATGGTGAAAACCAACCTATCAATACCATGTTCCAAATGATACTGAAAGTATGGCAAGCTCAAATTAAGGCAAACAATTCTGTTCATTTGGACACATTGGCTAAACACAGTCCTGTGAACAGTGAAAAATACGCAGCCTGCTTTTTGATTTGATACAAGAATTTGAAAAGATTTCAAGATTTCCAGGAAAATAATCAGTATTTTGCTACATTTGCAACTCCATTTTCAGTCGACATAAATATGTTACCTGCTAATTTTCAAATGGAATGCACAGAGCTGCAATCTGACATTCAACTTCAAGAAAAATTTTATCATTCCTCTTTACTGGACTTTATAGGTCCTGTCTTCCCAGAGACAAATCTCCCTTGCTTCACAACCATGCCTTATTCATGTCATCGCTATTGGGTGGCACCTACATTTGTGAGCAACTATTTTCAAGAATAAAACACGTTAAGAGTAAAATTAGAACCAAAATATCCGGTGAGTGAGCACCTTGAGAACTCACTGAGAACTGCGACTACTTCTATTAAACCAAATACTGATGCGCTATTTTCTCAAATACAATGTCAAATATCCCACTAGTTTGATGTTGCTTTACGTTTATAATTTTTTTTAAATTTTTAAAAAATCAGTGACATTTTATTTCTTAGATATGTATATTTTCTATGTTAGTGATCAAAAAGTTGGGACCTGCTCAACAATTTTAAAAGATTATCAAAAGGGCTGCTGCATAATTACGGTTATTATGTGAGGATTTTATTGCTTATCTGTGGTGGTAGATATCACAAAAATTATGCAGACCTTTTTTGGTTCATTAGTATTTGTTAGTATTTATGTATTTAACGTGTAGCCCAAGACAACTGTTCTTCTTCCAGTGTGGCTCAGAAATGCCAAAAGGTTGGATACTCCTGAACTACAATGTTTGTTATAAGGGATTCAACAGGCCACATCTATGCTATTCACAGCCCTGGTGCCTGCTCAGCTATCTCTCCAGAGTTCTATGGTTACTTCTGTGGGATGATGTCAGAACTGGAGGAACCTGTGAGGGGTCTAAAATATTGCCATGCAAGTCTCCACTCATAAACTATGTTGCTATTGATTAAAACAAAATATTGGTAATTAAAAAAAACGACAGCTGGGCTAGTTTTGTTAAGCTTCCAGAAGCATTCACGGTGACAATATTCATCTGAAACACACTCATTCTCTCAGATCTGCCTGAACTTTCCAAGTCACCTGCGTGTTTTGAGCTTGAAAGTAAGGAGATTCAGAAAACACAGCTAAATTCAAATGTTAATTTTCTAGAAATTCGCATTAGTTGATTGAAAGTGCCAAAGAACAGAAGGGAGGTTTTCATGAGGGAAGTTAGACCATGCATTTTGGTGGGTTCTCCTGTGCACAGAACAGGGTGAGCAGCAAGTTGGAGCAGCCCTGCAACTCTGTGTTGGGTGATGACAATGGGGCCCAGCTAAGTCCCAAAGGGCATTTCAGTGGGTGCTCTATCTCTTAGGCTTCTTGCTTACATCACTAAGCAGCTAAAAGTAAATGGTTAGTACTTTTCTGCTTTGTGGTAAACATGCAGTAAAGTCAATCTATCTAAATGTTCACTTTTTAACTGCAATCATCACAAAATTCACTTTGCTGTGAAGTTGCTTTTTGCTAAATCCTAGTATGATCTCTGTGTACCCATATTTGAGTAATACTGTAAAATGGCAGAAAAGACAGAAGGGCTGTGGCTGGGTAGCTCAGTTGGTTAGAGCGTCGTCCTGATATGCTGTTAGGGGTTCCATCCCTGGATGGGGTACATTTGGGAGGCAACTGATCAATGTTTCTCTCTCACATTAATGTTTCTCTCTCCCTTTCTCTCCCACACTCTCTAAAATCAATATATATATTCTCAGGTGAGGATCAAAAAAAAAAAAAAAGACAGAAGGAAAAACTTTGAAGAGGTGAAAGGCCACTCTTTCCCTAAGGTTGGTGCAGGGCAGAGGGCGAGGGCACGAAGAACAAGACTCAATCCCATTTTACAGAACAGGAACCCTGTCATTTTACAGCTTTCTGGCTAGTCAGGGCAATAGACTCAGGCCTGATGGAAAACAAAGCACTTCTTGGCAGGTACACAGAGCATTTTTTGCAGTGGAAGCAGTAGCTGTGCCAGGATTGTCCTTCATGGGCCACCACACTGGAGCCTTTGCCAACCAGTGATGGGGTTCTTGTACCCAGCACACTGCTTGGTCATAGAGTCTTGTAGCCATCCACACAGTAACACTGGTCTTCCACAGAAGTGACACCTGCCCAACAGCTTCTCAGAGCAGGTGGCACACGCAAAGCACTCAATGTGCCAGGGCTGATCCCAGTGATCATGATTCTCCCTAATGTGTTAACCTTTCACCCAATGCTTGCATTTCACCCAATGCTTGGCAAATCTGGCCTCATGGCAAGTTACACAGAGGAAGTCCTCCCCTTTAGGAAAAAAGCTTCCAGTCTGGGTGACTTGCCTGCAATTGCTGAAGGTGAAGGTGTCTTTGTGCCAGATGGCCTCCCTTGTACTACGTCTGATCTCCTGCCACAACCACTTGAAGCAGCCTTTGCACTCCAGGGAGTCCTCCCACATGGCACACTTGTTGCCCAGGATCTTGCTGGACTGAGACACAAAGGTCTCGTGGGGCAAGGAGTGCAGGCACTTAGCACAGCAGGAGCAGATGTCATACCAGTAGCAGTTCCTACAGTGCACCTGCTTGTAGTCAGCACCAAAGGGCTCATGGCATCCACACAGGTGTTGGTGCAGAACTTGTCAAAGCATTAGAGGCACCAGCAGTGCCCATCCTTCTCCTCTCCTCTTCCCCTGCAGGCTGTCTCTGTGGTGGTGGCTGTCAAACATCTCAGCCATGGGGCCCACCTTGTACCTGGAAGAGTCTCACGCTGGATGTGTGGACAATGGGATGTGTTGGCAAGGGTTGGATATAGCTGTCAGCAACTTCAGTGTGCTGCCTGGGGACACTGGCAGTGCAGAGGTATGGGCAGCAGCTGCTGCCTGCACTGACATCAAGGCATGATGGTGGCAGACTGCCCAGGTATATTTTTTTTTTCCACAGAGGAAGAATGAACCAGTTCCCAGTTCTGTAAGAATATAAACTAGCATATTGTTTCAGAATAAACTGCACCTATGCACTGCTGCTATTAAACCAAGTTAGCATAAAACAAAGTCTTATTTAAGCCAGAAGCTTTCAATTCAATAAATCACTTTTTTTTTCCCCGCAGGCATGTGCCCTGACCAAAATCCAGCTGGCAACCTTTCAGTTTGCAGGAGGACACCCAACCAACTGAGCCACACCAGCCAGGTCTCGATAAATTGCTTCTTTAAAAAGGGATTTTCTTAAAAAAAAAAAAAAAAGATGGGAGGATTTTCTTATTGTAGAAAGACACTTTAAAACCTAAGACAGTGCATGGCCATCTTTGCTCAAAACCTAAAGGTACCCAGCTTCCTATGTACCCTGTGTCTACCCCCATCTCTGACATCAGATCTCACAGCCACCCCCGCCCCACTCCATCCAGACTTCCTAGTTCTGGATCATATTTCTGCCTCAGGCCCTTAGTAGTTGCTGTTCCCTCCTCCCAGAATGTTTTTTCACCTGCATACCTGTACAGCTCACCCACCTCCCTTCCTTCAGGTCTCTACCCAAATGACTCCCTATCTTAAGGGTTCTTTTGACTACTTAATATAAAGAGTGACCCATCTTTGACGCAACCCAGCATGTTCTTCCCTCCTACCCTGCTCTCAGTCCCCCAAATTTAGCACCACCTGACTGGTTATTAGCCAGGTGTTTGTCCCCTCACCCCTCCACATCATGGGGGGAGAGCCTCTGCTTTCTTCAAGGCACCCATCTCCAGCACATACAGCTTCATGTTTGTTCTCCTGCACAAATTAACCTACAAGTGCACTGCAATTCCAAAGGCCCAGCCTGATCTTCTGTGAAATGTAACAAACCCATGAAAAGATTCCTGTACTTCTATAGGTGGGGGATGCACATTATGAATGTGCTAAATACCACTAAACTGCCATTTTTAAGTAGTTGATTTTCTGTTATGTGAATTTCATTTAACAAAGATACAGTGTAATATTATTGAACACTTATTAGAATAACTAAAATTACAAAGACTGTCCTGACCAGTGTAGCTCAGTTGGTTGGGCTCCATCCCACAAACTAAAAGGTCACTGGTTTGATTCCTGGTCAGGGCACATGCCTGGGTTACAGATTCAGTCCTTAGTTGGGGCATACACAGGAGAACACGTGGATGTTTCTCTCCCTTCTCCCTCCCTTCCCCTCTCTCGAAAACTAAATAAATAAATAAATAATCTTAAATTAAAAACAAAATCATAAAGTCTGACCCCAGCAGGTGATGGCCGGCTGTGCAAGAATGAGAACATACCAAATGCTGGGAGAGGGCAAGAGCACAGCCGCTTTGGAAAGCATTCCGAAAGTTCTTTAAAATTAAGTATACACCTCCTATATGAGGCAACCATTGCACCCCTGGGAAGTCACCCAAAAGAAATAAAAGTGTATGAACAGACTCACACATAAATGTTCACAGCAGCTCTATCTGTGATAACCAAAAACTGGGAACAACCCAAACATCCATCAACAGACAAACTGGGTAAATGGACTGTGGGCTAGCTTGTACAAGGGATTACAGCTCAGCAATGAAAATGCATCACCTTTCAAGGTAGGCAACACTATGGATATGTCTTAAAATAATTGTGTTGGGTAAAAACCACCAGACAAAAAAGGGTATATATTACATGATTCTAGAAATGCAGTAAGTCTGTAGTATCAGATACCAATCAGTGGTTACCTGGGTAAGAGGGAAAAGGGTTATAAAATGGGGAATGAGGAAACTCTGGGGGAAAACCTTGGAAACGTGAGCTCAGTGACAGACGCCAGACACAAGGCTACATAGTACTCGACTCCACTTCTGTGAACTGTCCAGAACTGGCAACTCCACAGAGACGAGATATGGATTAGTGCTTGTGGGGCAGGGGAGGGAGAAGGCAGTGACTGCTGATGTGGACAGGGTTTCCTTTTGGGGAGAAGAAGATGCCTTGGAACTAGATGGAGGTGGGGGTTGTACACACTGAGCATGTTCTAAATGCCAGTGAACTGTACACTTTAAAATGGTTAATGTTGTTATGTGAATTTTCCTTGATAAAAAAGTGAAAGAATGGTGACTTGGACAGGATAAACACATACACCGCCCCCTCCCCCCGCCCACCATCTTTAACACTACAGTCCCTGGCTAATCCCACCGCAGCCCCTCCGGGCCAGCTTCTCTGACCCACCAGGATTTCACCAGATCATGGCACCTGCACCTGCCCTGTCTATATCCTCCTCTGAGTGAGCCCCCAAACAAGTCTCCCTTTTACACCTGGACCCTCCCTGAAGGTTCCTGGAGGTGACTCACTGGGCTTGCTGCACAGGACAGAATGGGTGGCTGATGGAATGAGCCCTGCTTGAGGGAACAAAGAGCTGACACCCAGTGTCTACACTGTGGGCAGACTCTGTGACTGCACTGGCGTGCAGATGACAAAGCTATAACTGAGAAAGTAAAGCTACCTGCCAACAGTTCATCAGCTAGCTCGGTGGAGTGGGAGCCCCCACCCTGGGTCCACCCCTTTGTGGCAGCTGGTCTGCAAGGAGGGCCCCACACACTGGGCCCCCCATTATTCATACCTCCCGCCCCTGCACACATGTCCAGGCTAACCTGGGACTCCACCACACCAACAGAATGCAGAAGTAATGCTGGCCCAGTTCCTGGAGGGCCTGAGCTTTAGAAGGTCTAGCAGCTTCAGCTCTGCCCTTAGGGGATCCTTGAGTTACAATGGAAGAAAAGTGGCCATTCCATTCAGGTGGCCTCATAGAAAGGCTCTCTGGAGAGGCCACATGGAAAGGGGTAAGGCCATCATCCCAGTTGTGCCCTGAAGGCACAGACATGACAGAGACATTCTGGATGATGATGTCAGCTAGCCCAGCCCCCAGAGGACAGCAGCCACCATCAGGTGGAACAAAAGAGCCAGTAGCCACACAAGCATAAGAACAGACACACAGATCAATGGAACAGAATAGAGAGCCCAGAAATACACCCAAACCTCTGTGGTCAATTGACTGAAGATACCAATAAGTGGTGTTGGAAAAACGACAGATAATATGCAAAAAAATTGAAACTAGACCATTTTCTTACACCATATACAAGAATAAACTCAAAATGGATTAAAGACTTAAATATAAGACTTGAAATCATAAAACTCCTAAAATAGTAAACTCTCTGACACCGCTCTTAGTATATTTTGGGGGGCGGGGTATGTCTCCTCTGGCAATGAAAATAAAAGAAAAAAAAATAAACAAATGGGACTAACACCAAACTAAAACATTTCTGCACAGCAAGGAAACCATCAACAAAATGAAAGTCAGTATACTGAATGAGAGAAGATATTCACCTTAACCCAATAAAGGGTTAATGTCCAAAATATATAAAAAACTCATATAACCTAACATCAAAAAATCAAGCAATCTGATTTAAAAATAGGCCCTGGCTAGTATGGCTCAGTGGATTGAGCGTGGGCCTATGAACCAAGGGGTTGTCAGTTCAATTCCCAGTCAGGGCACATGCCTGGGTTGTGGGCCAGATCTCCAGTGGCAGGTGTGAGGGAGGCAAGCACATGTTGATGTTTCTCGCCCTCTCTTTCTCCTCCCTCCCCCTCTCTAATAAATAAATAAATAAAGGGCAGAGGACCTGAATAGTATTTCTCCAAGGAAAACATACAGATGGCCAATAGACATATGAAAAGATGCTCCATTAATCATCAGGAAAACACAAATTAAAACCACAATGAGATATCACCTCACACCTGTTGGAATGGCTATTATCAGTAAATCAACAAACGACAAGTGCTGGCAAGGTTGTGGGGAAAAGGGAACCCTAGTGCAGCATCAGTGGGAATGCAGACTGGTGCAACCACTGTGGAAAACACTGTGGAGGGTCCTCAAAAAATAAAAAATAGATCTGCCTTATGATTCAGCAATTCCACTTCTGGTTATTTATCTGGGGAAAACAAAAACACCAATTTAAAAAGATACATGCACTATGTTCACTGCAGCATTGTATACAACAGCCAAGATATGGAAATAACCCAGGTGCCCATCGACAGACGAGTGGATAAAAAGCTGTGGTACATTTACCCAATGGGGTATTACTTGGCCATAAAAAGGAATGAAGCTTTGCCATTTGTGAGAACATGGATGATATTTTGCTCAGTGAAATGTCAGTCAGAAAAAAACAGTGTATGATTTCACCTATATGTGGGACCTTAAAAAAAAAAACAGAACAAACAAAACAAAAACAAACTCAGAGATAGAACAACCTGAGGGTTGCCAGATGGGAAGGGGGTTTGGAACTAGGTGAAAAAAGGGGAAGAGATTAAGAAGTAAAAATTGCAGTTACAAATAATCACAGGGATGTAAGTACAGCATAGGGAAGAGTCAATAATATTGCAGTAACTATGTGTGGTATTACATGGGTACCAGACTTATGGGGGATCACTTCATAAATTATATTTATATAAATGTCTGACCACTATTCTGCATACCTGAAACTAATATTGAATGTCAACTGTTAAGTGAAAAAATTTTTTTCATTGAAAAAATAAAATGATAGTAATATTTTTTAAAAAGGGGAATAGCCACCAGCCAGTCTGGAGAACAATGACAGTATGTTGATGATTGTTGGGAGCTTCTGGGCGTGTGGTGATTGGCTCCTCTGATAACTGAGAACCCATGACACCCCAGAAATATTCAAATCCTAGGTCTCTGCTTAGGTGGTGTATAACACCTGTCCCACTGCAGCTGAACATGCTCAGGCAAAGGAGGAAAACCAAAACACCTAGAAACAAGAAAACCCTGCTCTCTGAGATAACTCCTTCCTATCAGCTGTTAGAAGCCCACCACCGTTCCATCTCTTTGGCAGGACGTCTTGGCCAGCTCAGGATGCACCCAGAGGGTGCAGAGGGAAGGCCTTGTATCCCAGAAGGTGGGGCACCCCATGCTCCACTGTCAGTCAAGTCCCCCAATCTGGCTGCAGCCCACCTCCCAAGCCTCCCTCCCTCTGCCCCACAGATAACTTAGCCCCCGGCACACTGCCCCAGGCCCAGACTCCCAAACCCTCCTCAAACACCTTCCCCCATGGGGAGTGGGGTTCCAAAATCAAACTCGACCACCTCTAGGAAGCCCTCCTGGTGCCCCCACCTGCTCTTTCCCGTCCTAGCATCATGTATCAGGGGCCAGCCTACTGCCAGCCAGGCCTGGGAGCCCCAAGACCCTGCATGGGACACTGGGTGTCCCCCAGTGCTGGGCTGTGTGGGGCCAGCTGATGACAGATATCCAGTCCACCTCCAAGGATGTCAGTGAGGTCACTGCCCCACAAGGAGGCTCCTGGGGCCCTGACCAACCTGTTCAGTGAGGAGGAGGAAATGGAGGGGCCGAGCAGGGCCTCACCTTCTCACCCAGTGGTCAGGGTATATACGAGTACATTAATTGTATTTTCTGTATTCTTGATGCTCTGGCAGTTGATGTCTCCTTAACCAGGGAGGGATAGTCCATAGGGGTTAGCTAGTTCCTAGAGATAGTAAACAAACCATCTTTCATGTGCAAACCAACCAATCCAAAGCCACTATCCTTGTGCCCTGATCACCTGAGGGGCCAGGTGCCAACTAGGGACAATTGGTGTAAGCCTGACAATAAGCTTTTTGCTTGCTGAGGCATCCATTTCAAAATACATCCCTCTTTTAATTTTATTTATTTATTTTTAGAGAGACAGGGAGGGAGGAAGAGAGGGAGAGAAACATCAATGTATGGTTGACTTCTGAGTGCCCCCGCACTGGGGACCTGGCCTGCAACCCAGGCATGTGCCCTCACTGGGAATCAAACTGGCAACCCTTTGGTTCGCAGGCCAGTACTCAATCCACTGAGCCACACCAGCCAGAGCCATGACTCTTGAACAAACACAATGCTAGTCTAATGATATAGCTACTGGCAAGACAACCAGATAAGCAATCAGGCTGCTCCTAGATTCTCTTTCAGACAGCGCTGGGTGTCTAGATAACCCACAACTTGCGTAACCTTGCTTCTCCCTTCCCACACCCTAATTCCTGCTCTTATGCTTTAAGTTCACCAGTAGAGAGCCCAGACAACCCTGGATGATTCACCCTCAATCCCCAGGTCTGTGCATGAGCCTCATGGCAAGTTTAACCATGCCATATGGTCCAGAGCCTGCCCTGTTAGCTCCAGGACCCATGAGTAATAAGTCTTGTTCCTCAAAGTCCCTGATGGCTGTTGAGGTGCTTCCTGGATCATACCTAGAACCACCAGGCTGGTACAGCCCTAAGCCTGGCTCTGGTAGGGAAATGCCTGTGGGCAGCAGGAGTAACAAGGACCCGGGTGAGTGTCTCCGGCCCTCCAAGATGACGGTATCCCTGCCAACAGGCTAACACTTACACAACAGATGGTGCCCACACCAAGCCCACTGAAACTGGCCGACTAGCAACCCACACCTGCTCACCCTGCTGTGCCCACTCCTTCTGGTGGAAACTACAATCTAATGTCAATGGGCACACTCTGGCCTATGTTCCTCCCCCACCCTCTGCCTGCAAACTGCCTGAGAGCTTCCTTGAGTAGCACCCACTCCTTGTGAGGTTCAACATGCCTTTTCAATGGCAGTCCTCCCTGAGCTGCCTGATGGCCACACTGAGCAGGGAGACCCCGCAAACTCCAGGAAACAACAGCCAAACTCTGCTCTCCTTGGAGAACCTGTGAGTAATGCAGACCCTTCCACTGCCTCTGCTCAGGGTCCCAGGAAGCAGGGTGGCCAATGAGGCACCCAGGGCTGGGTACCGCATGCAGAAGAGGCTGCGGCCCAGAGCCCAAGCTGTCCCAGTGGAGACAGAGGCCCAGAGGCAGGCAGAGTTACATGAAATAACTTTAATCACCACCCTCGGATAGGGTGGGGCAGCGGCAGTGTCCAAGCAAGGGTCACCCCCACCCTGGAGTGGCCTGGGGACAACCCCTTGGTTCCAGCTGACACATGTTATCCATCCAGGCCCCCCACATTTGGGGGGGGGATCAGGCACCTGTAATCTCCAGGGTCACCTCTTCAGGAGCTCAGGTCTGCAGTTCTGTGTGGCCAGAAGAACACATGTCCAAGGGTTGGTGTGCCATCAGCCGCATGCATGTCCCCACAGCCGCCACACTCAGGGCCCCGACAATGTGACAACAAGAGCTCATCCTCAGGAGGATGAGGCAGTCCTCTCTAACAGCAGCTTCAGTGGGCTTAAGAGCCCCTTAGCACAGAGCTGGGACAGCACAAACAGGGTAGCAGCCACCAGACCTGCACTGAGCACCACTGTGGGAGACAAACAGATAGGAATGGGTCAGGCCATGGGAGGAGCCCCATCAAGCTCCCAATGCATGGGGACTGGGGTCTGCAGCCTGTCCCCTCCCCAGGGAGTGGGAGTGGGGGTCCTGTTCATCATACCGGCAGCTGTGAGAACCCCGTAGGCACTTCGACTTCTGGACTGGACTGAGTCCTGGACCCTGCCAAAGGTGGTATTCCTGAAATAGGTGACACTCTCTGGGGTCACAGGGGTCCCCACAGACATGCTTTCTTGGAGGGTCTCAGTTCCTGCAATAAGTTCAGGCATTCGTTAGTTTGGGAGGGGACACCCAGGGCACGGGAGTTGGGAGGCAGGAGATGAACAGGCTTTCAGGTGCCTAAGGGGGACCTTGAAACTCATCTTCCATCCCAGATGGGGTGAAGTTGGTGATCACAGATACCAAAAGTGACCTCTCACTGCCCCCGTGGGAATGCAGACAAGAACAGACGCCCACGTCCACGTTTCCAGCCTGGTCACACACCAGAAAGTGTCAGATGTCCTTATCTAACAACTAGCCCTCCCCACCATTACTGCTGTGATGAAGTCCCTTGGCTTATACCACAGCCAAGCTCGTCACTGGAGTCAACACAGTCTGGGTGGCCATCACACAACCATGTGGGTGGGATGCAGGTGCCATCCAGCGGGCAGCGGAGCTCCCCTGCCTGGCAGGGCTGGCTGCTGCAGTTGGGGAGGTTCTTGCAGCCATCAATGCTGTCACAGGAGCAGGGGCTGTCCATGGGTGGTGGGCACTGCTTGTCTTGGCTGCATGGCTTCTCATCTGGAATACAGGGTGAGTCAGGTCCCAAATGCCCCTACAATTCCCACGTACTCCCCACACCCCACTCTCTTGCAAACCTCCCATTTCAAGACCACACTAACTCTACCTCCCTGTAAACCCACCTCCTCTGAAGCCAGAGACCCAGACTTCTCTTCTTACAAGCCCCATCCATCCTCAGGCACTGCCCTACAGTGCCCTCTGAAAGCTACATCCCTTCCACAAGCACCGCCTCCCATGGTCCCACCCTCACAAGTCCCACCCCAGAAAGTGGCCACTCACTGCACTCCTCCTCATCGCTGCCATCGGGGCAGTCCCAGTCACCATCACAATGCCAGGCGAGGGGCATGCAGTAGCCTGTGATGCGGCATTGGAAGTGGGTGGGCAGGCATGAACCTGGGCTGGGACCTGTGAGATGTACACAAGTGAGAGCTGAGAGGCCTGAGTCTGGACCCTCTCCAGAAGTTCAGTAGTCACAGGCAAGGTCCCAGGGTGCTGGAACTACATTGGTGACCACCCTTTGCTGAGTACCTACTAAGTGTGGGGCTTGGAGTCAGAGTTCAGTCTTACCATGCAGCCTGCTAGGCAGGTTCTACTGCTATTCCCAGTCCACAGAAAACACTACAGAAAAGTAAGGCCAGAGGACCACTGGTAGACTCGGGCTTTGAACCCACATCTCACTGATCCCGGAGTCATTACCAGGCTCCAAATGGCCACAGGGTCTCCCCAAGAAGTCTCTCCTAGCTTCATGGTTAAACAGACTTGGGAGGTGCCTTCTCTTAACCTGTCCAGGATCAGGCCCATGGTCAGGGTCAGCAGGGCCCATTACATTCCACTTACTTAACAAAGGGGAACTGAGGCCCTGGGTAAAGGACCTGCCTTGCCACGCCCTCTTCCAACCATGTTTTTTGACAAGGTCTGAACATGGAAAGAGGGTATTCAAGGAATCCATCTTCTGGAAGAGAGTGTGGCATACAAAGTGGGGTGGTAATTTTTCTGGGGATTGCTTTTAATAATTTCCTTCCTAATATTAATCATGGTCTTATTTTGTACCCTGATTCCCATAAGAACAGGCCATGAGAAAAAAAAGTCTCGAAGAGAGTCAACGATTAACTTTGAGGGAAATTCTGAAGGGACAACTAGTTCTCCCTAGACTATTGAATCCTGCCCAAATTGTTCTAAACAAGGTGTTCATAAACCTGAGTAAGAAACTATCCCCGATTGTTCCCATAAAAGAATTCATGAATCAGTTACAATAGGTTGAATTATTGGCGGACTTTCCCACACCTTTTCCTTACCCATAGATACAAAGTCTTTCAAGAAAACAAGAAAAAACTATATAGACCCCTTCCCACAGCCCAAAGATACCCCTGGGTAGCATATTAGATTATTGGCAAATTATGGTATCCCCCAAAAGGAGCTAATCGTCTCCAGAGGGTTCCAGATCTCCCATTGCCTTATACAGGAGCATATAATGAGGATGGCATTAGAATGATCAATAAGGATGAAGTCCAAGTGCCTTATAATAGTCTAAATTTCATGGAAAGGCTAGCTTGAAGCAGACCTCCCTGGTGTTTATTAACTAAGGAACAAAAAGGGTTTACTGTAGCTGAATTTCCTGTTTATCTCTCCTTACACGTTTGTTTTGGTGATTAAAAGGTGGTGGGATTGTCAGACATCTGTATTTCAGGTTTATTAATTCGCATAATTCCAATGAAGTTGTATAAAATAATTTCTTGACCAGAGAATAAAATCCCCTCTAATGAAATAGCCCCTGAATGTCTAAAAGTTGTTGGAGTAACAGCCCCACCTTTACCTTGAATAGGAATATATATCAAGTAGAATTAGACAGGCAAAGAAATAAGAAAAGCTGGTTAACTATTATAAATTAAGCATGTAGAAACAGTTACCAGGGAGTCAGAGTCCATGGTACATAGAGAAATATTTTAGACAGAAAAGATAAATAGCTAAGTTAGACATCACAAAGGCCTTATAATAAATTTCCTATAACCTCTATTCAATTTAGCATATCCTTTTGCCCCATGACAAATTCTGAGAACTTTAATAAACAATAAGATATTCAAATTCTGTACGTACAGCTATTTTTAATTGTCTGATTTATGGCTCTCCTGGTCAAAATAATCTTTGTTTAATATAATTGAATCTATGGGAATTTTTGTATTTTTCCTGGTTACCTTTGTATTGATTTTTTTCTGCTTCACCTAACCGCACAGGTCAATCACTGCTAAAAATGAAAGTATAAAAACCTGCTTGTACTTGCAATAAACGGAACAGAGCATCACTGTCCTCTGAGGCGTACTGTCATCTGTCTCCCATTGCCGATGCCTTACATCGGGGTTCCTTTCAGGAACCCCTGGACCTAGCTGCGGCTGGACCGCAGCACTGCTTCATCACAAAGCTTTGTTGACTGAGCTCCCAAATTCCTCCCAGATCTGACCACTTGCCCTGAATGTGCCACCTCCTTACCAGGCCCCCATCCCTATCTCCATTCAAACACTGGGACCTCTCAGAGTCACATCATTTGTCACCCACGCTCACCTGCCCTCTGCTCAAAGCCACCCCCTAGTCCCCCAACCCTCTCGCAATAAAATCCTACCTCCTCCATGTGACCTGCAAGGCCTAGGCCAGCCCTGAACCCTTCCTGGAACCTCATCTCCCCCCACATTCTCCTCCTCCCCAAGCTTCCGGTCCTGGCTGCCTCCCTGCTTCTCCAAGGGCTGGGCTTATTCCAGACCAGGCCTTTGTCAGTGCTGCTCCCTGGCCCAGTACACTCTTCTCCCTTTGGTTCCTGGGGATTTCCTCCTCAGTCTTCAGATCTCAATCTATTTCCTGGTAGGGGCCTCATGCCCCTCTCAGAGATCCCTGAGGCTCTGCTTCCCACTTATATATAACAATGGCCCCACTTATATATAACAATGGTCCTTAAACTGATATGGAATAGATTGGACACTCAGTGTGTCAGGACCAAGACCTGTGACTGAAAGCCCAGGGTAGTGCCTGATAATAAATGGACACAGATCACACTGGGATGAAATCTGAGCCTTCTTGGACCCCCCACAGTGAGGCTTGGGCTGTATGCTGATCTGGAGGAGCACAGATGGAACTGGAACCTGAGCCAGCAGGCAGGAATTTGAGGGACAGAGCAAGGGAGTGAGTTTTAGGCTTCCTCTTGGGTGCAGCAAGACAGGTGGCCAACACCTGGCTTGGCCCCAGCCTAGTCCCACTCCATTTGATACTGGTCTGCTTGCCCCTTTCACTTTAACTCACAGGGGCCTGAACCTCCAAAAACCCCACTCTCCACAGCTGGCCCCTCTGCAGACCCCCAGACCCAGGTGCAGCTATACACCCAGTCCTTGAGCTCAGTGGAGCCCAAAAGAGCTGTAGACAACCCGGAGCCAGTGTCCTTCCCTGCCCATGAAGGAATGGTGGCCTCGAGGCTTGGCTTGCTTCCCAGGCCTAGCCAGTCTTGGCCTGGATGAGCAATGACCTCTTTCCCTGGCCTACTGGAGTGTGTGTCCCTATGTAAAGTGGGCAGCAGACTTGATCCCACCTTGTAAATCTGGGGGTATCAGACAGTTGAAGTGACTAATGACCTCCTCTCCCAGCCTGTTTTCTCATCTGTAAATGGGGCAGTTAGGAGTCCTTACCTCAGGATCCTGAGGAGACTGCTTTTGTGTAAAGCGTTTGGTACTTAGTTAACATGAGTCCTGCCTTCCTTGAAGGAACATTTAACCTGAAAAGGGCAGGGACTGGCACACTCGCCCTCTCAGGAGCACACCTGCACCTTTCCTTTCCATCACTTCTTCCCCACAGGTGCCTTACCTTCCCCTCTCCTTCTCTTAAGCTCCAAGGGCCCCTCTGGTGTTTCTGTAACTTGTTTGCTGAGCCTACGCAGCCCAGCTGGCTTCCTTCCACTACCTCTGTAATTTTCTAAATAAGCTTTCCCTTATAGTTAAGAAGAAAAGAAAGAAAAGAGAGAAAGAAGGAATAGAAAGGAAAGAAAAGGAAGGGACTTAGGGGTGGGATAAGGGACCAGATAAGAGGGGAACCCACGGAGGAGCGAGTTAAGTGAGTGAACCAGAGCTCACACCTGAAAGTCAGGAGCACACAACGTGGTCACTCAAACCCTCCCAGCTGCCTCTGGGAACCTCAGAAACTGCCACTAACATCACATAGGCCAGGGGCCACAAGAAGGGTGACCTTTCTAAGGGCGAAGGAAATAGTAAGTGCAGATTTGGAAGGAGGTAGGGGGATGGTTGCACAGGAAACAGCCACGTGACCTCGGCTCAGATGCGAGGGTTTGGAAGGCAGGCTGCTGAGAGAGGTACCAGGTACCAGGTGACCGGTCCTGCAGTATTAGAGGTCAGACAACCAGAGCCTACAGCGACCCTTCCAGCCCACGCTGGGCTGAAGGGGCGTGGGCTGAAGGGCGTCTTTAAGGTAACGAAGGGTCACAACAAAGCAGAGCAAGTGCCGGGTGTGAGCAGGGCCAAGCAGGGTGGTTAAAGGCAGCCGGTGGATTCTTCCATTGGTGAAGGCTAGCACAGCCGCCCGGCTATGGAGTCAACAGCCACATATAGAAGTGTCCAGGACAGACTAGCTGCGCAGCGAATGGGGAGGCGGTGCCGGCGCGCAGGGATGAGGCCAGGCTCCCAGCCGGACGGACGCGTGGGCTGTGTGGACCTTACTCACCTGGGGTCTGGGCCGGGAACTGGGTTGGGGCAGCCTCCAGGCCCAGCCCCAAGCCGAGCAGCAGCCGCAGCACCAGGCCCAGAACCACGGTCTGCTCAGGTCCCCGCATTGCCATCCAGCCACTCAATGTGCCTCCCCAGCTCAACGCCAACAGAGCGCAGTCAGGGCCGTGTTAATCCCAGCGCCCGCGTGAGTACAGGCTGGGGGCGGGGCCCGGGCCGAGAGGGCCTGGGGGCGGGGCCCGGGCCGAGAGCGCCAGCTGGGAAGCCTACCGTAAATGCCCGAATAGGAGGAGTCCCGTGATTTGAGGTTCTTCCGATCTTTTCCCAGTGACACGGTGTAGCGAAATATAAGGGGGAGGAATGGAAACGAACTCGTCGGTGTCTGCTCACATTTAACATTCTCTGTGCATCCTGCAGCAAATGTACTGCCTAATTATTTAACACGGCAGCCACTCCCCTCAGACACGTCCCACCTCCCCTTCCCACTGCTTCTTTCCTGCACCCTACACAGTATATACTTTATTTCCATGTTTTGGTTTAGTGTTTGATCCTCCACTGAAATGACATGCCCAGGAGGGCAAGAATGCTGTTTTTGTGTCCGCAGTGTCTAAGACAGTAGTAAGCTATTAATATAGACCTTGGCTTCCATCCCCGGTCCTGTTCCTGACACCTGGATACGCTCACCCATGCTCGCTGCCTCCAGTAGTCCACATGTACCCCCCTCAATAGGGAAGTATTAGTCCTCACTTTGGGAACAAGGTATGTGAGGACAACCCTTGGGGTTTCACTTCTCACACTCACCCAGGAGGCACATAAAATAACGAACCAGCAGGCGTTCTAGCCAATTTGGCTGCTCAGTTTTCTTCTTGAAAATATTTTTACCTACAGCTCTGCCTTCAGAAGCAGCACGTGCAACTGCTGACAAGACCCCATGGAGCCAAGTCACTGTCTTTCAGCGTTATAACTAATGCGGAAGTACTCACCACCCCCCAAGTTTCCTGGGAAGCCACACTAAAGAATACAGGTTTTTGCAGAAGGGGCTCTATTTGCAGATGGATGGCACACTCCACTATCTGAAAATGTTGGAGGTTATAGCTGCTTTTGGAATATTTATATTTTCTGAAAATAATCTCCCAGTTTCCCAGGGAAAATGGTGTAAGAAGCAAAGGTGCAGAGGCAGGTGGGAACGGTGCAAATAGGATTGTGGAGTCGAGGTAAAGGGCACCCAGGCTTAGAGGCTCAGCATCTTGGTAAGGGAGACAGCTGGTGTCCAGGGAGAAAAGCTGAAGCCATCCCTGGACTCTCCGAGCCTCAGTTCTACTGTGGAGGTCTGACAGGAGCACTGACCTCACAGGACTGAAGGAGCTGAGATCCTGGATAGGAAGCATTCAGAACAGCACCTAGCACACGGGAAGAGCTCAGGTGTCAGCCCTCTCTCCTCTACTGCCTTGCAGAACTTCAAGTCTGGGTCATTAAACTATTCTGAAACCTTCAGTGGCACACCCGGGGTCTTCTGAAGCCCCTCAGGGTTGCCCTCCTTGTGGTTTCCACACCCTGCTCAACCTTCTTTATCTTCCTGAATTGATTCATCTGCCCCAGTCAGAACCCCACCTCCTCCAGGAAGTCTCCCAGGGGCTTGAGCCTGTGGAGCTCTCTCCCTCTGTTGAGCTTTGAGCTTTTAGTATTTGAAATGCCCACTCTGGGACACTTATACCTCCTGCCTGGGGCTGAGACCTTTTCTTGCCCTGCCTTGCTCCCCACTTCCCTCTCCTGGCACACAGCTGATCTCAACCTACTAAAGGCTGCGGGTTCTCTCAGGGGGCAGCCATGACACATATCCCCACTGGTCACTTCCTTTTGGCTTTGACTCTCCTGCTCATTCCTCCAAAGTCACAGGCCCTTTCCTTTCCTTGGCTGACACTGCCTCACCACCCCTGCCCTCCCACCCCAGGTCCCTCAGGCCCTGAGCATAAAGGTTTCTGGCTCAGGGAGGCCTTTCCTCACCTGCCTTAGGTGAGCCTTACTGGTGAGCCACCTTGCTCTCCTCTTGCTTTCCCTGCTGAGCTGCAGGGTGATCAAAGTCAGACAGGAGCCACAGTGGGAGGGTACTGGCCAATGTCCATACAAGCAATGGAGGGAAAAGCTCTGGAGAGAGAGATAAGTGAGCAGTGTGTTTGGCCCTGCTGTCCTTCACAGTCAGAGTCTCCTAAACTCCCTGGACCCCAACCCACCACTCTCAGGGATAGACTCAGGCCCTTGGGCAAGGGACGGAGACAACTCTGGGCCTCCTGCACATGTCATCCATCTCTGTGACACATGTTACCTAGGAGCCCAAGAATCACTCACTACCCATCCCTGACCCTGGAGCGCTTAGCACCAACTTGGCCTCAAAATCCAAGTAAACCTAGTGTCGCCTTAGAAGTAAAAATATAAGTGATACTGGAGATCATGATATATTTGTCATAAATTAGGTCACACTCCCTGGGAGGGATGACAAGGAGGGGAAGCACTCAGGTGGCTGAGGGCACAGACAGGTGGTCCAGAGCAGTGTCACAGGTAAGGCTGGTCTTGGGACAGCTCCCACCTCTGTAGGGGAGGAGCTGGTGTCACTGCTTTCTTCTCAGTGGCTGCCACAGCTGAGCTGAAAGAAGAATAAAATCTTACCATTTGCAACAACATGGATGGACCCAGAGTGTTATGCTCAGTGAAATATCATGCTCAGAGAAAGATAAGTACCTTACGATCTCACTTATATGTGGAATCAAAACAAACAAACCCAACAAGTTTACAGATACAGAGAACAGATTGGTGGTTGCCAGGGGTGGAGGGTGGTAGGCAGACAAAGGGGGTTAAAAGGTACGAACTTAAATTTATGAAAATAAATTAGCCCTGGGGATATAATATACAGCATGGGGACTACAGTTAATAATACTGAACTGTATATTTGAAAGTTGCTGAGAGAGTAGATGTTAAGAGTTCTTATCACAAAAAAAATTTCACCTATGTGAAATAATGAATGTTAAGTAGACTTATTGTGGTGATCACTTTGCAATATATAGATATCAAGTCATTATGTTGTACACCTGAAACTAATGTAATGTTTTATGTCAATTATACCTCAATTTTTTAAAGAAAGAATACAAACTTACAAAACAACAATGTCTGGGCTTCTCCCAGGCCTTTGAAGGAACCCTGGCCCTTCTTCTGATGTGCAGATCTACCCCCGACTGAGGCCCTAATCCTGACTCAGCTATGTGGGGAGCAAATGAGTTTGCAGATGAAAGAAAAGCCTCTGTCCCCACCACAGCTGATGCTCCTGATGGTCAACAAATGGGACCCTGAAAAGCAGAAGCAAGAGAGAGGCCTGGCTATAGAAGGGGTGTGTGGTATCCTCACCTCTCTGCTGGCTTGCCTGACTCCAGGGCCTTCTGTGAGGACATGACCACCGAGGGTGGCGTGGCTTCCCGGCGGCCGTCACGAGTGCAGTAGTAATTGTTGGAGAGCTTGTGGCTGGGGCCCACAGGGAGTCTGGGAGGAGGCTGAGTTCTGAGGGAAAGGACATGGGCATTAAAGCAAAAGCCGTAAGTGTTCTCACTGCCTGGCTGAGAAGGGCCAGTCACCTGAGTCACTGGGACAGACTACAGACCAGGAGTATCCCTTGGTTTGGAGGGACATGCGTAGAGGAGCCAGAGCCTAGAAGCAGGTGGCAGCCCAGGCTTTGGATGTGAATGTACTGAATGGTGATGTCTGGGCCTGCCCCACTGTGGGTCCCCTACCTGCCCCAAATGTGGTGGGTAGGGTGAAACCCATGGAAGGGGCAGGCCCAGACTGAACACCTGGGCCTGTTCCCACCCCACCATGACCCAGAGCTTGGCAGCTGGCCTCACTTCCACCTGCAGATGCTCAGGAAATGAAGAAGCCAGGCTCTGCCCACCATCTATCCAGTAGTTAGTCAGTAAATGCTTGGGCAACAAGCTCCAAACATAGCTCATTCTGCAGGGATTCCTCCCCAAAGGCTGACCACAAAACTCCTGGGTTTCCTGCTATCTCAGGAACTCTCTGGGGAACCCTGCTGGGATCAAGGCTTATTACTCAAAGAACACTTTGTACCCCAAACCTCCCAGGCCTAGGTATTTCCTGCTACCTCATGGTGGCTGCAGCCAGAGAGGGGGTGAACAGAGCTCTGTCCTGGCCTAGGGTAAACCCTGGGTGAATTTCAGAAAATAAACTTTATGTCTGATAATATTTTCACCAAAATTTAAGTATTTCTTAAAACAAGTGATAGTCACATACTTTTAAAAAAAGAAATAGAGATAAAAATAAACTTAAAAAATTTAACACTCCAAGTAATATCCTGTGTGGACATTCTAATTTCCTTAATCCCTGGAATGCAGACAGATCCTCTATAGGAATGGCCACAGCTTTCAGCAAGTAGCACAGAAAAGGTATAAAGAACTAGTGTTGAGCTTTGCACAGTGTGGCATCATAACCAGTGAGGTTTAGCAGAAGCATGAGTGTTGCTAATTTGGAGGAAAAAAACAACAAAGAAACAAAACCCAGCACCCAACAGAAAGGCCCCAATAATCACTAGTGGGCGCCATTATCCTAAAGAAGCTGAAGTTTACAAAACCCTTTCCTCAAGGGGCCTAAACCCTGGATTGAAAAGCAATTCAAAACTTCTGATATTGGGAATTAGTCACACCATGTAAGCATTCACATAAATTTGGTTATTTTAATGCTATTTCTGCCAACTCTCCCAGGCTGCCTTACCTTTGCCTGCGACTGACTTTATGTATTGCTATCCCCCTTTCCTCCACGTATTTCAGCCACAGGGGACTCCTTCCTACTTCTGGCTCTGCTTGGCCTCACAGCTTTGTATTTACAGTTCCCGCTGCCCAGAATGTCTTTTCAATAACTATCCTTTGTCTCCTCATCGTTCAGGTGAATCAAATGTCAATTCCTGAAGAGACTTTTCCTGACCACAGAACCAGAAGTAGCCACCCTCCAGATTACTCGTTAGTTTTGCCTTCAGAGCATTCCAGAATGTCTTTTGTCCCGTGTTTATTTCCTACTGTTTGTCTCTCCCAAGGATATGAAGGAATGAGGTCAAGAACTTTGCACTCGTATCCCCAAGGAAAAGAAATGACAAGGGCTTGTAAATATCAAACATTTGGGGACATAAATGAGTTTGAAATCAAGACATTTCAGGGTTCAAGTCCCAGCTGTCACTTTCCAGCTTGAGTGGCTTTAAGTAAATAATTTAGTGTCCACGCCTCAATTTTTTTCATCAGTAGCTTGGAGATAACACTAACTGGCAAGGCCGCACTGAAGAGTGCAAATCACAATGAGGTTTCCCAAACAGAATTCACACCCAGTTTGGCTGTTTCCAAGAACAGCAGTCTACATCAGAGTCCAGAGCAAGACTGAAAGCAAACCCGCCCGCGCAGCCTGCCAGAAAACTGGCGGCAGGATTTTTGCCCAGGTTTCAGGAGTCTAAAAGAGCACGGGTTTTGTTTTTGGTGGAGGAAGGGCTAGACAGGGCGAGGGTTTGAGCAGCGAGCGGGGCGTGCTCACCGCTTGGCGATCTCCTGGTAACGCAACTGCAGCTTCGCCTGCAAGTCTCGCTGTGGGAGGAGGAAAGGAAGGTCAGCCAACAGGGAACCCCAGGAGAGGAGAGGGACAGCCCAGGGGTACATAAACGAAGGGAAGACGAGGGACGGGCCGCTAAAGACAGGGATATGGGCCCTGTGAAGAGCAAGGTCGGGGGCCGAGGCTCTTAAGGTCTGGAACTAGAGAGATGCCAGGTCTGATGCCAGGCTTCTGGCCAAGGCCTGGGGGTGGAGGCGGGTGTGACCCTGGCTGAAGAGGTCAAAAGTTGGGGGTCCCGGTCTGAGTCAAGGGTCCTGGCCAAGAGGGATCTCGGCACTAAGGTCCTCAGACCCCAGGTGCAGGAGGGAGTAGAAAACTGGGTCCCGGGGGCACAGAGCTCGCAGCCCCACAGCACGGCCCTTCCAGCCCTGCGCACCCCAGAGGCCCAGTTCCGTAGCTTTTGGATGAACCGAGTAGCGGACGCCATCCTCCGTCTGCGCTGAAGGGCGCCGGCAACGTCACTACCGCGAAGGCTTGCTGGGAAAAGCGTACCTGGTCTCGCGATACCGGGGGGCGGGGCTAGGACGTTGTATAAAGGATCTCCTCAAAACACGTGACTCCTCTTCTCCGAACTGCTGCCGCCATCATGGACACGAGTCGTGTGCAACCTATCAAGCTAGCTAGGGTAAGGTGGGATGTTGGTCTTGAGAGCCGGAGTGAGGGGTTGGGGGAAGCAGGCAGGTCAGGTCTGACTCCCGCTTCTTTCCACCAGGTCACCAAAGTGTTGGGCAGGACGGGTTCTCAGGGCCAGTGCACGCAGGTGAGCGGGTGGGGGCGCCACGGGGTCTGAACCAGACCAGTCTAAATGTGAGAACCGATGTTCCTTTTACCCCCGGGTTCCTGGGGATCTGAACCCTCACCAAGGTCATGCCAACTGGGTCTGAGCTCTGGTGAACTATTTTTTCTTGGCTCAGCCGGTCCCAGCGAGCACTGTGCTTACACGCCCTGCCGAGTATGGTCTTGTCCCCATCGGACCCGGAGCTGCAGTTTTTCCTCCTGGTGGCTGACTTGGGCGTTCGAGAACTTTGTTCGCCATGTTTCCGCCCTTTTCAGCTTTTTTCCCAGGCTCAAACCTACCTACCTGCTAGCCAGCCTCAGGACTTTTCTTAAGTATCCCTGGGCTAGCCTCTGTGCAATTTAAATCCACATCTCCTGCTCTCCCCGTGATTGCTATCCGTAGCTGGCCCACACTCCTTTCCGTTCCCCCTTCGTGAGCCCCGCAGGTGCGTGTGGAATTCATGGACGACACGAGTCGCTCTATTATCCGCAATGTGAAAGGCCCCGTGCGCGAGGGCGACGTGCTCACCCTACTGGAGTCAGAGCGAGAGGCTCGGAGGCTGCGTTGAATTGGCGTCTGGTGAGTGCAGTACTGGAGTGGGGAAACTGAGAGCTGGCCTGTTAGGTGGTGGGTAGAAGGGCTTTGCCAGGCCCACGGGTGAGGGGCTCTTGGGAGTAGGGTGGGGATGTAGAAACGGGCTGCTGAAACTGGTAAAGCAGGGGAGGGATTTTGTTGCTGGGAGGCCTGTCAAGCATCTCATGCTTGTATCTGTTTACAGGGTCCTGGATGTCTAGGTGGAAGACATGGTTCCTGGGGATGACATTTGACTTAATAAATTGTTTGTATTGTATGTAAATTCAGGTTCTTGTCTGGGTTGTCCCTAAGCCCATAAAACCTTCCAGTGGGGTGCCTAGGTGGTCACTGACCCTTTTGCATTCTGGAAAATGGGGAGAGGGGGCAACAAAGCATTTTCTTTTTGAGGAGAGGGAACCGTGTGTTTGTATGTGCTCCTAAAGCAAGATACAGGTTTAGCTAAAAATGTTTTATTAGGGAAGAAGGTCGGAGCAGGTCTAGCAACTGGATGGCAAACCCTGGCTGCTTCTTCACCCCTCCCCATCCAGGTTCACAGTGCGAGGCCACTCACTGAGTCTGGGGTTTTCTCCATTGTCACTGCCTCCACTTACACCAGGCATGGCAGTGGGAGAGTCCAGGGATGACTGGTGAGAAGAGGTAGGGGAGTCTTGTCACAATCTCTTGTGGGCAGGATGTTGTGGGTTTCTGCTTAACAGTGGAGGTCTTATTCCTCTCCACAGTGGAGCCAGGCTGCCTGGGTTTAATTTTGTAGATACTGAAAAGAGCCTGGCACTTGCCTTCTGAGTGTCTC
Source organism: Phyllostomus hastatus (assembly GCF_019186645.2). Classification (NCBI taxonomy): domain Eukaryota; kingdom Metazoa; phylum Chordata; class Mammalia; order Chiroptera; family Phyllostomidae; genus Phyllostomus; species Phyllostomus hastatus. The sequence goes on along the minus strand of NW_025333962.1, from coordinate 477,048 downwards.
CACCTCTTGGGGACAAACTTGAGTGTTTCCCCCTCTCTGCGTGCTGCTGCTGGCAAACTCATCCAGTCTCCAGAGCATTCCCTTGCAAGGGACCTGCATCATCCCCCCCCCCCCCCCCCACGGGCCTAATGCCAGACTCCCTAATTCCTTGGTTATGAGCCTCCTTGGGGGTAGAAGCAGGAGTTCATGAACAGAGCGGTTTTAATAGCTCTTCTCTGATCATGGATCTTTCCCTCTGCAGGCCTCAGGCTCATGACCTATAAAATAGAGGACTGTCCCAGCCACATAGGATCCATGGTTTCCTGATAACCACCCCACTGCTGCCCTAGGGGTGCAGAAAGGGAGACCTTCCTAGAGCACGCTTAGTAGCCTCCCCCAATGTGCAGCTGTAAATTTTGTGGCTTAGCACAAGAACTGCACTCACCAGGGAACCAGGCCGGCCCGAGCTCAGGTGGGCATGCAGCAGAGTGGCCACCTCATCCTGCTCAGCCTCCAGGGCCATGGCCAGGGCACTGGTACCCTCCTGAAGGATAATAGGGACAATTAGGTCCCTGAACCAAGGCATGGGCACCCTGCCACCTCCACCAGCCCTACAGTGGCTCACATTATCCAGGAGAGTGGGGTCACAGCCTGGCTGGGCCAGCAACAACTGGACGGTTTCCAGGTGCCCGTATTCACTGGCACACATCAGCGCTGTGGCCCCATCCACATCTTGCACGTTGACATCTGCCCCACATGCCAGCAGGGCTGCCACCATGTCCTGTCGGCCATGGCTGATGGCCAGCATGAGGGCTGTCTGCCCTGTCTGAGGAGTGAAGAAGAGGACAGGGCTGGGTGGGCTCTAGGCAAAAGGAGGTCAAAGACGGCTCCTGAGGTGGAAGTGACCTCTGGGCTTGGAGCCAGGGAGGATGTCCACCCACCTGGCTGGCCTTAGCATTGACATTGCCCATGTGGAAGAGTCTCTGGACCACAGCCATGTCCTTGTGCCCCACAGAGGCAAGTGCAGCCAACATGAGAGCTGAGTAGCCTGCTCGATTCTGGCAGTCAACCTTACAGACCCCTGAGAGAAAGGAAAGGGATCAGTCAACTGAGAAGTACCCACATCCATAGTCCAGCCTGGTCCACTCATCTCTCTCCCAGTGTCAGTTTCATGGGTGGTTACCATGGGTCATGTATTGACTGTTCCCTCCGTCTGCTCAGCTCTCCTACCAAGAGCCATATAGCTCCTCCCTTCCTTCCCCTTCAGTGTTCTGCCCAAATCTCACCTTAGTGAAGCCCTCCACTCCCTGCTTCAAACTGGTTTGGGGACTTGGTTTTTGTTGCTGTATCTCCCAGTAGGACCATACCTGGCACATTGTGGTAGCTCAATGAGGAATATTCTCATGACTTGTACCTACCAAGCCACCATCATTGTTCCCCTAGAGAATTGTGCCAACTGGTCTACATTGGTCCAAATCCCATAGTTTACATGCAGCAGTCAGGCAGATCAAAACAAATTTGACCCAGCTTCTGTGGGCCCCATTGCTCCTGGAATATAGGCCATGGGCCACCACGGCCTCTGAGGCTCTTGTTACCTAACTTCCATTCCTTCAAGGATTCTCCCCTTCCCTGAACCTGTATTATAGATTGAATGTCCCCCAAAATACATTGAGGTCCTTTCCCCACTAACACACTCACCCCCATACAATAGATGTGACCTTATTTGGAAACAGTGTCTTGACAGTTGAGATCATTATGGTGGACCCTAATCCCCTATGGCTGGTGTCCAAGGAGATGGGAAGCAATGCATAATGGTCTCATGAAGTCAAGCATGGTTGGGGTTGGGGGATGGGAGACAGCAAGTTGACACCATGGAGGGGTCAAAGTTGAGAAACGGGGTGCTGGGAGTGAGGTTATGGTGGCAGCATAGTTATTGACATCAGGGTTTCTAGGTGACCCTCCAAGTATAAGATTGATATAGAGGTCAAGGTGAAGGGAGAGGAGCCAGGAGGTTGGAAAAGGTGAAAGAGAAACCAGCCCCCGTGTGAGTGTACTGAGGGTGGGCCAGGGTCCTCGGGAGGAGGACCAGGTTGAAAAGAAGCAGGTAGGGGCATAGGGGATACTGATGATGACTCAACCAAAGGCCCAGAGGAGGGTCTGGGGAGTTGGCTGAAGGGGGTTCAATATAGGGAGTAAAAGGGTCCAATGAGCCTTGGCCTCTTATGAATGACTACTATGCCTGCCTTGCCATTTGCCACAGCCACCCCTCTCCCTTAAGGCAGGGGATGCCCAGGAAATAACTCAAATTCATGTATCGTCTCCTCCCAAGCCCCAGTTCCCTGACCAGCTGAGGTCTGCAAGGATGGGGAGAATCTGTGTTTAGGGATGGGGGAGAGGACAGGGCACTTGTCTCAGGTGCAGTGAGACAGATGTCCCAATGGTGGGCCCCAGAGGTTACTGCACCTGAAGGAGGGCACTCAGAAGGGCTCTTGGTGGGCAGTCAGTTTGTGTGCTGTCCATTGTCCCCTATGCTGAGTCCCATGGGAAAAGCAACTGTGTGTGTGGCCCACTCCAGCACTGCACCTGGTACCTAGTAGGCTCTCAGTACATGCCTGAGGGCTCAGCAACACCTGGAGCTGTGTATCTACTCCAGAGGCTGGGATGGAAATGTGTGAGATGGAACCAGTAGAGGGCAAGGCACAGTGCCAGCCCAGGATGGTAGTTATAGCCCTGACCAGTGAGTACCTTCTTCCCTCAAGACTGGAGAGACAGATTGATGGACATGGGGGCTCAGACGAGGTAAGCATGAGGGCTGGAGATTCAGGTACAGGAGTAGTGACCATTAACTGACCATCTACATGCCTGACACTGCTCTACATGTGTTGCCACAGCTGCCCAGGGAGGGAAGCAATGCATCCCCATTTCACAGCTGAGGAAGCCAGAGGCTGGTGAGATTAAATAATTCCCCTAGATTTAGGTTGACGTAATTTGAAAACCTGTAATTCCCTCCCCCAGGAAAGTGAGTGAAAGGTCAGGAGCCCAGAGCTCAGAGAGGTCAATCCATGATGGATCCTGAAATCTCCAATGAAGAGCTGATGATGCCATCTGCTTGGCCAGCCCTCTGCATGCTTCTCCAAGTTTTCCCAGCTGGGACCTGTCCAGGCTCTCCTTTCTGCCCCTTACCCATTCATTATCTGGTAACCTGCCCACCCCTTCTGCATGCTGACCAGTATCCAGCAGCAAGCTGGAAATGGCCAGGTTCCCATGGGAAACGCTATAGTGCAGGGCTGTGTTTCCATTGCCATCTTCCAGGTTCACCACATGTGCCAGCAGCTCTGGTCCCAGGCGCGCCACAGCACCCAGGACCTGGGCTACAGGCTCCACCTGCGAACATCGTTGGCTGGACACTCGAAACCACTCCATGGCCACCAGGTGCACTGCGCCCTGCTGGGACAGGGAAACACATCAGCCATGGTCCCAGCTGAGGCAGGGAAGATGGTCACTGCTCATCTGAGGAGGGCCGTGGGGACCCATGGGGCCACACCCCTTTGGAGAAGGGAGTACAATGTGGGTCTCAGGCTCACAGGAACAGGATTCTGGGATGTGGGAAATCCTGGAGGAAGGCAGTTAGCGCTTGTCTTTGAGGAGTCTGGGAAAGAGCTTGGGACTTGGATCAATGCTTGGGGCGCAACCCTTTTAGGGGACCAGGATCAGAGCTGTCCTTTTCTCCCAAACAATAAGTTATCTAATATGTAATAAAGTTTCTGCATCTGCTACTCCCCGCCGCCCCCCCCCCCCCACACACAACCCAGCCCCAAAGAAAATGAGCACTATCCTAGGGCGGAGATCCCTTTGGAGAGCCTGGGATTGGTGGAGGTCCCTGGAGGTGGGAGACGGAACTCGGGACCCTCCCTCAACTCTAGGCAACCGAGGCCCTTCCCTAAGATTGTCAGGGGAAGTCCCTGGCGGGCCCACGACTTCATCTGCGAAGGGCTCTCCTCACACTCACGCCATCACAGGCGACTCCATGCGGCTGGCTCAGCTGTCGCTGCAGGACAATGCATGCCTCCCTCAACCGTGGGCTCAGCTCGCACCTGTTGAAGTCGGGAGAGACTCAGGAGTGGTGGGAGTGGGGATGTGGAAACTGGAAAGAGAACAACCATCCCCCCTCCGATGTCCCTGGCACTGCTCACCTCCCCTGCGCACCCAGCAGAGGCTCTGCCTCCGAGTCCAGCTCAGGGTCCTGGGCAACCCCGCCACTGGGAGGGCCAGGGGTGTCAAAGTCGGATTCCTGGTTGCTGTCATCCCCAGAGCCAAAGGAGTTTCTCTTTGGGGGCTCAGCAGCACCATCCTCGCTGTCACTGTCTTCCTCACTGGATGAGGTCTCGTACCTGGGGACAGGTTGGGAGGCATCTGCTGAGCCTCCCCTGTGGGCTCGTTCTGGAGCCCTGTGAGATGGGAGTGGCTGTCCCTATTTCTCAGATGAGGAAACTGAGGCTTGCCAAGACCGCGCTGCAAGAGAGGGGCAAAACTGGTTTTCTAACCCCAATCCCTATTCCCTCAGATGCTGCCATGGGGAGGGGAAAAATGCTCACTCTCCGTTGGGGACCCCAACAAACTGCAGGCTTTTGGGTCCAGGGCTGGATTGGACGCCAGAGGTACCGTCTCTCTTTTTCATGATGGATTTAAGGATGCCTGCCAGGAATCAGAATAAGGTGTTGAGTTTGAGTCTGGTGACCAGCAAGCCAGGCCTCCGAGAGGGGTTGGGACTCACCAGTGGGCAACATGGCCCTGTATGCGTCCGTGAGTCCTGAAGGGTTCTGCATCAGAGAAGGGCCCTCCGTGGGAGGATCGGTCTGCGTGGCCTTCTCAACACAATCCCTTGGGGTCTGGGTGGCAGCATCGTGCGGCTGAGACCTGACTGCTGCCTCCTCCGCATCCTCGCAGGCCTCCTCCCGCCCTCGCAGCCGGGTCCGCAGGAGCTCGCTCACCCCACACTGGTGCTCCAGGCTGATGCGCAGCAGCTCGAGCTCTCGCTCAGCGGCTGCGGGCAGCCCCAGCAACGCCTCGGTCACCCACGAGTCCGCCTCAAGGGTCTTGGGGGTTGCCTCCACACTGGCCTCCCTGGTCTCCGGCACTGCCTGGGTTCCCGCCTCCTTGGTCCCCAGTACCGCCTGGGTTTCAGGATCCTGCGTCTGGGGTGCCCTATCGGGGCTCCGCGCTGCCCCGTCGTGGAGGACCTGGAGTGCGTCCTTGCTGTGCCTTGGAGCTTCTTCGTCGGGGCCGTCCACCCGGGGGCTTGTCCTGGCCCGCAGGCTGCGCTCGGAGGTGGCTAGGCGTTCGGTGAGCCGGCGTAGCTGTGCGAGCTTGTCCGGGCACGCCTTGACCCCTACGTTGGGTTCCCGCTGCCGGCGCACAGCCAGCAACCTCTCCTTCTCCACTCGCAATTTGCGCACCTGTTCCTGCAGCTCGGGTAAAGCGCGCGCCTGGTCCTCGAGCTCGCGCAGACGCTGCAACGCTGAGGCCATTTGCTCACGCACGAGCTGCAGTTGCACTGGGCGGGGCGAGGCCAGGGCGGGGTTGGGGGCGGAGCCTGGGACTGGGCTGCTGCGGCTGGAACCACTCGGACTGCGTCCTGGATCGCACGCTTGCCCTAGCTCCAGCCGCCTGCTAGTCTCCAAGAGTGTGTCCTGGACACGCGGGTTGCGCACAGGCGCACGAGGCGATGGTGGGGGTAGGAACCACGAGGGTGCACTCGGGGAGAGTGAGCCCGACGCTCCCCCGTCGTCACTGACCAGGGATTCAGTGGATGTCCAGACCCCAGGGCTGCGCGCGTCCGCGAGGCCGGCCCGGGGCACGCGAAGATAGCGTGCCTGCTGGGCCCCCGGTGCGTGACAGGCGATGGGACCGCGCTCCAGCTCTTCCACGTATTTAAGGAAGTCCAGGTCCAAGTGGAAGCCATAGGGCGTCTCCACCAAGTAGGGCGAGCTCGGGCTACGGGCCCCACCTGTCGGACTGGGGCATAAGTGAGGGCCGCCAGGGTCTGTGGGTATGACAGGGGCATGAGGGGCATCAGTCCAGGGGTCCCTGGAATAACTGGATAAATGGAGTGCGTCCCCCACCCCATCACGACACTCTGTCAGGGCTCCACTGCACCAAACTCTGCACACCTGCCATTGAATGCTTGAAGCTCAAATGCCTATCGGCACCCAAATAGTCATGCAAACACGCATTTATTGAGCTCCTACTATGTGCCAAGCACTTTTCTAGGGGACAAAGCAGCGAACAAGACAAACATCCCTGCTCTCTTGTAGGAGACAGATACACACAATCATTACAAATGGTGCTTAGGGCAATAATAAGATGAAGCAGAGAATAACCAGAGGACCCATGACTTTGGCTCTAGTTGTCAGCATAGGTTTCCTGTGGAGGGGACTTATAGGTTGATCCCTAAGTGATGAGGGGGAATCAGCTGGAAACAGAAGGTTCCTAAAAGAAAACAGCCCATGCAAAGGCCCTGGGGTGGAGTGAGCAGGGTGGGCTGGAGTAACAAGGGTGGAAGCGAGAGTGTCCAGAGCAGAGTGATAGAAGATGTGGGAGAGGAGTAGAAGAAGTGAACTGGGGCCAGAAGCGGGGAGGGGGCTCCCAGGCCATCCTGAGGAGCTGGATTATATTCCACATGTGATAGGGTAGCACAGGAAGGTTTTAAACAGGGCTCAGGCACTACCCAAAGGACAGTTAGAAAGGGCCCTTGGGCCACCATGCGAAGGAGGGAACTACAAGGCTGTGTCCACACACCAGCACCAAGTGTGGATCTGTGCACACACACATATCCCATTTTGTACACTCACCAGACAGGTTCTGATTCAGGGCAAACTTGGCCATGTCTCCTGGAGTAGCCACCAGACACACCCTGAAAAAGGCCCCAGGGTGAGTGAGGGTGGAGTCAGGCCCTGACCCTCCAGCTGTGTCTCTAGGGTTAGCCTGGATTCTGAATGAATAAACAGACTCCAGAGCTCCTCTCCAGCCACCCTCTCCCCAGTGCCCTTTCCTTCCTCTTCCCTCTAAAGGCCTGGAAACTTTGGAATGGGTGAATATGGGGATACCCAGGTGCCAGACCTCAGCCTGCTGGGCGGGGGGGGGGGGCAGGAAGGGCATCAAAAGAAGAGAGGAAAGTGACCAAAAAACAAGAGTAGCTAGGGGTGGGATGGGGATGGGTGTCATTCCAGACCTGAATTTTTTGTCAATCCCTAGAGGAAATCAGAAATTAATGGTCAAAGGGATGGATTGTGAACCTTCAGAAGAGGAAGGGCAAGAATTGGAAGTGCTTTATGGGCTCATGTGGACCCTGGCCCAGGGCCCTGGGTTCTTCATTAAGAACTCATGTGGGCCCTGGCTGGTATGGCTCAGTGGACTGAGTGCTGACCTGTGAACCAAAGGGCTGCTGGTTTGATTCCCAGCCAGAGCACATGCCTGGACTGTGGGCCAGGTCCCCAGCTGGTGGCGCAAGAGAAGCCACCACACATTATTGTTTCTCTCCCTCTTTTTCTTCCTCTCTTCCCCTCTGTCTAAAAATAAATAAAATCTTTACAAAAAAAAAAAACAACTCATCTGGTTAGACTCTTCAGATTAAAAAACAAACAACAACCATGGCTGGGTAGTTCAGTTGGTTACAGTCCCAAGAATATGCCAAGGCTGTGGGTTCAATCCCCTATTAGGGCATATACAAGAATCAACCAGTGCATGCATAAATAAGTGGAACAACAAATTGATGTCTCTCTCTCTCTCTCAATAAATTTAAAAAGAGAAATAAAAAACAAACAACGAAAATACACAATCACTTGAATTTTTTCTTAGACAAATGCAAACAAGATGCATATGAATTTTTACCAAGGTAATTTGTGAGACCCTCGTAGGAAAGATGGAAGAGTTGTGGGCCAGGTGAACTAAGGATGCAAATCAGTGGATACCTGCTCCTGTGGAATGTCTAGTGGAGGGCCACAAGGCTCTGCCCTTGACTTGTGAGGAGAGCTCATAAAGGAACCACAGCACCCAGGTTATCAGAGCTGACGCTATCCTTGGGGCTGGAGGGAGAGTAACTTTCTGGGTGATGAGATGGAGGCTCTAAGAAACTGAGGGGGATTAGGACACATCTAACAATGTTATATTTAACAAGGACAAATATTGAGTCCAGAACTTTGACTCAGCACAGGGTGAGAAAGATGTGGCTTTGAAGAGCCCTCATGAGAAACCTTCAGGGAAAGGCAAGCTACTTTTACCAAGTGCCTACTGTATGCCCTGCTTGATTAAATGTAACCCTATGCAATCCTGCAAGGTACATATTATTCACATTTTCCAGATGGGGGACACTGAGGCACAAAGCAATTAAGTCAATTGCTTGTGGGAAACACCCTCAGATTGGGGTCTGCTCATTTTCTACGGACCCTTGCCTTCCAGACCCAATCTGCATTCTCCCTAACCCACTGTTCATCTGGGCTAAACTAACCAGCTGGCAACCCTCCTGGTCACCGCTTCTGGCCTCTTGCACTCCTGATGACCACCAGAGTGCCTGATAGTTACCCACCCATCTGTCCACTTGATTCACTGTGCTCCACTGTTGGAGGCACCCTTCCACTTCCCATCTTTGTCCAGCCTGGGTCCCTGACTTCCCCCACCCACTCCAGGCCAAGTAGGGCCCCTTCCAGTCCTGAAGCAGCTGTTTCCTGTCCCTTTACACTGGCTGCAAGGGGCGAGCCAGAAGGGCAGCTGGTCATCACAGGGAACATCAAGTGCCTCTCAGGACTTGTTTTTAGGAAACTGCTAGGGAAGAGCTGGGACATTGGAAAGGCCTGGGGAGAGGGGGTGGGGATTAGAAGTCTGGGCCTGCCTCAGTTGGGATTAGCCCCCTCCTCTGTCCTGGTAACATCGAAATCTGAGGTGTGGGGAACTTAAAGGACAGCTTTGGGCCATCCTTAAGACACAAACCAGCTGCAGCAGAGGGACCCAGAGGCTGGGCTGAGAAATGGGTGGATGCTCCAAGAATAGTAAATAATAATGAAAACAACACTTTTTCTATTTTCTACAGGCCAGCATCAATTCTGGGCAATCTGTGGGTATTAATTAATTTTTTTAATCACTCAGACTCTTTTTTTTTAAATATTACTGCTTTTTAAAAAAGATTTTATTTATTTATTTTTAGAGAGGGAAGGGAGGGAGGGGGAGAGAGAGAAAGAGAGAGAGAGAGAAACATCAATGTGTGGTTGCTGGAGGCCATGGCCTGCAACCCAGGCACGTGCCTTGACTGGGAATTGAAACTGCAACACTTTGGTTCGCAGCCCGTGCTCAATCCACTGAGCTACGCCAGCCAGGGCTTAATTAATTTTTTGTTTAAATCCCAGCTAAACCCTCTGTAGCAGGTTTTCTTACTGTCATTCTCTTTTCCTCCATTATACAGATGGCGAAACAAAGATTAAATGATCCACCCAAGGTCACATACAGGCAAGGGCAGGATTTGAACCTACGTAGCTTTGCCACTGTTTCTGCATTGGCCACGCCACGTGATGGTCTTCCAGAAAGAGTCCTCCCGTCCCCGGCCCTCTCAGCCTGCACTCCTGCCTGTCCCAGTATGTGTCTCTGGTGGCGAGGAGCGGGCTCACATCCCAGTGGCTCCGAGGGCTGCACCCTCACCGGATTGAGGGCGTGGGGGCGTGCATCTGCCCTCATCTCTCCTCCGCTCCCTGCCACAGCTATCACAGCTAGATCCGGATCCTCTGCTTGAGGCCCCCTCATTAGGCTGTCAGAGCCGACGCTAGACGCCCTCACTCCAGCCCCAGGAACTATTTCGGGACTCGGAGCTGTGATCATGAAATACGAAGAGCGCGGGCTTCAGGTCCCGGGGAGGGGGTGCGTGGTGGCATCCCCGGTGGAGGCTAATGATGGTGTGAGGGGGAGATACTCCAGTCAGCACCCACCCCCACCCCCCTCACCATCCCCTATGGACAGCCTTGTAGAGACAGAGAAGTTTCCTACAGGAAACGCCAAAGGGCGGTTCCATCCGCTGTCCATTGTCTAAGGGCCCGGTGGCCGTCAGTCCCTCCCCCAACACCGTTTCCGTATCACCCCACACACACCCAGATCCAGCGCAAGGGGCACGACTTGGGTCCCCCAGCTGTCCGGGAGGGACACGCGGGGAAAGGGTCTCGGAGTCGGTTGGGGAACTAGGGGACGAATAAGTCCCCATTTGGCTCCTGAAGGGCGGGCGGAAGGCAATCTCACGAATCCGGAGCCCCCCACCATGCTTGCTACCCACCTGGGGCTCTCAGCGTGGAAGGGGTCCCAACTAGAGGACGCGGCGCCCGCCCCGTCGCAGCGCGCTAAACCCGCAGAGGGGCTGAAGGCGCATCGCCCCCTTCCGGGGCGTTCCCTAATTCCCTCCCACCCCACGTTCCGTAAGTGCCCCCACATGCAGGCGATTTACCTGATGCCGAAACCCCAGCAGCGCCCGCACCCGAGCCCGCCCCCTCGAAGCCTGTGCACGGGTTATCAATGCTTTAACCCTAACTGACGGTCACTCCAGCCAACCAACGCCCTACACTCCCTGAACTGTCCAATAATGAGGCGGAGTGGGCCGGCACCGCGAGTGTAAGGCGTATTTGGGGGCGGGACCTGGAGTGAAGGTTCCTGAGAGCGGATAGGGCAGAGAGCCGCTGCTAGGAGCTGCTGGGTGCCTGGCTAAGGACCCTGGATTTGATCCATTGGCGGTCAGAGAGCCATGGAAAGCCTCTGAGCAGTAGAGTCACTGGGATATTTGTGCGTTTGAAAGATCGTTTGGGTAGTAGCTGGAAGGATTGATGTTCAGATCCCAGAGTCTGGGTGAGGTGCCAGAATCCTGGATATTTCCCACGCAGGGACTTCGCACATGCTGTACCATCTTCCTGAACTGTCTTCCCTGCACATGTCTCTCTCACTAGTGTCAGCACCATAACGACAGGGAACTGATTTATTTTGGTCACTGCTTTATCCAGTACCCCTGGCACACAGTAGGTGCTCAATAAATATTTGTTTTGTGATTTAAAATTAATTTAACACTTTAACCCACTGGGATATATTGTGATCTAAAGTGACTGTACAGATTTTTTTTACTGACTTCTTAGCATTTTTGAGCACCTACTGTGTACCTGGCACTGTGTAGGACCCTAAGGGTCACAATCCCTGCCATCCTGGACTTCAAAGATGAGAAGCAGAGGCAAATTTTCAAGCTGAAGTTTATGGTAAGGGGATGATAAATGGGAGCTGGAGTCTATGAGAGGAGAAGAGAGGGATAAATTCCTGGCTTGGAGGATGTGGAAAGGCAGTCTGCAGGAGTAACACTTAAGGAAGGATGCTCCAAATAGGAGAAAGTTAGGGTTAAGATTGAGTATCTCCCCCTCACACCATCAGCAAAGGAAGAGAAGAAGGAAGCTCCTTAAATCAGGGATTTGACTTGGCTAATGTGTTGCTGGGAAGGGAGCTGAAGGGACAGATAGAAATGCACATCTGAAGCTCTTAGACTTTGATCAAATGGAGCCTATCCAGAGGCAAGTTATTTATTCCAGATTACTCTATGTTTATCCCAGTGCTATTCCACTTTAACTACTGTATCTTTAGAAGGTATTTTAATATCTGGAGGCATAGGTGGACACACCGTACCTCCACACACAACTAAGATTAGAACAACAATTTAGAGCTAGAATAACACCCAGAACTGATAGAGAATTTATCTGAATGGAAGTCAAACAGTCAAGAAGTTGAAGTAGACCCGTTCATCCAGACCAGTAGGAGGGGCTGAGAGGAGGAGTGGGCGCGGGTCACAGTGCTCGGAGATCGGGAGAACTGAGCGCATAAGCCTTCCAGGATGCAGCGGTGGACCCTGAGTATGCTAGCGGCAGCTGGTGGACCCAGTGAGGTGGCATTGTGGACCGGGTCAGAGTATGCAACCCAGGATCCCAGAGAAGGTACTGAGATCCCAGGAGAATGGAGCTACCACCATTGTTCCCACCTGCCCCTGCCCCCACATACAAGTCACAATCTAGTGACTGGGGTGCCCAGCCCCTGTGAACACCTAAGGCTCTGCCCCTCACCATAGCAAGAGTGACCAGATCGGCGGGGGGGGGGGGGAGAGAGAGAGAGAGACATGTCTCCAACAGAAGAACAGATCAGTCCCCCAGGACTCATTCTTTTGAGTGACCAAGAAATAGCCAATCTATCAGATGCACAGTTCAAAACACTGGTGATCAGAAAGCTCACGGAATTGTTTGATTTTGGGCGCAAATTACATGAAAAAATGCAGGTTACCATAAAAGAGATGAAGGAAGATGCACGGAGAACCAATAGTGATGGGAAGGAAACCGGGACTCAAAACAATAGAGTGGACCAGAAGGAAGAAAAAAGCAACCAAGCAGGAAAGAATGAAGAAATAAGAATTCAAAAAAAACGAAGAGAAGCTTAAGAACCTCCAGGACATCTTTAAACGTTCCAACATCCGAATTATAGGGGTACCAGAAGGGGAAGAGGAAAAGCAACAGATTGAGCACATATTTGAACAAATAATAAAGGAGAACTTCCCCACTAAGGCAAAGGAAATAGACTTCCAAGAAATCCAGGAAGCTCAGAGAGCCCCAAAGAAGTTAGATCCAAGAAGAAACACACCAAGGCACATTATAATTACATTAGCTAAGGTAAAAATAAAGGAGAGAATCCTAGAAGCAGCAAGAGATAAGGGGACAGTCACCTACAAAGGAGTTCCCATCAGACTGTCAGCTGATTTCTCAAAAGAGACCTTATAGGCAAGAAGGGGCTGGAAAGAAGTATTCCAAGTCATGAAAGACAAGGACCTACATCCCAGATTGCTCTGTCCAGCAAAGCTTTTATTTAGAATGGAAGGGCAGATAAAGTGCTTCTCAGATAAGGTCAAGTTCAAGGAGTTCATCATCACCAAGCCCTTATTTTATGAAATGTTAAAGGGACTTATCTAAGAAAAGAAGATAAAGAAAAAACATGTATAGTAAAAGGACAGCAAACTCACAATTATTAACAACCACACCTAAAAGAAAAACAAAAACAAACTAAGCTAACAACTAGTACAGGAACAGAACCACAGAAATGGAGATCACATGGAGGTTTATCAACAGGGGAATGGGGCGGGGAGAGAGGGAGTGGGAAAAGGTACAGAGAATAAGTAGCATAAATGGTAGGTAGAAAATAGACATGGGGAGGTTAAGAATAGTATGGGAAATGTAGAAGCCAAAGAACTTATATGTATGACCCATGGACATGAACTAAAGGGGCGGAATGTGTGTGGGAGGGGGTGTGCAGCATGGAGGAGAATAAAGGAGGGGAAATGGGACAACTGTAATAACATAATCAATAAAATATATTTTTAAAAAGTTTCTTTTGCGTATGTTCTCCCAATTCTCTGATCCTTTCTCTATCCTTTCTCTGATCGTTGTACTGCATCTATACTGTGAGCACATTTTGTCATTCCATACAAGAATCTTTCCCTTTTATCCTCTTTCAGTCTTAGTTTTATACGCAACTATATGTTTCATATTCTCTGCCAATCCTATATTCATAGCTATGCTACTGTCTCAGGACAAGGTGGGTATGACTTCAAGGGTGTATCATGACTCGTGACAACCCAGGAGAGGTGGTTCCCCCTAGATCATGGAGTCACTCTTGCCCTGACTGGGAATGGCAGCTGAATGAATGTAAACTATACAGGAGAACTGGCAAATGTTGCTCATTGTGGGAGGAGTTAGAGGTGATGTCACCCAGGAGGCTCTGGGTTGGGATTTAAAACTAAAGGCGAGCAGTCATGAGGAACTGGGCCATACATTTTGGAAGGGAGTAGGAGCCATGAGGGAGGTATGATGTAGCACCCATGTGAGAGGGAGAAGTAAGCAAGCAACTATGTAGTTTGTAGTCAGGATCCGATCGTGCAGCCTGGTGTAGTAAGGATAGAGACATGTTGCTTCTCTGATTGTGCCTGCTCTAGCTAACTCAGAAGCCACAGGGGACTTCCTTGCTAGATACTGACCTGCTGCCTTGCAAACCCAGATTCTTGGAACTTATGTCTTTCCTGAACTTCACCACAATCCAGTGCACCAAGGCACATGTTTTCCTGGACTATTACATGGAGGCTGATGACAATGTACCCCAGATCTTCAAGAAGAGAGCTGCTGCGTGAGGATGGCAACTTTGGTACCTTCCAGAGAGACTGGAAAACTGTGAACAGCTGGCTTAAGATAAGAATATGGGGAATTTTGTGGGCTTTGGCTTATAGTCTGATGGGGAGCAAGGGAAGTGCTGGGCTTCATGGGAAAGGAGGCTCCAAACATAAGTGCTCTCAGCACCCCCAAGGTTGAAATGTTGTAAATAAAAGCCTGTTCTTTCCAGCAATTAATTGTTGGTTCATTCAGCAAGTCACCACATGGACAGGCCCCGGTTTCCTTGGTTACATTTTCACTCTGTTAATAGTGTCCTGTGATGCATGAAAGTTTTTGATGTTGATAAAGTCCAATTTATCCCTTTTTTCTGTTGCAGCCTGTGCTTTTAGTGTCAAATCCAAGAAACCATTGCCAAATACAATGTCATAAAGATTTCTCTTATGTTTCTTCTAAGAGTTTTATAGTCTTGGGTCTTGAGTTTGGTTCTTTGATCTATTTTGAGTCCATTGAATTTTTAAAAATAGAAATTGCAATAAACACACATTAATTTGGCAAGAATTGGCATTAAAAAATAAGATCAGTCATTTCATCCATAAACATGATGTATCTGTTAATTAATCCATGTTAACCTCTTAATAGTTTTCTTTAAACAGGCCACATCCTTCTTCTTAAGGTTATTCTTTTCTGGGGGAGAGATGGCTTCTTTGGTAGACAGAGCTCTGTTTCCTGTCTTTTCCTTACTGTCTGTTTTGCCATATTTTAATACTATTGATATTATTGTGAATTTGTTTTCATTTGTTGTGTACTACCTGTGAACCCTAAGGAAAAAAGACACCTGCTAAGAAGGGCTCCTGGTGGCTAACTGCACTCAAATTAAAAAATAAAAAAAAGTAAAGTTTAGCAGCCATTTCTGCAAAGGGACCTCTTACACAAACTGCACTTCATGGAGAAGCCAGCACTGAACTGCCTGCCTCTACATTAAACTACCTTCCTGCACTGTGTTCCTGCCATTTGAGCCAGCCCTTATCGAGGAATCCTTGGAATCCTATTTCAACCAATGGCACCTTCCCCATCCAATCATAGCTGTGCAGTTCTGACCAATCAGAGCAGCCCTATTGTGATCAATCAGGACAGTGCCTTTTGTACCAATCAAACTGTGATGATTTGGAGTCCTCATTTGCATAAGGACAGACTAATCAGGGGGCCAGGGCGAGGACTTCTGTCCATATAAGCCAGTGCCCCCACTGGTTCTGAGAGTATACTTTTCCTCTGCTGTGAAGGCTCTTTGTCTTAGTTGAAACATTGAAGGCCTCTCACCAGCCAGACCAGACCAGGGCACAGCTGTCTAACCAAAAAGGATTCTGGCTTCAGGGCTTCCTCACAGCTATGCTGTATTCACAGCCAGTCCTGTATCACAATTGAGCTGTTTTGCACTGAATAAAGTTTTCTTCTTCACCGCACCCCAAATTGGGGATGCCTATTAGCATTGAATTGGCACCAGCAATCATAAGTTGACATATCTTCTCTAGAAAACTGAATGGGGTGACAATGAGGATATGAGAGAGAAGAGAGTAGAAGAGGAGCAAGATAGAGGTGCAAAAGTTAGGGCTTCAGCCTGGATAAGGGTGTAACCAGTCTGAGAAATGAAGGAGAGACCAGTTTGGGAGCAAAGTTATTTAGGTCTTCCACCTAATTAGTGTAAGATCCAAAATACTTATAGTAGCCTACAAGACCCTTCATGACATTTACCCCCCTCCCCTCCCTCATTCTGTTCCACCAGGCACAGTCCTACCTCAGGGCCTTTGCAGCTGCTGCTTCAATGGTCTGAATCCTCTTTCCAAATGGCTTCATCATTGCCTGTTTTGATATTTATTCAATTGTCACAATGAGGCTGCCCTGGCCCCCCTTATCCCCTTTCTTCATGCAAGACCCCCTTAGCCTGCACTATTTTCTTCTTTAGTGAAACGGGGTGCAGGGTGAGAATTCCCCAAGACCCCTATAGGCCCATGGTTGGGGGATGGGGAAAGGGAGAGCCAATGATACACCTTTTAAGACACTTTGCATACCTTTGCCAAGCTGGTAGCTATATAATAGCTGGTTAATGGCTGTGCTACTGCCTTGGGGCAAAAGGTGTGCATGTGACTTTCAGAATGTGTGGTGACTCACAAAACAGCTAGGGGAACAGCTGGGGTTTGTATAGTGCAGGCCCAAGAGGCAGGGAGGCAGTTCCCCCTGCTTCACTGACTCACTCTTGCCATGACTAAGGATGGCAGCTGAGAGAAGGTAGAAAATAAGGGAAACTGACAAATGTAGCTCATTGTGGTAGAAGTTGGAGACGAGGTCACATAGGAAGGCCCAGGTCAGCATTTGAAAATAGGGCAGCCAGTTATTTGGGGGCGGCCATGTGGTTTGAAAGGGTGTAGGAGGGCCACCACCAGCCTGCTATGAGGTCTTGTGTGTAAGGAAGTGCCAAGTGGTCTGGGATTAAGAGCTGGAGGAAGAAAGAGGAGACCTGCTGGGAAACCTGCCTGGGAGAACACAGCGGCGTGGCAGGCAGATGGAATTGCAGGGACCTGCCCAGCCAAGCATGGATTAATGTGAGATACCTGGAATGCTGAACTATGACTAGGAATGCTGAGCCTAAGACTTCTGTTTTTCTAAGAGAGGCTACCTCTGACTGGTGTGTTCTGAAACTGGCCTGGTTTGGCCAAGGGAGGCAGGACTGTGTGTTTGTGGGTGTTTTGAAGGGAGTGGGACTTAATGACAGAATTCCACCATTATTCTAAATCTGTATAACTTTTAAATAAAACATTCCTTTCCTGCCCTGGTTGGTGTGTCTCAGTGGCTTAAGCTCCAGTCTGAGAACCAAAGGGTCACCATTACCAGTCTAGGGCACGTACCTGGGTTTCCAGCCAGATCCCCAGTAGAGGGCTCATGAGAAACAACCACACATTGATGTTTCACTCCTTCCTTTTCTCCCTCCCACTCGCTCTAAAAATAAATAAATAAATAATCTTAAAAAAAATTCCTTTCCTTTTCACCAAACTCTGGCTTGGGAGTCATGCATCTTGGCAGTAGGCAATTGGACTCCACAGCTGTTCCAGAACAGCATAGGCTGGGATTCTGTAACATTAGCACTTATAATTGTCTTGTACACATCTGTCTTTTCCTCACTGGAATTGTTGTGGAAAATCCACCCACATGCGGGGAGATAATGAAGCACAAACTTTATTACCCAGGGGCCCAGAGGGGGTGGTTAACATCCAAATCCTCTGAGCATCAATCCTCACTCTCCCGGGGTTTAAAGAGTCCCGGGCTTCCTACCTATGTGGCAAAGCAAGGTTACAGAAGCCGAATGCAGAAGTTAGGTCTAGCTACCTTACATGGGAGACAAAGAGAAAACGCAGGAGGAATTTGCAGAAGCTACAGAGCACAGGAGCTTATCATGGGAGTCTGTGTACGACCTTGAGTAACTGGCCGTTGCTTTGGTTACAACTTGTCAGCTTCTACAGTCCTGTGTGAAATTTTGCAAGTGTTATAGTTACAGAGCATAAGAAACTTTTGGAGTTTTCTTTTCCTGCCACATTCCCCCCTTTGATGCTATAAGGTGTTTTATCCCTTTTAGCATCACTAATACCTGGCTATAAGGCTGAGGTCCTTGGGAGGGTTACAACTGCTGATACTGGTGTTGGTACCACCGGAGGGCTAGCACTGTGGCGGCTGCCCTACGAGTCACTGTGGCCCTAGGTGTTGGACTAAGGTACGGAGGATGCAGGGTCCTATATGCCTGACACCTTCGGGTCTGATACTTCATGGTCTTGGATGTTACTCCAGTCTAGTATACTTTCCCTCCCCAAGTGCAGAGGGGTTTCTGTGGCTGAATGCAACCCGATGGCATGTCAGTGGAGGAGCTGAAAGCTGACTCTGGGAGATAGTAAGAGATCACTTTACCGCTGAGCATAATCCTATGCCTGGGGGTATTACATTTGCAGGCTGGGGCTGAGACAGGGGCCGCATTTGTTAAGCAAAGCATACAATAAATCCAAATACAGAGATTAAACAGAGACAAACTATTTTTAGGATGACCCGCTTTGCAGGGATTCCATTCCTCAGGGGCCACAGTCACTAGTCCAATTGTCAATGCTCCTGCAAAGGTGTCAATTAAAGTCAGGTACCCTGCGGAAAAACGGTCTATTCCTTGGCGTCTTTTTTACTGGTTGGCGTCCTCCACTGTCTTAGCGTGGGTTTTGGCACAGGCCTAGTCCTCGGGTCTTTGGGATTTGCTGCTGTCTTGGCCTGGCTGTAGTAGATCCAAGGGGTGACTCCTGCAGCAGTAAGTTTGTCCAGGGCAGTCCAGTTTTCTGGTCTGCATAGTCGGCGACTTTCCTGCCCTTAACCATATAGCTGCTTCCATCCATGTAGTGGGTGACATCAACATCAGGTTGGGCCAGGGGCTGATCTTGGAGGTCTGGCCGGCTGGCATGGACCTCTTTAGTTACTCTAAGACAGTCATGGTCCACCTTTCTAAGTTCTGCCGGTAAGTAGGTGACTGGATTGACTTGTTTCATGGTCTTAACATGCACCCTCGGGTTTCCTTGGAGGATGCCTTGGTATTGAGTCAGTCTGGGGTTCGACAGCCACTTATGCCTCTTGCAAGAGGGTTATGGCAGCAGTGACTGCCCTCAGATGAAGTGCCCCCTACAGCCGTCTGCGCAGTCCTCTGTCATGGCCCTGCAGCGTGTGCGTTCCCTCCTGGCACCGTTCTAGGGATGGGCTGCCAGGAGGAGGTTGTCCATGTACTGCAGAATCGTCAGGTCCATCCCCCCTTAGTGAGAGATCTCCTGCTAGGGCTTCCCAAACAGGGCTGGGGAGTTCTTAAACACCTGGGGCAGTTTAGTCCAGGTCAACTGAGTCTTGACCGCTGTGTGCGGAAAATGGGTTGGCTGGAAGGTGCCACAGGAATGCAGGAGAAGGCATCCTTCAGATTAAGGCAGGTAAACCACGTTGCTGTTGGGGGAAGCTGGCTCGGGAGGGCATAGGGGTTCAGGACCACTGGGTGGCAGCTGTCGGCTGCTTTGTAGACAGCCCACAGATCCTGGACAGGCCGGCACCCGCTCCCGTCTGGCTGCTATCATGGGTCTGGGCAGGTGTGGCCCCATGTTACGGAGCCAATTTTTCTCCAAGCTCCCACTTGGGGGACCTGCCTCCCTGTCACATCCTGGGCAGGGGAGTCTTTCTTTATCTCCCTGGCCCAGAGCATGGCCACAGCCATTTAGCGTATCCAAGTGACCAGCTGAAGGCTATAGGCATGTTAAATGACCATGCCATGGGTCAACTGCAAAACTGGTGTTGTACAAAACAGTCCCGCATATTTTGCTCTGTGTGTCCCTCCTCCAACTTACACCTGTGGGGAAGGGGCGAAGACATCCTAAAATTTCCTGGACACCTTGAATTCTGGACTCCGTCCCAAATGCCCATTTGGGGTCCCCCCCCTTGGCTGCAACTTGTAACGACTTTTCATTTTAGATATATATATACCCACTTTAAATTCTTTTAAAGGACAATGGACGAAGGTCTCATCTTCTTGTAACTGCTTCCGGCTAGAAATGGATGTTGTTTTACCTACCCGTGGGTCAGGGGTGCCCTGAAAGTGGGTGCAGCACAGAGGGAGTCCAGCCTGTAAAGGGAAGGACCTTACAGAATCCTGATCAGTTGGCTATTACCAGGAAGTTACAGGTTCAGTGTCCAAAGGCTGGCATTACTGGACCGTTGGCATCCTGGTTATATTCTGAAAGTGACAGATTTGGAAACAGTTGGAAGGCACAATTAAATCATAATCATTAAATGACAAAGGCAGGGGCTTGGGTATGGCTTATCTAGAGGAAGGTGTACAAGGCATGCTACACCTATCCAAAGCTTTTGTAGTCCATTGTACTTTACTCAGGCTGAGGGATTATATTATGATTTCCCTCCTTTCAGATATCTAAACCTTTCCTGTTCAAGCCACTAAGACAGAAAAGGGAAAATCAGTTTTAAAGTGAAGCCCACAGATCGCCCAAACTGCTTACTAACTCGACTACTTAGTTTAGCCAAACCATTGAGCTCCAGGGGGCGACGATGAAAATGGGCTCCTTAAGTGAGGCCTATATTGCAACCGACCACTCAGGCAATGAAGTCATAGGCATACGTCCTATGAAAACAGAAGAACACACAGGTTAATTTACACAACAGTCCCCAAACCAGTCTCCGTGCCTGTGAGACTGTCTTTTGGGAAGGCATTCAGTTGCAAGTTTTTTTCCTGCAATGACATTCAGCAATGGCAATTTGACAGGTCCTTCATACCTATAAATAGTACATTTTGATGATATTACAAAACCAGTTTTAACCTTTAAATGAAAACAAACTTTTAAGACAGTTAGCTGTGTTATTCTGATGTTTAATACTGAGCACAGTGATTTTCCTTGAACCATAATTTTTCTCCTTAAGATCACCCTCACTGTTATTAAAGGGACGACTTTGAGTTCTGTTTTTTATTTTGACTGTTCGTTTGCATAAACACACCAAGAGCAGCCTGAATTACTTATGATTCTTGATTCTGCTTTGCTGGAACTCACACAGGGAACCTTCAGATTGACTTCTCAGTCCGCCCCTCAGAGCACAGAAGCAGAGCCATACATCCGCCATCTGGCTTCGCCTGTACCAGTTGTTTCACTCAAATCCTTGAGTTTTTCATTGTGCTTACAGGTTCCTTTTTGGCCATCTTTCATGAAAGCAACCTTCGTTCCTTCCCTGGAAAGACTGCCATGAACTGCACAACCAACTAAAGTACCAGGCTTTTCTCGTGGGCTTACGCTAGCTTCGCAAGTCAATCCCCATTCCTCAGGGCTTTCTGGTGATGACCAGAACCCATACATGCCTCCTTCAGACGTGACGTTCCAGTCAAAGTCTTGGTTAACAAAACCACTATTAACTACTGGTCTTATTGGTCTTATGCAAAGAAACCTTATGTTTTCACTCACTCCTTCAGAATGCTAAATTCTGGAGGGATCAGGTAGGGAGAAAAATACAAAGCCTGAAGGAAAAACTTTTCCCTTCTGATATTTACCAGGCTTCTTAAAACCTTTACTGCTACAGACTTATCTAGCATTTACAACCCTTTTATTTTTCATATATTTTCTGATATCTATTAAGAGTGTATTTCCATGCCTTATATCTTTTTATTATTAACTAACATCACATAATTCCAAAATTCTTACTTTTCCATTTGTCTTTACAGTTTCCCACAGACCTTCTTCATATATATATATAAATTATTTACTTTTCTACAGAGGGTTAAGTTTTAACCTTCCCCGGAATCCTTCACTTCCTTTTCAGAGCAGATGCAGAGCAAAACCCAAAACACAGTTTCCAGAACAGTACACAGGTAGGGGCATTCTCTCGCACAGAGACATGCTCCTTCAGGCCCGGTCTTTTGGCAGAGACATGCTGCTTTGCCTCTGACTGAAGCACTTATCAGCCCCAAATGACCCTTCCTGGGTCCCGAGTGGCAAAGGCATCCTCCCCAACCGGTTACAGGCAACCTTAAACAGGTTTTAAGTACAGAGGGTTTTGATCAGAAACAACACTGCTCTTTTCCCACTAAACCAGAAAACAAATAGTTGAGGTTTCCTTTACTCCAGGTTTAAAACTTTACATTCTTTATACATAATTTTACTCATTCAGATTTAACCATTATTCTTTTTAATCCCGGTTCCTTTCCCACTCTGGGAAGGACAGCCGAAAGTCCCTGGCATTGCAGGCTGCAGTTTTCTGAAGCTCAGACCCTGCAAACATTTTACAGGCCAGATGTTTTCCTTAAACTTCAGTACATGTCCTTCAGAGCCATCCTTATCAGAACCAGTTACACAGAGAACCAGACTGATGCAGTCTGGAGAGAGCCCTTAGCCTGGCACCTTGCCCAGTTCCAAGATGGAGGGGCTCTCACGTGACCCATTATCCAAGAGGACGACAACCATGCACCTCCACCCGGGGAGGGGCGGGGCACTCACGTGGCTCGTCCTCCATTTTATCCAAAATGGTGGCACACCCACATACATGCAATATAGTACTGGGGCAGAACCCCCCCCCAACCCATGATGAATTCTCCCAACTGATGCAGACAAACAAAGGAAAAAGGGGATCTTTCACATGCCCGCCACAGGTGGGGGGCCCAATCAGACTCCGTAAGCCTGGCCAGCCCGTGGAGTCACAAACACATTCACACAGACAGCCGCACAGACAGCCACACAGAAGTTAGCTGTCCCTCCCCACAAGAAGGAGCCCGATGGTCTGGGTCTAAGCCCAGACCCCTGAATTTTCTGGTCGAGGAGTGATCAGTCCCTCTCAGATCCTCGGGGTCAGGTCCCTAGGGCACTTACCGATACCTGATTGGCGCCTCCGACAGTTCGTGGTTCATCTCTCCCCTCTGCCCGGGTGTTAGAGCGGTAGGGGATGCGGCACGGGAGTCTCTGCCCCGGGAAGCCTGGAATCACCAGGGCACGTGCTCCTCCCCTGCAGCAGGGCTCCCCTGCCGACTCCCCCAGTCACCTTCACCGGAGGCAAAGTACCTGCTCGTGTGAGGGATTTCCCGGCCAATACACCAAAATGTTGTGGAAAATCCACCCACATGCGGGGAGATAATGAAGCACAAACTTTATTACCCAGGAGCACAGAGGGGGTAGTTAACATCCAAATCCTCTGAGCACCGATCCTCACTCTCCCAGGGTTTAAATAGTCCCGGGCTTCCTACCTACGTGGCAAAGCAAGGTTACAGAAGCCGAATGCAGAAGTTAGGTCTAGCTACATGGGAGACAAAGAGAAAACGCAGGAGGAATTTGCAGAAGCTACAGAGCACAGGAGCTTATCATGGGAGTCTGTGTACGACCTTGAGTAACTGGCCGTTGCTTTGGTTACAACTTGTCAGCTTCTACAGTCCTGTGTGAAATTTTGCAAGTGTTATAGTTACAGAGCATAAGAAACTTTTGGAGTTTTCTTTTTCTGCCACAGAATGTCAGCCTCACATGGGCAAAACTTTTGTCTTTCTTCTTCACTGCTTTGGTCCCCAGAGCCTTGAACAATGTTTGGCGAACGAGGGGTGCTCAATAAATACTTGTTCACTGAATGAAGGGAACGAAAGGTGAACTTGAGCTCCATGAAGACCAAGCATTTCCAAGGGGCTCAGTAAGAGCGTCCCAGCTTAGCCAACCAGTGTGGGCCAGGGAGAAGGAACTATATTGGGTGAGTGAGGGCAAAAGATGCAATAAGCTCAGTCTGCTTAAATAACTTTGTTTTTTCCCCATTCTTAACACTATTCATGGTAGAAAATGTTACCCTTTTCTATTACTCTCTCCCAGGCTGAGGCTTGAGCCAGAGGAGAGGAGAAGGAGGCTCCTGGCCACTCTAAGACTCTATCGGAGCCACTTTCAGACCCTTTGCCATTCAAGGGCCTGCTGGAAACTCTGGAGCAGGCCCACCCTCTCTAGAATGCCCAGCTGCCTCCCCCACAGGGTTGTGCCTGCCCCTCAGCACTCACTCATACCCTTGACTCTTACAGCTGGGCTTCAAAGGGCAGCCTCTCCTTCCATCCCAGTCCCCAGCCACATGCTCCCCAGGCTGCAAACCCAGCTGATCTATATCTCGTCAGTTTCACCACCTGAAATAGTTCCAGAATTCAGTTCTGTCTCCACATTTGGTTAGTCCAGGATCCCATCATTCCAAGCTCTCTGCTGCCCTCCTGCCACCCACTTCCCCCAGCTTTGAACAATGTGTATCTATATCCAGGGAGGGGGCTGGGGAAGTGTTGCAAATCCTTCTCAGCCTGGCTGAAATGTACACTGATGTGTGTTTTATTGTTACTCTTTGTACTTCACACTTATATTTAAAGCAGCCTATTGTCTTGACAAGAGAAAAATTCTGAGACATTCTAGATTACAGCAGCCAGAGAGTGAGAGAAAGAGACAAGAATAGTTAACCAGTTAGTAGCTGGTGACAAAAGAGCTCACAGTTCTGAGTGTATGTTAGAGCTCTGACTCAACCACTGGGTGTCTATTAACCAATAGATGCTACTACATCTTCCTGTGTATAAATTTTCAAAAGTAGTACATTTCTTTGCCTTACAGACTGTGTTCCCATCATAGAACTGCCATCACTTCACTTTTTCCTGCCCCTCCTTATCTGTAGACAATGCAAATTCTTTCAGAAAAACTAACACTTACATCTTTTCTTCCCCAAACATAATGTGTAAAAGCTCCCCTGGACTCCAGGACAGTGGACCAGCTTGTCTTCCCCACCTAGCCCTGCAGCTGGTGGTTCAAACCAAATGCCTTGGGTCCTTTTTTCTGGCTAAGCTATGGCTCAGTAAACCCTTTTTTTAAGAAACACTTTCGACTCTGAATGTATTTTTGTTTGTTCATTTAACAGTCCTTATCCAGTATTTATTTAAAACAGCTACTAACAACAATCAATAGGGACAATTGATTCAGGCAAGAATTATCAATGGATGCTGAAACTTGTGGGTGGAAGTTTCATGAGAAACAGGATATTGGGGTAGCTTCATTGTATCTGCCACATATTAATTACAAAGGGGAAAACAAGAACTTCATAGAGGAGAAACAGACAGGGCTTTAACCAAGTGGTCAAGGTGAATACAAGGTGAAGTAATGGGGCCAATGACTATCACACCCCTCCTGATAGAAGGCACAGAGAAAAACACACCTTCACAGTGTGGCATTCCTTCTGAAGATGCATAACCTGAATCTAACCATGAGGATAAGTCAGACAAAGCCAAACAAAGGCCATTCTACAAAATGACTAGCCTATAACCTTCAAAAATGTCAGTGTCATGAAAGACAAAAAAAAGGACAAAGCCTGTTCCAGAGGAAAGCAAGTGAAGAAAAAAAGCACAACATCTAAATGTGATACGTGATCCTGGATTGGACCAGGGACCAGAAAATTAAAATTGCTATAAAAAGCATATTGGACAACTGATAAAACTTGAATAAGATGTGTAGTTTAGGTAGCAATGTCCCATCAATATTAGATTTTCTGGTTGTAACCCTTGCACTGTGGTTATATAAGCAATGGTCTTCAACTGGGGACAGTGCTGTCATCTAGGGGACATTTGGCAATGTCTGAAGACACTGCTGGGTGAGTGTGCTGCTGACATCTAGTGGGTACAGGCCATAGATGCTAAAAATTTTACTGTGCACAGGGCAGCCCCCAGCAGCAAAGAATTGTCTTGTACAAATGTCAACAGTTGACAGAGTAGAGAAATCCTTTGTAAAGAACGTCCTTTCCCTCAGGAAATATAAATTGAAGTATTTTATACGAAGTATAAAGGTTCAAACAATATGTATCTATTGTACCCCTCTTTTTCTCTCCATCTGTTTCTCCCTCTCTCTACATTTACACACACACACATACATCTGTATGTCTTCCTCACCTAAATTTCCAAAATCTGGTTTTTTTAAAGATTTTATTTATTTATTTTTAGAGAAGGGGAAGTGAGGGAGAAAGAGAGGAAGAGATACATCAATGGGTCGTTGCCTCTTGAACATCCCCTGCTGGGGACCTGGCCTGCAACCCAAGCATGTGCCCTGACTGGAAATTGAACTGGCAACCCTTTGATTCTCAGGCTGACGTTCAGTCCACTGAGCCTCACCAGCCAGGGCTTCCAAAATCTTAACATGATGCATTTGCTTATTATTCTCTCTCTCCCTCTCCCTGCCCCCATGGGCAGCTTTAATGTTCCAAACACATTAGGCCCATCCCTGCCTCATGATCTTCACACTGGCCATTTACTCCGGCTGGGGTGTTCTTCTCCTAGGTATCTGCCTACCTTACCCATCCACATCCTTCACTTCCCTAATCAAACTCCTCCTTTTCTTTCTCCCTCTCCTTCTTTTGAGAGTTTTTATGAGTTTAGATGAGCCACACTGATCATATATATGCCAAGAAACAAGATCTCAAATGCTTCTCAAACTCCCTCTTCTTCTTTTAAAAATATTTTATTCATTTATTTTTAGACAAAGAGGAAGGCAGGGAAAAAAGAGGGAGAGAAACATGTACATGAGAGAGAAACATCAATCTATTGCTTCTCATACACAGGGACCCATCCCGCAACCCAGGCCTGTGCCCTGACCAGGAATCCAAGGGGCGACCTTTCTTTGCAGAATGCCACCCAACCAACTGAGCCACACCAGGCAGGGCGAACTCTCTCTTCTTAATGGCTCTGTTTCTAAACATGCTATTTAAAATTGCATGCATCCCCCCTTTGGTATCTCTCTTCTTGGATTTATTTTGCTCCCTAGCACTTATCACCACATAACACGCTGTGTATTTTCTTTACTTGTTTATTTTGTCTACCTCACACAGTAATTGTGTCAGTTCCACCGGGGCAAGGACTTTTGTCCTCAGTGCTTGGAACAAGGCCTGGCACACAGAAGATGCTCAGTGAATGTTTGGTGGAGGAATGAATGAAGTGTTATCAAATGAGACTAAAAAAAAGGAGGAAAGCGGAGTGAGGAAGAGGAGAGGGAGGGGGAGAATGGGGGAGAAGGAAGAGGAAGAAAGTAGCTACTCATCATCTCTGCAGTTCCCCTTTGGTTTCTCCTCTGAGCATCTCATCTTCTAGGACAAGTCCTCCAGGACCCCTCGGCGCTCAGGAGGTTCCCAAAAGGGTGCACAGCCATCAGGAGCATCTTCCTTTCCAGGAGCCCAGGTCTGGAGGAAAGGAGCTCTCCAGAGCATTCTCAGAAGGGCCACGAGAGGGCACTTCTCCCCCGGCCAAATCTAGGAGCAGCGCTTGTAGTGGGACACCTGTGAAGGAATTGTCCTGAAAAACAGTGACATCTTTAGCTTTTTCTTATTGTTACCTTAAATATCTCTAAACATAGCATATTAATATAGAAATTTAAGAAACTAAAAAGAAATAAAAATCACTGCTTTAGCCTTCCTGGGAACTCAACATTAATTTACCTATGTATTTTATTTTTATTAAATTTTTAAAAATCTTTTCTTTTAAGATTTTATTTATTTCTTAGAGAAGGGAAGGGAGGGAAAAAGAAAGGGAGAGAATCATCAATGGGTGGTTGCCTCCTGCGCACCCCCTAGTGGGGACCTGGCCTGCAACCCAGGCATGTGCCCTGACTGGAAATCAAACTGACTACCCTTTGGTTTGTAGGCCAGCACTCAAATCACTGAGCCACACCAACCAGGGCTAATTTACCTACATATTTTATTTTGATCACCATTTGTTTATTCACAATTTTTAATCTTTAAACAATTTTTGATTGATTTGAAAGAGGGGGCAGAGGAGAGAGAGATGGGAACTCCACTCATTGTTCCACACATTTATGTATTTGTTGGTTAGTTCTTGTATGTGCTGACAGGGAATCCAACCTGCAACCTGGTGTACTGGGTAGACACTCTAAACAACTGAGCTATGCAGCCAAGGCACAATTTTTATTTCAATCTTTTATTTTTGAGGATTTTAAGCAAAGAAAAATACAGAAATGTACTTAATGCCACTTGAAAATTGTTTAAAAAAAGAAAGTGGTTAAAACAGTAAATTTTATATGATGAGTATTTTTCCACAATGAAAAAAAAGTAGATTATAAAACATGAACAACTGTCAACTCAGTCCTGTGTCATCTCCTCCCATGTTCCCACTTCCTGGCTAACTGGGTTGTTTTAAAACATTTACTTCAAAGCAGCCAGTCCATCATTTGCAAATATTTGAATATGTATGAATTCTAGGAGATAAGGACTATTTATTTTTAAAATATCCATGATATCATTACTATACTTTAAAAACTTAAAATCATCAAATGTCCAGGAAGTGTTCAAGTTTGTAATTGTTTCATAAATGTTATAATTTGTTTTGTTTTATTATTTTAGTGACAGATTGAATCAGGATTCCAGAATCTCCATACATTGCATTTGGTTGAAATGTTTTTAAAATCTCTTTGATCTAAAAAATCTTTCACTATTTTTTTTCAGTTTATTAGTTAAAGAAGACAGATTTGTCTTGCCGTGTCTCAGTTGGGATTTTGCTGACCACACCTCTGTGGTGTCATTAGTAATAGTTCCCTCTTATTCATATTTCCTAAAAATTGGTAGATAGCTCTAGGCCCATGCTGAGAATAAAAACACTGTGAGCCAGAAATGCGAGTCACTATGTAAGTTTAAATTTTCTAGTAAGCACTTTAAAGAGATTTTTTAAAGATGAAATTGATTTCAATTATTTAATTTTAACCCAACATGTCCAAAATTTGATTATTTCAACATCCAATCAAGATTTTAAAAGTTAGGTAGTTTGCATTTTTTTTCAAGTATTCCAAATCTAGTGTATAGTTTACATTCAGAGCACATCTGAATTTGGACTGGCCCCATTCCAAATGTTCAACAGCCACGTGTGACCCATAGCTAGTATTTTGGACATTTTTTGGAAATTGGACCTTCCAGACATTTTACCTGATTCAGATTTGATTTTTTTCAGCAAGGCAACTTCATCAGTGGTGATGTGGACTTCCACTCAGAGATGCACAGTTGCCATTCTTTTGTGATGGAAACATCAACAAATATCTTAATAAGTGAACAAATGTGCCCGCAGAAACTCTGCCTGAGATTATTCACCCATTTGTGGGCTTCTCACCAGCCTCACTTCTCAAAAACACATGTAGAAAGAAAAATTGGAATGCCTCTGGATACATAGCTTGAATGCCTGTATTTCTCATTTAACACACCCTATGTACTTTCCCGGGTCACTAAGTACTTCCTTAAAACAATTTGCAGTTTGGAAGTGCAAAGGAAGAGCATTCTATGGCTTTTCCTTAAAGTTGAACCACTTGGGCTATTTCTAGAGTGTCACTATTGGAAGTCATTGGTAAGGGAGATGGTGTACCTAGCTCATTAAAACACTGTAATTTGAATCAAATAATTAAGCATAAAAATAAAAACATAAGTGGTCTGCAAGAAAAAAAAAAGGGAGAATCCCTTTATCAGCTTGCAATGAGGAAGGACTTTTTGTGACTTAAAACCCAGAAGCTATATATAAAAAAAGGATATATTTGCTCTTTCTCTCTCACACACATAAAATTTCTGTATGGCAAAAACATTAACAGCAAAGTCAGGGACAAATGACAACCTGGGAAAAAAACTTGTGATTCATATCACAAGAATTTAATTTGCCTTATAAAGAGCTTCTGGGATAGTGATGGGGATTAAGCAAAAATAATGAGAGAGAGAAAAAAACTCAATGCCATGGCAATGCCAATGCCATGGACAAACTGTGGTGATTGGGGGTAGGAGAGTGGAGGTATAAAAGGGTATGGGGGATAAATGGTGATGGACAGAAACTTGACTTGTGGTGAACACACAACAGTGTACAGATGATATGTGGTGGAATTGTGCACCTGAACCCTGTATATTGTTAACCAGTGTCACCCCAATAAATAAAAGAAAAAGAAAACAGAGCTTCTTGAAGACAATCAGAAAAAGAACAATACACCAATTTTTTAATTTTTATTGATTGATTTGAGAGAGAAAGAGACAGAGACAGAGAAATATCGATTCATTGTTCCACTTATTTGTGCATTCCTTGGTTGCTTCTTGTATGTGCCCTGACTGGGAATTGAACCTGCAACCTTGGCATATCAGAATGATGCTCTAACCAACTGAACTACCTGGCCAGGGCCATACCAATTTTTTCAATTGTATTTCAAAGGAAAAACAAATGGCTATTAAACATTTGGGAAAAATAATCTTGTACCAAAATGAAAATTAAAACTGTGAAATGCCATTTTTCACCTATCAGATTGACAGAAAATCCAGAAGGTTGTTGTTATTATTGTTATTGTTGTTGTTGTTTACTTTTAACTTTAACAAAATTTATTGGTTTTCCATGATTGCCTCTGGTCCACGTTTAAAAGGGCTGTCTGGGTTCCTCTGGCCTTGTTTCTGGGCTGCTGCTACGGCTTTTAGGCCCTGTTTTGCTTCTTCAGCTTTTGAGCCTCCTGGGCTATCCAAGTACACAGAGCCTCTTCAGCCACCCAACGGCAGTGGGCTTCCAGGTAGCACAGAAAGAGAAAGGTATAATCAGTCCCCAGCTCCTTGCACGTCTTCTTGAGGACATTATAGAGGTTGGTCTTACAGAGGATTTTGAGCATCTATTGCTCTGGTTAGTGCTCATCAGCAGGTAGCTTGTGGGCTCCGTCCTTTCAATGGTTCTGCGAATTCTTCCTAATTGCAAACCTGATAGTCAAGGCAACAATTTGAGCCTGGAGGGAGCTGGTTTTCTCAGGGATACCTTGTTCATCAACTGCTGTTGTTTGATTTTTAGCTTCAACTTCTAGTTGGTCATTTCCAAAGACAAGAGACTTTTCATGGCATCATCAGCCTAATCAGTTCTAGGGATGTTCTGGTAATTTTTAAGTGGAGTGGAAGTGGGTCATCTTGGCTGGGCGGGCTGGTTTTGAATGCCATACCCTTGGGCAACAGAGGGTGAGACCTTGAAGAGGTTCTAACAGTGGAAAACTGTAATGGTGGCAAATTGTTACCCACCCCACCCTTCTTCTGACCTTGTTTCTGTAAGTGCAGGCTCTGACTAATAAGTAGCTTGTAGATAAACAGCATGTTTGTATAAAAATTCTAGGAACAACTTTAGCAGATACAGACTCAGACTTTTAGGCATCTCAGCTCTGGGAGGTTTGCTAACCTTCGACTGTGGAACCAGAATGAAGTAGAACCAGGATGACATAAAACCAGGAAGATGTGCCCTGACCACCATGGCTCAGTTGGTTGAGTGCTGCCCTGCAAAGCAAAAGGTTGCTGGTTCAATTTCTAGTCAAGGCACATGCCTGGGTTGCTGGCCAGTACCGGGTTGAGGTGCGTGCAAAAGGCAACCAATTGATGTTCTCTCCCTCTCTTTCTCCCTCTACACCCCTCTGTCTAAAAATAAATAAAATCTTTAAAAAGAAACAAGACAGGATGATATGAAGCCAGGATGACTAAACCAGGATGACACACACTGGACCGTCACTTGAGCTATCGGAATGGGCTGTGCTTGTCTGCACGTGGAGACCTCTGCAGCTCCCCGCCTTGATCTCTTTGTTCTGTTCCCCTCTCCCTCCTTAGAAAAACCTCCACCTCCACTGAGAGGGGAAGATGGGCTTTGAGACATGAGTTCCCCATCTTCCCAGGAGATAGGCTTTGAGATGTGAGTCCCCATCTTCCAGGTTGCTGACACCTGAAAATAAACCACTTTTCTTTCAGGGGTGTCCAACCTGAGGCCCAAGGGCTGTATGCAGCTCAGGATGGCTGTGAATGCCACCCGACACAAAATCATAAAATTTACATAAAACATTATTTGATTTTTTGTGTGTGTAAATACGAGTCGCAATGTATTTAATGTGTGGCCCCAGACAACTCTTCTTCTTCCAGTGTGGCCCAGAGATGCCAAAACCTTGGACACCCCTGCACATCATCACCTGCCTATCAAGTACTGGCTTTCACAGTGGTAGGCAGCTGGGTCTGCTTCCAATTACAAGGTGAGGAAAGGCCCCAGTGATCAGAGGGAAGCCAGGCACACCCTCCACCATCGGTCACTGCCTGGGTCCAAATGGAACTTACCATCCACATCACCGTTAGCTTGGTGACTTCTGACCCCTGTGAGCAGTGCTACCATGCTGGTTCCAAAAATCCAGAAGTTCAATAAAATAGTTTGCTGGCAATGCTGAGGGGAAATATATGCTGCTGTACACTGTTGGTAACAATGCACATTGGCCCAACTCCATGGAGGCAATTTGGTAACATTTATCAAAATTAACAAAATACATCCTTTTTGATGTAATTCTACTTTGGGAAATTCCTCCTACAGGTATAATTGTACAGGTATAAAATGACAACCTGAAAGATTATTTATTATTGTATGGTTTATAGTAGCAAAAGCTTAGGGACAATGCTTTCAAAGAGCCACCTTCTCTCTGTCTTCATGTGATGAAGAGAGAGAGAGTCTTTTTTAATAAGGGCACCAGTTCCATCATGTCTACCAGTTCCACCCTCACACCCTAATCACTCCCAAAGGCCCCACCTCCAAATACCATCACACCGGAGGGTTAGTGCTTCAACATCAGAAGGGGGATACAAATATTCAGTCCAACCATGTTTTGTTAATTCTGGAACACTTTGGGGGAAAAAAAACACAGTATTCTGTCACAGGGCTCTAGCCTTTTAGAAATACCTGTTATGTCTCCCAATGTAAGATTCTTGTTAATGCTTTTGGCTTCTTTCTCTCCTGAATTTCACTTCCTTCTGCTTTCCCATGTCCCAACAACATTGTACTGGTACTTATTCTTTTATACTAAATCCCTGGTCTTCATATAGTGAGTTGTATTTGCACATCAAGGTCCCAATCTTTTCTCTTATGAAATGCATGTCTATTGGGATTGTGGGCAGGAGTATGAAATTTAATGAGAAAGAAGCAGGGTTGGGTTGGGTTTGGTTTTGAAAATCATTTGTAAGGGTAACATTTCCCTGACCATTCTAGAACAAAATTTGCCATTTTAAGATAGACAATTTACCTGAGAGAAAAGTTCTCAATTCCTACTTTTTCTTTTTCCCATATTTCCCAGCACATCATGAACTGATAAGTAAACTGAAAAGTAAAAGAATGTATCCTAATTAAAAAAAATTCAGTCCATAACAATTTTTTAAAAGATTTTATTTATTTATTTATTTTTAGGGAGAAGGAAAAAAAGAAGGAGAGAAACATTGACTGGTTGCCTCTTGCACACCCCCAACCATGGACTTGGCCCACAACTCAGGCATGTGTCCTGACACGGAATGGAACCAGTGACCTTTTGGTTACAGGTAATGCTCAATTCACTGAGCCACACCAGCCAGAGCTCAGTCTGTAACAATTTTTAAAATGACAATGTTTAAATATACAAAAAAAAACCCTTAAAAGTGATGAATAAATCTGGATAAACATTCTTGAACAAAATTTGTGTGGACACATGACCAGTGAAGGGAGACTTCTGCAGCTATGCTGGTTAGGCTTTTTGGGTTTGGGGCAACAGAAAGGCACTATTCATTCAAAACTAGAGACTCAGTGGTTTAGAACTAGAGAAAACTAGGTTCAAATCTTGGCCCTCAAAACCTGTGTGACTTCAGCCAAGTGTCTGAAGGAATCAGAATCTTAGTTTCCTCATTTCAAAAGGGAAAGGAGTGTTCTCCTGTCCCAGGCCAGTTTGAGGGTGACGTGAGACAGAGACTGCACATGCCTGATGGTATAAAGGTGAGTGCTAAATAAATATGAACACAGCCTTATTATTCTTTCCTTAGTGTGCTCATGTACACACAGGCTCCCAGGCTGGGAGGACTGGGAGATTGGGTATAGATGGGAAAGTTGTCTCAGCAGCACTGGCTGTTCCACTCCCTTCTGAAGCCTCGGCCCAATGTCTGAGTCACTGGTGCCCTGAGTCTCTGAGGCTCCCGCCCTAGGGCTGACCTTTCCTGGTGACCACAATGTGACCAGAGACTGGCAGAGAAGGTTATGATGAGCTAGATGCTGGGGTGGTGGGGCCATGCCTTGGAGAGAGGCCCAGCAGCCTTTCTTGGGGTGCCCACGTACATAGCCTCAGTGTCCCTCTTGGCTTATTAGGAAAAATCAGGTACATGTCCCAGGCTATAGTGCATTTTTCAGGTTCCTCCCCCAAGCTGGGTCACCCATTCCTTACCTCTTTGTCTGGATCATCTTGGCATCCCTCAGCCTCAGGGAGCCTCACCTGATAGCACTGGTTTCTCATCTGGGCTCTTCTATCTCTTGTGCTTCCCCCTGATAGCACTGATCATCCAGTATTCATGTTAAGTGGCTAAAAGAATCACAATTAGGTCAAAAGGTACCAAATTCCAGTTACAAAATAAGTAAGTCATGAGGATGTAACACAAAGGTGATTATATACATATTTTTCTATAATAATACTCTATTGCTTATTTGAAATATACTAAAAGAGTAGATCTTAAAAGCTCTCATCACAAGAAAAAAAATTGTGACTATGAGGTGAAGAATGTTAACTTGACTCATTGTGCTGAGCATTTTACAATATATTCAAGTATTTCCCTGGCTGATGTGGCTCAGTTGGTTGGAGTGTCATCCCACAAAACCTAAAGGTCTCAAGTTTGATTCCTGTTCAGGGCACATGCCTGGGTTTGGTGTTTGGTCCTAGTTGGGGCACACAGGGCAGGCAACTGCTCAATGTTCCTCTGGCAGAAAAGATGAAAAGAAATAGGTGACTTTCAAAGGTACAGACAGAACCCCCGCTGGGATTCTGGGCAGGTTTGGAGTTTTAACATTTGAAAGGACTACAGGGCTCAAAGGGCTAGTTTTGGTTTCCTGTCTGTGCCTTCAAATTCTAATCTAATAACATCCTCCAGCAAACAGATCTCACAGGATCTTGCATATTCTATGTCCCAGGCCTGATTACCCCAGGGGTCTGCCAACTCTGGTCTAGACTG
This sequence comes from Phyllostomus hastatus, assembly GCF_019186645.2. Lineage (NCBI taxonomy): Eukaryota > Metazoa > Chordata > Mammalia > Chiroptera > Phyllostomidae > Phyllostomus > Phyllostomus hastatus. The sequence continues at coordinate 442,312 of NW_025333962.1, read as the reverse complement.
CACCGCTCCTGCTATTTCCACAGGCCTGAGTCGGACAGAGGAGACAAAGGCAGCCAGGAGACTTGGATTTATCACATCTAAGAACAAGGACTCAGGCTTTGACAAAGCCAAGGGGGCAGGGGTTGATGTCCATCACCCCTTCATTTCCACAGCCCTGAGTCTCTTTCAAGAGGCCTCCTTGTGATCATGCCTGTCTTAGGCGATTTCCTCTATGGGAAATCTTACCCATCATTGGCTAACTGATCAAGCCTGGGAGGCCAAGCACAGGCAGCGTTCATGCCAGGGAAATAAGTTTTGTCTCCTTAGTGGCTCCTGGTCTGGAGGTCTTTCACTCAGCCTAAGTCACAGGGGGTTACAGCTTCCTGAGACCAGGCAGGGTGGTTCCCAACAGTGGTCATGTAAGAGAATGTCCTTGTTCTTAAGATTTTATTTATTTATTTATTTTTAGAGAGAGGGGAAAGGGAGGGAGAAAGATAGGGAGAGAAACATCAGTGCGTAGTTGCTTCTCATATGCCCCTCACTGGGGACATGGCTGGCAACCCAGGCATGTGCCCTAACTGGGAATTGAACCAGCAACCTTTGGTTCGAAGGCCAGTGCTCAATCCACTGAGCCACACCAGCTGGGCAGAATATCCTTGTTCTTAGTAAAAGGCAAAGTCATACATAATGTCTGCAACATATGGCTCAGAAAAAATAATGTGTGGGTATTACCTTTCTTTCTCTCTGTATTTTATATGTGTGTGTGTGTCTTACATAGGTGCATATGTATTACACATATGCATATATATTATATATGTGTGTGAGAGGATAGATGGCAGGGGAGGTTTGGCTTCTGTGCAAATTTGAACAAGTGAGAGGATTGTAACTCATGGGAGCAGCACTCATTGTCAGCTCCTGGCAGAACTCAAAACAGACCATGATTGGGACAGGTTTAAGGCAAACTATAGTCCTAGCCATCCTGGGGAACTATTGCCCTCACACCTCCTCTCTCAAACCATGGGATTTCTCTATGCCTCAGTTTCCTCTCTTCTTCAAAATGTAGCTTAAAACAGTACTATCCCAACATTATAGGGTATATTCAGTGAATGCATGTACATAAAATATTCAAAATAGTGCCAGGAACAGAGTGAGACTATTGAAGTGTTGGCTATTATATTAGCTATCTATTGTGTCAGCTGCATTACAAGTAGCTTAGAAAAACAACACACATTTGTTATTTCATAGTTTTAATGGTTCATGACTTTGGGAGAGGCTTAGCTGGGTGGTTGTGGCATGGGGTGTCACAAGGTTAATAACATGTCGGCTGAGGCTGTGTCATCTGAAAGTGTGACTGGGACTGGAGGATGTGCTTTCAAGAGCCCTGGCTGGTATACTTCAGTGGACTGAGCACTGGCTTGCGACCAAAGGGTCACCGGTTCCATGCCCAGTCAAGGCACATGCTGGGGTTGCAGAACAGGTCTCCAGTAGGGGGCATGTGAGAGGCAAGCACACGTTTATGTTTCTCTCCCTCTCTCTAAAAATAAATAAATAAAATCTTAAAAAAGAAAGAGCGAGCTCTCTTACATGCTGGCTGTTGAGTGGGGACCTCAGTTTCTCACCATGTGGATCTCTCCAAAGGGTTGCTTGAGCATCCCACAGCATGGCAGCTGGCTTCTCCTGGACCACATGATCTAATCAAGAACAAAGCAGAAGCCACATGTATTTTATGACCTAACCTCAGAAGTCACACACACCACCAGTTTAACAATATGCTCTTAATTATATGATAGAGGGAAAATACACAAGGGCATGAATATCAGAAGGCAAGGCTCACTGGGCTATTTTGAGTAAAGGTAGCATATTATGGCTGCTCAGAACAGAGCTCTGAGTTAGCCAGCCTGGTTTCAAACCCTAGCTCTGTCCAGATAACTGTGAGAACTTGGACAAGTATGTAACCTCTCTTTCACTGTCTTGTCTATGAAATAGAGTAAGTACCTACCAAATTTGGAGTTATTAGAATTAAGTGAATACAGAATCACTTTAGAACACAGTACATTTAGTACACAGTAGGTGTTTGCCACTACTTTTTAAATTTTATTTATTTATTTTTTAGGAAGCGGGAAAAGGAGGAAGAGAGGGAGAGAAGCATTGATGTGAGAGAGAAACATCAATCAGTTGCCTCTTGTATACATGTCCCAACTAAAGGGATCAAACCTGCAACTCAGGCACGTGCCCTGACCTGGAATCAAACCAGTGACCTGTTGCTTTGTGGGACGACACCCAACCAATCGATCCACACTTGTCAGGGTACCACCACTTTTAGTTTTTTTAAATTTTATGTATTTATTTATAGACAGGAAGGGAAGGAGGAAGAGAGGGAGAAACATCAATGTGTGTTTGCCTCTCATGAGCCCCCTACTGGGGCCTGGCCTGCAACCCAGGCATGTGCCCTGACTGGGAACAGAACCGGTGACCCTTTGGTTCACAGGCTGGCGCTCAACCCACTGAGCTACATCAGCCAAGGTGAGGAGAAATTCTTGTGTAGCTTGTTCATGGCTCGTGACTCTAAGAGAGAGCCTTTTGTGTTTGTGACCTCTGAAACCTGGTAGCGAGGAAGAAGCTGCTGAGAAATGGATAATAAAGTCCTCAGGTCAGAAAAGTAAATGATCAATTATTTCAGCACAGGAAGCCAGGGAGGAAAGAACACACTCTGGGATAGCAATGTCTCCCACTCAGATGGAGGCCAGAGGCTTCAGGGTGGACAGGCTGCCTCTAGAGCAGATGGTGACCCTCTGGTTCTACTCCTTGTGGAGGTTTTCCTCCCTGTCCTTCCCATCTGCCTGTCACTGCTGCTGGGATCTACATCTCTGGCAGCTGGCCTGGCCAAATGTGTGAGTGGTAAACTGTACATCAACCCAGGGCAAGCAGTTTCATTCCAGAGGCTGAGCTGGCTCTGAGCCCTGCTGAGTCAACTCTGTTCTTCTTGCCAGAGCTGGAAACCAACCTGCCTCGGGTTCTTCCTGGAAGGCAGATTTTTCTGTGCTAACCTGTCTTTCCTGACAGGGTATAGGGGGAGGACTTTAGTGAAAGTTTGTTGAATAAATGCCTACCATTGTGGAATAGACTTGGTCCAGCCCCACAGCTACACTCAGTTCTTTCTTTGTCCCAACCTTGCCCATACCCCAGTCTCAGAGTGTGGAGTCTCTCCACCAGCTTAGGGACTCCACATAGGGGAGCAGACTGCCAAATGAATGAATGAATGAGTGGGCTGGCCTTCCTTCCAGGTATCCCCTCTTTCTGTTAGGAGGTTCCTATATTGATACAGGCAAGACTCATAGACACGCAGGCCCTGGGGGCAGAGAGTGTCATTGAGAAGTGAGGCCCTGAGCTGGAGACTTAACAGGGCAGACACAGACCCTGCCACCAGGGCACTAGGTTGTGGGGAAGAGGGATGAGAGACATTAAAGAATCCACAGTCATTGCCCCCAGCTCAGGAGCTCAGTTGGTTACAGCTATGTCCGGGTAAGCCAAGGTTGTGGTTTGATCCCCGGTCAGGGCACATTCAAGAAGCAGCCAATGAACTGTATTTGAACAATGATTAAAATAAAAAAAAAAAAAGGAAAAAAAAAGAAAAAAAAAGAAGCAGCCAATGAATGCATAAATAAGTGGAACAACAAGTTGATCTCTGCCCCTTCCAAAATAATGAAATGAAATGAAATGAAATGAAATGAAATGAAATGAAATGAAATGAAATGAACCCTCAGACACATGCGCCATGATTAATTTTTGAGGAAGGAGCCAGGGAATGCAGAGGCATTTCCCGATGGGGCAGGGGTGGTGGTGGGGCAGCCTGGTCTTAGCTCTCCTGGAAACATCATGGGCTCCCCCTTGGCCCTGTGGGATTCAGTGCACCAAGACTCTGTCTCTCACGTCTCTTTCCCGACCGCTTCCCAGCTTTGGACTTAAGGAGGGCACGAGGAATGCAGCTGCAGGCCAGCCTTCCTCGAGTAAGCCAGAGCCCGTTCCCCATTCCAGTGTGGAGAGCCGGGCTGGGTGGGCGACTTGGAATTCCGATGCAGGAAAAAGGACCACAGAGAGACAGACAGTGACTTCTGCTACGGTCAGCAGGGAAGCCACGTCAGGGACAGGTAGGGAGGAGTTTTGCCCTTCTAGGGTGCCCCGCACCCATCCTATTATCTACACGGCCTGGAACAGACAGAACTCCACCCCATGTGCGGCCCCCCGCCCCCCACGCCCCAAGCTCCGCCTTCGAAGTTGCCCCACTCCTTCTGGCAACCACCTTATAAAAGAGGGCGTCGCAGGGATACGCCAAACAGAGGATTCGAGGCCTGTATCAGACCCTTGTTCCCTGTGGCTTCTGCACTAGCGAGCTCTGCAAGGGTCCCCACGTCTCTAGACTCTGAGTCAGCCTTGCTCCCCCGTGCGGCTGTGTCTGAGTCCCTGACTCGCCGCGCCCAGGCCACCCGGAAGCATGCGCTGTATGCCGCCGACAGCTGGAGCAGCCCTGGTGCTGTGCGCTGCCACCGCGGGGCTGCTGAGAGTGCAGGGCAGCCCCGCACCAGCTGAGCCACCGCTTCGCTTCGCGTCCTGGGATGAGGTGAACGTGCTGGCGCACGGACTCCTCCAGCTCGGCCACGGGCTCCGCGAACACGTGGAGCGCACCCGGGGGCAGCTGGGCGCCCTGGAGCGGCGTCTGAGCGCGTGCGGAGCTGCCTGTGAGGAGCCTGGGGCACCCGCCGCTTCCTCGCACGTCCCTGCAAGTCCACTCTCCCGTGGTGAAGCCGCCCCCGAGACCCTCCGCAACCTGCAGGTACGTGCAATGGGGGTTGGCTGTCCGAGCTGCTACTGCTCACTCTCGAGTCTGGAAGGGTATGGACAGAAGGGGGCAGGGGCGCATCCAGGGCACTCTGAGCTCTCTTGACCAGGCGTCAGAGAATGGAAAGTTGGAAGGACAGAGGGATGGGTGAACGGAGAGGTTGGCGGCAGAAGGCCGGGTCCTCACTAGGGTTTTCACATTCTTCCCAGACCCAGCTCAAGGCTCAGAACAGCAGGATCGAGCTGCTCTTCCAGAAGGTAGCCCAGCAGCAGCAGCACCTGGAGAAGCAGCATCTGAGAATCCAGAATCTGCAGAGCCAGGTGCCAGATGCTTGCCTCAGGTGGGGAGGGAAGTCAAAGCTGGACCTATGGGCCTGGATGTGAGCCAGTCATATCTGATACTCTCCCATCCTTTCCCAGGTGGGTCTCCTGGCCCCCATGCAGGTGGACCACAGGATGGCCAAGCCTGCCAGGAGGAAGAGGATACCCAAGGTATCCCAGCTTGTTGGCCACGCTCACAATATAAGCCATTCGCAGAGTGAGTATCCAGCCCTTTGCTGTCCTCTGGCAGCTCTCCCCTACACACACACACACACACACACACACACACACACACACACCATTCCTGTACCCCTCCTTGCCATGTCCACCTTACTCAGAAGAAAAGAGGTCCTGGCTCTGGGTCCCTGTGGGCTCTGGTGAAGGGCTGATGGGGCACCTCCCTCCACAGCTCTGCCCCTGACCATGCCACCCTTCTTCCCAATGGGCCAGTGGGTGTTCCCCAAGCGTTGCTGGCCACTAATAGAGCAGGTGCTGGGAAAGAGGGTCCGTGAGGGACTTGAGCTGCAGGAGTGTGGGGAAGGGGCTGGTGCAGCTCAGAGATACCTCCATCTAGGTTGGAACTTTCTAGGAGGTCATGGTGGTAGACAAGAGGGTGTCAGCTAGGGAGTCTGGAGTTCTTATTGGGTAAACAGCAAATGCCTGCCTGGGAGAGGGGTTCTGAGGCTTGGAATGTATAGCTAGGAGGTAGAGCAAGGGCAGAGGACCCCTATGTCCCTGGTCAGACACATTCACTCTTGCATCTCTGATAAATCCAGGGCTGCTGACCCAAACACCTGGTCCCTCACCCCTCTCTTGGCCCCAAAGTGCCTGAACACCTGTTTCCCACCCCCCACTACCACAGAGAGCTAATTGTCACCACCATCTGGAGTGCTGGGTCCTTTTGGGGTGTATGCCTGGAATTGCCCCAGATTTTCAACCACATGGCTGTGTATGTCAACACAGGTTCCCAGCTTCCCATGTCTCTGCCCCATCCTAAATTCATGGCCCAAGACCCAGCTGACTTCCCTATGGTCCTCCTGCCCTGTCACCAGGACTGACATGTGTATGTCTGCAGCCAACTGGGTGAAAGTTCAGATTCCCCACCCTTCATACCCTCAGGCAGGTTGCTGGATTCCAGCCCTCTAGTTTTGAGGGCTCCCCCACTCTACTGCTCCCCTGCCACTCCTAACAGGGAGGGTCCAGTACACCCTCCCAAACTGCTGTCCTGAGATGGGGGCTTCTGGGATGGGCCAACAGGTATAGGTCCAGGCTGAGGAATGTGGAGGCTGAGGGATAAGAAGGAAACTCAAGAGTTTGGGGACTCCCAGACTCCAGCTCAGTCCGGCCAACTAGGGGAAAGTTCAAGCTGGAGAGAGAAACAGCTGGTGCTAATGGAAGCCACATTTGTGGTTTGGCTGGGTTCCTGTCCTGATTGGAAGAGAAGAAAGTAGGGGAAAGGGGAGCTGCCCCAGGGGCCGGAAAGTATCTCCAGTCACTCTGGGCTGGCCCCCACCCCTGCAGTGGTTAGGACACACTCACCCCTTGTCCTGGGCCTCCCCACCAACCCCCAACAGGTGACCTTTTCCCTACTTTTTTGCTGGGCTGGGTGTGGGACTTTCCACTAGCTGTAGCCATCCCTCCTTCCTCACCTTCTCCCTCCCTCCCTCCTCCTTTTCTCTCTCCCTCTCTCTACTCCTCAATCACTCAACTCCCCCTCTGATACCTGGGACCCCAGGCAGGACCTCTGCCCCCCCAAGTCCCACCCAGGCCTGATCCAATTCCCCCACTAGACAAAGCAGAGCCTGTCCAGGTCTTGCCTCACCTCCCCTTCCCCCCATCTAGCTCCTATAAATCATTCATTCATTGTGTCTTTATTAAACACCTGCTGTGGACTAGGATCAGCCTGGGCCAAGAACACTCCCTGTCCCTGGACTCACGGAGGCCTCATTCAATGGAGGGAGTCGGGGAGAGATTACCAGATGGCCCCAGTGTTGGAAGTGGAAAGTCTTTGATGGCCCCTTCTGGGGGTCTGGCCTGGCCTGGGGGTCAGGGATTCCATCTATAACCTGGGACCTTTAGAATGAGGCAGAAAAAGGCATGAGTGAACAGCATTGTAGGCAGAGGGACCAGCATGTCCAAAGGACCCTGTGGCAGGAGAGTGTGGGGGACACGGAAGGCTGTGTGTCCAGAAGGTGAGGCATGCAGTGGGGAAGAGGGTGGATAGGTGCAGGGGCCCGTCCTGGAGTGCCTTGCAGGCAGTGTTGAGGGAGGCAGAGGAAGCCATGGAAGACTTTAGGCAAGTGTTCGGGAGGTGTTGTGAACTAAGGATTGCTCCCTTTATACTGCTGTTGCCCACTGACCAGACTCTAAGCACACATGTTTCTGGGGACCGTTCAGGACTGCTCTCTGCTTCAATCTCCCCGCCCTTCTCTTTGTCCTGCAGGGCTGCCCAGGGACTGCCAAGAGTTGTTTGAAGAGGGAGAACGGCAAAGTGGACTATTCCAGATTCAGCCTCAGGGGTCCCTGCCTTTCCTGGTTAACTGCAAGATGACCACAGGTAGGATGAGCTGGCCTACCAGGTGCTGGTGTCTTTCTGTCAAATGCAGCCCACCTCCCTCACTCCCACTCCCTCTTTCCCTGCTGGGTCCTGAAGACAGAGACCTAGGCTGAGCCTCTGGCCTGTTGGCCAGCCCACAGTACCCCTTCCGTGGTACCCCTGGACATTGCCCTTCCTGGGTTTGGAGGTGGCTTGGGGCTTGGGAGCCAAATGGAGGAGTTGGAGTCCCCTGTGAGAAGAGTCCTCCTGGTGACTTTGTACCTATCTGGGCAGATGGAGGGTGGACTGTAATTCAGAGGCGCCAGGATGGCTCTGTGGACTTCAATCAGCCCTGGGAAGCCTACAAAGCTGGCTTTGGAGATCCCCAAGGTGGGTGTTTCTAGTGGCTGGAGACACAGGGAGCAGAGGGGGCTGTGGAGGTGGGTCCCCATCTCACTAATGGCCTTCCCCACTGTAGGAGAGTTCTGGCTGGGACTGGAGAAGGTGCATCTGATCTTGGGGGACCGTAACAGCCACCTGGCTGTGAAGCTCCAGGACTGGGAGGGCAACGCTGAGTCGCTGCAGTTCCCTGTCCGCCTTGGTGGCGAGGACACTGCCTACAGCCTGCAGCTAACAGCACCCGTGGCCAGCAAGCTAGGTGCCACCACTGTGGCACCCAGTGGACTCTCCCTGCCCTTCTCCACTTGGGACCAGGACCATGACCTCCGCGGGGACAAGAACTGTGCCAAGAGCCTCTCTGGTAAGTGAGCTCTATCCTTCTTTGTCTTGCCTGTGGAGCCTCCTTACCTGCCTTTCTGCTTCCCTGCCTTTCTGCTTCCCTGCCCTTCCTTCAACCTCAGTTTCATTCAGTCTCTTTTCCTTACTTACTGTGTGCCCTTGGGTGACTGACTTAGCCTCTCTCACATTCAGTTGCCCCATCTTTAAAGTGGGTATAACCACAGTGCCTCCTCCATGTGGTTATTAGGAAAATTCAACGAGATGACACTTGTGGGATGGTAGCTGGCATGTGGCAAAGTCATGAAGACAAACTCTGTCATATTAGAAATCAAAGGCAAAGCCCAGGCCCTGTGAATTGAAACATATCAAACTGCCTTTTGGTGGGTCAAAAAATAATGGAATAATGGTAATTTCTTTTTATTTATTTATTTATTTTATTTTTAGGGAGGGAAGAGGGAGAGAGAGAGAGAGAGAGAGAGAGAGAGAGAGACATCAATGTGCGGTTGCTGGGGGTTATGGCCTGCAACCCAGGAATGTACCCTGGCTGGGAATCGAACCTGGGACACTTTGGTTCCCAGCCCGCGCTCAATCCACTGAGCTACGCCAGCCAGGGCTGAATAATGGTAATTTCTTATGGTTCAATCTAATATAAATTGATGAGACAGATGACAATCATAGAAAGTCTTTAATTAATGTTTGCCATGTGTCAGGCACAGAGAAATGACTTGCCACGGTCACAGAAGTGAAAGCTGTGGTATTGAACCTGGAAGCCCAGAGTCCCTGAGGCTTTTCTGTCACAACCTGGGGTTCTTCAGAACACAATTTGACAACCACTGCCAGAGTCCTCCCTTCTAAAGCATATAAATGCCTAGCCTCATCTCCATCCCAGCCCCAGGGGAGACCCAAGGACCCTGCCTAAACATGCTCCCTTTTTTCTGACCCCTGCAGGTGGTTGGTGGTTTGGGTCCTGCAGCCACTCCAACCTTAATGGCCAGTACTTCCACTCCATCCCTCGACAGCGACAGCAACGTAAGAAGGGCATCTTCTGGAAGACGTGGCGGGGTCGCTACTATCCGCTACAGGCCACCACCATGCTGATCCAGCCCACAGTGGCTGAAGCAGCCTCCTAGCCTCCTTATTGGGGCCTGGTCCCAGGCTCCTAGAGGAGAGTGACTCTGACTCTGGCCCAGCGTGTGGCCACTCCCTGCCTGGGCAGGGGCTCTGGGCAGGGGCTATCTGGAGCCTTGTGGACAGAGAAGAAGCCTATGACTGGAGAGGCCCCCTTTCCTAGTGTGGAGCTGCAGGCGATACTCTCTGAGAAAGACGGAACTGAAGAGCTGTAGGGCACAGGCCACAGAAGCGTGGGACCAATGGGCATTAAGGCCTGCTACTTGCCTACCTGAGGAGTTGGGAGGCACAGAAGGACCACTTAGGGGCAACCACAACAGCCCTGAAATACAGATTCAGTCATGTTGACTGGCCAGGGGACCAGGGCACCCTCACCACGCTGTGTTGTATGTGGGTGCTATGGGATGAGCCCATGCCAGTGGTGTCTGGGCGGAGCTCACCGAATTCTTGGAATAAAAACAACCTCAGAACATTTTGTTCTTTGTCCCTAGGTTTGTTTTAAAAAGTGGACAGTTTCAAAATCCACAAAAACATGTTGTCAGGGTGGAGGTGAACACTCCCTGGTCTCTCAACAACACTGGTTATTCCTACCACCTCTGACAACTGATTTTAATTTCCTTCCCTTATTATTTCATGATTGAATGTCATTTTTATTTTCAAAATTACAAAACAAAGCCCTCCTTCATTCCTTTTAGAAGCAGGGAAGAGAGAAAATTAGTGTGCCCTCCGGACTGTACTCAAACATGTGAGTCACCATCAACTTCTCAATGCCCCACCACCTAATAAAGATATGCGTGAGTCATGTGTTTAAGTTCATTTTTTCTAGCAGTCACATTTTTTAAAAAGTAAAAAGAGTCCTGGCTGTTGTGGCTCAGTGGATTGAGTGCCCACCTGCAAACCAAAGAATCACTGGTTTGATTCCTAATCTAGGGCACATGCCTGGGTTGCAGGCCAGGACCACAGTAGGGGGTATGTGAGAGGCAACTACACATTGATGTTCTCTTTCTCTCTTTCTCCCTCCCTGCCCCTCTCTAAAAATAAATAAATAAATCAACTATTTTTTTAACAAAGTAAAAAGAGAAAAAAAGAGAAAACAAAAAAATATTTTTAAAAGAAAAAACAAAAAGAAACAAAGCGAAATTTAAAAAAATATTTTATTGAGTCCAATATATCAAAAGTACTACCATTTCAACATGTGATCAACAGAAAAGTTATTATTTTTTTAGAGAGAAGGGAAGGAGGGAGAAAAAGAAACATCGATTGGTTGCCTCCCACACTCACCCCAGTGGCAGACCAAACCCACAACCTTTTGGTGTACTGGACAATGCTCAATCAACTGAATGACATACTACACAGGTCAGGCAAACATAAAAGTCACTAGTGAGGTATTTCATTTTTTTTAATTTTTTTTACTGAATCGTTGGAAACTGTTGTGTATTTTATGCTTATGGCACATCTGAGTTGGGATCAACTATATGCCAAGGGCTCAACAGTCACAGAGGCCAAGGGCCATAATATAATGTGCACATTGATAGTATCTGGGGTAAATTCACATTTTATGCCACATCTTCATGTTTCCTTTAAGTTGACTTTTAAAAATATGAATATAAGTTCAACTAATATTTATCAAACACTGGCTATGTGCTAAGCCCTGTACTAAGTGCTTGGGCTACAGGAGTGAAAGAAGAGTCCCAGGGTACCAAGCCCCTCCCATTACAGGTGGGGAGATCTATATTGATGGTCCAAACTGAGACACTTTTTGAGAGTGAAAGGGGGTTGTGCTATTAATAATTAAGCCAGATTCTCATGCATATTGGGAATGACTCAGTTTTTAAAAATATAAACACATATCTCTACCACATGTGGAAAACCAGTATCACCTGCCATAAATAGATTAGTAAAACCAAAGTCAATGAAAATAAAACAGTTCTAGCTAGAAAACCGATGCATGATGGAAAACACACACACAACACATGAATAGGGGTTGACCTTATAAGGGTGGAATAAGGACCGACTGGGAGGGGGCATGAGGGAAACTTTGCTGAATTAGGGTGATATCCTGAGTCTTGATAGAGCTGGGTTACTCCAGTGCATACCTTTGTCTTAGCAAATGTACACTCAAGACTTGTGCATTTCATTGTATGTCAATTTTACCCCAAAATAAATTACTAAAAGAGCCATAAACAAATATTGAAGTGTAGTTAATGATATTCATGCTGAAGAGTTTAGAGGTGAAGAAAACAGATGCCTTCATTTTCTGTTTTACTTTTAATTTTTTCCAGCTGAACTGAGATATAATTGACATATAACACTGGGCAACTTTAAGTTGTACAATGTGTTGATCTGATACATTTTTATATTGCCAAAACGATGAGTACCATAGTATTAGCTAACTCCTCATCACATCACATAACTGCCGCTTTTTTTTTTTTTGTGGTGAGAACATTTAAGATCTACTCTCTTAGCAACTTTCAAGTATGTGGTATGCTATTATTAACTATAGTCACCATGCTATACATTAGATTCCCCCAAATCTTCAAATTTCTTTGAGATACATCAAAAAATAAGATGGTAGATGGATGAATAGAGAGATGGATATGTGATAAAAACAAAATTCTGTATTAATAGTGGAATCCAGGTGGTGGGGAATATGAGTACAGAGATACTCTCTGAATAATTCTTTCCATGTTTCTAAATGTTTAAACACTTCACAATAAAATGTAAAGAAGAAAATCCTAGCCAAACCCTGTTGCCTTCTGAAACTCTCAATCTGCATCCCAGCTCTATTAAAATAAGAGAGATGAGCTCTGGCCAGGTGGCTCAGTTGGTTTGAAGTGGTGTCCCATAACCAAAATGTTGCAAGTTTGATTCCCGGTCAGAGCACATACCTAAGTTGCGGGTTCAGTCCCTGGCTGGGGTTCATAAAGGAGGCAACCAATCGATGTTTCTCTCTTGCATCCATCTCTCTCTCCCTCTCTCTCTCTCCCTCTCTCTCTCTCTCTCTCCACCTTTCCCTCTCTCTAAAATCAATAAGCATATCCTTGGGTGAGTATTTAAAAAAAAAGACAGAGAGATGATGATTAGAATTGTTCAAGAGATATGAGTCAGAGAGAGAGAGAATAAGCCTCTCTCCTTGATAGGTAGAAAGGATTTTAAGAATTGAAAGAAAGGCCCTGGCTGGTGTGGCTCAGTGGACTGAGTGCTAGCCTGCAAACCAATGGATCACTGGTTTGATACCCAGTCAGGGCACATACCTGGGTTGCTGGCCAGGTCCCCAGTAGGGGGTACTTGGAGGCAACCACACATTGATATTTCACTCTCCCTCCCTTCCCCTCTCTTTAAAATTAGTATTAAAAAAATTGAAAAAAGGTAGGACTTTCTCAGTATGTGGTTCAATGTTATTTAATGCAACACCTAAAGTTATCACAGAGATCATATGAACTAATGTGATCTCTTGTGCCCAGGACACCTGTTTGAGAAAAACACCTGCCTGTGCCCTGAGTCCCAGCTGCCTCTTCCTGGAACATGCTGGGGACACAGTAGCTTCCCTGGGGCTGTGACTGAGTATGGATCATGAAGCCCTCAGCAACATAGGCCAGACCTCCTCCAGGCTCCTTGTTTGGGGGTGTGTTGTACCAGGCACGCGTGGAGAATCTCTTTTGAGACCACTGTGGTTGGAACTGGTAGAAAGTCTCACCCATGGAGGTAGAGGGAGGGTTGGCCCAGCTCTGTTTTCTTAATTCCCAAGCTCTTCCAAGAGGGCTCACCTCCCCAACTATGTCACTTCTTCTGTAATTATGACCTCCTCCAACACAGCATTTTCTGCCCCTTCACCCCCAGAAAACCACAAAAAATAACCACCATGGCTGGGAACCAAACAAGAGCCAGGATGTGAATCCAGACCTGTGCAATTCCCAAGCTGGAGTGCTTAACCACATCCATTTCCTGGGTGACTGGGGATAGGCCCTAAAGCTCTGTGGCCTCAGTTCTTGCATCTGGAAAATGAAGATGGTTCTGGTATGTACCCTCCCACCTCTCCCACCCCTCCCTGTTCTCCTGATGCTGTGAGGATTTCAGGATTTCATGTAACATTGGGTGAAAAGCACTCAGAAAAGTGAGTGTCTGGCTCACAGTGAGGACCCAATACAAATATTACCCATCCTTACTAATACTATTATTACTATGTCATGCTGGGGATTGGGGCAGGGAGGGGAGCATGACCTGGACAGGAGAAAAGGCTTCATGAGATGAACATAGCTTTTGAATCAGTCTTTAAAGGATAAAAAGTCTACAAAGATGGTGGGGGATGGCATTCCAGCAAGAGAGCACTGTGAGAGCAAAAGCCTAGTGGCCTGGGTGGGTACTAGGGTGCTGCATGGAGCAGGAACTGGTTGGTGAACTGGGGTAGGGTAAAAAAGTGGTTTGGCTTGGATGTTCAGGGTTCCAAGCCAGCTAGCTGCCCAGGAGCTAGCTGACAAAGGTAGGAGGGTTCGTGCTGGTCTGGCTTCCAGCCTTGCCTTTCCACCTAATCTCATCTCTGGTCCCTGGAACCCTCTCTCCAGCCACCATGGCCTCCTGGCTGTTCAGACTCATCAGGCTCTCCCTCACTTGCTCTTGCATATGCCTGAAACATTCCCACCATCTCCTCTGCAACCTGAGGACTCAGTGCAAATGCCACCTTCCTCATAATGCCTCTCTGCCTCCCTAGCTAAGGAGCTCCACCATTACATAACCCAGGCTATTCCCCTCATTGCATGCTTCCCTTTCTAAAACTATCTTGTGTGTGTTGTTTACTTGCTTCTTCTTTGTTGGCCCCCACTAAACTGTAGCTTCATGAGGATTGGGACTTTGCCTTATTCAATGGTGTACCCCTAGCACCCAGAGTGCTGCCTGGTACTTAGTAGATGCTTAGTAAATGCTTATTAATGGAAGGACTGAAAGATTTTTAAACAGGGGAGTGAGAAGATCTGACTCATGTTTTAAAAGACTTCCTCTGACTGCTTTGGGGAGAACAGCATGTGCATGTGTGGGCAGAGCAGGGAGATCAGGAAGGTCCAGGGAGTGATGATGGGGCAAGAATCAGGGTGGTGGTAATGAAGGAGAAGTGGTCAGAATTTAGGAGGAAGGAATGACATAAAAAGGTAATTGAAAGGAAGGGAGGCTGGGGCAGGGGAGTAAAGGATGAGAAGGAGAGAAAACTACATGACCTCTGCCTTTGATGATGGGGTTGGGGTGGGGAAAAGGAGACACAGGAAGAGGAGGAAAGAAGCCAAAGTTGTGTCTAGGATGCCTGATGCACATCGCAGGGATGAGGTCCAGTAAGCAATAATAATTATTATAGTTATATAAAAATAATTATAGGTATAACTAGCACATGAATTCTGTGTTTACATTATCCATCACATATCAATATTTACCTAGCACTGGGAACACAACAGTGATTACCACAGACAGTCTCTACCTTCATGGGGCTGATAATTCTGTTGACTTGGGACAGAAACTAAACAGGTTAATGGATCAAGAAAGAAATACAGAGGGACTTCCGGCCAAGACACACCGTGCCAGCTTGCACAACCAAAATAAGGACAACAATTTAGAAACAAAATAACAACCAGAACTGATAGAAAATTGAACGGTATGGAAGCCTGACAACCAAGGAGTTAAAATAGACACATTCATCCAGACTAGTAGGTAGGCGGCCAGGCGGAGAGGGGTCGCGTCACAAAAAGCGGTGGCACTGGGCAGACCCGGCGAGGCAGCAATTGTGAAGCGAGGCACTGCATGAAGGCGGCTGGCTGACTGGGCAGTCCCACACTCACACACAGATAAACTAGGCAAAACTGGGGAGCGAAACAGACCACACAACCTAGGGTCCACCACTGGGAAATAAAACCTCAAAACACCGATTGAAAACACCTGTGGTGGTTGAGGTGCTGGGAGAAACTCCCAGCCTCACAGGAGAGTTTGCTGGGGAGACCCACAGGGCCCTAGAATGTACACAAGCCCACCAACACGGGAATCAGCACCGGAAGGGCCCAGTTTGCTTGGGGGAAGCAGAAGGGAATGAAACCCAACAGAGAGCAGAGCAAGCACCATTGTTCCCTTTCTGACGCCACCCCTACATACAGCATCACAACCCAGGGACTGGGTTGCCCCACCCTGGTGAACACCTAAGGCTCCACCCCTCACACATAGCAGGCATGACAAGACCAAAAACAAAATCAAAAACAAAAAAACAATGGCCCAAACGGAAGAACAGATCAAAGTTCCAGAAAAAATACAACTAAGTGATGAAAAGATAGCCAACCTATCAAATGCACAGTTCAAAGCACTGGTGATCAGGATGCTCACAGAATTGGTTGAATTTGGTCACAAATTAGATGAAAAAATGAAGGTTATGCTAAGTGAAATAAAGGAAAATGCACAGGGAAACAATAGGGAAAAAAAAAACTGGGACTCAAATCAATGGAATGGACCAGAAGGAAGAAAGAAACAACCAAACAGAAAAGATTGAAGAAACAAGAATTCCAAAAAATGAGGAGAGGCTTAGGAACCTCCAGGACATCTTTAAACGTTCCAACATCTGAATTATAGGGGTACCAGGAGAAGAGGAAGAGCAACAAATTGAAAACTTATTTGAACAAATAATGAAAGAGAACTTCCCCAATCTGGCAAAGGAAATAGACTTCCAGGAAGTCCAGGAAGCTCAGAGAGTCCCAAAGAACTTGGACCCAAGGAGGAACACACCAAGGCACATCATAATTACATTAGCCAAGGTAAAAATGAAGGAGAGAATCCTAGAAGCAGCAAGAGATAAGGAGACAGTAGCCTATAAAGGAATTCCCATCAGATTGTCAGCTGATTTCTCAAAAGAGACCTTATAGGCAAGAAGAGGCTGGAAAGAAGTATTCCAAGTCATGAAAGGCAAGGACCTACATCCCAGATTACTCTATCCAGCAAAGCTTTTATTTAGAATGGAAGGGCAGATAAAGTGCTTCTCAGATAAGGTCAAGTTAAAGGAGTGCATCATCACCAAGCCCTTATTTTATGAAATGTTAAAGGGACTTTAAGAAAAAGAAGATAAAAAACATGTATAGTAAAAGGACAGCAAACTCACAATTATTAACAACCATGCCTAAAACAAAAACAAAAGCAAACTAAGCAAACAATTAGAACAGAAACAGAACCACAGAAATGGAGATCACATGGAGGGTTAACAACAGGGGAGTGGGAGGAGAAGAGAGGGGGGAAAAGGTACAGAAAATAAGTAGCATAGATGGTAGGTAAAAAATAGACAAGGGAGGGCAAGAATAGTATGGGAAATGTAGAAGCTAAAGAACTTATGACCCATGGACATGAACTAAAGGGGGGGAATGTGGGTGAGAGAGGGTGTGCAGGGTGGAGGGCAATAAGGGGGGGGATGGGACAATTGTAATAGCATCATCAATAAAATATATTTAAAAAGAAATAATTGAAGTTAGATATAGTAAATCGCAGAGTGGTGTGTGTGTGTGTAATAAAACAAGGTAAGGGAAAGAGAGAGATTATGTTGTAGTCTGTCGCCTGGAAAGGATTTATAAGTATCTGTTAAAGACTTAATGACAGAAAGTAGATGGTTGACTCCATCCAGGTAAGTTTCTTTCCTGCTGTACAGAGCTAGGAAACTGAGGCAGAGGATTAACGTAATGAGTAGTTAAAGTAAGGATGAAAACTGCAACTGAGAGAGAATTGGCCTCTAGGTGTAAAAGACCTCACGCAAAGACCCTAGGAAACAGCTAATGGGGACTGAACAGGTGGGCCCAGAGGGCACGTATTGACCTATGACGTCGTCAGGACGTTATAGCGTAACATCACCTGGACGTAGCTCCATTTTCCTTCCCGGATTGATCTTCTGTTGGTCAAGCACGGTCTGAATGAAGCCTCTCATTGGCTATTCGATCCGTCAATCCGTTTAATTCTTCAAGTCTTCCGCCCCGCCTTCCTGCGCTCGTCTATGATAGGCTGGCGTGGCCGTCACTTCAGACAGGACCGCATTCCTTCCGCCTTTCTCCAGGAGTCCGAGGGCGAGGGAGGCGGACCCCAGATGGCGCCCACCCCGGAGGCTCTGCTTCTGCCTCTGACTGGCTGCTCTGGGTGTCGGTCGCTACGCCAGCCGGCGCTGACTGGTTTTCCGGCCGCCGCTCTGCGCGGCGCCGGCCCCGCCCCCCTGCGCGGCGCCGGCCCCGCCCCCGTCGGGTGTTTGTGGTGGGGCTGCGGAGTCGCGGATCCCGCCGGAAGCGCCAGGACAATGGGGACCCGGGACGACGAGTACGACTACCTATTCAAAGGTACGGCCGGTGGGGCATAATTGGGCGAGGGGATGGCGGCGATGCGGCGGACAGGCGGGCTGAAGTTGCGTCCAGGCCCCTGGGCCGAGGCCAGAGTCCGGGGCTAGAGGCCCTAGTGGCCAACCAGTCGAGAAGGTCTGGGCAAGCTGGTGTCTTTCAGCTTTGGCGTGGGTGTGCGACCGTGCGGACCCGGCGGGCCACAGGGGCCTGAGATTCTTTAGATGCTCCCATACAGGGCCCGAGCCCAGAGGGGGTGGGGCCCGGGGCGGTAGGAGAGGCCGTTGGGGGCGGGGCCTCAGGAGGGGGCGAGACCGCCCAAGCATTTGCAGGGCTGGGTTGAAAGCTCCTTTGGGGATATGGACGGCCCTTTGGGGGCGGGGCTAGGGCGCGGTGGGCGTGCTCAATAAGGGGGCTGGGCAGGTGGGGGCGGTGCTCCATAGGGAGTGGGCGTGGCCAGGCTTGGTCGGAGGTGCTCGTTTGGGGGCGAGGCCCGGGAAAGGAGGGGTGAATAATGTGGGTTGAGGTGTGTGTTGGGAGAAACCGGTTCCGTGGAGGGGCTCCTGGGGGGGCGTGTAGGACTAAGTGTGTTGGACCCAGGCCTGGTGGTTAACAACAACAGTTATTTTTCTTAACTCGTAGGACTTTTTTTTCCCCCGAGAAGCTATTACTGGTAAATCGTTTATTGATTACACATGATAATGGATGATACACAAGCTTCAGTCCCATCTATAATTTTATCTGGTACCATAAAAATATGTAATGATTTACGAATTTGCATGGGGCCATATAATCTCTGTATTGTTCCAGTTTTAGTATATGTGCTGCCAAAGCGAGCACACACTTAGAACTCTTAAGAACACTACCCAAATGCTTGAACTTTTCTAAGCTCTTTACAAACGTGAATTCATTGAAATCCTCACCAGAGCCCTGTGAGGTCGATATTATCTAGCCTCTCTTTTTATGGCTCTGGAAACTGGGGCCCAGGGAGACAAGGACATAGTGAATAAGTGTTAGAGCAGGATTTTGAACCCAGGTCAGCTGTGGACTTTACCGCTTAGGGACTACATATATCTGGGGGAGCTTGCAGCCAGGATGTGGGACTGAGATGTCAGACCACCTCCTTCAACACATGCACACTGATGGCTTAGGTCTGGGCCAACCTGCTGGAGGATTTTCCCAGCCAGAGGAACAGAGGGCTTCACGAGCCTCAAGTATGGCCTATGCAGGTGAGGCAGCCATAGCTAACCTGGGCCAGCTGGGGAGCTCCTTCACCTAGCCCCGAGCTGGGGAGACTCTCTACATATCATTGTAGTCCTTCCTCTCTCAACTTAGTTGGTTTTGGGGTCACAGGCTTCACAGCACCTTCTATGCCAAGTTGGAGTTTGGCCAGGTTCTCTGCTGTCCGTGCTGGATTCCCTGGCTGATAGTGGCTGCCCTTAAGAGTTAACTCCTTGGCCAAAGTGGGGTGTGTTTGCTCTGCTGCCTGCT
The DNA here is from genome assembly GCF_019186645.2 of Phyllostomus hastatus. NCBI lineage: Eukaryota > Metazoa > Chordata > Mammalia > Chiroptera > Phyllostomidae > Phyllostomus > Phyllostomus hastatus. The sequence continues at coordinate 422,959 of NW_025333962.1, read as the reverse complement.
GTGTGAGAGTCAGCCTCCCATGCAAGCTTTTGGAATCTTCCCTGTTGGGGTTGTCTGGCCATCTCTGGGAGTGTAGTCTGTGCCTGGAGGTGGCCTTGGATGACCATCTAGCATCTTGGGGCTGGGGGCCTGGGGACTTTGGGGATATAGAGTGGGTGGATCACTTCCTATCTGGGTTTTCCATGTGGTAAAAGGCTACTGGGCAGAGGGAGTGCCCATACAGTGGCCCAGAGTCCGTCCTCACAGCACCATGGGCTCTAGGAGCTGCCTGGAGCTAATATGTCACTGGCAAGTGAGGCTGTTTGGTCAGTAGGCATCAGGCCACGACCCTGGTGCTAACTAAGCCTTGTGGTTGGTCTCACCTTAGAGGTAGGAGAAGCTCTGTCAGGGCTTTGGGGCTTGGTGACAGGTGGTCTGGACTCCAACTCTGCTGCAGCGGGTGCCTGTCTCTACTCACTGTGTCTTTAGGCAGCTGCTTCTGGATTAGGGCTGGGCACCCAGCTGGATGTGGCATTGCCAGGGCAGGGGGCACTCCCCCAGTCACCCCTTCCAGGTTTCTGTGATCATTTGCTTGTTATTTTCAAATATGTGCTATTATAAGTAACCCCACTCCAAGTGTTTGCATGACTCATCTTTTGCCCTTTGAGTTATTTGTTTGAAGTATGTTCCCAGAAGTACAGTTACTGGGTCAGGGGCAATGGAGTGGCTGTGCACTCTAGTCCACTTCCTGGAAATACACTGATCTGGCTTCTGCAGCAGCTGGCACGGGGTGGGGGGGGGTTTGCCCCCCTGCCCTGCTGCCTTCCTCCACTGGCCTCCTTTTCTGAATCCAGCAGGTGCCCTGATGACCTTCTCAGGTTGGGTTGGAAGTGAAAATCTAACCTACAAGGTCAGGGTTCCCCAGACTGTGGTTATTTGAGACCTCCCCTTTACACTTACACTTTGTCAGAGGACCTTCTCTATTATCCTTTAATGTTTGTCTTTAAATTCACTCAGGTTTTCATTCCTTTAAATGGGAAAAGGAAACTCTATTTGGCTGTGGCAAATAGGGAAGGGAAGAAGGAGGCTGTCAGGCAAGCCGCAACCCTCACGTAACTTACCAGAAATACAGCCCTAGACAGAAACATAAGAACACTGCACCACCCTCTTCAGCTCCTCCTGAGACCCTGTGGCCTGCAGAGAGTCAGGCATGGGCAAGAGAGAGGAGTCCAAGACGTGACTGCCCTACAAGGGTTGACTAGGGTTAGCTTTTTCCCTGGCCCTACCACCTGGTTCAGGACACCGTTGATTAGAAAAAGGGGCAGCCATCTTCTCACACCCGACCCTGTGACCAAACTTCCCCAGCCTTTGGTCACCTTCCCTTTGCCCTGTTCTGGACATGGAAGGGCCACACCTGTCACTCTGGGACACAGACTGCCCCCTGTCCAGTCCTCCCACCAGTCTTGGTTTTGACAGCCACATCACATGTTGGCTCCCCTGACCTCTACCGCCAAGGCCAACAGATCTTCCTGGGTGTTTTTCTCACGTGGTGTTTATTTTCTTCATTGAACATTCCCCCTTCCCCAGTAGTGAGGTTGTTTATTTGTACCCAATTATAGATTCTCACATTTATCCTGCTAACATTTATCCTATTAGCTGTGGGCCGTTTGCCCAGCATACTGATCCATCCCTCGGGGTTCCCTGACCTTTCCTCTGATAGACTGGGCTGTAGGGTCTACAGTGGGAGCAGTGGGGTCTCTATGGTTCACCAAGGCCTTTGAAGAGGCCCTGGCTACTAACCTGGCCCATAAGGATGTGGTTCATATGGGAAGCTTCCACAGTGGCCCAGGGCCCTCTTTTCTGGATTGTGTTCACCCCTGCCCCATCTGTGAGTCCTTTCGGGAAGGAGGGTGAGGAGAGAGTGGCAGCCAGCCCTGGTGTTTGCCTCTGTGCCAAGTTCTCCGAGGCAGCCTCTTCACTGTGCAACCTGGGCAGGACTCCATCAGGCCCACTGGTCCGAAAACTGAGCATACCATCTTTTCCCATTGCAAATGGTAGCCCTGCCTGTACACTAGCTTCAAGCACCTCATCTCCATACTCAAATTTCCCAGGGCATAGCTCTAACAAGATTATCCCCAAGTGCCAGTCTCTGGAGCCTGAGATGATCAGAGTCTGCTTCCTGGTTAGGGAAGCGGGCTGCTCTGGCTCAAGTAGGGGAGTGTATCCCCCCACCTGAATGGCTACTCAGTCTGCCTGAACATCTGAATATGGGCCCTGGGGGTGCTACACTATATGTGGGGCAGGCCAGGGGACCATGCCTTAAGAGATGCCAGCTCTTTGTCTTTGCTAACTGGGCTTACCTTCCCTGCCAGCCAAGTGGCGTGTCTAGGGAGGCCATTTCCTGACCGGCATTGACGTCAGCTTCTGTGGAAATGGTGGGGGTCACGCCCTCAAGAGCCCTTTATTTCCCCAAAACAATAGCTCACTTGTGCCTTTGACAGTGTCATTCTCATTCCCACAATACACCCAGAGCCAGCCTGGTCACTGCCCTGCTGGCCATCTCTGCACTGGACACCTGTGCCAGGGAGTACCTGGGCATCCTGGCTTTTCTACCATTTATCTGGGCAGTGGCTGGTGGCCCTTGTCCTGTTCTTGCCTCCACTGTTCTCGCTGGGTGACCTTGGACTGGAGGACCTAGTCACTGTATGTTGAGTGTCCCCTACTGTACAAGGGGAATGATAATGACTTTTGTCTCTGGGGTGGCTCCAAGAACTAGATAATGAAACCTTTAGGGCTGGGCCAGGACAGAATCAATTGGGCTAAGGGGACCCTCACACTGGGACAAAGCTGGCTAGGGAGTGAGGGGGTCAGAGGGCTCAATGCAGGACCCAGAAGGGACTCTTCCTCATCCGTTCCTGATGGAGGAATGTGAACAAACCTCCCCAGCCTTGGTCAGGTTCCTGTGGCTGCTATGGGAAGGAGATGAGGGGTTGGGGTTTTGGATAGTAGGCCCCACAGTCATCCCAGCCTGGCCCTGCATGGTCTCAGAGCCCATTTGGGACCCCACCAGCATGGTTGGGAGCCCTTGGCCCTGGACTGCAGGCCCATGTCTATCTTCACCTGCTTTTTACCTTTCTCTGAAGTCATTCTGGCAGTCTCATGTTGGGTACCCACCATGTCAGGAGAAAACACTGGCTCTGTCATCATAGGTCTTGTGGACTAGGCCATGTAGGTTTGGGGAGTGGGGGAGAGGCCTGAAGGGTTTTGAAGGATTTTGAAGGATGAGCAGGAGTTTGCTGGTGACTCCAGGGAACTGAGATGTCCCAGGTGGTACAAGAGGAGGAGGCTGAACTCAGATCCTTGAGCTCAGCCCCAGACCCAGAAAACCTGGGTTCAAATCCTGCCAATCACTTTTCAGCAGGTGGCCTAGGTGAGGATGGTTGGGAAGTGGGAGTGGGCCTGCCCAGACCCTTGCTTTGCATCCTTTTGTCCTTCTGTTCATTGTGTGCCATGGGCTATCATTCATCTGTCCATGCCTCAGTTTCCTCATCAGTGAAATGGGTTACATGAGGCATCTATGGGGCTTTCTCAGCACAGATTCATTAGATTTTCTTCTTTTGCCCTGGCTAGGTAGCTCAGTTGGTTGGAGTGTTGTCCCAATCAGCCAAATTGAGGGTTCATTCTCCAGTCAGGACACATACAAGAATTAATCACTGAGGGGTCAGTGGGATGGGTGGAGATGGAAGAGGGTATAGAGGGGATAAATGGTAATGAAAAAAATAAATTAAAAATAATGTAAAATTACATTACAATTACATTACATTACAAAATTGTAATTACATTACAATTAAATTACATTACATTACAAAAAAGAATCAACCAGTGAATACATAAAATTAAGTGGAACAACAAATTACTATTTTTCCCTTCTCTCTAAAATAAAATTTAAAATTATTTTTTTATTGATTTTTATTTTATTGATTGGTTGAGTCTTATATACACCCTGACCAGGGATTGAACCTGCAACCTTGGTTTATCGGGACTGTGGTCTAAGCAACTAAGTAGGACTAAATTTTCTTCTTGTTCTTGTTATTCTTGGCTCTGAAGCAGCCAGCCCAGAGAGGATGTTAGGGGGGCTGGATCATTGGCCCTCTTTTTCCCTATTGCCTGAGGATGGTGGCTTGGAGGCTGTACAACCACTTTATTGGTTTTTTGTTCACTCTGTTCTGTGTGCGAGGCTCTGTGTGCTAGGTCCTGGGGAGACAGCAGGGAAATGATACTGTCCAAGATCCTGCCCTTGAGGAAGACTGGCAAAAAACAATTAAGCAAAAGTAGGTGAGTGTTGGAGGGTGGTGAGAGCTATGGAGGAAAGGCAGGGGATGGGAGTGGGAGTGTTGGAGGGAGTGAGGTTTTAAGAGGACTTCTGGGAGGGCCTTCTCCTTGATCAAGTGCCATCGGAGGCACCACATGGAGGAGAGGATGGTGAGAAGCAGGCCAGTACTTGAGGAAGAACATTCCAGACCAAAGACAGTGTGCACTTGCATATCTTTGAGTCCCAGTGAGAAGCCCCATGTGGCAGGAGTGGAGTAAGCAAGCAGGAGAGAGAGGGGATGAGGTCAGGGAAAGGACAAGGGCAGGTCATGCAGGGCCTTGTGGGTCGTGAGGAGAACTTGGGCTTTTGCCACCAGGAGGCAGGATCCCGGGAGGGCAGTGGGCAGAGGACTGGCAAGCCCTGATTCAGGAGCTCACACATACCCCCTGGTGGCTGCGACGAGAACATTCTGTTGGTTGTGGGTGAGAGAAAACTCAGGGACACCAGGGATGGGCTGGTACAGCAACCCAGGGAGAGATGGAAGCTGCCTGGACTAGCTAGGGTCAGGGCCATGATGGTGGTAAGAAGTGGGGGGAATCCTGACATGCACACGTGACATTTTTTATTGGGGTTGTGGATGACCAAGCCTGCAGTGCCCAGTTCTGCACTGGGCAGATCCACCCTCAGGTGCCAGAACCCAAGGCTCACACTTGGAGGAGGGAGATCCATGTGGTTTCCAGGTGGGGTGTCTGGTTAGACTGCCATGTGTTGTTCCTTCTGTGCTGCACATAAACTCATGAATATGCGCGCACACACACACACACACACACACACACCCATAAACACAATTCCCCTCCAGTGTGCCCAGGGACTGAGGACAGCCCTCCTCAGCCCAGGACCTTCCTAGACCATCTTGAGTTGCCCCACTCCTAAAGGGAATGGGATAGACCCACTGGGGCTGCTCTGCCCTGCTCAGGAGGATTCTTGTCCTGTATGTCCCAGCAGAGTGGTCCAACTCTGGGGGTGGGGTGATGGGAAGGCTAGCAGGCTCTGTTCCCTCTCAGCTACAATGCAGAGGGTGTATTCCTGTTTTAAAGGGCAAGATGGCTGTGTTGAGCAGCGTATTGGTTTGCTTGCAACTGCCTTCCATGAGGAAGTAGCAGGGTGAACATGGGGCATGAGGCTTCTCATTTCCTGTTACTCAAAACTCCAGAGCCAGATCCTTGTTGGTAGGAACCTGGTGGAACAATTAACAATTGCTCCTCACACCTGTCTTAGTGGGCTGGGTGCTACCTGAGTTCTGATCCTGCAAGTTCTTGTGTTTCCTTTCCTGAAATGGCTCTTATTCCTCTTTTTCTTTTCATACCTTTAGAAAAGGCAGTTCAGAGAGGTTAAGTGACTTGCTCAAGGTCGCCCAGCCACAGAGCTTATTGGGCCACAGGGCTGCAGTGGAAGTTTGGGGTTGATGGATCCCAAGCCTCCTGCCTGCTGGGATACCTGGGTCCCTGTGCCTTAGCTGGGGCAGCCCTGCTCTGAAGAACCAGACACAGGCAGGGTGTTATGCTATCTACAGTGGCTGTGTTTCTAGAATCCTGGAGCTTCTGCACCAGAAATGTAGTGCATCAGGTGAGGGGCTCTAGGACAGCTCTGATTCCACCCTGTTGTTGGGTGTCATGGTGGACATGGGTGGCATGTAGGTCTTGGTTTGGGCGACCGCTCTGCTCTGACCCATGGATCTTCACCTATACCCCTCTCTGCCTCTACAGTGGTGCTTATCGGGGACTCGGGTGTGGGGAAGAGCAACCTACTGTCCCGCTTCACCCGCAACGAATTCAACCTAGAGAGCAAGAGCACCATTGGCGTGGAGTTTGCCACCCGCAGCATCCAGGTGGACGGCAAGACCATCAAGGCCCAGATCTGGGACACCGCTGGCCAGGAACGCTACCGGGCCATCACCTCCGCGTAAGTGGCAGTGATGGGGAGATGTGGGAGACTGTGGACATAGGGCCAATGGACCCTGAAGGATGGGTAGGAGTTGGGCAGGAGGAGAGGAGGAAAACAGCTCTGTGGTTGGCCCAGGGTGGAGGGACGAGACCTTCAGGAGTGTGGGAACCTCAGGAACACCGTTGCCCACCCTTGACTACACTGTGACCTCAAGTGGGCATGGCACATGGCCCTGTGGGCCACTGCCATTTTGCTGGGTGCTGGCTGTGCAGGGAAGGGAATTATCTGGGCCTGGAAGAGGTCCATTCCACTTTGCCCACCCCGAGTCCTGCCTGCGTGGCCTGCCTTGCCTGGCTGTGTGCCCAGTCTTCCTCTTCCCTCAGGTCCCTATGGCTACACAGCCATCAGGACCTACTTGAGCTACCTTCTTCCAGACCCCTCTGAATCCCCAGGCTATTCCCTTATTAACCACTCGCTGTCCTCTGAACACCCTCCACTGAAGCCTGCTCACCTCCCCATCTCTTAACCCCTTGGGGTGGCTGTGTGTCTATCAGTCTCCTTGGTGAGCAGGCCATGGCAGGCATTGGAGCTTTCGCCCCGCAGCAGCCTTTTCCCTGCATAGGTACTGTTTCCTTCTCCTTTTTGGTGGGTGTCTTTTTTTTTTTTTTTTTTTTTAATTTATTTATTTTTAGAGAGGGAAGGGAGGGAGATAGAGAGAGAGAGAGAGAGAAACATCAGTGTGCGGTTGCTGGGGGTTCTGGCCTGCAACCCAGGAATGTACCCTGGCTGGGAATCGAACCTGGGACACTTTGGTTCCCAGCCCGCACTCAATCCACTGAGCTACGCCAGCCAGGGCCTGGTGGGTGTCTTTTGAGCTCAGGCCCTACACCTCCTTCTCAGGCCCCCGTAGTCCTGAGCTGAATCGGGGCCACAGAGCCCTCCTTTGAGGCCCTGGTGGCCACTCCTAAGCTGAGCTCTGCATGGGCCTGGGAGCCACTGCCCACAGAGTCTTGGGGGCCCCCATGGGGTGCTGACGGGCAGTTCATTACTGGGCCCTGTCCTCTGTCCCCACAGGTACTACCGCGGTGCAGTGGGTGCACTGCTGGTATATGACATTGCCAAGCACCTGACATATGAGAATGTGGAGCGCTGGCTAAAGGAGCTGCGGGACCATGCTGACAGCAACATCGTCATCATGTTGGTGGGCAACAAGAGTGACCTGCGCCATCTGCGGGCCGTGCCCACTGATGAGGCCCGTGCCTTTGCAGGTGAGTGCCTATTGGTTGGAGTGGGTTTCACTTAGGGTCAGGGCTTCCTGCAGGGACTAGCTCCTGACAGCAGGGCTGTGACTAAGGCCTCAGAAAAATCCCTGGAAAGTAAGCAGCCCCTCTAGGTCCTTCCCATTTTCCCTGGCTATGGGCATGGTTGCAGTCCCATCCTTCCTTCCCCAAGGAGTGGACATTTCAGTCCTACCCCCTTGACCCCAGCCTTTCATTTCCTGGGCCAAGTGAGAGGATAGCACATAGGGGCTCCAAGAAGGTACATGGGAGCCTCCCACTCATCTGGGCAATATTCTGTCTGTTCTAGAGAAGAACAACTTGTCCTTCATTGAGACCTCAGCCTTGGACTCCACCAACGTAGAGGAAGCTTTCAAGAACATTCTCACAGGTGGTCCAGAGCCTGGTGGGGGCCACAGGAACCCCAGCAGGCCCACTAAGGGTGGCGTGGGAAGGGTATCAGCCACACTGGTCACATGCTCCATAATGTAGCCCCTGAACCTTCATCCCTTAAGCCTGCCACTCAGTCTGGACAGGAGGACAGACATGGCATGCTCCATGAGGTCTGGCCAGGTCCCACCTCATTGGCACTTAGGACCCAGAGACCCCCTGGACCTGGCTTCCTGGGATGGGCCCTGCCATGGCTCTACTAGGGAATAGTTGGGCGGCAGGCAGGTGGCCTCCGGCCCAGAGTTCCTGGTCTTCTGGGAGTTTATTTTGAGGAAGAGGGGGTGTCTGTTCTTTAAGAAGAACCCTGAGCTTGGGAGGGTATCTCTGTGACCAAATGTGGGTTCTGTTCTTGCTGAGTGCACTGGGGGAACCCTTAAGTCATGGGGTGTGAGTAGACCACATTGGGGACCTTTGGGAAGGGCACACCTTTGGGGATACTCCCTGGAGGAATATCCAGATGAATACTGCAGGGGCCAGTCGCCATAGGCAGGGGCATGCAAGGCACTCACCTCACATCCCCCCATTGCAGAGATCTACCGCATCGTGTCACAGAAGCAGATTGCAGACCGCGCAGCCCATGATGAGTCCCCTGGCAACAACGTGGTGGACATCAGTGTGCCGCCCACTACTGATGGACAGAAACCAAACAAGCTGCAGTGCTGCCAGAACCTGTGACCGCCCCGTGCCTCGTCCAAGTGTGCGTGCACATCCTCACCCTTCACCCACCCCTCACCATGATGTTTTCCCTGACCTGACCCTCTCTGTCCCTCTGTGACTGATTCCCACCGTTCCACTGAGCTCTGCATGGTCAGCTGGAGCTTAGGAAGAACAGGAGTCAAACAGCACCTCTTGTCCCTCTCCTCCACCCCCAGGAAAACTTGAAGCCTAGCTGCTGCATCTGTTTTTCTTGGGTCCCAGTGGGCCTCTGGGTGGGGTGGGCAAGGTGGTAGGATGGACAGGGCCACCCAGAGGCAAGAAGATGGGCACACCAAGCAGGCTTCTTCAGCTTCCTACAGCAGACTCCAAGGAGTGATTATCTCCTTCTCTCTCTAGCCAGTTGTCTTAGCTGGCCCTGCTCCCCACCTAGAACTCCACACTGGGCTGAAGCCTGAAGAGCAGGTGACCAGGGGTAGAGGCTTGGGCAGGCAGAAACAGACTCCTGACACCCCACTCCCCACACACAGTGAGCACTGGCTCACACCTTTGACCTTGGCTTCTCCCGTGCGTGCGTGAATTCAGCTCAGCTTCTGCCTGTAGATTTATGCTGGGAGAAGACCTCCCCCTTCCTTTCTGCACGCAGCGCACTCCCCACCCTTCCCATGCCCTTCTCTCTGTCTTGTTTCCCTGTCTGGTCGGGAACCTGTTTGCAAGTGAAGCAATATCTCAGTGTTTTGTATATACAACCGCTCTTGTAGCCTCTGTTTTTTTGTTATTATAGAGAAACACAGATTCTTTATACACTTTGTAAGATTGACGCCAAACCCCAGCTCTCAGATCTCTTATTATCCCTGTGGCCCCTGTACTGTTGCCCCAATGCCTCATTTCTCTGGCCCATTACTAAAATGTGTAACCTGACTTTCTGGACAGAAACCTGCTGCTGCGCCTTTGTCTTCTTTCTCTCCCCCAGGTGGTCACCCCTGAGCCAGGGCCCTTGCTGCACACATCCTGCCAGAGGCTGTACTGCCTGGCTCAGCCTGACAGGGAGCTAGAAGATCAGGCCTGAGCCTCCGTCCAGAACCATGCAGAGGCCTCCTGAGCTGACCATGGGGATCCCAGGGTGGGTAAGGGTGGGTTGGGCCCTCTCCAGGCTACTGTACCTGTAGCAGGGAGGAAGGGAAGGCTGGGGGGTTTGATGTTAAACACCCTGGTCCCAGGACTACCAGCTCTTAAGACTTGAGGGTGGAACTCTCGGGATGAGCTGTGGCCACCTCTTTTACCTCCCTTCCCTGGGGGTTGGACTGCTAATTGCTTCCATCTACTCCCCACCTGGCCACCACCTGGGGTCCCAGCAAGGACTGGCAAGAGGGGTTAGCCCAGATGTTGGTGTTCCCAGTCTCTGCCTAGCTCTCTCCATGCTAGACTGACCTCTGAGGAGATGCTGGTGGCAGAGGTGAGGTGGATGACCTAGGGTTCTTCCTCTTTTCTGATTCTTCCCTTGTCAAGGCAGGTAGGACTGGTCTGGGGGCCAGTTCACAAAGTGGAGGAGACGGAGGTGTGGCCAGCCCCCTCCATGCACTGACCATATGACCCATTGTATATTTCCTCACCTGAGTGCCGGGCAGCTATTCTAGAAGTTCCAGGCTCTGGCTAAAACTGCTTGTGCTCTTGACCCCTAGAAGAGCCACCAGAGAGAATTCCAGGCTCTGGCTTCTCTGCCTGGAAGAATGGGTTAGACCCACACATCCCTCCAAAAGAGCTCTGAGTCATAGGGGCTGTTCTGACAGGAGTTGGGGTAAACCAGGGTTCATGCTCCTGGCTGAGGAGCACCTTGGGCTGGGCATCTGGTGGGGTGTACAATCCAGGGGCCATTTACATGGACCCCGGGTCCACTGGGTTTGGTGGGGTAGGCTGTGAAAAAAGAGAGTGAATGGGAGCTTCAGGAGAGCTAGGGGAAACAGTGAGGCACCCGGAAGTGTTTCAAGCAGTCAAAGATCAAATCTCTCAGGAACCTCAGATTGGCCAGGCCCCGGGCACATACCAGGGAACAAGACTGGTGTGACTCTGTCCCCTCAAGTGCGATAGCCCAGTGATGCTATTTTAGTTACTCTAATTTCAGTATTGTGTGTGTGTGTTTTTAAATCTTAGTGGTTTAATAAGCATAGCAGGTTGGCTTTGTGCCAGGCACTGTTCAGGGTTTTTTGTTTTGTAATTTTGGTAAAATTTACTGTCTTAACCACTTTTTTTTTAAACACCTATTTTTTTTTTAAAGTTAACCATTATTATTTTTTTTTTTTTTAGATTTTATTTATTTTTAGAGAGGGAAGGAAGGGAGAAAGAGAGAGAGAAACATCAATGTGCAGTTGCTGGGGGCCGTGTCCTGCAACCCAGGCATGTGCCCTGACTGAGAATCAAACCTGCGATGCTTTGGTTTGCAACCTGCGCTCAATCCACTGAGCTACGCCATCCAGGGCTTTAAAGATTTTATTTATTTACTTTTAGAAAGAGGGGAAGGGAGGGAGAACAAGAGGAAGAGAAACTTTGATGTGTGAGAGATAATCGTTTGCTTCTCGCACTCCCCGACCTGGGAACCTGGTAACCTGACAGGGAATGGAACCTGCAACTTTTCAGGTCGCAGGCTGGTGTGACTCAGTGGGTTGAGCCCCAGCCTATAAACTTAAAGGTTGCTAGTTTAATTCCCTGTCGGCACAGGCCTGGGTCCTGGCTGGGGGTGTGTGAGAGGCAACCAATTGGTGTTTCTCTCGCACATACATGTTTCTCTCCCTCTTGTTCTCCCTCTCTTTCCCTATCTCTAAAAGTAAGTAAATAAAACCTTTAAAAAAAAGTTAAAGGTGGGGGGATATGTGAAAAGACAACATGTAACATGGGAGAAAGAATTTGCAATCCATACTCCTGATAGGAATACTTCAGTGTGCATTTCTAAAATATAAAGACTTTTTTGGTAACATAACCTCAATACTATTATTACTCCTTAAGAAATGAGCAGTAATTCCTTAATATTGTCACATATCCAGCTAGTGTTCACATCTCCCTTACTGGTTTAAATTTTTTAGTGATTTGTTTGAATCAGTATCCAAACATGTCCACTGGCTCAAGTGGTTGATCTGTCTCTTTAGTCTTTTAACCTATTGATCTTCCTACTTGGATCTCTTTCTCTCTCTTTTTTATAAAGTATTTTATTTATTTATTTTTATGGAGGGGGAAGGGAGAGAGAAAGAGAGGGAGAGAAACATCAGTGTGTGGCTGCCTCTCGTGTGCCCCCTACTGGGGACTTGGTCCACAACCCAGGCATGTGCCCTGACCGGAAATCAAACCTGCAATTCTTTGGTTCGCAGGCCAGCGCTCAATCCATTGAACCACACCAGCCAGGGCCTCTCTCTCTCTCTTTTTTATTATTTTTTTAATTTAAGAAGTGGGTCATTTGAATTGTAGTTTCTCAGTCTGAATTTTGGTAATGGCTTCCCTATGGTGTCTTTTTGCTTTATTTTAAAAAAAGGATTTTATTTTTAGAGAGAGGGAAAGGGAGGGAAAAAGTGAATGAAACATCAATGTGTGATAGATACAGTGATTGGTTGCCTCTGGCACGCTTCCAGCTGGGGGACCTGACCCACGCCTAGGCAAATGCCCTGACCAGGAGTTGAACCAGTGACCTTTCAGTTTGCAAGAGGGCACTCAATTCACTGAACCATGCCAGCCAGGGCTCTTTTTGCTTTTTAAAATTTTGACACAAAATACCACTAACATAAAATTCACCATTTTAACCATTTTAAAATGTACATTCAGTGAGCGGTAGTTAGTATATTCAGAATATTGTGCAATCTTCATTATCTAATCTTGACCCTTTTCACCACTCCAAAAAGAAACCCTAGTACCCATTAAGCAATAACTCCCATTTCCTTGCCCCTAGCCCTTGGCAACCACTTTCTCTCTGTATAGACTTATGGTGTCATTTGACATATTTTTTTGTCCCCATCATTCCCTGTAAATTAGTAGATCTAGTGGTTGCTCAGATTTAGGATTGAGCACCTCATAGGTGATGTTGCGCACATACACAGGAGGCAGATGTCAGCATGTTTCTCATTTGTGGTATTAGCAGCTGCTACAAAGCATCACCTAGATTCGTAATCCACAAGGGGCTTCAAAGGGGTGATACTCAAATTCTATCCCCTCTTTATTTCCGAAGTACATCAATTAAAAAATTTTTCCCCTTATGTGCTTACCTATACAGATTGTATAGGTCAGCATAAATGCTTAAGTATTTTCTTTGCTTGTCCATTTTCAAATGCATAATTTTTAGGATTATGGGTTGGCTTCCAAAACTTTCAAAGGTAACTTATTAATTTTCATTTAAAATGTACAGATTTAGCCCCTTTCTTGGGGCCAAGCTTTCGACCACTGTGCCCAATAGGAGTCGAATTGGGTAGGGACATTATATCTGGAGCTGACTCTTCCCCAGTGTATCTAGGAGTTTGGTTACACACAGGGTAGGTTGAAGGGTGGAAACATGAGTAAATTCACTGAGAATCATGGGAGCCAGGTTTCTCACTGTTAGAGAAGGAAGTTAGAAACATGTAAAGGGGCTGGGATAATTCTTGATGTTAGATTAGAATAAAGGTATTGGTGTGTGTTCATGGTTTTCATGATAGAGAAGTAAATGTACATATGTACATATATACATATGAATTATAATAAGACAACCAAGAATTAATGATATCGTGGTAGCAATGAGCACACCCAGCACTCAGATACTGGTTTCTAAATATCATTCATACTAAAAGGAACCAGGTCCCCTTGGAGAAATGGTTGATTCTAGAGCTGAGGTAGGAGAATTTTCAAGAAAATGCCACCTTAGAACAGCTTGCTGAGCCAGTAAGTATGGAAGTGCTGAAAGTTGAAATTTGAAAAATTATTTAGCAACCATTATATGATAAAAGAGACAAGAATGGGTAACATTCCAGTGCTACTTCCTTCTTTCTGCCTTGATTGAGGATGTGATGGTTGGAGCCACAGCAGCTATCTTGCTACCATGAGAAAAAAGCCAAGAGATTCTCAGTCATTGGCCCTACCATCATTTGACCAAACCAGTACCAGCAGCCATCCCCTTCCAGAATTATTTTCTTTTTCTAAAATTTAAAATGTGTAATTTTTATTGATTTTAGAGAGAGAGGGAGGAAGAATCAGGGAGAGAGAGATTTGTTCCACTTTGCATTCAATGCTTGTCCCCTGACCAGGGATTGAACCCACAACCTTGGCATATCAGGAGAATGCTCTAACCAACTGAACTACCCATTCAGGACCTTCCTCCAGAATTCTTGCAAGTAAAAATGAAAAACTCTTGTTAAAGCTAACAACAAAAATTGGCTCATCAGTGGATATTAAATCTGGTATGTAAAGGTTTGTTGAGGAACAAGATAATTAGTTTCAATTTTCCTGTAAACCAGTTACTAACAAGTACAACATACTAAGTCATGCTGGAGAAGCCTGGTAGACAATTTTAATCAGGATAGCGTAATCAGTGATGAGAGAAATCAACATTCTCTGTGCCCTGATACACGTATGCACTGAGAACACCATCACTACTGTGGTTCCTATTCCAAATGCATAAAGTATGAGGAAATATTAGATAAACACCAGTTGAGAGGCTTTCTACATTATTAGCCTGTAATCTTCCCAAGTATCAAGGTCATGAAAGACAAAGCAAGACTGAGGAACTGTTCTAGACTTAAGGAGACTGAATTAGATATAATGTGATCCTGGGATGGATTCTGGAGCTTTGAAGGACTTTATTGAAACTATGAATAACATTTGTAGATTACATGGTAATAGGAGATCAATATTGATTTCCCGATTTTTAAGGTTCTAGCTGAGATTATTTGCAAGAGTGTGCTTATACTTACGAAAAATACACTGAAGTATTGAGGATTGATGAGATACTATGTGTGTACCTGATACTCAAAGGATTCTGAAATGTTAACAATTAGGCAAAAGGTTTTCAGGAGCTCTGCGTTATTCCTGTAACTTTTATGTAAATTTGACATTATTCAAAGATAAAAAATTAAAAACCCAGTACATAGATTTAAACATTTGATGTGTTTTGATCTGCAATCATTATCCTTATTAGAGGCCAAGTTGTCTAATTTGTGGCCAGTGGAAGCTTCTTCTGGTTAGCCCCCACTGAAACTACATTAGTAGGTAATGTCATTGATTCTTTGATAACTCTTGTGCTTTCTGGTGTATCATGATGTGTCAGGTTTCTCTGATGTATCATAGAGAGAGAAGAAAGGAAAGAGAAACATCCATTTCTTTTCCACCCACCCATGCATCCGTTGGTTGACTCGTGTGTGTGCCCTGACTGGGAATGGAACCCACAACCTTGGTGTATCAGGATGATGCTCTAACTAACTGAGCTACTTGACCAGGATCCCTAGTTCTTTGGATTAGAAATGGTATTTTAAGACCACGAGCTTGGGGAGTGCTCATTGCAATGAGATTGGTCTTTGTTTCTGATCATTTTAGTAGACAAAAATAAGAAATGTTTGCCTTTTATAAAAATAAAATACTTCATGATACTCCCAATTCAAATTCAAGACTACAGGGGTTTTATTTAACATGATCAATCTTACATATATACCTCCTTCACGCCCTCTGAAAATCCCAGTTCTTGACACCAACACAATTGGTTTGACAACCAACTCCTTTGGTTTATCTAACACTACCCATGCAGCATGCTTAGAACAACAGTTTTAACACCACTTCTACTGATATAGTAGTGGTATGCACAAGTTACTGTGTTTTAAAGTCACTAGGAGTTCAACTGTTTTGTCACTAACTGAATACACAAGTTCATTAGTTTTACTTTTGTTTTCAGGGAAGTCTTCAAATTTTGTTTTATAATTATATAAAATACTTGTAAAAGCAAATATATAAAAATTCTGTGATTTATCTGTTCATTAAAAATAATGAAATAAGCTAGTATAACACAACAGAACTTAAGCAGTTGAGCTGACCTATACATTAAATAAAAGAGGGGCAGGACAAGAAAGGAGTATTGAAGCTTTTTGCATGTACTTGAACTCTGCCTAGGACCCCCCTCTTTCCTTCTAGTTAACCTCCACTCACCTTACTTGTCATTTTAATTGCTTCTTCATCAAAGACATATTTTAGGATTTTCCAAATTATTCCATGATATGCGCTTCCTCACTTGCTACAATTTATCGCCATTGCAATTAATAATAATTGGTTGTTTTATGTCTGCCTCACTCCCTAGATTGAAGTCCATAAGAGCAGCAATTTCTCTTACTCAATATTGTATCCCCAGCGTCTAGCACAGTGCTCACTGATAATAGGCTTTCTTATTGATGTTTATATTACATTTAGTAAATGAATCTATTGCATAAATGAATGAATGAATGATGTTGGCTTTCGGCCCTTCCACGGTCTCCTAACCTCTCTAAGCTTCTGTATTCTCTCTGTGAAATGTGACCATATGTTGTCTTCCTCCCTCAGGATTGATGGGAAGCATAAGGGAGGTGATGAACACTCTACTCAAATCACTGCCGGGTGTCAAATTCTATAACGGTTTTATTATTAACAAGCACGGGTCCTCGGCAGGTGGCGCCAGTAGTCCCGCTCAGACCCGGTGCTGGGTTGGGGAGGGGCCAAGACTGGGAGTGGGGTCGGGCGGGGGGCGGGGCTAGAGCGCGGCAGGGGCGTAACCAGAAGCTGCGGCACTGCGTTGCCGGTGAGGCCCAGAATAACCCTGTCGCCTCCGGCCCCGCCTTTCCCAGGCGGGACATGCTCGGCTATTTGTCAGAGCGACAGAGACTGGCTCACCATTGGGCCCTGACACTGTCGGGTTAGCGGGCCGTGTCCAGACTCAGGTGCCAGCCGGAGCTGAGCTAGCGGCGCTGACTGGACCGGCCGGGCCGGGACCCAGGCCGGGGCGAGCGGAGGGTCCTGCGCGGCCTCCCGGCCCGGCCGCGGATCAGGTGGGCATGGGTGGCTAGGTGGGATCGGAGGACATCGGTCCGCGGGTCATCTCCGAGTTCGAGGCCTGCGCCTGGTTCCGGGCGGGGCGGCCGGGTTCCGACCCTTGGCCTCTGCCTTCTCTGAACGAGGGGATCGCAGTTCCTGTCTTGAGGGCAGCGGGAGGTGTCCGAGCCTCGGTTTCCCCATCTGTGAAAATCGGTCATCCCAGCGCCAACCTAATGGGGCTGATCCAGAAGGTGGCTAATGAAGAGAGCTTCTGGCACACAGTAGGCGGTCAGTAAGTGGTCAATATCCTTCCTCAACCTCCTCCTCAAAGGGGTTCTGCCTGGGAAATAGTAAATATAGTGAACCCGGCACCGTATAGAAAGGACTTGCTTAGCAGGATGCATGGCTATTAGTGGGTACTCCAAACAATTTAAATGATTGGTTCATTTAGTCCTGAAGGGCTCATAATAGGTATAAGTGCTAAATATGATCTCTGTTATATAGATGAGGAAATCGAGGTTTAGAGAGGTCAAGATTTTGCTTAGGGCTACACAGCAAGTAAGAGCAGAGCTGGTATTCGAACCTGACCTCTAAAGCAGGGCCAGGGAATTACCTACTGAAGGGCACATAGGAGCCTCTCTGTGGTGAGTGAAGAGGAATGAATGCATTTCACAGGCTCTACATTTATCAAAACAAAACAAAGCAAACAAACAAGCAAACAAACAAACGGTGAACATTTATTGAGCATTTACTGTGTGCCAGCCTCTGACTGTGCTTTATCTTATCAAACCCAACAGTTCTGTAAGCTGATGATGACAATTATAGTAAGAGGTAATATTTATTGACTTCTTAATATTTATGGAATTTTGAGCTGGGTATACTTTGACTACCATGTTATAGAAGAGAAAACCAAAGCCGGAGACTGATGTAGCTAGCCACAGATCACATTGCGGGGAGTTAGGGTCCTCTGACTTCTTTCCGTTTCCTGCCTTCAGTAAAAGGAGACTGGGGCAGGTGTGGAAAGGTTGTGGTGCCATAGCATCACCCAGACAGTCCCAGCCAAGGGTGAGCTTTACTTCACTGGAGGAATTGATCCTGAGGGCTCCTTCTCAGGAAGCCCTTCAGCAGATACAGTCCACCAACTCCATCAACTTCACAGAGAAGGTTGAGGCCCGGAAAAGCCAATTGACTTGTCCACACACAGCATCAGTGACAAAGTCAGGACTTAAAAAAAACCCGTTACCCTGACTGGTGTTGCTCAGTGGGTTGGTTGGGTATTGTCCCACACACTGAAAGGTCACTGGTTTGATTCCTGGTTAGGGCACACGCCAGGTTCCTGGTTGGGGGTGCGCAAGAGGCAACCAATTGATGTTTCTCCCCTCTCTTTCTCCCTCCCTTCCCCTCTCTCTAAAAATAAATAAATAAAATATAAAAACAAAAAACAGGTCTTTTGAGTCCCAGATCCACTCACTACACTAATTTTAAATTTTGGCACTGTCTCTTAGCTGTATGACCTTGGGCAAGTAACTGCCCCCATCTGAGCCTTAGTCTCAAATGGGGATAGTTATTGGACTTACTTCACAGGTTTGCTGTAAAAACTCAGTGAAATCCATCTCCAGGGCACTGGGCCAAGTTTGCCCAGCAGCCCCAGAGATGAGTGCAAACTGGCATTCTAACCTTGTGTCCAGCCTTTTAAGAGATTTTATTTATTATTAAAGGGAGGGGAAGGCAGGGAGAAAGAGAGGGAGAGAAACATTAACTGTTTGCCTCTCACATGCGCCCCATCTGGGGACCCATGTGCCCTGTCTGGGGACCAGGCTACAACCCAGGCATGTGCCCTGACTGGGAATCAAACTAACAACTTTTCACTCTGTGGGTCGACACCCAACTGAGACACACAGGTCAGGGTGGGACCTTGTTCTTAAGAACACAGGTCTGTTCTTACAGAGTAGGGGCTGGGAAATTAATGTGGCCACTCTGTGGCAGACATAGGGCCAGGTGCTGGGGACAGTGGAGAACAAGTCCAACTCTGTCCCTCCTTCACAGAGCTCAGTGAAACATGAAAGACAAACATGGTTATACAAGTAGATGAAGAAATAAGAGCATCTTGGAGCGGGGCCCATTCTGTGAGGGTAATAATGTGGATGATGGAACTTTAGCTGGGATGGTCAGGGAAGGCCTCTTTGGGGAGGTGACCTTTGAAGGGGACACTTAACTGTTTAGAGTTCAGTAAGCTTAATACAGTACCAGTATGCAATAAGTCCTTAAGAGTAATTGCTGTTATTTATTTTTTAAAGATTTATTTATTTGTTTATTTTTTAAAGACAGGGAAAGGGAGGGAGAAAGGAAGGGAAACACTGATGTGTGAGAGAAACATCCATTTGTTGCCTCTCACACCCCCTCAACTGGGGACCTGGCCCACAGCCCAGGCATTTGTCCTGACCAGAAATCAAATCCGTGACCTTTGGGTTCACAGGCCAGTGCTCAATTCACTGAGCCACACCAGCCAGGGCAATTGCTGTTATTATTTTGGCCATTTGCAGGCCTTGCATTTGCAGATCTACCTGCGAGTTTTTTCCTTCCTGATAGTAAAAAAATTGGTGGAGCTAATATACAGGAGCTATGATGATTCTAATAATGCCCAGTTCCTCTCAGGAAGGTTAAAGCTGACCCTTGGAGGGGCAGGAGCATTCCCTTGGGTGGGCCACTGGCTCCTCTGCTGACCTCTGGGCTGGAAGTTCTGGCTGCAGACACATGGAAGGGACAGCAGTACACAACATGGCAGACTGGCTATTGTCCCTCAGTGTTATCTCCAGCTGGCACCCTTCCTCCTTGCTTCTCCTTCCTCTGGCTGATACTTGTTTATCTGGCTTTGCTGTGGAGGCTCAGAGGGCGTGGTGGGCTATACCACTGTTGGTCAAGCTATTCAGAGGTCACCAGTCCTTGTGATCAATCACTTGTAGTCTCCTGGAGTCAAGGTGGGCTATACCTGCAGTTTTCAAATTCACTCCTTCTGAGCTCCAGCACTGAGACAGCAGCTTGAGAGGCAGACTGTCCTGGTGCAAAATGTTAGTCAATAACTTACGCTGCTTTCCCCTGACTCTGTCTCTTTGGGTCTCAGATTTTAACTGGCAGTAGTTGGTTAAAGCCGACTGTGGGTTACACAGTGAGTATTTCTGAGGTCTTGGCTCAAAGCTCCTGAGATAAAGGTGTGAGGTAACTTGGGGATAGGCCCTTAGTTTCAGGGGACCTGCACTGACCTCCATAGGCATTGAGAGGGGCACCTAGTACTTTCATGAAATTCTCACAGGGAAACATGCAGTTTCTGGCTGCTTCTGGGAGGGATGAGGGGGTTGCCAAGGGTTCCTTCTGGCAGATCAAACCCCAGAGTGGGGCCCCAAACTCTACTGAAGCCACCTACCCAGAGCTGACTTCGAATTGCTGCCTGAGGCTCCAGCTATCTGCCATGGCTTCATCTCCAGGCTTACAGCAGCTGTTGTGGTGAGGACAGGGCCTGCCAAGGTCCTCCCCAGCCTGGGCCACTTCCTTTATGGCCTTAAGTGTCAAGGAGTTCACAGCTATATAAGAGGCCATGAACCAGACTGATCAAGGTCACTCACCATCCTTGTCTGTGGGGCTAGATTGCTAGGTCTGCTCTGCCTTACACAGAAGCAGGCTAACCTGCTCAGAGCCCTGTTCTGAGCTCAGCCCTGCGAATTCAGTCCATAGAGAACCAGTCTCATTGTTGGTGGGCATGGTTCTGGCATTGGAAAGCACCAAGAAGAGGGCCTACCACGTAGCAGGTGCTCAGTAATTGTTAGGTGCTGTTACCATATCTGGAAATGTGAATTTGGGGGTGGCCTGCAAGCTCTGAAGGCTGGACAGGGCTGGCTTTTGTTAGGAGACTTAGAGGTATTATAACAAGTCCCTGTTGTATGCTAGGCCTGGGCTGATCTATATGTGTGATCTCTTTGAATCTTCACAACCCCTACAAAGCCCCATCCTACAGACTGGGCAACGGAGGCTGAGATTGCTGAATTCAAACCCTGCTCTGTGTCCAGCCCACTAGCCTTGCCCCTCACTTCCCTGTTGGCTTCTCCCCAGGCTCCTGGGACCATGGGTCTAGGGCTCTGAAGTCCCTGTGCTCCCTATGGCCATGACGACGGGTGATTGCTGCCACCTGCCTGGCTCCCTGTGTGACTGCTCCAACAGCCCCTCCTTCTCCAAGGTCCTGGAGGCCACAGGCCTTGGGACACCTCAATATGTGGCACAGGTGACTTCAAGGGAAGGCCGACTCCTCTCAACTGTCATCCGGGCCTTGGACACGCCAAGGTGAGTAGTGACTAAACAGCTATACTTACCTCCATTCACTTATTCTCTAGGCCCAGTGATTTCCTCCCAGTCTGGGGTCAGAAATCTAACCATGTGGGTGGGTCAGGGAAATGAGCCCAGGCTGAGCAGGTCTGATTCTTCAGGAAAAGCCAAAACTCCAGGTTGTTATGTGCAATCAGAAGATGAATGTGGTGAACAGCTCATGTTTTGGAGAGGCAGTGTGAGGAAGGGGTTAGAAGTGCAGAAGGTGACTCCCAGCACCTGGGCTGACATGCTGAAGGCAGCCTTCCTTCCCTTTGTGACCTGGGACAAGTTGCCTCACCCCCATATCTCTAAATTGGAGATACATAGTGCCCACAATTGGGTTTTCCACCTTGTTGGCATTTGAGAAATATGTTTAAACCTCGGCATTGGCCTTCCAGACCCACCTGTGAGCTAAATCTGCCTAGTTCACCAGTTTGTCATCAGTTCCAAAGAAAAGAGTTTTAAAGCAAACCCCACACAAATTTAAATCCATCTGAACTCATTAAAATAGCCACCAGTTTTTCAAGTTTAATGTATTGTTTATTTGCTATGACTCAATTCAGAAGCTTTTCTCCCAATTTTTTTGTGTTTAAATACACATGTTTACCATCATAACCATTTTAAGTGCACAGTTCAGTGGTACTAAGTACATTCACACTGTTGTGCAGCCATCACTGTCATCTGTCCCTATAATCCTTTTCATCTTGTAAATCTGAATCTCTGTCCCTGTTCAACAAAAAACCCCCTTCTCCTCCCTGACCCCCCAGCCCCTAGTATCCACATCTACTTTCTTTTTTTAAAAAGATTTTATTTATTTATTTTTAAAAGAGGGACAGAAACATCGATGTGAGATCAGTTGCCTCTCCTATGCACCCCAACCATGCCCTGACCAAACGCTGAATCTGTAACCCAGGCATGTGCCCTGACTGTGAATAGAACTGGCCACCTTTTGCTTTGCAGTACAACACCCAAGCTACTGAGCCACACCAGTCTAGGTCCTCTGTGACTTCATATGAGTGGATTCCCACAGTATTTGTCCTTTTTCTGTCTGGCTTATTTCACTGAGTATAATGTCGCTGAGGTTCATTTATATTGTAGTAGGTGTCAGAATTAATTCCTAAGTTTTCAAACATAAAAAAGAAGCAGATGGAAGATTTTCAGGGCTTTGGAGGCAGCTCACTGCCACTCTTTGCCTGGTGTCACTTTCTCCAGGAAGTTCTGCTAGAGCCCAGATGAGATTGGGGATTTTCCTTCCAGACTTCTCCAAGGCAGGTTTTTTTTGTTTGTTTGTTTGTTTCCATGCTTTTATTTATTTATTTAATTTTTTTTATGTTGCATTTTTTAAATTGTCACCCAAGGATATGTTTATTGATTTTAAAGAGAGAGTAATGGACAGAGAGGGAGAGAGAGAAACATTGATGTGAGAGAGAAACATCAATCAGCAGTCTCCTGTATGCACCCCTACCAGGGATCAAACCTGCAACCTAGGCCCTGGCTGGTGTGGCTCAGTGAAATGAGTGCACACCTGTGAACCAAAGGGTACTGGTTCGATTCCCAGTCTAGGGCACATGCCTGGGTTGCAGGCTGGGTCCCCAGTAGGAGATGTGCAAGAGGCAACCACACATTGGTGTTTCCCTCCCTTTCTCCCTCCCTTCCCCATTCTCTAAAAATAAATAAATAAAATCTTTTTTAAAAAAGGAAGAAAAGAATAAAAACTCCTGCAACCTGAGTATATGCCCTGACCAGGGATCTTACCCACAACCCTTTGGTGTGTGGGACAATGCTCCAATAAGCTGAGCGACTCAGCCAGGACTATGTTGTCTTTATTTTTAATTATAGTTGACATACAGTATTATATTAGTTTCAGGTATACAACATCATGATTTTTTTCAACATCGTGATTTAACATTTACATACAGTGATCCCTCACCTATTGTGGGAATTATGTTCCAGAGACCCCCGCGATAGGTGAAAATCCTCGAAGTAGTGGTGTTATATTTATTTTATTATTTATATGTATTTTAAGGCTTTATAAACCCTTCCCACACTCTGATAAACCTTTCCCACTCTCTTATTAATCTTTCCCACAATCTTATAAACACTTCATATGCTCTTAAATACTTTCTACACTCAAATGTACGTACTTTTAACAACATATAAAATGTTGTTAAACAGCTATACTTACCTCCATCTGGGTACTCACCAGTGAAGTATACAGTCGTCCCTCGCTATGTCACGGCTATAAGTGAGCCGCGATATAGCAAGGGATGACTGTATCTTATGTAAAGTGATCAGCACAATAAGTCAAGTAACATGGTCATTATAATATTATTGACTGTATTCCCTATGCTATACACTGTCCCGATGACTTATTTTATAACTGGAAGTTTGTATGTCTTTTTTTCTTTTTTTAAGATTTTATTTATTTATTTTTAGAGGGGAAGGGAGGAAGAAAAAGAGGGAGAGAAACAATAATGTCTGGTTGCTTCTCTCATGCCACCAGCTGGGGACTTGGCCCACAACCCAGGCATGTGCCCTGACTTGAAATCAATTGGCTACCCTTTGGTTCACAGGTGGGCCTCAGTCCACTGAACCACACCAGCCAGGGCGGAAATTAGTACTTCTTAATTCCCTTATCCTTTTTCACCCATCACTTCACCCTAGTCCCCTCTGGCAACCAGAGTTTGTTCTCTATATTTATGAGTTTGTTTCTGTTTTGTTTTGTTTGTTCATTTATTTTGTTCTTTAGATTCCACATGTAAGTGCGAGCATATGGTATTTGTCTTTCTCTGACTTCATTTAGCATACACTCTAGGTCTAGTCATGTTGTCACAAATGGTAAGATTTCATTTTTTTTAATGGCTGAGTAATATTCTATTACATATATTTACTGTATCTTCTTTATCCATTTGTCTATGTATATCTAGATTTTTTCCATGTGTTGGCTATTGTAAGTAATGCTGCAATGAACATAGAGGTGCATGTGTCTTTTTGAGTTGGTGTTTTTGTGTTTATTAGATAAATGCTCAGATGTAGAATTGCTGGGTCATATGGCAACTTTATTTTTAATTTTTTGAGAAATTTCTATATTGTTTTCTTTAGTGGCTATACAAGTTTACAGGGTGCTGGGTTTCAAGCCTGTATTTCCATCAGATCCCTTGAAGACAAGACCGTGTTCTGGTTGGGAGTAGGGGGACACTTGGCAAGCCCAGGGGCCTCCTAGCCAGAGCTATCTGGGCAAGGGGATGGGGAGAAGGTTGACTAAAGCTGGGTTTTCCCTACAAGGGGCTTGTGAGGGGCACTGAGTTGAACTCACCATGAACCACCCTCCCTCTTGATACATGGGGAAACCAAGGCCCAGAGGGAGGTAGACCTACCTGCCTGTGTCACTGAGTAGAACTGAGGTTTGAACCCAGGGCTCCTGCTAGAGTGAGGGAGAAGCAAGGAAGAAGCTCATGGGTCCCACCAACCTCTTCTACAGCCCTCTCCTAGACCCAGGCAAGCAGTGGGGGGCAGAGCATCCCCTCTGCTCACAAGCTGGTAGCCAGGATAGCCATGCCCTTTGAGACTACCAGGACCTCCTGATCGGCCCCTGAGCCACTATGACACAGCTTCTCCTCCCCTCTGCCTCTGATGCAACTCAAACCCAACCTGTCCAGGATGAAGGCCAGGGGAGATTGGCCCTTCCCAGAGAGAAAGCCGTCGTTTTTCCAAAGAGCCGTCACCACACAGAAATGTGGCCCTCCAGCCTCTTGGCCAGTCTCCCCAGGAGTAAATGAGGGTCCTCCAGCTGTTGCCAGTAGCTTACTGGAGACTGGTAGAGGCTGTGCAAGCAGGTCATCATTCGCTTGCCTACCCCTTCCCACTGGAACTCCTCCTAGCCAGTCTCTGCCCTCTGAGAACAGCTGGGTGGGACTCAAAGATTTAATACTCAGTGCTTCCATAATAATCAAGCCTCCCATTTTGCTTCAAAGGAGACCCTGATTCCTGAGGGCTCACGGCAAAGTCTAGGCTGGGTAGAAAGTTCTGGACCTTTAAACCTGCAGAGGCCAAAGAGAAAGGCCTAAGTGGTGTCTCCAGGGCCCAGGATAATCCACCAAGGCTTAGTTTTGGAGCAAGCATCTGGGGCCCCTCTGGCCCCTGACCCCTTGGCGTTCCTGCCCACTAGACTGTGAGTGGGCCCAGGCCCTTCTGGAAACTTCCCAGAGCATTTTTGTATCCCCAGCTTTTCCACCTGGTCTTCCCCTACTGCCCTACCCCCAGCTTTCATTTCCTTCCTTGTCACATTCTCCCTCTTCCTCTTGTGCTTGGAGCATTCTCAGGACAGTGCACTGGGGTCCGTGCATGTCACACCCACTCCTTATGCCGTTTCCTTCCCATCTGTGTCATGGACGTTATTTTCCTGCCAGAATTTCCTGAGTGAAGCCCATTTCTCTTGCCCCACCATCTGTGGCAGGCAGCATACATGTTAGTAGCATAGCGGCCAAGGATACACAGGTCCTAGAGCAAGATTTCCCAGCTTTGCAGATGACTAGCTATGAGATTTTGCATAATTGAGTTTATCCCTTGAAGCCCCAGTTTCCCCATCTCTGAAATGGGGCACCTTCCTCCTAGGCTCCCTGTGAGAATGAGACAAATGAATCCAAGATGTTGAACTTCAAATAGCACTCAGTGCATAAGTACTCAATCATAAATTTGTTTTTGTTTTGTTTTTCTCTCTGAACTTGCTCCTCCAAAATAGAATTTTCCAGTACAGACCCCAAATTGACATGGCTCTTCCTCAAGGTTCTTGTCATTTCCACATTTCAAGGTTGGGCTCTGGAGCTGAATTTTTTTCTTGTGAACTTGTTGGGGGAGTGGCTAGGATCAGGGTTCGGGTGAGAATGTAGCCAGGAGTGTGAGAAAGCCACACCCTACACAGGACTGTAGATAGAAGGCAGATATGAGGGGTCAGCTCAGCTCTTTGGTTTCAAAGCAGCCAGGTCCTGCCCCTCCAGCAGAACTGCTGAGAAAAGAATGGAAAACAGTTTCCGAGGGGAAACTGGTGTTTTCTGGAAAACTGCTTTCTTACTTCTCCTTCTTCACATGTTCCACAGTCCTCTCTGGGCAGAAATGTCTGGAAAACAATGACTCATGTGCTAGGCAGCCTCTGGGCCCACCAAGACCACACTCCCAGCCTCCTGAGCTGCCCTAAGGACTAGCATCCCCAGAGACAGGCTAGGATTGAGACTTCCCTGAAGGGGCTCTGTGATGCTTGATGTGTCTGTTGTCTGAGCCCCACCAGGCGGAGGAGCAGGGGAGCTCTTCTCCCTGGGTACACAGGTTTTTCAGGTAGCATGGTCTTTAGGTGTGGCTAGGTCCAGCACCTCTGATTGATCTCCTAAAGAATCTGTCCTTCCCTGTCTCTTCCTTGGCTCTACTTTCCTGTTTTTCTATGTTTGGCATCCTTCACAGACTCCATGTGGAAACCAGGCTGCCACCAGAAGCTTCAGACTTACATCAGTCATGCTGTCTGTAGTTTACGGTGGGGCAGAGGTGAAGAATTTCAGCAGTTAATTCCCTGTGGCTCTGATTGCATCACACATGACCTGAGTTGGTCCTGTGGCCAACCGTGTGCAGTGTTTTGATTGGTCAGGCCTGAAGTCATCAGGGGTATCATCAGCTCTGCCCTAGGCCTTGAAGACCAAGAGTTAAGAGCAGGGCCATTGCCCAGGACAACCAGCGTGGTATTGCAGGAAAAGGAGTGGATCTTGGGTAGACAGGTATAAAAGGGTGCTGCAAGAACCCTGGTGAGAAAGTATATCACTCCACCTGTGGGAGTCTGGGAAGGCTTCTCAAAGGAAAGGACATTTGGAGCTGGGTGTTGAAGGACGAATAGGAGTTTGCTAAGTGGCTCACAATCCAGTGAGTAGTGAAGAAGGCATAGGCAGAAAGCCTGATTATTGTTCATGTGTCCCATCTTTTTGTCCAGCGATGGTCCCTTCTGCCGGATCTGCCATGAGGGAGCAAATGGGGAGAGCTTGCTGTCTCCGTGTGGCTGCACTGGCACACTGGGCACCGTGCACAAGAGCTGTCTGGAGAGATGGCTTTCCTCATCCAACACCAGCTACTGTGAGCTGTGCCACACAGAGTTTGCAGTGGAGAAGCGGCCCCGGCCCCTCACAGAGGTATGCTTAGCAGCCTTGGTTGGAGTGGACAAAGGGGAGGAAGGCAGGCATGGGTCCAGCTGAGAAAACTGCCCTGGAGGATCCTGGTGGGCTACAGATGCAGCTTCTGTATAAGGGTGGACCTCTTTCCTCTTCCTATCCCCCTGTAGAGTCCACTGATGCAGGTGGGGAACTCAGCTTGAGGTTCCAGACCTGACAAACCTTGTGCCCCTTCCCTGATTTGGTCCCTTCAGGTGACCTCTGAGACCTGAGGAACCTGGGAAGGGCAGTCTTGGCAGAGGGCACAGCAAGTGCAAAGACCCTGAAACCAGAAAGAGCTCAGTGTTTTTGACAAAGCCCAATGGCTAGCATTGAGTGAGTTAAAGGGTGGGGAAAGTAGCCTGGAAGGAGGTGGTATAGGCTACACACAGCTTTGTGGACCGTGCCTGGGAACTCAGACTTTAGCCTGAGTGGGATGTGTCAGGACTGAGACAGGGCATTCCCAGGTGTGGCTGGTGTCTTCCTGTTCCCTAGGGCCCTGCTGCCTACCTGGATGCCCTTCAGGCTCCTCCCTGCCCAGCTTGGCAAGGGGTGGCTGAAAGCAGCAGGATGATGACACTGGGTTGTGGCATGGGCTCCTAGGAAGGGCCCTGGTATACCTGGGAGCTGGGCTCTTAGGAAAACAGTGGGAGGGAGAGCTTGCCCTTCCTGGAGCCCCTTCTCCCTCACTCTCCAGCCACACAGGCCTCCTCCCTGCTGTACTTTGTCTAGGTCACACACTCCCAAGTCAGGGCCTTTGAATCTGCTATTCCTGCCACCTGGAGTGCCGTCTCCCCCATTCTTCACATGGCTCCTTCCACTCACCTGGTCCTCACTGTTACCTCCTTGGCAAGGCCTTTTCTTCCTTGAGCATCCACTCCATTTTGTACCTCACCTCACCAGCATGGGTGCTCTGGGAGGGTGGGGACCCTTTCTGTCCTGCTTGCTGGAACTTCATGAGTGAAGCACCTTTCTTTTGCCCAGTCATCTGTGGCAAGTGATGTAGCACAGTGGTTAAGGGCACACAGGCCGTGGGGCAAGACTTCCTGGCTTCTGATCCAGCTTTGTGGGAAATTAGCTGTGCGAGTTGGCACAGATGAGTTAGCTCCTCTGTGCCTCTCAGTTGCCTCTTCTGTAAAGTGGGGCACAGATGCCCAGCAGGGCCTGGCTCAGCATAGGCTTACTAAATATTTGTAAGGAGGGAGGAGGGGGTTTGGTGTCAGGCAGGAGGCTGGGCCTGCAGGGCCCAGTAGTCATGAGGCACAGAGTTTAGAGGTCACGCACCCCATCCCTAGGTTGGGGCTAGCTGGAGGATGGTGTGTAGTCCCTCTCAGTGGCTCCCCCCTTTCCTTACCCCCTGCAGTGGCTGAAGGACCCGGGGCCTCGGACAGAGAAGCGGACACTGTGCTGTGACATGGTGTGTTTCCTGTTCATCACACCTCTGGCCACCATCTCGGGCTGGCTGTGCCTGCGTGGGGCCCAGGACCACCTCCGGCTCCACAGCCGGCTTGAGGCCGTGGGGCTCATTGCCCTCACCATCGCCCTCTTCACCATCTATGTCCTCTGGACGCTGGTGAGTGGCTGTCAGCCGGAGGGCAGGTGTCTAGGGGTCTCCAGCTCGGGGCAGCCAGGCCAGGGGTTTGGTCAGTGGCTTGAGGGGGAATCCTTCTATGTCTCTCCATGTGGCCCTGGGTGGAACTCCAGATTCTGAGCCTAACCATGGTTTAGGGAAGCCTGAGCTGGAAGTGAGCCTTCTGCTCCATGGAGACCAGGGTGCCAGATCATCAGTGCTGAGTGTAGGCCCTGCCATCCACGAGCCCACCCAGACTGGGCTGGGGGAGAGGGGAACAGGGAGGGGAGGAGGGAAGCAGTGGGGAGGAGGGGATGGAGGCACAGAGAGACTTAGACCAAAAGGCAGAGAGAAAGAGCAGGAGAATGAGAGAGACCAAGAGAGAGGAAGATCAAGAGATGAGAGAAAAAGCAACTGAAAGAGAGAGAGGGAGACTGAGGTGGAGGAGTTGTTCCAGGCCTCTGGCAGGCCTTAGAACCCTTGCTCGGAGAGAAAAGGGCCCCCCAAAGTCTCACCCCACTGATATAACCACTGTTGTCTGTTGGAGCATTCTCTCCTCAAAAATTATTTTTCATTGCATCTAACAGTGTGTGTGTGTATGTGTGTATTTTTAAAATACAAATAGGATAACATAGGTACTGCTTTGCAGTCTGCTTATTTCCTCTTTGCTAGTGTTCTTTAAAAAGAAAAAGGCAGCCAGACAGCTGTCATTCATTCTATGGGTGTTTAATATTGATTTAACTAATCCCTCTTGATAGGATATGAGGTGCTTTCCAATGTTTGTTTTTCTTCCATTTTTTTCATGCTGTCATGAATAGTGCTTTGGGCACCACCCGTGCAAATGTTTCTTGGAATTTTCTTGGTCAAAGAGTATGAACTATTGACATTTACTTAAAAACAATTTCTATAGACTATTTATTAGAGTTCTAATATATTCTTATTCTTACACACACATAGGCCCCGCCCTGCTGCCCCAGTATCAACATGGCACCAGCGGGTACATTTCTTACAATTAATGAATCTCCATTGATACATCGTTATCACCCAAAATCCATAGATCACATTAGGGTTCATCTTGGTGTTGTTCATTCTATAGGTTTGGACAAATGTATCCACCATTACAGTATCATACTGAGTAGTTTTACTGCCCTAAAAATCCTCCGCGTCGCACCTATTCATTCCTCCTTCCCCACCCTCAACTCCTGACAACCACTGATTTTTTTTACTCTCTCCATAGTTTTACCTTTTCCAGAATGTCAGAGTTGGAATTATGCAGGTTGTAGCCTTTTCAAATTGGCTTCTTTCACTTAGTAACATGCATTTAATATTCCTGCATGTCTTTTCACAGCTGGATAGCTCATTTCTTTTTAGTGCTGAATAATATTTCATCATCTGATGTCCCAAAGTTTACTTATTTACCTACTGAAGGACATTTTGGTGGCTTCCAAGTTTTTGTAGTTCCATGACCCATTGACATTTAATCCCTTCCAAGAAGCTGTACCACTTCACTCTCACCCTCTGAAAGATTGTCCCCGCTTTGTAGGGCCCTGGAATGCTAGTGGGGACTTTCCCCAGGAGAGTGAATGGGGTTGTGTGCACAGTCTGTATGAAAAAGACTGTCTCTGCTTCGGGAAGCCTGTGCCTGGCCCTGGCATGGGCCAAGGCCACTGCTTCAGGGGTCCTGTTTTCTTCCCTTGGGGTGGATGTCTGCTGGCTGGCCTTCCCACCCATCCCTGCCCTGCCCACAGGTCTCCTTCCGCTATCATTGCCAGCTGTACTCTGAGTGGAGAAGGACCAACCAGAAAGTTCACCTGAAGATCCGGGACACAGACGGCTCTGAGGCTACCCAGCACTCCCTACTGGCTGCTGGATTCCTGAAGAAGGTGGCGGAAGAGACGCCTGTGTGAAGGTTGGGCTGGCAGGGCCAGAGGCAGCTGATGATGCCCTGGAGTTTGGTAGGATGGAAACTGCCCAACCCTTCCTGCATGGCCAGAACGCTTCTTAGACCAGGAGACACCAAGTGGAGCCGGTTCTGTGATCCTGTGTGAAGATATTTTCAGATTGTTTTGCACACTGTTGTATATGAGGAGGACAGGTGGAAGTGGTCCTGAGCTTCACACAGAGCAGGCACCCTGATCTCATTCTGAGGTCCACTTGGCCCCTTGAGGGCCAACAGCCGTGACCATAGGCTAGTTGAAGGTGCCCATAGGTGGGAGATTCCGCAAGCTTCTTGTACTTCTCTGCACCTGGCAGGCTCACTTTCCTGGCACCCTTGACTTTATAAAGTTGCACCAAGTTTCAAAACCCCAACTCAAATGAATAAAGGAACCTTTACTGGATAAAATAGATTTGTCAATTATATTTCAGAACTGGAGACTCAAAGTGAGGGATGTGGACCAAGGGGAGTCAGGGACTACACGGAGGTTAAAACATGCACTGGGCTGGTTTGAGGGGTCTATTGCAAAACACAGCAGAAGAAGCCAAGTCTGAGTTTTCAAGTGAGAAGCAGGTAGCAGAGTTATATAATAATGATTTAAAATAAATACACGTAAGAACAGTTTCCACTTTACATCTACTGTGGGCCAGATGCCATGCTGAGCCCTTTACACTCATTAATAACTAATGTTCAGAGTTATCGAGGGTCACCCTGGAGGAGACTCCATTCAGAACCTTCACAGACTTCCTCCAACTCTCACTAGCATTCCTGGCAGGAAGAAATGGATGTTACCTCCTCTTTACAGATGCAAAGACTGAGGCCCAGGGCAGGGAAGCCTCTGTCTAAGGTCACACAGTTCTAAGAAGCAGAGTTGAAATTGATCATGGGTCTGCATTGCCCCAGGGCTGAGCTTTGTGCTTCCCCTTCCAGGAAGACTCAGGGAAGAAGCAGGAGAAGGTCATGCTAATAATAGCAGTCACTTCCTGAGCACTTTCTGAGCCTTTTACATTTGAGGGCTCTCTGTATTAGGCCACATTTAATACTCAGAGCAGCTCTGAAGAGTAGGTGCTGGGGTTGTCTGATTAAATCCACTGGTAGGTGAGCAAAGTGGGGCTCAGAGCAATGGGTCATTCACTCAAAGTCATTCATTCCTGATGGACACAGTTCTATTGTTTTTTCCATGAATCCCTGTCTGGTTCTGTGCCTTACCCAGGAGGAAGAAAAACCCTTTTTACCCATACTAGAAAGGCAAGGGGAGGCCAGCCTGGCCATAGAGTGGAGGGAATAGCAAAGAGCAAAGGCCTGGAAACTGGAAACTGTGTCGCCTATAGGAGGAGTAGCACAGCAGATGATGTTGCTGGGGCAAAGTGACTGAGGGGCAGAAGGCTGGGAGGGGCAATTAGATAAGCAAGGCTTTGAAAGCCTCTGGTGGTCTGCAGAAGCACAGGGTTAAACTCTCACCCCTGCAACTGCTCACCCTCTAGTACCCACCTCTCCAGGCCATTTTTGGAGTGTGGTGCCCTGAGGATGGTGCAAAGAGACCCCAGGATATGTCACCATGAAGAGAGAAAACTGTTTCCTTCGCAAACCTCTTCTAATGCTTTCAACTGTGTCTAGGAGAAAGTTGTAGGTTGGTGCTAAGCTGTCTTTAATGACCCCTAACCCCAGCAAAGAGAGAGCAAGCCTTAGGCTCAGAGACTTTGGCAGCATGCATGACTAAATTTATACTTTAATAGCATCATCCTCTTATTTATTTTTACAGTAAGCTCTTTATAGCAAATTTACAACATAGGCTGTGATGTAAAACACAGCTTTTTAATTGAATTTATTGGAGTGACATTATATAGGTTTCAGGTATACAATTCTACAATACATAATCTGTATATTGTGTTGTATGTTCACACAAAGTCAATTCACCTTCCATCACCTTTATCCCCCTTTATACCGTCTTCCACCTCCCCCAACACCCGTCTCTCTCTGGTAAATACTATACTGTTCTCTGGGTTTCTTTTCTTTTCTTTTCTTTTCTTTTCTTTTTTCTTTTCTTTTCTTTTTTTTCCTTTCCTTTTCTTTTCTTTCCTTTTCTTTTCTCTCTTTTCTTTCTTTCTTTCTTTTCTTTCTTTTCTTTTTCTTTCTGTCTTTCTTTCTTTTTCTTTCTTTCTCCCTCCCTCTCTCTCCCTCTCTCTCTTTCCCTTCCCTTCCCTTCCCTTCCCTTCCCTTCCCTTCCCTTCCCTTCCCTTCTTGCACCCAATCTCCCAACCCCCATGAAGCACAATTTTAAAACATATGCTTTGGAAAAGAAAGTGTGTCAATGAAAGAAATGTGTGAAAGAAGATGGCAAAAAAACCAGGAATCTAGGCAGTGTTAGGTCAAGTCACCAGCCTATAGGAGACCCCAGCCTGGAAGACAGTTTGTCTCCTTAGCCAGTGCCTGGTGTGTTGCTAATCTGGCATACCCACTGAAGAAGAAAGGATTAAAGAGGTGAGAGGTAGCTTTTGTTGTGTCTGATCCTTTGCATTTGGATTCTTCTCCCTGATTCTACTGACAGATTGCTGTGCTCTTTTCCACCATCTCTGAGCACTGCCGGGCAAGGAAATTCAGAGGTTTGGAAGACTTCTGTTCCAGGGCCTCCTCCAGTGTAGGAGAAATCTAAGGGGGAGGAAGGTAAACTGAGGTAGATTCCAGCAGAGCCATGGGAGGGAGAAGGGTTGGTGTGCACAGTGGTTTTTAGTAGAGATTTCAGGAGGGGGCGTGGGAGGAGGGACTTGCAAATGGGTGGGAGAAGATAATTCCGTGCATGAGACAGGTGAGTTTAGGAAGTATGTAGGAATGGAACTGGAAAAGGAGGGTGGGGCATAGCCTCCTGTTCGGCTGGGCTACCAGATGAATTAATTCTCTGGGACTGGAGTTTTCAACCTGGGTCAGAATCAACAGGCCTAACTAAACAGCTGAAAGGATGTGGTAGGTGAAATATTCTCCTCCAGCCTAATGGAACACAGTCATTCTTTGAGAGCGGTGGGAAAAAAAGAAAAACACTAAAACCTCTTGACCTTTGTGAGCCTAGAGAGAGTTTGGTTAGATAGGAACTTCTGCAAGATTCAATGCAATTTCAAAGTTCCAAAGAAACTGGAGAGGTGGGGAGCTCCTGGAGAAGGAGACCTGAACCTCTGAATACTACCATTGGCTCTGGCCCTTTCCCTGGGCTCTGCCCCAAGACATCCTGTAACAGCCTTGAAAACCTGTTTGGGGACAGGGACAAGCCCTCAGGGCAGAGGGACCCAGGGTTCAGCAGGAAGAAGCCCCAGTTAAAGTTAATGGGATCTCTTGGCCTGCAACTCATTTCTCCCATCATAAGTGGCTTCTTGCTTGTTCATTCACTTAAGAAACATCCATGAACACATACTGAATCCCCAGCTATGCGTTTGGCTGTTGGTTAATGGGTTCAGTGAAAAAGTCTTAGGCTATGAGCTTTGCACCCAGGACCTCCCAGCGTGGTGGGCAGACGACCGAACAGAGCCTGGTTATTCTTGGTGCAGGATGATACTTAGAGACAGCATTTTGCGCACCAGTCTTACAGCCTAGCCCTAGACAACGCCTTTTTATTTTGGTAAACAAAACTTTCTTTGCCCCTCTGCTCCAGCTGATTAGAGAAAGCTGAAAGTGACTAGGTCTGGGTGGGGCGTGGGGTGATGCCTCCCTTTATTAGACCTCAAGTGCGGGTGGATGACCCAGTTGGTGTCTGTAAATCGAATTTATTGCAGGAATGAATGAATAACAGCTACCAGTCTGCGCCTGCACTGGGACGCCTTGGCCAGAATCAGGGGCGTGGCACAGGATGCGAGGGGACCGAGCCGGAGCCGGCCGCGGCGCGCGCAAGCGTTACTGGTCGCGCCGGGTCACGTGATCGCGCAGGCGCAGCGTCGTGCAGCTTGCTCGCTCACACAAAGCCCAGACGCGGAGAAAATGGCGGCAGGGGTTGAAGCAGCGGCGGAGGTGGCGGCGACAGAGCCCAAAATGGAGGGAGAAAGCGGTGCGCCCGGCGCGCCGAGCGGCAACGGGGCTCCGGGGCCTAAAGGGTGAGTATTTTACGTCTTCTTGTTCCGGACCGGCATTTTGTGGCGCCGGCAGCAGCTCCGTTATGTCTGTTGGCTGCTTCTCCCTGGCGCGGCCTCCGTCCAG
This sequence comes from Phyllostomus hastatus, assembly GCF_019186645.2. Taxonomy (NCBI): domain Eukaryota; kingdom Metazoa; phylum Chordata; class Mammalia; order Chiroptera; family Phyllostomidae; genus Phyllostomus; species Phyllostomus hastatus. Next base: position 388,119 of record NW_025333962.1, on the reverse strand, counting down.
GCCTTCCCCGAGGGGCCTGCGGTGGGTGTGGGCAGCCAAGCTCGTGAGGAGTGCAGTTATGCGGCAGCGGGAGCGCCTCAAAGACTACTCTTTTGTCCTAGGGCCTCCACTCGCCCGATTCCTCTAAGCCAGGTCCAACCCCGAGGCCTCAGGCCTGGCCTCTGCGCGGAGGGGATGATGGCGCGGGCCTTAAAGCCAGCGAACCCCCAAGTCTGCGTCCCGCTCACCTGTCGAGTGACCTTGTGCGCGGGGGTTTACATTTTTCCCTCAACACCTCCTACTTGCCTGGGGTCTTAGTAACCCGATCGGTAAAGTGGGGAGGGGGGAGGGGGAAAGGAGTTAGCGCGCAGGACTTGGGCACGGGTACGGCCTGGATAAACGGTAGCGAAGGCGGGTAGGTTCAGTACGGGGCCTCGAGGACGGCCCCGGCCGCCTCCTCTACTCCTCCAGTCTCAGGCGCGTGCCCCACGCTGTGTCTCGAGTTACGCTCTTTGCCTCTCACTTCCTCCCTCAGGTGTGCGGTGAATATTAGTGGAGCGATGGAGTCTTCTGCTCCGTGTTCACCTTTAGAAACAAACAGTAAGAAAAAAAGAGAGGAAACATTCTCTTCCGTGTTCTAGGGGAACATTTTCCATCATTCTTCTGGCCACCCACTTCCAAACTCCGTCATCTTTTAGAGTCTTGCTTGGGGCTCTGTCTCGGATCCTTGGTTTTAAAATTTTCTTTAAAACATGATCTTGTGTCCCCGTGAAACCCACTCATTCTGATGGCAGTCACCTGAAATAAGACGTTTTGGCTCCAACTAGCACCTGTTGGGGGAGAAGAGGGGAAGGCTGAGCACATACTTGATTTCCCATAAGTGTTTTAAAAATTGGGGTAACACATGCATAATAAAAATTTACAGTTTTAACGATTTCAAGTGTATCATTCAGTTTCATTAAGTGCACCATTCAGTTTCATTAAGTGCATTCAGTGTTGCACAACCATCACCATCCATATTCAGAATTTTTTATCATCCCAAACTTGAGTATTAACCAATAACTTCCCATTCTCCCCATCCCCCAGCTTCTTGTTAAACTTCTTGTAAACAGAATTATACATTCTGTTACAAATTTACTTTTCCTCAAATTTTTAATGTGCATAACTACAATTTGCGGGGATTAAAAGTGAATGTAGTTAAAGCACTTTATGAGCATTCACTAAATATAGGTATGTTAAACTTTCCTTAGGAGATCAAGAGTAAGGTGTTCTGGAAATAGTATCAACACTTTATTGAAAACTCTGGAAAGGGATGTGCCCATTTTAGACTTTTTTCATCGTCCGTCTAGGGGAGCCTAGTTGGATTTCAGAGGGCTCTATTAGGAGGCCTTTGAGACATTTATATCATGTATATTTTTTCTTTCAAAGCACTTAATCACAGAATGGAGGGCTGCTAGAATTGGACTAGGTGAGAAGTTGAACTATCTATAGAATATTTAACATCTGAGGTTCTTTAAAAATTTACCATTTTCCACTCATTTTCAAATAGTTATTTTGTGACTGATTCATTTGACAAGCATAACATGATATTAAAAATAAAAACTTATATTTAGTATAGATAACTGGGGAGGTAATGTTTATGTCTATTCTGTTCTGCGACTAAGAAGAAGAAAATTTTTAAAGATTTTATATATTTTTAGAGGGGAAGGGCGACAGAAAGGGAAATTTACCAATACGTGGTTGCCTCTCGAGGGCCCCCTACTGGGCATATGGCCCGCAACCCAGGCCTGTGCCCCGCCTGGGTGAAAGGTGAAAGATTTGTACGTTCTGAAGAGAAACCAGAGTATCCCGACTGGGAATCGAAACAGCGACCCTTTGCTTCGCAGTCTGGTGCTCAGTCTACCGAGCCACACCAGCTAAGGCAGAAAAAAATTTTTTTGTAATAGTTGAGGAATCTCAGGATAAGGTTATTGACCCAAAGAAGCTAGGGGAGGAGGACATCTTGACATCAGTACCCTTGCTGCTTTGCAATGATTCGAGTGCTTGTTGTTTTTGAACTGTACTTCAAAAACTGTTGTTACACTTAAAAATAAGGTACATAAGATTCTGAGCTCAGAATTAGAATAGGGGGCTCTCGATTGTTTGATTGTATGCAATGCAGCCAGTTCTTTTTCATTTTGCTCTGTGATTTTATTCATGGTTATGTCAGTTAACAGTCTGCAAACATTAGATTGCTTGTTTCTTTTCAGGGTTCTCAGGTGGGTTCTCTCGTTACAGTGTTTTGCATTCATAGAACTGAAAGCTGAATTGCTCCTTCAGTAGTCTATAATAAGTACAACATCTAGGTTTCCTCAGCCATTGCTTTGGTGAGCTTGTTTTTAAAGCCTAATCGGTATGCGCAGTGGTAGAAGGCTAGGAGTGAATCAGTTCCCCTCCCTACTGCCCTCAAGAAAATTATTGGTAGGAAAATGTGTCATTGCCATAGTCACTGTGTGCCAAGTGTGTCCTTTAAACCTGTGTGGAGAGTAACCTTTTACAGATGAAGGAACTGAGGCTTAGCAAAGGTACTTTGGGATTTAGGCTTTGATGTGGGACCCTACTTCTTAGTCACCTGTATTACTGCTCCCTGAAATGTTGTGTTTAACATTTACCAAGCTGCTTTTTTGTTATACTGTTGATTCTCACAGCATCCTGTGAGCTTTGGTGGATACAGGTTTTACTGGAAAGAACTAGAGAGGAAAAGAACTTGAATTATGTGGGTGGTTAAGTGGTGGACCTGGAGCTACCATAGCGCTGTGAACCGTGGTCTCCACCTCTTCATGCATTAGAGGGGTTTAGGATTGAAAAGGTTTCTTCGAAGAATCATTTTACATAAGGGGTGGTTCTCAAGAGTTAAAAGGAATTCGGGAGTCTTTTCCCTTAGGACAGGGGTGTCAAACTCATTTTCACTGGGGGCACATCAGCCTTGCAGTTGCCTTCAAAGGGCTGAATGTCATTTCAACTCCTTAACAGTTAAGAAGTAGTTACATTTATGCAGCCCTAAAATTGTTTCAGCCCTTTGAAGGCAACCATGAGGCTGATGTGGCCCCGGTGAAAATGAGTTTGACACCCCTGCCTTAGGGGATGTGTTAAGGATTTCAGGGTATTGGGGTTGCCATTTCAGACTACATTCTTGATTGAAGAACTCTGCAAGTAAAAGTACTATACATGGGAATGCTGTGGAGGCATGAGAGAGTAGGGATCCATTGTTTTAAACAAGAAATGTAGCAGTTTTTTGTGGAGTAGGCACTTCATTTTTTTTTTAGTGGTGATCTTTATAGTATATATAATTCTGGTGTTGTGGATCATTGACAAAAATTACTGATTTTCAAAGAATGCAGGCAGTGAATCACGCAAAGCCATTAAATACACTGACTTGGAAGGTACAGTACTTTCAGATATTTTAGGCTTGTCTTTTTTGATGTATGATGAAACAGGCTTCTCGAATTTCAGAAAAGGTTTTAATTCTACTTAGAATTTATGTGGATGCCTGGGTGCCAGAATCAAATATAATCAGAATCACTGGCAATTGGGAATTGAAAGCCAGTTAGCAAGGAGAATATTGATTGGTAAGACATTTAGCTGGCCTAGGTAGATAACTTCCTGGGACTTGACAGTAAGTTTCTTTGAGAGGTTACAAATTTGTTATTTTATGTTTTAGTTACAAGTCAGTTACTGGGGTTAGGTTTGAAATTTAATAAACATGAGAAGAAATTTTAAAAACCTGTTGTAATTGGCACAATAAACTGCACATAGTTTGGTAAAGTGTCAGTATATAAAACCCTCACTCTCCTATATGACTCTATTAACCAGTGTCAACTCCAATAAATTTTAATTAAATGAAATGCTCATTGAATCAAGATTTAGTAACACCCTGAAGCTTTTTCTCACCCCTTTGTAATCCTCTGAGCCCCTCCTCCCACCTTCATCTTCACTTTCAAGACAGAGATGAGGTTGCTACTGGAATCCTTAACAGAGATCAGGGAATGCTGTTCAACACCCTCTAGTGCACAGGGCAGGGTTCCCCACCCCCAACATAGAATCATTGGGCCTAAGAGGTCAGTAGTGCTAAGGTTGAGAAACCCTGCTGTAGATTAGGTTGCCAGAGTAGATTTTCTCAAATCTAGAGTTTCATATGATGAAATCATACTGTACTTGGTGTGTATTTTTTTTTTTTGGTATAAATATTTTACGATTCATCCCTATTGTGTGTAATGTATTACTTTTTGTTGAGTAGTATTTCCATCTGTCGATACACTACAATTTGTTTATTCATTTACCATTAATAGACATTTAGATTTCCAGTTTTGGGATACTACAGATAATGTTACTGCAGATAATATTCAGGGACAAGGTTAATGATACTACAGATAATATTCAGGGACAAGGTTTTTTGTGGATATGTGCTTTATTTTCTCCTGTAAGTATCTGGCTGTGGATGACTGTATCATATGGTAGGTGTGTTTCACTTAACATGTTTAATATCTGTAATATCCTAAATTTGTGGTATTTGTCATTGTTGTCTATAGTATTCTGTCTATGAAAATGTACTTCTAGCCCTGGCTGGCGTAGCTCAGTGGATTGAGCGCAGGCTGTGAACCAAAGCGTCGCAGGTTCGATTCCCAGTCAGGGCACATGCCTGGGTTGCAGGCCATGGCCCCCAGCAACCGCACACTGATGTTTCTCTCTCTCTCTCTCTCTTTCTCCCTCCCTTCCCTCTCTAAAGGTGAATAAATAAAATCTTTAAAAAAAAACAACAACAACAACAACAAAAAAATGTACTTCTAACTTCTAAAGGGTTTCAGAATTGTTAAAAATATATTTTAGGGCTAGAGAAGACTATCTGCCCAATTTTATCCTAAAGATGGGAGAACATTGGATTGAACATATTAAAAATGGACTTTTCAATACCACCATTCTTAAATTAATCACATCCTCTATACTTGAATATGTGTCCTTAAGATTTTATTTACCTATTTTTAGAGAGAGCAGAAGGGAGAGGAACATTGATGTATGAGAGAAACATCGATTGGTTGCCTCTTGCCCACAACCCAGGCATGTGCCCTAACTGGGAATCAAACCAATGATTTTTTGGTTCGAAGTCCTGCAGGTGGGCACTCAATCCACTGAGCCACATGAGCCAGGGCTGAATAAGTGTCTTGAGTGAGATTTCTCCCAGTTTTGTCAAGAATAGAATCCATGGTGATCATTAGATTTAAGAAAAAGTCAATTTTGTAAAATAAAAAAAAAATCCTCACCTGAGGATGTGTTTGTTTATTGATTTTAGAGAGAAAGAAATACTGACTTTAGAGGGACATCAATTGGTTGCCTCTTGTGCACTCCTCGTCCCCCCAAACCCTTTAGTGCACCTGGCCAGGGAAAGAAATGGTCGATTTAAGAAGCTGGAAGAGACAAAGAGATAATTCTGATGCCTTTTACTTATGAGGAATGATTGGCAAGCAAAGGATTTGGGTACATCCGTGCTGTGCTCACACCTTAAGCATGATCCATATGAGCTGCTTTCTCAGCGGTGAGTCATGTGATATGGATTAACCCCAAACCAAATACACAGCAGCATCCGGCCTAGATACTTTACCTGCTTTGGCTATAATACATTATACATTTAGTTATTTATACATTTTGTAATTAATAGGTGAGCTGAGCAGTCTGTGAAAACACAGACTGGAGCTATTACTGTTATGGACCCTGTATCACAATTTTTTTTATATAGATAAATTGAAATACTTGGGTTTCAAAAGGAACTAGTTATATTAAATACATTTCTATCCACAGACCTTCAGTAGGTCCATGAAATGTAGATTACATGTACATTTTATGCACTTATACTGAGATTTTCCTCCTCCTCAGCCAAGGAGTTAAGCAGTTGATGTTAAGCAGTTGACAGAGATACTGTTTGGCAGATTTTGCTGCAGGATTTTCACATGGGGTAGACAGGTTTCTTCTGAGATGTGTTAGTGGTGTGCAGCCAGCATGAGGTGGGTCCGTTGTGAACCTGGGTGGACAAAGTAGAGTTCAAGGAATCGGAGGAGTCGAGTGTCCATACTTCTCACACCCACTGGGTGGAAGTCTGTTGCGTATTGAAGTATGGTTCAGATCACAGAGGAAGCTGCTTTGCTTATTTTTGTCTGGGGTGATACCTTTATTAGATACCCTTGGGTTTGGATATGAGGGACCAGTGAAAAGGGAAAAAAACTTAAGAGACTGCAAAAAAATTGCTAACTTTCTAATTTTTTCAAGAAAGTATGTTAAAAGAAAGTCTTCCAGCTACCATCCAGTATTTAAACACTATTTCTTCCTCATATAAGAAGAATCCTAGAATAAAGACCAGCCTTCCAATTAAATAAAGATCATTTTGTAAATCATCAGTACCATAGTCTTGGGTTCCCACCCCCCCATTTGTGTCATGAATCACAGCCTGAACCTGTGGTTTGGGAAACGCAGGATTCTCACAGGTGGAAAGAACAGGGCTAGTAAGCAGAAAGGCAGGACTTAGTGCCCTGAGAGGAACTTCCTTGTGGCTGCCAGCTCCCCAGTTCCTGGTTACCACTTACCAGGTGTCTGCCTGTGGTCAGGGGGGCTGAACTGAGCAGGCAGCTCAGGGAACAGCCCCACTTGGCCAATGCATGGGTGCTGCCCTGACTGTACACACTGGCCTGTTGTCCCTGGGCTATGGCCTGTCCAGCTGAAGTTCTGTGCTTTGGAAGTCTGCCTTTTTTTTTTCCTCTCCATGTCTCAGTCTAAACTGAATTGGTATATATAGAGCTTAGAAATGAAATGTTGCTGCCTGGAGGCACCTAACACACCAAGGTAAAAAGTATTACAGGAGAGGTTATGCCAATAAAACATCCATCCTTCTTTGCTAAAGTTGGGATAGTTTGTGTGCTGTCTTATCAGGGTTGCTCAGATTTCTGTTTTCCTAGCCTTGAAGTAGGGTTGTATAGAGAATGGTTTCTTCCCATTAGAAATTTTTTTTATATTGTGGTACAGTGTATGTAAGAGTTGCCATTTTAACCATACAATTTAGTGGCATTAAGTACAATGTTGTTTGTTATACCAAGAAACACTTTCCATTTTGAGCTTTTATCTTTCCAAACAGAAACTCTGGCTTGCTTCACTTAGCATATTTTCAAAGTTCACCTGCTGTAGCATGTATCAGTACTTCATTCCTTTTTATGGTTGAATATTATTTTGTATGAATGTGTCATATATTGTTCATTCCACTTATCTGTTGGTGAACACTTGGGTGGTTTCCAGCATTTGGCTATCATGAATAATTGCTATTGGTGTGTAAGTATCTGAGTCTTTGCTTTCATTTCTTTGGGGTATATACCTAGGAGTGGAAGTGCTGGATCATGTAGTGAGTAACTGCTAGACTTTTTATGTAGCAGCTGCACCATTTTACATTCCCACTTAAAACAACCAAAATTTTTTTTTCTTTTTAAATAGCAGAAGGTCCTTTTATTTGTGAAGCTAAAATTGGTTGGGTCTATGTGTATGACCTCATTTTTGTTCCATCAAATCTTGTAAATCTTTCCCTACTCTTTTCCTGTTTCTATTTTGGAATTAAAGTACCTGAGGTGGAGTTGGTGTCTCACTCCCACCTCTGTTATGCCCCATAGGAGTGTGTGAAGGACCAGGAGAGCGTACTTTTTTTGGGAACGGTTCTTGATAGTTGGATTTAAGGAGTGAACTACTGCAGCTTTCTGCTCAATGGAACACTTTAGTTTGAATGTCTCATTAAAATCAATATTAGTCTTGTGTTATATGTAACTTTGTGTGAAATTATAAACCTGGCAAATACTGTGTTTCATATTGTGCTAACATATGGACCCTTTTTCCTCTTTCAAATTTAGTGAAGGAGAACGACCTACTCAGAATGAGAAGAGAAAGGAGAAAAACATAAAGAGAGGAGGCAATCGCTTTGAGCCATATGCCAATCCAACCAAAAGATATAGAGCCTTCATTACAAACATACCTTTTGATGTGAAATGGCAGTCACTTAAAGACCTGGTTAAAGAAAAAGGTAATGGTACTGGTGGTTGAGTAGGGTAAGAAGGTTGGTGTGTCATCTTTTATGTGGCTAATTCCTTGGTTATTTTTTTGTCAGTGGAAGCTGTTCTGGGTAGAGCATGTGTTCTGTCCAGGCTTGAGAGTTACGTTCCCCTACCCACCCTACTTTTTTTTCTTTTTCTTTTCTTTTTTTTTTTTTTTGTGGTCATGCACCTGTGTGTCAAACAGGGTGGTTTGATGGTCCCTTGGCCTATAAATGATTTTACTGGCTTAATATGGTTAATAGGGTTTCATTTAAGCTTGAGAGTAGCCTCTTTGTGTTAAGAGAATATTTTGAATTTTTTATGTTACATGGGAGAGGTTTTACCTTTTCTCTCGCGCTCCCCCCCTCCCCCGTCTCTCTCTCTCTTTAGCTTTTAAATTCCTCTGGGAAGTTAGTTTGTTTAAATTTTGTGGATGTCTTCCTGGGATCAAAATTTGGTAGTTGGAACTTGTGCTGTTCAGATTCTAAATTATAAAACATTAGCTTGTGTTTAAATTGTTAGGCTGTTTTCCCCTGGGGAAAAACACTTAGATTGGCAATTGGAGAGCTCAGAATAAGGCATGTGCTGTGTAATGCAGTATCTTCAGGTGCACATTAGTCAGAGCCCAGGTGTCCAAATTCTGGCCCAGGGCCGGAAGCAATGGAAGCTCTGCTGCCACCAGGAGGTCTGAGGAGGTTGGTTGCCTCTGTGGTCCTCTGCCTTGCCCTCTGCACATACCATTTGTGTCCTCTCTTTTCCAAACTCTTGTTCTGTTTCTTCTGTCTTCCTTTCCTTCCTGATTCTTGGTCCTGCTGGTGGCACTCAGGGCTAAAGAGCTTGCTCAGCCCTGGTTTACAAAACTGTTCTTAGAGCACAATTTGTCTAATGTCTCAAGGTCTCCCCTCACCCCCACTCCCAAAGGAAACTTAGACTCAAATTATTCTTAAATAGAGTCTTTTTGAAGGACTAAAAGGTACTGGTTTTTGGAGCATTCACAATGAAAAGAGATTTGAGATTGAATTGTCAAATGATTAACATTTCAGTGACAGACAGAGCTGCCACTTGGATAGGCCATTTTGGTATGTGTACTGGTGCTCCCAGCATTGGGTTTTGAAAATATGAATGGTCCACTGCCATTATTGTCCTATCTCTTGATTTGACCATGACATGCCAGAAGCACTAGGCACTGTGAACCTCTCTGTACAGTTTTTGTATGCTGCTCCCATGTAGTATTTCTCCAGATAACATGGATGGAAAATGTTTTGGTGTGAGTTTTGTTTTCCTGCCTTGATCAGCCAAATCATTCCTGCCAATGCTCCTAGGGCAAGAGTGAAGTTTCTTCTTTTTGTCTGAAGGGCGTGTCATGTGGCATCCCAGACTCAGTGTTCTTGGTTTTTGGGACTGCTGCTTTAATACAAGCTTAGAATTTCTGTACAGTAAAGTTGGGTCTCATTTGAATTAGTTTTTGGAATAACCCCCAAATTTGTGTTCTTGTGATTTGGTTGAACCACTGAATTTATATATCCATTGATAATAAGGTATAGTAGTTCCAAGAACCAGGAATGTGGCCTTGAAAATGCAGCATTTTGTAAGAGATTGCAGGCCAAATTATTTTTTCATTTTTAGGAGTGTGTGAACCAGTTTTGGGACATGATGGATAAAGTAGGTGACATTTTTACTGCTTTACCATTCAGTAATTCAGTTTTGGAAGCCTTAAAGCTGATAGCAGCAGCCGCCGCCATGATGTTTCTGGATGTAGAAGCAGTTCACCTCAATTTCCTATTTTGAACTGTATTAAGTGTAGAGCCAGCCTGGTGGTTTATTCGGATACTTCCAAACTGGTTCTCATATTCCCATGGCATACTGCTACAAATGCCCTGGCTCAGCCCTTTCAGTGTATTTTTGGTGGTGTAATTTAGAATTACAGGTGTGCAGTAAATCAGTTATTTTAAACAAACCTTAAAATGTTCTTGCTTAGAGCTCCCCTGTACAGGTTAAATTACTTTTCTGTTTAATTAAATTACTAACTGTTGGATTGTGGGTAAAGGGATTCATAAGAGAAAGGTCATCTTTTTTATGGCAATGCTTTTATTCATTCAGTATGTGAAGTCTAAAACAATAACTGTTTACATACATATGACTCCTTAAGAAATGTTTTTATCCTTTTTATTATGAGGTTTTCAAAATGGATTTTTATTTATGTCTTGGTATACCAAAAATAAGCTTAAGTGGTTATTTGAAGTTTTACTTACTAGAAATCTGTTGTAAGTAACTTTTAAAGATTTTGAGGACTCGTTACTGCACAGGGGAAAAGAATTGTTGATAGAGGCACTTATACCCTAAAAGCATTCATCTCAAGGTAATATCTAGCATGGAGAAAGCAGAGATTTGGGCTGTGACAATCCAGACACTCTTTATCAGCCTGCATTGTTAGAGTGCATCCCTGAGGAGATCATCCTGTTTCAGAAAACTAGTGGACTGAGAACTAGAATTGTTTGTCCTCATTTTTAAATTAATTAATTAGTATAAAGGAGGGAGAGAGAGAAAGACATCCATTATTCTACCCGTTCATGCATTCATTGGCTAATTCTTTTTTAAATTATTTTTTAAAAAGAGATGGGGAAGGGAGGAGAACCAGGGAGAGAAAACATCTATGTGAGAGAGGAACCTCTATCCATTGCCCTGGTACATGCTCTCACAGGGACCGAACCCACAACTGGGAATCAAACTGGCAGTCAGGGCTCATCAGTTGATTGTTGTATGTGCCCTGGCAGGGGAGCAAGCCTGCGATTTCGGCATATCTGGATGACACTCAACTGCACTACCTGTCCAGGGCTCTATTTGTCCTCAGCTTAGAGATCTGAGTAATGTTATGTCATTGAAACACTGTTTAATTGCCACTTTTCAGCCTTAAGGTGGTAACTCTGAGATGGTAGGACAGGACAGGAGCTTTTCTAAGGCTAATAATTAACTTTTTTTAATTAACAAAATTTTCTTTAATCCTCACCTAAGGAGATTGGAGGAGAGAGAAACACTGATTGGTTGCCTTCTGTACACACCCCAACCCAGAATTAAACTGGCAACTTTTTGGTGTACATGATGATGCTCCAACCTACTTAGCCACCTAGCCAGGGTCTAATTATTAATCATACCCTCGGGCACCATTCCCTAATTCCCCATCTTTCTCCTCCTTGAACACCAAGTGTATTTTATAGTCTTTGTCTTTAATTTTATCATTTAACAGTGTTCACATATGTGAACTGGTCACTTTTTCTCTGGCTTTTTCAAAACCCTAGATGGGATCACAAAGCTTGTTTGGTGGCACTGTCATGAAATTACATTGCTGGGGTTTTTTTTTTTTTTAATCCTTACCTGAGGACATTTTTTTTTTTTAATTGCTTTTAGAAGGGGGGGGGGTGGGGGGGGGGGGGTGGAGAGGGGGGGGGGGTGGGGGGGGGGGGAGAGGGAGGGGGGGGGGGGGGGGGGAGAGAGAGAGAGAGAGGGAGAGAGAGGGAGAGAGGGGGAGAGAGAGGGAGAGCGAGCGCGTGCGCGCGCCAATTAGTTTCCTCCCATGTGTGCCAGGACCAAGGATTGAACCCACATCCTAGGTATGTGCTTTGACCGGGAATCGAAGCCACAGCCTTCAGTTTACAGGATTACGCTCCAACCAACTGAGCCACACCAGCCAGGGCTCAACATTGCTGATTTTTACAGAGAAAATTATATATTCAGAGCTTTGTTGTGTTCTGAGTCAGCTTGCTTTTTAGCTCACACCATAATATTAGTTAGAGACATAAATTAAAGAGCTTCATAACCTTTAAAATCGAATGCCCTCTTTCCTGGAGCTTTCCCCTTCCCGTTCTCAGTGTCCCAGTGGGACAAGGGAAAGGTTTCTGTTCTTCCTTTTGTTTTGACTGTGCACAGTAATTTTTATGGAGATACTGCATGGAAAAAAGCGGCAGCTTCGAAGACTGAATTTTTACTGAGTTGAGAAAATTTAAGAGGCAGTATAATACGAAATTTGGAGATTACCAAACCAATTTTGAGTGACTTAACAGTCTTATACAGCTACCTGATTTTCATCACTTGACAGCTATTGGATACACATCTTAAAATTTTTGTCCATAAGGATTGGGCAAAAAAGTAAGAGTTCTATGAGCAGAAGGTAATCTTGGGTATTTTAAACTTAAATCGTATTGTGCTACATTCCTGGAAAGTCCTGTGTGGATGAAGAAAGCTTGGTGTGGGGCTGCTTGTCTTTTGGCCTAGCCCGGGAGCCCGCAGCACTGAGGCAGGATGAGCTTTCAGCTGCAGCTAGTAAGCATGAAGCACATTGTGGGGAAGAAAGGGAGGTCAGTGATGTAGTTTACTTTCAGTCCATCCCAAGTTTAGCAGCAGTTAGTTTTTCTTGTGTAAGCAGAGATTTCTTTAAGCATGTAAGCCTTCTGTCTATATTTAATGCATCACTTTAGGGCAGGTAAATTTCAAATTCCTGCTGGTTGAAGAAAACCAAGGCCCAGAGAGCATGTATAGTGCAGTAGAAGGCCTCCGGTGGCTCTTGGAGATAATCTTCATGGTGGGTCTATGGAGCAGAACTTATTTTCAATTTCAGAAAAATCCCTATCCAGTCTATTTGGCTCCTTCAGGTTTTCCTTTGTTGGAAATCCAGCCTGCATTTTTGAAAGGCCTGTTAACTTGGGTTAAAAACCTCAACAGTGCAGCCTCCCTGGCTTCCTTGGTGGCTGGCCTTTGGTCTAGTGCTCTTCTGTCACTTGAGTCAGGCCATAGATTAAGTAATCACTGTGTGGAATAATTATTTTGCCATGTATGTGTTAAAGAAACAAGCCATAATATAAACAAGTTATATATAAAAACAAATTATACATAATTTGTTTTTGTATAGCTGGTTTGAAAGCTGGTTTAATATGATTACACATATTAAACCAGCTTTCCAAATTTAAATATGCATTTATTCTATGCACCTCATTTACAGTGGCTACGTTACTATGAGGTGAGAACACTTGATAACATGCCCTGCTTTTGTGCCAGCCCCTCCCCTACCCCTTTACATTATAGACCTTTTCACATGTGAATTCTCTTCAGTGACTTGGGCCTCTCTACTCTTTTTTTTTTTTTTTTTGTCCATTTCAGACGTGAGAAGTGAATGAGAACACAGAAACAAATACTCTTTGTGGTAAAAATATATGCAGAAGTGTTAAATCAGAGTAGCTCCAAGGACTGCCCAGATTTTCGGCGGGGGGCGGGGTTGCTTATCTGCTTAACCTCCTGGTGCCTTTTATTGAGGATATGTATATATATTCTCAAGAAAATACATATTTTAAAAATATATATTTTTAAAATTTATGTATAAAACTTTTGTGTTGCTTTAAAATTTTTTCCCTTGAGGCAATATTTTTAATAATCCACCTAAATATTGCTTAAAAATTATTTCTTAGAGCATTTTAAAATAAAGTTAGGCGATAACATTTGTCATTATTAGGTTTTTCAAGGTAAAAGTTTAGTTTTTTTCCTTGTAGACATTTCGGTGTTTAAGCTGCAACAGAATTTGTCTCAGCAAACTCCTCTTGGGATTCCATCCATGTTCAGGGGGAGAGAGAAGCAACAGAAATTTTCATTCATACCTGAGAATGCCATTTCTGTGACACTTGCTACTGCCAGTTTGTGAAAATGCATCTTAGTCCTCACTGTGCTCTGCTCTGGTTGGTTGGTTCATTTAAACTTTATTTCATTGAGTATGACCAGATTGATAATTTTGTCTTTAAAGTTTTGTTGATAGTTATACTGACAACTAAACAGGTCTTGCTTTATTTAATATTTAGAACTAAAAGAGAAGTACTCTTTTATAGGGTTTCTCATTATTTTTCTATAGGGAAGTATGAATCATCAGTTGTTACAGATCCTGTGACATGCCTTTGCTCACATCTCTCAATGGATGAGGTCTCCCAGGGTGGAGGTCAGGATTTAGGAGGAGCATGGTTACTACTGATGATCCTTGGGAATAGCAAGCACTACCCATGCTAGAGCCACAGTGACTGCCTCACTTATGGCCAACCTGAGCGGAGGGAGGGTTAGTTTAATGTAAATGTTGTTTTTACTAAACTATACCATTTGAGGGGAAAGAAGAGGGAACATTTTAAGCAAATTTTTGTTTCAGGGGATTGAAGGTTGGATGTGTGCCACTACTAGAATGTTAAATGTGAAAAGTCCTGATTTCTAAACCTGGCTTCTATTAAAATGGTTATGACTATGGAAAAAAAATTATGTGGGACTTGCTTGGTTTCTAGGTTGCAGTGCTATCTTTTTGATAAAGTATCTTTATGGGCACAATCTAGAAACTGTCCAAATGCAATAGCATTTGAATTTTAACAATAGTACAGCTGTCCTTGAGTTAGATACTGTGGTTCTTTTATTTATTAAGGTTATTAGGCGGTAGTCACAGGTCATAGGAAATAAACTTGGGTTCTCTCTTCACTGGCTTGATATACTTGGCATTTTTATTCGAGTGGAGACAAGGGCTGTTGGTCCTCAAATGGCTGCTGTTGTTGAAGTAAATGGCTCTTAACATGGCTTCAGGAAAGGCCACAACTTTTTGGAATTGCTTTATTTCTGTATGGGTAAATAAAGCCCATTTGTATGTCTGTCCCTTGTCTATGGTTATTTTTCAGTTTACCCTCAGGAGTGCGTAGTCTGTGTTAAATTTACCAGTTCCTGTTTCCTTTCTTCATCACTCTAATGATTCTCCTTCCTGTTGTGTATAAAGTGCTGGTTTGGTTCACATTTCAGGAAAGGGCAAGGAGTGCAAGGCTGTAGACTTAAACTTTGAACACTTGGCCTTTTTGCTTTCAGCTGACATGTAAATATATTACTAATAAATATGCCTTTCAAATTGTTAATTTTATTTATTTAAAAGGAATTTTATTTTACATTTAAATATCTTCTTGCAGTATTAATTTTAAAATTCTATTTTATTTTATTTTTAAAGATTTTAATTTTTTATTTTTAGTGAGAGGGGAAGGGAGAAAGAAAGGGAGGGGAAGGGAGAAAGAAAGGGAGGCTGTGTGGTTGCTTCTCACGTGCCCTGTATCAGGCAACCTGGCAACCCAGGCATGTGCCCTGACTGGGAATCGAACCAGTGACACTTTGGTTAGCAGGCTGGTGCTCAGTCCACTAAGTCGTGCCAGCCAGGGCTAAAAATACTATAATTTTAATATCCTTAGAACAAAAGAGTTAAAATAGGCAGGACTTGTTGAGCCTATCCATTAAGGAAGGTTATTTTTACCCTTGTACTGCTAAATCAAACTGAATTAGAGAAGACTTTACCACCACAAATAATCCTTTAAAATAAGAAGGGTATTTCTGAGAACAAAAGCTCTTTCTTGGCTTAGCAGATGCTGCATAGAGATTGTTTTCTCCAAGTTAAGGTTTTAAATTTGTTGTCTGTTTGCCGTCTTCAAATTCATCAGCCATTTTAATGGTTGACTTGATGGGCACCTACCCGGTCATGGTGGTCATGAATTGGCAGTCCACACCTTGAGGAAAATCTGCAGACTCTTTTGAAATGCTTTGTTTTTCCCCCTTTGTGGAGATTAGAATCAAGTGAGTCTGTTTAATTGTTTAGATGCAAACTGAGTTCTAAATTTGCATTTATCTGTGTCTTTTAATGGAGACTTTGAGAAAGCAGCAGGAATAATAAGCCTGGCTTAATTCACTGCAGAGAATCCAGATGCTGTTTTGGTTTTGTGATTGGATATTCAAACATCACTACTTCTGACAGTTGTCAGGCCCAGTGCTGTGTGCAGGACCAGCTACAGAATTTGTGGGGTATAGTGCAAAATGAAAATGGGGGCCCCTTGTTTAAAAATTAGGAATTTCAAGACCACAACAGCAGCATTAAACAAAGCACGTGGCCCTCCTGAGTGCAGGGCCCTGTGCTATTATACAGGTTGCCCACCCATGTAGCCCACAACACTGTGTGTACGCCTTTGAGCATATTTATGTGCCTTGATTTAGCATTTGAGCTAAGCTTAGCGGCATTGCAATTTGGGTGCCATTTACCTGCTTTCACCAGTGAGAGGGTATGTGTAGAACTTTTCCTCCCTTCTCCCAAAGAGTGAATCATGCAGACTTCTATAGATTTGGATTGCCTTTAGTCATAAATGAGAGTCCAGACAGAAATTGATATGGAAATCGGTGGAAATGATTTGTTTGTGGTGGGGGAACATCAAGGACATATTGTTAATGAGTTTCACCTACCTTTACTGCACACCTGTAATGCCTAGTTCTGTGGTTTAGAGAATATGGAGTGTTTCTGGGCTTTCTTATAAGGCAGAGGCTCCATACAAGGTTGCTGATGATTGTTCTAAATTCCCATTGTTTTCTTGGCTTTTCTCCCTTGGTTTATGTGTCGTCTGGAAACTGATTTGTAGTTGGTGAGGTAACATACGTGGAGCTCTTAATGGACGCTGAAGGAAAGTCAAGGGTAAGTGTCTGAGAGAATTTCTTCTGTGGATTTACTACATGAAAAATGTAACTGTATGGTGGCGTGGAATCGAATGAAATCAGGAAGGCAGTGAGTGCTCATGTTACAGTAGCCATGTTTGATTTTGCCAAACATTGGAGTGGGGTGGGAAGGGATTTGCAAAAGGAGTCCCACTTTTCCAAATGGCTGGCCAAAGAGCTTTTTGGTATTCTGTTTGGATGCCCAATTTTGATTACTGGGGACCAATCGTAGCATTGTCTCTTTGTTAACAGAGGAATTGGCTGTGTGTGAATTATGCATGGAATTTTAGTGGTGGTATATTAATGTAAAACGTGTGTTCTTGTCTAGAAAATGTTATTCTTGGTTGTTTGCTGAATTTGAAAGTTGTGTGAATCAAAGATTACAAAAAGTTGCCTCTGTGCCAGTAAATTGTAAAACAAATATTTAAAACCTGAACGTTTAAAATTGGCCTAGTTTAAAGAGAAAATAAACTATTTTCTGTCGCGGAATAGAATGGCTTAGAATAATCAAAAGGATGAGCTCAATTTATGGAAGGGATGGATTTAGGAGGAGTATGATAAGGACTTGATTGAATATAGAGGGAAACAGATCTAAAGTTTGTGTGAGTTTTTGTTTTGTTTTGTTTTTGTTTGTTTGTTTGTTTTTTTTTTTTGGGAGAGAACCTGAATTTAGGTCTGTTTATTATAACTTCAGCAACTGTAGTGCAATGCTTGTAATGTGCAGGAAAAGGAGATAATGAGGAACCCAGCTTTTAGTAAGGAAGGCTAGGCAAGACACTTCTTCAGCTTCCTCTTAGAAGGGTTGATTTTTTTTTAAAAAACCCTAACTTTGTTACATACATCATTTTTATAACTGTCATTGTTACTTACTATTTTTTTCTGTTCTTTTCCCCCCTTTCCTTGCTCTTCTGATTGGTCTGTGGCCTCTTCCAAAGGGATGTGCGTAAGTATTGTCTAGTTACTTACTAGCAATTGAACCCTTAGTTACAGAACTGGTTTCACTCATTTTCTTTTGACTCTTCATAGTGTTGTTGGATTCAAGATGGAAGAGAGCATGAAAGAAGCTGCTGAAATGCTGAACAAGCCCAGTCTGAGGGGAAGACCCCTGAAAGTCAAAGAAGTAAGCTCTTGAAACACTGGATATTGTTTACAGTTGTTGAGTTGTCCTTATTTGGAGTTAGGAAAAGATAAAAATAGTTCTGGACTATGTTTTAAGGAACAGATCAACCTGTTTTTAAAGGAAGAGGGTCAGTCATAGGCTTCAGTAGTCACTCCTATAAAAAGTTTGAATTCGTGGCTAAGTGTGTTTTCTCAGAGGCCCTCAAGCTGAACCTGTGGTTTTCTATTGTTTTTAAAGGGTTCTGTACCTACAGTTTTACCCAGTTTAACTCCTGTTCTTGGCCCACCTTTTTTTTTTTTTTTTTTAATATAAAAATTCTTACTGTTACCCTATTTTTTAAAAAAGATTTTATTTATTTATTTTTAGAGACGGGGGAAGGGAAGGAGAATAAAAGGGAGAGAAACATAGATCAGCTGCCTTTTGCATGTCCCGAACTGGGGTCCCAGCCCACAACCGAGGCATGTGCCCTGACCTAACTGGGAATCAAACTGGTGAACTTTCAGTTTGGGGGACAATGCCCGACCCACTGAGCCACACCAGTCAGGGCTCTTTTTTTTTTTTAACTATCTCTTTAAAATTGAGTTTATTGTGACTAAAATGTTCATATCTAATTGAGATCAAATAACCTTTTCTCCTTTAAGGAAGAGAGAGGGGTTTCTTTGTGATTCAGTCCTTTCTGGACTTATTTTTACCTGTTTTTCTTGGAGAAAGGTCAGTATATTCAGAGGTCAAGGAGGAAAGTATTGTAGGGTTTGTTCTCGTGTGTTGAATGTGTGATACATGAAAGGGCAGGGAGTTGAATAGTGTCAATACCAGAGCTTCACAAACCTGTCCAGACTTTATACAGGAGTCAGACGCCTGAGTAACGTGAAGGATGGAGTACCTTGGTGATCTCGAACTGTTTTCAGACCTTTGGAAAAATCACTGATGGGGTTTGCAGGAATTACAAAACCCCATGGAATTAGTAAGATTCAACTATACCAAGCCTGTGAAGATCTTATTTAAATCTGGAAGTTTTATATTAAGTCAACTAATTATCTCAAAACTCCCACTACACCACACCCCCTTTTATTTTATTTTTAACTTAGTTCATTTGAGAGCTAAGTTTTACACCGTTTCTTTCTTCCTTGTTCCTATAGCTGGGATTCTTTCTGGCCTGGTGGTTTAGTTCATTTGAGTTTCTTGTTTTAGATTTTGAGAAATGCTTTCAAAACAGCCTCTCAATTTCTGAAATTTTGGGCATACTGTGCAACCATGGTTTTAGTTGTCACTGGGTCAGTAACACTTTTTTGCTCGTTTTAGGATCCTGATGGTGAACATGCCAGGAGAGCAATGCAAAAGGTGATGGCTACGACTGGTGGGATGGGTATGGGACCAGGTGGCCCAGGAATGATTAATATCCCACCCAGTATCCTAAATAATCCTAACATCCCAAATGAGATTATCCATGCATTACAGGCTGGAAGACTTGGAAGCACAGTATTTGTAGCAAATGTAAGTAAACGACACAGTGTCTGAGGTAGGGGAAAAAAAAAATCAGAACTTTATGAAATAATCTTGTCAATGTGTTAGAAAAGTAGATTTGATATTTGAGAAGAAAAACTTGAGAGGGTTATGTCATCTTCTTGATTTTTTTTTTTTTTAAATCAACATTGGAGTTGTATTTGTTTCCTAATGACCACTGCAGTCATAAGTCACAGGTGTGACTGTGGTCCCATGAGTTTGTGTTTACCATGTTTTGCTAGTATTTATAAAAGTGGCAGCTGAGTCTGCATTCTTGGTGGGTTTATTTAGGTGCAGCATAAAAAAGTTTCTGTTATACACTGACACTTCCCTCTTGTGTCTGGGATAAATGATAATGCCTTTCATTGCAAAAGAAAATATTTTTAAAAGAAAGTGGGTAGGGGACAGTGATGATAATAAACTCCAGGGAACACTTTTTTTTTAATATTCAGATACAAGCATATTATAAATGTATGTGGTGACTTAGCGTGACACCCCCCCGAGAAAAGAGACACTAAATAGCAGTTAAGGCCAGCTTTATAATCCTATTGAAAAATCCCATTGTAGTCCATATGTTTTTGGGACATGTTTTTCTAATGCTTGTTCCAACCAAAGCATGTTGCATGCATGTAATAAAAATTGTTTTTCTTAAGATGTTTACATTGCAATTTTCATTCTCCTTCTCTTGATTAGCTGGATTATAAAGTTGGCTGGAAGAAACTGAAGGAAGTTTTTAGTATGGCTGGTGTGGTGGTCCGGGCAGACATTCTTGAAGATAAAGATGGAAAAAGTCGTGGAATAGGCACTGTTACTTTTGAACAGTCCATTGAAGCTGTGCAAGCTATATGTATCCTTTTATTGGAATTTAACTCTTGGTGAATGTTTAATTGTTGTATTAGTAATACAGATTTGTCTGTGAAAGTGGTAACTTTATGTACCACTATTTCCTGAGTGACTAGAGGAATGCATTTCTGTGGAGTTTGAAAGTTCTCTGGGTGGAATTATTTAGCCTTGTGTAGATAGAAAGAAGGGCTGAGAAAGTAGGCACATTCCCATGAGTGGTCTTTTTTCTGTGATTTCTTTTTCAAGGAGTCTGGTTTGAAGGGCAGAGTCCAGATAATATGCTACTGGAGAGAAGTTTAATTATTTCATATGCGAGTCTTTGCAGGACTCTCTCTTTTTAGTGGATTGTCACCATTCTAGAAGCAGCACTTATTTGTTATCCTGTGCCATAGTGGAGAATACCACAAAGGAACACAGTCACTAAATTCAGGCAAGACATACTGAATGTTTTGTCCAGAAAACATGGTACTTGAAAAATGTTAGGTTACCTGGCCCATTGGACACATGCAGAAAACTGATGCCAGTGCTTAAGAGAATGGCTTGGTGAAAAGCATAAGGCAGTATGAATGAAGTGCTATACCTAAAGTATAAGCTGACATTTACTTCTTTTTTCCCCCTTGAGTTTTATTTTCCTTTTATGCTGACTTAAAAACCAAATACAAATACTTCAATTGTAATGAGAAATAAGAACTGCTGATAAATTCATTGTTTAGAGGGACTGGTACCAGTTGAATTGTTTTTCTCTCATTTCTCTCTTGTTATGCATGTTCTTAGAATTGTAAGAAATAGCCTTAATTGTAATACCAGCTATGTTTAATGGCCAACTGCTATTTGATAGACCAATGCACGTGAAAATGGTAAGTTAATGGGATCTCGTTCCCCATAATATGCTCAAATAAGTCTAGCAGAAACATGGGATTATTTGGAGTATGCACATAGCTATTATTTATGGATCAGTCTAAGACAGTGAGTTTCAGCCAGTGGGCCACAAGACTACTTAAAACAAGTAATACCTAACTATAATTGAATTTATTAGGGTGACACTGGTTAATAAAATTACAGATTTCAGGTGTATAATTCTATATTAAATCATCTAATATCTGATTATTTAGTCAGGGATATTGACCTCTTTTCCCATAGTTTGTCAAATTAAAAACTGACAACAGTACCCTGACCAATGTGATTCAGTTGGTCAGGCATTGCCCTGCAAAGCAAAAGGTCGCCAGTTCAGTGCCTGGGTTGTGGGGTGGGTTGGGTTCCCTGGTAGGGGTATGTATGGGGAGAAGCTACTGATCTGATTGATCTTTCTCTCCCTCTCTTTCTTCCTCCCTTCCCCTTTCTCTAAAAATAAAGGAGTAAAGTATTTTTTTTAAATGGCAACAGCTAACATAATAATAGCCAGGTGGTATGAATGAATCAAAATTATACCTATTTTTTGTCAGATTGGCAAAAAAAAAAAAAATACAGTTTTTGATGTGACACAGAATTGCAGTAATCAGTTTATATAGGTGCCATGAAATGAAAAAAGGTTGAGAAGCGCTGGTCTAAGTTTAGGGTATGGCTATGGTGAGCACATTTATGACAGCTCAGGCAGCTCTAACTTCAGATATATTTTTCTTTGCACAGTTGGCTGATTGGCATGGTCAGGAGGTCAGTTGAGTATCCTCCTTGAGCAAGTGATCAATTTCAAAAGAATAGTTATATATCTGGGTTTCCAATTTTTAGTATGTTTAGCATCTTATCTGTTGTAAACCTTATTAAGTCTTTGGTTTAGACAGCCTTTAAAGTTCTCTTGAAGTGCTTCAATATAAACATTGTCCCTATGGCTGTGCCAAAGATAACAGTTAATACAAGCATCACTGGAACATGGTGAGGGCAATGTAGTTAGCGCTCACATTCAGGAGGGAACTACAAAGGAACATTCAGTTTTTTAAAAATAGATCATTGCACCCTGGCTGGTGTGGCTCAGTGGATTAAGTGCTGGCCTGAGAACCAAAAGGGTCGCCGGTTCAATACCCAGCTGGGGCATCATGCCTGGGTTTTGGGCCAGGTTCCCTGGTGTGGGGTGTAGGAGAGGCAACCACACTTTGATAATTCTCTTCCTTTCTTTCTCCCTCCCTTGTCCTCTGCCTAAAAATAAATAAAAAGAAAGCCAATTTGCAAAAAAATAAGTGAGTAGACAGATAAATTACTTCATGTCATTTAAAGTCCAAAAGCGTGAAAAAGATAGTGTGAGAGAGTCTTGCTTTTGCTTCATACCCAGGTCCTATTTATCCCCCACAATATATACATGAGTGTGTGTATATATATATATATATATTTTTTTTTTTTTAAGATTTTATTTATTTTTAGGGAGGGAAGGGAGGGAGGGAGAGAGGGAGGGAGAGAGAGAGGGAGAGAGGGAGAGAGAGAAAGAAACATCAATGTGCGGTTGCTGGGGGTTATGGCCTGCAACCCAGGAATGTACCCTAGCTGGGAATCGAACCTGGGACACTTTGGTTCCCAGCCCGTGCTCAATCCACGCCAGCCAGGGCTACATGAGTATATATTTTAATCCTTCCCGCTTTACACAAAAGCTTCCAAGAAATTGACCACATTTCTTTTGATATTTGCATGGTATTCCATTGTGAGGGGGTATCATAGTTTTTCAAAAGGCCTTTGTTGATGCGGGTCATTTCTTTCTTTTGCTGTTGCAAATGGTCTTCTCTTTCTCTTTCAGGATGAGAGGGCCTTACCAAAGGGAGATTTTTTCCCCCCTGAGCGTCCACAACAACTTCCCCGTAAGTGACTCAATTATTATGGCTGAGATTTAGAATTTGAGTTATACTAACCAGAAAACTGCAATTACTCTTGAACTTGTGCCATGTTATTCTGTAGTACACTTGACGATTCTTTTTTCGAAGTATTTTTTATTGATTATGCTATTACAGTTTTCCCAGTTTTTTCCTTTTTATCCCCCCTCCACCCTGCCTCCCCAACCCTGTCCATGGATTGTACATATGAGTTCTTTGAGTCCTCTGTTTCCTATACCATTTTTTATCTCTCCCCCCTATCTTATGCCTACTAATTATGCTTCTTCTTCCCCTTACCTTCTTCCCCCCATTCCTCCCTTCCCCCTCCCCACTGAACTCCCTCTGTGTGATGTCTATTTCTCTGATTCTGTTCCTGTTCTGGTTGTTGGCTTAGTTTGTTTTTTTTTTTTTTCATTGTTTTTCTTTTCTTTTAGGTTCATTTGTTGATAGTTGTGAGTTTGTTGTCATTTTATTGTTCATATTTTTATTTTTCTTAGATTAGTCCCTTTAACCTTTCATATAATAAAGGGCTTGGTGATGATGAACTCCTTTAACTTGACCTTATCTGGGAAGCACTTTATCTGCACTTCCATTCTAAATGAAAACTTTGCTGGATAGAACAATCTTGGATGTAGTTCCTTGCCTTTCGTGACTTCAAATACTTCTTTCCAGCCCCTTCTTGCTTGCAGGTTTCTTTTGAGAAATCAGCTGACAGTCTTATGGGCACTCCTTTGTAGATAACTGTCTCCCTTTCTCTTGCTGCTTTTAGGATTCTTCCCTTATCTTTAATCTTGGGCAATGTAATTATGATGTGCCTTGGTGTGTTCCTTCTTGGGTCCAACTTCTTTGGGACTGAGTTTTCTGGACTACCTGGAAGTCTATTTCCTTTGCCAGATTAGGGAAGTTCTCCTTCATTATTTTTTCAAAGAAGGTTTTAATTTCTTACTTTTCCTCTTCTCCTTCTGGCACCCCTATAATTTGGATAATGGAACTTTTCCAGTTGTCCCAGAGAATCCTCATCCTCTCTTTATTTTTGGGGGGGTTTCTTATTTCTTCATTCTGATCCAGTTGGATGTTTCTTTCTTTCTCCCCCCCCACCCCCATAGGGGGAAGGAGGGGAGAAGGAGACGGAGAGGAACATCTATTTGTGGTTGCCTCTACGTGCCCCCAGCTGGGTACCTGGCCTGTGCCCTGTGCCCTGCCATGTGCCCTGACTGGGAATCGAACCAGTGACCCTTTGTTTCACAGGCCAGCACTCAGTCCACTGAGCCACGCCAGCCAGGGCGGATGTTTATTTCTTTTGTTCCAAATCATTGCTTTGAATCCTGGTTTCCTTCTTGTCACTGTTGGTTCCCTGAATATTTTGCTGTATTTCATTTTGGGTATCTTTCCTTTGTTGTTTCATTTTTTGACCAAGCTCAATCAGTTCTGTGAGCATTTTGATTACCAGGGCTTTAAATTTTTCCATCAGATACGTTGGCAATCTCCTCCTTGCTTAGTTTTCTTTCTGAGGTTTTTCTCTGTTCTTTCATTTGAGCTGTATTTGGTCTTGGAGCTGATAGGTTGTAAGGGGGCGGGGCCTTAGGTATTCACCAGGGCAAACTTCCTTGCTGCTCTGTTGCGCTGCCTGTGGGGGAGGGGCCAGAGAGGGAACAGTTTAACTGCCTTCTCCTCTCTAGTACACTTTCCAACTCTCCTGTCAGACTGGAAGTATCTTCCACCCTGGCCTCCCCAGCCATAGCCCATAGTCAGCTCTGCGTCTCAGTTTTCCCTTAAGTCAGTCCCTGTGGTGCAGCTCTGCCCAGCTCAGTAGTCAGCCACCTCACTGTGATTTTTCTGTGTCGGCCCCCGAAGTCTGCCTTACTGGTCTGGTTGTTCTGGTTGATCTTTTCTTTAATTCCTTGGTTGTCAGAGTTCCACGCAATTTGATTTTCTGGCACTTTTGGTTGTTAATTGATTTTAGATTGGTTGTTACCCTCCTTTTGGTTGTACGAGGAAGTGAAGGGTTTCTGCCTATGCCTTCATCTTGGTCTGAACTGTGTTTTCCTTGTTTTGACCTGCTTGACTGTTCTTGAGGGAAAATTTCAAAAGGGTTTTTCTTCTATAAATTTTTCTCAGGGTGAAAAATGAGCAGAGATTTACATTTTAGCAAGGATTGTTAGGATTACTTTGTGGTGAGGCAGGCTGGCTGCTCAGGATATAGAGGATATAGTTGGGCATTTTGAAAAGTGTCTTGGTGGGAATGAAGAACCCAAAACTGCAAAGGGAATTCAAGTTAGGCTGCACTTGGGTTCACAAAGATTTGTTATCACCATATGGCCTAGCAGTTCCACTCCGAAGTATATCTCTAGGAGATCTAAAAACTTCCACACAGAAACTCATACATGGATATTGATAGCAGCATGCTTTCAGCTGATGAGTGGATAAGTACAATGTGGTAAATCTACGCAATGAAACATTACTCAGCAGTAAAAAGGAATGAAGTGCTGATACATATTACAGCATGGATGAGACTTGATTCCATTTATAGGAAACATCTAGAACAGGTGAATCTGTAGGCAAAAAGTATATTAATGGTTGTCCAGGGCTGGGGAGAGGAGTTAGTGGAGAGTGACTGCTAATGGGAATGGGTTTTCTTTTTGGAGTGATGAAAATGTTTAGAATTAGATGGTGGTGGTGATTTCACAACTCGGAATATACTGAAAATCACTGAGCTGTACACTTTGAATCAGTGAACCTTATGGTATGTGAAGTGCAGCTATCAAAATTTTTATATAGGGTTATTTGCAACATCCAGGTAAAAACCTGTGTTGCAACTGGGAAGGCTAGTTAGTAGGTCTTCACAGAGATGGAAAGGGTGCACATTAATTGAAGCCCTAGGCACTCCATCTGGCAAGCCGATAGGTGAGCTGAACCTGCGCACATACCACAGTGGGAGTGAGAGCCTGTTGTAGCAGGAAGGTTGGGCAGTTATCAGTGCAGGCCAAGGTAGCATGTGGGAGAAAGATGGCAGGAAGGATTGGGGGTAGGTTGGGGTGGGACCTGCTTGTGCTGTGTTAGGGCAGACTTCCCACTAGGTAAGGCAGTGGGACTGGGCTGTTGTCAGTGCCTCCAGTCTGGAAGCAGTGTTGTTAAGGTTGGAACCCTCAGAGACTAGAACACTAGCTCTTGAGTGCCTTTGCATTTTAGGATAGAAGCATAATAGAGGTAGATGTTGAAGAGAGGTTGATTTTTTTTTTTATGATTTTATTTATTTATTTTTAGAGAGGGAAGGGAAGGAGAAAGAGAGAGAGAGAAACAGCAATGTGCGGTTGCTGGGGGCCGTGGCCTACAACCTAGGCATGTGCCCTGACTGGGAATCAAACCTGCGATGCCTGGTTCACAGCCCGTGCTCAATCCACTGAGCTATGCCAGCCAGGGCGAAGGGAGGTTGATTTTAAGGGTAGGAGATGGCTTATCTGTTGAAAGTTAACAATTGTTTGTTGAAGGACTATATTTTTTTGTCATAATCAGTGTGATCACTTGCAGTGATTATCCAGGTTCAAGGTGATAGCTCTTGTTGATGTTCAGGGGCTGGGTGCTGCTTGGCAACTTTAGCAGGCACGCACTGGGCCCCATGGAGACCATTATCTGTGGCTTTTGGTCTCTGAGCACATTTAAGAGGGTTGTCTTGAAACGTGCTTCGGGGAGTAAGTAACCTTGGTGATTTCTTGCTGCTGTTTCTGTGCAATTTAAAAAAATGGGTGTTAATCAGATTAAATACCCATACTCAGGGTTTTTTAAATTGACTTTATTGGGGTGATATTGGTTAATAAAAATTATACAGATCTCAGGTGTACAATTCTAATACATCATCTGTATATTGACTATGTGTTCACTACAAATCAAGTCTTCTCCCATCATCCTTTAACACCCACATACCCTTTTCTGTCTCCCCCCACCTCCCTTTCTAATGAACTTCTTTTTTCCATTTAAAAACCACTTGTCTGGTCTTGGTTTAGGCCTCAGACTAGAACTTTGCAAATGTCTTATAGTATCTCAGGCTTTGGTGGCTATTTTGAGGCCAGTCTGTATTTTTGGGTCCCTGTTTATGGAGCATGGAGTTGAGGGTGGGCTTCTGTAAATCCACCAGCTTCATTGTTATTAAAACCACCTGCAGCAGAGTCAGGATACATTATGCCCAGAGGCCAATTGGCTGGCTTATAACACTGATTTTTCATGGGAGAAGTATTTGGGCTACTAGGCTGGGGGGTAGAGGTGGGCATATTTGTGTGAGTTTGTAATTCTCTGTAACTTGCAAGTGAACTGATTTTCAGTTGCCCTTTTATATACATATAATAAAGTCTATAATTGCATATGAAAGTTTATGCCTTGAAAAGGAGAACTCCTAAATGTACCAGCGTTGAGTTATGAATTAGACCCTGGGTTTGGTGGTGGTGGTGGGTGGAAATGGAGTGTGGCAGCTGTGACTCTTTGCCTCTGAGGGTCATGGTTTATTCTAAGTTAGTGGAATCTACCCTTCTGACTTTCTCTTTTCCTTTCAGATGGACTTGGTGGTATTGGAATGGGGTTAGGACCAGGAGGGCAGCCTATCGATGCCAATCACTTGAACAAAGGCATTGGCATGGGAAACATAGGACCTGCAGGTGAGAATTACAGTGTTGCCTTGATTGAGGATTTGTGGGGAAGTTATTACATAGTTAAAATGATTAATTATTGGGATAATTGGACATTGAGTAATTCAAAAGGAATAAAGATTTAATTGGGACAAAATTCCTTCCTTATCTCTGATTCATTTTGATAAAGGCAGTATTTTATATTTTTTTCTAAGTTCAAGTTTTTTTCTAAAGCCATCATACCGTAGCATTTTATCCTTGCCTGACCTGAGTGGAGATAGTTAAGCCATTTGATGAAAGGAGGCAAGCCAGAGAGTTGGTCTTGCTCAAGGTCACACTATCAGTTAGTGACAGAGACTGTAGGTCTCCGAC
This sequence comes from Phyllostomus hastatus, assembly GCF_019186645.2. Classification (NCBI taxonomy): domain Eukaryota; kingdom Metazoa; phylum Chordata; class Mammalia; order Chiroptera; family Phyllostomidae; genus Phyllostomus; species Phyllostomus hastatus. The sequence goes on along the minus strand of NW_025333962.1, from coordinate 360,281 downwards.
CATGGGACCACAGCACTGCTGTAGTTTATTACCCAGATTCCCTTGGGCTCAGGCCTTGGTGTTGACACAGCTTCTAGAGGTAGGGGCATTGATGGATGCAAAAAAAACATCCATCATGGGGGCTCACAGATGGTGAGGGGCTCATTGCGTGACAACATAGCTGTTTGAGGCCCCTGGACATACGATACACAGTGGTGTTCAAGAAGGTAAGAAATAACTAATGAATGAAAGCTTGGAAATTCAGAATAAACTTCAAACTTTGCTGTTTAGCATTTGCATTTACTCTGCAATGAGGCATTTATATACTATTAAATATTTTATTTTTATGACTCAAACTTAGATCTTTCTTGAAGTCCTTTGAATTGCAAGATGGGGTCCCCTCTACCCTGCTACTGTCAGTTCTGTATATTGCTTGTCTTCCTCTCAGCTTAAACTCTGAAGCTGACCCTGGTGGCCTGGGCCATCACCTCAGATGGCTCTGCTATTCTCAACCAGCACACCCTCTTGCCTAGCATCTAGGAGGAAGGCTGAGGTTAGGGGAGGAAGCCTTGGTGTTTTTTTTATAACTGCTTTTTACTAGAGAATTTTAGTTTTCAAAGGGATTTTAAATTGACTTCTTCCTAAAATAAGCTTCTAGTGAATGTTCCCTAGTCTGTCCCTGATAATTAGATTTCATGTTAAAAACTGTCTGCCTTGGTCATTTAAACTATGTAGACCCTACAGAATTTTGAGTCATAAAGTGATTATTCTGTTAAAGGCTTAAACCGTTTTCCTGGAATGTGATTGTTTGACAGTCAATATGGTAGGGCTCTACCCCTCTTTTCTTGACAATTAAAATACATTAGTAATCAGGGATATTTTATACATCTACTGGTTTAGAATGTCTTGTGTTTTTTAAGTTCAAAATGTTACTGCCTTGACGTAATTTTAGTTTGCATTGACTTTTTCTTTTTAAGGAATGGGAATGGAAGGCATAGGATTTGGAATAAATAAAATGGGAGGTAAGAAATTTAAAATGAAGTACAAATGTAATTGCTTTTAGGTGTGGTTTTCTCTGTTTTCCTCCCTCTTTCTTTTCTCTTAAGTTCTGCATGAAATTCTCACTTTGGTTTCCAAAAAGTTTTAGTCTTGAAATTACTTTCACAGTCGATCCTTCCAGTGGGTATCTTGGCTTTTGGGTCTGGCTTTCTCACTCACTGGCTCTGTGACCTTGGGCAAATCACTTCATCTCTCTGGACCTCTTTTGTTTGTGTATTCCTGGAGGGGGTGGATCAGACCAGATCAACTTTTTGAGGGCAGTAGCGTGCCCCCCCGCCCCTTAAACTTTGGTAACAAAGTTTCTGGCAGAAAATAGAAAATGCCCAAGATGAAACTTGTGAAAACAGTTTTCCTGGTCAGTGAAAGTAGTCTCTTAGGGGTGGTGCTGAAATGCGAATTCTCTTTCAGGCATGGAGGGGCCCTTTGGTGGTGGTATGGAAAACATGGGTCGATTTGGATCCGGGATGAACATGGGCAGAATAAATGGTAAGACAAGTGTTGCCTTCCTGCTTGCTCTTACCTTGTGCTGGCTGTTGGCTCTTGGGTGACCTTTAGGCAGCAGACCCATTTTAAAGAAATTATTCTCCCCTTCCAATTTTTACTGAATCAGATGTCTTAAAATTGCCTTAAATATCAGTAAAATTGTAAGTTTGTATTTCAGAAGCTATACTTAATAGTAGGTGAGTGTTTATTCTCTTAGTCACTAAACTCCTGAGATGTCCTGTGTTCTGAATCTTCCCTAGCAATTGTCCAATAAAATTTTAAAACTTTCTGATTGCCTGTTATACTAGGAAACATTGTATAGACATGTGTGTTTATGTTTTGCATACTTAAAATGGTCTCCAAGTGTAAGGGATTAGTTTCTTCGGCCATTTTGATATTTATGTCTCCCCTGGAGTGCTGGACTGATGGGTTCTTGATCATCTACTTTGATGACTTGTGAGCAGAGGCATTAATTTAGTTTCTACGTAATACAAATTTTTGTGTATTATCATTTAAATCTTACTCCCCTTCCAACCTCTTAACAGAAATATAATGATAATATTAATTATAAAAACAGTGTGTTTTCATTTAATCCTTGCAAGAACCACATGATGTGTAGGTACTGTTATCCCCATTTCATCAGAAACTGAGGCCCAGAGTGACTTGCCTAAGGTCACATGGCTTATAACATTGGGATATTGACCCGGGCTGTCTGGCTCCAGAGTCTGGCTCTTAATATGCTTTGTTCCTGCCTTTTAGAATTGCCCCTAGCACTGGCATCAGCCCCCCTCACCAGCAGAACTGTTGAGTGTGCCCTGAGCAACTTGTAGTCCATCTCTCTAAAATCCTCTGGGTGTGGTGGACTCTGACCCCACCTGTGGGAATACTGGTTACTTTATATACATAACATCTTTGGAATGGGAAGTCATTAAAGATTTGGGGTTAAACCTTTCTTTGCTGGTCTGTAGTAATGGATAATGTGGAGATAGTATAGAGCAAGCATACCTTAATAGGATTGACATTAACTGTCAGCTTGAAAAAGATACTTTTGATGAATAAACTGTTCTTCATGAGGTACCTTGTTCTAGATGATGGGGAAAAGGTGTAGGAAGGTCCTCATTCATGACTTAGGAATGAAGGGACAAAGGTCTGTGTGGCCGGTTGCTCTCAGGGTTGTCTGTGGTTTGTGTGCTCGTTGGATTTTTAATAAAAATGAGCACTGGAGAAGTCTGGCTTGATTAAGTGTTTACTCAGAACAGATGAGTCATTAGAAATGGGATTTGGGTTGTTACTTTGAGTAAACTGATGTGATTTAGAAGTAGATGGAAATGGGTTGGGAGCTGTGCTGAGCCATGTGGACAAAGTCCTGGTGACCTGGCAACTGGAATGAAGAAGTTATAGTTCTGGGCCTGGTGATTGAAGATTTAAAGTGCTGATTCTTGTGGAGAGTCACAGTGGAGGATGTGTCTTAGGTTGAGTCCTTAGATGTTCTGAGATACTGATTGGGCAGGATCAACTCTTAAAGCCCTTGAGTGCTGGGTCCAAGGAATGTTGTTTTGTTTTGTTTTGTTTTTTCTTTCTTTCTAGAGAGAGTGGATGAGGCCAGGGGACATGTTTGTTTGTTCCACTTATTGATGCATTCATTGGTTGATTCTTGTATGTGCCCTGATCAGGGATTGAACCTAAGAGCCTTGGTGCATCAGGATGATGTTCTAACCAACTCAGCTACCCAGCCAAGGCAAGGAAAGTTTTTTTTTTTAAGATTTTATTTATTTATTTTTAGAGAGGGAAGGGAGGGAGAAAGAGAGAGAGAGAAACATCAATGTGCAGTTGCTGGGAGTCATGGCCTACAACCCAGGCATGTACCCTGACTGGGAATCGAACCTGGGACACTTTGGTTCCCAGCCCGCGCTCAATCCACTGAGCTACGCCAGCCAGGGCGCAAGGAAAGTATTAATCACTGGAAAAAGTTGAAGATGTTTCAGATTTAATTTAACATTTAGTTGATGACCATATGCATATATTATAGTCACAGGTGCTGACAACATTAGACTAATTAGAACTTAATAAGATTCTTGAAGCAAATTAGTCAAACAGGAGATGTCAAATCTTGATAGAGTGGATGTAAAAAATTAATATTTTCATATATCAAACAATAACTGATTTGATGCAGTATTTTGCAGTGAAATAAGAACTCGCCTCTCTTTGGAGTACTGTGGAGTTCACACAGGGTCTCCTATTAAGGTCTGTTGACAATTGAGAAGATATGTTCTGAGGCCTTTGGCAATAACCTAAATGCCTGCACATGACTTTCTTATCTGAAAAGGGGTGGGTGCTGCCTTCCTCATGGGCTTATGATAAGGGTTAAAGGAGTACCGCAGAGCTCCATCTGTTACAGTACTACCCTGGAGATTCTTTTCTGCTCACCAGACATAGGCTTGCACAAGCTACCTACCGTATTTTGGGGACTGTAAGATATGAACCCCGCCCCCATTTGGGAGGAATAAGGATTGCTAATGTGCTGTTCAGTTCTGTTTGCATTGGCAAAATATTATGTTATTAAATATTTTACCACTTTTTTTTTTTTGCTTCAAACTTTTTTTTCTAGTTTACTCTAAAACTAGGTGTGTCTTACAGTCCAAAAAATATGGTACTTGGATTGATTCAGACTATGAATATAGAGTCCACCATTGCCAAAATCTGCTGCATCTCCTTATTTAATGTTAGTCTCCTTTCTTATTAATGCTAGCTAGCCTCCTTCCGTATCTCTAATAGACTTCTTTACTTCATTGAAAACAGGGATATAACCCTTTTTTTGTTGCTTTGCAGTAAAAGGTGTTCATTATATAGCACTTGTTTACCTGGTAGTTCTAAGAAGCAGGGATAGTGAACTAGGTTTTTTTAGCCCTGTCTGGGTTGCTCAATTGGTTGGAGTGTCGTCCCATATACCAAAAAGGTTGCAGGTGAACATCCCTGGTTGGGGCACATGTGAAAGCAAAACTGATTGATGCTTCTCTCACGTGGATGTTTCTCTCTCCCTACCCTGTCACTCTCCCTGTTCCTCTCTCTCTAAAAATAGATGAAACATACTCTTTGGTGAGGGTTAAAAAAATTTTTTTTTTTTTTTCCGAGAACCTCTTAGCATGCGGAGAAAAAGGTTGTGATAATGCATTTTAAATCTTGCTTTAGCTGAATGTATAAGAAGGCAAGTAGCCAGTGATAGGAGTCATGAAAGGCTTTCTCAAGCAGGCAACATCGGTGGCAGGGCTTTTTCCATAGAAGCTAAGACCATTATTTTTATTTTTGTATTTTTTGTTTTTTTATTGCCTGAAGTTTACGGTTACGGTAAAAAGTTTTGTGTGTGTGTGTGTGTGTGTGTGTGTGTGTGTGTTGTTTTAAAACACAAGTGAAATCCTGACTCGTGTGGCTCAGTGGGTGGTGCATTGTTTTCAGACCAAAAGGTTGCTGGTTCTATTCCCAGTCAGGGCACATGCCTGGCTTGTGGGCCAGATCCCTGATTGAGGTTGTGTGAAAGGCAGCTGATAGTGTTTCTCTCCCTGTCTTCCCCTCTTTCTAAAAATAAATAAATAAAGTCTTTAAAACACCAGTGTGGATGTCTAGAAGCAAGGCCACTCACTATTCTTCTTACAGAGATAATGACCCTGTGTCAGAGAACTGTCCTTAAGCTCCTTATAGAGTGTACAACTAGCTCAGTGTCCATGCTGACAGCACTTCCCAGGAACATTGGTTTCTGGTCTCAGAGGGTGGAGTTTGAGGCAGTAAGACCTTTGTTTTTAAAAGATATTGTAAAAAATAAATGCTCCTGCTGTCAGCATATCCATTCCAGTTGTTGGTAGAGAAATCCTATTATATTGGGGGCGTGTGTGTGCGCGCGCGTGCACATGCGTGTGCATATACAAATAGCGGTGCTTGCGTATTACAGCATGGGCTTTTACTTGAGGGTTGGGTTTCAGCCTTCGCTTTGCTTCTTACTGAGCATGTTGTCCTTGGTCAAGTTATGAAGTCATTTGAACCTCAGTTTCTTTGTAAAGGGGCAGTGGTGGTGGTGGAGGGTAATGTAGGTATGTGGGCTGGATGTGAGGATTCCATGAAATGGTGAGGCATATGGCAAGAGCCCCCGAGAAGTACCTGCTGCTACTGGCACATAAGCAGGCTCTCCTGCGGCCTGCCTTTGATCCAAACATGCTCTGGGTGCTGCCCCCCCGCCCCCCCTCGCCAGTTACTGCAGTACCGGGTGCTCAGCGTGCCCAATGTGTACCTGTAATGGGAGTTGTAAATTAGTCCTCTTTCATGGACTAAGGTAGGTTTTCAAGGATTTGGTTGAAGTGACTCTTTATTTATTTATTTATTTATTTATTTATTTTAAGGAATAAAGGATGAATGTTGGTTTCCTATAGAAAAACTAAATAATGCTGGTTTGGTGGTGGCTACCATGTGTGTCTGTAAGTTTTTTGTTTTGTTAATGTGTGAAATATAATGGTATTCCTGGAAAGGCCTAGGGTAATATTTTTTTCCACAGAGCTGGAGCGTGGCGTGGGTGGAGGATTTGAGAGAGACTTTGCCAGAAACGAGATGGGAATGTCTCGAAGCTTTGGAGAGCCCCTTGGCAGAGGAATGGGTAAGAAGGCCCCCTGGGCCCTGTGCTGGCAGGTTCCACCCCCTGGGGGTGCAGGTACATCCTGATGTCGGAGGTTTTTTTTTTAAAGGAAAAGTCTGCTGGTGTTACTTAGCCTTTTTTTAAATTGTGTGTTTTATAGACCTAGATAAAAACTTCTGGTCCTTGGATTTTTTATTGCTATCCATAGCACTACTTTGGTCTTTGCAGGTGGCTTCTTGGCCCACATTGGTATGAGGTTGGTTTGCTGGCTGGGGGAGTTGAAACTGCTGCACTTATGTAACTGTGGCTCACTAGTTCTGGTGAAGATTGTCAAGGTCCTGCCAAGTAGGTTGTGGGCCTCCTTAGTCCAGGGTGCTGTTCCAGTCAGCATGGACGGCATGGTGTGCTTTGAAAGAGATTGGTGAACCAGAGAAGTGGTCTGACATTGGAGGACATGGAGTATTGGCTTGTTGACATGCAGAGAAACTCTTTTGTTTTTGTTAGGTTGCAAAGCAGTTTTCTTTTTTACTTTAAATGGGCATCTTCCCCTGTTTTGAGTTGAGGTTTTTCTGAGACTGTCTGTTTAATCCTCCTTCATTAGTGTGTTGCAAGGAGATTCCTTGACTCAGAAGTTTTTCTCTCAAAGGTAATTTAGAGCTTGGATTTCCCCCTGCCCCTTATCTGTCCTTGCCCTGTCCTCCATTTTCACCTGTTTCTCACCTTGTACAGAGCAGATAAGAAGCTGCTATGTTACAGCCCCAGAGTGCTTAGCCTCTGTCTTTATGGGACACTATGGGCCAGGTGTGAAGATCTTGAAGCTTTTTCAGTCTAGTTTGTATAAGCTGAGCTGTTTTAGAACATATGGAGGCCATAGAAAGTTGTCATTCAGCTCATTGGTGAGACAGGATTCTTAATTTTGTACATTATTTCTAGGACACCCCCCCCCATCATCTTTGTGTTCTTCACAAAGATCAAAAATTACTCCCTCAGAGTAGACACTTTTTTTCTTTTAATTTTTATTTATTGATTTTGGAGAGAGAGACATAAATTTGTTGTTTCACTTACTGATACAGTCACTGGTTGATTCCTGTATGTGCCCTGCCTGGGGATTGAACCTGCTATCTTGATGTATCGGGATGATGTTCTAACCAATTGAGCTACCTGGCCAGGGTAGACACTTTGATGGAGACTTTTGTTTCACCTTTTTCCTGGCTGTGGTTAGGTAACTTGAATGACTTCCTCACATTTTACTAGACTGGTAGTGAAGATTCACCCCTGCCCCCCACACTTGCTCGATATGACCTTCATTCTCAGTTATTCAGTTATTCCAAAGCTTTAGAATTTGGGGGTGAGTTCATAATCCCTATGTGACTAGGACAGTTAAAAGTTTCTTATTGCCATGGTTGATTTTGTTTCTGTGTTTCAAATGGTAGAGCATTTTTTTAATGTTTTAAAATTATTGTCATTTGGCTGCAAATACCAATTTGTGACCAGCTGTGGTGAGAACAAGATGGCACATGACCCTGCTCCCACGGGGGCTTTTTTCTGCTTTAAGTCCTTTATTCTTTGTTGCTCTGTGGTACCTCTCTGTGATGACGCTGTCAGCCCCGTCCTGGTTCCTGCAGTGAGTGGCACAGTGGATCTGGTGAGGGTACTTCAGGTGGCAATAGGAAACTCGTTCTGTCCTGACCTGGATAAAAATGTCATTGGCAAGCCTCATTCTCTTCTGGTACTTTGGCACCTTCTGTCTGATCAAGCCTGTCATCTGTCGTAAAGCTTCCCAAAATGATCATGGGCAAGAATAAGGGGGTCATTCTGGAATTCCCTGCTTCTACTTGTCATCAGACCCAAGTTAGTAAAGAGTCTTTGTATCAAGTAAAATATTTGTCAGGTTTTTAGAGTAGTTACCTGGATTGGTTTTCCTGTTTTTTTTTAATTTTATTTTTTGTGTTGTTTATTTGACAGTTGAATCATTTTGGTACTCCCTTCTTTTGGAGCCTCCCTACTCAGTGTCCCTTTTCTCCTGTCAAGGCAGTTGATCTATACTTGGTGCTGCAGGAAATATCAACAGATATGTGGTCCTTCACCTTGAGAGATATGGTGCAGCTAAGGAGACAATGCTGAGTGGCTCAGGTTAGCACTGGAGGTCACTATATCCAAGTGGCCTAGTAAGGGAGCTGGTGGAGGTGTTGATTCCCTAGGTCCTTGGCTGCCATGTAAACACCACACACAGGTAAAGGTTTTCTTGCTGTTCAGATTTGAAAAAGCACTGCCTTTGAAGGCTAATAGGTGCACACTGCGCAGAAAGCCCTGGATCTGAGCAGGAGATGTGGTTTAAGCCAGAGGTTCAGCATAGGTAGAGGGTGTGTTGGCAGACCAGTGTTGGTTGGGTGCAGAGGCTTGGAGGTGAGGGTCTACCTGGGACAGGAAGAAAAGATTCAAATTGGGAGTCAGAGCAGGGAGGACTGTGAATGAATGCCCATGAGAAGAATTTGGCCTTTTCTCTTTAAATCAGTGGTGGAACCATTGTGAAGTTTTTGCAGGGAGTGGTTTGATCTAAGTACTGTTCTAGGGAAGTGATATTAGGGCCTGGGCCTGCTGAGCAGGATCACAGACTTCACAGTAAAATAAGCCCTATACTGTTCTGCAGGCTGGATGAAGGTGTATTATTTCTTGGTGTACTTTATTACCTCCTGCCTTTAGCAGGTAGTTGCAATACTCGAAACAGCTGTATGGCAGGGTTTAATCTCTTTGTGGTCATGATCATAATACTTGATGGAATCTGTGGGTATTGCCTGTGTTAGTGAGCACACTTCCAAGACCAGTTTGGGGGTGGCACAATGCAAGTTTCTTAAACATAATGAAAGACTGAGAAGAAACTTTTAAAAGTTACCACTAATGATAGCATTTTACAAGCATTAAAGAGTTTTGGGTGAACTGTTGGCAAGCACGCAGCAATATTTTCTGTCTTGGACGGTTGGGTGTGTTGGGGTTTTATTTTCTTGAGGCTTTGTTTGTCTCTTAGTCACTATCACACCCAGCTCCTTCTAAGGGCCGGTGGGCTCAGTTTGCTGAAGCTGTGCACGGCTTGTTAACTAGGTCACATTTCTAGTACTGCATGCTGGTGGTTTGCAGGGTTTGGGGCTATAAGTGTAGCTACAGCTTTAGTCTCCTAACAGTGAAGTGTTGGTTGGATTTGGGTGGGTGGGTGAGTGAGTGCAGGCTTTAGTCTTTGAGTACTGAGGGTCTGGACCAGCTTTTAGAAAAATTGCAACTGGCCCCATTCTTGCTCTGACTTTCCAAATTCACTTCATGGTGTATACTGGCTCCTAGCTCTGCTGGGCGCATTCCCAGATGCCCCTACCAACTGGGCCTCAGACTCTGGAGCTATGAGGGCTCCTCACATCATGACCCATCAAGGATTCTCCAGTTATCCAGTAAAATGGTCTTGTCTGTGTGTGTATTTCTCAAACCCCCACCCCTTTGCTTTTTAAATTTCTTAGTAGTATTCATCTGAAATCTGTAATGAATAAATTTTTATTACCATAGAGAAATTTGGCTAATTATTTTTTCTTCCTGATTTCCTTAGAAATCCTAAGTCATGCACTGAAGACAGGAGAGATCATTGCAAAGCAGGGAGGAGGTAGGAAATGCTTAGTTTTGCTGTTTTGATTTTTAGAATAGGCTGTTATTACCAGGGATAGTAGAGTGTAGTGGTGAAAAACATGGGCTCTAAAATAGACTGCCTGGGGTGGGAACCAGTTAATGCCTGGCTGTGTGACAGTTGGCAAGTTACCGAACCTCTCTGATTTTTATACTGTAAAATGTGGATATAATAGTACTTATTGCCTCATAGGGTTGTTGTGAAGAGTAAATGAGTTAATACATATAAAAATGTATTTACCTAAGTGCTCTGTGACTTATTTTAGCCATTGTCATTATTATAATGTTTTCACATAATTTGGGTGTTTTGTTTTCAATACTATAAAATTGTAAATGCCTAAAAGTAAGTGTTTTGCCTGGTTATAAAAATATGCCACCTGATAACAAAAATGCTTATTAAAATATATACATGTACTCATAAAAAAACCTCAGGAAATTAGGAAGAAAGTAGATATCTGAAATCTCATTACCCAGCAATGAATGCCTGAACATTTTGGAATATAGCTTTCCATTAATAAACTTTTTAAAGTGGGTACTTAAAACAAAATTTACTTTTTTCAGCCTGATTTAGCTTCATGGCTCTGAGCATCTTGCAGTTTTTTCCTTGGTGGCTCAACTTCACTGGCACCTTCTGTGGTGGGCTGGTGTTTCCATGTGGGCACTATTTCTTCCTAGTTTCTCTGCTGCTGTTGGTGTCTTGGGAGTGGGGGTGGTCACCCTCATTTCTGATGCTCTTGGGCACGCGACCTCCCCTCTCTAAGTTTTCTACCTTTTTTACAGTTTTTGAGAAATAACTGATCTGAAAGTCTAATATTAAAGTTGTGCATGTATTTTGCCACTTGGTATTCTGTTATTCACCTAAGGTAAAAGGTATGGAGAAGGGGAAGGACATATGCCAGGTCACAATATTGGTCAGTTAGAGAATTAGTTACAGAAACTGCTCAGTTTTCTCTTTTTAATTTGCATCTTGGATTGGGCCGTGGCTCAGCAGACCATTTGCAGAGAGGCTGGTGGCGGCGGTGGTGGTGGTGGTAGTGATGGTGGTGGTGAAGGTGAAGCTTGAGTGAGAGGGCCTCACAGGCTCTACATGTGGATAAGCAATGGCTCGTGGCCCTGGTGGTGGAGCCCAGATCCTCCTTGTCCAGAGTTGAAAGTGTCACAGAGTCACTGTGCACTGCTGATTTGCCAGCATGTGTCCAGCTGAACTGTGGCTATGAGGGACGGAGCCTAGGCCTCTTCCAGAGTCCACTCCCCGGTGCCATTGGCTGCTTTTCCTCCAGAACCAGCAAAGTTACACACAGGTTGGATAGCAGTTTCCCTGATAGAGAAGGTTCCCTGCAAGTGGCTGGCTGTGTTCATTTATACACAGAGGATCTATGTTGGTGATTGTTTTCTTAACCTCCTCTTGCTTACATGGCTATATTAATAGCTTCTCTATGCCTTGGAGATGCTAAGGAAATGCAGCCAGATTGGCCACCAGCAGGGCACCTTAGAGGGACAAGTTGGAAGAGGATAAAGGTGGTGAGTGATTTTGAATTGTCATGATGTAAAATCCATGACACACCGGGTGACCATCTGAGAGTGGCATTTCTGAGCTTTCCCCCTGTGGTGATTTCCTGGTGTCTGGTGGTAGGGAAACTGCCGAGTTCTCAGGAATTGAGAGCCATGTCTCACAAAGTTTGTTACAAGTACTAGCACTTCCGAACTAGCACTTCCGAATTAACATGGACAACATTGTCTACACAAGTCCTCTAGGGTGGGTTTTTTCCTTTTTAAAATTTTATTATGGCAATTTCAGCTATGGCACAGAAGTAGGAAAAATTATGTACTTAACTCATTGCTCAGTTCTAAAAGTTGTCTATTTGAAGGGTGTCTAAATGGTAAATTATTGTGGGACTTAGTTTCTGAATTATGGGTGAGCTTGTGAAGTGCTCAGGCCTTTGCACCCAGGTCACCATCCTGACACAAGTCCCTTACATTTGTCTGTGTTTTGTGTCCCTCTTTCAGGTGGAGGTGGAGGCAGTGTCCCTGGGATCGAGAGGATGGGTCCTGGCATTGACCGCATTGGGGGTGCCGGCATGGAGCGCATGGGCGCAGGCCTGGGCCATGGCATGGATCGTGTGGGCTCTGAAATCGAGCGCATGGGCCTGGTCATGGACCGCATGGGCTCCGTTGAGCGCATGGGCTCCGGCATCGAGCGCATGGGCCCACTGGGCCTCGACCACATGGCCTCCAGCATTGAGCGCATGGGCCAGACCATGGAGCGCATCGGGTCTGGTGTGGAGCGCATGGGTGCCGGCATGGGCTTTGGCCTTGAGCGCATGGCCGCACCCATCGACCGTGTAGGCCAGACCATTGAGCGCATGGGCTCTGGTGTGGAGCGAATGGGCCCTGCCATTGAGCGCATGGGCCTGAGCATGGAGCGCATGGTGCCCGCAGGCATGGGGGCTGGCCTGGAGCGCATGGGCCCTGTGATGGATCGCATGGCCACCGGCCTGGAGCGCATGGGCGCCAACAACCTGGAGCGCATGGGCCTGGAACGAATGGGCGCCAACAGTCTCGAGCGCATGGGCCTGGAGCGCATGGGCGCCAATAGCCTGGAGCGCATGGGTCCTGCCATGGGCCCTGCCTTGGGCGCTGGCATTGAGCGCATGGGCCTGGCCATGGGTGGCGGCGGCAGTGCCAGCTTTGACCGTGCCATCGAGATGGAACGTGGCAACTTTGGAGGAAGCTTCGCAGGTTCCTTTGGTGGAGCTGGAGGCCATGCTCCAGGGGTGGCCAGGAAGGCCTGCCAGATATTTGTGAGAAATGTAAGTGGATCTTCAGGAACCTCTCGGTGGTATGCACAAAGGGAGGGGCGAGATAGGTAGTGGGTGGGACTGAATGGTGGCAAGTCAGAGTCAGAGGTCATATCCTCAGAAAAGGAGCTGAGTGGCATGCAAGTCTACCTTGTAAATCTCCCCAGAGTTTAGTTCTGGTAGGATATGGGAATGTGAGAGCCAACAGTACTATGCAGCAATAATAGTGGGTTCTGTAAACCCACTGGGCTACTCTGGCTGCTAGATGGAACAGTGAGCTAAAGAACTCTATAGTTTCTTTTTTTTTAATTTGTTGATTTTAGAAAGGAAGGGGGGAATCATAGAAACATCAGTTTGTTCCATTGATTTATACATTCATTGGTTGATTCTTGTATGTGCTTAAACCCACAACCTTGGCATATTGGGACAATGCTCTAACCAAAGAGCCACCCATCCAGGGTCGAGAACTCTAGTTTCTTTTCTTTTTAAGATTTTTTTTTTTTTAATTTTTATTTTTATAGAGAGGGAAAGGGAGGGAGAAGGAGAGGGTGAGAAACATCAATGTGTCAGAGATACATTGGTTGGTTACCTCTTGCACACTGCCAACTGGGGACCTGGTCCGTGCAACCCAGGCATATTCCCCGACCAGGAAGCTAACCAGCGATCCTTGGGTTCACAATCTGGCACTCAGTCCACTGAGCCACACCAGCCAGGGCAATAACTCTAGTTTCTTGATTGATCCCTTGGCTTAAAGAGCTACTAAACCTTAGCATGGCAATACAGAGGGAAAAAATTATTTGTGCCAAATTGACCTCCCTTAGCTACTGTACTGTGGTTCTGTGGCCTGAACCACAGGCAGCTATACATTCTGTTCTCTGTATGATGCTCCCATGGACAGAGAAAGCCACAAGGGAGTGAATACCAGCATTTGGTATGCTGGTTTAGAATCCCATTCCAGACCAACTTGTTTGGTTCTGTTGATACCTGTTTGAAGGTCAGCCAGTTTCTCTGTGTCACAGGAATTCCTTTTAAGTCACCTTTACATTAAATGATGATGTTTATGTATTAGGATTTGGTTGAATCACTCATCAGTCTCTTTTTTCCCCTTAGCTCCCATTTGATTTTACTTGGAAGATGCTAAAGGACAAATTCAACGAATGTGGTAAGTGTTTGAGAAAGGCTTTCTAGGTGCTTCCAAATATTGTGGCTTCAGAAATCTTAGCTTGTTGATAATGCATTTGAGTTATGCAGTGAACCTTCCATCCTAGTCTTAGCCACTTTCTATTACTCTAGAGGGCTGATGGGAGTTGCCATTTTTCTGCCTATGCAACTATTCAAGCAGGTTATTGAGTTTCCTGTTATGTGTCAGATTTTTTAAAATTAATTTTATTCATTTTTAGAAAGAGGAGAAGGGGGGAGAGAGAGAAAGACAGACAGACAGACAGACAGACATCAGTGTGTGGTTGCCTCTTGTGTGCCCCCTACTGGGGACCTGGCCTGCAACCCAGACATGTGCCCTGACTGGGAATTGAACCAGCAACCCTTTAGTTTGTAGGCTGGCACCCAATCCATTGAGCCACACTAACCAGGGCTGTGTCAGATACTTTTCACGTGTGTTCTCATTTCATCCTTAACGTTTTTTCTCCTTTTACAGTTTTTGAAAGGAGGTAGAGTTTCCCCATTTTACAGATGAGTCTGGCAAAGTCACGTGCCCAAGGTCACATGGCTTCTAAGTAACAAACCTAAATAAAATGAATACATCTGGGACAATGAGATAAGGTTACTTTCCACCACAGTACCTACTTGGGTTATGCCCCAAAGAGCACTTGCCCAGCAGGTCCCATGGTCTGGCTTTGCAGGCTCTGGGTACACAGTAGCTTGTGTGTATGAGACTAAGGGTCTGTGATTGTGGTTTCCTGGCACACCACCTGGTCACACCAGGCAACCATTCTGGAAGGCTCACTTTGTGGCTGAAAGGAAGTTAAGTTGTCTGTGGGTGAACCCCCATCCCTCACCCCTACTACTTCTCTTCTTTTACCATGTCAAGTGGAGGCCAACCCCTAAGCTGGAGTCCAGGTGGTTTGCTGGATCGAAGCTTCCGTGGTATTCTCATTTCCTATTTCAGTAGTTGCTCAGATTTCACCACGGTTGCTGCTTGTCCTGGTTCTCTCAGGTCAGCTATTGAGACATAGCCTGCCTTTTTGACCTCTCTCCCCACTCCTTAGTTTCCACATTGTGGTAGATACTCTGAAAAGTCAGAGTGGATCATGCAACTCCCCCTGGCCTCAGATATGTGGAAGTGACTCTTGGACAAGAGAAAAGTCCACACTTTTGGCCCTTTTACAACTCGGTCCCTTAGTCTGCATTCATCTTTCTTCTTTTTCTGAATCCTGAGTTGCAAGTGCTGTTCTCCACAAGTGTTCTGTTGAGAACTGTTATCAGCAAATCTTCCTCTTGAATTTAACTCTAATTTCAGAACTTTCCCCTGAGAAGCCCTCCAAGATGTTGATTTAGGATGCTCTGGAGTTGTAGTTCCCTAGCACTGGCTACACTGTCATGTCCTTGCAGTCAGTGAAGTGTAAAGCCTTGTGTTTCTGTGGCTCTTCTGTGCATTTGTTTCCACAGTGCTTGACACATACTGGGATACTTAATCAGTGCTTGAATATCTGAAACTGCTTTCTAATTATTACACAGCTTATATTTGGACAGTGCAGAGTGTCCATCATATTGGTGATGGCCTTGTAAATGCGTTGGTGTGGTATATTGAAAATGAAGCCTCTGTAAAAATTTGCATATAAAGTTGGATTCACGCAACCCTCCCCCTTTTGTTGGTCAGTTCTTCAGAGTGTAGAAGTCCTGCATTTGTAGCTGTCAGTAAGGCTTATCATGGGGCTTGTCAGATTGTTGACCTGTTGGCAGAAGAATGGCAATTGGGTTGAGAGCTGTTGTAGCTGGGTCCCAGCCACTGTGTTCTTGGGCGTTCATGCACCAGGCACCGGGGCCACTCTCCCTGTTAACTAAGCCAAAATTCACAGGTGATTTGGACTGAGTGGAGCCCAGACTGAGGCTGAGCTCTGGTTTGCCTGATGAGTTGTGGTCTCTTCTTTCCTCTCTGTGCCCAGGCCACGTGCTGTATGCTGACATCAAGATGGAGAATGGGAAGTCCAAGGGGTGCGGTGTGGTTAAGTTTGAGTCGCCAGAGGTGGCTGAGAGAGCCTGCCGGATGATGAATGGGATGAAGCTGAGTGGCCGAGAGATTGACGTTCGAATTGATAGAAATGCTTAAGCGGTTGCCTTTTTTAAACATCAATACCAGACCTCTGAATTTGTATTTTTTTCTTGTTAACCATTTTAATTTGTTGGCTGGATGTATAAAGATGTTTAAAAAATTCAGTTGCTTTTTGGGGTAATTTGAATTACTTTTTTAATGATTGGGGTTCCATTTGACTGTTTGCATTGAGATTGCAATGTGCGCAATTTTTTTTGTAGTTGTGGCATCTTGTTGACATCAAATATGACTTTGATAATAAATACCAGTTCCTGAAAGCTGCTTGCTTTTTTGTGTGTGTTGTGGGGCCACCACCCGAGGGTTGGGGGCAAGAAACAACTCATATCCTTTCTGCCCTCAGAGCTATGAGCACCAAGAGCCTTATCGCCATTCTTCCTTGGCTGTGTGCCCTGCCGAATTAGGAACTAACTCAGTGGAATATGAATCCTGAGTGAATTTGAATCCCTTGTGCTGATGATGGAGCACTTGACTGTTAGCTGTCCTGAAAGCCGTCCAAGTCCCCTTTCTGTGCAGTTTCTGTGAGGGGCACAGACACTGCATCAGGTCCATTTCTAGGTTGGCTTCTGTCTTAGTCTGCCCTGGATGCTGTAACAAAAGTACTGCAAGCTGGGTGGTTTATAAACAACAGAGATTAATTTCTCACAGTCTGGAGCCTGGGAAGTCCGAGGTCAAGATGGGCTGCCTTTATAAGGGTTTTAGTAGACCTAATTGCCTCTCAAATTGGACATTGGGAATCAGGGTGGAGGGATGCGAGGGACAAATATTCAGTTCAAAGCAGCTTTTCTTTGGTAAAACCATGCAGGGTGTGAGCTTCTGAGCATGTTTAGTCCTACAGAGGTTCAGGCTGAACTTGATACCTGGGCTCTGTCAGAACTGGGTTCCCCTGCCTCCCTGTCCCCCTACCACTGCTAAAATGTGACCTCATACATAGGTCCACTTGGGCTAGGCAGTTGTTTGCAGCTGGTCACTGTATTCATGTGTCCCTCTCCACCATGGCTGGATGCTGATGGAGATCTGATCACACAGACACTCAAACCTTCAAGTCTAGCAGGGTACTAGTTTTCTTGCTGCTCTCTCCCTGCCACACTTTTCTCCTTCCTGGCTTTTATCCCTGAGGGGTGAGAACATGAAGGATGGGGTCAACCCCAAAGACCCCCAAGTGTTTGATCATGGCTCTACTGTGTGCCAGTTGGGAGGGAAAGAAAAGTAGCAGTGATCATTTTAAAGGGGCTCTATGGTTCATGTACATGGTCAGGTGTGAGCCTTGGCATTTCTTTTTATTTATTGATTGGCAAGAGAGTACATTGATTTTGTTGTCTCACTTAGTTATGAGTTGCATTCACTGGTTGCTGCTGCTTGTATGTGCAACCAGGGGGTTGAACCTGCAGCATTGGTATTCCAAGACAATGTTCTAACCAACTGAGCTACCCAGCCAGGGCAGCCTTGGCAGTTCTTTGACTTTCAAGCTGGGATCCAGGATTCCTGGGTTAGTGGGTGGTTGGGCTGGTGAGTTGTCCTGGGTCCACACACCTGCTGATCTTACCGTCCTCGAGGGAATGGTTGGCCTTCTAGAGGGTCTGCAGAAAAGGAAAGGCAAATTCCAGTGATTCCTCATAAGCAGATAGCAAGCAGCCCCGTGCTGGAAGTGGGGTTTTCTCCAACCTGCCCAGAACATCTACATACCCAGGAAGGCCACATCGTCATACACCTCTGTTTCCCTAGTGGAGAACACAGTTGGGTCAGCAGAGATCACCCCTGGGTCCATTAACCCTCCCTACCCCCTCACCCTGCAAATCACAGCAGCACTCACAGGGGCAGCAGTGCTATTCTGGGCACATAGCCATCTGCAAAAAGAGTAGGCATGGGTGAATTCTTGGCTGGGCAGGGCAGGGCCTGTCTCCCCAGGGCAGCCAGCCCAGCTCACTCACACTTGCCCTTGGTGTCCCGGCAGAGCATCTCCTCCTTGTTGGTGAACTCAATCACCTCCAGGATCTCTCCACGCCGGATCCCCAGGTGCTTGCCACCCCCACGGCGTGTCTTGGCATTGGGGTCAATCATCATCCTTGTCTGAATCACGATCTCCCCCTCAAACTGGGGAGAGGCATGTTAGATCTGTGGCTATGCTGGCTTCCCACCCCGACCCCAGGGGCCTTGGTCAAGGGGACTGAGCCCAGCCCCCCTGCCCCCTCTCCCCAGGGCTCTTGAGTAGCTTGGTGTCCACACCTTGAACTTCTTCCGGAACTCCTTCTCGGCTTTCTCCGCCTTCCGGATCTGCTTCAGGGCCTTAGGGTCCACAGGCAGCAACTGCTGTGGCTGGAGGGCTTTCTCCTTCCTGAGCTCCCCAAGGAATTGGGTGCTTATGAGCAAGATGTACTCCTCAGGGGGTCCCCTTCCACCACTGTCCCAGAGCTCATCCCCTCCCTGCTTTGCCTTGAGGTACCTGAGTTCAGGGTCTTGTGGTGGCTTCCTCGGGGGTTGCTGGATGGGTGGCACTTCATCTGGGGGCAGTGAGAGCACCGATTAGGGCAGGGGCCATCAGCTTGGCCTCTCTTGACCCTGGTGGCTTGATCTTAAGTGAGCCTTCTGTCAGTTCTCTGGACATCCCCTCATTCTGGCCACACCCCCACCCCCGCCCTATCCACCCGTCCATCCTCTCCCCAGGCCTTTGTCCTGGGTTGTGAATTCTAATGGATGCCTTCCATTTTCTTAACTCCTGCCACAGGCTAGGCATGGCAAACACTGTTCACTTTCATTCATTTCAACCCTCACAACAACCTTATTCATGACAGTAGACAATACTGTCGTTTCCAACTTGCTGATGAGGAAGTAAAAGGCTCTGAGAGGTAAAGTAACCTGCCCAAAGTCACCCCGGCGGTGGTAAGTAGTAGAGAGGCAGGATTTATTTGAATGCCTTAGAGGCCATTACATGCTTTGAGCAGGTTGGGTTGTGGGAATTGTAATGAGATTTGGGTCAAAAAATGCAGCAAAAGCATTTCCTGGAGGCAAATGAAGTCAGCCTCTGAGAAGTGGCTGATGGGGTGGGGTTCTTGAACTGACCTGGCTGATGATGCAACTGGACTGGGAGGTGTCTCCCAAGGTGAGGCAGATTTCCTGGCAAGTGACCAGCCTTCCAGGTAGGAGGTGTTGGTCATGGGACTGACTGACAGTGAAAGCCTCACAAACAGGTGAGTAAAGCCCCCAGCTTTTCACTGTTGTCTCGGAATGACTCTAAGCATCTTGACATTTCAGGTCAGCAGTCTCTTCCATTGAGTAGCCCACTGAGGGTATTTTCCTGGTGCTCTCATCCCTTTAGACACTGAGGTTGCCTGCAGCCTCAGCCTGATGCTCAAATGATGGTGCCATTCATTGTCCCACCCAGAATACTCCCTCCAGGTGCTGCTACGTCTTCCAAAGGCTGCCCAGACCAGGGATGTTCACCCATCTGGAAGCAGTCTTCATAGGAGCACCCAGGGTCCCTACAAACGCACTGCAGCACAGAGCACACCACTGGGCACTATGGTGTGGGTGGGTTTGGTGCACCTGTGGCCCAAGCTTCCTGGCAATGTGACCCAGAACAGGCCCTTTGGGGAAGGCAGGCTCCTGTAGGTGGCTTGCTTAGATCCTGGGAAAGAGCTGGGCCTGGTTCCCAGCTGTGCAGGGAACCTTGGCAGTGGAGCAGCTGCTTGTAGGAGTGAGGTGGAGAGTAGGAGGGTAGACTTGAAAAGGACATACTGACAGTAGGCTCCACACTGCCTCAAGAAGGGAAAGATAAGGGAATTGCAGTATTTGATTAGAATCTTGAGGAACAATTCAATGTAGGGACAGTGAGCAGAGGTGGAGTTGTGCCTGGTCTGGTTGGGGTTGGGGAACAGGGAAGTGTGGGCCAGGCCAGCAAGGCTGCTGGAAGTTGAGTGTTCCTTTCCCCCTCAGTGATCCCCAGAGCACAGCCACAGAACTCCGCTGGAGCGGAAGCTAGAGAGGCCCTGTCAGGAAGCTCTGTGCTAACTGCTAATGGAAGGCTGTTGCAAGCAGCCTCTGGGGAAAGCCTAGGAGAAGCAGCCACAGAGGCAGCAGACGTGGGTGGGGACTGCTAATGGGGAGGAAGAGGTAGTACCCTAAAGACACCCCTGGTGGAGGGTTCTCTCACATGAGGCCCTTCTGAAGCCAGGGAAGCATGGAAGCAGGGGGCCTGGGCTCCTGCATACTGGCAGTGTGAGCTGGGGCAGGTAGCTTCTCTGGTCCTCAAACTTCCACATCTTTAAAGTGGGCATGACAATGCCTTGGGCATGGGATTTTGCAGATTCCGTGACACACATGTAAAGTGCTGGTGTGGAAGCCATTTTTGTTTTCGCTCAAGTTTGGCGAAGGCATTTAAACCTGGTGCTGGGCTGGAGGCATGGGCCTGATAAGCCAGTATACTGCTCTCCAGGAGCAGAGACTGGGCAGAAAGGAGAGAGAGAGAGAGAGAGGTGTGAGGACCACACCCTATGTCCAGCCCACATCTTTTGAGTTCCAGGCCCAAGTCCATAGGCACCTCCAACACAAAGGTCTGTAAGAGAACCTGGCACTTTCCTTCTCCTGAACTCAGGGATGGCTTCACTTTGTACCCAGGTGCAAGGCTCCAAACTTGCGCCTCATCCATGCCAAGCTCGCTTGCTCCTTCTTGCCCCTGCATAATACGCTGCCAAGTCTTCTTGCTACTCTTTACTTGACTTCCATTGTCATCTTGGGCCACACCTCTGCCCTGGCTACATTGAGCTCGCTGGCTCTTCGCCTCTGTGCTGCCAGTCACCACACTGTCCCACCCACCAGGAACTGATGTGACCCTACTGAAAGGGTGGTCCTTCCCTGCTTTCCCTTACACCGTTAGGGAGCTGGATTGGTGATCTGCCTTAACACCAGCAGTGTGGCAGAAAAGGCCCTTGCAACAAATGGATCCCAGGCACCCAGCCTGGCTGGGTCCACCCCCACCACCAACAAACCTTTGCCCTTGGGGCTGGGACTGGAGTCTGTCACCTCTACATCATCATACAGCTCGTAGATCTCTGGGTCCCTGCAGGGATATCTGAGATGAGGGCCTTGTTCAGCCAACGACCCTCGCCTGTGTCCCCTCACTCCCCACACTCACTTCTGGATATCCGTAGGCTGTGGGGCCCAGAAGTGGATTCCAGCAGAAGAGCGGGCCCTCCGCAGAGCTGTGGAAAGACAAGCGCAGGAGGGACGCTGGCACAGCCAGGGAGCCTCTGCCCCTCCTTTCGGCCTGGGGCACCCTGACCCACCTGTGGCTGCTGCTGCGGGCCTCTGAGAGCTCAGGATGTCCTTGAGGCCTGGTGGCCTTGGGGGTTTGACTGGAGGGGGTCCCAGGCTGCTGACTGGAGGCAGAGGCCTTTGCCGGAGTGGATAGCCGGGTTTGAGGCCCAGCTTTGATGCTCTACTGTGAGTGAGAACTGACCTCTGCTGCCTAGCTCCAAACCCAGGGCTCAGTGGGGACCTGGGGCTGGAGGCTGCAACAGCCAACAGCAGTGAACTCTCGGAAACAGAGCCAGGCAGTGGGGGCTTTCTAGTAGGATCCCCAAAGAACTCCGCTTGAAGGGACTTCTTGAGCAGAGCATTGGGCTCAGGCTGTGAGAACTTGCGGGGGGTCCCCCGGCCCCCAGGTTGCAGGAACTTTGGGGGGAGTAGGCTGACTTCGGGCTCTGAGGATGTCCTGGGGAGGCTGCCTAGCTTGTGCTGCAGGGGCTTAGCGGGTACTTTGAATTCAGACTGCTGTGGCCTCTTGGGAATCACACAGACCTCAGGCTCCGAGGATGTCCTGGTGAGGTCACCAAACTCAGACTGCAGGGGCTTCTTGGGGAGGTCACTCAGCTGAGGTGGTGGGGTCTTTTTTGGAGAGGCACTGAGGTCAGGCTGTGAAAAGCTGGAGCGGGGCTCACTGGGCTCAGGCTTCCTGGGGGACACCTGAGGCTGCTGGGGCTTTGTGAGGAACCCACTGAACTCAGGGTGTGGGGGCTTTTTTGGAAGGGTACTGAACTCAGGCTTTGGTGGCTTCGAGATGGCCTCACTGAGCTCAGGCTGCCAGACCTTCCTAGGGGATGTACTGAATTTGGGTTCTGTGGGGGGCCTGGTGGGGTTGCCAAGGTCTGGCTGCAGGGGCTTCTGGGCAAGTGCACTGGGCTCCAACTGCAAGGCCTTCTGAGGGGTCTCACTGACCTCAGGCTGTGGGGGCTTCCCGGGGAATGCAGTGGCCTCTAGCTGTGGGAACTTCTTGTAGACTTCACAGGGCTTAGATTTGGAGGGCTTTTTGGGAAGATCAGCAAACTCGGGCTGTGGGGGCTTTTGTGGGAGATCAGCAAACTCGGGCTGCGGGGGCTTCCTTGGCACCGCACTGAATTCGGGCTGTGGGGGCTTCCTGGGGATATCAGTGAATTCGGGCTGCGGGGGCTTCCTGGGCACTGCACTTAACTCGGGCTGCGGGGGCTTCTTCGGGAGATCAGTGAACTCTAGCTGCAGAGACTTCTTGGCAGGCTCACTGGGCTCAGGCTGTGGAAACTTCTTGAGGAGTTTCTTGAACTCAGGCTTTGGGGATAGTTCACCGATCCCAGCCTGAGAGGCCTGGAACTTTGCTTGAAGCCTCCGGAAGTCCTGATGGCTCCCCTGCGGGGATACAGGCAGGTGGGAACTGATCCACATGGGAGATGTGGAGAGACCCATGTGGAGACACATGGACATGGTCATAGATGTACACTGCCCTCTCGTGTTCTTTCAATCGCCAGGTCTCCAGTCCCTTCTGTTCTAATTGCAAAATACACCTGGAATCCAGCTACTTCTGTCTGCAGGCAGCACTGTCACCCAACAGAGGCACCTTCTTGTTGCCTCCTCCTTGGACTCCTGCTCAGCCTCCACCTCTGATTAGTACCTTTACAGCAGCCAGCCAAAGCCTGTTAACGCTGAATTTCCAACCTCTTACATTGTTTTTTAAATGTGTGGGGAGTGACTTGGCTCATTCATCACTGTCCTCCCAGGGCCTGGCGCACAGTAGGTGCTCAGTAAATATTTGTTGAAATAACACAGAGGGCACAAAGTCAGTGTGACAGTCACAGACTCCCATGCAGACACTCAGGAACCTGGAGGCAAATGTGGGTGCAGGGTCTCTTACAGTCCCAGATGCCTGTGTGGATGGCTAGGGATACCCAACAGTCAACATTGTCCATGAGAAGTGGCAGGCAGGCCTCAGAGTACAGGCATGGTCAGGCATAAAGCCTCCTATAGCACATGTGGTCTTTCCTCAATACAGTGCCACACCATTGCTCAGACACAGGCACATGCACAAACTAGGCCAGACCTGTTTTGATGACAAGTTCACTGGAGGTGGCCCTGCCACAAGTCTCCTGGCCATGGCTTCACCTGGGGTCAAGGAGATGGAGGGAGGGAGGGGAAGGTCAGAAAGAAACGCATGGCCTCTCCCCCTGCTTGTGCTTCTTTTCCAACCAGAGATAGTGAAAAAAGATGGCAACTCCTGCTTGAAGTGCCTCTGTAAAAGGTCTCCTACCTCCAGTGGGTTGTAGCAAGGGCTCCCAGGTGACCCACAGGGCCAGAAGGTCATGCCTAGGGTGACTGGCTGGGGTGGGGACAGGCAGTGGGTGCCTAACCCACTTTGTTACTCACAGGAAGTCCCTGTGCTCACCCTGGCTGTCTGTTACCAGGTTGCTGTTCATGCTCACCTTGGGGGAAGGGAGTTGGTTTGAGCAGTCCCACCAGTCCCCCTTAAAGAGTCGCAAGCTCAGTCTGTCCCAGAGGTGTGTCTTAGCCACTTCCCACTTCTGGGCTTTTGTGTGGGTCATTTCTGTTTCCCAGATGGTTTTTCTCTGCTGCTGCACTCTTGGAATATGCCCCCATTTCCACCCATGACACCCCTTGCTTCCAGCCAACGGGGCTCCCCAAGGGCTTGGGGACTCACCATAGCGGCAGGCAGGTGATCACAGTGAGAGTGGAACTGAGCTGGGGCTGCTGCTTTCAGGAAGTGGATGTAGCTTCTGCTCCACAGGCCCCAGGGTAGAGAGGGCAGAGGAGGAAGAAGAGGAGGCGGGGACAGCCTGGGCTTGTCCTCAGGTCCTGTCCAGAACCTCGAGTTTCTGATCTGCCTGCTACTGTGTCTGCACTTTAGGCATTGGAGGTCAGCACATTTACAACAGTCATTGGTTTCTTGGCTGTCTGCTGTTCTCCTCCCCCTCAGTTCCACCACATGCCCTGCAAACCTCTGGGCCCCAGGGAGGACTTGGCGCCAAACCCTGAGGAACTCCTGCCAACAGAGGCAGGCTGAGGCCACCTTCTGCCGGGGCCTCCACAGGGCGGGGGATGGGGGTCATTCTCAGTGGAGAAGGGGTATAGTCTGCTTTGGGCGGGAGACCCCAGTGTCCTTCAAGTGTGGTGGGCAAGGCCCTTTTGCTCCTCCTTACCTCATCTGCCCTCCTCATTTCAACACTTCCTTGTCCACTTCTCAGCTCTGAGCAGGACTTCCCTATTGCAGGGGCAGATGTCACATGGGGCTGTGGATGGCCCACTGGGATGGCAGATTTGGGTGGGGTGGGTAGGTGGCGAGTGTCCAAGACCTTGGCCCAGGACGGGGAGGGAGTCTGAGGACACCCCGGTTCCCAGTGCACAGAAGGTGGGTGAAAAATTGAGACAGTTGGGAGGCCAGTGAAGGGGGTGATGGTAGTGAGCAAAGAAGCGTAGTCAGGATGTGGGGCCCAGCCCGATGAGACCCTGGGAGGCCAGCCCACTGGGAGAGGGCAGAGCCCTGTTTCTCACAGAGACAAGCTCCTGGAGATTCTGACTTAATTGGTCTGGGTGTGGCCACTCCTAGACACTTGCTGGGCAACTCTAATGTGCAGCCAGCTAATTGAGAAGCGCTGGTAGCCATGGGGCACCAGCAGTCCCCATTGTTCAAATGAAGGTTTGCCTCCATTCAGTGGTTGGGCCTCACATTCTGCAACATCCCAGGTGATGCCCTTGTTGCTGGTCTAGGCTCACACCTGGAGTAACAAGGACACAGAAAGATCCAGTTGAGAACAGGGAAGGAGGGACTTTGTCTTGAGGACCTGCATTCGCAGCAGGAGCCCTTCTTTTTTGCCTGCCCTTTCAGGAGGCTGCAGGCCCTGACTGGAAATGTCTGCCTATCTGCATGTCTGCTTTGACTCTGGAACCTCTGCGCCTGTGCACCCCTGTCCCTGCACAGACATGCTCCCTCAGTCACATTCCCAGATGTAGGTCACCCTCTGAATGGGGGTCCCAGGAGGGCAAGGATGGTGAGGTCTGGGCCTCTCTAGGTCTCCAGGATGAGGCTGGTCACAGACTGAGCCTCCCATGGTTCTGTGAGTGAGGGAAAGAATGAATGAAAGAACAAGGGCTGATTGGCTGAGGGCATAAAATGTAAGCTAAAGGACTGAATGAATGACCACAGTGACTCTCGACTCTCAAGGCTCTGCGAAGGCTACTGGGTGTGGACAAACCCAGTGCAGAACTCCGAAGTTTGGAAAGTCCTTCCTTAGATGAGCCCCTGCAGGGCATGATCTGGGCATGGTCCCCAGGGGGCATATGACCCCCTCTCCTCTTCGTGTTTTGTCCCTTTCTGGAGGCTTGAACCAGTGAACAAGGGGCCGGTGGCTGCACCTGGAGCTATGGAACTGGAAGCCTGGAGAAATGAGCTGGGTCCAGGGTCTGCCTCAGGGAGCTGAGGATGTTGGAAGGGGTTTGTTGAGGTTTTGAACGTGTGGGACTCAGCAGTCCAGGGAGGGAAGCCACTGGGTTCCAAGTGCACGTGGGGAGCAGGAGCTAGTGCTCCCTATCCCTGCATAAGTTGGTGCTGCCCTAATGTGGGGGGTTGGGGTTGCAGTCTCTGGTACAGCCACATGTGGCCTGAGAGCAGCAGGAGGGCTGGGCATGTGGGCAGCTGAGGATCAGGAGCTGGGGATGGGATGGGTGCTAGGGCCCGAATCAGGAGCCTTCACTTCCTCTCCCAGTCCTGGGTGAGGGTAACTGAGGGGGCACTCCCAGCGATGGAGTTGGTGCTAGACCACTGCCTGGCAGTGGACGGACACCAGGCACACCTCAAGGGCACTTGGCTCACCTGTTCAACATGAAGCTGCAGTCTCTGGACCCACCTGCCTATGTTGGGGCAGTTGTACAAGTGCTGGCCTTGATCAGCAGGCTCCTCTCATTCTTCCTCAGACTGACGCTCCTGGGCATCCTCTGCTGGGCCCACTAGGACTCAGCTTTCAGGCATGCTGGAGTCAGGATAAGGTAGGGGAACCATCTGTGGGGTCATAGTCTGGCCAGAGGGAGGGCAGGGGCTGCAGGAGCCTAGAAGGGACACTGGGAGCAGTAATGCTTCTCAGGCACATAGATAAAGTTGGATATGAGTTGGGAGGGGTGAGGGAGGAGGTGTTTTAGGAGTGGGCAGCAGCCCACATCAGGTTGTGGTGACCTGGCTCCATAGGCCTCAGGGCAGCTTCCACAGGCTCTGGAGGGCAACAGGAGCTGTGGACCCTTTGTACTCATGGGAGGGGTGACTGTACCCATGTAGGTGATGAGGTGGGGGTGGGGGCGTATCTGGACCAAAAATGGCCCTGGGTCTCTCTGGAAAGTCTGGGAAGTGCCATCACCTAGATCTGGGGGTGGCTGAATGAAGGACTTGATGGGAAAGGAAAACTACTGGGGGCTGGCAAACCCCTTGTATCCTAAAGATGAGTTGGTGACCTAGGGAACCTGGACCACTAAATCTTGTCCCTGGAGATGCAGGAAAAAGGGAGAATGCCTTTGGGGCCCTGCTACCTGGGTTTTCTCATAGGTAGTAACCATGCCCAGCTTCCAAGGTGGTGTGGAATCAGCAAATGACTTGGAACTGGGCCTGGCTAGAATCATGGCTCCCTTAACTTACCCTCCTGGCCTAACCTTTTGTATCTGTAAAATAGACCCCTTGCCCTGGCTGGTGTGACACAGTGGATTGAATACTGGCCTGTGGACCAAAAGGTTACCTGTTTGATTCCCAGTCAGGGTGCATGCTGGGTTGCAGGCCAGGTCCCTCGTTGAGGGCGTGAGACAACACTACACATTGATGTTTCTCTCCCTCCCTTCCCCTCTAGAAATAAATAAAATCTTAAACAAAAACCCCAGGCCCCTTGACCCTGCCCATCTCCTCCTGAGGTTCTTGAACAGGTCCAGGTAGCCACGGGGTTTGGTGGCCAGAAGGATGTGAAGACCCCTCCCTCTCTCCCCAGTCCCTCTTTGAATCCTCAGGAGGACTCCAGGGTGACCATGATAACACCCATTTTAATGGATGAGGCAGTTGAGAAGTAGGGAGGCTGAGTCTCCCTCCCCAGTACCACAGTCATGGTTCCAAGGCTTCTAGTTTGGAAACGGGGAGTGCAGGGGCCCTGGAGCCCCATTCCTTGATGGCACATTGAGCCCCACAGCTGGTACTGAGTAGCAACCACCTCAACAGGGGCCTGGGGGTGCTTGTTCACAGGATGTCTGTATTCCTCAGGAGGCAGAGAAGGAAGGAGATGGTTGGTGGGGCCCTGGGAAGGCATGGGGAGGTTCAAGATGGGGCTTCTGGGCTACTAGGGCAGGCTGTTCATTTGGGATGCTGTGGGAGCCACTGAAGGTTTTTGGAAGGGGAGAGGCACAATCAGAAAAGACTGGTTTTTCAGGGGTCTTCAGACTGGGGGGAAGGGTGGGGAAAATTGCTTCAGGTGCCCCAGGAAGGGGAGAGGGTGAGACATGGGCTAGGGTACTATGAGGCTGGAAGCCAGGAACACATGGGATTTCCATACCCAGAAGCTGGGCCCACGAAATTTTGGTGGCAGCAGGGCTGAAACAGCAGCATGGCCAAACCCTGGCCTGAGTTTGCACCCTGACTCAGAACTGATTCCCACGAAGAAAAGGAAGAGGGGGACCAGAATGGGGAATGGGTAAAGAGAGAAGGGAGCCCAGGCTCCCCAGGGCTTACCTTGACCCACTCTCCTCCTCAGAGTTGGGGCAAAGGGAGGATGCAGCAGGACAGGATGAGGCCCGAGTTCCAGCCTGCCAGTGCCCTGATTTGGTGCCCCAGCCCTGCCCTACAGAGAGGAAGCCCTACCATCCTTTCCCCTCCCTGTGAGTCACCATTGGTCTTGGGTCCTGGGGGGACTCCAGCTGAGTCAGTCCCAGCACTTTCTCAGCATCAAGCCTCCCTGCCTGTGTTCCCCATGGATGCTCAGTAGTTTAAATGGAAGGCAGGAAGGGAGGGAGGGGGAGGGGAGGGGAAAGAAAACAGAAAAGAAGCCTTGGCTGGTGTGGCTCAGTGGATTTAGCACTGGCCTACGAACCAAAGGGCCACCAGTTTGATTCCTGGTCAGGGCACATGCCTGGGTTGCAGGCCAGGTCCCGAGTAGGGGGCACACAAGACATTGTTGTTTCTCTCCCTCTCTTTCTCCCTCCCTTCCCCTTTCTCTATAAATAAGTAAGTAAGTAAGTAAGTAAATAAATAAATAAATAAAATCTTAAGAAGAAAAACAAAAGAAAGCAAGCTGCCAGGTGGACAGTGAACAGTACTGAGCTGGAGAATAGGTCCCATGTTAAGGTGACAGGGGAGGTGGGATACAGGTGGATGTTGATGGGAGGCCTGCCCTCTCCCAAGTTGGGTGGGGGCACCCAAGACTGCTAGGTAGGCTGCTGTGCATCAGAGGGCAAGGGACACAGCACAGGCCAGTTCATTGTGCCTTTTATTGTCCCCCCACCCCATCCATTTCAGGCCCCCCTAAAATTACAAAACTACCCACACCTCATGACCTCTATGACCTCTGTGCAACAGGGTTCAGAATGGTGAGAAAACTGGACACTCCCCTTCAGAGAGCAGCAACGACATCTTGGGTGCAAGCAGGGCCCGGTCTGGGTGGGGCAGAGGAGGAGGCACTTGAGCCTCAGTGCATCCCTTACTTTGGGGGTCCCTCGTCCTCCCTATCCCAGCACTCCCAGACCTTACCCGCCGGGGCCTCGGGTTGTGGCTGCTGGGGCACCGAGGCCACGGGGGCGGTAGGGCGGTGGTCCTCCAGGTGTAGGGTCATGGCGGGGCGCGAGGCCGTGGAGAAGGCGCACTGCATGCACGAGTAGCGGCCACGCGTATGCTCCCATAAGATGCGGCTCGGGGCCACATGCCCTGCGGGCAGGTGGGCCCGTCAGTCCTGGCCCCAGCCCAGAGGTCGTGTCCACCCAGAGGACGGTGGTCACGGGCAAGAGCGTTTCGGACCCTTCCCCACCTCCCCATCAGCTCGCGGGTGTTGGAGGGTCTGGCCTGGCTTCCCCCAGGTGTGTTCCCCCTGGAATTGGGGACATTCAATTTGATTTGTGTCCCCCATTCCCAACCCCAGAACCCCTGCAGAGCACAAGCTTTACACCAATGAAGGCGCAGGCTAGTAATTTTTAAGGAAAAAATCCTGTATTTCAGGGCTGGCACTACTGCTTTCTAGTATTGGGTTGGCCAAAAAGTTTGTTTTTCACCAATAACATTATTGAACAACATATTCACTGTTTCTGTTCCACTACCTTCTGCCACCTTTCAGGCACCTTCATAATTCCATCTTCCCAAAACTTTTTATCTTTTTGAGCAAGGAACTGTTCCAGGTACCTTTTGCAATCTTCTAAGGAATTGAAATTTTTTCCATTAATAAAATTCTATAAAGGCCAAAATAAATGGAAGCCCTTAGGTGCAATATCTGGTGAATACCGTGGATGAATCAGAACCTCCCAGCCAAGCTGTAACAGTTTTTGCCTGGTCATCAAAGAAACATGCGGTCTTCTGTTATCCTGATGGAAGATTACTTGTTTTCTGTTGCCTAATTCCGGATGCTTTTCATCCAATGCTGCTTTCACTTGGTCTAATTGGGGTCAGTACTTATTGGCATTAATCATTTGGTTTTCTGGAAGGAGCTTGTAATAGAGAACTCCCTTCCAATCCCACCGTATCACAGTAATACCTTCTTTGGATGAAGACCGGACTTTGGTGTGGTTGTGGTGGTTCATTTCACTTGTCCCATGATCTGTTCTGTTCCACATTATTGTAAAGTATCCTTTTCACCACCTGTCACAATTTGTTTTAAAAACGGAATGTTTTTGTTCCATTTAAGTAGTGAATTGCATGTGGAAATATGGTCAAGAAGGTTTTTTTCGCTTAACTTATGTGGATCCCAAACATCAAAGCAATGAACACAACCAAACTAGTGCAAATGATTTTCAACACTTGATTTGCCTATTTGAGTATGTTGGCTATCTCCCATGTGGTGTGATGTTGACTGTTCTCAGTTAATGTCTTGATTAGATCTCTTATCAACTTCAACTGGTCTACCTGACCATGGAGCATCATCATCCAGTGAGAAATCTCCAGCACAAAACTTCACAAACCACTTTTGACACATCTGATCACTCACAGCACCTTCTCCATACACTACACAAGTCTCTTTTGTTTTAGTTGTATTTTTACCTTTCTTGAAATAATAAAGCATAATATGCATAATATAAAAGCATAATATGATGAAAATGTTGCTTATTTTCTCCCATCTTCAATATTAAAATGACTACACAAAAATTCATCAATTTTTATAAGTTTTTTAAAATGCATGCTGATATGACAGCTGTCAGAATACAATCTAACAGAATTGTTTCGAATGAAGTTAAAAACAACTAAGTGCTACTAGAACCATCTTACAGGGAAAATAACCCAAACGAACTTTTTGGCCAACACAATCTCCTGGGCCTGGCAGAGTACAGGACAGAAACCCTCAACATCCCGCCCTGGTGGTCACCTGCACGCACCTGAGGGCGCATCGGAGCCGCCCTGGGGTCTCCGAGGACTGCCTCCTGCACCTGCAGTGAATGGACGGGGTCAAGATCAGAATTCAGCAAAGGCAGAGCCCATTCCACCCTTCTAGAGGTCCTGCCACTACACTCACCTTGGCTCTTTTTCCACACGGCGGCGCTGGAGGCTGGCAGCCCAGGTGCAGCGGCCAGGAAGGGGCGCAGGCGTGGGGGGCTTAGGTCAAAGGGTGTGGGGTTCAAGTAGGGCAGGAAGGGCCCAGTGGGGGCAGGGGCGGGGGTCATGAAGGGCTCGAGAAGCGGAAACTGCAGGCTGGGCGCTGATGCAGGATCGGACTCCAGGGGGCGTTCTGGCGCAGATGGCTCCTTGTCGAGGGCTGGGGGTGGTGGTGGGGCTGGGCTCTGCCCTTGCTCGGCGCAAACATGAAGATGCTTGAAGAGTGAGCGGTGCGTGCGGAAGCGCAGAAGGCAATTCTCACACCTGGGGTGGGCACAGGGCTGGGCTGGATCTCCGGGGGACCAAGGATGAGCCTATAGGATGCTACCTGGGGACCCGCCTAGAGAGTGTGGTAAGGGAACCCGCATCCAAATCAGATCCCCTACCTGCGGGGCAGGAGCTTGCCCTAAGCACCCCCCTACTGTGGTGGCAACCCATCTAGACTCCTCCTCAAGGGAGCCCTGGGAAAACGAGGATGAGGTCTCAATTTTCATTGAGACAATCAACTTTCCTCTTGGGGGTGAGACTGGGCAGAGCCATACCCACGTGAGCCCCCCCCCCCCCCCCGCCCCCTTCCAGTCTCCTGGACCTGGCCCTAGGTACCAGTCTCCCTAGTGCAGATAAGGGCAGGGCTTGCCCAAGGTCACACATCCACTTCCAGGTCAAACCCCCCGCCCCCCCCAACTGCTGCCCCCTACCAGAAAATGGAAGGGCCTGGACCCCAGGTACTGGCTGCCACACCAGGAGCAGGAAGAGCTGCCTGGGGCCTGGTCAAGGAGGACCAAAGGTTGGGTGGTCAGGGTCTCACTTGAAGTAGCGATTGGGTTTGTAGTGCAGCTTGCCATGGGCCACCAGTTCCTGCATGCTGGGGAAAGTCTCCGTGCAGCTCAGGGCCGAACAGCGGAACAGCTTGCCTGGCAGGGCAGGGGTGGAGGACAGAGGAGTGGGGTGGGGTGGCCAAGGGTCAGCCTGGGAACTCTGTCTGCCTCCCACACCAATATGCTTCTCACCCCCTACCCTTGTCCTACCTTCCAGGGACTGTGTGGGTGGGCAATGGGTGCGAAGATGCTGTGCCAAGTCACGAATGCTGGGGAAACTGAGGCAGCAGCCAGGGCTAGAGCAGGGTATCTGCTTTCCTACAGGATATACAGAGCAGGGTTGCCCATCCTTCCTGCCCGCTCCCCCCACCTCCCCACCCCCAAGTTTTCCAGAGCTCTGCACCAGAGAGGCATTTACCCTATGGTTTCCTACTGGGGCCTTTACTATCTGCCTCCTCCACCAGACTCTGCTGCCAGAGGGCAGGGGCTGAGTTGGCCTGGCTCATCACTTGGTGCTCAGTAAATGGCAATTCTCTCTAGATAAGCCCCAAGTATGCAGGTACTCTGCACTCTTCACTCCAGGCCTGTGACCCCACAGAAGGCCCCATCACAGGTCACCTTGTGGTGGGCGTCGCCTGGGAGGCCGAAGGTCCTCACTGGTCCCGGAGACTGTGCTGGTTGAGCCAAGGCTGGGTCCAGAGCCAGGTTGTTCACTGTCTGGAGCTGAGGAGGAACCTTGCTGGGCCCCTTCAAGCCCTCCACGGTCCCACACTGGGGGTGTGGCTGTCTGGTCTGGACCTGATTCCTCCCCCATTGAGAAAGAGGTAGCTGCAGCAGTCACACCTGGGGATAACACTTCCTTGCCAGTCTCACTGGAGCTGGGCTCTGCAGTGGCCAGCATGTCTGGGCTAAGCCCAGAGGGTTCCTCCTCCTGGTGGAAGAAATAGGTGGGCAGAACCCTTCTGGGCCCAGAGTCTGCTGGGGTCAGCCAGGAAATCCCCCATCCCCAAGGCTGTAGTGCATTCCTGAAGCAGCGAATGCCCTCGAGATATTAGCCCCCACTCTAAGGAGTTACCATCAAGGGAGGGCAAGGTTTGAGTGTGGACTGAGTTCCTGTCATTTATCTCCATCCCCAAGCAAGGAGTTAGTTGGGAAGTGTTCCAAAAGTAGAAGGGGACATCTGTCAGGAACTGCCCATTTCAAAGCAGCAGCCTCTCCTCCCGCAACTTGGGAAACGAGGGAAGCCCCCCTACTCGGTAGGGGTGTGGCCTAGGGAGAGTAGGCGGAGCAAATGCTGTGAAGGCGGAGCTCTGGACAGGACAGGGCTAGGAAGATGCCGATGGGGCCGGGGTGCCCAAGTGGATTGTTTGAGGATATATATATCCTCATGTATATATCCATACACACATACCCCCTCGGGGCTAGAGCTGTGCAGGCAAACTTGAAGATGCTGGAGGACCGGTTGCAATTAGGCCAGGGGCGGAGCCCGAGCCCTGTGGGCGTGGCCCAGTCGAAGTCCGGCCCGGAAGTGGGGGGTAGGGCGCTCGCCGAGTGACAACTAGCGGCGGGGCGAGTGCCAGGGTGTGGGGGCGGGGTCAGCTGTTGGGTGTGTGCGCGACGGGACCGCTCCCCGCCAGCCCTCGCTGGCTCACCGTTCCCTTGTCCCTGGTGCCACGCTCACCATCCTCGGCCGCGTTAGGCCTCCTGTTCCCGCAGCTCCTGCAGCTCCAGCTGAGGCTGTGGCGAGTCCCTGGGCGCCCAGGGCCCGCGCTCACGTCAGCGCCATTTTCCGCCTTCAAGCTCTCGCGAGAGCGTGGCGGTTCTGCGCACGGCCCTCCGTGAGGAGGCGGGGCCTGGTAGCTAGGGTTCTCTTGGATCTTAGAAGGAGCTCCGGCGGCGAACGTGGAAGCCAAGGGCCACGGCAGTTTTAAGAGTCTGAGTGCTGAGCCCAGACTGGTGTGGCTCAGTGAGTTGGGCGTCCTCCGCACACCGAAAAGTCGTCTGTTTCCCGGGTCGGGGAACGTACCTGGATTGGCACCAGGCTCCCGCTAGGGGGCGTGCGGTAGCAACCGAACTCGCACAACGATGTTTCCCTCTTTTTCCCTCCTCCCTTCTCATCTCTCTAAAACTAATAAAATCTTAAGAAAAAAACCTGTGCGCTGAGATCTGGGATTAAAATCTATCCTGGCCTATGTATTCGCCTGCAAAATGGGCATCTTCATCCCCTTTGGTTCTGTCACCAGCCCTGGAAAGGCGATTCTTCTTTTTGGAAAAGGTGATGTTCAGTGGGCAGCCACTTTGGAAAAAAAAATTGGCAATGGCCATCAAAATTTTCAGTGCATTTAGTTCTGAAATTGGAGTGGGTCCGTTGTAATAGCTAAGGGCTAGAAGTAATCTGTCAGGAGAGGTGTGTTTCCAGGAGGATGGCACTGGTGTCCTGGCATGAAATGAGTCACCTATCCAACCTAATGTGTGCTAGGTTCTGGGGGACTCAGACGAATAGCACCGACAAACATCCCTGTCCCCTAGGGCCACTTACATTTTAAAATGGGGAAACAACATAAAAAAACAACAACAAATACAGAAAATGGCCTTAGATTTTGTTAAGTGCTACAAAGAAAAAAAAGAAGAATGTGATAGTGCTGGGTCAGGGAAGCCTCTGTGAGGTGATTTCTGAGCTGCTGCCTGATAGGAAGGCATGAGTCATTGGAAGGTGATTGAGGCAGAGCACTCTGGAAAGAGTGGGTAGTAGCTGGTGCCAATGTCCTGAGTAGGGGAGGGGAGGGGAGGGGAGGGGAGGGACAAGTTTGTCTTTTTCAAGGAACAGTGAGATCAGTGGATGCTGGAGCAGAGTGGAGGCAGGGTGTGGAGGTCAGAAGGTGAAGATGGTGCTGGGAGAGTCATACAGGGTCTTGTGAACTGTGGAGAGAGGACTGTGGTTTCTATTCTAGACCCTGATGAGTTTCCAGTTAGGGAAGGTACACCATCTGATCCCTGGCAGTCTTTTGGAAAGCGGGCTATTGAGGGACAGTGAAGTGGATCTTTGATATCAGCTCTATAATACATTATTTAACCATTCAAGAGGTGTCTGTTGAGTTCTAAGCAACTGTAGACTATATGCAAGGTAATTCCATCTGTGTACATAAGATGTACCTATGTACTTTTACATGCAGAGAATACCATTAGAAGGATACATTAAAAACTGGGGAGGGGAACTTTTAAGGGAGGGAGAGGTAGATTTTTCAAGCTTTTATGCAGTTTGAATTTAAATTTTTTTCTTTTATCTTTAATACAGTTAACAACTTCAAAAACAAGCCATTTTGATGCAGGGTGGAGAAGTGCATGTGCAGGGGAGATTGGTGCAATCTGGGGAAGGGTTGGGTGAGGCCTCAGAAAGGAGAGGGACCCACGGAAAGGAGGGGCTGGACTTAAGAAATTTTGTAAAAGAGTCAACAGGATGTGGGCTGTGTGGGCAGGGCCAAACTGACAGGTTTACAGATGCTGTCACTTAGATGTGAGAAGCTATTAGAATATATTAAGCCCACTCCTTTCTTTATACTCACTGTCCCACCCAAACCTCATTCATCCAACCTATCCAGAAGGCCCTACTTCCTGCATAGGTGGTGCCTGCCATGGTTTGGAAATGGAGAAGCCAAGGGGCTGTACCCCAAAGTACTTGGAGGGCAGCATCCTGCAGGGTAAGTTTAGGGCATAAAGGGAGACGAAGCCCTGATTTCCTCTCAGCCCCAGGAAATGCCCAGCTGATGAAGTCAGTGGCTTATGTGGGTTGTCCTTCCCTTGGCCTGTCCTCACATCTAAGTCTTGCAGCAAGAGATGTGCACCACTGTGGTTGGGCAGAGTGGGCAGATAAGAGATGGAAGGAACCAGGGACATTCAAGGAATGGCTAAATGCTTTTGTAAAACAACTGGCTAACAAAAGGGCTGTTGAGATCCAGTTGCAACCTTGGAATTTTTTTCCCCCAGCCAAACTTAGCTTCCCCAGATAGGTACAAAAGAGGGAGGATGTGGATCCTGCAAAAGGCCCAGCTGGCCAGTCAGCCCCTGTCCCCTCTCTGGCTCAGTCCTGACCCCACCATTCTCCCAGACTGGCCGCTCTTTGAGGGGTTGAGCACAGAGGAGGTGTCCACCAGGAAAGCCAGGATCTGTAGGCTCAGACCAAGGCAGAACTCTGAGCTGGTTTCAGTTACAAATGCATGGAGTTCTCAAAGGCTTAGACTTCAGCATGGGTTTGGAGACAGCTGGGGAGACCAGTAGCCAGATTGACCCTTTCACCTGTGACCATAAATGCAGAAAGCCAGGGCCTTTTAATGTCAGAACTGGTCCTGACCCCAGGGGAGTGAGGGCTAAAAGGCACAGACATGGGGTAGGAGGCAAGGACTAACAGTGGCCCAGGGTGCGTTGTGGGGGCCATGTGGGACCTGCCTCCTCCCTCAGGGTCCAGTCAGGTCACAGATGGGTTTGGGGGCTGTAGATTCAGATCTGACAGGACCACCTGACCATTTTCTGTAGGAAAGCTGGATACAGCTTCTAGAAGCTGGCAAGTGGACAAACTGAAGCTTTTTAAGTCTTGACTCTGGGACTCTTGAAGTGACTCAACCTCAGAGCCTTCATTTTTTTCCATTTGTAAAATCGTGCATTTGCTCTTCCTATGTCACCAGGTTTTGAGAAGTTTAGCACTCAGTCAGTTCATACTTCTACTAAACAAACATTTATTGCCTCAGTGAAGGGAGCAGGAGGGAGGTCACGCTTGTCAAGGCCTCCTCACTTTGCCCCATGCTGAGAAGACATGACTCATTTCATATAAGGCAGCTGGGAGGTAGGCTCTGCTATTAGCCCTGTGTGACACAGGAGGAAATGGGTGTGACATGGGAGGCCAGGGCCCAGGGGTGGCTGCAGAGGTGACCCTTAGACTCACTCAGGGCCTGGGCTAGGCTGGAGGCCACAGTACTAGACCTGCTGGGTAATGCAGTTAAGGGAAATGAGATCCCTGCCAGCAGGGTCTGGCTCCCTGGCAGGCAGAAGAACAGTATCCTGGGCCGATGGCTCAGATCTTCTCCACATAGTTTCCAGGGAAGAGGCCCTCCTGGCCATGCAGTCGGCCTTTCCACCAGCCAGAGGAATCTGTGGGAAAGAAGAGAGTGTGAGGCACTGCCCAGCCTGCCCCAGAGAAAACCACGCTGGCTTACTGTCTGTCTTATTCATTTCCACTGGTTTGGCATAAGGTGGAGGCTGAAAAGAGAGTGACAGAGGAAGGAAAGGAGGGAGGGAAGGAGGGAGGGAGGGAGGGATGACCACATGGGCTTTCCTTGTCACTGGCTCACACTCCATCATTTTCTAGACCACTTACTTTCACTCTTCTCTCATCATCTCTGACAGGCCCCTCCTCTCAATCCCTATGGTGGACCCAGGAGGGTGTACCTATAAGTGACCTCCATGAGGCTTCCCCACCCACTTGCAGAGGGTGCTCTTGAGTCCCAGGCCCCTCTGGGGGCAGCCCAGGGGTCTTAAATAGGAAGTGGCCTGGGCCATCCAGACATGGGCCATTTCCTACTCACAAGGGGTCTCTGAAGTTTTGCTATTAGCCACATAACAAAAATGGGGTACTAAGTGTGACGAATTGAGACCAGGTTCCTGGGCAGCCTGCATCCCAGGCCTCTAGCTTATATAGCTACTGGCTCAGAAAAGGGCATCTCTCACTGGGCCTGGAAGCTTGCTGGTAGCCTCTGTTCTCCCACCAGAGGGGGCTGCCTGGTTCTGTCAGGGTTCTGACTATTCCAATCTCTGTCCCCATGCACACATACCTTCCATGAGGATCTCAATGACTTCATTCACGTTGAAGCTCAGCTCATCCACATCTTGGCCCACATACTGGTACAGTGCCCGGCACCTCGGGCCATGCATTCTTGGCTGGGGCTTGGGTCGGCCGACACCAGGCACCGGCCGCTGCCCCACACTGCGCTTCCTCTGCATGCTGTGAACACAGGGGGTGTCCTTCATAGCCCTCCATATTCCCCACTGCCTGCTCACCTCCTGGGGCTGCCCTCCCACCCCACCTACCCGGCCACACCCTGATCAGGCACATTGAGGAATTCTGTGTTGTGCTCTGAGGGGGGCCGTGCCCGGGGTCGTCTGCTTGCCCTCAGGGCTGAAGATGGAGGTCCTTGGGGGGGCCGCTGAGAGCTCCCTCCAGATGTGATCTCCAGAGGCAGAGGGCCCCCTCTGGCAGAGGGAGGCACCCCATTGTGGTGCAGACCTGTGGCAAGAGTGAGAATGGAGACATTTATTAGGGTGCTGCTAAAAGTATCAGGGAGGATTTGATTCCAAGTTCTCAGTCAGAGGGAGGAAGCAGCCATACTCTCAATCCAGTATGGAAACCGGTGGAGACAGGGACCAGAAGGGACCAGAGAAAGGCTCTGCAGGAGTAAGATTTCCTCCCACATGCTTCTGTAGGAGGGCCTTTTTGGGTGGGTCTTATGAATAGGAGCTCAAGTGTAGTGGGAATTTGAGAGATAGGCAGAGCAAACAGACCCAGCAAAGGCCTGCAGGTAAGAACAAATTTGGTAAGTTGGCAAAATAAGATGTAGCTTGCACGGCTAGAATGTAGGATGAGAGGAGAGAAGAGGTCAATGGTTATAGCAGGGGTCAGATTCCGAAGGGCTTTGAATACCCAACTAGGCTTAGCCTTTGTTACATGGGAGATGGGGAGCTGTGGAGAGCTCTGGACAGAGAAGAGCGTGGTCAACTCTGCTTGTAAAATCTGCTGACAGTAAGTCTGGCTTAGGTCATAGAGCCCACAAGAGGCAAGGGAAAACACTTAGTGGGGGCGTCTCCTCACCCCTGGGGGGCCCAGGGGCTGCCCGGGAAGGGGCCTGGGACGACCTTCGAGGTTTTCCTTGGGCCACTCCTTTCCGGGTAGGCTCTGGAAAGGAAAGGGGAAAGGATGTAGGGATTAGAGTGGTGACCAGGCCACACCAGGCTTTTGGCCCCTCTCTCAATTCCAGTCAGTTTTGGCTCAGCACCTCCCAGTCTCGCTGGCTCCGCTCAGTGATTGGTCTCTCTCGTCCAGGACCCACCTCTCGGTGGCTCCCTGGGCCCGCCCCAATCTTTTAGCCCTCTCAGGCTGTGTCTGTTGGCCTCGCCCTTTCCAAGTTTCTCGCCCAGTCATTGGTCCTGCCCTCTAAATCTCTCTAGACCCTCTCCTCCAAGGCCCTCACCCACTCTAGGCCCGCCTCACTGGCTCCACCTTTTAAGCATTGATTGGTCGCTTACTGGCCCCGCCACTTTGGCTCCGCCCCCATTTCTGTGCAGACTCACTAGAGCTTTTGGGCAGCCCGTCACCCACGCTGACAGTGAGGGCACGGCCGCTAGCCTTGAGCACCGCCATGTCGCCGGAGCCACGTGAGAAAGTGACGCTGCGGGTGCCACCTCCGCCCCAGCCCTCCTTCTTCACCCGGAACTGTAGTCTGTGGGGAGAGGAGGGAGCTGTGGGGGCGCTGCCTCCCAAGCGGGAGTTCAACTCCCCTCCCCACCCCATCCTTGCTCGATCCGTGGGGTGGGAGAGGGTTTTGCTGTGCCTAGACTAGCTTGAGGATGGTGGTGGGGGAGGGCCATTACGTGTCGCCGAATGTGAGAGGCAGGGGCCTCCGCGCTGCCTCCTCGAAGCGCTTGCACAGGAGGCTGACAAACTCGGTCTTGAAGATGCTTTCCAGGAAGCTGTCGGCAGCTTCTTCTTGGAGGATGAAGAAGTCGTCCTGTCGCGTGCTGGGGGAGGGGCAGGAAAAAGGGCAGGTGATAGTGAAAAGTGAGGGTGACAGAAGGACTGACATGTGAGATGTAACGGGGGAGGGGCAAGTAAGGGGCAAGTGAGGAGTTACACAGGTGGGGGAAAACGGGAGAAGTGTCATAGAGCTGGAAAACGTGGTAATAGAAAAGGGTCAGGTAGGAGTCAGGTGAGGGGACAGGTGCCATTGGCAAATAAGGATCATGAGTGTGGAGGCAGGTAAAGATGACAGGTAGGGCCAAGAGAGGGTTGTATGTATGAAAGTAGGTAAGATGGTCAGGGTTACAGATGAGGTAACAAGTATGAGGACAGCTGATAATGACAAGGGACAGGTGAGAGTGACCATGGGACAGGTGGGTCTCTGGCCTCACCTGAGGGAAACTCCCCGCAGGGCTTGGATCTCCAGCTTCTTCTTCAGGACCTCACGCACCTGGCCCTTCTCAGGTCCCTTCTTCACCTTCTCCCGCCCGATCACATATACACATCTGGGTGTCAGGATCAAGTCCCTCTTGATGGGCTGTGAGGATGCAGTACCAGAGAGGATGATGACAGGAGCCCTGGGCATAGGGATCAATTTCAAGGAGGGGATGGCACTGACAGGTCAGGTGGATAAGGCTGTCTCCATGTGAAGGTGTATGAGTGGTTATATTCTATAATAAATAGGTTAATTAAGAGTATATTGACTAGAGGGGGATGTCTGGGTCAGTGAACAGGTACAGGCTAGGTGAAGATAAACCTGCTGGACGTGGGTGGCCAGGCCAAGTGAGACTACCTATGGACAGGTGTATCTGGGCCATGTGAAGGTGTGTCTAATGGACAGGTCTATTTAGACTAGGTGAAGGTGTGTGCATCTAATGGATAGATGTGTCCAGGATAAGTGAGGGTTACCCTGTGCTCAGGAATTCTGGGTGAGGTGTATAATTGTGGACAGATTTGTGTTACTGGCTAGGTGAAGATGCATCTGACAGATGTGTGTTTAGGCTACACATGGGCATATTTGATGGACAGATGTATCTATGTTAATTGAGCATGTATTTATAGGCAGGTATGTCCTGGTGAGGTGAGGGTATACCTATGATGGGACAGGTGTATCTAGGCTAGATGACTATATATACCTGTGGACAGGTGTGCCTGAACCAGGTAAGGGTGTACCTGTGGTGGGGGTGCTAGGCTGGAGCCAGGGTTCTGGACATACCCACTCGCTCGTGCCTCACCTTGAAGCGGCGGTCATATTTGGTGACTGAATCTGCAAAGTCCACTCGCTCCCTCTTGCCTAGGAA
Source organism: Phyllostomus hastatus (assembly GCF_019186645.2). Lineage (NCBI taxonomy): Eukaryota > Metazoa > Chordata > Mammalia > Chiroptera > Phyllostomidae > Phyllostomus > Phyllostomus hastatus. Next base: position 319,429 of record NW_025333962.1, on the reverse strand, counting down.
CTGACGCAGCTCTGGCCGCTCCTCTAGTCCCAGGTAGTCCCCAACAAAGTTCCTATTGATGCTATTTCGTCTCCGCTCCTTCTTGTTCAGCAGGATGTTGGAAGCTGTGGGGACACAGGGTCGGGGCAGAGGTTGTGGCCTGGCTCTTCCAGGTCCATCTGTCTTCACCCTTAGCCTCTCACCTGCAGCCTCTCACCTTCCTCTCGCATGTCTTCATACTTCCGGATTGCCACATGGCGCCGCCAGGCCTTCTGGATGGTGCGGGCAAAGCCATCAAACTTGCGCTCTCGCATCTCCTCGAGAAGGAAGAGCTAGGCGAGAGGGAGGAGTGGTCTCCCCAGGGCCACAGTCTCCAGTTTTCCCTGAGCCCATCCCATCCACATGCTCTTACTCAAGGGCATCTACACACATGCTGTCATACTATGGTAAAAGATTTCTTCCTCCAAATGACGTGACCCGGGATTCCCTCCCAATATGTGGCACAAGCCCTGCATCAAGTTATAAACGGCTTGTCTGGTTGGGTTCAAATTCCAGCTCTGCCCATTATTATAGCCGTGTGGTCTTCCAAGAGAAACAGCACAATGTCACTACTTCTCACACTGCTAATTAGGCTATGTCATACCTTTCATATGAGGTGCACCTCAACTTCAGAGATATTAGACATGTGAATCAATGTGCATTTTAGAAAAACAAAACTGTAAATGTAAGCATCCAATGTATAGGACTGTGACGTGACTGGTGACTCTGTGGTTGTGTTGTGTACAATCTGCACAGCCATACATGGCGGTCTGAGAAAGAAGCTTTCTCAGGAAGTAGACTTTTGAGTTTTAAGCGTCTTGGACCAAAGGGGGCTTAGGGAATAAATTATATTTGATCAAGTCAGAGTGGAAATGCCATGAAAGATGTCTGTTATTTGGAATAATAACAGGTGAACATAATCAAGGAGAGGAACCCACTGGATATGAAAAGTTATAAATCTACAGTAATAAAAACAATGGGTTGCTGGTCAAGGACTAGAACAATCAACTGGAATAGCACAGATGGCTTGGAAACATCCTAACTCAAATATACATTTAGTGATGAAAGGGACAGCACTGTCAATAAGTGAAGATGGGAAATATTAAAAATAAAATTGGACTTTGTTTAGAAAAAGAACACTTCACTTGGAGGGATTTCTCAAACACAAATATCCACCACTTGGTTCACATGCACTTTAAACTATCTTGGAAGATTTTTAAAGCTGTGGGTGTTTATAACTGTTCATAAAAGGTGGGGAGTCTTCTCACCAGGAAAAAACTCCAACAGTGCAGTTTCATATGTTGCAGGGAGTCCAGTGGTTTACATATGTATCCTTTTGTTTCTCTAATACTCTATGGTTGGTGGGTCTGTGTGCAAAGCATGTCTGAGTAATGCCTCATGCAGGCTGTCTGGAGGGCTTGTAATTGCATTTTGTGGTTTGCTGAGGAGGGCAGGTATGAATAAGTGAAGACCAGCCTGCAGAACTGGGAGTGAGCCAAATAGAAACCTTTTCTCCTTAGCTGTTCAGGGAAGATGAGACAAGTGTCCCCAGTCTCATGATTTCTGCCCAATAAAGAGGATTTTTTTTTCCATTTGGGAAATAGACCATCCTGTCTACAGAGTTCAAAATGCATTTCCTTCAGGCTGCAGATGGCAAGGGTAGGTGTTGCCTAAGGGGGCTGAGACAGGACCCTGGTAGGAGCTTCTCCTGGGGGACTGGGTTCATGTCCACCCAGAACCTGTGAATGTGACCTCATCTGGAAAGAGGTCTTTGCAGATGTAATCATGTTAAAATAAGGTCATACTGGAGAAGGGTGGGCCCTAAATACAATATGAATGGTTTCCTTATAAGAAGAGGGAAATTAGGACCCAGACACACAGAGGAGAAAAGGCCATGTGATAACAGGCAGGGATTGCAGTGATGCATCTAAATATGAACCTGGAAATGCCAAGGATCACTGCCAACTACCAAAATTAGGGAGAGGCAAGGAAGGGTTCTTCCCTAGTGTCCTCAGAGGAAGCATGGCCCTGTGACACCTTGATTTTGGATTTCTAGCCTCCAGAAATGTGAGAAAATAAGTTTCTGTTGGGTTAAGCTGTCCAGTTTGCGCCACGTGGCTACAGCAGCCATGGGAGACGATACATCTGGGATGCTGGGAAGTGAAGGCCGACAAGTGGATAACATGTCCAAGGATATATTTTGCATCCATGTTTATAAGAAACAGTTCGATTCAGAATCATCTCAACATAAGTGCATTTGTGGTTGAGAGAGGCTCCAACTCCATTAGGTTTATTTATCCCCTTGATCAGTTTTTGATATAACACCATTAAACTGTTTTCATTTTACTGAGAATTTTCTCATCAGGATCACTTTTATTTCCTGTGCAAATTTTCAGTCTTTCTTTTGTGTTATGAATATTTTTGAGCAAATTTTTAACTTTGAGAATTTCATTATTCAAAGTGTAGTCTCAAAATGTGCAGTCTGCAATTTTTGTCAAAATTTGCCTTCTATGGTCTTAGCCAGTACTAGCTTTATTTTGTTTATTGTTCTCAGTGTCAATAATATGTTTCTTTCAGAGTCAGATTTTACAGTCTGCCAGTAACCAGCAAGATGGATTCTTTTTCTCACATGGATCTTCCTATTTTTCTTCCCCTCCCTCTATTTTTCCTTTTCTTTAAAGATTTTATTTCTTTCTTTTAGAGAGAGGGGGAGGGAGGAAGAAAGAGAGGGAGAGAAACATCAAAGTGAGAGAGAAATATCGATTGGTAGCCTCTCATACACACCCCCAGGGACTGAGCCTGCAACCCAGACATGTGTCCCAGCTGAAAATCGAACTGATGACCCTTCACTTCGTGGAATGATACCCAATTGGCTCAATTTTTTCTTTTCTTTCTTTTTTAAAAAAGATTTTACTTATTTATTTTTAGAGAAGAGAAGGGAGGGAGAAAGAGAGGAAGAGAAACATCCATGTGTGGTTGCCTCTAGGGCACCCCCTACTGGGGAATCTGGCTCCCAACCCAGGCATGTGCCCTGACTAGAAATCGAACCCGTGACCCTTTGGTTCGAAGGCTAGCACTCAATCCACTGAGCCACACCAGCCAGGGCTCCATTTTTTTTCTTACGTGTTATAAAATGAATTGTTTCAGGTGTGGTTTTAGCCATTGACAATTTTGGTTTGTGATAAGTTTCTATCAGTAACCATATCTACTTCAAATGCGATTCCATCGTTTATTTTTTGGAGTAAAGTGCATCCATAGGGTAAAGCTCTAGGACATAGATGTGGACAAATGTGGGGACAAAGATCTCCAACCTCCTACCCTGACTGGTGAGGCTCAGTGGGTTGCACATTGTCCTACAAATCAAAAGGTCACTGGTTCGACTCCCAGTCAGGATATGTGCTTCGGTTGCGGACCTGGTCCCTTGTTGGGGGCGTGTGAGAGGCAGCCAATCAATGTTTCTGTCACACATTGATATTTCTCTCCCTCATTTTCTCTCTCTCCCTTCCCCTCTCTCTAAAAATAAATAAAATATATATATATAAAAGATTTCCAGCCTCCCAAGATAGACTATTTTTGTAGTTGTGAAATCTTGACAGTGTCTACCCCTCTGTTGCTTTTGGTTTGGGAGAGAGTGGTTACTTGTAAGTATACTAACGTCAAGGGAGTCATCTCAACAACTTACTGGTTGTCTTCTTCAAGTACCCAAGGTACCAGCAGAGCGGGTGCCATGATCATGCAGGTGCTGAGGCACCTGGCTGGCCCTGCCCAGGCCCCATCCCTAGCACACCTTCCCTGCTATTCCAGCGTGTGCCTTGTGTGGGAGTGGGGGAGCTAGAATTTGCCAAAGAGTCTGGTGAAAGAGTTAAGCTAGTTGAGATGGTCATCTCCCTGTTTGCTTTTCAGCCTCACACAGAAGCAGGGGGCCAGGCAAGTCCTTAGGAGATTCCTTGGCCAGTTTTCTGTGGGATGTCATGTTTTTTAAAAAACTTCCCTCAGCTATCGGGAGGGGGATATAAGGGGACTAAATGGTAATGGGGAAAAATACAATAAAGATTAAATGAAAAAAGAAGACTTCCCTTAGCTTTACTGAGCTTTACAAAATTGACATATAATACTGTGGAAGTTTAAAGTGTACATGAGTTGATTTGATACATGTATATACTGCAAAATGATGACTACCATAGGTCAGCTAACACCCCCATCAACTCACATTGTCACCATTTCTTCTGTGTGGTGAGAACATTGAAGATCTACTCTCTTAGTGACTGTCAAGTGTGTGATACAGCACTGTTCCCTATTATCACTGGGCCCTACATGAGGTCCTTAGGACATAGTGTTCACCATGGCTTTTTTGTTTGTTTTTCCCTGAAATCAGAGGCAGTAGAAACTGGGTGGTGCTGCCAGCCTCTTGATAAAGGGCTCGCTGAAGGGACTGTCCCCACACAGTGAGGTTTGTCTTTTACATAGCAGGGCCGAAGATGGCCTTGTGTAATAAGATGGCCAATTTGACACAGCTCAGGCCCAGGGACTCACTGTGTTCATGGGTGGAGTGAAGGAAGACAAGAGGAAAGAGAACAAGACAGGAGAAAGGTGAGAAAGAAGGACCTGAAGGAGGAAGAAAGAAAGGAAGGAAGGAAGAAATAAGGGACAAAAGGACACTTTGGGTAAACTGTGGGTCCTTATTCTTTTCAAGGGTCTTGTTACCATAGGTGGCTACATCTTTCTCCATCTGCTTCCTGGCCACCAAAGACTGTCCAGCTGATTTAGGTTTTTCTGGTCACCTGCTATGTGTCAGGCATCGTGCAGTGGACCTCCTCCTCTGTCTCATCCTCACCCCGGGCCTGCAGGGTGGCTGTTACTCTCTCTACTTCCCAAATGGAGAAGCAGACTTGGAGGGATGAGGAAATATGTCCAAGGTCACACAGTGGCCTGAAGAGCAGGACCTGAGCCTATGCAAGTGACCCACGTGTCTTGTCCGTCTGTCTCTCTGACACACACACTTACTGACTCAGGGTTCTTGATGAAGACCTTGGTGCTGCCCATCTGGTACTGGTCCTGATCCATGTTGACAGCCCGCAGCAGGTGCTGGACCCCCTGACGCTCATCCCCACGCCACTGTGGCCATGTCTGGGGGGTCAGAATGGCATACCTGGTGGCAGGAGGTTTAGAAGGGTTTGAGAGGATGGCTCAGCTGGTTGTTAATCCACAGGCAGTGGTTGGGAGCCTCACCTTTGCAGGAACTTGGCGAACTGGCGGCGGTAGGCAAAGCCTGCCCGGCGTACCCTGATGTTCTCCTTCAGGCCCAGGTACTCCACCTGGTGCTTGACCCTGGAGGGAAGGCAGCCTGAGTCCCATGGTGGGGGCCTCGTCAGTCCTAGGAGTGGGAGGGGTTCTGCTGGAGGCAGTCTGGGTGATGAGGTCTGGGGTGGGGGGTTCAGTAAATCAGTTCTGTGGGGTGGGGTTTGGAAAGCGTCTGTGTTGGGTCTGGGGCCAGTCACAGACCCCAGGACTGGGGACTGTGCTAGTGCCTTGGTCATCCTCCAGTGGGTCTGGGGGCCACAGGGTTGGGGTATTGGTCTGTTCTAGGTGTAACTCTGAGGCCCTGAGGGGCTTTGCATTGGTCCTAGGGGTCAGCCTGGGGTAGTCCTGTGATGTCCTTCAACCCCAGAAGGGTTCTGGAGGGAGGGTGAGTCTGGGGGATAGGCACTGTGGACTGGTCAAACTGGTCAGGCTGAGAGCCAGACCAGGCTGGGGGTCACCTGCTCTCTTCCCAGTCACGGGGCCTCTTGGTTTCGTTGGGTTTGATGCAGCGGATATAGTGGGGTGTACACTTCTTCAGCGTGGCCACCAGGTCATTGGCTTGTTTCTGAGAAGGGGGAGAAGGCGGGGGGTTGGTGAACAGATGGGACCCTCTGGCCCCTTTCTCCTCCCACCCTGGATACAGACCTAAGAGATGGAGACACACTGTGGGCGGTGGGGTGGGGAGTGGGCAGCAGACAAATGTTTGTTGATGGAGTAGCTGAGCCCTCGGGAAAACACATCCTCTAGAACATTCCTGCCTTTCCTTTGGGAATCAGTATTTTGGAAGTAGGGAATCTCATGTGTGTGCCTGTGAGGCCAGCTTTGGGTTGTGCATTTCAGTCCCTAGTCAGATTCATAGAGGCAGAAAGTAGATGGTGGGTGGCAGGAGCTGGGGGAGGGGGACAGGGAGTTAGTGTTTAGTGGGGACAGAGATTCAGTTTAACAAGATAAAAAGAATTTGGGGTATGGATGCTGGGGATGGTTGCACAGCAGTGTGAATGTACTTAATGCCACTGAACTGTACACTTAATGGTTAAGATGGTAAATTTTATGTTATGTATATTTTACCACAATTTTTAAAAAGTGGTAAATGACCAAAAGATAAAAAAATTATTAAGATAATAGTTTACTTATGGATTTAGGGAGTTAGGGGTCATTGAGGAAGTTGGCTGCAGCCTCCTAACCCCGGAGCTGGAAGAAGGCCCTGCTGGACAGAAGGTGCCAGACAGGGCAGAGGGCCTGGAAAGGGGGAGGGACTGATGCAGGCCTCCCCTGGCCTAGCTCTTCCTTGCCCGCCCTATAGCTCACCTTGATCTTGGAGCCAGCAGTGCTGGGGCGGCCCTTCTTGTCCACATCCAGCTTTTCAGGGAAGAGCATCCGGAGGAAGGCTCTGGGCAACAGGAGAGAAGGGGCTAGAGGTGCAGCTGGACCTTGGAGTGCCCTCTCCTAGAAGGGGAGCTGTCTAGGTGCCTGAGACCCAGGGGGCATGCTGGAAAGTATTGTTTTTTTCTGAATGTGGAGGATGAGATGTTGAGAATTTGGTGGGTTGGTTTCATCCTTTTGGGTCTTTGGTTATTTGCTTTGTTACTTATTCCAATGACCACCCATGACTTGGGTAGCAAGTGAAGTAGAAAAAAGGTAAGTGAAGTAGGAAAATATTTCCCACGAAGCAGCATCTTCGGCAGCAGGGACAGGTCCCCATGTAGGGACCATCTTGCATGCACAGGTTTGCGTGCAGGACACAGATGCTAGATTCTGTAGCCCTGTTTTTCTTGGCCAGAGATGGATGTGACCCGTGTCTGTCAACAGGGCATCAGTTAAATACACTTTTGTTCATCGTGGCTCCCTCTCCCATCTCCTCAGAGAGACCTTCTCTGACCACAGAGTGAGTGGACTGCTCCATAGGCACGGAGTGTCCATTTGTGGGGGATGAAGAAGTTATGGAACTAGATAATGCTGATGGTTGTCTAATGCTTAATGCTACTGAATTGTACACTTAAAAATGGTGAAGTAGGAAATTTTGTATGTATTTGATCACAATTAAAAGAGTAAAGTAAAAAGAAAGAATATTGCCCTCTCTACTCCCTCTCCCTCGAGCAGTTTTTCTTCTCGGATGCTGCTGGCCTGGGAGCCCCACTTTGACAACCACGACTATGTGCCTTCCAACATGGTGGCCACTGGTTACGCGTGGTCATCAAGAACCCTGATTTTTAAAAGAGATATTATTTATTTATTTATTTTTTAGAGAGAGGGGCATGGGTCGGGGGCGGGAGAAAGAGCAAGAAAGACATTGATGTGAGAGAGAAATATCGACTGGTTGCCTGTTGCTTCTGCCCTGACCTAGGACCAAACCCACAACCTGGGCATGTGCCCTGACCAGGAATCAAACCAGCAACCTTTTGTTTTGCAGGATGACACCCAAGCAACTGAGCCACACTAGTCAGGGAATTATTGAGAACCTGTCTGAATTGAGATGTACTATTCTGTTAAAATACACACTGGATTTCAAAGAAGGTGCAGTGTGGAAAAAGTGAATAAAAGATAATTCATGAATAATTTAAAAATATTGATTGCATATTGTGATGATTATATTTTCTGTGTAGTGAGTTAAGGAAAACATTAAAAAAATTTACCTGTTTGCCTTTTTACTTCTTAAATGTGCTTACTAGAAAATGTAGAATGGTACAGGTGGTAGGGATGGGGATTGACTGCAGTTTGTCACAAGACATCTTTTTGTGGGTGATGCAAACAATGGCTGTCCAAGCCTGTAGTAAAAATCACTTCTTAAGTTGGGTGCATTTCATGGTATGTCAATTATAACTAAATAAGGCTTAAAAAAATTACATGGCCCTGGCCAGGTGGCTCAGTTGATTGGAGTGTTGTCTCATACACCAAAGGGTTGCAGGTTAGATTCCTGGTCAGGACACAAACCAAGGTTGCAGGTTTGATCCCCGGTCATGTATATACAAGAGGCAACTGATCAATGTTTCTCTCTCTCTCTCCCCTGTCCCTTTCCCTCTCTCTAAAAATCATTATATATATCTTTGGTGAGGATTAATAAATACTATGTGTGTAGCTTGAATTCTGTTGGATGTGCAATGTATTGAGCAGCACTGTCTAAGGCAGCAATTTTTAACAGGTGTGCTGCAAGAACTTTTAACACATGCAGTACATGACTATTTCATCATGGGCATTGACCTCTTTTCCCTTAGACTGTCAAATAAGAAAATGACAACAGCCAACAGAACAATAGTCATCTGGTGTGAATGAATCCAAATTATACCTATTTTTTTTGTCAGATCAATACAAATTTCTGTGTTGCAGAATTTTAGTAATTAGTGTATGTGTGCTATGAGATGAAAAAGGTTGAAAATTGCTACTCTAGACCAGTGAATCTCAAACTCTGACTTGCACATGGGTCCCAGGGGTGGGGTGGGGTGAGGATCTTGTTAAAATCCAGATTTGGGTCCCATCTGTCTGGGGTGGGGCCTGGGAGTCTGCCCCGGGAACTATCAGATGGCACCCATGTGGCTGGTCCAGGAACCACTGTCACCTCTTCAGGGCTGTCTGTGCTAGATTCTGTCTGCCTTATCTCCTAGTTCAGTGTCTGTCTCCCTGAGCAGCTGGGTTCTCTGATTTGTTGGGTCATCCAGCTCTGCAAATTCAAATGGTGCCTGGTCCAGAGCACAGCTTGAATAAAATTTTGAGGTATAAAAAGCCAAAATATGGCACCTGGCATGCAGCTGGGCAGGGAGATAGAGCCATGTGTGTTAGTACAGAAAAGTGCAGGGCATGACATGTTCTCCCTGTGTGGCAAGGGATGCTGTCTGTGCTAAATGCTTGGGTTTGTAGGTGGAGTGCTGGACATGTTACTGTTGACCAGAACCGGTCACTAGAACACAACCGCCCCAACAAAGTCTGTGCTGGGAGCTCTGGGGAAGATGGAGTGGTCCCTGGGCCATCCCCATCCCCAGGGGTGGATTCTGCCTAGATGTCCCCATGCCCAGGGCCACTCACTGCTCACTGGTCTGCATCAGCTCTATGAGGTCAGTGAAGAGAACATCTCGGTTCCTCTCACAAAAGCCGTGGACATCATAGGAGACCTGGAAGGTGGTGGCAGAGGGGGAGTGAGGGGTTGAGGTTAGGGTGGGTAGGGGGCTTATAGCCCAGGTGGGTGAGGGTCCTGCTTTGGGGTAAGAAAAGGGAGGCAATATATATGGTTCAGAAGAAGGGGCAAGGGCAGCAGCCAGGGCCTGGGGTCCCCATGGGTCTGATGTTGAAGGTGAAATCAGAGAGTGGGAACTGTAGTCTGGGTCAGAGGTGAGGGGAGCTGGTGTTAGGTCCAGGCAGTCTGGATCAGAGGCAGGGGGAGGGGATGGTTATAGCCCAGACTTTGGTTGTGGGCTGCAGCCTGGGCAGGAGGTCCTTAGGGTAGGGGTTCTGCTACTTAAGTTGGAGTTCACAGGTTAGAGCCTCTGTGTTGTGGTCAGTTGAGGGGATGGGAGGCTGTGTTGGGGGAAAGTTATGGCAGTGGCTGAAGATCCCCGGGGGACTTCGGCCAGGCTTGTAGGCTGAGTCTGCCATCCAAGGTGGGGGCTCCCCACAGTGCTAGCTGTGGGCATTCCCTGGCTCAGGGCACATAGGAGCCCCAGCCCACTTTAGAGGCTGGTGGGTTGTAGCAAGCCTGAGGACCCCTGGGGCTGTCTACTGCTCATGTTAAAGTCAATGGGAGAGTCTGCAGTCTAGTCAGCTGGGGATGGGGACCAGGGCGAGGGTCGGGGGTCAGTGGATTTCTTTAGTCTCAGGGAGGGGTCTCCAGGGGACTCCAGCCTATTTTGGAGGGTGGTGGCTTACAGCATGGGCCTGGGGTCTCCAGTTGGGGTCAGAAGGGGGTGGGCTATGTCCTGGAACACAGGGTTAGTGGGGCTTACCACTCACATTGGGGTTTGGGGGTCTGCTGCCCAATTTAGGGTCATTTGGAGGGAGTTTCTACCTTGCAAAGGGGAGTGGGTGCTGTGGCCTTGATCAGGAGCCAATGGGTTTCTGCAGCTTTGGCTGAAGGCACTGTGGAGGGCCAGGCCAGTTTCTGGGGGTCAGTGAGTGGGGGTCTGTGTTCCTGGTCAGTTAGAGTAACACTGGAGAATGGGGTGAGTAGAGTTCTGCAGTCCTGGCTGGGGACCTCTGGGGACTCTGTCCATTGAGAGGTTGGAGGCTGAGGCCTGGAGACCCCTGGGGTCTGTAAGGAGGTGCTGCTGGGGACCACTCAGGTGGTGGGGCATGGGGGCTGGGGAGCCAGAGGAAGTGGGGGAGGCGGGTGCATCACACCTTGCCAGCATAGTGGTGGATGACGAAGCCAGCGCTCCAGCTGTTGAAGTGCTCGTGGGTGCCCACGGCCGCCTGTAGCTTCTGCAGCAGCGTCTGGTCGGCGCCATCGCCTGTGGCGTGCATGGTGGCACACACGTCATCTAGGACACTCATGATGCCTGGGGGGCTCTGCGGTCATGGGGAAGCAGCAGTCGCTCAGTCTGGCCCTCGCCCGCCCCAATCCCATCACAGGGACCTTCACTAGCATAGGAGAGGGGGCTTCCAAACATAAGAGCAAAATGTGGTAGTAGGGCTGACTGTATGTGGGGATGCTGCTGTGGAAGCTCCCTAGGGCACAAGGTGGGGTGAGGGACCCCATAAGGGATCCTTGCCTATTCCCCTTTCTCAGACTGGGCTGTCTAGTTGGGGGGCCTGTACCTGAGCAGGCTGCTGGGGGCGGGGGTGTTTGTTGAGTGATTAAATGAAGGGTGAGCAGGTATGCAGAGTGAATGAGGGAGATGGGTGATGGGATGTGTCAGTTGCCCTCCTGGACAGAGAGGGGCCTATGGGGACCATCACTCCCTTCTGGCTCTCCCAAGACTCCTGGACTCAGCTCTGGGGCCTCCTGAGCCCCCACAAAGCTGGCCTGGCCCTCACCAGCTTGTTTTCAATGAGGTCGCAGACGATTTTGTTGTTGAAATACTGGATGGGGGTCCAGTGGATGCCCTCCTGGACATACTCCTCCTGGGGGTGGCAAAAGAGCAGGGCTGAGGTGGGAGTCTGGGCAGAGGTGTGTATTCCTAGAATGCATGCTTGAGGACGGGCAAAGAAAGCGAGGCTGTCTGTCACTCTCTTTCTCTTCAATCAGGTGGCGCCCAGCCTGCCCTGTGGATGCAGAGCCTCGGATCTCTGTGAGGCCCGGATTGGCAGGGCTGGCACCCGCGAGGCTGAGCCCAGTGACATAACTGAGAATGTCAGAGCTACAGTCCAAGGCAAGGAAGGCATCCCACCTGCCCAGCAGCATCTGAATTTTGCGGACAAACAGCTGAAGGATGGCCATACTCTGTCAGGTGACAACACCCAGACAGAGTCCACCCTGCACTTGGTGTCTCATCTACAGGGTGGCACCATTGAGCCCTCCCTCCGCCTGCCTGCCCAGAAGCACAACCGTGAGACGATGATCTGCAAGTACTACCCTGCCTGCACCCTGCACTGTCAACTGCCCGCAAGAAGAAGTGCGGCCACACCTATAGCCTGTGCCCCAAGAAGAGGGTCCAATAAGGCTCCGCCATCATCTCCTCGACTCACAAGGTGCCTTCTGCCTGAACCCTGGCCCTGGGGCCTCAGTAAGTTTCTCTTTTATTGAAAAAAAGAAAATGGGGCCATGCTTCCTCCAAATTTCCTCCACAATCTCATCAGTTAGGACTTTCAACTGTAACAAAGCCTTTACCCTGCGTGGGGCAGGCTGAAAGTATGCCCCCCCCAACCTGGCAGCCCTCAGCCACCAATAGACATGCTGGTGACGTGCTATGGCTCCCTCGTTCCTTAGTAGGCCCACCCTGAGGTCTGCTCTGCAAAGTCGCCTGGGGCCCAGCAGAACTGAACTCCAGTGGCCTGTGGGTAACCTACTCATTACCACACCCCACTGGGAATTTTTAAAAAAATCCCTCTCTCACTACCTCACTTTCTTCTTGGTCTTTGCCCTGAATCCTTGTCTGAGGCTGTGCTTCTATGGGATCGGGAGTACAAAACATCAGGGAGTTTTGTCTTTCCTGTTCATGGTAGCCTCCCTAGCACTGCAGACAGTGCCTGGGACACAGTAGGTGCTCAATAAGTAATTGTTGAAGGAATGGATAAAAACATTATTCCCCAGCCCTTGTCAAAGCTTGAAAGGTGGAAAGCATCTTTCAACGGAAATTTCACAGAGGAGCCTTGATGGCCTGCCTCCAACCCAGTGTCCTGTGTCCCTGGCCACTTGGCTGCCCCTGCCCACCTGCTCCGCCTTCAGAGTGAGTTCAATAAAGATCTGCTGGAGCTTCTCATTGACAAAGTTGATGCAGAATTGCTCAAAGCCGTTTTTCTGTGGAGAGAAGAAAAGAGTGCTGCCTTCAGTGGGCTGATGCTGGAGGCTCCTGGGGCCATGGCAACAAGGAGTGCACCTGGGAGCAGAACCCACACCTGGAAGATCTCGAAGCCGTAGATGTCAAGCACACCAATGCTGTACTCTTCCTGGGGCTTCTGCATAGCGCGGTTTATGGCCTGTGATGTAGATAGGGACAGGAGGTCAGTGCCAGCCAACTGGGCTCCTAGGTGCACTGCAGGCTCTATGTGCACCCCTATCAGGCACTCATACAAGGAATCCAGGCATTAGAGCACCAGGTTCCTGCCTTGGGAGCTGGCTCTGCCCCTTACTGACACTGCCCCATCGGTTATCTTTACAATGAGTGAATAATAGCAAGGATTTTGTAGGTCTCTTTTTAAGAAATAAGCTGATGCATGTAAAACAGTCACCCCAGTAAAGGGTGCACACTGGGTGTTAGGTGACGTTCGCTACTGCTCTGTCCTCATTTTCTACCCTGACTCTTCCTGTCCACCACCTTGCCCTCTAGACAGACCTCCTCTCTGCTCCCACGCACACCCACCCTCTCCATCACCATAGCCCCTATCCCATGGAGTCCAAGCCTGGGCTCCATGCCCCAGGCAGAGGAAGCCCTTCTGTTTGCCACATGATCACCCTGCCCCTGCTTGGTGTGGCCCATGGCAGGGAACCAGAGAGGTTGTGATAGTCACGCCTGCCCCCAGCACCCCCCCAACCTCGGCTGGTCCCAGAGCACCTCTCCCTTGCCAACCCCACCCCTGCCACACTGGCCTCCACGAGGAAGTCAAAGAGACGGGCGTAGAGCCCCTTGGCCAGGGCGTCTCGAGTGTAAGTTGCCTGCTCCACGTTCAGGGTCACGTTGATGGACTCGCTGCGCCCGCCCCAGCGGCTGTCCATCTTGCGGCTGGTCAGCTTCTCCTGTAGCCTCCCACTGTCAATGCCCAGCAGGTAGGCAGGAAAGGCCAGGACTGCAGGGTGGGGGTGGGGGGAGGGAGGGGGCAGCCATCAGGCTCTTGTCTTCCAGTGCCCGGTCTCTCCCTATTTTGCCCAGTGACACTGAAATTGTCCTCGTGGGTTCTCACCCTCTGGGGGCTGAATTAGGAGGAAGCGCCCACACACACCACCTGCTCCCCGCCTTCCTCAGTACCCACACTCACGGTCCACACTCTCCACCTGGGCATAGTTCCCATCTTCACGAAAGCTGATGTTCCCCAAGTGCAGGATACCGGCTACGAGCTGCAGGACCAGCTGCTGGGCACTGGGTGGAATCCCGATGACCTGCATGGCACTCTGCGGGCGCCAAGGACAGGGCCTGTGCCACCATTCCGACCGCCCCCCACCCCTGTCTCCTGAGGTTGGGCTTCTGGGGTCACAGCACAGACTCAGAATCAGGCATCTGGTCCCCATTTCACCTCTTTCCTGACCTCACTGTGTGACCTTATGCAAGTCCCTGCTTGCCTCTGGGACTCAGTTTCCTGATTTGCAACACAAGAGGATACCAGGGTTAGAGGGCAGTTGGTGCTCACCAGAGTCTCACTGAAGTCACTTCTGTCATCAGTGCCATCCACCTTGTAGGTGTCTGATTGGTTGAGGTAGTAATAATAGTCGGGCGTCATGAGGCCCAGGTTCTGCCGCTGCTCCTGGGAGGCCCCTTCCAGCAGCTGGAGGGGTATCAATGCTTGTGCACTGAACTGGCTCAGGCCTTGGGGTACCCCAGTCCTCACAGACCCTCCCCCTGCCACCCTCAGACTCCAGGTGGGGCTCCCTGTTCCTTGCACCTGATAGTAGATGTGGAAGTTCCTCTCATTTTCATTCTGCATGACCACGCGGGATTTCTCCAGCAGGAAGTTGGAGATCTTGCCCCCATCAGGCTCTCCACCACGGCTGAACTGGATCTCAAAATACTTGCCCTGAATGTGAGAGAACCATGTAAGCCCCCCAGTGGGGCCTTGGGATTCAGGGGTAGGGGAAGGACTGGGGATGGGCCTTAGGAGCCTGGCCTCTTCCTCCTCTTACCCATGTGACTCCATGTGACTTCAACTCGCTTTCCTCTCCCCATCCCCACTTATGCCCTGATTGTCTTTTCCACCAGTTCCTCCTTTCCAGCCTTTGCTTAAGTTATTTCCTGGGCCCGGAATGCCCTTATCTCCCTCTCTGAGGATTCAAGCCCTCATTCAGGGCATCGGCCCTGTGCCTGGCTCACAGAAATATCCTGTTTTATTTTTTTAAAGATTTTTTATTTATTTATTTTTAGAGAGAGAAAAAAGGAGAAAGAAAGAGAGGGAGAGAGAAATATCAATATCAGAAAGAAACATCGATTGGTTGCCTCTCACACATGCCCCAACTGGGGACTGAACCCCCAACCTGATTGTGTGCCCTGACTGGGGATTGAACCTGTGAACTTTCACTTTATGGGACGATGCCCAGCCCACTGAGCCACACCAGTCAGGGCAGTATCCCATTTTACTGACCAGGTAGGTCCTCAGTCCCTCTACTACAACACAGAGGCCTCCATGTTTCTATGGGATACTACTGGTTTCAATCATGCTGAGTGTCTCCCACATGTTGTCTGTCAGCCCAGAGCAAGGGCCTGACGAGCCCTTTCTTTGGCCTCTGACACCATCTGGGTTCTTCTCTGGCCAGAGGTTGGAGGACAGACAAGTCACATTATGTCTCCTTTCTGCACTTCCATCTGAGAGCAATACAAAACTATGTCACTGTACTACATAAACACCTGTAGTATATGACATACTTACTCTATTGTACAATAAGACTACATAAAATAAAATGTAATTATACATTTTGAGATTTATCCATGTTTTTGGGTGTATCAGTAATTTGAAAACACATACTGTGTGATTCCATTTATATGAAGTTCTAGGACAGCTGAAACTAATCTATGGTGAAAAAACTCAGAAGATTGGTCACTTCTGGAGTAGGGTGGGAGTAGAATGGACTCGAAAGGGACGGGGGACCTCCTGCAGCCATGGTGACGTTCTATATATCGACAGGGGTTTGGGTTGCACAGTGTATGCGTTTTTCACTGAATGGTGCACTTTAGAGATATGTATTTTGTGGCGTGCAAATTTTATTTTAAAAGAAATGAAAGAACTGCACATTTACAATGGACTGTTATCAATGATCTGCATGCTGGAGTGTGGTGGGGAAAGGCATGGTGTCGGCTGCTTGCTTTGCACTGCATCACATAAAAAGACAGCATGATGGATGGAGATACCCTGGAACAAGTATAGTAAAATGCTAACAATAGAATCTGGGAGAGGAGACTTCTGGCCAAGATGAAGGCATAGGTAGAAACCCTTCACTTCCTCGAACAACCAAAAGGAGGATAACAACCAATCTAAAATCAATAAACAACCCAAAGTGCCAGAAAATCAAACTGCATGGAACTCCAACAACAAAGGAATTAAAGAAAAAGTCAACCAGTACAACCAGACTGGTGAGGTGGTGGACAGTGTTCTCCGACTCAGAAAAACTGCCAGGACCCAGCTGACCTTGGGGGCGGGGCTGGTTGCTGAGCTGGTGGGCTCGGGGGAGGGAGGGGCTTGTGGGGACTCAGAGGTGGCTGTGGGCTGCGGTGGTTGTGGTGGTAGGAGAAGCTCCTAGTCTCACAGGAGAGTCCATTGAAAAGGGCCATAGAGGTGAGCAGGTAGCCACACTGTTCCCTCTCTGGCCCCTCCCCAGCAAAGAGGGTCGCCTTGTCAGTGAATACCTAAGGCCCTGCCTCCTTACAACCTATCAGCTGGGCCAAGACAAAGAAATATGGCTGAAATGAAAGAACAGAGTAAAGCCTCAGAAAGAGAGCTAAGTGAGGAGATTGCTAACCTATCTGATGGAGAATTTAAAGCCCTGGCAATCAAAATGCTCACAGATCTGATTGAACTTGGTCAAAAAATAAAATGAAAACATGAAAAAACAAAGAAATATGAAAAGGATACCCAAAGTGAAATAAAGCAGAATGTTTAGGGAACCAACAGCGACAGGAAGGAAACCAGGATTCAAAGCAACGATTTGGCACAAAAGGGAAAAAATAAACATCCATCCAAAACAAAATGAAGAAACAAGGATTTGAAAACGTGAAGAGACTATTACAAACCTCTGGGACAACCTGAAATGTTCCAATATCTGAATTATAGTGGTGCCAGAAGGAGAAGAACAGCAGTGAGAAATTGAAAATTTATTTGAACAAATAATGAAGGAAAACTTCCCCACTCTGGCAAAGGAAATAGACTTCCAGGAAGTCCAGGAAACTCAGTCCCAAAGAAGTTGGACCCAAGGAGGAACACACCAAGGCACATCATCATTAAGTTACCCAAGATTAAACACAAAGATAGAATCCTAAAAGAAGCAAGAGAAAGGGAGACAGTTATCTACAAAGGAGTGCCCATAAGACTGTCAGCTGATTTCTCAAAGGAAATCTTGCAGGCAAGAAGGGGCTGGAAAGAAGTATTTGAAGTTATGAAAGGCAAGGACCTACATCCAAGATTGCTCTATCCTGCAAAGCTTTCATTTAGAATGAAGGGCAGATAAAGTGCTTCCCAGATAAGATAAAGTTAAAGGAGTTCATCATCACCAAGCCCTTATTATATGAAATGTTAAAGGAACTTATCTAAGAAAAAGAAGATAAAAAATATGAACAGTAGAATGACAGTAAACTCACAACTATCAACAAATGAACCTAAAAGAAAAGAAAAACAATGAAAAAAACAAAATACAACAAAACAACTAAGCAAACAACCAGAACAGGAACTGAATCAGAGAAATGGACATCACACAGAAGGAGTTCAGTGGGGAGGGGGAAGGGAGGAGTCAGGGGGAAAATGTACAGGGAAGAAGGAGCATGGTTAGTAGGCATAAGGTAGATGGGGAGAGATAAGAAATGGTATGGGAAACAGGACTCAAAGAACTTATATGTACAACCCATGGATGCGAACTAAGGGGAGAATGCTGGAGGGTTGGGGGGCAGGGCAGAGGGGGAGAAATTGGGAGAACTAATAGCATAATCAATAAAAAATTAAAAAAAGAATCTGGGAGAGGAGCATACAGATGTTCGCTTTATTCTTCCATCTCTCTGTGTATTTGAAATTTTAATAATAAAATATTGGGGAAAATACTTCAATATAATTGTATTATAAATATATATTAGAAAATAAAATATAGCTAATAATGTTTTGGGAAATAAAATTCTTATTAGCGTATGGAATTTACTAAGTCATTTCTACGTGCAGGCATTGTGCTGAGTGTTGAGGTCTATGAGGCGTATTTTAATATCATTCCACATTAAGGAGGAGAAAACAGAGGAGACTCAGGAGGTTATACTATTTCTTCGTCCAAGCCACATGTCTACATAGTGACAGAACCAGACCCTAAACCTGGATCTGGTTACCTAGTCTGTCTCCATTAGACTCAGTATAGCACCATACACAATGAAGGAGCCTAAGAACCATTTCCTGAGGGAAGGGAGGAAAGGAGGACTAAAAAGGACTGAAACGTGACTGGGGGCACACGTGGCATAATTGCAGCCAGGGGAGTATTTCAGAAGGTGACACAAACCTGTCCCAGTCTGCGATAGCGACTCTGTTTTAATGCACAGTGAGCAGGCAGTGAGAGTCCCGTCCAGGAGCAGGTATTTCCTGTAATGTTGGGCATGCAGGTAGAGGACACGTGTGTGTGTGTGTGTGTGTGTGTGTGTGTGTGTGTGTGTGTGGCGTGGTTGCGCCTAAAGCAGGGCTGCGGACTCACGAAACGACTGGAATTGTTGTTGCGCACGGTCTTGGCGTTGCCGAAGGCCTCGAGCAGCGGGTTTGATTGCAGGATGATGTCCTTCACGTGCTGCAGGCGGCAGGGGGGTCCGGGGGAGAGGTCAGGCTGAGGCAGGTGCGGAGGGATAAAACACCGTAGAGTGGGGGGAAACGCGGCCTTTCTGTCTGCCTCACCTGGACCTTCTCGCCCCCACCAGACACCTTGGAGATGTAGCCCATGATGTATTTGGCGGCGACCGTCTTCCCGGCTCCACTTTCTCCACTGAGGATGGAGGAGGCAAGGAAGGATCAGTGGCCAGGGGCAGAGGAAGGGGGAAGTGCCCTTTTTAGTCCCTGATCATTCGTTTGTTCCTTCCTTCATTCAGTTCCTACTGCGTGCAAAGGGCTAGTCCAGGCACTGGGAACAGAGTAGTGAACAAGACGGATACAAGTCCCTGCCCTGCTGGAGCTGACGTGTAGAGAGGACAGATGGACAATAACAGAATGAATAAGTAAAATATATCGTGGGTCAGAGGGTGACCAGGAAAGGAAAGCCAGGCTGGGGACAGAGAGGGATGGCAAGCCTCTGTCTGGATCAGGGTTCCAAGTCAATCTCCCTGGGGCAGTGATGCTATTTGGGTGGGGCCTGGGTGGGAGGGTCTGAGGCCCCTGTCCTACCTGATGATGACACACTGGTTCTCACAGTCGATGAGCATATTCCGGTACATGTTGTCGGTGAGGGCATAGATGTGCGGGGGATTCTCGTACTGGGCCTGCCGGGGAGGGCAGGTCTCAGCTCAGGGCTAGGGGCCAGGGTCCTGGGGACCATGCCTCCCGCCCAGCCTCGTGCTCACCGCTCCCTGGTAGAGCTCGATCTCACGGTCCGTGAAGTAGGGCATCTGCTTGAAGGGATTTACAGAGATGAGCACGGAGCCAATGTAGGTCTGGGGAGTGGTTAAGGGCCATGAATTGTCCTGGCATGCTTTGTCTCTCATGCGCCCTGTCCCCTCAGCCTGATGTCCCCTGCCCTGGGGCCTCCTGGAACCCCATTGCTAAGAGGAAGAGATGGAGATACTCAGATGTGCCCTGGGTCTCTTAGGAAAAACCAGGGTTAGGTCCAGAATGGGGAAAATGATATGCTGTGGCTGAGCCATCCCAGGGCAGAGGAAGAAGTGGGGGGCACAACCACCCGCCAGCAGAGCCCTACTGTCACTCCATCTGTCCCCTGTGCTATCACCCAATGCTTTCGCTGCCCTAGACCCCTCCATTCATTTGCTCAGGCACCTGGGTGTCCCTTCTGTCATGAAGTTCCTCTGCTACCCTTCCCGGCATTCATCCACCCACTACCCCTCCACCCCTTGGCCAGCTCTCCTGTCCCTTGGCCCTTCATTGGCCTGCCCTGCCCACGGCCCAGGGTACAAAGATGTAGTCATCCATGAAGCGCTTTCGGAGGTTGCCCACGATGGAGTCCTCGGTGATCTGAGGCAGCAGCACCATGTCGTCCACACCGCTCTGTTTCACATTGTGGCTCTGCCAATGGAAGCGCTCCTTGCTGCCCTGGGGGGTGGGAGCAGGGTGGTGGGCGTGGGCCCTGGGAAACAAGCACTCGGGGAAGTGGGGTGGAGCCTTAGTGCCCTGACCTGGCTCACCTCCACCCTCATAGCAGGAGAGAGAGGTGGGCAAGGTCCAGTCCGGGCTCACTGCCTACAGGAGGAGGCCAGACAGCATGAGGACACCTCCTTCCTGCTTCCCTTCCTGTCTCCCTGCTCTTCACTCCCCTACCCACTTCTCATGCTCAAGCCCAGGCCAAGTCCTTGACTTCTCCAAGGCATGTGACCTGCTGTCCACCCCTTCCACCTAGAGATGGTCTCCTTTCTCCCACTCCCCTGCTCCTCTCTCATGGTCATGCATGCTATCTTGGTCCTCTGAGATCCTCTCAGAGCCACACACTCAGCTGTGACCTCTATTCCCCATGCCACGCCATGACCCTTATTCTCAGCAACCACAGCCTTCCTGCTGCCCCTGCCCCATCTTCTCCATCCTCAGAGAACCTTCACCCTGCCCTGCACTGGCTCCAGCACCCTCTCATGCTCCCACTTTCCCTTCTTCCTTCCTTCCTCAAGTGTTCAATAGTTGACACCCTCCTTAGGGCTCAAGGAGGAAACTCAGACACAGGTTCCTCCCCAAAACTCCTCCTCCAGGAAGCCTTCCTGGAATATTTTCTGCTTTTAGCCCCACTGAACTCATCCAATGCCTTAAACACTTAAACACATTGGCTCTCCCAGCCCACTCTACCTCTGGTCAGAATACCCTTGCCATGGGAAAGTCTGAGAGTCAGAAGAGTGATGATGGCCACTCATGCTCAGCTAACATGTCCCCCCCACAGGGAGCCTCTTTTCCCAGACCAGGAGCCCCTGGAGGGATGGAGTCCTTTCTTGGCCCCAGTAAGGGGGACATATTGAATGAACAAGGGGACAGGGTGAAGAAAGAAACCCAACTTCAGAGGAAGACCTCCAAGGGCAAGGGATGCAGGGAAACAAAGTCAAGTCTTCAAAGGTGACTATCATTTGCCGGACAGATTCCAGGGCACAGAAACAGGCATGCTGGGTAGAGGGGACTCTGGCAGGCGTCCAGCAGGGGAGCCAGTATGGGCAGCTGTACGGCAGAGGTGAATGAGAAGCCAGCCTCCCCTGGGGGTACTGGGGAGCCACAGAAAGTTCCTGAGCAGAAGAGGTGCATGGTCAGCATGTGGACACACTGACAGCCAGAGGAGGTTTGTCAAGGAATGCCCACAGATGTTAAACATATCCAGCTTCTGGTGTGGCCAGGTCTAGGTTCTGATCCCAGCTAGGTGGCCCAACAGTGCTGTGAGCCTCCGTGGCCTGATCTGTAAAATGGAAGAAATGACTTACTTCCCAGAGCTGATGTGAGGATGAATTGCTCTGGGAAGCAAAGTGGGACAGGCAGCTGATACTCTTCCAAGTGATTGTGAGGATGCACCCGGGCAGAGGGCACGTGACAGAACAAACATTCACTAAGTGCCTACCATGTGCCTGATGCTGGTCAGGAGGTGTCACCAATATTAGCAGCAATCTTTATAGCAATGCAGTGGGGTGTAGGCAAGGAGGGAACTGAGGCTTGTGAAGTGAGTGGCTTGACACTTCACTCAGGAAATAGCTGAATTGTTTCCAAGGGAGTGGGGTTTGAGTCTGGGTCCATCTGACAGCAAAACCCAGGCTCTTGCATCAATACCCACAAGTGGCTGGAAACCA
This sequence comes from Phyllostomus hastatus, assembly GCF_019186645.2. NCBI lineage: Eukaryota > Metazoa > Chordata > Mammalia > Chiroptera > Phyllostomidae > Phyllostomus > Phyllostomus hastatus. The sequence goes on along the minus strand of NW_025333962.1, from coordinate 297,677 downwards.
CGGGATGTCTGGGCTTGAATAGAAAGTTGAGAAGGGTTTTGATGCTGAGCAGGAAGGGGTGCACCATAGAGTGAACTACCCAGTGATGCTGCAGAAATGCGATCGAGGCAGGAACAGACTGTGGGGGCAGGGAGTGTGGGGCTCAAACTCCTCAAACGTCTCCTAGCCTGAGCAGTCAGTGTGGGTTTCTCATCCGGCAGGTCTGATCTCCTCTCTCGGGGCTTTCCTTCTGTCTGCGGCTTCCGTCACTGTCCTGTTCACCCACTCTGCAAAGCATTCTTGAGCACCTTCTATGTACCAGTAATTTAGGTCTTTAGAGAGAACTCTTTTTTTAAAAAAATATTTTTTTTTATCTTCACCTGAGGATTGCTTTTACAGAGAGAAAAACATCAATTGGTTGGTTGCCTCTTGTACATGCTCACACCAGGGATTGAACCCATAACCTCAGTTATGGGAGACACTCCAACCAACTGTGCCACACCAGCTAGGGCTTTGGGAAGAACTCTTTCAGTTCTTTACTAAATTATCTCTAAGCCTTTGCACATATTGAGCCCTCTGCTCACACTATTCCTGCCTGGTGAATGGCCATTTGTCCTTTGAGGCTTGGTTCAGGGGATGACTCCTCCAAGAAGAACTTCCTGAACCCAGGCCGGTCAGGTGCTCCCTCTGGACTCCCACAGCCCATTGTGCTTCCTTCACCATTGATCCATCCATGTTTTGGACACTCCCTATATTAGCCTCATCTTCTGGTTTGCAAGCTCCTGAGATGAGGGGCTCCTGCCATGCCCAGCTCAACAACGTATCAGGGCTCATTTGAGTGAATGAGTGATGGAGGGAGGGAGAGCATGAATGAATGGAGGGGGCCACCCAGAGTAAGGTCCTGAAGAGCCTTTCATGCCAAGCAAAGCAACTGGGACTTGATTGTCTGTGGCTTGGAGACCTCTCAGCAGGGCCATATTGCTTCTGGGGACATGAGGAAGGGCAGGAGCATTTTTGGTTGTCATGGGGATAGAGACATGCCTGGTGTTTTAAGGGAGCTGCAGGAGCCAGCTTTACATTCAGATTATCACCCTGCCTATAGCTCTTCACCCACCTGGCAGGTGTCCATGTAAGTGACACATCTGTTTATGATTAGTCCTTGGAACCTAGAACCAAATTTGATTTTACCTATAAACAGAAAATATTTTGCTCAGATTTTGTTTTGTTCTGATGATATTATTTTGGAATTTGTTCAGCATTTGCTAAGAATTGTTCAGCATTTGGAAGCTTGTGGTGGGGCTGTCAGTGTGTGGAAATGCCCGTGGGTGTGTGCAAGCACCTGGTGGCTCCTGTGGGCCTTGTTGGTCCACTGGCCTGAGCAGTTTGTCTTTATGCACATCGTTCATTGGAAGTGACTTTCTCCAGTGTATTCCAGGGGATCACTGTAGTGATTTCTGAAACAATGGTAGGCAGTGTGTCTTATTGTGAATTTCATTTCAGGGCTTTGGGGAGCCTGTCAGAATGGGGTGGCCTGCAGGTGACAAGAGCTGGTTGGGAGAAGTAGGGAGCCGTGGAGGGCACCACAAGCTACTGAAGAGCATTCTTGCTCCCTGGAGACTGGGAGGGACCCCAGGGAGAGCATTAGTGACCTCAGGATCATCAGTCAGGTGGGGAGGCCGGGAGGAGTGGAGGATGCTTTGGGACAGTCTGGCTGAGAAGGGGGCAGGGAAAGGGGCTGTGGGGAGAAATGGGGTCAGGGGAACATGTTGCCTATTTGTAACATGGGGAGACCAGAGTGTGTTGGTGGTCCCGTTGGGGTAGGAGTGGCAGTCGGTGTGGATGCAGGTTGGTAGGAGCTGCTGAGGGGACAGGAAGTGGATTCTCTCTCTGAAGACCTCAAGAGGTGGGGCCTTGGGTGGTAACTATGGTAATGGACAACAACGATAGCAAGGAAAGTTAACACCCCATGGGGCACTTATTCTGTGTCAGACTCTGGTTAAGGTTTTTCCCTGAATTACCTCATTTAATTCTCTCAACATATGCTGAGGTTGAGAGATCATATGATTAGGTCCACTCTGAGGAAGAGAAAACCATGGCCCTGAGAGGTCAGGCATACACCCTCCAAGGTCATATAGCAGGAAGAGAGGACCTGGGTGAATATGAGCAAAACCTTTCGTTCCTTAGCCTGATCCGGGTCAGAGGTGGTGGGGCGAGTCCTTTGGGCAAGATGAAGATGGGGCAGGGACAAGCTTGGTCCTGTTTAGGGCTTCCCCTTTTGGGTCAGCCTGGTTTCCAGGCTCTTGGGCCCCTTAGGCAGAGCTGACCCTCAAGGCCACTTCCTTTCTCAGAGGTCAGAGTTTGCAGGGCTGGCTGTGTCTGGCTGCCTCTGCCCGCTCTGAAGGCTTTGTTCCTCTTCCTGTCCCTCTCTACTTCCCTGACTTGGCTATGTGGCCCTTGGCCTCTTTCAGCCCCTGCCATCTCTCCCTGAGTCCTGCCCCAGGCACCTGGACCCCCAGATCCACTCCTGGCTCCATGTAATCACAAGACACATGGGCTGTGAGTGGTAGAGGGAGAGAGAGTTTTGCTTAAGTGGGCACAGTGGATGGGAGGACGCTCAAGACTTTTTGGCACAGGGCCAGTTGGGTGTGAAGCCTGGCTTGACAGTTGGCTCCAGGAGGCCCCTGACTTCTCCAAGCCTCAGTTTCCCCATATGTAAAATTCATAATAAACTTCCGGCATGGGTTCACTGAGAGGAGCCAATGGGCTAATGCAGAGAACAGAGGCACTGAGCACCTCAGGAAGGGCAGCAGGTGGCCCCTGAGCATGGAGTGGATATGTCCGTCTTTGGCAACAGATACTTATGGAATGACTGACTGAATGAATGAGGTATCATAGGGATGAGACTGCCCCCTGCCCTGTGTCATGGGTGTCCCTCTCTCTGAGGCCCTCAAGTCTCCATGGGTCAAGTTGAAACTGTTTGTTCCTAAGTCCCTTCTTTGGGATGTGGGGGTGCAACAAAGAGGTTGTGGTCACAGTTGACCATAAGCCAAGCATGACTCAACCTGCTAAGGCTCTTGTGAAAGACAGTCAGGGCTGGGGGTGGCCGGAGTGGGAAGGGGAAGGTACCTTCTTATTTTAGCTCTTTAGAGAGGTGCCCTTGACTGAAGAGGGGCGTTTGGGGATGGGGCTTCCCTGGTGCCAGAGAAGGGTGGGGCTGTTTGTGACCAGGGGAGGGCTTCTGCAGGGCTGGGCAAGGGAGCTCTGCAGGGGATACAGTCCCTGAGCCCCTGCTGTGTGTGCACGGAGGTAGGTGGGACCAGGCCTAGGGGAACTCAGAGTGTCCCAAGCAGGCAAAGTGAGTTGCCCAGGGGAGACTGTGGGTCCCCATCAGTTGGTAGTAAGGAGAGATGGGGTGATCAGTGAAGGCTTCCTGGGGAAGGCAGGTCTTACAGCATGAACTTCCCAGGTGGAGTTGGTGGTGGCCGCAGGAGTCACGGGCCAGGAAGGCCTTGGATGTATGTGGGACATCAGGATCCTAGCTTCCATGGAACAGAGAGTCCAGGTCCCAATGGGGCCAGGATGGGTGGCCCTGGGCTTGTGGGGGTCTGTACACCCTTCTGAATGGCCTCTCATTCATATGAGGAGGTTGTATGTCAAGGTGGCTGTTGAAAGTGTGACCTTGGGGGGTTACTGAGTTGAAATCCTATGTACTTTTGGGTTATACGACAGCTGGCCTAACCTCCCTGCCTCAGATTCAACAAGGTGAAGTGTGTGAAGAGGAAATGTTAGCTTTCCCCACCACTGTCAGCCACATTAGCAGCTGGGTTGGTCCTCAGATGCAGGGTGTGGAGCCAGGAGGAAGGGCTGGATGAGAGAGATTTTGCAATTTGCCCCATCTGCTCTGGCCTCCCTTGGGTGGTGATGAGCAGAGCCCCAGACTGGAGAGAGAAACAAAACAGCCACTTCCTTCCTTGCTAGGGTCCTGCAAGCTGTGGTTGCCAGCCAAGGAGGAGGTGTGAAGCTGTTGTGGTTGCTGAAGACAGCCCCCAGCCTCTGGACTTGCCACGACCCCAAGTGTGCCCTGTGCCTTGGTCCTGCCCTGCCCCAGCTCAGTGGAGTTCTGGGGCCACACCCTGCATTTGTACACTGTGCAGACAACACTCTTATCTCCAAAGGCTCCCAGGGTACCCCCTTCCTTTTGTCCTAGCCAGAGGCCATTCTCCAACCTGTGGGGACCCTTGTCCTTCTGGAGTACTTCCTTCTAATTCCCTCCCAGCCCCCAGCCTTCCTATGGCCACTGCCCCTGGATCTAGCAGCCACACTGCTGGTCTCTTGGCTTCATATATGTACTTTAAAAACCACCGCCATCACCCTCATGTCACCACCATCACCACACAAGGACAACAAAATGCATCCTTTGTTCCCATCCTCCACTACCAAAGTCAAACACACTGCTAATAACCTCAATGACAGCACCATCAGCCAACATCAGACAGAAGCAGCGACTGATTCTGCCACCAGTGTCCCAGCACCACACTCCACTAACACCACCCGTTCTCACCAGAACCAGCAACCCACCATAACTAACTACCGTCAATAGCCACCGTTAGGATCACAACACTAGCCTTCAGCAACCACACACAGCCAGCTTCCACAGAAGCAGCAATCAACACTACTCATTCAAAAACCAGCCGTGCCTCAGCATGGCTCCCGGGATTGCCACCACCAACAAAAAAATGAATGCTCAACAGCAAACAAACACTACCAAGGTCACTCAACTCTGAATAACGGTGACCACCAACTGCCGTCATTCCATGGATCCGGCCTCCAGCCAAAAGCACTGACCAGCATCCACCAGTGTTCCCCACTATCTGGCCCCAAATAGCCATCTGCATGGCCCGCATGCCCACAGAACCGTAAGACCGCTGGCCTGCAGCGATCAGCAGCAGCCTCATCGCCACCACTGGCACCGGGGACCCAATGGCTGTCTTTCAACAGCAACTCCTCTCCCACAAGGAGAATGTGGCCTCTGCTCACGGCCTTTGCTGACTCCAGCCCTGAGTAAGCATCGCCCTCGGTGGTGGTGACGGTGCATGTTCCGTCTCTGTGAAGTGCTTTGTGAACATTGTTCCTAAAGTTCCTGAAACTTTCAACACTCTACCTGGCACCATCACCCCTCCAGACAGATAGATGTCAGAGGTATTGGCCTCATGGGTGGCTTCCACTCTTCTTTTTGTCCATGGTCCTCTGGGGTGAGTTTCTCCCTCCCAGACCCCAGCAGCCAAGCACACGCTGACTAAGCATTTTTCACACAGGTTCCTTGGGAGGGGTTGCTTTTCTCAAGCAGAAAATCATTTCCTGTGTTCTTTTGATCAAAGTCTGCCCACTTAAGCTCCTGGGTCTTCCTGGCTTGGCTTCTTCTCAGAAGCATTTCTTCCCCAAGCTCAGAGCTCTAGCTGATGGCTTAGTTATGATTTATGCAGATGATCCTTGGCTAATGATGCCATTTGTCATTAACTTCCTAAGGCAACACAAATGCTATCCTGACTCTTGGTCTGCCTTCCTGTCTCTGCTTTGGGCAGCTGTTTGCTGCAACAGCAAGAAGCCCCCAGTTGTTACCATGAACTCTGTGACTGTTCCGGCCACACGTTCTCAGTGACAGAATGACAAAAAATGAAAGCCGAAGTGGTTGCAGATGCATGGAGCTGAGGGGGTGACTTTTGTCACCAGCCCAGGCGTTCTCTTGGTGTGTTATGATGCTGTTGGATGTAAGTCCATGACCATGACAGACTCGCACTCTGTCACCACAGGCATTGTTATACCCCAGCCTGACCAGGCAGTGATGCCTTTGGCCACAGTGCCTCCCTGCTGTCTTGGCAGGGAAGGGTGCCTGTGGTGGTATGAGCCCTGTGACTTGCCGTCTTCTTCTGTGATTGCCACAGCAAGACCTCCCATCACCTGCATGGGCACACTGTCACTACACCATCCCCCCCACCCCCCCTTGACACAGCTTCCTCTCCTGGGTGTGGACTCAGAGTGGCTGAACCCACAGACCCTCTAAAGTTCCAACTGAGAGGTCCCCAAAACACCTTCCACATCTTGATTGATTTCCAAATACGACATAAGTGGGAACTGAGGTCCAGAGAGGGGAAGTGACCTGCCCAAGATTGCATGGGGAGATAAGGGACCAGGCTGAGCTGGAAACCAGGTTTCCTACACCCTAAGGAAGGGGTATGTCCCTGTCCTTGCAGACACTGTGCGATCCCTCAGGGCCACCTTCTGTCCTTCAGTGACTGCTCCATGTTTAAAAATCCTCACTAGAGGATATGTTCATTGATTTTAGAGAGGAAGGGAGAGAGATAAACATCAATGTGAGAGAGAAACATCAATCAGCTCCCGTACACACCTGACTAAAGATTGAACCTGCAACCCAGGTATGCATGTGCCCTAACCAGGGATCCTAGTAGCAAACTTTTGGTGTACGGGCAATGCTCCAACCAACTGAGCCACCCAGCCAGGGCTATGCTCCATTCTTGGCCCCCACCATTATTCTGGCATCCTGTCCACCATTAGATGGGAGTTTGGTCCTGGTGAGGGATGCTAGGGGCACCTGCATGGAGGCACCCTGAAAGGAACTGTTGTGCCCCTCCCCATGCCTCTACTTTCTGATGGTGGCCTTCAGGACACCTCCACTTGGCTGGTACCCGCTACCCCTGCACTTCAGGGCCCGTGCCCTTGAAGGACTTACCATGGTGGGGGTGGTATCTGGATTTCTGGGGGTGCCTGAATGGGTCGTGGGAGGGGTGCAGGCTCAGAGGGCTCCGGGGGGTGGTTCAGGCATGGCCCTGCTCCTTCTCCTTCACCAGACTCCCAGCCCTAGTTCCTCTTACAACAGACCCCTCTCACTTCCTTTGGCGGGAGGGGCCCGCGGCTACCGGGGAGGGAAGCTGGGCCCCGGGGGCGGGGAGAGAGCTCTTGCAGCTGGCAGAGCTGAGGGAGCTGGCTATTTGGGGCTCTGAGCCTGAAGGGAGAGGTCAAGGATTGATGACAGCTGCTGCCAGACCCCAGAAGTCCCCTTCTCCAACTCCCTGGGGACAGGGACTGCAGCAAGGAACACACAGGTCAGTTGGCTGCAGGACTGACCGCTCCATTCAGGGTGATCCCAGGAAGCATTTGGGCCGCCCAGGTCTCTGCAAAACCACTTCAGACATGTGCCTTCTCTGGGCATCCCTGAACAAGCACCTACTTCCAGAGCAGCCTCAGTTGGTCCTTCCTTCAGAACAGCCTTTGCAAGTGGGTGTGTGTGTGTGTAACAGGGAAAGGCAACAGGAGTGGAGGGACCAGAAGCTAGGTGCCCCTGCCAGGTCCCATACTTTGCAGATCAGCTCTGAATTTAATGACCCCCAGCTCTGCTACTTCCAGGACTGCCCCGTTTTCTCATCATAAAACGGGGCACGAGCCGCCCCACCATCGCATCTGATACACGCTGGATTGATCAAGTGTGGACTCATGGCCTGACCTTCGGGAGATCAGCAGACCACGATGTACTGGTCTCCTCTGGATATTTGAAGAAATGGCAGTTCTGAGAGGTTGTCACCTCACTGTGCCACAGAGTGAGGAGGTAGTGGAGGCAGCAGCCTAGACCCTGGGAAAGCCTGGCAGGGAGGTGGGAGGGCTGGGTTACCCCTGTGGTCCAGGGCTGCACAGCATCCTATCTTGGGGGTGCCAGAGCCTGTTGCCCCTTCATAGCCACAGACGAGAAGGCACTCCCTTCCCCCTGGGACTCTTGCTGGGAACATGGGCCATGGGATTGGTTTGGCACCTGCAAACCTCAGCAAATGCCTCCAGGCACTCAGAGTAAATAGCAGGCAGCAGGAGGACCTCCACCTCTTGGGGCACAAGGGAAGGCTTCTGGGAGAAGGCAACCTTGTGCTGAGACTGCAGGGTAAGTTGGAGTTGACCAGGTGAAAAAGGAAGGGAAGGGCACAGCTGGCTGAGGAAACAACTCAAGCAAAAGCAGGCACGCTGGAGCTTGTGGAAGGACCAGGAATGTGATGGCTAGGATGGCAGGTGCCAGACCCTGAGGCTTCAAGAGCCTCTGCAGGAAGCTGTATATCTGTCCTAAGGTCACTGGGCTCTAGTCTGAATTGGTAAAAGCCCCCTTCCAGGCTTCTGGGGCTGCTTCCAGTCTGGGGCAGGGACACACACATTCCACGTGCGGAAATCTACACAAGACAGAGCTTTATTGATGTAGCACTTCCTGGCAAGGGGTTTGTGGGCCCCAGGGCAGGGCCTGCAGCACCAGGACAGGGCTGCCTGGATATTGGGTCCCCTGGGACAGGCAAAGGTAGGAGTGGCCTTCCCACCTCTAACCCACCCCTGTAGCTGGTGTGGTCAGGAGAAGGGTATCAGGGAGGTGGTGCTAATCCCCTTTCCCCCATGGAGGACACAGACCCCCTCCAGCCCAGAGTGAAGGGATAGGCCAGTGCTGGGGGTCAGGACACAGGCTGACTCCCTTTCCCATCCCCACTCTTCACAGTATGTATTCCGATCAAAGATGGAGGAGTTTTGGGGACTCCCTAGGGGTGGGTGAAAAGGGTGCTAAGTCAAACAGTTGTTCCCTCCTCCAACCCACTCTGGAGGGGGTCTCACTGTGAAGCGGGAAAGGGGCTGAGGAGGGGCCCTGGGGGATGGTCAGCCCCATTCTATTTTCCAGCCTGGGGCTTTGCAGGGGTTTCCAATAAATAACTTCCGGCTCCATCTCAACCCTTCATTTCCAGCTCCTGCCCTCGCACTCCTTCAGGCTGGCCAACTGCAACCCGCCCCGGAGCCCCTCCCAAGCCGGTGCTCAGTTGTGCCTCAGGGGTCCGCGCGCCCCCTAGCGGCCATGGCAGGTTTTGCAGCACATCTGGCGGAAGTAGGCTCGGCTGCAGAACTGAAATTTGAGCACTAGAGGGCAGTAGGCGACCTTGTTCACATCTTTGCACTCTGCAGAGGGTGGGAGCAGGGTGGGAATCAGTCTTGGGGCCCCTGGGCTTCACATGGATTATTTTATTCCATCCCTGTAATGCAGCACGCTCTCAAGTGACTATATTTTTTTTACTCCCTGACAGAGGAGAAAACGAGGGCAAGAGGTGGAAGATGAACCCAGGCAGTTTGGTTCCTGTGCCCCCGTAAGTAATCTATTACTACGAAAAAGTTTACTTAAATAGAAAAAAAAAAGGGCATACTTAAAGCAGCAGTTCTCTAGGGGATGTGACTTTGCCCCACCCCACGGGATATTTGGCGATGTCCGGCCCCACTGGTGGAGAGGGATCCTACTGGCATCTGCGGGGGTGCAGGTCAGGGATGCTGCTAAATATCCTGCAATGCACAGGACAGCCCCACGACAAAGAATCATGTGGCCCAGGACAGCAATTATACTACAGGTTAAAAACTCTGATTTAAAGAAAGAATAGTAGGAAAATAATGCTATTGGTGGAGGTGAATAAGTCGAAGGTCATGGAGGTGGCTGGGGGAGTGACCCAAGTTTGGGCCCCCAAAAGGATCAGGTGCCTAAAATGCTGGCACACAGTGGCACTTAATAAAATAAATGTCTGCAGGGAGGGGACAGTGACACTGGCCTGCAGGAGACAAAAAAGGATTCAGTGGTTGGGAAGGATTCTGGCCCATGGTCAGGACCCCCACACTCTCCTGTGGCTTCCTCTGGACAGGACTCTCCTGCTACCCCTTGGCCTCCTGCCCCACATACCTTCAGGACTGTCCCCAGGGGGTGTGCTGTCGCACTTGGCCTCACACTGTTGCGTGGTAGGTGGCCTCAGGGCCTCGGTGCACTCCCGTGATGGTTGGCCGGTATGGCTGGAGCAGCGCACCAAGCGCTGTTGCTGCCCGAGGCCGCACTGCACGGAGCACTGTGGGGCATCTTGGATGAGCCACTGCACAGCCGCTCCTGTCCTGGCTTCCACCCCCCAGGGGCACCCACCTACCTCGCCCCACTCTCCTGCCACCCAGCGAGGAGGGGGGCAGCGCCGCAAGTTGCAGCGCATGGTGGTTGGTGGCTTGGTTGCAGGCAAGCAGTGGGCGAGGGGCAGTGTTGCGCGGTGGTCTGCACTCTTGCAAAGGACTACGCGGTGGCGGAGGCCCGGCCCGCAGCTGGGGGTGCACTGCAGTCGGAGGGGGCGTTTCATGCTCAGTGGGCCTGCCCGCTCCTGACTCCACACGCAGAGGAAGTGGGGAGGATGCTGCTGGTCCAGTGGATGGCAAGGAGGGGCTGGCTAACTTTGGACCAGTCCAGGATGGTCCATTAGGGCTAGCGAAAGGGGCTGGTGACTACGGAGGTGGGACGGTACCTCAGCGGGCACTCAGCACCCAGGTCCTGCCCTGCGCTGTACGAGTGGCTTGGGCAAAGGTGGGAAGGGGTGGCTGACCTCCGACCAGTCAAGGGCGGTCCACTCCGGCGGGCAGGCAGGGCCATGGCAGGCCTCCAGGATGGGTGGGCGCGGCTGTGGGCACGCATTATCATCCAGCGTCTTCTCCTCCGCAGCCGACATGCGGCGCAGACACACAACAGAGCGGCTGCGCACGCCCGCATCACAGCTGCGGCTGCAGTGTGACCAGTTTCCCACAACCCAGCTGTGGGGGACACGGGGGTCTGAGAGTATAGAGCAGGGCACCCTGACCCTGGGGCACTAGCATATCATCCTCCTGCCCAGCAACCAGCATTGCTATAGAGATGGGCACCGAGTTGGAAGCCTGTACTTGGAACATCATCTCCATGTGTCCACACTGGGGTGGGAAGACACATCACCCCAAGAGGAGGTGGCTAAGTTGCACTTGACTAGGAGTACTGACTCTGATTTCAGGAGAGCCCAGACCTGACCTTGGGGAACACTGTCATCCCAATCCTGGCACCACTCACTCCTCTGATCTCAGCAGCAAGGCCACTGCAGTACTTGTCTCTGTGACCCTGCACACTGGTGGGTACTCACTCAGGTGGACAGGGCTCTGTGTTGCAGGCGCGCTGTCTCTTGGGGAGCTTGCTGTGGGCACTGCAATGGTGGGGGGCCACGGCTGAGCTGTCCAGCTGATTGCGGCATTCCACGGCCTGCACCTGGCTACCTGGGGGTGGGTGAGAGGCCTGCTCAGCCCTGCCCTATCCAGAAGGTCAGGTGACTAGTGCTCCAACCGGCCCCACCTTGGCCTCACCTCCAGCACACTGGGCAGAGCACTTGGTCCAAGGTGCGTAGTGCCAGGAGTAGGGGGGCAGTGCATCGCGGGTAATGGGTGCATTGAATCGGTAGCGGAGGGCAGGCAGCTCTGTGTGGGCCAGCACCTGGGATGGGGAGGGAGTGCATCAAAGTGAAGTGAGGCTTGGAGTCCCCATAAGGATGATGTCCTCTGCACTTTGCTTCCATCATTACCATGACAATGAGAGATGCATTAATGGGTCCCAGGGCTTCTAGGCTCTGTGTCTGATTTGGGCCTGGTCGCAGCTGAAAGGTGGTCCCAGCCAGGGACAGGCGGTGTGGCTGAGGAGTCCCGGGCATCCCCTCCAGCAGCAGGGACTCCTGGTCTCCCTTTAGGGCTGAGAGACAGCACAGGGTTCAGAATCTCAGCCAAGGTGACCCCCAGCCCTCTGCTTCTGCCCTCCAGCTTACCTAGGTGACTGAGGGAGAGGTTCAGGTCCTGGATGAAAATGTGGATGGAGCCCTTGGGGATCCAGACGACTTCCTCATACCCTGGACAGTGAAGCTAGGTGTCACCCACTTGACCTGTCCACCACACCTGCCTGCCTCCTGTGGCCCCCAGATCATAGCAGCTAACCATTACTGTGCTAAATAAGCGCTTATAGGGACCTCATACTAGGTCCCCAGCTCCAGCTCTGGGAAGTAGATGTATCATTATACCCATTTTACAGAGGACAAAACTGAAGCTCAGAGAAGCAAAGCCTAGGTTTGACAGCTAGGAAGTAGCCAGGTTGGGATTGCAAACAAACTTTCCTGCCTCTCTCACCACCAAAATGGTCCAATCTGCCCCACCCCTGCCCCCACTCTCTCCCCATCAAGCAGCAGGTCTGGGCCTGGGCAGAGAGGAGGGGGGCGCTGTGGAGGTCCTGCCCCACACAGGGTGACATGGTGGCTTTAGCAGTCAGAGCGGGGTTCTCAGCAGGCTTCACAGTTTACAGCCTGAATGATCACGGGCCCCTGGGAATCCTCCGTCCCTGCCCACCTATGTCCCAAGTTTTGGCTAATCTGCCTGGACTCCCACTGCCTCCTGAACCACACTTGGGCAGGAGGTCCCCTGGATGGGGGCAGGGAGAAGTTTTGGTTCCCACCCTCTTAGATATGTTAATGACCAATATTTAGGCTCCAGAGCCCAAGGCCAGTCCTTGACCCTGATCTGGGGCATCTCTGGGTCCCCCAAGACTTTTTTTGGTCTCAAGACTCCATTGGGTCCCTGGGCCTGAGAATTTGCTAATCTTGACTGCTGTGGTGGGGGCCAGCTTTGCCCTCAGCCCGGTGGGGAGTGTGGCAGCACAGTGGGGTATCTCACCGGCCCCTGGTGAGGCTGGGCTAAAGACGCCCTCGATGGTTTCGCAGGCACTGCCGTCACCCCCACACACTCGGCACTTGTCCTCCCGCAGGTCGGAGCCCAGGACCCGGTCACAGCCCACGTGCTGGGGAAGGCAGTGGTGGGGGTTCGTCAGTGAGTGCCCATCTCCTCAGTCCCCAATCCCCTTCCCTCTCTCTGGGAGTTCCCTCCACCTTGCACTCGCCACTGACACAAATGTCCACTGTGTCAGGGCGACAGGGTGTCCCGTCCACCACGGCTGCCGCCCTCTCTGTGTAGAAGTTGAAACCTTCTGCCAGGCAGGTGAGTGAGCAGGCCTTCACGCCCCCTGGGGGGCAAGGGCCCATTAGACCAAAGGCCAGGAGGCCCTGGGGCTCCCTGCTTGCTCCCTGGGGCAAGGGAGGCCAAGAGGGACAGACCCCAGATCCAAGAACACTGGGCAGGCTAGGAGAAGGAATGGGGGTTCCCAGTGTCCTGTCTGACACTCTAGCTCCTTGCATAAGGGGAGGGCTCAGGGATGACCCATGATGCTCTATCCACCTGCTCCCATGGCCTCCTGAGCCCCCTGCTCACCTCCTCGGTATGTTTTCCATGTATAGAATTTTCCACGGAAAGGGATGCTGTCAAATTCAGAGCACTGCACTTCCCTGAAGTCCTGGGAGCCAGGGGGACAGTCCTGGGGGCACGAGACAGGAGAGGGAGGGAGGCCAGGTGTCCAGGGGTAGAGTTAGGGCAGAGGCCCAGGGCAAAGAGCTACTGCTCGGAGCAGAGATGGGCTGGAGGAGTGAGGCTGGAGGCAGGGAGGAGGCTGTGAAGGACTGGGTGGTGGCCTGGGCTAAATTCAGCCAGTGGGGCTGGAGGGACAGGTGCATCTGAGATGAGACTAGGTGACATTAGATGTCAGGTGTGAGCTGGGGTGATGCCTGGGTTTCTGGTGTTAGGCCCTGGGGCCTTTCTTGAGAAAATGGCCCTAGAAAGGAGCAAGGCAAACTAGGGAAGGTGCCCAGTTCTTTGTGAGTGTGAGGGGCATGTGGACACCTTAGAGGACTCCCCTCACTCAAAAGCTCTCCCCCTTAGCACCCTCTTATGCCTACTGGGTGTGTGCACGTAAGATATGTTTACACCCAGGACAAGCCAGGGAGAACCCCAGTGTTAAAAACCCCAGTGTTAAAAAGGGGCAGCAGAGAAGCTGAGAAAAGGAGACAAGAAATTGCAGCCTAGGAGGGGCTGGGAGCACAGGACGCTGGGATGCAGGCAAGGAGGGAGTTCTGGATAGGAGGCTGGTGGCCCCTGGTCAGAAGATGGCGCAAGCAGAGACTACAAACGTGGCTACTGGGTTTGGAGACAGGGAGCCCAATGACAGCTTTGGGGCACGCAGGGCTCTTTGGGGAAATTGAGCTATGAGGGGAGAGGGTGGTGGTGGTCAAACAAGTATTCTAGGTGGGAGAGTCATCTACTGCAAGAGTTGAAAGGAGCCAGATCCCTGGGGGGGCTCAAGGGCAGAACTGGGTGGGAGGCCCAAGTAGAGGGGCAGGGGAGAGAGAAGGCCTGCAGGTGGCCAGCAGTGGCTCCTTGTGCCTCTTTTATTCCCAGGGGCCCGGCTTGGGGAGACTCACATCCGTGTTGCAAGAGCGATGCCGTCGTCTCTCGCCCAGGCAGTACTTGCCCCCAATGGTGGGCCTGGAAAGGGTGGGGGACATGAGAGAAATGGGGCAAGGGGAGTAGGGGAGCCCCTTCCATCTCACCAGCTGTCCTGAGGACTGACCTGGGGCTGTCGCAGTGACGGCTGGAGGAGGACACGCCACCCCCACAAGTCCGGCTGCAGTCGCCCCATGGGGTCCATGGGCCCCAGGCCCCATCCACGCCCTCAGGCCGTGACCCGAAGGGGACGCACACCCGCTTGTAGCACCACTGTGGGTGGGATGGGAGAGGTGAGCCCAGCTTGCCTGGCTCTCAGGGGCTTGGTGCTCATTCCTGCATGCCCCTCCCACCCAGCCAGGAGTCTCTCAGCACCTCTTGGAATGGGGCTGAAATGGGAGGACAGGGGTGTGATCTGAGGACTGGGATTCTGTCAGGTGGTATAGGGCTGTATTTGGGAGGTGGACAATGTTCAGGGCAAGCATGGTTTGAGCTGTGGGGGTGTGGACTCAGGCCAGAGGCAGGGCCAGCAGTGGCACTGGAGCCGAGGGGCGGGGCCTTGGCCGGAGCATCTCTCACCCCCTTGTCGATGGTGTGTGTCTGGCACAGCGTGCCCTCCGCGGCGGGGATACTGTTGGTGATGCACCGGTTGCTCTTGCTTAGACACCACAGTTCACTGCAGACCTCCTGCGGGCCAAGATGTCTGCTCAAGCTCGCCCCCTCCCTCCCCTGGACTGGGTAGGGGGTACCCAGGAGGTGTGCTGGGCAGTGGGCCCCTAATGCTCCTCTACTGGGTCTCAAGAAATCTTGAACATTTGGGCAGGGCACGACCTGGGACCTCCTCTCTGCCTACATATGCGGTGCACTTATTGAACACCCATGTGTCATGAATCTCCCCCTAACCCCCGGCATCATTATCCCAATTTTACTGCAAGAAAACCAAGGCTCAGACAGGCGAGGTCATTCGCTGAAGACTGTGCAGCTACTAAAGGGCCTCCTGATTACTAACGCAGACCTTTGACTGAAGGGTCTATGATGTAACACCTTTTCAGTTCAGCCCCTGGCACCTCCTGAGTTTCCAGAAGGAAACGTGGGACTTGCTGAGGAATGGAGTTCGGAAGGATTCTAGATTCCTTTTTGGGATGGGCAAAGCAGCCTGACCAAGAGCAGTGGTTTTGAAAAATCAGGCCTGGAAGATGGCTCAGGTCAAGGGGCCCATCTCCAACTTTTCCCCACTGGATGGTTCTCCTTGTTCCCCTCAGGGAGGAAAGCAGGAAGGCTCTCTCTACCCCGTATTTAAACTGGGGAAGTTCCCAAAGGTTTTCCTCTGTGGAGGGTGGGAGCAGACCGGCCAGGTTGGGCCTGTGTGGGACGCCCTTCTGCTTCCACCAGTGAAAAAGCAAACCCTTTCCTGCTGTCTGATTCCTGCTTGGGCTGGGCCAGGACCCAGCAGCAAGTCCTTTACGAGTCCCAGGAAGTCCCTCTGGGCCTTTAGGTCCAGGTTAACATCCCTGGACAAGACCCCCTGGGTCCAGGTGTGGCCAAACCTTAAGACTCTCTAGCTTACACCCTGCCCCACCTCCCAGGGACTTCCCCCTGTGAAGAGGAAATCCTTCTCTCTCCTTTTTATAAGCACATGTAATCTCCTCTTTGAACATAATCCTTCTAAGCTTTGAAGATTTGGGATTGGACCGCACAATGGCTGTACGAAGGGACATTTTCTGGGTTGGCTTCTGCGAGACACCTGCACACATGTGAAAAGTTTGGAGGGCTGTCGAGAGACCTGCTCCCACAAATATCCTCCAGAGTCCCTGCCTTCTGCCCCTGCAGAGGATACTTTTCAGCTAAAAATTCAGCCTGGTCTTCTGGCCTCACCTGGCTTGTGTCCTCCTGGCTATTTACAAAAGTATCACATGTTCCAGTCCCACTTCTGACACCTCTGAATGCCTATTCCAGTCCTGTTTCCCATCCTCCCCTCTAGGGCACACTGGAATATGTGGATGCTTCACGCCCACCGCCCCCCCCCCCCTCACTTGCAACACACTTGCCTTCTCTGGGCTAGTTTCCTCATCGACAAGATGGGCCTTGCCTCCATAAAAGGCTGAAAGGCATGTGACAGAGTAGATATGAAAGGGCTTACACAAATGCCCTGTTACTGAGTAACAATGACCTCAGCTATCTCTGGACCAGACACTAGGTAAGCACAGCTCCTTACACATATGAACCAATTTACATGCAGTCAACACTCCCCTTTGCCAGGAGGGCCGGGAACACACTCCTTGGAAAAATGAGTCAATCCAGCCTACAGCTAGTACTGGTCTGTGCTTGATATCTTGGCACTTCCTCCCATCTCCCACCCCTTTATAAAATTTGGGGTCATAGAGAGACCTGGATTCAAATCCCAGCTCTGCCATGTTCTCCAATTGGGACTCTGGGAAAGGCACCCTCCCTATGCCTCAGTCTCTTTATCTGTAGTGTGGGGATAACAGGCTCATCAAGAGCTTAAATGAGATGATATACATCACATACTTAGCATATAGTGAATGCTCAGAAATGTCAACCATTGTCATCGTTGTTAGGATACCTGCGGCACAGCAGATGCTCAGGGTAGTTTCAGAATTCTTTCGGAATTCATTAGAGGGTGCTGTTGTTACCAGTCAGTTAGGGTGTGGGGTGAGAGAGTAACATCAATTACATATAAATTGATCCAGGGTTTACCTCCTTGTATTGCACTGAAATGAAGTGAGGGCATTTTACCAGCTGCCTACTGCCCATTTTGAGTTAACATGGCCTTAGCTTGGACATGGCCTTGCAAACTCTGAGCCTGTGAGTCTGGAGGGTGTAAAGTATTGGGATATGGGGAAATGGGCAGTAGAGGGGCAGACCCCAGCTGAACTGGTGGCCCTGGTGACTGAAACTAGAATCCAGCAGACCTCCGGCTGCCTGGGAGGAGCTGGGAGCAGGACCCCAGCTTACTTCCCTCTGCACAGATGGGGCTTTGGGAGCTGAGCGTAAATCTCAGGAAAGAACTAGAGAGTGGTCAGGAGTCTCAGAGTTTGTACAGCCAAGGACTGGGGCCAGGAGTTCTGTGTACCAGTTGGTAGGGGATGTGGGGAGTACAGACAGGGTGTCCCTGGAAGGCTATGTTCAGTTCTTTGCCAAGTGGGGAAAATGGTTCTTCCCCAGGGAAACTAATTCCACCAAGTGTGCATGTTAGGTTAAAAATGGCCCAGCTAGGGCTCTTGGGACTTCAGTCCCACTGCAGCCTGCTATGCTGCTCAGAAGGTGGCTCCCAGACTGTCTCCAGCCCAGCCCCCAAATCAGGGGACAAGAGACAGGAGGTCCAGTTCTTGCCCCAAAGTTTGTCTGATTGTGACATCTGTATAACCCCAGGTCCCTCTGTGCCCCCAGTCCCACGGGGCTCACTCCCCTTCCCGGCTGTCCCAACCCCACTGCCCAAGGTGGGGGTGCCTGTGCAGAGTTGCCCCCTGCGGCCCCTCCCCTCCCAGGAAGGAAAGCAGGAAGGCTCTCTCTACCCCGTATTTACACTGACGCGATTTGACTCCATGTTGGAAGCGGCACTGCTCGTCCGCGTCGTAGGCCTGGCCAGGTGCCACGGTTGGGTACACGAAGTCCTGTCTGAGGGGCCGGTTGTTCAGGCAGAGCCCCAGGCCTGAGCTGTGACAAGAGGAAAGCAGCTGTCATGCTGGGGGGCTGCAGGCCAAGAACTCAGGGGGTCCGGCTGGGTAGGGTCCCAGGGAACAGCCCTGCGGGCAATACAACCCTTCTCAGCAGCAGCCCTGACTTCCAGGGGACCCCGCCCTGCGGCCTGGGTGGGAGCCTCCGGGCGGGACAGGTGGCTCCATCCTCACTCCAGAAAGCTGGTGATGTAGTCGCGGCTGCAGGATGACCACACAAATGGGTTGGTCTTCATGGTGATGTGGGCGGCCATGAGCTTCGCTGGGTCCTGGCCCCGGGCCCCACAGCTGTTCCCCACGCCGTCGTGGTTCATGCCAAACCTGGGGAGAGGAGTGTTGGCTTTGCCTAGTGCTAAGGCACCTACTTCTCCCCCACTGTCCTCCCCTTCCCATGGCCCCTGGCCTCACGTGTGTCCGATCTCATGGGCAATGGTGAACGCTGTGGCCAGGCCAATGTCCTCATTGATGCTGCAACTTCTTTCTCGCTCACACATCCCTCCCACAGGGGCCAGGCCTGGGAAGTGGGCACGTGGGGTGGGGCTGGGGGCTCAGGGCTGTGCTGGCTAGTCCATCCACCCTGCCAGGTCCCACCCCCACCGGGGCCAGGGCCACCCAGCCCCCTGCCTTCACAGATGTGTGAAACCTAGGGGGCATGGGTACCTAGTGTGCCACAGGGTTTGTTCTTGTAGATGCAGATGTCATAGCTGTGGAAGGAGAGGGGACAATGAGGAGGCTGGGTGGCCTCCTTAAGCCCTGATGAGGCCACCATGCCTGTTGTAGGGGGTTAAGTTCTGCCTGGGAGGCACTGCCTGCCTCTCACACAAAGCCTTATGCTCTGCCTCCAGCTGGCCTTGGGGACAGTGGGGTGTACGAGTAACGGACTGAGAGACTGACTGAGTGAAGGAGTGCATCAGCACTCAAGTGGCCCAATACCCACCTCCCCATATTCTCAGGCTCCCAGCTGCCCCTCCCATCTCTGGCTTGCCAGGGGGGCAGCAGCTGAATAGTCCCAGCCTCTCCATCTAGTAGGTGATCCCCTGCTTGGACCTGGATGGTCCCCGGGACCACTGGTTCCCCTGGCCCAAGTCTTGGAGCCCTTCCCACCCCTCACCGCGTGATGAGCACCGCTGTGTCATGGTTGGCCACACCGTTCTCCGGAATGGCGTTGCCATGGCCGCTGCGGTTCACGATGGATTTCTGCCACTTACAGAAGCTGTCCAGTGACTTCCCGGCGTGGTGGGTGATCTCCAAAGTAGGCTGAGGATGGACAGAGTGAGGTGCATGGGTGCAGCCACCCTGGAGGGGGTGGGTGGCACTGGGGTGCTGGGGAAGGGGTGGGGCTCCCACACCTGGTCTTCTGTGAGCAGGATGAGCCGAGTTACCAGGATGTTAATGATGTTTCCCAGACTCGAGTCTTGGAAAAGTTTGGCAACCTGACCTCCAAGAAACAAGAGAAACGGAGTCTTAAGAGGGGCCCAGAGTAGCAAACAGAAAAACAATGACAATAGCTCACTTTAATCAAGCACCTACTGTATGCCCAGCCTCAGGCTAATCCTGGGTATTTATCTTCCCATGAGTAGGTACTGTGATCATTCCCATTTTGCAGACAAACAAATTGATGCACAGACAGGTTAGGAAACACAGCTGGTAGGTGTCACAAATGGGATTCAAGTCTGGTAAGCCTGCCTGCTTGCCAGTACATTTCTTTCTGACTCACCCTTGCTCAGCTAGTCCGTGTTTTTTGTCCTTCATCCCTCCCCTGGCAATTCCTGGGCTGCCTCCCATGTGTCTGCCCAGAGGTGGCCTGAAAGACGTGAGTGTCACCATGCAAAGGTGGAAGTGTGGGGAAGGAAGCTCTAGAGGCAGCGGTTGGAGGGACAGAGGAAGTGGCCCAGAGTGAGTGGGCACAAATGATGCAGTGACCTTGGAGCTCTAGGACATCACTGTCCCACAGGGAAACCCACGGAGACCCTGGCAGGTTTTAGGAAACTTTGAAAACCCAAGGGAGAGAGGGAGGCAGGGCTGAAGCAGAAAGGAGTGGAATCAGATATAATGGCAGGTCTACATATTGGGCTGTCTGCTAAACTTTTCCTTTGTCTTTTTGCTTCAGTGAGATAGGAACACTGCTCGAGCCCTTATTGTGTGCCAAGTGCTCTACCTGGCTCCCACCAACTCTTATGCCCTGCTGTAGATACTATTATAACCCCATTTTACTGAGGGGGAAATGGAGGCTCAGAGAGCTCCAGTCTTGAGGTCTAGTATAGCCACTGAGTATATCTCAGTGTGGGCCAGCGAGGACAGCTGTGTGAATGCACAGGTAGGCATTGGAGTGAGAACTCTGCACACATACAGATGTGAGCCCATGTGTGTGCTGGTAACCTCAAGTACCTGCAAGCTGTGTGCTAATTTTTATATAGCAAACAGTTATGCAATCCCTACTGTGTCCCAAGCACTGTCCTAAGTGCTTTATCAGTTCACTGCATCCACCTTAGTCTTATGAAGTGGGTGCTATCACTACCCCCATTGTATATATGAGTTAACCAAGGCAGGGGTGAAGTCATTTGTCCAAGGGCATATAGCTAAAAAGTGGTAGAGCTGGGATTTCGGCCCAGGCTGGCTGGCTCCAGAGTCCTGCTCCTAAGCACTGTGCTATGCAGGCCTCCTTTCTTGCCCTGCCCTGTCCATTCTGTTTCTCTAGCCTCAGGCCAGAAACTGGGGGTGTGATGGTGACACCCCTTTTCCTGATGTCTGCAGGCTCCAGGCTCCTGGGGTTTCATCCCCAGGGAGGGGGAGGCACTTACAATGTTCATGATGGCCAGCACGTACTGCTCCACATCTCGGCGCCCGTGGTACGCCACCATCATCTTGTCAGCCACCACCAGGGTTTCCACGTAGCGCTCTCGGCTGACTGAACGCTTCAGACCCAGCTGGCTGCGCTCTGTTTCATTGCTCAGCGGCCGGGCAGGTGGTGGCTTCAGGGTGCGCAGCCACCACGGCCGCCCCTTCCATGGTTTCTCGTCTGCATGGAGAATTTCTGGTCAGTAGTATGTTGATAGCTCCTTTGGTCCAGTTCCCTGTCTGCTGGTTCACTTGCCTGAAAGGCTGTCAAATATCTTGTTCTTTTGCTTGTTCTTTGGGTATTCTGGTTGTACCACATCAGGTTCTAGAAATGTGCCCTTTCCTGGATGTCTGTTTCTACAATGATGTGGCTGCCCCACTGCCAAACTGGTTGGTTGAACAGCTGCCCAGCACCCCATGACAACCAGTACGACTACACACCTTCCCAGCAATCCCACTACCTGCGTGCATGTGTGCAGCAGCTGGACTTGCTGCTGGAATGGTGTGACTGTAGAACCAGCTGCTTTTGATGGTCTTACTGCCCAGCTGTACTCTTGCCTGACTGTCCACTGGCCACCCACCTGTGACACCATCCACTTTTCTGTTTGTACAACTGACTATGGTTGTGTGTCTGCCAGGGTTTCCGACCACAGAACTTACTACATGTCCCAGAGCACTGCGTTTACACTGGACAGCCATAGTTTTCTAGCTGTATGATTGTCTGGGTAAATGTTTTGTTACTGCTTAGCTTCCTTACTCTCTCATCTCCTAAATGTCTGGTAGTACAGCTGTTCTCCTACAAGTCTGGTTGTGAACCTGACCTTCTGAATGGTGGCTGAGCCTTTCTTAGGCCTGGTGTTTTAATTGTGCAACTGCTCGAGTATCTGCTACAACCACCCTGCTGCTCAACTGTCTGATCAGACAGGAATCCTGGAGATGAACAGTTTCATACCTGAGCACCTGTTCAGCTGTCTCACTATGCAGGGCCACTGGACTATGGCGGTGATAGATGGGCTGCCCTCCTGTCCCCCTGCCCTGCTGTCTGACTGATGCCATCCCTCCCCTCAGGTAGCTTGCCTGCTTCTCCCTCAAGGTAAAGATGTATGGGCTCTTTGCCTATCCCGAGACAGATGTACCTCTCACTCCACAGGCTGTGTCCAGATGGGGGTGACGCAGGGAGGAACGCTTGTACACCACGTGGGGGCCACTCTCCTCTGGGCCCTGGCCCCTCTTGGGTCCACTTTGCAGGGGCTCAATCAAGTATTCTTCCTCATCTGCCACAATCAGGCCATGCTGGGGCGGGGGGGGGGGGTGGGACAAAGGCCTTAGATCAGGTCCCGGACCCCAGGATCCCTGGGCCCTATCTCTTTATTTTGTTCCTTCTACCTTTCTGGGTTTAGGTTGCTATTCATTTCCTAATCTTTAGAAGGTGATGTTCAGCTCATCGCATTTCAGCCTTACCTAAGGCTATACATTTTCCTTTAAGTACTACTTTAGCTGAATCCTAAATTAGCTAATTCTTTTGATTAGCTCAAAATGCTTTAAATATTTCTACTATGATTCCTCTCTGACTTACATTTAGAAGTGTTTTTCTTAACTCCCAAACTCTTGGGCATTTCCTCCCTGCCTCCCAGAATCCTCTGCTCACCAGGCCCCCACAGGTGCTGATGGCCACATGAGAGCTGTCAGCCTGGCCCTGCAGGTGGCCAGCGTAGAGGCAGTGCGGCTGGGCAGCCCTCTGCCAAGCCAGACCCTCCCGTGTCCAGTACTCCACAGAGACGTGCCCTGCCAGAAGGCGGGAGCTGCGCGTCAGGTTCAGCAGGAAGTGAGTGCTGGGTGCGGCCACCTTGTAGAAGAGGCGGGACTCTGCTGCAGGCCCTGTGCCCCGACGCTGCCTCCTGGGGGCAGGGGGTGAGAAGGCCAGCAGTGCTCCATTGTCATCCACTCGGGTGGGGAAGGCGATCTCATAGTTCTCCAGACTGGACAGGAACTCATCTGTGGGCGAGGGTCAGAGGCCTAGGGTGGGCCCTGGGAAGGGCCCCATGTCCTGGCTGCTTGGTTGCAGGGCACATGATGCTCGCTTCACTGGCTCCTGACTCTAGGTAATCAGCTGCAAGAGTCTGAACTTACTGACCTTAGGGCCTCCCCCTCCCCCTAAACTTTGGCCCCAGTCTCACTGATCCCACTTTAGCTCCTTGCTCCCTCCCCACTGCCACCCCTGGACCATCCCTACCTTGAGACTGGAAGGCACGTGTCACCTCGAATGTGAGGCCCAGCCCCAGGGCGAGGGCCCAGCGGAGGATCTGGCAGGCGGGAGCCATAGAGGCCACGTGTCCACATGTCTCTCCTGAGCCCCGGCTGCCGGCAGCCCCCACAATGCCGCCTTTCCTGTTCACAGCCTGGGCGGCATCACTGGACTCCTGGGAGGGAGGAGCCAGGTCAGGGGTGCTGGATCCTGACGTCAAGAACAGACACTGCCAAGGCCCCTCACCAGGCTGACAGGCGAACCTGTAGTTCCACACCCCCAGTCTGGAGGAGGCGCAAGGTATTTCCCCCAGTTGGAAGATTCCAAATGTATTTCATTACACAGCACCTCCTCAGCCCCCATCCTCCCTACACTCTAGGACACGTAGGGCCTTGCTTCCACGAGCACCTACTGTAGGCCTGATCGGTTTCATTTCACTTCATTTTTGCAAGAACACTGAGAGGATCCATTTATTGGGTAAAGGCTGCGTGAGAGACACAATCCCTGTCTTCCCTTTTTTGGGGCTTAGTCTCCAGGGAGTGAAAGATTAAAGACAAGTAAATAATGAGACAAAAAAGAACACTTTAGATGTGACACTCTCTAGAAGAAACAATGGGGAGGCTCAGAAGCAGAGGTGCGAAGGAGGAGAAAAAAACCAGTCATGGGAAGGGAGAGACAGGCAAAGAACAGTAGGATCACAGGTCCAGAGGTAGGGAGGGGCTTTGTGTGGATCCAGGACCACAAAGGCTCACATGCAGGGGCCTGCACTGGGAGGCTGGCGCGGGACACACTTGAAGGCAGGTCAGTGTTGAGGTTTTACCCCAGATGAAACTTGAGGCCCGTGCTCACACCTCCCTCCCCACCCCACCATTTTGGGGTGAGGGGCTCTGCCTTTGGATGCTCTGCCACGGGTAACACTGTTCACCCTGCCAGCCGAGCTGGAGTCCTGTGCAGCATGGCACTGGTCCCTGTGGCCCCTCTCCCACCCTGCCCTTCCAGCTTGGCCCTCAGTCCTGCTTCCTCTCCCTTAGGATTCTTTCTGGGAGCTCCAGGCTTCCTCTGGTATCTGCCCCTGGCCAGCCTGACACAGACACCACTTTGGGCCACCACTCTGTGCCAAGTCCTCCTGCCCCTCCTGTCTCCACCCTCCTCCCCCTTAATCACACACTGTCTTGTTTTCTTTGCAGCCTGGCCAAGTCTGGAAGCCGATCCCCAAACAGGGCAGTTCAGCTCCAGAGGGATGGAGCCAGGTTTTCTCTAAGATACTGACTTAGAAACGAACATTCCTGCTTCTGCTTGGATACCCCTAGTGATGAGGACCTCACTCTCTGGCACCCTGTGACCCAGCTGCTCCTACAGCTAGGCTGATGTTTACCCTTTGGTGTTTTTACTTACCTTATGGGGGCTTCCGTTACTGCCACGATGGGGGATCCCTGTGGGTCGGCCTCTGTTTCTTCTTCACAGCCTGAACAGGGAGAGGGTGGTGAGGAGGAGCTGGGCTAGGTCTAGAGTTCAGGGGTCACTGAGAAAATGCTGCCCTGGCCCTGGTGATCCTCCTCTTGGATTTCATTCTTCCTCTTTCCCAGCACACCACCCCCCAAAGCTCCCTCCTCCCCTCCTCTATTGCTTCCTCAACCCTGTCCCAGCCCAAGAGAGGCCAAGAAGCCATGAACAGCTCTGGGATCAAAGCCCTTCCTCGGTGGGCTCCCCTGGATTCCCTCCTGCCTTAAAGGCCCTTCCCCATGCCAAGGTGGCAGCATTTTCCTTGCGAGGGAGGTTGGAACCCCCCTACCCCACCGCAGCACTCCTGTTCCTCTTCTCCTTTCCCCAGTGGTGCCACATCTTCCTCCCTAAGTGGCTCTGTGGTTCTTGTCTTGGCTGCTCTGTCTTTTTGCATATCTTTCTGCCCACCCCCTCCAAATCCTCATCACTGTTCTGAGGCTGAGCCCCTCCTCCCAACAACCTCACACCCCTCTGTGCTTCTGGTTCAGGTTCAGGTAGGGTGTGGGGGACAGTATAGGTATGAGTGGGTGGAGGCAGAGGCAGGGGGAGTAAGGCGTGGGGTCTGAGGCAAGGCAGGGGAGATCACCTGGGGCAGGGGCCCAGTCCCCCAGTGGCTAGGAAGTGTGACCTGCCCCAGCACTGGTAGGGCCACTAGAGGGTCATGAGTCTGCAGGGGGATATGAGGCTGTGCGGGGATGGGGATTCGAGGGCCTGAGCCTGGATGGGGACAACAGATGTCAGCAGGGATTCTACTGTGGTGTATGTGGCTGCAGCAGAGTGACTATATGGGTGTGATTGTGATGTGACAGTGTGCGTGGTGTGTGCCCATGTGACCCTGTGAGGCTGTGTGTATACTCAGGCCAAACCCCCAGCCCCTCCTCTCAGAGGGCTGGAGGGAGGCAGCCAGTGGGTTGGGGGGTGGTGCTGCTAGCAGCTGGAGGAGGAAATGCCGGCGGAAAAAGCCCGGAAACAGAGGCTCCCTCCCCTCCCCGGGATCCTGCAGGGACCCGTGGCTCCACACCCAGACCTCCTGGGCCAGCTAGGAGGACTGGGCTGCTGGGCCTCCCTGTGAGGCCAAGACCTGGGCTGCCCAGGCTGCCAGCTGCCTCCAGACACTGCACATCTGACTGGGTGACCTTGCAAAGCCAGTAAACAAAGGCTGGCTGCCCACCCATCCACGCCACAGCTCAGTGGGTCCCCCTAACCAGCCACTAATTAAAGGCCTGGAGCCGGAAGGGCTGGAGACACCCTGAGACAGAAGGCTGCGGCCTGGAGGACCAACTCTGGGGAAGTGGGCGGCGCCACGCTCACACCCGGACACACAAATGCACACTGGCAGCAACACACACACTTGTGGGTGACCACACCTGCACAGCTGGGGACCAACAATCTTATACTACAGACCCACAAAGGTTCCCCCCCACACTCAGTACATACTCACACACCAGAGACACAACTATACACTTCCCAGCCCTATGTGCACACATATACAACCCAGAGACAAACAGACACACAAACACACCTGGCTTACACACACAGACATGCGCACACTCATTCACACACATCAGACCAGGGGCAGTCACCAAGTCCCACAAGCCTTGACACATACCGCTGATGCACTTAAACACAGGCGTTTACACATTGTTACACTCAGACACACCGGGAGACAAACACAGATGTCTGGAGACACACTTGTCCAGGCATTGACACACACAACAGACATGATGCCCACAGGCTGGCTTACACGCACACTTAGACACACAACGCCCCACATAATCACACGCACATTTCCGTGCAGACTCACACATGCAGGGACTCACTCATTTACATATACGTGGATGTCCACACGCACACAGCACACACACACACCACGACAAGGCGCTCACTTGAACTAAGTGTCGCACACACTTAGGAACATCGCACACCGACACAGCCCCCACAGCAGCACGATGGCCACGACCACCCCACCCGGCGCGGGCACACCAGCCCCCGAAGCCATGCACCCCGCCCTGCCCGCAAGCCCCGCGCCTTTACCCGAGGCCGCCCGCCTGCCCGCCGGGGCCTCCGTCGCGACTCCGCCGCCGTCTCGCCGGCCGGGCGTGGGGAGGAGGAGGGAGAGCGCGCGGCGGCGTGGCCGGGGGAGGGGGCGCGGGGACGGCACTTCCTGAGCCGCCGGCCAGGGTTATAAAAAACCCCCAAAGCGCGCGTCGCCAGAGCCCCGCCCAGGGCCGCGGGCTGGGTCCGAGCCAGGGACCCGGGAGCTCCGGCGCCCCGCCTGGCCTGGCGCCGTGGAGGTGGGGAGGCTAGGGGGCGAGGGTCGGGGGAGGGAGGAGGTGGGTCCGGAGGGGTGAAGTGGGCGGGGATGGGAGGAGGGGAGAAAGACTGGAGGGGGAATGGGGAGGAGAACTGGGTGGGGGTAACGGGACCCAGAGGAAAAGGGGAACCGAGTGATTGGGGGAGGAGGAAGATGGACTGGGAAGGGCAGAGGAGGTGGGGGCTTGGAGGAGGGAGCAAGTCGGGTCGGGGTCCTCGGAAGGAATGGGGTGCGGAAGAAACGGGAGGAGGTGGGGGAGGGGAGAGCCCGCGCCTGGCCAGCGTCAACGGCATCGACAACAGCTGTTATTTATTGAGAGCTAGTCCTCCCTCAAACAGGCACTTATTGGGCGCCTCCCGTGTGCCAGGCACGATGCCCGGGGCGGCTGCGTCCATCTCAACTTGCTCTGCCCTCCCAGAGCTCCTCTCTGGGGGGTGGACCTGCTCTAGGCCTGGCTGGTCCCGTTTGCAGAAGAGGAAACTGAGGACAGAGAGTGGGGCAGGGGTGAACCTTGGGTCAATGCTAAAAAGATGTGGAGCTAATGCATGAAGGGGGGTGACCTGAGCAGTTGGAAGGGGTGAGATTGGAACCCCATGTGACCAGCTGCCGCAGGGCCTTCCAGGTGCCTGGCTAGGAGCTGGTTCTTCAGCAGGGGACAGGGGGTGACTCCTGGACTTCACAATTCCAGGCTCCAGGCCTGGCCTTGCCCTTGGCCTTCTCTTAGTCTCCATTGCTTCATCCCTGGTGGTGGGAGCCTTTATGGGACTGCTGGGGGTGGAGTTCATTCAACAGCAAACATTTGTTTGCCCTGAACTTGGAGTGACAGGCCAGGGCTCTTGCATACAGCAGGTATAACATAAATACCAACCTCCCCCTGGAGCTCCCACTGTCTGTGGCTTCACCTCCACCCCATCCTTGTCCTAGGCCAGACTAGAGGGGCAGGGTGTTCTCTATCCACTGCTCCCAGGGCCTCTTGAGTTCCCAAGAAGAACAGGTTCAGGAAGCCAGCTCTGGCCTCTGCCAGAGGGCCCTCCATTACCTGCTGGCGTCCTGCCAGCTTGCCCCGACTGCCTTCGATGGGGCTCTTTCTCCATCCAAGAGGTGGCTGCCTTTGCATTCTGTTTGCCCTAAAGCTAGAAGCTCCCACGGTCAGCCCAGTGGCTGCTCTGGCCACTAGCCTTTAGTCTAGTGATAGGTGGCCACTGGACAGCCCTGGGAATTTCAGGCTGCTTTGAGCCAGGGCTCTGAGCTCTGCCACTTACCAGTTGTAAACCTCTTCTAAACAGGCTCTGCCCCAATGCCACAGCCCCAGAAGTCCCTTGGGCTCTCCCTCTCTCTGCTGGGTGTGGGCTGGGTGGGCGTGAGACAGGCCCTAAGCCACTGCTACCTTCCTAGTCTAGGGCTCACCATTGACTGGCGGGGGTGGGGGGGGGAGGGAGGGTGGGATATGCATGTCAGGGCTTTTGGATCTTCAGTAGCATTTGAAGCTGAGTCCTCATCTTAGACAACCTCTTGTAGGAATGAAGCCACCAGGCAGAGGAGGCTCATGGTCCCAAGGTCATCATTTCAGCCCTGAACAAGCTGTCCCTGAGCCCATAGCTGGCTTCATTTATGCAGTCTTTACTGGACACTCTTTGGTGTCAGGTGCTGGTTTAGGTACTAGGGACAAATCCAGGGATGACAATCCTCTGCACCCCTGTAGGTCATGGCTGGCCTTGGGACCTTTGCACTTGCTGTTCCCTATGATATCTCCATGGCCCACTTAATTTCATTCTTCAAGTCTGAACTCAAACATCATGTCTTCAATGAGGCCTTCCCACCCACCCCACACTTCAAGATTATACCCCACAAGCCTTCTCTTTTATTCCTTGGTTTACTTTAATCTTAGCATGAATAACCACCTGACATGCTCTGTGGAACACTTAACTTACATTTGTAGGTTCTCTGTCTCCCTCTCTGAAATGTTAGCTCTGAGGGAGGCAGTCTTCAGCTGCACGGTCCACAGTGGTCTCCCTGGTGCCTAGCACAGGGTCTGGAGCACACAGCTGGTGCTGTGTTGAGTAAAGAGAACCAGGGAAAGGCTCCCTGTGGAGGTGGCATTGACATTGGAGTTTGAATGTCAAGAAAGAGATAGGGGGGTGAGGGCACAATAAATTCAAGGGCACTGGGGCCAGTAGGTTCTCTTTTGACTTAAACCACTTTGGAATGACTGAAACCCCCCCTTTTTTTTGGTAACTTGAAACCTTTCCATCTGCAGTGATGTAGAGAGTTGCGACTGGAGGGATGCGGTACTCAGGCGCTGCCACAGGAGAGCGCAATCATTGTTGTCTTTTGACTATGGGAACTGGGAAAATAAGGGAGAATATAACCAGCATGACAGATAAGGGAGCACTGGCTTTGAGTCCTGTTTTAAATTCACATCAGCCCTAGGAAGTAGACACCACACTGATTTCTCAAGTGAGAAAACTGAGGCGCAGGCTGAGTCACTTGCTCAAGTCTGCTCAGCCAGGAGTGTCAGAATTAGAAAAGAACCAAGATTAAAGTCACAGGTTATCTGACTACCAAAGGGATGGTAGGTGAGCTTGGAGGCTGAAGACCCTGCAGGGTGGGACGGAATCCTCTAGGGCAGGGGTGTCAAACTCATTTTCACCAGGGGCCACATCAGCCTTGTGGTTGCCTCCAAAGGGCCGAATGTAATTTTAGGACTGTATAAATGTAACTACTCCTTAATTAGGGGCAAGGAGCTCAGTGCTACTGCCAGATAGGAACAAGGTGCTGGGCCAGATAAAACAAGGTGGAGGGTCTGATTTGGCCCTCGGGCCTTGTGTTTGCCACCTGAGCTCTAGGGGACCTGGGATCCCTGCATGGAGGGTGGGGCCTTTCTCAGAAGCTGCAGCCCCCATCTCCAGTCCACCTGTTGGATGCTTTTTGCAGCAGTGGGGCTGGTGCCTCTTTAAATGTTGAGATGAATCACACTTGCTAAAGGTCAAGTGAAACTGACAAAAAGCCCCACCAGTCCCAGTTTGGGAGCCAGGGAAGGCTTCCTAGAGGAAGTCACATTTAATAGGGCATTTGAAAGATGAATATGAGTTGGGCATATGAAGAAGTAAGGAAGACAGTTTCAGGCCCAGGGCCGAGCCCAGGAAGTGAGAGAGTGGAGGGTATGCAGTCAGTTTCCTTTGGGATTCCCCCTCTGTCTGGAGCCAGTATTTACTCAAACTCCTCCCTGCCTGTAAGTCAGGCAGAGAAAGACAGATACTATATGATCTCACTTACGTGTGGAATCTAAGTAGATTGGTGGCTGCCAGGGCCTGGGGGAGGGAGAAGTGGGGAGACAGTGGTCAATGGGTACAAACTTCCAGTTATGAGTAAGTCCTGAGGCCCCAATGTATAGCACGGTGGTTATAATAATAATAAGACTGTATTGTGTGCTTAAAGTTGCTAAGAGAATAGATTTTCAATGTTTTCACCACAAAAAAGAACTGGTAATTATGGGAGGTGATGGAGGTGTAAGCCGTTGCTGCAGTGGCAGTCATTTCACAATATATGCATGTATCAAATCACTACATTGTACATCTTAAATCTACACCACATTAGAGGCCAGTCAATCCCAGTAAAGCTGAGGCAAAAGAAAACACAACAACAACAAAAAAGCAAACTCCACCTGGCAAATGCAGCACAACCTTTCTACCTACCCCCTCCTTCACTCATGAGCCCTGAATTCCCCCTCTTACTCCCAACACACCTCCTACCCTGGTTCCCACAGGCTCCATTCTCACCCTCCCCAGCACTGGGGCCTGCTGTTGGGAACGTCACATTTTTTAAAAAAGATTTTATTTACTTTTAGAGAGAGGGGAAGGGAGGGAGAAAGAGAAGGAGAGAAACATCCATCCATGTATGAAAGATACGTTGATCAGTTGCCTCTCTCATGCCACCAGCTGGGCATCTGGCCCACAATCCAGACGTGTTCCCTGACCGGGGATCGAACCAGCAGCCCTTTAGTTGGCAGGCTGGCAATCAATCCACTGAACTATACCAGTCAGGGCTGGGAACATTACTCTTGATCTTAGAGTGATGATCTGAGGGCTGGCCTCAGTTTCCCCTCTGCTGCTGGGGCAGACATGGCTCAGCCAGCCCCCTGTGACACCCCTAGTGTGCGTGGCTGGTAATTATTCTGGAGTTCAACAAGCTGTGACCTTGGCTAAACTTCATGTTTGGCTGCCTTTCTTGTCCTGCCTTACCTGTATCTCCATGCTGCCCCTAGCACACCAGGTGAGTGGTGGTCCTCAGCTTTCTGCTCCTGTCCCACCCCATGGCTGCCCCAGAGGTGTCTGGGCACTTGGCAGAGTGTGGATAAATACCCCCCCTCATGCCTGAGTGAGAGACCCCAGTGTGCTGTGACCTGGGTATATGTATGTTGGGGGTAAGGGGCCCTCAGGCTGTGGGCCTGGCTTCAGCAAGGCCAAGTTGGCTTCTTGGGTTCTGATTCTCCATTCTTAAGCAGCTCTCTGTCGGCTTTGGGGACCAGAGACCCCCAGGTGGCCTGTGTGCCTGGACAGCCATCTTGCTGGGGGTGCATAGGCAGTCCCGGCCACATAGCAGTCATCCAGATGTGATGCCTTCTCCTGGGTAAGGGCACTGGCCTTATTGAGGGGGCCAGGGGCTGCTGGAGAAGACCAGGAGGGACCAGGGGCCTGGGGAGTCCAACTTAAGAAGAAAGTAGGCCCAGTGAACACCCTGAGAGGGTAGCTTCCACCACAGAGGATCAATCAAGGGACAGTGTCCAGGGCAAACCAAGAGCCTGGTGGAAACCCAGCCTGTGGCCTCCTGCTGAGCCCCATGAGGGCTCTGTCCCTAGCCGAGGGAACAGAGAAACCTTGAGAGAGAGCAATTGTGTGTCCTGGTCCTTACCTGTGCATACAGGGCTGGTCCAGTAGGGCTGGGGGCCTGGTAAGCAAAGTGCAGGTGACCCTGGGAAGAGTCCTGGGTGTGGGGGCTGCAGAAGTTGAAGGGAGAACTCCTGACTCTGGCTTAGCTGCTGTGTGTCTCTGGAAAGTGGCATGGCCTCTCTGAGCCTCATTTTGTGTGTCTGTGAAATGCAAATGCCAACGTTGGCACTTACTAGGTGCTCAGCTGCTGTCTGCTAGGTGAGAGGCTGGGAATGGTGCCTCCAGCAGGCTTGGCAGGAAGGTGGACAGCTCAAGACTAACTTCAGTGTTCTGTTCCCAGCAAAGACATGGAGCACACAGTAGGTGCTTAATGAAACCTGGCCAAGTCGTTCTTAAGGTCTGAGACTTCTGGAATGGAGGGTCCTCACTTGCTGCCTGTGAAGGCCCTTCTGCAAATTTTGAGTCTTTCTCCATTTCTCACCTGACGGCCTTACCTGTGCAGCCTTGGCAGGTGAGGGCCACTGGCCAGGAAGGCACGTGTGATGGCTAAGAGTAGACTCTGGGGGTCAGGTAGCCTAGGTTCAAGTCCTGGCTCTGCCACTCTCCAGCTGCATGACCTCAGGCAGGTCTCTCCACCTCTCTGTGCCAGTCCCCACTTCCTGAGGCAGGGGGTCCTTGTGAGGATAAAATGAAGGACTAGACCAGGGGTGCCGAGCACGTAGCAGGTGCTGTAGAGCCATATTGTATACCACTGGTCACACTGGTCATTACTCCTGGCTTTTGTTTTTGGCTGCAGACAGTTCTGGGGCTGCAGCTGCCAGACCTCTTCATGCTGGTCACTTCCTGTTCCATCCTAAGAGGTGGGGTTAAGGCAGTGGTCCTCAACTAGGACAGTTCTTCCCTCCAGGGCACATCTGGCAATGTCTGAGACATCTGGGTTGTCACAGCTGGGGTAGGGTGCTACTGGCACCTGACAGGCACAGGCCAGGGACACTGCTCAGTGTCCTGTAGTGCACAGGGACTGCCGCATTAGAACCAGTGTTCTGGCCCCACATGCAAACTGTACGGAGGTGGACAAACCCTGGGGTAGGTAAGAGTGGGGGCTTGAATCACACTCCCTACTTCCTTGCTTAGGGCAGGTGGCATAACCTCACTGAGCCTCAGTTTCCTCGCCTGTAAGATGGGGATGACAGGTAGTACCAACGACAAAGGGCTCTTGGGAGGACTGAGTTAAGAATGTAGGGGATTTAGGATAGGATCTGGCTCACAGTAAGGGCTCAATTAGTGTGGACTATTGTCCTTGTTGTTAGTGACAAGGGTGGAGGTGGCAGTATGTATCTCTTTCTGCACTGTCCCCTGATTTCAGAACTCTCCTAGAATAACTAGCTATGTTCAACCCTTGCCCAGGCCCCAGCCACCCTATGGCCAAGCAGGGTCACTTCCACACCAGGACAGGCAGTGCTCAGCTTATCCATGGCTGGAGGATGCCCTGTAAGCACTCGGCCAACTGGGCACTCCTGCAGGGAGGCTGGCGAGAAAGAGAATTTGATGTATTATAACCCACCTTACTCTCTATTCTGAGCCCTGATTCATCTGTGGTGGGGAGTCCATAATCTCAGTGGATTCAGAGTGTTTCTCACTACACCCAGAGATGTGTTAAGAGAAGAGAGAATGATCAGCACCCAGGCAGCCTGGGTTGGAATCTGGCTTTGCCATTTATGAGCTGTGTGACCTTGAGCTAGTGACTTAACCTTTCTGGAAGTGAGGATAATAATAATAATAACCTCTTTACAAAGGGATCACTATGAGGATAAAATGGTCAATGTGTATCAAGCCCTTAGAACAGGATCTGGCATCCAGTAAGTGCACAATTGATGTAATTGATGATGGCAATGGTGATGGCAGCAGAGGGGCCTGAACTTGCCCACAGGGACTGGTCCAGGGCTTCTCACCCTTGGTAGCACTGGCACTTTGGGTCCAATACTTCTTGGTTGTGGGAGGGCTGTGCTGTGCATTCTCGGGTGTTGGGCAGCATCTCTAGCCTCCACCACCAGATGCCGGTAGCATCCCCCAATTCTGTTGGCCAAAACCATCGGCACACTGCCCAGTGTCCTTGCATGGAGGCAGAACTGGTTGGGTGAGATCTGCCGATCTGTCCCAGGTCATCTTTTGTCTGTGCTGGCATCTACTGGAATGAGTGGTGTCCTTCTCAACCTGTGCTGTTGATTCTTTCAGCATCCCAACTTTTTTTTTTTTCTTTTTCTCTGACAGCCTCCCTTTAAGACAGCAGAAGCTGATGTATCAGCTTGTTCATGCTCCAATGAAGGGAGAGGCTCCGTACTGGAAAACCCCTGGCGAGACCAGCATCAGTAAACGTTTTACCTCCTACCCAACTGGCTCTCCTGGTGACAGCCCTTAGCAGACAGGGACCCAGAGGCTCAGCCGGACTAGTGTGCTGTCCGAGATCACACACAGTGTGTGACAGTATGTTTGAGCAGCTGAGTGGGCCTTCCTGCCCAAAGCTGGACACACCCCAGGACCATGTGTGTGGCCATCCCTCAGACTGTGTGGCCAGCTGGCCAGCTTGCCACCTCCTTGTGGTCTTCTCCACATCAGAATTGGAGGCCATGAGCCTGGTGGCCTCTCTGGTGCATTTGGTTTCTGGACTAGTTAAGTTCCCTTATTTTTTAATACATACACAGTTGGTTCTTGTTATTCGAGGTCCTCACCAACACTGAATTGGTAGATCCAGGGTTAGGTTCCTGTGAGCCTCTGGTCATGGTCCCTTTATCATCTGGTCAATACATCACTTTGTGCCCGGCTGGTGTGGCTCAATGGATTGAGCACTGACCTGTGAACCAAAGGGTCTCTGGTTCAATTCCCAATCGGAACACATGCCTGCATTGCAGGCCACATTCTCCAGTGTGGGGCATGTGAGAAGCAACCAAACACTGATGTTTATCTCCCTGTCTTTCTCCCTCCCTTCCCCACTGTCTAAAAATAAATAAATAAAATATTTAAAAAACCGAAAAAACATCACTTTTCATTGTGTGTGTTTTGGTTGAAAGATGCCTCATTTAATATACATTGTTGATTCATTGGCACTGAACTGATGGCCAACAGCAGCATGGCTGAGGCCTGAACCAAGCTTGTCTGATATGTGTTTTCTCTGTAAGGTGTCCCCAGCCTTCCTGTGCTCAGGAATGCCAGGCAGAGCTTCAGCACCATGCGTGGGACTGTTGACAACAGTGACATCACCAAGAAAAGCACAAAAATGGGAGCAGTGTGGCACTATAGACTGTGGATGGGACCCAGGTTTACAGCACAGGAACTGAAGGAGGGAGAATTGCTGCGTCAGCCTAAGCTGGGGACTTAGCCCGGCTGCCCAGTGCTCCATGTGCATCTGCATATGACCCTGGAAATCCCATAGTGGTGATTTTGGAGTTGCAGATACATGTTAGTGAGAAAGCAAATTTGCAACTATGGGATCCGAGAATAATGAGGATCACTCGTGAATGTCTCAGGTGGTGATGAGTGCTGAAATGAGATGAAAAGCTGGGCTGGGGTGTGAGTCCCCAGGGCTGTCCTAACAAAATGCCACAAACTGGGGGCTTAAAGCAGCAGACATGCCTTCTCTCATAGTCCAGGGGGACAGAAGTCCAGGGTCGAGGTGTTGGCAGGGCTGGGCTCCCTCTGAGGGTTCTGGGGATATTCCTTCCCAGACTCTTCCTAGTTTTTGGTGGTGGCTGGCGAGCAATGCATTCCTTGGTTCATAGGTGCACCACTCCAGTCTCTCCCTCTGTTGTCACATGGCCTTCTTCCTGTGTGTC
Organism: Phyllostomus hastatus; assembly: GCF_019186645.2. Lineage (NCBI taxonomy): Eukaryota > Metazoa > Chordata > Mammalia > Chiroptera > Phyllostomidae > Phyllostomus > Phyllostomus hastatus. The sequence continues at coordinate 262,173 of NW_025333962.1, read as the reverse complement.
TGTGTCCCTTACCCAACTTCCCTCTCCTTATGAGGACACCAGTCATATTGGGTTCAGGGCCCACTTAAAGCCAGTAGAACCTCATCTTAGTGTGATCACATCTGCAAAGACCTTCTTTCCAAATAAGGTCTCATTTACAGCTTCCATATAGACAAGAATTTTGGGGGAGACCCTATTTAACCCAGTCCAGGGGGATATTTTAAAGCGGAAGGTCGTGGAGGGACTCTTGGAGGAAGTAACATTTGAACAGAGACTGGAAGTGAGAGGGATTTGGAGGAAGTGCAGGGGGACCAGCAAGAGCAAAGGCCCTGAGGCTGGCTGGGCCTGATTTGTTCTAGTGCCCTAAAGAGGCCTGAATGGCTGGAAGGGTGAGAGAGAGGGAGGGAGAGGGTGGTGAGGATGAAGAAGGGATGGGGCAGGTCTCGTAGGGCCTTGTGGGCAAGGGGAAGACTTGGGGTTTTACCCTGAGGGAGGTGGGGGGCTGTGGGCCGAGGAGGACAAGAGCAAGACAGGCCCTGGATTCCGGATCTCACAGAATCCACACAGCCACTCAGCGGTGATGCCTTTCCTGGCCCTGTTTCCCAGATGAAGTCTGGAGAGTTTAGCTGGCTAGCCTAGGATCACACCACTGCCACACTGTGATTTGTGATTCCAGCTCACACCTCTCTGCCCTCCTGGTGTCAGGAACATACATGAAAGGCTAACTTGTTATTATCTTTATAAAGTAATCATGTGGCTTTTGGTGGGCTCACAAGGTGATAGCTCTGGGGATGGGCACAGGACCGAGGCACAGGGGACAGGTCTCTAGAGGAATTTGAGGCTTAGCAGGGGACAGCGGGTGTGGCTGGAGGGCCAAGAGCTAGAGTGAGGACCAAGGTGGTGGCGCTGGGGGCTGAATCCCCTTCTAGTGCTTTGGAGACATTCTGGTCTCTGAGTGAGACCAGAGGTCCCTCTGCAGTGTGACTACCCCATGCCCTCCGGGCTCTGGGGTTAACAATGGCATTTCACTGGGGCCTTGGGTGATCAGAGCATGTTCCCTGGAATCGTGGCCAAGTGTGGGGGTTAAGCAAAGATGAATGGTGTGGTTCTGTGCTGGTCTTCTCAGAGCCTTTCACATGCTCTGTGCGGCTTTCCAGAACTTATCCACCCCCCCCTGACTTTTTCTCCTCTGAAACATTTGTGGGGCACTAGGGGTTTCTGGAACAGATAAAGGAAACACTGCCTTAACCCAAAGGGGAAACTTGAGTGGTGGAATTTCAGGCACAGACTTCTGGCTGAGCATCAAAGCTCTCCTCTGCCTCCTCTTCCCAGGACCTGGGCACTGAGAACAAGGCGGGTGTCTCACAGCTTGCTCTGGGGTGGCCCAGTGGGGCTGCAAATAATGGGCCACCAAATTAGGAGCTCAGGACAAGGCTGGATAGGGTCAGCCCAAGCAGAGCTGGATCTGGGCTAGAGGGGATGAAAGGCTAAGGGGGGATGGCAGGTGAGATTCCTGAACCCATAGTGTTCCTCGATCTCTGAGGGTTCCGGGTGTGGGGAGCAGCATGTCTTCTGGGAAGGCTGTGGTGTCCCCTGGGACAAAGCCCAGTGATTAGCTCAGGAGAGAAACATCTGACCCCCCCCGCCCCCGCCAGGGCCCAGTCCAGGGTCACAGTGGAGGCTAGAGACTGGCCCCACTCTTTCTAAAGTAAACACAAGATGCTGGCCTGGCTTCCTCTCGTCCAGCTGCCAGAGCTTTGCCCAGCCCCCTTCTGTGGAGGCTCCAGTACATCAGCCTCACCCCCTTCACACTCCAGCTCCTTCTGTTCACCCCTGTGGCCTCTCCCAACACCTCTTACTGTGGGGATCCTAGGGACTTGATCACTCCAGGCCTTGCCTCTGTGTTCCCTGATGGGCGCAGTCCAGCAAGGCATGGGGAAGTGGGGCAGTGTGGGGCTGCCTGCCCCTGGGCCCACCTGCCCTGCAGCATGTTTGTTGTGATGGCTGTTGTCATTGTTAGGCCAGAGAGACAGAGGCTTGGAGGGTGAGCCTCCTACCCCTCTGACCTCACCCACCTCTGGCCACTGGAGACGAACTGTGGCCCCCATGGGGTGGACTCCTTGGAGTACACTGAGGATGGTTTCCTGTCTCAGCTTCTTGTCCCAAGACCTGCTTAGTTATTCCTGCCTCTTCTCTTCTCCCCAGACAAGCCCCTACCTCATTGCAGGCTGATTCTCTGCGGGAAGGGGGTATGGAAGTGCAGCAGCTCTGTGAGTCCTCAGGGCAGGACTGGTGGATTTGGGAGGCCAGGGAGGAGTGGAGGCAGAGTGTGCAGTGGAGGACCCACAGGGGTCAGTCCTGAGGTGTGCTGGAAGGGAGGCGAGTGCCCAGGCTAGCTGGGGCAGAGAGCCAGGGAGTTTAGATTCAGGGAGGAAGGGAAGAGGGAGCCATGGCAGGTTCTTGTTTTTTCTAGTTGTGCTAAAGTTACATAGCATATCATTTTCAAGTGGTCTAGTTCAGTGTCATTAAGCACATTCAGCCCTGATCGTGTAGCTCAGATTCCTTAGAGTATCATCTGCATTCATCAAGGTTATGGGTTCATCCCCTGTCAGAGCACATAGAAGAATCAACCAGTGAATGAATAAATAAGTGGAACAACAAGAATTGATGCCTCTCTCTTTCCCTTCTCTCTCTCTAAAATCAATAAATTAAAAAACAACAACACATCCATGATGTTGTGCAACCATCCCCACCATCCATCTTCAGAACTTTCTCATCTTCCTGAACTGACACTGTCCCCATTGAACACTAGATCCCCCTTCCTCTCCCCCAGCCCCTGGCTCCCACCCTCCACTTTCTGTCTCTATGGGTCTGACTCCTCTAGGGACCTCCTGTGAGTATAATCACACAATAATTGTCCTTTTGTGTCTGGCTTATTTCCCTTTACATATTGTTAAGGTTTATCCATGCTGGATCATGTGTCAGAACTCCATTCTGCTTAAGTCTGAATATTCCATTGTCTGGATGGACCATATTGTTCTTAACCATCCATCTGTCCAAGGACACATTTGCACATTTTAGCTATTGTGAATCATGCTGCTATAAACAGAGTGTACGGATATCTGTTCAAGTCCCCACTTTCAGCTCCTTTGGGTGAACACCTAGGAGTGGAATTGCTGGATCACATGGTAACTCTCAGCTCAATTTTTTGAGGAATGGCTGTACTGTTTTCCTCAGTGACTACTCCATTTTCATTCCCACCAATATTACATAAGGATTTTAATTTCTCCATATTGTCACCAACACTTGTTATTTATTTATTTATTTAATTTTTTAAAATGTATTTTATTGATTACGCTGTTACAGTTGTCCCATTTCCCCCTTTACTCCCCTCTGCCCTGCAGACCCCCTCCCACCACATTCTCCCTCTTTAGTTCATGTCCATGGGTTGTACATATAAGTTCTTTGGCTTCTACATTTCCCATACTCTTCTTACCCTCCCCTTGTCTATATTCTACCCACCATCTATGCTACTTATTCCCTGACCTTTCCCCCTCTCTCCCTTTCACATCCTGTTGATAACCCTCCATGTGATCTCCATTTCTGTGATTCTGTTCCTGTCCTAGTTGTTTAGTTTGCTTTGTTTTTGTTTTAGGTGTGGTTGTTAATAACTGTGAGTTTGTTGTCATTTTATTGTTCATATTTTTTATCTTCTTTTTTTTAGATAACTCCCTTTAACATTTCATAAAATAAGGGCTTGGTGATGATGAACGCCTTTAACTTGACCTTATCTGAGAAGCAGTTTATCTGCCCTTCTATTCTAAATGAAAGCTTTGCTGGATAGAGCAATCTGGGATGTAGGTCCTTGCCTTTCATGACTTGGAATGCTTCTTTCCAGCCCTTCTTGCCTGTAAGATCTCTTTTGAGAAAACAGCTGATAGCCTTATGGGAACTCCTTTGTAGGTAACTATCTCCTTTTCTCTTGCTGCTTCTAGGATTCTCTTTAATTTTAATCTTGGGTGATGTAATTATGATGTGCCTTGGTGTGTGCTTTCTTGGGTCCAACTTCTTTAGGACTCTCTGAGCTTCCTGGACTTCCTGGAAGTCTATTTCCTTTGCCAGATTGGGAAAGTTCTCCTTTATTATTTATTCTAATAACTTTTCTACTTGTTGCTCTTCCTCTTCTCCTTCTGGTACCCCTATAATTTGGATGTTGGAACGTTTAAAGATGTCCTGGAGGTTCCTAAACCTCTCCTCATTTTTTGAATTCTTGTTTCTTCATTCTTTTCTGGTTGGACATTTCTTTCTTCCTTCTGGTCCATATTATTGATTTGAGTCCCAGTGTCCTTCCCATCACTCTTGGTTCCCTGTACATTTTCCTTTATTTCACTTAGCATAGCCTTCATTTTTTCATCTAATTTGCGACCAAATTCAACCAATTCTGTGAGCATCCTGATTACCAGTGTTTTGAAGTGTACATCTGATAGGTTGGCTATCTCTTCATCACTTAGTTGTATTTTTTTCTGGAGCTTTGATCTGGTCTTTTGTTTGGGTCATATTTTTTTGTCTTGCTGTGCCTGTTACTTAGTGAGGGGCGGAGCCTTAGGTGTTCACTAGGGCAGGGTAACTCAAGTCACTGGGTTGTGACACTGTATGTGGGGGAGGGGTTCGAGAGGGAACAATGGCACATGCTCTGTTCTCTGCCAGATTTCAGTCACTTCCCCTGTTTCCCACAAGCAAACTAGGCCCTTCTGGTGCTGATTCCCATGTGGGTGGGTTTGTGCATGTTCTAGGACCCTGTGGGTCTGTCCAACAAATTATCCTCTGAGGAGAGTTCACCCTCAGGGGCTGGGACTTTCTCCTGCTGCCTCAGCCCCCACAGGTGTTTTCAGTCAGTGGTTTGAGGCTTTATTTACCCGCACAGAAGCCCTGGGCTGCGAGGTCTGTCTCGGTCCCCAGTTGTTTCTCCTAGTTTATCTGCACTCGAATGTGGGACTGCCCAGTCTGCAATACGCCACCTGGCCGGGTCCACCCACTGCTGCCTTGCTGGCCAGCTGCACTCTAGCGTGCCCCGCTCCACAAAAAAATATGGAACACTTCATGAATTTGTGTATCATCCTTGCGCAGGGGCCATGATAATCTCTGTATTGTTCCAAATGTAGTATATGCGTTGCCGAAGTCAGCACTTATTTTATTTTTATTAAGTAGCCATCCTAGTAGATGTGAAGTAGTGTCTCACCGTGGTTTTCATTTGCATTCCTCTAATGAGTAATGATGTTACTCATCTTTTCATGTGTTTATTGGCCATTTGTAAGTCTTCTTTGGAGAAATATCTATTCAGTTTGAATTTTTTTTGAGTTGTAGGCATTCATTAAATGTTCTGGATATCAACCCCTTATCTGGGATGTGATTTGAAAATATATTTTTCCCATTCTGTAGGTTGTCTTTTGCTTTTGTAGTAAATGTCTTTTATGCACAAAAGTTCTTAATTTGGATGAAATCCCATTTATCTGTTTTGTCTTTTGTTGTCTGTGCTTTTGATGTCATTTACATGGAATTGTTGCCAAATTTAATGTCATGAAGATTTTCCCCAATGTTTTCTTCTAAGAGCTTTATGATTGTAGCTCTTAAGTTTAGGTTTTTAATACTATGGTAGGTCTTGAGCAAGGAAAGGTGAGAGAAGACTTGTCAAGCAGTATCTTGAGGCCCCAGAGCACAGCTCATGTAGGAAGCAGACTGGGGGTTCCGCCAACCACAAGCATGGTGTAAGCCAGATCTGGATTCTAGGCTATGTCAATAGAAATAGCCTGTGGGGATCACTGTGCATAGCAGTTGCGCCAAGTGCATCAGACGTGTGCCTGGGCTGTGTGAGGGGGCAGAGAGGTGAGCTGTCTGGCCTTCAGCCCTTCATCCTTGGCTAAGGAAATGACCAACCAGTGTAGTATCCTCTTCAAACAAGAAGAAGCCCATGATGATGCCATTTGGTCAGTGGCCTGAGGGACGAACAAGAAAGAAAACTCTGAGACAATGGCCATTGGGTCCCTAGACAACCTGGTGAAGGTCTGGAAATAGCGTGATGAGAGGCTGGACCTGCAGTGGAGTCTGAAGGGATACCAGCTGGGTGTGGTGTCTGTGGATATCAGCCACACCCTGCCTATCGCTGTGTCCAGTTCTCTTGATGCTCACATTTGTCTCTGGGACTTGGAAAACAGCAAACAGATCAAGTCTACAGATGCAGGACCTGTGGATGCCTGGACTTTGGCCTTTTCTCCTGATTCCCGGTATCTGGCCACAGGGACTCATGTGGGGAAAGTGAACATTTTTGGTGTGGAAAGTAGGAAAAGGGAATATTCTTTGGACATGAGTGGAAAATTCATTCTTAGTATCGCATACAGTCCTGATGGGAAGTATCTGGCCAGTGGAGCCATAGACAGAGTCATCAATATTTTTGATATTGCAACTGGAAAACTGCTGCATATTCTGGAAGGCCATGCTATGCCCATTCGCTCCTTGACCTTTTCCCCAGACTCTCTCTCAACTCCTCGTCACTGCCTCAGATGATGGCTACATCAAGGTCTATGATGTACAACATGCCAACTTAGCTGGCATGCCGAGTGGCCATGAGTCCTGGGTGCTGAACGTGGCAGTTTGTCCTGACGACACTCACTTTGTTTCTAGTTCCTCTGACAAAAGTGTAAAGGTCTGGGATGTGGAAATGAGAGCGTGTATTCACACCTTCTTTGACCACCAGGATCAGGCCTGGGGAGTAAAATACAATGTAAATGGCTCAAAAATTGTCTGTTGGAGATGATCAGGAAATTTACATCTTTGATCGCCCAATTTAAACATCAAGGTCTTCAATGCTAATGCTGCATAGAGAATGTACAGACTGAACATAACTTTCCTTATCTTTGTAGCTTGTTTCAAAGAAATATAGCATTTATTACAGCAGAAACAAATATTGTAGATATGATATAAACTTTTTCATGTTTTATTGGAAAAAAAAGAAATAGCTTGTGGAAATCCAAGGATGTGATGTCAGCACAAATTGGCCCCTTAGAGGGACTTGGGTAGGTGGGTCAGTGAGACTGGATGACCCAGGCAGAGAGTGAGGATCTGGGGGAGGAGGCTGAACAGATGCCCTCAGAGACAGATGCTGTGGGGTGGGGGGATGGCCTAAGGGAGAGAGTGAGCTGTGAGTCTTGAGCAGGAGAGAGAGCTCTCCAGTACCCACTGCTCTTGGAACTTACTGACAAGGAGGGCAAGAAGAACGAAAGGGATGAGTGGTCTTTCCTAGCCATTTGCCTGTACTCAGCCAGTCAGCGGAGTTGGGTCTCAGTGAAAGTAGACTCTGAGGCTGGACAAGAGGATAGGAGGTGAAGAGATGGGCTGTAGAGTATAGACAGCCCTTCCTTTCCTGTTCAGCCATTTACAGCATACTGTATCTTTTCTTCCTGACCCTTTTCCCTTTTCATTTAAATTAAGGTCTAATTTACATACAGTAAAATTCATCCATTCTAGTGCACAATTCTATATTTGGCAAATTCAGTCCTAGAACCAACATCTCAATCAACCTACAGAATAACACCCCTTCCCCAGCCTCTGGCAGCCACTGATCTGCTCTCTGTTACTATGCATTGTCTTTTTCAGAACACATGCATGTAAATGGAATCATGCAGTATGCAGCCTTTGGAATGTGGCTTCTTTCACTCAGCAGAATGCACTGCGGGTCCAGCCATGATGCTGTTGGTGCATCAGTATTTCATTCCTTCTTATTGCTGAGTATTCTGTGGTATGAACCATTTACTCATTCATCTCTTGAGGAACATTGGAGTTATTTCCAATTTTTGGCAATTATGAATAGAGTTGCTATAAACGTGCACAGGCTTTTGTATGAAGGTAAGTTTACATTTCTCTTAAATGGATACTTAGGACTCCTGACTGTCTCTTCTTCTTTCTAAAATGTAAAACACCTACCATGCAGTTCATCCATTTAAAGTATACAGTTTACAGAGTTGTTCAATCATCACTTTTATCTGATTTTAGAACATTGTCACCTGCCTGAACAGAAACCCTGTACCCATTAGTAATCACTCGCTAGTTCTCTACCCTTTAGATATTCCCTTTCTGTCTCTATAGTTCTGCCTATTCTGGGTATTTCACCTAAGTGGAATCATAATATGTGGTCTTTTGTGACTGGCTTCTTTCACTTATCATCATGTTTTTGATATTCAAGTATTATGTGAATCAGTATTTGATTTCTTTCTGTGAGTGAATAATATTCCATTGTATGAATGGACCACATTTTATCTCTCTATCCACTGATGGGCACTTGGTTGTTTTCACCTTTGGCCATTATGAATTGTACTCCTATGAACATTCCTGTACAGGTTTTTGTTTTAACATGTTTTCAATTCTTTTCAGTCTATACCTAGGAGTGGAAACTATGTTTTAAATTTTGAGGAACTGCCAAACTGTTTCCCAGGGTGACGTGACTGTACCATTTTACATTCCCACCAGCAGTGTGTGAGGGTTCTGGTTTCTCCATATCCTTGCCAACACTTACTATTATCTGACTTTTTGATCCTAGCCATCCTAGTGTGTGTAAAGTGATATCTCATTGTGGTTTTCATTTTCCTAATGGCTAGTGATGTTGAGTATCTTTTCATGTTGGCTGTTTGTATATCTTTCTTGGAGAAAGGTTTATTCAGAACCTTTGCCCACTTAAAAATATTGGTGTGTCTGGTTAGAATGAAAATTCTGGCTCCCTCTTTAGCTGCCCTGACCCAGACCTCACCTAATTCCTACTCCTGTAGCTTCTCTTTGGCCCCGGCTCTATCCCTGAATGTTCCCCGTCACCCAGGGGACCAGCAGCCCATCTCAGTCTGCAAACCCTCACAGTCCCCTAGCACTTGCAGGACTAAGAAGGACCCTTCCCCAACACAGATCTGTGCCACAGTGTCCTTGCTGGTCCCACTTTAATAGAAAAATGACTGGTAGCTGCTATGGGGAGACAGGTTTTCTCAACATTAACAACCTTTCGGCCCTGGCTGGTGTGATTCAGGGGTTGAGTGCCAGCCTGCAAACCAAAAGGTTACCTGTTCAATTCCCATTTGGGGCACATGCTGGGTTGTGGGCCAGGTGCCTGGTTGGGGGCATGTGAGAGGCTGCCAATTGCTGTTTCTCTCACAAATTGATGTTTCTTTCACTCTCTTTCTCTCTCCCTTCCCCTCTTTTTACAAACAAACAAATAAATAAATAAATAAAAGTTTTTTTGAAAAAACACCTTACAAATATACAGAAAAATGGAAAGAATTGTACACTGGTCTGCCCACACTTAGATTCTATAGTTAACATGTTGTTATATTCATTTTATCACCTATCTGTTCATCCCTCCCTCCCTCCCTCCATCCATGTTATTTTTTTGGATGCATCACCAGAACTTGTCACCCTTAAACACTTAAGCATGCACATTATGACCTATAGTTCATTATTTTATGTTTCTTGGTTACTGGGGAGGGGGGTGACATTTACATACAAGAAAGGGACATGTCTTGTGTGCACTCATGGAATTCTGAGAAATGCAGGCACCTGTGTAACAACCTAGATTCAGATATAGAACATCACCTTCCCCTCCAGGAAGTGGGGGGTTGGCAATTTTAAATTATCTGCCTTGCTAGATATCTGATTAGATATCCAAGTACCTTTATTCATCTGTCCTCAGATAGGATCATACAAATGTCCTATTTTTCCTCTGCAAATAGCTGTGGACTTGTTTCCATTCCAGCCCTCAGTCACACATCCCACTCCCACCCCTTGTGGATGGATATTCAGGTGAGCTTACACTTTCTACAAACTTGTCCATGGTGGGGGCCAGGCAGGGCAAGCAAAGGCTTTTCAGGGTAGTGGAGGAGAATTTCTAAGGCTGAGGGAGGGGGTCTTGTGGAGCAGAAGGAGGGCAGGCCGTGGAGCAAGGCCTTGTGATAGGCACAGCCCACTCCAACCTTGGGGCCTTTGTACTTGCTGTGATCCCTGCCTGGTATGCTCTCCCCTGGCTCTTCAAATGGCCACCAGCACCATCCTTCAGAGCTGAGCTCAAATGCACCTCTTTGGAGAAGGTGGCCATTCATCTCACGTAGAGGCCTGTGTCTGTCTCACATTCCCTGCTGGGTCATTTGTGGCACTGCTCTCAGTCTGTCATCACATTCCTTTCTTCCCCCTGGAGTGTTAGCTTCAAGAGGGCAGGGACTATGACTGCCTTTGCTTTGTATCCCCAACACTGGTGTTACAGAACAAAGGGGGGCCTGGGGTGATATACTATTAGTGAAAGGAACGCCCCGCCCCCCCTAAGTTTGTTATGTCGGCTGCCAGAGGAAAGATGTCTCTCAATGCCAGAGATCTGTGAAAAGGAAAGGAAATGTTTATTTAATGCTGTACAGACTTAAAGTAGTGACCTAATATCTTCATCAAAATCCCAAAGTCCCTTAAAACACCCACAAACACACACAGTCCTTCCTTCCCCCTTTGCCCAGTCTGGGGTACCGTATCTCAGGAAAAGAAATAGAAGTCCATGGCTCAGGCAGTCCCCAGTTCTTCCCAGTAATCCATCTCAGCTGGTAGGCCTCCCTTGGTTCCTGGCACCATCAGCTGTGTCTCGGGGATCTCTGCTAAAACTGGGTGGTGGTTCCCCCTTCTAAAGCTGTGGGGATCCCCACTCTGGCAAAGCCGCGTGTTTCTCTTATATGTCCACAGCCGCGTGGTCCTCTCTGCACAATGGCTGTGGGAGTCTCCACTCTGCCAAAACCGTGTGGCTCTCCCCCCAGTGGCTGCCGTGTCTGGGTTGTAATCCTCACACCAATCTTCCTCTGCAGCCCCATTTCTAACTCCTCCTACAATTGGCTACACTTGCCAGCACTCTCATATCCTTTCAGCTTTACTGGGCTGCCATCGTGAGTCTGGGAAGGTGTGGTCCCATGTCATGAAGACAATCATCTCCAAGCTCTCATGCAGGTGCTATAACTAGGGGAAGTTCCATCCCCCTGGCTCAGAGCATAGCCACAGCTATTTAACATATCTATACAATCAGTTAAAGGTTATAGCTATGTTAAATGACCATGACAGAGGTTAGTTGTAAAGCTGTTGCTATGCAATGGCCCTGCTCCATTTGTCCCTTCCCCCAACTTACACCTGTGGGGGAAGGGGTGAGCGCATCCTAATATTTCCTGGACACCTTGAGTTCTGGACCCCATTCCAAATCCCTATTTGGGATCCCCCTCTTGGCTGCACCCTGTAACACTGGGGCTCAAACACAATAAGATTCAATGTGTGTCTGTGCAAGGGATGTGTGGTCCTAGGGTCTGGGCATGGTGACCAGAGCAGGTGTCGCGTGCTCTGTGCAGTCTTTGAAAGGCCAGAAGTGGGTTTGGGCTTCCGGGACTGAGTCCAGTAGGATGGGGTGGCTGTATTCCTGCCTTTCCTATTCCTTTGACCCTGCTGGGTCCTTTGAGGCTTAGTGAGGTGGTGGGGACTAAGACCCGCACAGTTCGTCCTCACTGGCATCTCCTGTGTGAGGCCCCAGAGCACCTAAGTTGGCAGGCAAGACATGCGTGCCCTTCCGGGTGAGCCAGGACCTATGTTCAGGGGAGGAGGCTCTCTCATGTGGTCACGACCTGCTTCTGTTACAGAACAAACAAGGGGGGCTTGGGACAATATACTATTATTTAAAAAAAAGTCCCCAGGTCCGTCATGTCCGCCACCCTGGGAAAGATGTCTCTCAATGCCAGAGATTTGTGAAAAGGAAAGGGAATGTTTATTTAATGCTATACAAACTTAAAGTAGTGACCTAATGTCTTTATCAAAAAATCCTAAAGTCCCTTAAAACACCCACAAACAGACACAGTTCTTCCTTCCTTCCCCCTTTGCCCAGTCCAGAGTACCGTATCTCAGGAAAGGAAATAGAAGTCCATGGCTCAGGCAGTCCTCTGGTTCTTCCCAGTTAGTATTCCATCTCGACTGGGAGACCTCCTGGGTTCCCGGCACCTTCAGCTGAGTTGCCGGGATCTCTGCTAAAACCAGGTGGTGGTTCCCCCTTCTAAAGCTGCGGGGGTCCCCACTCTGGCAAAGGCACGTGGTCCTCTCTCCCAGGGCCATGGGAGTCCCTGCTCTGCCAGAGCCGCATGGTTCTCCCTCTCAGGGCTGCAGGAGTCTCCACTCTGTCAAGGCCGCGTGGTTCTCTCCCTCAGGGCCGCAGTCTTCTCTGCACTTCCACAGCCGCATGGTTCTCCCCCTCAGGGTTGAGCATGGTTCTCCTCTCAATGGCTGCCATGTCTCGGTTTAAATCCCCTGCGCCCATCTTCCTCTGCAGCCCCATTTCCGACTCCTCCCACACTCGGATTCACATGCCAGAACTCATATCCTTGCAGCTTTACTGGGCTGCCATCATGAGTCTGGGCAGGTGTGGCCCCATGTCCTGGAGCCAATCATCTCCAAGTTCCCACGCAGGAGCTGTAACTCTGGGGACCTGCCCGCAGTCACATCTTGGTGGGGAAGTTACTTCCGTCCCCCCTGGCTCAGAGCCTGGCCATAGCTATTTAACATATCTAAGCGACCAGCCAAAGGCTATAGATATGTTAAATGACCACACCAGTGGTTAGCTGCAAGGCTGTTGCTGTGTGAAACAGCTCTCAAAGGCCTTGCTCTGTGTGCCCCTTCCCCCAACTCACACCTGTGGGGGAAGGGGTGGAGACATCTTAAAATTTCCTGGACACCTTGAGTTCTGGACCCCATTTCAAATGCCCATTTGGGGTCCCCCCTCTTGGCTGCACCCTGTAACACTTCCACCCTTTCCTAGCGAGCGCCAGCATGGCAGCACCTGCTGACTTCCACTGTCACCACAGGCTAGGTGCTTGCACGTTGTGTAAACGGTAGGTGCAAAGTGTTCTCAGTGAATAGAAGCTACTGTGGAAGAACGTGGGGCCTTGTCTGGGGTGGGGCCTGGGGGCCTGGGAGAGTCCCGGAGTGGCTGAGGGACAGAAGAGACTTGTGCCTTCTCTGAAGCAACACTGATGACTGGGGTATGTGGACATCTTCGCCAGGTCGCTCCACGCAGTAGTGCTCAACCAGGTGTTTGCACTTGGAAGCTGGGGATGAGGGTGTAGGGCCACACACCGAGGTCTGCACTGGGGTGGGAGGGGCTTTGTGACTGAGGAGATGGAGCAGGTCCTTCTGGGGGTGGAGCTATTGCTTGGGCAGGGCCTGGGAGGAAGCCTAGGGGCCCTGGTCTTCAAGGTGGAGGCTTTTGTCTGGCATCTTGAGCAAAGCCTTGGTCCTGACTGTGCTTCCTGGAGCAGTCGGTGTCAAGAAGGGGCTGGGAAGGTAGGCTGTGGGAAAAGTCTGAGGGGATCTGGGGCTCCAAGGTTGGGGGATGGTTTGGGAAATCTGTTCTTCTGCAGCCTGTGCTGTGCCAAGGTGCACTGATACCTGCATGAGACCAGGAAAGTGGAGAAGCGTGGCGGGGGGGGGGGGTGGTGGCGGTGTGTGACTGGGGTGTGGGCATGGGCATGTGGGGAAGGGTCACGGAGACAGCAGGGACTGTCCTCAATAGCCTGGCACACACTCCCCAGGTGCGCCAGGTTGGGGATGCTATGCAGATTCCACCTATTGACAGGGCCCAGAAGGGGCAAGAGGGTTTGTGTGGAGGTGTCCCCTGCCACACCAGCAGCTCTCGCCAGCCTTCCCTTCCCAGGCCAAAGTGCCGGACTTGGTCATCACCAACCTGGACCCCAGGTGGGTGGACCATAGCTGTAGTGGCTTATGAACAGATGCCCTGGTGCCACAACAGCCTGACTGCCCCAGGAAGCTGAATATAAATCACTACAGGACGAAGACCCACAGCTAGTTCCTGCCTGGGGTGGTGGGCCTGGGGGCTTGCAGAAGTGTGTCTGGGCACCAGGAGCCTAGGAGCCAAGAATGCACCCAAGCGAGGGGTGTGCTTGTGGGTAAGTTCTCATGGATGCTTTTGGTTGCAAAAGGTGTGGGTGTGTGTGTTTATGCATATGTTCTTGTGTTAGCTCTTGTGTGCCTTTGGGAGTGTGCAAAAGGATGTGCTAGGAAAAAGGAGTACAGTGGTTAGGAAGCCTGTGAAGCTGCAGTACCTGGGTTCGAATCCGGCTTCTGCTACTACATAGGGACTGTGGACCATAGGCCTTTTGCTCAACTTCTCCCTGCCTCTTTTTTTATTGTGGGTTCATTCATTCTGCAGATATTTACTGAGAACCTACTGTGTGCAAGTCACTGTCCCAGACACTGCAGGTCACGGAGATGAACCAGCCAGATACAAACCCCTGCTCTGGCTGGTGTAGAGATGAAATGAAGTATGCAGTGTGTTGGAGGATGGTGGGAGCTGTGTTTGTGTGTGGGAAGAGGGTGCCATTTGAGACTGAGAGGCCTCCCTCAGAAGATGACATTGAGATATTGAATTGAAGAAGGTGAGGAGTGAGCTGTGCAGTGCCAGGGAGGAAGAGCCTCTTTGGCTGAGGGAGGAGCCTGTGCACAGGTCCTGGGGCAGGGATTGACTTGGCATCTTCATGGAACAGCCAGGAGGCCCATGTGGCTGGAGCAGTGAGTGAGGGAGAGAGAAGGAGGGAAGGGGGCCAGGTGTGCAGGGCCTTGTGGGCCTGGGGAAGCACTGGGCTTTACCCTGGGAGTGCGTTGAAGCAAATTCCTCTGGCTCCTGTGTGGATGACTATGGCATTTACCCCAGAGAGTTGTTACAAGAATTAGATGAATGACTATGTGTAAAGTCACAGTGCAGTGACTAGCACATACTAAGCATGGCATTAAATATTAGGTTACAAGTAACTGTGGTGTCCACGTGTGTCCTGGGTGTGTCTGAGCCACCGCTGAGCTGGGTAGCTTGTTAGAGTTTGTTGTTATGAAACAATCTCTCTAAAGCTATTAGAAAACAAGCCACAAAAACAACCCTGCAGGGTGTTTGAAAGCTCTACTGAGGTTACTGTTTTCTTGCTGGGATGGTCCTTTGTGTAACAGATGTTGTCCAGATGTCAGCTGGGGTCATACGGGCCTCAGGGTTTTGGTGCCTGCCACACTCTCCCATGACCTAAGGGAAGCCCTGTGTCCTCTGGGAGAAGTCTGCCTTCCCAGGGCTGGGTTCTCATGTTGTTTCTTGGCCTGGGTTCCTGCCCACTAAACTCTCACTCTCACTCACCTTCCGGGGGCTACCCCTTGATTACTCCCAGACCACCACTTGTGACCTTGGCACACCACCCGATTGCCCACTGATTCCCCACAAGATGTGGGTGCTCTCCTGAACATCCCACTGTTCTGATGGTTTTAACATGGGTTGAGCTTCTGTAAGATGTTGCTTGACAAACATTCCAGTGCCTAAAAGAAAAATTTGCACACTTCTTGCACAACATGGCGAAGTTTATGACCTGCTGAGAATTAACTAGGCTGTCATGTGAAGAAGACTGTCACTCAAGATGTCCAAAGTCAGTGGCTTTGAATGGTCAGCAATGCTTTTGATGTGGAAGCAGTAGGAGGAGCAAAGCTGGCTGTTGGGTGTCAAGGCCAAGGCTGAAGGAATTTGGAGCTGGCAGGGAACTGAGAGCGAGGACAGCAACCCATTTCAGGGAAACATCAAGAGATCAGAAATAGCCCTGGCTGGTGTGGCCCAGTGGATTGAGCGTCGGCCTGTTACAGAACAGACAAGGGCGGGGGGTGGCCTGGGACGATATACTATTATTGAAAGAAGGCCCCGGGCCCGTCATGTCCGCTGCCCTAGGAAAGACGTCTCTCAATGCCAGAGATTCGTGAAAAGGAAAGGAAATGTTTATTTAATGCTATACAAACTTAAAGTAGTGACCTAATGTCTTCATCAAAATCCCAAAGTCCCTTAAAACACCCACAAACAGACACAGTCCTTCCTTCCTTTCCCCTTTGCCCAGTCCAGAGTACCATATCTCAGGAAAGGAAATAGAAGTCCATGGCTCAGGCAGTCCTCTGGTTCTTCCCAGTTAATACTCCATCTCGACTGGGAGACCTCCCTGGGTTCCCGGCACCCTCAGCTGAGTCGCCGGGATCTCTGCTAAAACCAGGTGGTGGTTCCCCTTCTAAAGCTGTGGGGGTCCCCGCTTTGTCCAGGCCTCATGGTTCTCCCTCTCAGGGCTGCGGGATTCTCCACTCTGTCAAGGCCGTGTGGTTCTCTCTCCTAAAGCAGCACGGTTCATCCTTTCAATGGCTGCGCATGGCTCTCCTCCTCAGGGCTGCGCATGGCTCTCCTCCTCAGGGCTGCGCATGGCTCTCCTTCTCAGGGCTGCACATGGCTCCCCTTCCTAAAGCAGCATGGTTCTCCCTCCTCTCAATGGCCGAGGTCCTCCCCATTCTGCTAAAGCCTCATGGTTCTCCCTCCTAATGGCCGCCAAGTCTGGGTTTTAAATCCCCGCGGCCAATCTTCCTCTGCAGCCTCATTTCCGACTCGTCCCACACTCGGCTTCACATGCCAGAACTCGTATCCTTCTAGGTTTACTGGGCTGCCATCATGAGTCTGGGCAGGCGTGGCCCCATGTCCTGGAGTCAATCATCTCCAAGCTCCCACACAGGTGTTGTAACTCGGGGAACCTTCCCCCAAGTTGCCTCTTGGTGGGGAAGTTACTTCCATTCCCCTGGCTCAGGGCACGGCCACAGCTATTTAACATATCTAAGCGACCAGCCAAAGGCTATAGATATGTTAAATGACCACACCAGAGGGTAGCTGCAAGGCTGTTGCTATGCAAAACAGCTGTCAATGGCCCTGCTCCATTTGTCCCTTCCCCCAACCCACACCGTGGAGGGGGGGTGGAGACATCTTAAAATCTCCTGGACACCTTAAGTTCTGGTCCCCATTTCAAATGCCCATTTGGGGTCCCCCCTCTTGGCTGCACCCTGTAACAGGCCTGCAAATCAAAAGGTCACAAAAGGTCTCTGGTTTGGTTCCTAGTCAGGGCACATGCCTGGGTTTCGGGCTGGGTGCCCAGTTGGGGGTGTGCAAGAGGTAACCAGTTGATGTTTCTTAAAAAATAAAAAGAGAGAAAGACCAGAAATAGCTGCAAAGAGCTAGACTCCTGGGAATTAGGCAAGGGCTGCTTTAGACAGATTCTGCTGTTGATTCTCTTGGCAGTTCTGTAACAACCACTAACTTCTTTCTCAGGGTGTGTATAGTTAGGGCTTAGAGGTCAAAGCTGTGGCAACAGAACCTTGTGTGGGGCAGAGGTGAGAGGAATCTTCCTGGGCAGGTTAGGACATGGGGACAAGCCCAGGACCATCTAGGTCCAAGACAAGAGTTCAGAGTGTGTTACAAAGATGCATTTCACTCAAGCCTGGAGTTAAGATCAGGGTCATGCGTAGCCTTGATCACAGGTCAGCACTGATGTCATATTGTTTGGCTTTTTTTTTTAATAACTCACCTGAGGATAGGTTCACTGATGAGAGGCGGGGGGGACATTGTTGTGAGAGAGAAACATTGATTGATTGCCTCTTGTATGCACCCTGACAAGTGATTGAACCTGAAACCTAGGTATGTGCCCAGTCTGGGAATCAAACCTACAGCCTTTTGGTGTGTAGGGTGCACTGCAACCAAATGAGCTACCCGGCCAGGGCTATTGCTTGGTATTTCTTTTGTCTCCTCATTTGTTGTTGCTTTTTATTTGTTTTTAAAGATTTTTATTTATTTATTTTTAGAGGGGAAAGGAAGTAGAAAGAGAGGGAAACATTGATGTGCATTTGCCTCTTGTGCATTGCCTACTGGGGACCTGGCCTGCACCCCAGGCATGTGCCCCGACTGGGAATCAAACTAGTGACCCTTTGCTTTGCAGGCTGGCACTCAATCCACTGAGCCATACTAGCCAGGGTTGTCCTTGCTCTTAAGAGAGAAATGAAGGGAGAGAGAGAAACATCGATTGGTCGCCTCCCTTAGGTGCCCAGACCAGGAATTATACTTGCTCAGACTGGGGATTGAACCCATGACCTTTTGGCTACTGGACAACACTCCAACCAACTGAGCCATACCAGTCAGGGCTTTTTGACATTTCTTAACCTTTCCTGTATCACAAACTCATTGGGGATTCTAACCCAATCTGAAGACTACCTTTAACTCATTACCTTCCCTTCCCACCCCAAATATATTGAATATTTACCCCAAAGATTTTTCTTGGTTGCCCTACTCAGGTTAAAAACCTCTGCTTTTCGTTCAGCTCTCTCATTTTACACATGAGGAAACAGAGTCACAGAACACAGTGCCTTAGTCATGGTTACACATGCAATCAGTGACACAGCTGGGTGTCAGCCCAGGACTGTGAAGAACTGCATTCAGAAAAAGATGTACTCTCCCTGTGCCTCAATTTCCTCATCTGCAAAATCAAGCTATTAATAATAGTTGATCCCTTAGCCTGTACTTCTAACTTAAGGTGAAGTCTGAACCAGATGAATTCCTGCCACCTAGTGGTTCTGTGGTGAATAAAGAAGAATTCAAGGCACTAAAACATGGTGTCCACACCCATGTGTTTGTATGTTATTGTCAGGGAATTAGTGGCTGCTCTTTTATGAGTGTGGGTTTCTTCTTCCAAAGATAGTATACTTGAAAATTGTATCAGTTACCATTTGCTGTGTAACAAAGTACCCTGAACTGTTAGTGGCTTAAAACAATGGTCATTTATTAACAATCGATTCTGTGGGTTGGTCATTGGGCTGAGTTCAGTTTGGTGGTTCTTCTGAGGAGCTGCAGTTAGCTGGTGGGTTGGCTTGGGCTAGATGATCTAGGAGAAGTTCATGCATGTGGTCAGTTGTTGCAGGCTGTCAGCTGGGTGCCTTGGTCTCTTCAGCAGTTCAGCCTGAGCTCATTCCCATGGTAGTTGTGGAGCTCCCAGAGAGGGAAATTCCCATGGTGCAAATCCTTCACAAGTTTACACTTGTGTCACATTTGCTCATATTTCATAGGCCAAAACAAGGCACCTGGTTAAACTCAGATGCAGGAGCAAGAGAAATAGAATCCATACCTTGATGGGGGAGCTGCCAAATATTGTGGGTATTTTTTTTTTCCTTCCAATCTCCCACAGGTTTGCTGGTGAGTGCCTGGGCATTGTCAGTTTGCCACTTAAACGGTTTCAACCCTAAGGGGTGTTTCCACTTCTCAAAAGAAGAGAACTTATAATGGGAGACTGTAACCTGCAGGCTAGCCCACCAGCCTGGTTGTGGAAAGTGACTTCCTCTGTATGGGATGTTTGCATTTCTCTGTTGCAGGGATCTCTCTCTTACCTGCCTGAATGGCTTCTCAGTACTCCTTCTCCATTGCCTCCCTCACCACCTTTCACCTGCCTTCTGTATTAAACAGACTATTGTGGGCTGGCCTGGGGACTCTATAGTCGTCCCCTTCATTGTTCTCAGTGCAAACTGCTGTTCAAGAGTGGATGGGATGGTCATCCCCTGCTGTGGAGATTAGGGACTGTCTTTCTGTTCCTTGGCCTAAGAGAAGACCCACTGGGAAGGTGCGCTTATATCTGTCTTGTACGACACTTGTCTGGCACATGGCTGACACTCAATAAATATTTGTCCTGTGAATAAATGTGCAGGGGCTGGACCCAAGCCCTGTATGAGCATTTCCATCTTTGCTGACTTATGTAGCATCCCATGGCTACTTCCTGTTGCCCAGCATCCTCCAGCCTTTCTGTAACTCTGAGTGTAACCCCTTAGCGACTGTTGGTCAGCTGCCCACAATGTCCACAGACTACCCCCTTCCCCAGGACAAGCTGTCCTCCCCCTACCATTGGAAATCTGTACTTGACCATAGACTCAACCTTTCCACAATGACTCCACACAGAACTCTTTTGTGGTAGATAGCTGGTTTTGCTGTGGGCTATGAGTGTGCAAGTGTCTGACTCTAAGATGGCCCAGTGTGTGTTTTGGGCTGGGATACAGATTCTCTCTGCACTAGGGCATTATCTTTGCAGGGCACCATTTACAACAGAAATATGGTCAGTTTGTCCATTATTTTGATGATTTTTCAACAGAGGAAGGTCCAGGGACCCATGCAATCAAAGCCAGTCTATTATGATGATAAGTGACTTGTTTTAATTTGCCTGAAGGTGTCCTGTGAGCTGGTCATGAACCTGTTTTACCTGTGTGGTGTCTGTATGTATGTGGTAGCCAGAATAATGCCTGCTACCCCCAAAGCAGTGCATGTCCTAATTCCCAGAACCTGAACGTGTTCCCTTATGTGTTTATGGGGTTCTGGAGATAAGATGAAGATTACTGATTTAGAGTTGGGAGATGATCTAGATTATCTGGGTTGGCCTAGTTGAATCACACGGGCCCTTAAAATCAGAGAACACTTCCTGGCTGGGTCAGAAATGAAATGAGAGAAGAGGAGGGGGGATTTGAAGAGTGAGAGGGACTTGACCTGCTGCCTCAGACTTTGGAGATAAGCCAGGAGGCTGTGAGCCAAAAAATGTGGGCTCTTCTGGTAGCTGCATACGGGTCTCAGTGGACAGCCAGCAAGGAAATGGGGATCTCTGACGCAGACACTGGCCCACAGTGTCAGTGGCGTTATGCATGAGACACAAGACAAATTCACACAGACTACTGAGTCCCGTGGAGGAAAAGGGACGGCACAGCTACTCTCTCAAGGGGAGGGTGCCTTGGAGTGGCCTGACCACTCTGTCAAGAGGAGAGTGCCCCGACTCTTGCCTTGACAGGATTTTATTGGGTTCGTTTTGCACAAGAATACAGGTAAAGCTCATTAATCATTATCAGGCAGTAAGAATCAGACATACAAAGAACTCTGAGGGCCTATTTTGAGTCAGGGTCAGATAGCTAAAGAGCCATAAAACTTTGAGGAACAAACTCACTTCTTGCTTGGACCCTTATCATTTAATTGAGAGCATTCTAAACAAAGCAGGTTTCACAGGATTTTCCATATTCTTTCTTAGGTCTGATCACCCAGGGACCTGCCCTTTCCAGCACAGGGCGTCACCCACCACCAGCATTGTTTTAGGCTTAAGGCATTGTTTCAGGCTTAAGCCAGGCAGGGGAGGTAAGGCAGCCAAGAGATTAGGAGACTTCTTGCAGACAGAATGAGGACTCAGGCTATGTCAAAGAGGGTGAGGGTCCATCACCCTCTTTGCCATAGGCCCCCAAGTCCTTCCCTGGGGCCTCCACGTGATTGTGCCTGTCTTAGATCATTCTCCCCTTGGGGAATCTTACCCATCATTGGCTAACTGATCAAGCATTGGGGGCCAGTTATGGATAAAGTAAAAGGAGCAGAGGCAGTGCCCCTGCCAGGGAGATAAGCTTTGTCTCCTTAGTGGCTTCTGGTCCAAAGGTCATTCACTCAGCCTTAGCCAAGGTGAGGGGCGGTGTGTGTGTGTGTGTGTGTGTGTGTGTGTGTGTGTGTGTGTGTGTGTGTGTTATAGCTTCTGAAGCCAGGCAGGGCGGTTCCCAACAGACCTCAGTCCTACAACACAAGGAGGCAACATCTGCCAAACCCAAGTGAGCATGGAAATGTGTCCTCTCAGGAACTTCTGCAATGAACAGCCAATGGGCGTCTTTTTAGCCAATGAGCCCCTGGGACTTTTAAGACCATGGGACTTCTGACCTTTAGAAATGTAAGGCAATACATTTGGGCTGTTTAAGCTGCAGAGTTTGTTGTGATTTGTTTTGGAAGCAGCAAAGAACTAATACAGTGTGGAAATGGCTCCCTCACTTCCCCAGCAGAATGGTTTCACGCCCAGTGGGGAGAGGCAGTGTGTTGCTCTGTTAGTGGCCAAGGGTCCACCATGGATGACTGGGTGTCTAGCTGGGTGTCCAGCTGCAGGCGACATGACACCGCCACGGAAAACTGAGTGTCTGCCTGTGAACACTGTGACTCACTGCTGGTTATTCTCCCACCTGTTACCTGGAGGCCTGGAGGTTGGGTGGGGCTTTCCCTGTCTCCCCCCAGTCTGTGCTGTTTCTCCATGAAGTTCTAGTGTCCAGAATCTACACCCATGTTTGGGAAACTGAGGCCCAGAACTTGGGGCACCACAGGAGGGGGCCCAGGATGCTGCAGTGGTGACATCCCTTCCTTCAACCCTCCACCTCCAGGCTGAGGTCCCAGAGAAGGGGACACCCATTTGTGCTATCCCTGATCTATCATCCAGGACCAGGTGGGTTTAACTGCATCCTGAAAGTTTGAGCCTGATGCTCCTCATGTCTTCCCAGTGCTGGGGAAATGCTGTGATGGTGGAACACCATGGTGGAGGGATGCTGTGGAGGGAACATCATGGTGGGGGGATGCTGTGGAGGGGAGGTGGTTCCAGTCTGTCTTTCCCCAACCAGTGCGGACAACCAGGAGGTGGTAAACTTGGAGCACAGAGGAGCTGACTCCCAGCACAAAGATGCCACACAGACATGGATAATCCTGCACAGAAACCTTTAATGCCTGGGCTCTGACAGGAGGAACATTGAAAAATGCTAAAGGGAGAGGGAATGGGGAAGTGAAGGCAACTGTAGCATCCTGCTACTGGTGGATGTGGGTTACTTGATGGTTTCTCTGGGAGGTGTCACCCAGTCAGTGTGTCCAATGTGTCTAAGGTGTCTGGGCCTGGCTCATGGGTACCCAGTGGCTTCAGGAGAGTGAGGGCTGGCCACTCTTGGGTCAGTAAGACCCCCTTCAACCTTCCAGAACCACTTGGAAAGGCCTAAAGAATGGTCTGCCTAAAGCAAATCATAGACTTTTCATATCAGGAGTGGCCCCCCATAGTCTATGGATGAGTGATCATCTTGTCTCTACTTGAATACCTCTATGGATGGAGAACTCACTTCCTCCCAAACCCTATCACCACTCCCCTAGAGTCAAAACCCACTTGTTTCAGACTCCCACCTCTAATCCTGTTCTCACCACGGGGAGGGGGCACTCAGACCTCCTCCCTCATCCCTCCCTCTGGTTCCAGGTAGCTGGCACAATAGAAAGAGACCCTGGTTCCTCCCTCTAAAGTAGAGACCATTACACTTACCTCAGATGGTTTGAGATTAAATCTCATTTATTGTGTGCAGAGCGCACACAGCAAGAGTTCCACTAAAGTTAACTACTCTCTCTTCCTTTCCTTCTTAGAAAGTTCTCAGGTTCCCAGGCCCAGAGTAGTGCTCCCTTTAGGGGAAATGTCCTTTCATTCTTGAGAATTCTTTTCCTTTGCCCTGGCCTGGCTCTTAGTATTTTTTTTGTCAATGCTATTTATATATGATGGCTCCTGGAACTAAATATGAATCATTTCTTCATTCATCAAATTTGTTTTTTTGAACAAATATTTTTAAACTCCTACTATGTGTCAACCAGGAAATGGGTGAGGGAGAAAGTAATCCAGACTGAGGAGTTTGCAAGAGGAAACTTGCACAAATATCCAGAACATTCACCCTAGATGTGCCAATTACTCTTCTCTTGTGCTGGGTTCTGGGACCACAGGTGTGTCCTCTGCCCTCTGAGAGCCAATGGGCAGCTGGCAACCTTCCATGTGGCTGCCTGAGGACTGTTTATGTAAGAACTCTAGCATTATGTGCCACCCTGGAGCTCCCACAGGCTTTTTGAGCTATGTCTGCTACATTGATGATTGACTTGGGGACTGACATTGCACAACTGCATGTTACTTTTCCTCTTCCAGCCATCCTGGAAGGCTGGTGAGGTTTCTTTGGCTATGAAGGCATAAAATCCCTTCCTGCTTCAGTGTGTCTGGCCCATGTAGAATGTGCAATAAACATTGAATGAAGTCTGCCTGATTGGGTGATGCCAGAGAGAACCTGAGTTGAAGATGCTGTGAGGTCACATTTCTCTGATTGTCTGTGATGCTTCATGGATACATTATGGCTGAACCCTGTGTTACCTGGCTCCTTGACAGTCAAATCGTGGTCCATGGACCAGTAGCAGCAGCATCATTTGGGAGCTTTTTAGAAATAAGTCATGTTGGGCCCCTCCCAGAATGGCTGAACCAAAACCTCCATTTTAACACCATCTCCTGGAGCTCCCTGTGCATATCAAAGTTTGAGAAGTGTCAATCCAGAGCAGGGTTCACAAACTTTCTGTATGTGAATGAGGGAGTAATATGTTTTGGCTTTGTGGGACAGCCACTACTGCCCGTACTCTGTCATCGTAGTGTGAAAGCAGCCATAAACAGCGTGGAAAAAAGTGGGTGGAGCTGTGTTCCAATAAAATTTTATTTCCCTAAACAGGTGTGGCAAGGCCTGTGGACTGTTGTCAGTGGATGGCGTACACTCAAGAGTGGAATCTCGGGTCCTGTCTCCAACCTTAATATTGCCAAACTGTTCTGCAGAGAGGCATTGATGACTTACCCTCCCTTGCATGTAAAGGAAGTTTGTGTTCTGCCAATACTTGGTTTTGATGGACTGTTTAACTTTTGCCAATCTGGAGGGTATAACCTGCATCCCTCTGGTGAACATCTTTGCCAAAATCTGTTGGTCACTTATGTTTCCTTGCCTGTGATTGTTCTTTCTGCTGGGAAGTTTACCCTTTTCTTATTGATTTCTTAGAGCTCTTTATATTATCTGAATGTCACGTATGAACATCATAGATTTCTCATCTGACTTGTCTTTTCATTTTATTTCTGGTGTGTTTTATTGTACAAAAACTGGAAAATTGGATGTAGTCAAACTTACCAGTATTTTATGGTTTGTACATTTTTGTCTAAGAGTCCTTCCATGTCTCAAGGTCATAAAGATAGTCTCTAAATGTTCCTCTAAAGCAGGGGTGTCAAACTCATTTTCACCAGAGGCCACATCAGCCTCGCGGTTACTATGAAGGCAGCCTTGTGGTTGCCTTCAAAGGGTCAAATATAATTTTAGGACTGTATAAATATAACTGTTCCTTAACAGTTAAGCAAGAGCTCAGTGCTGCTGCTGGGTGGAAACAAGGAGCCAGGTTGGATAAAACAAGGTGCCAGGTTGGATAAAACAAGGTGGAGGGCTGGATTTGGCCCACGGGCCTTGTTTGCCACCTGTGCTCTAAATGTTTTAAAGTTTTGATTTTCACACTTGGATATTTAGCCCATCCTCTTCCTGCTTCTCAGATGAAAGGAGTCACCTGGAGGTGCATGTTTAACCGTAGGCCTCCTGAGCTCAGATTTTCCAGGAGATGGGCCTTGGATTCTGTGCTTCTTGCAGTAAGTACCCAGGTGGATCTTATAATCAGAACAGTTTGGGACTTAGTTGTTAGTAGATGGGTTTGGGAGCTGAGCAGAACCAGTACCCATCCTGGCTGTCTGGTCTTGCTAATCATTGATTATCTTCCTTGATTATCTATAATTGGAGATTCCAAATATGCTCATTTTGCAGAGATTTCCTGTGAAGACTAAATGAAAAGAAGTACATAAATGGGTTGGCACAGGGCCTTTTCCTGGAAACTGGATTGTTTTAGCCTCAGGGAGAATGCAACTAATTGTATTTCCTTTTTGCTTTGGCTGCCAGGCAGCAGCCCAGGGCACATCTCCCTTTAAAAGATTTTATTTATTTATTTTTTAGAGGGGACAAGGAAGGGAGGAACAGAGGGAGAGAAACATCAGTGTGTGGTTGCCTCTCACGTACCCCCTACTGGGGACGTGGCCCACAACCCAGGCATGTGCCTTGACTGGGAATTGAACCAGCGACCCTTTGATTCGCTGGCTGACATTCAATCCACTGAGCCACACCCACTAGGGAAAAAATAAATAAAATCTTAAAAAAATAAAAATTCCTTTACTCACTTAGCAAATGTTTATTGATCATATACCATGTTCCAGGCACTGGGGAAACAGCAGTGAACAAAACATCTGGGCTCCTGACTCCATGGTGCTGGCAGCCTAGTGGAGGAGACAGATAAAAAAATAAATAAGAAAAATGTATGGCCGCCGCCTTCGCCACTGGGAGGGTGCAGCAGCTGTCACCTCTGCTCCGCCGAGTCGAAGATCCTTGCCGTTACGTGTCTGGATATCCTGTTGAACCCTTTTAAGAATTCAGAGAAACTGCCAGATGACCATCGAGAAAAGATCTAATCTTAAGGCTTACTCATCTACCACACCAGAACCATGTTCTACGTTTTTGTAAACTATTCTTCCCAGACCAACATGCCCTTGCTACAAGCCTGTATTGAGGGAGACTTTAACTATTCCAAGAGGCTTTTGGAAAGTGGCTTTGACCCAAACATTCGCGACAGCAGGGGCCAAACGGGCCTTCACCTTGCAGCAGCCCACGGGAACGTGGACATCTGCCAGCTGCTGCGTAAGTTCGGTGCTGACCTTCTGGCCACAGACTACCAAGGGAACACAGCCCTTCATCTCTGCGGTCATGTGGATACTATTCAATTCCTAGTTTCCAATGGACTCAAAATTGATATTTGCAATCATCAAGGTGCTACACCCTTAGTTCCGGCAAAGCACAGAGGTGTGAATAAAGATGTCATCTGATTGCTGGAATCTTTGGAAGAACAGGAAGTAAAAGGATTTAACAGAGGAACCCACTCAAAACTGGAGACCATGCAGACAGCTGAGAGTGAAAGCGCCATGGAAAGCCATTCTCTCCTCAACCCCAACCTGCAGCAAGGCGAAGGGGTCCTGTCCAGCTTCTGAGCCACATGGCAGGAGTTTGTAGAGGACCTGGGCTTCTGGAGGGTTTTGCTCTTGATCTTCGTCATTGCTCTGCTGTCTCTTGGCATTGCCTACTATGTGAGTGGGGTGCTGTCTTTCGTGGAAAACCAGCCTGAACTGGTGCATTAAAGGAGCTCATAGAAGAGGAGGCACATGCCTGTCCTGGCTTCCAGTGTTTCTCAGTTTCTCAAGCTTGTTTTTGTGCAAGGAGGGCTGTACATGTTTTTCTTTTTGCAGTTTTACATAGTGTAATCCTTTTAGAATGACGTGTTCATCTGAACTAACTACTTAGTGTAGTCAAGTATACCGCATCCCAAAGCTACCTCTAACTCCACGTGAATTCTTAGTAACACACAGCCTTGTTTGATAAAAACATGGAAGTGACTAAAGAAAGGAAGACAAAGGAAGCCCTTGCTATAGAAACCTTACCCTCATACAGGACCAGCTAAAGCAAAGTGTTCAAAAAGAAATTTTAGGTTTTCTTTTACGATTGGTTTTGATTGGTGATTTCGTTTTGTTCTTGTTTATTTTTGCAAGAACCTCTTTTTTTTATTTACAGTCTCTGAGAATAGACAGGAGAATGAAACATTCAGTTTAAAACTTGAAGTGCTTTTTTCAAATCCTGCATAGTAAATCAGTATTGTTGGAATCTCTTTGGTTTATTTTAACGCTTTCAAATCTAGTCACAAACCAAGTAGAACTTTTGAAAGTGAGCTATATTATATTCAAAAATGATAGGTTTGATCTTATATTTATTTGTTTTAGAATTTTTTGTAAACTGCATTACTTGTTAATATCTATAAGAAATGAAGAGTTCATTTTGTTCACTTTTCAATTTCCCTTAGTGTTTATTTTAAGGATGGTCTGTTCATTAAAAATATAGTCAGAAAGCTTTTTCTATTCACTAGTTAGCAGGATAAATAATTCTGCTATGTAACTGTCACTGTAGTTTTATAATGCTGTTATCATGGTGAAAGGTTCACTTTTACACCCTTGCCGTGTTGTCACAATTGTGTCATAGTTCATGGTTATTTCATTTTATGTGCAGCCCTGTCAGAGTCCCTGTAGGATCATCACTGTTCACCCATGTCAGTTATTGTCTGATAGCAAGACGGATGGAGTATTTCGGAGTTAATAGTGCTGAACACAATTGTGCTGGGTGTCATAAGTGCTTTATGAATGGTTATGTTATTTAAATTGAAATCTGGACACCAAACTGTATTGCAGCATTCAGCAATATGTTTGAAGGCCTCTTTTGTTGATGATTCTGTTATGTATAAATCATCTTCTTAGGCTATTAAAAAGGAATATTAAGAATTGATAATAATTCATTGGAAATAGAAAACTAATGAAAGAATAGTAATATCTTTTAGAACAAAGACATCTAAGCTACTGCTAATCGAATTGTTGCTAGAATTAGAACTTACAGTTTAGAATAGAATTGGTATTTCTGTGATTCTTGCTGCTTCTTGTAATTCTCTCTTTTGCATTTTTACATCTAGGACTGAGGTGGCTTTATCCTCTCTTAAACAGCTGTTTTAAATTCCTGATTTACCTTGCTGCTTCGATATCAGCTTACAGAGTCTTGCTTTTAGGTTAGACATAAACAAAATAAATCTTACTTGCTGTAAATATAGAAAAAACAGTGGATTTTAGAATGGAGAACTCTACAATACTAGAAATCAAAGTATATTCAGAATGGAAGCTGTGGAATTAGCTTTACATTTGGTTGTAAATCTAAACAGATAAGTAAAATTGATTAAACATATGTAAAAAAAAGAAAAATGTATAACAAGATCAGTGGTGATAAGTTTATGGAGAAAAGAGAGGTAGGGGGCTTGACAGAGGTAGCAGTGGGTGGGTTATAAGGTCAGGAAGGGTGTTGTGGAGGTGATACTTGTGCAGTCTTGAGGGAGCTATGCATGTGCTGAGGGGATGAGCACTCACTAGGCAGTGAGGACAGTCTATGCAAAGGTCCTGGGAAGGACTGTGCCTGGTGAGCTGGAGAAACATGGAGGAGGCCCATGTGACTGCAACAGAGTGAGTGAGGGGGAAAGAGGAAGGAGGTGAGGACAGGGAGGGGTTGGGGCAGGTCATGTAAGGCCTGTGGGTAGAGATGAGGACTCTGTCTTCTCTGAGTGATATGGGGGTGTGGGGAGTTTCTGAGCATATCTCTGCTATAACTATTTCTTCTCCAACACTCCATCCTGTGTTGTGTGAGGCTAAGTGAAAAGTTAATAAACCCACCACACAGGCACAGGAGAGCTGGTTTATCATCTGAGAAAGGGGGTGACTGACCACAGTGTCACTGTTATTCATGTCCCCATAGGCGGCCTCATATTCCCCACAAGATAGGATGAGCCAAGTACTCATTCTATCTTGTTTGAGGCTCTTTCTGAGATATGAGGGAGGGTCAGTCTAAGCTGCTCCCTGAGGCAGAATCATGGAAGGGAAACACAGCTGTTTCTCTTTTCTTCTTTATAGAGCTGCCTTTCACTAGATAACCATACTGGACAAGGCTGGGAGGGTGGTCTTTCTGGTGTGTGTGTGGGTGCTGGAGAGGCAAAAGTCTGGCTGAAGCTGTAGGGGAGGCCAACAAGGAAGTGACTGGGAGTAGCTGAGGTTGAGAGGCTCAGGTCAAGTGGAAGAATAGGAGATAAGCTGGAGATAATATGGCTCCAGCCAGTGACAGTGGGGATGATTACCATGTGAGACTAGGGAGTGAGAAGGAGATGGAGGACACCTGAGGGTCTATCTCCCAGGACAAGTTGGCTCATTTCCTGGTCACGTGGTCTGGGCCGGTGCCAGTGCCTTAGGGTTTGTTTTGCTCTCTATAAAAAAGCTTCATTGTTGTTACTAATAGATGGGAAAACTGAGACTCAGAGAGGTTCACACCTATCTAACATTGCACAGCTGATGGTGAATGCCCTCCTTGCCATGTCACTACATAGGCTTCAAGGACAACTTTCTCTTCCTTGAGTTCCTTTTCTGCCTCAGGTCTTTGCATTTGCTATTCCTTCTGCTACAGTGAGACTCCCTCTGCCTTATTTTCATTATATTTCACTTATTTTATTATTTCAAATTTTTTATTTAGGTATAATTGGTATACAATATTATATTAGTTTCAGGTATACAATATAGTGTTTCAACATTTTTATTTTATTTTTTAAAGTATATTTTACTGATTATGCTATTACAATTTTCCCAATTTTTTCTCCATTATTCCCCCTCCACCTTGCACTCCCCAACCCTCCAGCTTTCCCTGCCCCTTAGTTTGTGTCCATGGGTTGTATATATAGGTTCTTTGAGTTCTCTGTTTCCTTTACCATTTTTGACAGCTCCCCATCTATTGAATGCCTACCAATTATGCTTCTTCTTCCCTGTACCTTTTCCCCTCCATTCCTCTCTTCCCACTCCCCACTGAAAACCCTCTGTGTGATGTCCATTTCTCTGATTCTGTTCCTGTTCTGGTTGTTTGCTTAGTTTTTGTTTTTGTTGTTTTTCTTCCTTTTATTTTTTTTAGGTTCATTTGTTGATAGTTGTGAG
This sequence comes from Phyllostomus hastatus, assembly GCF_019186645.2. Taxonomy (NCBI): domain Eukaryota; kingdom Metazoa; phylum Chordata; class Mammalia; order Chiroptera; family Phyllostomidae; genus Phyllostomus; species Phyllostomus hastatus. The sequence continues at coordinate 231,994 of NW_025333962.1, read as the reverse complement.
TTTGTTGTCATTTTACTGTTCATATTTTTTATTTTCTTTTTCTTAGATAAGTCCCTTTAACATTTCATATGATAATGGATTGGTGATAATGAACTTCTTTAACTTTACCTTATCTGGGAAGCACTTTATCTGCCCTTCCATTCTAAATGATAGCTTTGCTGGATAGAGTAATCTTGGATGTAGGTCCTTGCCTTTCATGACTTCAAATACTTCTTTCCAGCCCCTTCTTGCTTGCAAGGTTTCTTTTGAGAAATCATCTGATAGTCTCATGGACTAAGGCTAAGTTATCCTTTGTAGGTAATTCTCTCCTTTCCTCTTGCTGCTTTTAAGATTCTCTCTTTGTCTTTGATCTTGTGTAACTTAATGATGATGTCTCTTGGTGTGTTCCTCTTTGGGTCCAACTTCTTTGGGACTCTCTGAGCTTCCTGGACTTCCTGGAAGTTTATTCCCTTTGCCAGATTGGGGAAGTTCTCCATTATTATTTGTTCAAATAAGTTTTCAATTTCTTGTTGTTGTTCTTCCCCTTCTGGTATCCCTATAATTTGGATATTGGAACATTTGAGGTTGTCAAAGAGGTTCTAAAGTCTCTCTTCACTTTTTTTTTGAATTCTTGTTTCTTCATTCTGTTCCAGTTGGATGTTTATTTCTTTCTTTTGTTCCAAATTGTTGCCTTGAGTCCTGGTTTCCTTCTTGTCACTGTTGGTACCCTGAATACTTTGCTTTATTTCATTTTGGGTATTTTCATTTGTTCTTTCATTTTTTGACCAAGCTCAATCAGATCTGTGAGCATTTTGATTACCAGGGCTTTAAATTCTCCATCAGATAGGTTGGCTATCTCCTCATTGCTTAGCTCTCTTTCTGAAGTTTTGCTCTGTTCTTTCATTTGGGCCCTATTTCTTTGTTTGTGTCCCCTGTTAAGTTGTTAGGGGTTGGAGCCTTAGGTATTCACCAGGGCAGGGCAACCCTCCTTGCTGTGCTGTGGCGCTGCCTGTGGCGGGGGACAGAGAGGGAACAATGCAGCTCCCCTGCTTATCTCTAGCCCACTTTTCAATGAATTCTCATGTGAGACTGGAGTTTCTCCCACCGTGGAAACCCCCACCATAGTCCACAGCCAGCTCTGGGTCTCAGTTTCCCCTTAAATCAGTTCCACCCTCACAGTCCACCTCCTCACTACAGTTTCTCTCAGTCCAAAGTCTCACGGGTCTGGTGGTTCTGTTTGACTGTTTCTTTAGTTTTGTGGTTGTCGGAGTTCCATGCAGTTTGATTTTTCTGGCACTTTTGGTTGTTTATTGATTTTAGATTGGTTGTTATCCTCCTTTTGGTTGTGAGAGGAAGTGAAGAGTTCTACCTACACCTCCATCTTGGCTGGAAATCTCTGTTTCAACATTTTTATACCTTAGAGTGTGATCACTCCACTAATTCTAGTCATCATCTGTCACCATAGCAATGTATCCTCAGCCTCTATAGGACTCCCGTTTTCCATATTTGATTCTTAGCCCAAATGCTACTTTTTCAGGAAAGACTTTCCTTGAACACTTACAAGTATTTATGTCAACCCTACCCATAGTAGGTGTTTAATAAATAGTTCTTGAATGAATAAGTGAGTTAAATAGGAACAGTAGATCCTCCTAGCAAAAACTCTGACTGTAGTTAAATCCTGTGTCACCAGGTTTGATGTCTACCTTTAACTTGATACAGAAAGTACCATGGGGACAGAGAGCCTGTCCATTGGGTCTACTGGAGGAGCCCTGGTGTTTGGGACAGGACCTGTCACACAGTAGGTATGTGATAAATATTGTTGAATTGCATCCAAGGTTCAACAAGGAGGCAGGGGTCACATTTTGGGTCTGGGAGAGACAAGGAAGAGGTGGGGTATTACACTGGTCCTTCATTCTTTCCTTCCTTCACTCAAACCTTTCCTGAGGATGAATCCAATGAACCTGATTCCTTGCCCTTCTGAGTCAGTGACTTAAGAAGGAGGTAGACAATCATAGAGAGGACAAGTTCAAGGTAAGGATTATGTCAGGTGCTGCTGAGGGCCATAAGCCAATCAGCAGGAGGCTGGGAGGTCGGGGAATGTCCCTAGGAGGAGGTGACATTTGAACTGAGACCTGGAAAACATGAGTGACTGAAAGGAGCCAGTCACAAAAGGCCACATGTTGTATTGAATTCAGAAATGCTGGCATTTGTGCTTCCTGTTACCTACCAGACTCAATAAGCAGAGACAGGGATGGAATCTTTATGGGCACTTTTTTCAGATGGTCAGCGATCTGAGAAGATGGTGGGTTTGTACCCTAACACATAGTCCTACATTTCCTTTCAAGCCAGCCTTTTAATAAGGGGGAAAAAGTGTAGGTAAAAAAAGGGTAGGTAAGGGGTTTGAAATTCAGGAAAGAGATTAATCAGGTAAAAGCTTCAGTCTGGTAATTTCCCTAATGTCCTTTTATCTGCTGATGGGTGATTTCCTTCATCTGTGTCCTGTGTGCTGCGTCCTGGGCAGCAGACTGTCTCTCCTGGGAACACAATGGCTCGGGTGCCACCCTGGCTGCTTTTGGTCTCTTCTGGAGCACAAAGGTCAATTGCTTGTGGTTCCTGAAACAACAGCTATTTACATACATTAACTATTAGGCTTATTAACTACTACCCAAATCTAAAACTTTCCAACTTTCGACTCCTCCATCAGTATGATTCCATTTCTATAAAATATTCAGAAGAGACAGGTTCATAGAGACAGAAAGCAGTCTGTGTTTGTAGGGGCTGGGGGTAGGGCATGACTTCCTCATGTTACAGAAAAGATGGGGGGTGGGCAATTATTGGCCCACTCAGGGATGCCAAAAACTGTTACAAAACACACACCCACACACACACACAAGGCCAAGGGGGGTTACTATATACTATTACCAAAAGGACCCCCACTAGGTTCCATTGTTTGCTGCCTTAGGAAAGACATCTCTCAATGCCAGAGATTTGTGAAAAGGAAAGGAAATGTTTATTTAAAGCTAGACAGACTTAAAGTAGTGACCTAATGTCTTCATTAAAATATCAAAGTCCTTTTGAATTCCCACAGACACTCACAGTGCTTTCTTCTCCCCCTGCCCTAATTTGGGGTACTGTATCTCAGGAAAAGAAGCAACCATCAGGAAAAGCAGTCTCAGGAAAAGAGGCACCATCAGCTATGTCACCATCCAGGCAGGATCTCCAATTAATCCAAAGCCATGTGGCACCTTCTCATGGCCTACTGGCAAGAGTTCTTTCACCCTTCTTCCAGGCAAAGTCTCTCCTGCTTCCCAGGCCACGTGGCCAAAGGGAGCACCCCAAAACCACATGGTCCTCTTCTACTAAAGCTGTGGGGGTCCCCACTCTGTCCAAAACTGCATGGTTCTTCTCAGCAAAGCTGCAGGGAGGGGGTAGTCGCCACTCTGCCAAAGCTGAGTGGCAGTTCTCTGCTAAAGCCGCATGGTGATTCCCCACTCTGGCAAAGCCACATGGTTCCCCTTTCACCTAAGCTGGAGGGATCTCCACTCTGCCAGAAGCACGTGGCTCTCTCCCTTCTATTGCCACAGCCACATGGTTCTCTCTGCACTGCCACAGCCACGTGGTCCTCTCTCTAATGGCTGCCACGTCTGGGTTTTAAATCCCCATGGCAGTCTTCCTCTGCAGCTCCATTTCCGACTCCTCCTACAATCAGTTACACCCACCAGCACTCCTGTATCCTTCCAGCTTTACTGGGCTGCCATAGTGAGTCTGGGCAGGCATGGCCCCATGTCATGGAGCCAATCATCTCCAAGCTTTCATGCAGGTGCTGTAACTCGGGGGACCTACCCCCCAGTTACATCTTGGGTGGAAGTTCCTTCCATCCCCCTGGCTCAGAGCATGGCTACAGCTATTTAACATATCTATGCAACTAGTTAAAGGTTATAGCTATGTTAAATGACCATGCCATGGATTAGCTGCAAAGCTTTTGCTGTATAAAACAGCCCTGCATGTTCCTGCTCCATGTGTACCTTCCCCCAACTCACACCTGTGGTAGGGAGGGGTGAGGACATCCTAATATTTCCTGGACACCTTAAGTTCTGGACCTCATTCAAAATCCTTATTTGGGGCTCCCTCTTGGCTGCACAGTTTCACTCATGGGCTGCAGTTTTCCATTTGGGGTGAAATGTTCTGGAAGTAGGCAGAGGTGGTGTTTGCACAATCTTGTGAATGCACTAAATGTCACTGAATTGTTCACTTTAAAATATTAAAGTTATGTTATATGAATTTCACCTCAATTTAAAACAATGCCAGTGAGTTGCTGTGCACAGTGGACAGATGGGAGTCTGAGAGACAGGAGGGAAGAGAGAGAGCAGGGACCTGGCTGCAGAGTGCACAGGGGATGTGGAAGGAGATGAGGCCTGTGGGGTCCTGGCCTGGCCACGTGGCCCTCAGGGGATGGGAATGAGGGAACCTTGGCAGCATGGTTTTGGGGGGCTGGGGGTACAGTATCTGGGGGTGGGGCTCACGCACACATGCACACTCACACCAGTATCTCTCAGAAAGGGATTTTGAAAAGTGCCAGGTGTCCTGATTTCTATAGCTACTGCTCAGTGGATGCCTTGATTACTGCACTATTGAAGCTGGGGGGTGGGAGTGGGGTGTGGGATAGTGGGGTTGTATTCCTGGGTCCCTCAGGAACACATTTGGAGAGACAATTCTTGGCAGGCTACCACCCCCAGGGCATTGCAGAGATAGATGACTGAAACATCTGCCAGTCTTTCAGTGACAAAGGCCTGTTTGCTGGTCCAGAAACTTTGGCCTGAGGGGCAGACTTCTGGTTGGATATACATCCGGTGGCCCAAGGAAGCACTCTCAGAGGACAGAGGCCAGCCAGTACAATCTCTGTGCCCCCTCTCTGCCTCCCTCCAGCTCATGGGCATCTTCCAGAAAGAAGCTTATGCAGTTGTCTGGAGCCCTGAGTTTTGTGACTGCTGCCCAAGGGAATAGCTCTATAAGGCCTAGCTCTGGTGACCAGAGGGGTTATGACTTCCCTCAAAGATGCATATATTTTTAGTCTTTGAAAGCTGCTGCCTGAGGGTCTGGCTTCCAATTAGTCTTGCCCTTGGTGCAGACTGAGATCCTCCCTTCCACACTGAGAGGTCTCAGCAAACCCTCTACTGCTGGAAGCTGTAGGGAGTGGGAAGAAAGCTACTAAGTCCTAGCAACAGTTTATATTTTAATTGCAGTTGCATTGCTTTAATCCCAATGTACATGGGATTCAGTTACTTTATTCTCTTAAACAAAATTGAGGAAAGAGCATACTACCAGAATATAGTAGGAAGGATGGTTGTGAATGTTACCTTTTTCAGAGCCAAACATAGGAAAAGTGGTCTATCTGTATTTTTTTAAACCACAATTTAATTCCATACTTTATGACATACTCTAAAAGTCAAATGGTTTCTCTTGTAAAGATACTTGTTTACAAGTGCCTGAAAGTAATAACTCAATGCCATCATTAACAGGTTTCCTTTTGCCTAGAGAAGGAAAATAAAAATGAACCAAAGGGTATTTCCAGAGCAGATAGCTGTTTAAGAAGGCCAGGACTCAGTCTTCAGATGTGTATACGTTTCAACATCTTAGAATTTTAATATAAAAAGCAAAATATATTTTTGCACTTACAGCCTACTTTAAAAAATTACTATTATCCCCTTTGTCACAGTTAAAATCAAGTGTTGGGAATTAAATTATAATTTGAGACAAAAATATTGCCCAATAAGAATGAATGCAGATGGCTCAAGAATTCTTACTCAGTGTGATGTATAATGCAACAGAGACTCTTGTAAATTGTCATATGCCAATAAAAATGTTCTAAGTGGTAACCCCTCCCAATGGTAGACTGCTTGAAAAAATACAAATGTCCAACAGACAACCAAAAATCAGGGCAGGGTTGAACAACAATTTCATGTCCTGCACAAAGCCCCCACTTGAGAATGGAGGAGGTGGCTGTTCCATCCAGTGCAGAGAAACCAACAAAGGGAACCAAGCAAAGTGAAGAAATGAAGGAATATATCTGAAACAAATCCACCAGAAAAAATCTTGGGGGGAAAAAACCTCAATGAAAGAAAGACAAATTATTTACCCGATAGAGTTCAAAGTAATGCTCACCAAACCCCAGAGAGGAATGCATAGAAACAGTAAAAACATCAATAAGGAGAGAGAAAACATAAGAAAGTGACAAACAAAACTCATAGAGCTGAGGAATATAATAACTGAACTGAAAAACACTGTATAGGAGTTTAACAACAGACTGGTTGAAACAAAAAAAAAAATCCTAAGCTGAAAGACAAAGCAGTGGAACTCACCCAACCAGAGCAGAAAAAACAAAAAAGGAAAAAAAGAAAAAAGAAAGAAAGTGAGGATATTTTAAGGGACTTCAGGGACAACATCAAGTGGACCATCATTGTATTATGCATCTTTTCAGAAGGAGACAAGACAGAGAAAAAAGAACAGAAAACTTATTTGATGAAATATGGCTGAAAATTCCCTGACTTAGGGGAAGGAATACACACCCAGATTGAGAAAGCCCAGAGAAATCCAAATAAAAGAAACTTAAAGGTACTCAATCCAGCCCTGGCTGGCGTAGCTCAGTGGATTGAGCGTGGGCTGCGAACCAAAGTGTTGCAGGTTCGATTCCCAGTCAGGGTGCATGCCTGGGTTGCAGGCCATGACCCCCAGCAACCGCACATTGATGTTTCTCTCTCTCTATCTCCCTCCCTTCCCTCTCTAAAAATAAATAAATCAAATCTTTACAAAAAAAAAGACACCCAATCCAAGACACTTTATAAGTAAACAGTAAAAAGCCAAAGACAATAAAGCAGCAAAGGAAAAACAACTTGTTACATTTAATGGCAACACTGTAAGACTATAAGCAGATTTTTTTTTTTTGCATAAACTTTATATGTCAGGTGTGGCATGATATAGTCAAAGTGCTGAAAGAAAAAGAATCCAAACAAGAATACTCTGACAAAGTTATTTAGAATTGAAGGCGAGATGAAGATTTCCAGGTAAGCAAAAGCTAAAGGAGTTTTTCATTACTAAGCCAGCCTTATAAGAAATGTTAATGAGACTTCTCGAAGCTAAAAAGAAAGGGTGCTAAGTAGTAACAAGAAAACATATCAAAGAATAAATCTCATTGGAAAGGTAAATGCTTAGAAAAGGCAGCTTATTAATCACTTACAAAGCTTATATGAAGGTTAAAAGAAAAGTAAAAGTCACTGTAACTATAATAAATAAGAAACACACAAGAATGAGACTGAACCACTGCCTGGTACCACATACAACATTTAACTCCAAGTGAATTTAGACTTAAATGTAAGATCTGAAGCTATAAAACTCTTATAAAAAACATATGCAGAATACTTCTTGACATAGGTCTTGATGATTACTTTTTGAATATGACACCAAAGCAAAAGCAACAAAAGCAAAAATAAGCAAGTGGGACTATATCAATTTTTAAAGCTCCTACACAGCAAAAGAAACAAAATGAAAAGCAACCTACCAAGTGGGAGAGAATATTTGCAAATCATATATCTGATGAGGGGGTAATACTCAAAATATATAAAGAACTCGTACAACTCAATAGCACAATAAAGAAAAAAAGTCCAAACAATCCAATTACAAAATGGGCAGAGGATCTGAATAGACATTTTGCCAAAAACATACAGATGGCCCACAGGTACATGAAAAAGGTCCTCAACATCATTAATCATCAGGGAACTGCAAATCAAAACCATAGTGAGATTCCACCTCACACCTGTTAGAATGGCTATTATATTAAATAAATACAAGAAATAATGTGTTCAAGATGTGAAGAAAAGGAAAAGCCTTGTGCACTATTAGTGGGATTGTGAACTGGTATAGCCACTATGTGCAACAATATGGAAGTTCTTCAGAAAATTAAAAATAGAACTATCATATGATCCAGCAATTCCACTTTTGAGTATTTATTTGAAACAAAAACACTGATTCAAAAAGAGATATGCACACACATGCTCATTGCAGCATTATTTACAATAGCCAAGATATGGAAACAACTTAAGTGTTCATTGGTGGATGAATAGATAAAGAAAACGTGATCTATCTATCTATCTATCACATGTATTATGTGAATATTATATATATTATGTAATGAAATACATATATGGAATATATATTTGTAACAACATGGATGGACTTCAGAGCATTATGTTAAGTGAAATTAGACAAAAACAAATACTGTATGATCTCACTCATATGTGGAATCTAAAACAAACAAACAAACAAACAAACAAATAAAAACAGTAAACAAACCAAGCTTAAAAGGCACAAACCTTCAGTTACCAATAAGTTATGGGGGTGAATACATCCCCTCATGGTGAATATAGTTTATAGTACTATATTGCATATTGGAAGTTGCTAAGAGAGTAGATCTTAAAAGTTTTTATCACATGAAAAAAATGCACATACTTGTATAAAGTGACTGAACTGGACTCATTGCAGTGATCTGCAATAGAAGCAAATATTGCATCATAATGTTGTACACCTGAAACTAATATAATGTTATGTGTCATTATATTTCAATTAAAAATTAACAGGAAAAAAATGAACCCTTGCCTTAAGGCTTAGGAAATGAGGCAAAATCAGTCCTTTGGACTTAAACAGTCATGATTTCAAATACTTGTTAGTGATGCTTAGGACCATGACTTGTGACAATCTGTTCTTTTCCTGACTTCTATCGCGTGAGATGTTTGGTAGATATGAGTCATTCTCTATTGATCCCTAAAGATATATGGAGTCATCTGAAATTGGTTATTTAAATGTTTCACTGTGAAAATTGTGGTTGAGAGAAGAAACACAAGTGAATATTTTGAAGTCATTATCCAGTGGTGTGGGGTCATGACAAGAAACCCACATTGTCAGTCCATACCCGACTTAGGAGGGAACCTGGAACCAAAAAACCCATACTCAGCGAGGTTGGAGTTCTCCATTTGTCTTCCTCACGCAAGGTAAGGATGTACTCTGAGTGCTTTCCCAGGGTCTGCATGCCAGTCACCAAAGGAGCTTGGTTTCCATCCCAAAGAAATATTTCCTTAAAATTTCCTCTGCAATAGATTTAGACTATGACAGCACAGCTTTGTCATAGACTGAACTGTGTCACACTGAAATTCATATGTAGAATTGGAAACCCCATTGTAACTATATTTGAAGATAGGGCCATTAGGGAAGTAATCAAGGTTATATAAGGTCATAAGGATGGGACACTAATCACTTTATTTTTAGAGCAATTTTAGGTTCACTACACCACACCTGCAGAGTCTCCCCTAATCCAATATAGAGCTAGTGTCCTCATGAGAAGAGAAAGACACCAGGGGAAATGACACAAAGAGAAGAGACTATGTGAGGGAGGACACGGCAAAAGGGCAGCAGTCTGCAATCCAAGCTCAACTCCCTTGGTACTTTGATCTTGAACTTCTATCCTCTAGAACTTTGAGGAAATAAAGTTCTGCTGTTTAAGCTGCCTGATGTATAGATGTGTAGTATTTTGCTATGGCAGCTTGAGCAGACTGATACAGGCTTTAACTATGGTATTGTGCAGTGAAAGTTATTATTATGTTCTACCAAGAATTTATATTTGTTATTTTCCCCATAAATAGCTATTCACATATCAAATACTTAAAATGTCATAGAAGTGATGCACAACTGGAAAAATATATATTTACTTTATTATAGACCTTTTTTTCCATCTTGGAAGTTTACTCAATTAGGTCAATGGATAATCTTACTCTGTTCCAGGTACATAAGTCACAGGAGAAAAGGCACTGTCTTCTTCCCAAAGGAACACACAGTGCTCCCGAGGCAGCCCCCAGCCCCACACAGGGTGATCAGCACAATAGTAGGGGTAATCCCTGTAGCTGGGGCACCTGAACAAGCTGAACAACCAACTGCTCAGTGTGATGGAAGAGGAAGAGAGGACTCTACACAGAAATTATTTTTGAAATGCACCTTGAACTTGAAAGGTTTCCAGTGCATCAGACAAAGGAAAGAGTCTAGTCAGAGGTTAGGATAAATGACAATGTAAGACTATAAAACTTTGCAGTAAGAGAGACAAATTATATTGTGGTAGGAAATATGATGAAACAGAGGCTTTAGAGTTGTATAGATTTGTGTTTACATCCTGCCTCTCCAACATGCAAGCTCTGTAGTCAACAGCAAAACATTTTTAAAAAATAGGCTTTATTTTAAACACAGTGTTTGGTTCATAGCAAAATTGAATGGAAAATGCAAAGATTTCCTATATACTCCCTTCCCCAACACACACAGAGCCTCCCCTGCTATCAAAATCCCACAGCAGAGTGGTATGTTTTTTATAATCAATTAAGTTACAAGAGATTACAATCTTGTAATCTTTAGGTGACAATTCATTGTTACCTAAAGTCTGTAGTTTACATTAGGGTTTACTCGGTGTGGTACATACTATTGATTTGGACAAATATATATTGACATGTATCTTCATTGTAGTATCATAAAGAATATTTTCAATGCTCAAAAATTTTTCTATGCTTCCAATCTCTGGCAACTTTTGACCTTTTTACTGTCTCCATAGATTTTTTTAGAATGTGAGGTAATTAGAATCATGCAGCATGCAGCCTTTTAATTAATTAATTAATTAAAGTATGTAGCCTTTCTGGACTGGCTTCTTTTACTTAGGAATATGTATAATATACACTTGTTTTCATTTTGTGTTTTCATGGTTTGGTAGCTCATTTCTTTTTATTGCTGAATAATATTGTTTGGATGTAACACATTCGTTGATTTTATTTATTTATTTATTTATTTATTTATTTATTTATTTATTTATTTATTTTAGAGAGGGAAGGGAGGGAGATAGACAGAGAGAGAAACATCAATGTGCAGTTGCTGGGGGTCATGGCCTGCAACCCAGGCATGTACCCTGACTGGGAATCGAACCTGCAACACTGGTTCGCAGCCCACGCTCAATCCACTGAGCTACACCAGCCAGGGCTCACATTCGTTTATTCATCTACCCACTGAGGGACATCTTGCTTGCTTCCAAGTTTTGGCAATAATTAATAAAGCTTTTATAAACAATTGTGCACAGGTTTTAATGTGTGCATGTTTTCAACTCCTTTGGGCAAATCATGGAGCATGATATTGAAACATATGGGTATGTTTAGTTTTTTAAGTCTTCTAAAGTAGCTTCCATTGTGCATTCCCACCAGCAATGAATGACAATTGCTGTTGCCCACATCCTCACCAGCATTTGGGATTGTTTTATCACTGATTTGACAGAAAATAGGTATATGTTTCTACCTATCAGAGAAAGGGTTCCCCTTTCTTCATATCCTCGCCAGCACTTGTTGTTTGTTGATTTAGTGATGATGGCCAAAAAATAGTGTTCTGGACTTCGGCCATTTTAAGTGTATACTGGTATCTCATTGTTTTCATTAGTAACTTTCTAATGTGATACAATATTGAGAATAATTTCACCTGCTTATTTGTTATCTGTATATCTTCTTTAATAAGGTGTTTGTTTAGATCTCTTGCCCATTTTAAAAAAGATTTTATTTATTTATTTTTAGAAAGAGAGGAGAAGGGAGAAAGAGAGGGAGAAAAACATCAGTGTGACAGGGAAACAATTGATAAGTCACCTCCTGAACACGTCTCGACCAGGAACCGAACCTACAATCCAAGGAATGCTCCCTGATCAGGAATTGAACCAGTGACCTTTTACTCTTCAGGATGATGACCAACCAACCGAGCCACACTGGTAAAGGTCCTTGCCCATTTTTTTTAAGATGGTAATTTTTATTGTATTTTTTTCCATCACCATTTACTCCCTCCCCCACAATCACCACGCCATTGTCCATGTCCCTGAGTCCTTTCCTTTTTGCTCAGTCCCTCCATGCTCCAAGCCCCCCAGAACTGTCAGCCTGCTCTCTATCTATGAGTCTATCTATTTTGCATGTTAGCTCAGTTTGTTCATTAGATTCCACATGTGAATGAGATCATATGATATTTGTCTTTCTCTGACTGGCTAATTTTCACTTAGCATAATGTTCTCCAGGTCCATCTATGCTGTCCCAAAGGGTAAGATTTGCTTCTTTTTTACAGCTGAGAAGTATTCCGTTGTGCAAATGTCCCATAGTTGTCTAACCTACTCAACTATTGATGCACACTTTTGCTGCTTCCATATCTTGGTGATTGTAAATAATGCTGCAATGAAAATAGGTGTGCTTATGTTTTTTTAAAAATTTTATTTTAATCATTGTTCAAGTACAGTTTTCTGTCCTTTACTCCCATCCCAGCCCACCCACCCATCCCTCCCCACCTCCCTCCCATTTCCACCCTCCGTAGTTTTTGTCCATGTGTCCTTTATATTTGTTCCTGTAAACCTTTCCTATTCTCCCCTGAAATTCCTCTGAAATTCCCTCCCCTCTCCTCTCTGGTCACTGTCAGCCTGTTCTCTATTTCAGTGTCTTTGGCTATATGTTGCTTGTTTGTTTGTTTTGTTGATTAGGTGCCTGTTAAAGGTGAGATCATATGGTATTTGTCTTTCACTGCCTGGCTTATTTCACTTAGCATAATGCTTTCCAGCTCCATCCATGCTATTGCAAAGGGTAGGAGCTCCTTCTTTCTCTCTCTCTCTCTCTCTCTCTCTCTCTCTCTCTCTCTCTCTCTCTCTCTCTCTCTCTCTCTTTCTCTCTTTCTGTTGCATAGAATTTCACTGTGTAAATGTACCATAGTTTTTGGATCCATTCATTTACTGATAGGCACCTAGGTTGCTTCCAGCACTTGGCTATTGTAAATTGTGCTGCTATGAACATTGGGGTGCATAGGTTCTTTTGGATTGGTGTTTCAGGGTTCTTAGGATATAATCCCAGCAGTGGAATTGCTGGGTCAAAAGGCAGATCCATTTTTAGTTTTCTGAGGAAATTCCATACTGTTTTCCATAGTGGTTGTACAAGTCTGCAATCCCACCAACAGTGCACTAGGGTCCCTTTTTCTCCACAACCTCTCCAACACTTGTTTGTTGCTTTGTTTATGATAGCCATTCTGACTGGTGTGAAGTGGTATCTCATTGTGGTTTTAATTTGTATCTCTCTGATAACTAGTGATACTGAGCATCTTTTCATGTGTCTCTGGATCCTCTGTGTGTCCTCCTTAGAGAAGTGCCTGTTCAAGTCTGTTGCCCATTTTTTAATTGGGTTGCTTGTCTTCTTAGAGTGGAGTTGTGTAAGTTCTTTATATATTTTGGAGATTAAACCCTTGTCTGAGGTATCACTGGCAAATATGTTTTCCCATACAGTTGGTTCTCTTTTTATTTTAATATTGTTTTCTTTAGCTATGCAGAAGCTTTTTATTTTGATGAGATCCCATTTGTTTATTCTTTCCCTTATGTCCCTTGCTCTAGGGGATATATCTGTAAAAATGTTGCTGCATGAAATAGCTGAGATTTTCCTGCCTATGTTCTCCTCTATGATTTTAATGGTGTCACAGTTTATATTTAAGTCTTTTATGCACCTTGAATTTATTTTTGTGTATGGTGTAAATTGGTGCTCGAGTTTCATTTTTTTTTGCATGTAGCTGTCCAGTTCTCCCAACACCATTTGTTGAAGAGGCTATTTTTACTCCATTTTATGTTGCTGCCCCTTTTGTTGAATATTAATTGACCATAGAGACTTGGGTTTATTTCTGTTCCATTGGTCCATGTGCCTGTTTTTATGCCAGTACCAGGCTGTTTTGATTATAGTGGCCTTGTAATACAGTTTAGCATCAGGTACTGTTGCTTATGTTTTTTTGAATTAGTGTTTTGGGTTTCTTTGGATATATTCACAAGACAGATCCATTTTTAATTTTTTGAGGTATCTCCATACTGCTTTCCACAGTGGGTGTACCAATCTGCATTTCTACCACCAGTGGAAAAGGGTTCCCCTTTCTCCACAACCTTGCCAGGACTTGTCATTTGTTGATTTACTGATAATAGCCATTCCAACAGGTGTGAGGTGATATCTCATTGTGGTTTTAATTTGCATTTCTGTTATGATTAGTGATGTTGAGCAGTTTTTCATATGTCTATTGGCCACCTGTATGTCCTCTTTGAAGAAGTGCCTATTCAGGTCCTTTGCCCACTTTTAAACTGGGTTGTTTTTTTGGTGTTGAGTTTTATAAATTCTTTATAAATTTCAGATATTAACCACTTATCAGAAGTACCAGCGAAAATGTTCTCCCATTCCATGGATTGTGTTTTTACTTTGTTGATGATTTCTTTCATAGTGCAAAAACTTTTTAGTTTGGTGTAGTCCCATTTGTTTGATTTTTCTTTTGTTTCCCTTGCCTGAGGAGATATATCAGATAAAAATATTGCTATAAGCAACATCCAAACTTTTACTGCCTGTGTTTTCTCTTCTAGGATATTTATGGTTTTGGGTCTAACATTTAAGCCTTTAATCCATTTTTAATTTGTTTTTGTGTGTGGTATAAGAAGGTGGTCTAATTTCATTTTTTTGCACATATTGGTTCAATTTTCCCAATACCATTTGTTGAATAAATTATCTTTAGGTCATTGTATGTGCTTGCTTCCTCTGTTGAATATTAAGACTATAAAGGTGTGGGTTTATTTCTGGGCTCTATTCTGTTACATTGATCTCTGTGTCTGTTTATGCCAGCTCCTTGCTGTTTTGATTACTATAGCCTCTCAGTACAGTTTGATAGTAAGTAGTGTGATTTCTCCAACTTTGTTCTTCTTCCTCAGGATTGCTGTTGCTATGGGGGTCCTTTTGTGGTTCCATATGAATTTCTGAAATATTTGTTCTAGCCCTTGGGCATTTTAAAATCAGGTTGTTTATTTTCTTTCTTATTATTCAGTTTTAAGAGTTCTTTGTATATTTTGTTTTTTTTAATATATTTTATTGATTATGCTAATTACAGTTGTCCCATTTCCCCCCTTCACTCCCCTCCACCCTGTACCCCGTCTCCCACCCACATTCCCCCCATTTAGTTTATGTCCATGTGTTATACTTGTGAGTTCTTTAGCTTCTACATTTCCCATACTATTCTTGCCCTTCCCCTATTTTCAACCTACATTCTATGCTACTTATTCTCTATACCTTTTCCCCCTCTCTCCTCCTCCCACCCCCCTGCTGCTAGCCCTCCATGTGCCCTCCATTTCTATGACTCTGTTCCTGTTCTACTTGTTTGCTTAGTTTCTTTTGGTTTTGCTTTAGGTGTGGTTGTTAATAATTGTGAGTTTGCTGTCCTTTTACTATACATGTCTTTTCTTTATCTTCTTTTCTTAGATAAGTCCCTTTAGCATTTCATAAAATAAGGGCTTGGTGATGATGAACTCCTTTAATTTGACCTTATCTGAAAAGCACTTTATCTTCCCTTCCATTCTAAATGAGAGCTTTGCTGGATAGAGCAATCTGGGATGTAAGTCCTTGTCTTTCATGACTTGGAATATTTCTTTCCAGCCCCTTCTTGCCTGTAAGGTCTCTTTGGAGAAATCAGCTGACAGTCTGATGGGAACTCCTTTGTAGGTGACTGTCCCCTTATCTCTTGCTGCTTCTAGGATTCTCTCCTTCATTTTTACCTTGGCTAATGTAATTATGATGTGCCTTGGTGTGTTTCTTCTTGGGTCCAGCTTCTTTGGGGCTCTCTGAGCTTCTTGGATTTCTTGGAAGACTGTTCCCTTTGCCAGATTGGGGAAGTTCTCCTTTATTATTTGTTCAAATAACTTTTCCACTTGTTGCTCCTCCCCTTCTGGTACCCCTATAATTCGGATGTTGGAACGTTTAAAGGTGTCCTGGATGCTCTTAAGTTTTTCCTCGATTTTTTTGAATTCTTATTTCATCATGCTTTCCTGCTTGGTTGATTCTATCTTCCTTCTGGTCCACTGTATTGTTTTGAGACTCAGATTCCTTCCTTTCACTATTGGCTCTCCTCCGCGTATCTTCCTGCATCTCTTTTATGGTAACCTGCATCCTTTCATCTAAATTGCGCCCAAAGTCAACCAGTTCCGTGAGCTTTCTGATCACCAGTGTTTTGAACTGTGCATCTGATAGATTGGCTATTTCTTGGTCGCTCAAAAGGATGAGTCCTGGGGGACTGATCTGTTCTGCTGGAAACATGTCTTATGTCTTTCCCTGTCTCTCCTATTTATTTATTTATTTATTTATTTATTTCCCGGTCTGGTTGCTCTTGTTACGGTGGGGGGCGGAGCCTTAGTTGTTCACCGGGGCTGAGCACCCCAGTCACTAGATTGTGACGTTATATGTGGGGGGGGGGGCGGTATCGGGGACGGGTGGGAACAATGGCGGCAGTTCCGTTCTCCTGGGTTCAGACACTTCCCTGGGATCCTGGGCTGCGAGCTCTGCCCTGGTCCACAATCGCTGCCTCACTGGTTCCCCCAGCCGCTGCTTGTGTACTCAGGGATCACGGCTGCGTTCTTGCACCCCAGATGGCTGTTGCGCCAATTTTGTGCCAAATTTCCCCTGACCTCGGCGCGCCACTGACCCACGCCAGCCCCGCACCCGCCCTGCTCGTTGTCCCCTACCGGTCTGGATGTACGGGTCTACTTCAACTTCTTGGCTGTCCGACTTCCATTCAAATAAATCCTCTGACAGTTCTGAGTGATATTATATCTGTAAATTATTGTTGTTCTATTCTTGGTTGTGCGAGGAGGTACGGTGTGTCCACCTATTCCTCCATCTTGCCGGAAGTCCCCGAGTTCTTTGTATATTTTGAATAATAGTCCTTGTGATGATTAATTTTCTGTGTGAACTTAATAGGAACATTCTGAAGGTTTCTATGGGAATGTGTTTTTTTTGGTAAATTGAATATTCATTTATTTTTATTGAATAATTGGTTGTTTTTAGGATAATATAACATTCCAATATCTACATTTTTAGGATTTTTAATTTTTTAAAATTTTATTTTGTCGTTGTTCACTTACAATTATCTGCATTCCCCCCCCCCTCACCCCTTACCCCAGCCAAACCCATGTCCCTTTGTTGGTTCCACCCTCCCTCTTGGTTTTGTCCATGTGTCCTTTATGTATATTCCTGAAAACCCTTTCCCCTTTGTCCCCCCCTCCCCCGCTCTGGCTATTGTTAGATTGTCCTTAATTTCAGTGGCTCTGGTAATATTTCGTTTGCTTTTTTCTTTTGTTGATTATGTTCCAGTTAAAGGTGAGATCATATGGTATTTGTCTCTCACCTCCTGGCTTATTTCACTTAGCATAATGCTCTCCAATTCCATCCATGCTGTCACAAAGGGTAGGAGCTCCTTCTTTCTCTCTGCTGCATAGTATTCCATTGTGTAAATGTGGTAAATTGAACATTTAAATTGATAAGCTAACAAAGTAGATTTCCCTCCCTGATTAGGTGGGCTTCATTCAGTCAGTGGAAGACCTAAAGAAACAAAGGGCTGACTCTCTAAACATATATGAGGGAAGCTCCCTGCCTGACCATCATAGAGCTGAGACATCAGCTTTTCATTTCTTCAAACTCAAACTCAAACTTTGTTCCTTTCTGGTTTCTTGAGACTTTGAGCCATCAGAATGAAACTCCACCACTTCTAGATCAGAAGCTCGCTGACCCCACATCTAGGGAGCTGTCAGCCTCCATAATTGGGTGACTCAAATCCTTATATTTATATACATAAATATATCTTATAAGGTCTGTTTCTCTGGAGAACTCTGACTAATACACTCTGTCTATTATAATAGACATGTCTTTTGGAAGTATTTTCTCCCAGTCTTTGGCTTGTCTTCTCATTGTTTTGACAGTCTTTCATAGAGCAAAAATGTATATTTTAATGAATTCCAGCTTATAAATTTTTATTTCATGCAGTGTACCTTTGATTATCTAAAAAATCATCATCATAACCAAGGTCATCCAGGTTTTACATTTACGTCTCTGATTCACTGAGAATTAATTTCTGTGATGGGTTTAGGGCCTGTCTAGATTCATTTTTTTTGTACCAATGAATGTTGTGTTGATCCAGTATTATTTGTGCTTCTTTTTCAAAGATCAGTTGACTCTGTGAGTGTTTATTTGGGGGCTTTCTATTCTGTTCCATTGATCTATTACAGTGATTTTCAACTGATGTGATACAAGAATTTTTAAAACGTGCGGTACCTGGCTATCTAGGTACACCCCCATTGACCTCTTTTCTCTTAGATTGTCAAATAAAAAATGACAATGGCCAACACAACAATAGCCATCCAGAGTGAATGAATCAGAATTATAATTTTAATTTCAAAATATAATTATAATCTCACTGCTCTGACCTATTGTTTTTGTCAAAGCAGTGAAAAATATAAAATTTTTTAGTGTGCCACAAAATTTTAGTAATTAGTTTATGTGTACCATGAGATGGAAAAGGTTGAAAATTGCTGGTCTACTCTTTATCAATACTGCAGTCTTTTTTTAAATTTTATTTTAATCATTGTTCAACTACAGTTTTCTCCTTTTTACTCCCAATCCAGCCCCCCTCCCATCCCTCCCCACTTCCCTCCCATTACCACCCTCCCCCTAGTTTTTGTCCATGTGTCCTTTAAGTTTGTTCCCGTGAACCCTTCCCAATGTCCCCTGAAATTCCCTCTACTAATACTGCAGTCTTGATCATTATAGCTTTATAGTAAGTCTTAAATTTGGGTATTATAATTCTTCCTATTTTTGCTGTTCTCTTTCAATATTCTGTTGGCTATTCTGTGTATTTTGCCTCAGTATATAAACTTTAGAATCAGCTCGTTCATATCCACAAAATAACGTGCTAGTATTTTTTTTAAAAAGATTTTATTTATTTATTTTTAGAGAGAGGAGAAGGGAAGGAGAGAGGGAGGGAAATATCAACGTGTGGCTGGCTCTCATGTGCCCCCCAATGGGGACCCGGCCTGCAACCCAGGCATGTGCCCTGACTGGGACTCGAACTGGAAACCCTTTGGTTCCCAAGACCATGCCCAATCCATTTAGCTACACCCACCAGGGCACACTAGTATTTTGATGGGGTTGCATTGAATATATAAATCAAGTTGGAAAATACTGAACTCTTAACAATATTGAGCCTCCTTTTTAAATTTTTTATTAGTAGTAGTAAAATTTTTAGTTGTAGTTGGTATACAATATTATGTTGGTTTTCCCAGTTTCAGGTGTACAATATAGTTATTCCACATTTTTTTGCCTTACGATGTGATTACCCTACTAATTCTATTCATCATCTGTCAATGTGCAAACTTATATTATTGACTATATTCCCCTTCAACTTTTCCACCCATTCCTGCCATAAGCTCTCCTCTGGTAATCTGGTAACCATCCCTCTGGCCATCTTTTCCTTCCTTCCTTCCTTCCTTCCTTCCTTCCTTCCTTCCTTCCTTCCTTCCTTCCTTCCTTCCTTCCAGTTCTAAGACTTTTATTGCTTATCAAGTCCACCCTTTAGGACTCTCCATCTTCTCTCAGATGCCTGCTCATTCTGTACAAGCTACTGGTTTAAATGGACAATACAGGTTTCTTGGAGGGGAATTTAGGTGATGTTCTGACTTTAGAAAAGAAAGCTGGTTTGTATATGACAGCTGTGTTAAGTGCTCAGCACCAAGGTTAGACATATAGTCATAGCTTCCTGTTGTTGGACAGGTCTCTACAGGCTGGGAAGAGTCTCTACAGGCTGGGAAGAGGAAGCCCCTCCAGCCCCTGGTGATGCCACTCCCTCTAGCCAGAAGACCCTTCAGGAACCAAGCACACAGATACCTTCAGACTGGCATCCCCACAGCTGTGGGAAGAGCTGCCTGGAGCCTCCCCACATTTCTCCAGTTTCCTTTTTCACTCAGACCCCACACTTTGCAGGAACTTCCCCCTACCAGGATTGGGGGAGGGTGCTCCCTGGGCTCCTCCCTCCCAGATGGCCCTCTGCTCTGCATCACTGGCCATGGTCATTGGAGTGCATCCTCCCTCTTCCTGCAGGGGTCCATCACTTCTCACGTGCTGTGACTCTGGTGTCAGCTGTGCCAGCCATGTGCCCAGCTGCCTGGAACTCATGTTTATAGCAATGATGTCCCTTCTGACAAACCCTGTAGCCACGAAACAATGAGAAACTCACTTCATGGGCTCTGATGAGAACCCAGGTTGGGCTCACCTGCAATGACTAATTCTGTTTTTCTAGGACTGAAAGCATGTGCATTGTGATTAAGCAGGTAAGGGAGAGAATGGGAAATGGCCATTTTAAGGAGGGACAGACTATGGCTCAGAAATGCTAAAAAACTATCTCAAGGTCTTTGGACAAATCCTCTTAAGCAGCTGGAGATGAACATGGGCACTTGGGCCCAGGGCCACAGAGAGCCTTCCCTGGGAGGCGATCTTCCTGCAACGAAAGCCCAGTCCTGGCTCCCTCAGGCAGGGCCCTGTGAGTATGGAAGCAGGGAGAGGTGGAAGTCTGGGTCCAGGGAAGAGGCTGCCTCAGTTCCCCAATTGGGCTCCCCTGGGGGGCGGGCTGCGTGTCCCCAACAGGCTTGTAATGGAAGGAACCCAAGTCACTTGGTCCTCTTGGCGCAGATTCAGAGCTTTGAAGAGGCGCAGTCCAAAGCCAGGAGCTTGCCTCTCCAGACCCCGCTCTGGAGATCTGGCCGGTCCTCATCTTCTTCTGGGAGTAGCTGGAGTGTTAGCGGGGAGCCTCAGATCCAGTGCCAGCCCCGGAGCCTCCCTGGGCACCCACCCAGAAGTCCCTGATGACTGGGTATCTTGCTCTGGAAGTCCTAGGAGCTTTATCGCCCGGTGCAGCTTCCACCGGCATGGTGCAGCAGCACGGTGTCCTCCTCCAGCTTCTGCTCCTTGCAGCGGCAGCAGCACGTGGGAGAGCGCGTGGACTCCGGGCCCTCCTCGGCGGGGTTGGCCCGGTACTCGGCGTGGAGGCCGAGCTCCGCCTAGGCTGCGGCTAGGTGCGAGCCCCCTCCCTACGTGCTGCCCTAGGACATGGTCCCCGGCAGGAGCGGGTACTCACGGGAGGCATGACGGGAGTGAGCCCGGGACCCAGGTACCCGCACCGTGAGGAAGCGCTTAGAGGGTGCGGACAAGGGCGCGTGGCTGCGACGGGCTGCGCCCACAGGCTTCACATGTAGGTCCACCTGCAATTCCATGGGGTCCTGGGGCGCACCCCAGGGCCCCCAGCTCGGCCCCCTCCGCCTCGCCATCCTGGGGATGCTCTGCCGCAGCGAGGCGGGTGTTGGCGGTTCCGGTAGAGCTCCGGCGATGCCCGGCGTCGGAAGGCGTCGTAGCCTCGGCTGAGTGGCATCACCTGCAAGTGCACCGGGCGAGGCGAGGGCAGCTTCGCCGCACCTGAGAGAGGTCCTGGCCTGCGCTGGTCACCACCTGCACAGCTGGAGCCGGGCTGCTCCCGAGACTCTCAGGTCGTCGCTTCTCCACGGTGGCCTGCGGCTACTCCAGCCCAGAATCTGATTTTCCAAGGGCTCCATTGGCAACTCGGGCCCTGCTTGCTCTTTTCCGGGTGCCGCCGGTGCCTCTCCATCCCTGGCGCGGAGCAGCCGAGAGATGCACAGTGGAGCTCACCTGGGCCCAGGTAGTGAGTCAGTTTCGCTTCCAGGGCCGGCATTGGTCCAGCTGGGTTGGTCACTCTTTCTGTGAGTCTGTTTTATTTTGTATGTTTTTTAAATGTATTTTTAAAATTAAATTTATTGAGGTTAATAAGATTATATTGTTTCAGGTATACATTTCTATGATACATGATTTGTATAATGGGTTGTGTTACCACCACCCAAAGCCAAATCTTCTGTCATCATATATTTGACCTCCTTTACCCTTTACTACCCTTGTCTCCCTCTGATACCACCATACTGTTGTCTGTGAGTTTTTTTATGTTTTTCTTGTTTGTTCATTTTTTACTTTCAGTTTTATATGTATGAATGAAATCATGTGGCTCTTTACTTTTTCTGTCTGACTTATTTTGCTTAGCATGATATTCTCAAGGTCCATCCATGTTGCTGTCACATCGCAGAAATAGATCCCACTTGATCATGGTGTGTGATCTTTTGAATGTATTGCTGAATTTAGTTAGCTAATATTTTGTGGAGAATTTTTGCATCTATGTTCTTCAGGGACATTGGCCTATAATATTCTTTGTTTATACTGTCTTTTAAATATATATATATATATTTAATTTTTTAAAAATCTAGTTTCAGTACTTTTTTAAAAAAGATTTTATTTATTTATTTTTAGAGAGGGAAGGGAGGGAGAAAGAGAGAGAAAGAGAAACATCAATGTGCGGTTGCTGGGGGCCATGGCCTGTAACCCAGGCATGTGCCCTGACTGGGAATTGAACCTGCGATAAAATATATTTTATTGATTATGCTATTACACTAGTCCCAGCATTTCCCCCTCCCCCACTCCACCCAGTACCCCCATTTCCTCCATCAATCCCCTCCCCTCGTTCATGTCCATGGGTCATGCACATAAGTTCTTTGGCTACTCCATTTCCTATACTGTTCTCAACATCTCCCTGTCTATTTTGTACCTAACAATTTGTACTTCTTAATCCCTGCACCCTTTCCCCCTTTCCCCCTTTCTCCCCCTCCCCCCTCCCAGCTGATAACCCTCCACATGCTCTCCATTTCTGTGATTCTGTTCCTGTTCTGCTTTTTTGCTTAGTTTGTTTTTTAGATTCAGTTGTTGATAGTTGTGCATTTGTCGCCATTTTAATGTTCATAGCTCTGATCTTCTTTTTCTTATACAGTTCCCTGTAACATTTCATATAATAATGTCTTGGTGATGATGAAACACCTTGTCTAGGAAGAACTTTATCACCCTTCCATTCTAAATGATAGCTTTGCTTGATAGAGTATTCTAGGTTGTAGTTCCTCGCTTTTCATCATTTTTGAATACTTCTTGACTGCAAAGTTTCTTTTGAGAAATCAGCTGATAGTCTTATGGGAACTCCTTTGTATCTTTTTCTCTTGCTGCTTTTAAAATTCTCTGTCTTTAATCTTTGGCATTTTAATTATGATTTATCTTGGTGTGGTCCTCTTTGGGTCCAACTTGTTTTGGACTCTTGGTGCTTCCTGGACTTGTATATTTATTTCTTTCACCAAATTGGGTAAGTTTTCTTTTATTATTTTTTTCAAAGAAGTCTTCAATTTCTTGATCTTCCTCTTCTCCTACTGGCATACCTATGATTTGGATGTTGGTAAGTTTGGAGATGTCCCAGATGCTCCTTATTCTAGTCTTGATTTTTTGAATTCTTTTTTCTTCTTGCTGTTCTGATTGAATGCATTTTTTCTTCCTTATGTTCCAAATTGTTGATCTGAATCTTCGCTTCAGTCCCTCCACTGTTGGTTCCTTGTGGATTTTTCTTTATTTCACTTAACGCAACCTTCATTTCTGCCTGGATCTTTTTTATGCTGTTGCAGTACCCAGTGATTTCTTTGAGCATCCTGATAACCAGTGTTTTGGACTCTGCATCTGAAAGGTTGCGTATTTCCATTTTATTTAGTTATTTTTCTGGGGTTTTCTTTTGTTCTTTCATTTGGCCCACATTTCTTTGTCTCCTCAATTTGGCAGCCTCCCTGTGTTTGTTTCTGTGTATTAATTAGGTAGAGCTTCTTTGACTCTGTGTCTTAGTAGTGTGGCCTATTGTAGAAAAGGCACCTCTAAATTGTGTGGGGCAGAGACTTAGGTATTTGCCAGGGCGGCAACCTGTTTCACTGATTTGTAACTCTGTGTGAGGGAAGGCTCAAAGAGAGGAAAATGCCACTGCCTGGCTTCTGGAGATTGCCCCAGAGGAAGCTGTCTTCCTGGCACTTGCCCCAAATCACTTGACTTTTCCCCCTTCTCTCTGTATGCCACTTGTGTCCTTCCAGCTGTTTCCCTGGTGCTGAATCCTAGAAGGCGTGGATCTGCATGAATCCTAAGTCTGATATGGGCCCTTTAAGAAAAGTCTCTTGAGAATCCTGCAGTTTATTCCACCACTCCAATCCCCACTGTTTTTACAGCCAGAAGTTATGGAATGTATCTTCCTGGTATTGGAACCCTGGGCTGGGTGGTCTGGACTTGGGGATGGGATTGCTAGTTCCTGAGGTATCCCTCCTGATTTTTATGCACCACACGTGGGTGTGGGACCTCCTGTTCTGCCACCTCTCTGCCTCTCTGAAACTCTGTGTCTCTGCTCCTCCTACCTTCTGGATGAATGTGGCTTCTTTAAATCCTTGGTTGTTGGACTTCCATAGGGTTTGGTTTTCTGATGAATCTGGGTGAAATTTGTTTTGTAGTTTAGTTACAATTTTTGCCGTAGTTGTGCGTGGAGGTGAAGTGTGTTTACCTATGCCTCCATCTTGGCTGGAAGTGCCCTGTCTTTTATTTTGAATGTTATTTATTTATTTATTTATTTATTTTAGAAAGAGGGGTAGGGAGTGAGAAATAGAGGGAGAGAAAGAACAATCAGTACCTGGGACAGGACCTGGGACCTGACCTGGGACCAGACCCACAACCCATGCATGTGCAATGACTGGGAATCTAACCAGTGACTTTTCTCTTAGTGGGAAGATATCCAATCAGCTGAACCCCCATTTCAGAGTCTTGTTCCTCCTGGCTTATCCACATGTGAATGTGGGACTGCCCATCCACCAGTTGCTGCCTTGCCTGCCCAGTTTGCCACCTTGCTGCATGGTCCTCTCCTCCCTGGCTGCCCATCTCCACACCTCCTACCAGTCTGGATGAATGTTTCTTCCTTAACTCCTTGGTTGTCTGACTTCCACGCAGTTTGAGTTTTGGCATTTCTGGTTGATTTTTGTTTTTAAATTTGTTGTTAACCTTCTTTTGGTTGTGCAAGGAAGTGAAGCATATCTACTTATGCCTCCATCTTGGCAGGAACTCCCCCCACCCCCATTTCTCCCAGTTTATTTGACAGTCTATATTAGAGAGTTAACAAGTGACCACAGACTCACTGACTACATACACCAGCCTTTCTGGTAATATGTAACCCCCTCAGCGGAGAAGGCCTTTTCAGGGCAGGCCTGGGCCAGAGGGATGGTAATGGACCTGTCCTCTGGAGGTCCTGACCATCACAGCCAGAACCTTGGGGACAGTAAATGCAAGGAGAGTCAATTATTCTTATATCTGTCAGCTCCCATTGGACTCATTAACTCTCCCCCTCCACAGGCACATGCAATAACTCAGGGTGTCAAAGGGGTTCCCAGGAGAGCTAGCCCAGCAATTACCTGCCTTACATGCCTGTCATTGACCAGGCTCTGCAGGAACATATCAATGGGGTAGAACTCTTCAAACACAAAACTTCCTTTGACTCAGAAGGGTAAGAATACATTACATGTACAATAAAAGCTTAGAAATAAATTCTAATCAATGCTGCAAAAGATTCTGTTATTTTAACTTCAATAAGCTCAAACCAACTTCCTAAAAACATTTTTTTTAGGGTAAGCTGGCTAACATTAAAAATTGCTCATATAAGTTCTTAGGTTGCATTCCATTTACAGATTTATAGAGCAAGTAGTAGTTACTATAACAGACAAAAAAAAAAAAAAAAGACAATACATCTGGACCTAAACCAAAACGTTTAAATGGACCCACGGCACACTCTGAACCATTTTCCAAAGAAACATGCTGAGAGGGCTTTAGCATGTGGGGCTAGGGCTTTCCTGAGGAGCTACAAGTCAGTTTCTACAGTGAGGATCCTATCTCCTGAAGGACCTGGGTTAGGAGACACCTTCGTCAGTCTTGGGGGAGCTCTAGGGTTTCTGGTGGAGGAACTTTCCCACACAGGAAGCAGATCAAATCTTCTTTAGGAATAGTTCTTCTGAGTCTCGTAACCTAAGCCAGCACCCCCTTCGTACGTTGCTGAGAGCCAGTCTGAATTCCAGTGTCACAACTTTGCTAACTGGCAGCCATGCCCTCTTTGCAGAGGATGTTGACCTCGGCGGCCGAGCTCTGGAAAGCGACCTGGAGAGAAGGGCCTAGCTGCTGAACACACTGAGTCTCTGCAGAGCTGGAATAGGGCGGCGGCTCTTGGAGAGCCGACACACAGCTTCTGCGGCACTGCTCGGCCCAGGCCACAGCCGCTGCCTCCACCCCCGCCCCCCCCGCCCCCCCCGCCCCCCCGCCCCCCCGCGCTGTCTGTCTATGGGGCCGCTGCTCCACTCGCTGGCTCAGCCAGGTGCTGCCGCAGCCACCTGAGACCCAGTGCTCCGGCCACACTCTCGGACTTCGGGTTGCCCACCTTCCGCATCCCCATCTGCCGCCTGGTTCCTGCGAGGGCCTCTTCATCCTGCTGCCGGATGGGATCCCTGCAGCAACCCGGGCCTCCTGCTCCAGGACGTACCCCCTCCCCTCTTCCCGGCGCCTCCTCTCTCCAAGGCTGTGCGGAGCGTCCCGGGAGCCTGGGGACCACCACTGCCACCGCCTCTGGCTGGGCACAGCTGGGCACAGCCGCGTCCAGTGCTTAGAGCTCTGGGGCTAACAATCCCATGGTAGGCCATGTTCTTCTTCTTCTTCTTCTTCTTTCTTCTTTCTTCTTCTTCTTCTTTTAAATTATAAATGACCAGTAAAAAAGTATATGGGATCATTTGATATGTGGTTTGTTAGTGTTTCCTTCTGGGGCTGCCTGTTCAACCTCTGGTCAAAATAACTGCTTTAGGAAAGGTGCTACCATTCAAATGTAGCCAAATAGCTCACGTAACTCTGCTGAGTGAAATATATATTCTTGAAATGTTTCTATACTTTCCTGGTTCATTACCTTAGCTACATATAAAGGTGTGGCAAATAAAAATTTTAAGGGGAAGAAACATTATTTAGAATTTACTGGACTGAAAATGAGGAGTGATAATGTAAGCCCTCTGTTTTTTCATGGTTTTATTATTTTCCAAAATGTGTATTCTTTGAAATAATTAACTCTTTCAGCAATGAAGAGTAATGTTATTATATAATTATCATCAACACATTTACAATTTAGAAGTTTAACGTTGAACACCCCATCTTCAAAATGCACTAGAATTAATGAATTCACATTACTGATTGCATATTTTGAATTTTTACATTACACTTTTGCATATTTTATAATTACATATACACACATATTCATCTTATCTGAGTTTATATTTTAAGATAACTAAATATAATATGTTGTTTGTATATTGCATTAGATTTGTTTTCCCTTTCAGCATTTAGATGTGTTTTGATACTGAATCTACAATGAAAAGTAGTAGAACTTCCTGCCTTCTTTTTTCTTCTGTTGATACCCCCTTTTGGTATGGCTCTATCCAAAGATGTGGCAAAATTTGATTTAAGCCTTGGTATTTAGCAAATATTCTCTGATCAGCTTCAGCTTTATCTCTAATGTGTGTAAGGCTAACATTGAATAGCTTCTTGTTTCAATGTTTCTGCTACCCCTGAGAATTTGTGTGATTGATGACCTGAGTTAACGGAGAATGCCACATTACCTAGTATAAGAACTTCAGTAACATTAATAAGGCATACAATATGATGTGTAGTTAGAATGTGAAAAATCACTTTTAATGTAGCCAAAGATTATAAATGTTAACTGAATGAGATATCTTATAAGAATTAGATATAAAAATCTATCACTTATTTAGATTAAAACATATATTAATTACAATTTGGGAGCCAGCAATAAGTAATTATAATTGTGAAAGTCTTGATTCATGTGCAGAACAGTCACTAAAAACATTTTAAAGTCTATTGGATAGGAATTCTGTAGCAAATAAGAGAAATTAACTAGTTTATAATGGTAACAGAAAATAATGGATAATAGACTACATCCTAATTTTAACATTTCAGAAGTATTTGGTGAATAATGTTCATAAAAATCACACTATAATTTACCATATTTTGCCATGTATAATGTGCTCCCATGTACAACCTGCACCCATGTTTTTGGCCCAAACTTTCAGGAAAAAAATCTTTCATTTTAACTTTTTAATTCAATTTTTATTCATTTATATTTAGAAAAAATCAATGGTCATATTCCAGGGTATTATTTTGCATACAGATCTTGTTATTGCTTCATAGAGTTACAATTTTACCACATAAGCATAAATAAAATAATTTAAAACATTTATATAGATATGGAATTAGCACTACCCATGCATAATGTGCATCCTTATTTTTCCCTCAAAAATTTGGGCAAAAGAGTGTGCATTATACACAGCCAAACACAGCAAGTTTGTATTTATTTGCATTTATTTAATTACACACAGGGCATAGAAAGTTAAGAAATATGATTCTGGATATCTGGTCAAGCTGGCAGCATAGGTAAACACAGCTTGCCTCCTTGCACAACCACATCAAAATTACAACTAATTATAGAACAACCATTACTTAGAGTCATCAGAATTCAAGCTGAATTGAAGTCTGACAACTATGGGTTAAAGAAACTACATCCATCCAGACTGGTAGGAGGGGTGCTGACACAGATAGGCTGGATGCACATTTATGTGTGTGGGATAAAAATTTGGGAGAGATATCTTGGGAGTGAGGAGTCCCAGCCTACAGCAGACACCCATACTAAGGGTTCCAGTGCCAGAAAGATAAGTCCGCATAACATCTGGATGCAAAAACCAGCAGAGATTGAGTAGGTGGAAGAAACTGCTGGATTCCCAAGCAGTTCCTCTTAAAGAACCTACACACAAACTTACTCAGACTCATTCCATCTGAGCTCCAGCACCAGGGCAGCAGTGTGAAAGGCACCAGTGGCCTGCAGGGAGAAATGAAGTGGCTGAGCTGGGGGGACAGCTTTCTCTCAGACAGAAAGGTGAGAAGAGCCACAGAGCCACCAGGCTGGTGCCATATCTGGGACTCCATCAACCTGGCTAACACTGTTTGCCCTGCTCTGGAGATCCCCAGAGGCCCCATCACCCAATGTACAGCTGTTAATAGTAGATTCTCCATATGAAAACTGGTCTTGGCTCATGCTTCACATCTTCCTAAATCCTTTCAAACAAACAACAGCTGGCTCAGGGAGCCCCCCCCCCCCCAGCCCTCTTACTTCTTGCTAAGTGGTCTTAGGCCCAGCACTAGCAGAAGCCAACCTAGATTCACAACCTGGCTTCACCTGGGAATCTCCAAGCCTAGCACAAGTATCAGCCATCTGAGATTGCTATATAGCTAAGGCAGGGTGTCCCGAGGCAAAAGAAGTGGGGGCCTGACCTTGGCTGGTACCACCAGGCAACCTGCACTCCCAGTGGACAGCTATAGCTCATATAGCTCTGAGCACCACCACCCTGCCCATGCACAGCTAATGATTCATGGAGGGCAGAAGTTGGTGGTTAATAGTCACAGCTAATCCTCACAACTGACTACCTTGGGTATATTCCTCCCATTGACTTGCCAACAGAAACCAAGGCTCAACTACAAGAGGAAGGTCTACTCAGCCCACATGAAGGGCACACCTTGAGTACCCAACTTGGGTCATAGGGGAGGCTGTGCTACTGGAACCTAAAGGACACCTACTACATTAGGCCATGATACCAAGACAGGTAGTCATAGCAGCTCTACCTAGTACATAGAAACAAACACAGGGAGGCTGCCAAAATGAAGAGACAAAGAAACATGTCTCAAATGAAAGACTAGAACAAAATTCCAGAAAAAGAACTAAATGAGATGGTGATAAGCTATTTATCAGATGCAGAGTTTAAAACACTGGCTATAAGGATGCTCAACGAACTTAGTGAAGACCTCAACAGCATAAAAAAGATCCAGTTGGAAATGAAGGAAACACTAACTGAAATAAAGAACAATTTACAGGGAAATAACAGTAGCATGGATGAAGCTGCAAATCAAATCAATGATTTGGAATGTAAGGAAGAAAAAAAAACAACCAATCAGAACAACAAGAAGAAAAAAGAATCCAAAAAATATGAGGATAGTATAAATGGCCTCTGGGACAACTTCAAATATTCCAACATTCACATCATAGGGGTGCCAGAAAGAGAAGAGAAAGAGCAAGGAATTGGAAATCTATTTGAAAAAAAAATAATGAAAGAAAACCTCCCTAATTTGGTAAAGGAAATAGACGGAAATTTGGTAAAGGATGTAAGTCTAGGAAGCACAGAGTCCCAAACAAGATGTATGTAAAGAGGCTCACTCCAAGACATATCATAATTAAAATGCCAAAGGTTAAAGATAAAGAGAGAATCTTAATAGCAGCAAGAGAAGTTAGTTACTTACAAAGGAGTTCCCATAAGACTGTCAGCTGATTTTTTAAAAGAAACTTTGCAGGCTAGAGGGGATTGGCAAGAAATATTCAAAGTCATAAGAAGCAGAGGCATACAGCCAATACTGTTCTACCTAGCAAAGCTATCATTTAAAACCTAAGGGCAGGTAAAAAGCTTCCGAGACAAGAAAAAACTAAAGGAGCTCATCATCACCAAACCATTACTATATGAAATGTTAAAGGGACTTATCTAAGAAAAATATCAAAACTATGAACAATAAAATGGCAATAGATACATATCTATCAACAAATAAATCTAAAAAACAAACTAAGCAAACAAGAAGAACAGAGACAGAATCATGGATATGGAGAGGGTTTTGATGGTTGCCAGGTGCGAGGGTGGTGTGGGGGAATAGGTGAAGAGGTGAGGGGATTAAGAAGTACAAATAGGTAGTTGCAGAATAGTCATGGGGAAGTGAAGTACAGTATAGGAAATGTAGTAGCCAAACAACATAAATGCATGACCTGTGGATGTGAACAATGGTGTGGTGATTGGCTGAGGGAGTGGGGGCTGCTGGGTGCAGGGGGACAATGGTGGGGGGGCAATTGGGAAAATTGTAATAGCATAATCAATGAAAGGTAATTTTTAAAAAGAAAGTTACACAAAATGCCTTTAAAAAAAGAAAAATGTCTTTGTGGGGTACTTTATGTTATCATGACAAATCTTACACAAAATATTTATTTTTGCATGTGGACATTATAAAAAAGAAAATGTTTTAGGTTTATGTACAATGAAAATAATATAATTGAATTTAGACTTCAAGACTGGGGAGGAGTACGGGGGGCTGTAGGAGGAATTTGCCGAGGCAATGGTAAACAGTTTAGAACAGGACTGGCTGAGAAGCTGACCACCTTCAGAGCACGTAAAATTGTGGGTAGTAAGATTTGAAATAAAAGAAGCGCTTTTGAGCTCTGGGAGGGGGGGCTGGCATTCTCTTTGGTTCTCTGCTCTCTTTTCCTCGAGAATGCCTGGATGATTGGGCTGTAGCTGCCTGCATTTCTCAACAGACAGTATTTTGGGTGGGAAGGAATTCCAGGAGCGGCCTAGAGTCTGGCTGGCCTAGTACAGGGTGGCAGGGTTATTCTTCTTTGGGTGTTCTAGAGGGGTCGGGCTGTGAGGCAGAATCCTGCCATTCTTCCAAAATTGTGTAGTTTTTGTGTCTTATGTTGTTTTAGTTTGTAAATTAACCCTATAGAAATAAGATAATTAAAACTAATAGGGGGAATGATAGGAGAACTCAGGTGTTAAATAGTTTAGACTTAACTGATAGGTTTATGTGACTAATGCACGTGGAAAGCTGTTACTCCAAAATTGTGAAACTTTTAAAAAAGATTTTATTTATTTACTTTTAGAGAGAGGGGAAGGGAGGGAGAGAGAGGGGGAGAGAAACATCAGTGTGTGAGAGATGCAGTGATCGGTTGCCTCTCACATGCCCCCAGCTGGGGTCCTGGCCCCCACCCAGGCAAGTGCCCTGACTAGGGATCAACTAGCGACCTTTCAGTTTACAGATCAGCACTCAATCCACTGAACCACACCTGCCAGGGAAAAAAATTGTGAAACTTTTGGATAAAGATTCTGTTCCTTTATCATCAAACCTTTGCCTCTAGCATTTTGCCTGGAGGGTGGCAGCAGGCAGCAGGACCTCAGTAGCTGCTTGGTGACACTACGACAGTGATGATCATTTTTAACCTTGATTTCAGGCCAACACTAGTGTTGTGGTGGGACACAATGTATGTATGGAAGTTGTTTATAAATGCTTAAAAACATTATACAATCTGGATCTTTGAATTTGTTACCATTTAGAATGGGCCATACTGGAAATTTTTGTTTTAAATGTTTTACATTTTTGTATTTTCTGCTTATAAACCATTTTATTTGTTACTATTAATTGATAATACTATTATAGTTCCATTATCCAAATAGGTTATGGGATGCAATAAATTTCAATATCTGTGTTGATTTAAAAAAATGAATCAGACCATTTTAAACATATATTGAGACCTCTTATTGTAAGCCTTCTTGTCAACTTTGAGTAATGTAATTAAGATATTTAACTAAGTTAAAATATTAGGCTCGGCCAGTAGCTCAGTTGGTTAAAGTGTCATCTGGATATGCCAAAGTTGAGGGTTTGGTTCCTGGTCAGGTATATACAAGAAGCAACCAATGAACATAAAAAAGTGGAACAACAAATTGATGTCTCTGTCTCTCCCTCTCTCTCTCTCAAATTAATAAATAAGATGTTTTGAAAATGTAACTCAGTTAAAACATTAAATGATGTCTCAAATTATATGCATTACAAATATTTAATCACAATAAAATATATTGACTTCTGATTTTATCTAATGTGTTACTAAAATTAATTCATATATTTATTTTTATAATGGGTCATAAGTACATACATGCCAATAGTTGACTCTGAAGATAAGTGAATACCATTTATTTTAAAAATTACCAAAAAAATGAAAAAGATCATAAACAGTTTAGAGAATAATTATTGACCACAAAGATTTTGCAGAAAACCTAAATAGATCCTGCATAAACTGAAGCAGATCATTAAATTGAAATGTTAATGATTGATTAAAGGTTAAAATTAGTTAAAGAACTCACACTTGTAAAATTAACTAGAACAGGCCTGGCCAGTGTGGCTTAGTTGGTAGAAGTGTTGTCCCATACACCGAAAGGCTGTGGGTTCATTTCCCAGTCAGGGCGAGTATGTAAGGCAACTGATTGATGTTTCTCTGTGTGTCTCTGCCTTTCTCCTCCCAAAAAACTTAAAAATGTCCTTGAGTGAGGATTAAAAAAAATTAACTAGAACATTTTACAGAAGGGAAAGAAACTTTTACAAACACATACATACAATCACACACACGTACACACATAAACAGACATAATAAGTTAGAGATACAGATAAAAGAAAAGGAAAGACAGAATAAAGTGAAGGAAAAGACAACTTCTTGTAGTAGTAATGCTAACTTTTTTGGTCACATCTGAAAAATATGTCTGTATTGACATGTGTCAATCTATGTCTTTGGGAAGAACAACTTATCTCAACTAGATAGATAACAAAGAAAGTACAAATTGCATTTGGTGTATTTTTTAAACCCTCTTGATCCTCCATTGTTACTTGTGCAGACTGTGCCCTGAGTCTGAGCCACCTGGCTATACTGACAAGTTTACTGCCAGTGGCTTGGGGTATGATCTGGGTGATGAAAGAAACTTGAATTATTAGTTAAGGTACAGATGATAAAGTGCTGAACAGGGTGTTCATTGCTCAACTCTCTTCTAGAGTTTCCTCAGTTTGGTAAGATTAGATTCCCCAATCAAAAGACATAGAGTGGCAGAATAAATAAAAATTTAAAAATACAAGGCCCTACTAGAGAATCACTTCATACTTAGATACATATAAGCTAAAAATAAGGAGTTGGAAAAAGATATTCCATAAAAATAAACATTTAAAAATATATTTTATTGAGTATGCTATTACATTTTTTCCATTGTCCCCCCTTCACTCCCCTCCATCCTACACACCCCCTCCCATCCACATTCCCCCCGCTTTAGTTCATGTCCATGGGTCATACATATAAATTCTTTGGCTTCTACATTTCCCATACTCTTCTTACCCTCCCCTTGTCTATTTTCTACCTACCATCTATGCTACTTATTCTCTGTACCTTTTCCCTCTCTCTCCCCTCCCTTGTTGATACCCCTCCATGTGATCTCCATTTTTGTGGTTCTGTTTCTGTTCTAGTTGTTTGCTTAGTTTGTTTTTGTTTTTGTTTTAGGTGTGGTTATTAATAATTGTGAGTTTGTTGTCATTTTACCGTACGTGTTTTTTATCTTCTTTTTCTTAGATAAGTCCCTTTACATTTCATAACATAAGGGCTTGGTGATGATGAACTTCTTTAACTTGACCTTATCTAAGAAGCACTTTATCTGCCCTTCCATTCTAAATGAAAGCTTTGCTGGATAGAGAAATATTGGATATAGGTCCTTGCCTTGCATAATTTGGAATACTTCTTTCCAGCCCCTTCTTGCCTGTAAGGTCTCTTTTGAGAAGTCAGCTGACAGTCTTATGGGAGCTCCTTTATAGGTAACTGTCTCCTTGTCTCTTGCTCCTACGATTCTCTCTTTCATTTTAATCTTGGGTAATGTAATTATGATGTGCCTTGGTGTGTGCTTTCTTGGGTCCAACTTCTTTGGGACTCTCTGAGCTTCCTGGACTTCCTGGAAGTCTATTTCCTTTGCCAGACTGGGAAAGTTCTCCTTTATTATTTGTTTAAATAAGTTTTCCACTAGTTGCTTTTCCTCTTCTCCTGGTATCCCTATAATTCAGATGTTGGAACGTTTAAAGATGTCCTGGAGGTTCTTAAGCCTCTCCTCATTTTTTTGAATTCTTGTTTCTTCATTCTTTTCTGGTTGGATGTTTCTTTCTTCCTTCTGGTCCACATTGTTGATTTGAGTCCCAGTTTCCTTCCCATCACTACTGGTTCCCTGTACATTTTCCTTTATTTCACTTAGCATAGCCTTCATTTTTTTCCTCTAATTTGCAACCAAATTCAACCAATTCTGTGAGCATCCTGATTACCAATGTTTTGAAGTGTACATCTGATAGATTAGCTATCTCTTTGTCACTGAGTTGTATTTTTTCTGGAGCTTTGATCTATTCTTTTGTTTGGGCCATTTTTTTTTTTGTCTTGACATACCTGTTACGTAGTAAGGGGCAGAGACTTAGGTATTCACTCAGGAGGGGTAACCCATGTTGCTGTATATGGGGAAGGGATCCGAGAGGGAACAATGGTGCTTGCTCCACTCTCTGCTGGCTTTGAGTCACTTCCCCCACTTCCCACAAGCAAACTGGGCCCTTCTGGTGCTGGTTCCTGTGTGGGTGGATTTGCACACATTCTAGGATCCTGTGGGTCTCTCCAATGAACTCTCCTGTGAGACTGGGAGTTCCTCCTGGCACCT
Source organism: Phyllostomus hastatus (assembly GCF_019186645.2). NCBI lineage: Eukaryota > Metazoa > Chordata > Mammalia > Chiroptera > Phyllostomidae > Phyllostomus > Phyllostomus hastatus. Next base: position 196,752 of record NW_025333962.1, on the reverse strand, counting down.
CAACCTGCACAGGTGTTTTCAATTGGTGGTTTGAGGCTTTATTTCCCTGAGCTGGGACCCCGGGTTGGGGGGGGGGGTCTGTCTTGCTCCCCAGTTGTTCCTCCTAGTTTATCTGCGAATGTGGGACCATCCGGTTGCACAAGCCCTCTTGGCCGCCAAGTTCCTTCATAATCTGCCACCTCACTTGTCCGCCCACTGCCGCCTTGCATGCCCAGGGTCTTCCAGCCACTGATTTTTTTTTTTTTTCCTGCGACTCCTCTCCATCCCTTCTACTGGTCTGGATGAATGTGTCTACTTTAACTCCTTGGTTGTTGGACTATCATACAGTTCAGTTTTGTGTCAATTCTGGTTGTTATTTTGTTTCTAAATTTTTGTTGTCCTTATTTTGGTTGTTCGAGGAGGCACAGTGTGTCTACCTGCATGATGCCTGCATCTTGGCCAGAAGTCCCTCTCTTGCTGCTTTTAAGATTCTCTCCTTATCTTTAATCTTGGGCAGTTTAATCATGATGTGTCTTGGTGTGTTCCTTCTTGGATCCAAGTTCTCTGGGAGTCTCTGAGTTTCCTGGACTTGCATGTCTATTTCCTTTGCCAGATTGGGAAGTTTTCCTTCATTATGTTTTCAAATATGTTTTCAATTTCTTGCTCTTCCCCATCTCCTCCTGGCACACCTATGATTCGGATGTTGGAATGTTTAAAGTTGTTCCAGAGGTTCCTAACCCTCTCCTCATTGTTTTGAATTCTTGTGTCTTCATTCTGTTCTGGAAAATGTTTATTTCTTCGTTCTGCTCCAAATCACTGATTTGAGTGCTGGATTCCTTCCCTCCACTGTTGTTTTCCTATGTATTTTCCTTTATATCACTTTGTATAGCCCTCACTTCTTTATTTTGTGGTCATACTCAGTCATCTCTCTAAGCATCCTGATTAACAGTGTATTGAACTCTGCATCTGATAGGTTGTCTGTCTCCTTGTTGCTTAGTTCTTTTTCTGGAGTTTTGATGTGTTCTTTAATTTGGGCCATATTTCTTGGCCTCACCTTGCCTGTTATGTTGTAAGGGGAGGAGCCTTAGTTATTCGCCAGGGCAGGGCAACCTTCATTGCTGCCTTGTATGCGAGGGAGGGGTTGGAGAAGAAAAAATGTCAGTTTCTTGGCTCTCACCTCATTTTCAGTCATGTTCTCCACTACCCACATATGAATTGCACCCTTCTGGTGCTGATTCTAGGTGGGTGAGTTTGCGTATGTTCTAGGATCTTGGGGGCCCCTCCAGTGGACTCTCCTGTGAGACTGGGAGTTCCTCCTACCACTACAATGCCCACAGATTTTTACAGCCAGAGATTCTGAGGCTTTACTTTGCCTGCACTGGAACCCTGTGTTGTGTGGTCTGTCTCGCTCCCCAGTTGTTCCTCCTGGTTTATCCATGTGCAAATGTGGGACCACCTGCTTCAGCAGCTGCCACCTCACTTGCCTGGTTCACCAGCCACTGCTTGGCCAAGGTCCTCTCTCACCTGGCTACCTATCTCTGTCCCTCCTACAGGTCTGGTTGGACTTCCACACAGTTTGATTTTCTGCCAGTGCTGGTTGTTTTTTTTTTTATTTTAAAATGGTTGTTATCCTTCTTTTGGCTGTGAGAGGAAGCAAAACATATCTATCTATGCCTCTATGTTAGCTGGAAGCCTAGTATTTTATTTCAAATCTCATGGCTTAATCTCTCCCATCACTATATTTGGTCTTTCTCTGGCCCTTGCTTATTTGAGTTTGGAATTTTATTTTCTCACCTCTCTTTGCTTGGATTCTATTCCTTATTTTTATTGGTTCTTTTCCCTCTATTCTCTCAAAATCACTTTCTTTACTGTAGACATCTCACATTCTCTTTTCTCTTTCTTTTAATATTCTTATTCTCTTTTACTTTTATTAATTTTGGCTTATCTGTCATTGTTATTGACAATGTCATGGTTTCTCTTCAATTTTTGTTCCTATTGGTTTACTATTTTTTATTTTATTTTTTTAAGTTTATTTTAGGCCTCATATTATACTCTTTCTTTTTCTTACTCTGTTTTGCCATCATCCTTCCCCCTTTTACCTATGTTTTAAATTCTATTTTCTCCCTTTCTTCATCTTTTTTTATATGACCTACTCTTATTATTTCTCCTCCCTCTTTCCTCTCAAAATAATTTTTCTCTCCTTTAGTCATCTCATATTCTTTTTTCCTATCTTACAATATTCTTAATCTTCTCCCACCTTTATCAATCAGTTGCTGTTGATATTGCTGATGTGGTAGGGAGGCATTTTTGCTGGGGTGCAGTTGGCTTTCTAGGTAGTTTTACTTTCATCTGCTGCACCTATACAACAGCATACAAGATATGGAGGAAGGTGTGATTTTCAGTCAACCAGCCAGAACAGAAAACCCACCAGTGAACAAGCCATCAATAATCAAAGCCCAACTACCACAACACAGCCCACATAAACTGAGTTAAAGGGTATCCCGAGAGCATCCAGATCAGGAGATCAAAGAGACTGCACCACTGAGTCCCACAGAACTCCTAGCACAGAAGGCCACACCACAAAGGCAGGCAGTCAAAGCAGAGCATTCTGAGATGCAAAAACAAACAAAAAGAGCCACCTAAAGTGGGGATACAAAGAAACAACCCCCAATCAAAGGGAAAGAAGGGATCCCCAGAAAAAGAGCTGTTTGAATTTGAGGCAAACAATCTATCAGACATAGAGTTCAAAACAATCATTATAGGGATGCTCAATGAGCTCAATGAGAACTACAAGGAACTTTATGGGAACTACAAGAAACTTAGTGGGAGCTAAAGCAGCATGCAAAAGGACATAGAAGTTATGAATAAGGAGGAAATGAAGAATACAATATTAGAAAGGAAGAATACACTAGAAGGAATTAAAAACAGGCTAGATGAAGCAGAGGACTGAATTAGTGAGCTGAAATACAAGGTAGAAAAAAACAATCAGTCAGGGCAAACAAAATAAAAAAACTCAAAGAAGAAGGCTAGTTTGAGGGAGTTTCAGGACAACATGAAATGTAATTATAATTGCATCATAGGAATATCAGAAAGTGAAGATAAAGAGCAAGGGATAGAAAACTTGTTGGAAAAAATAACAACAGGAAATGTCCATAACTTGGTGAAAGAGAAAGTCAAGCAAGTTCAGGAAGGACAGAGGGTCCCAATTAAGATGAACCCAAAGAGACCTGCTCTAGACATGTCATAACTAAAATGGCAAAATTTAAAGACAAAGGGAGAATCTTAAAGACAGCAAGGGAGAAACAGCTAGTGGCATACAAGAAAGCTCAGATAGGAATATCAGCTGATTTCTTAACAAAAAAACTACAAGTCAGAAGAGAGTGTCATAAAACATTCCTAGTAAGAGAAGGTAAGGACCTGCAACCAAGACTACTCTCTCCAGCAAGGCTCTCATTTAAAATGGAGTGTTAAATAAAGAGCTTCCCAGACAAAAGAAAGCTAAAAGGAGAGAGAGAGAGAGAGAGAGAGAGAGAGAGAGGAACACAGGTACAAATGGGAATATGGAAATGAACAAGTACCTATCAATAATAACCTTCAATGTAAATGAATTGAATGCTCCAATCAAAAGGCATAGGGTAGCTGAATGGATAAGAAAACATGATTGGCATATACACTGTCCACAAGAGACCCACCTCAGAACAAAAGATCTATACAGCCTGAAAATTAAGAGATGGAAAAAATATTCCAAGCCAATGGACATGGAAAAAAACTGGGGTAGCAATACTTATATCAGACAAAAAAGACTTCAAAAGAAAGGCTGTAACAAGAGATAAAGAAGCTCACTACATTATACTTAAGGGAGTAGTCAAACAAGAAGATATAACCCATCTGAACGTATATACGCCCAACATAAGACCACCCGTATACACAAGGAAAATCTCCGAGGTCTCTAAGAAGGAGACCGACAGCAATATAGTCATTGTCATGGATTTTAACACCCTACTGTCAACAATGGATAGATCTTACAAACAAAAAATCCACAAGGATATTGTGGCATTGAACAACACTCTGAATCAAATGTACCTAATTGACATTTATAGAACATTTCAGCCCAAAGAACAAAAGTATACATTCTTTTCATACACACATGGATCATTTTCAAAGACAGACCACATGGTAGGACACATAACAAGCCTTAATAAATTCAAGGAAAATTAAATCATATCAAGCATCTTCTCAGATCACAATGGCCTAAAACTAGAAACCAACCTCAAGAAAAACACTAAAAAAATTCAAATATATGGAGACTGAATAATGTGTTATTAAATATTGAATGGGTTTACAATAAGATCAAGAAAAAGATCAAAAAGTATCTGGAAACACATGAACACACAACCGAAAACCTATGGTACAGAGCGAAGCCTGTCCTGAGAGGGAAGTTCATAGCAGTACCAGCCTGCCTAAGAACATAAAAAATAATATAAACAACCTAACCCTACATCTAACAGAACTAGAGGAATAACAACAAAGAAAGCCCAGAGTGAGTAGGAGAAGGAAATAATCAAGATCAGAGAAGAATTAAATGACTAAGAGACTAAAAAAAAAAATCCAAAGAATCAATGAATCCAGGAGCTTGTTCTTTGAAAAGATAAACAAAGTTGACAAATCTTTAACTAGATTCATCAAGAAAAAAAAAGAGAGGGCCCAAATAAATAAAATCAGAAATGAAAGAGGAGGTGTAGCAACCAATACAAAGAAATACAAAGGATTGTAAGAAATTACTATGAACAACTATATGCCAAGAAACTGGACAACCTAGGTAAAATGAAAAAATTTCTAGAAACATACAGACTCCCCAAACTGAATTGATGAGAAGCAGAAAGCCTGAACAGACCAATCACAACCAGCAAAACTGAAGCAGTAATCAAAAAATTCCCAGCACACAAAAGCCCTGAACCAGATGGCTTCACAGGTAAGTTTTACCAAACATTCAAAGAAAAATTAACACCTACTTTTCTTAAATTATTCCAAAAAATTCAAGAAGAGGGAGGACTCCCAAAATCTTTTTACAAGGCCATTATCATCCTAATTCCCAAACCAGGTAAAGACACATCAAAAAAAGAAAATTATAAGCTAATATCTCTCGTGAACATAGATGCTAAAATCTTCAACAAAATATTAGCAATCTGGATCCAGCAATATATTAAACAGATCATACAACATAATCAAGTGGGATTTATCCCAGGTAAGGAAGGATGGTATAATATTCACAAATCAATAAATGTAATACATCACAAAACCAAATGAAAGACAAAAGTCACATGATCATATCCATAGATACTGAAAAAGCATTTGACAAATTCAGCACTCATTTATGATAAAAACACTTAGCAAAGTGGGAAAAGAGGGAGCATATCTGAACATAATAAAGTCCATATATGAGAAACCTACTGTCAACATCATATTCAATGGGCAAACATTGAAAACATTTCCCTTAAGATCAGTAAGAAGACAATGTCCACTTCCACCAGTCTGATTCAACATAGTACTGGAAAGTTCTAGCCACAGTGATTATACACACACAAAAAAAGAAATAAAAGGCATCAGAATTGAAAAGAAGGAAGTAAAACTGTCATTATTTGCAGACGACATGATAGTGTACACAGAAAACCCTATAGTCTCCACAAAAATCTCCTTGACCTAATAAGTGAATTTGGCCATGTAGCAGGATATAAAGTCAATATTCAGAAATCAATGGCATTCTTCTACATCAAAGGTGTCAAACTCATTTTCACCAGGGGCCACATCAGCCTCGCAGTTGCCTTCAAGGGGCTGAAAGTAATTTCAACTCCTTAACAGTTAAGGAGTAGTTACATTTATACAGTCCTACAATTATTTTGGCCTTTCAAAGGCAATTGTGAGGCTGTTGTAGCCCCTGGTGAAAATGACTTTAACATCCTTGTTCTACACCAACAATGAACCATCAGAAAGAGAAATGTAAAAAATCCCATTTGCTATATCAACAAGAAAGATAAAATATCTAGGGATAAATTAACTAAGGATATAAATGACCTGTACTCAGAAAACTATAGAACACTGAAAAAAAATTGAGGAGGATACAAATAAATGGAAGCATATACCATGTTCATGGATTAGAAGAATTAACATCATGAAAATGTGCATATTACCCAAGCAATCTATAGATTCAACACAATTCCTATTAAAATACCAATGGAATATTTCACAAATCTAGAACAGATATTCCAAAAATTTATAGAACCCCAAAAGACCCTGAATAGCCTCAGCAATCCTGAGAAAGAAGACCGAGTTGGAGAGATTACAATACCTGATATTAAACTATAAATATCTGAAATACCTTGAAATATCTGGCTGTAAAAACCAGTGGGAAATGCAGTGGCAAGAAAAACGCAAAGCCTCATAGGGGAGTCTGTAGGATCCTAGAATGTATACAAACCAACACACCCAGGAATCAGCACCAGAAGGGCCCAATTTGCTCTTGGGAAGTGGAGGAAGTGGCTGAAAGTCAGCCAAGAGCTGAGGAAACAGTATTGTTCCCAGTAGGACCTCTCTCCCACCTACAGTGCCACAACACAGTGACATGAGTTGACCTTTCCCTGCCTCTTAGAATGTAACAGGCATGCCAAGACAAAACAATATGCCCCAAATGAAAGAACACATCAAAGTTCCAAAAATAGAACTAAGTGATGAAGAGATAACCAACTCATCAGTTGCAGAGTTCAAAACCCTGGTAATCAGGCTGCTCACAGAAATGGATGACTATGGTTGCAAAATAGAGGAAGAAGTGAAGGCTATGCAAAGTGAAAAAAGGGAAAATGTACAGGGAACCAATACTGATGGGAACTCAAATCATCGATGTGGACCAGAAGTAAGAAGTAAATATTCAACCAAAGCAGAATAAAGAAACAAGAATTCAAAAAAAAATGAGGAGAGGCTTAGGAACCCCTGTGATAACTTTAGACGTCCCAATATCCAAATCATAGGGATGCTAGAAGGAGAAGAGGAAAAACAAGAAATGGAAAACATATTGGAAAAAATAATGAAGGAGAACTTCCCCAGTTCGGCAAAGGAAACAGACTTCAAGGAAGTTCAGGAAGCTCGGAGAGTCCTAAAGAAGTTGGACCCAAGAAAGCACACAGTAAAGACATTCTAATTATGTTACCCAAGATTAAAGAAGGAGAGAATCTTCTTTTTTAAAGGAGAGAATCTTAAAAACAGCAAGAGAAAAGCAGACAGTTATCTACAAAGGAATTCCCATTAGACTATCAGTTAATTTATGAAAAGAAATCTGGCAGGCAAGAAGGGGCTGGAAAGAAGTATTTGAAGTCATAAAAGGCAAGGATCTACATTCAAGATTACTCTATCCAGCAAACCTATCATTTAGAATGGAAGGGCAGATAAAGTGCTGCTCAGGTAAGGTCAAGTTAAAGGAGTTCACCATCACCAAGCCCTTATTAGGTGAAATGTTAAAGGGACTTATCTAAGAAAAAGAAGATGATAAAAAATATGAACAGTGAAATGACAACAAACTCACAACAGAAACTAATATATACAATTGATGCAATTCTTTTGAAAAATTGAGAATCTACAACCCTTTTAAAGAAACAAAGCAAAATTTAAATAAAATCAAAACTACAATGGATACAACAGAAATGAAATTAATATTAGGAAACAATTATGAAATATTTCACAGCAACATTTTAGACAACTGAAGAGAAATGTATAAATTCCTAGAAATATTCAATCTATCAAGTCTTAATCAAGATAAGATAGATCCATTCATGTCATTACGATGGACCTGGAGATAATTATTCTGAGTGAAATAGGCCAGAAAGAGAAAGACAAGGACCACAGGATTTCACTCATATGTGGAATTGAATGAACAAACTGAACTAAGAAGCAAAATACAGACAGACTCATAGATAGAGAGCAGGCTGACAGCTCTGAGGGGAGAATGGTGCAGGTTAGGAAGTGGAGGGATAGAGCAAAAATGAAAAAGGATCCATGGATACAGACACCAGTGTGGTGATTGTGGAGGGGGGCACCTGGGTGAGTGGTGGTGGAAGAGGGTATAAGGAGGATAAATGCCAATGGGACAAAATTTAAAAACAATAAAGTCTTTTGTCAGATATAAAAAAAAACATATGATAGCTTGAACAAACCAATAACAAGTAAGGAGATTGAAACATTTCAAAAACCTTCCAACAAAATAAGCCCACAACTGGAAGTCTTCTACTATGAATTCCATCAATTTTTACAAAATGAATAAATAATAATTCTCTTAAAATTATATAAAATAGAAGAAACCCTAAAAAATTATTCTCTGAGGCCAGAATTACAGGCAGACAAAAACACCAGAAGCACATAAAACTATAGGCCAACACTCCTGGTGAACACACAAGGTGGAGCAAAAGTAGGTTTATAGTTTTTCATGTGAAAAATAATAGAATAATAAATAAATAATAATATAAGAATAAGCTCTGCATTTCATGTACTCACAACTGTAAACCTACTTTTATCCTCCCCTATATGCAATAATCCTCAACAAAATACTACCAAACCGAATGCAACAGCACATAGAAAAATAGTATAAAGTATAACCAAGTATAATTTATTCATGGGATGCAACAATGTTTCAAATTACACATATCAATCAATGTGATACACCACATAAAAAGATAAACAAGTAAAAATTACAGATCACTTCAGTACATGCAAGTAAAGCATTTGACACTATTTACTATCACTTCATCATAAAAACTCTCAACACGTTTAGAAGGGCCTGTGGGAGAGAGTGTTCTGTCCTGTAACTCACCAGACTCCCTCGAGGCTGGGTATAGACAGATTACAAGACAAGTGGTGTGTGTGTGCATGGAGCGTGTGCATAAGTGTTTGCATTGTGAGTGTGTATATGGTGTGAGTGAGTGGGTGTGATACAGGGTTACAAATATGTGTATGTGTACATGGTGTGCATGTGTGGTGTCAGGTGTGTGTTGGATGGTGTGTGGGTATGTGTATACGTGAGTGTGTATGGGCATATGCGAGGGTTTGGGTGTTGGATGTTGGGAGTATGTGAGGGCCTGGTATATGCATATGTGTGGGTGTGGGCATGTGAACAAGTCAGGGTGTGTATGTGTGTTTGGGTGTGTACATGTGTTTGTGAGGGGAGGGCACGTGGGAGGTATTTGGGTGGGTGGGTGTGCCTGGGGAGGGTATGCTCTGCCAAGTCCCACTTCATGGTGGCGGAGGCGGGCATGCCTGGCAGTGTGTCCCCAGGAAGCTGCGAGGCCCTGGGCAGGGGCAGCTCACTGACCACAAGACACTAGTTGTAACATGTGAATAAGGAAATCATGAGTAACATGAGTCTTCTCAGCGGGGTCAGTCAGGGCTCTGGGGACTGTGTGCCCAAGCCATTTCACCCACAGCTCTAGGGCACATTGGCATCTCTTATGGAAATGTGTGAGTGTAACAGGGTGTAGCCAGGGCCCCCCACCCCTGTAAAGAAGGATTTGTAATCGGGCCCAGAACTCAGGGCATCCAGGAAATATTAAAAATATAGGATGTCCTCACCCCCACAAGTCTGAACTGGGGATTGGGACACATGGAGTAGGGACATTGAGAGTTGTTTTGCATAGCAACACTTTTGCAGATAACTTCAGGTTGGTCATTTAACATATCTATAGCTTCTAACTGGTCATGAATCTGTCAAATAACTGTGGCCGTGCCTTGAACAAGGGAGATGGGAGTGACTTACACCCAGGATGTAACTGGGAGGCAACTCCCCTTTGTTACAGTGCCTGTGTAAAAGCTTGGAGATGATTGGCTACACACCATGGGGCCACACCTGCCCAGACTTACTATGGCAGTCCAGGAAAGCTGGAAAAATACAGGAATGTTGGCAGGTATAGCTGATTGTGGGAGGAGCTGGAAATGGGGCTGCAGAGGAAGACTGATGTTGGGATTTAAATCCAGGCACGACAGCCATGCTGAAGGGGATCATGCTGCTTTGGAGTAAGGGGGAATGTGCAGCTTTGGTGAGAGTCAGAACCCCATGGCTTTGGGTGCTCCCTTTGCCATAAAGCTCAGGAAGCTGGAAAGCAAGATGTAGCAGTGATGCAGAACTCTCTCTTAGCAGTTTGGAAGAATGCAGGAAAGAAATGGGTGAAAGGACTCTAGCTGGTGGGCCATGAGAAGGTGCCACACAAGTTTGGATTAAGAACTGGAGATCCCAGCAACACAGCTGATGGTGCTGGGAACTGCTGGAGGGCTGCCAGCCAAGCACGGATTACTGGGAAAAAAGGGGGGCTACCTGAACCATGGACTTTTATTTCTCTTCCTGAGATATGGTACCTGGACTGGGCAAAGGGGGGAAGGGAGGACTGTGTGTGTGGGTGTTTTAAGGGACTTTGGGATTTAAATGAAGACATTATGTCATTACTCTTAAGTCTTTACAACTTTTGAATAAATAGCTCCTTTCCTTTTCACCAATCTCTGACATTGAGAGCTATAATTTCCTGGTGGTAGGCAAGGCGAACCTAGTATAGCAGGTCACCAGGAAAGGGCGGGGTGCATTTGGTAACAGTATATTGTTACCCCGCACAGGTCCATTAGGTAACATGAGGGCAGGAGCCCAGGGGTCTGGTGGGGAGGGGAAGGCTCCTGAGCAGGACCTTCCCCTGTGTTGCCAGCTCCCTCCTCACCTTCTGCGTATGGCTGCAGAGAAGGAACTTTGGGTCCCCTGCCCTTGCATGGAGCGTCCCTATTGGTGACTCCAGCAAAAGCGCAGCAGTGAATCCAGGAGGTGCGCGAGGCTTCACGAGCCCAGGCCAGGTGACCAGTAACCTGGAGGACAGCAATCCATGCCCTGTCCACCCGGCACTGGAGAGTGTAGCTTCCACCCGGTTTGGTGGTCACCGTAGCAACTGTTTTTACTCCTCCTCTAGTCTTCCACGAGTCACCAGGCACATGGTCCTTCACAGCCTGAGGAGCTTCCCAGGCCACGGTACTCTGGCCCCAAAGCCAGGAAGGTGCTTCTGGATCTTGGACGTGAGGAACCCCAGGGAGTGAAGGTCCACGTGGTCCTACCAGTGGGACTAGTGGTTCCCCTACGGCTCCGGCCTTCATCCTGTTCCCGGTAGTCGGACGGCCTCGCCTCGAGAAGGGGCTCTGGGACCGCCTGCGCTCCTGCAGCTCCATCCCAGCCACTTCCTCCTCCGGAAATGCCGGCCTCAAGGGGCCCTCTCCCCAAAGCGACACCCAGGGAAACTCGGAGTGAGCCTTGGATGGGTGGGGAAGGCCAGGGTGCCAGTCTGATAGAACCCAGCCCCTTCCTGTACCTTCCAGAGAACTTTCTCTCCAAGGACAGGAGCTGCGGACCCATGGTCCTTGTCCAGCTGCCCCAGCACCACCCCGCATCCCCGGGGGCTTTCTCTCTCTGTGACCCACAGGCTGGGGACACCGCTGGGGCTGACCAGGGTGGAGAAGAGGCTACTACACTGGCTCCTTGGGCCTGGCTCCAGGTGGGCACAGCCAGTGCTCCCACAGGCTACCAGCTCCGCTGCTCCAGGAGCACTGTGCATCTTCCCCACTGCAGGGTGCACAAGGCTGTTGGCCCAGCAGGGCCTGGGGTCTACTTTTCACTGGGCATAGTGTTCCCTCGCCTGCTCATCCTCTTCCTGAGTAGCAGCCCACCCATAGCTGAGGCAGTGGCTGCCAGGATGGCTCAGGAGGAGGAGAGACCCCTGGTTTCAACAGCATCCCTTCCGCTTTCAGAGGGAAGGCCCTGGTTTCAACACCATCCCTTCTACTTTCAGAGGGAAGCGAGGCTGAAACCCAGGCCCCACCGCGACCCCTGGAGGCGAAGCAGGAAATTGGAGCTCTGAGCTTCCCCTCTGGGCCTGCCCTCTGCGCAAGCAAAGCCTACCTGCTCAGGAGGGCAGGCTTTCTCCCCAGCTCTAGCCCTGTGTTTCCAGGTCTCCACCAAAAGAGGCAGAACAAGATGCAGAATGTTTTCAAAAAATCTAAAATAGAAAGTACGAAAAGTCACAAATACTGAATCTGTGAATAATGAGGATATACTCTAATTAATGCACATACCATCAACTAATTAGTAGTTTGTGCTCACTTCCTCTTAAAAAGGATCATACTGGCTTAAACATCTCTATGGAACACTTAAAACTGGAATAGAGCTTGGGGAGCTCTTCCCCTTGAGTAGGAAACAGACCAGGAAAGTGGGCAGACACAGCACAGGAGACTCTTCCCAGGGTCCCAGGGACCTAGGCCACAGGGGCTGTGGTGTCCCTGGAGGGACATGGGCAAACTGCAGGCTCCCATAAAGGTGGGCTTTTTCCAGAAACCTCATGCTCCTGACCTTCCAGGGGATGATATTTGAGGTGGAGGCAGGGCAGGTGCACCAGGGCTGCTGTCCTGGAACCGGCCTGTTGCTTCTGTGACCCACAAGCCCTGGAACTAAATACCTGCAGAGATTAGGGAGGGCTCCAGGGCCTTGCAAGAGTTGGGTGCTCCTTGCTACTTTTTTTTTTTATAGGTGAACATGCAAGCAGCTGTGTTAAGCTGTGGGGCACACATTTGCCTTCTCTCTTCCTTCTGGGCTTCTGAATTGGCTTGATTACAATGTGTCAAGATACTTCTGACCAAGATGGAGGCATAGGTAGACACACTTCACCTCTTTGCACAACCAAAAGAAGGACAACAATAAATTTTAAAACAAAAAATAACCACAACTGCCAGAAAATCAAGCTGCATGGAAGTCTGGCAGCCAAGGAGTTAAAGAAGAAACATTCATCCAGACCAGTAGGAGGGGTGCAGAATGGCAGTGGGGGTGAAGAGCACTGGTGGCAGGGCAGCAGCTCAAGGACTGGAACGAGTGAGGTGGCAGCTAATGGACCGGGTGGTCTCACATTGGCATGTAGACAAACCTGGACAACAAACTGGGCAGTGAGACCATGCAACTCAAGGATCCAGCATGGGAAATTAAAGCCTCAAAACCTCTGACTGAAAAATCCTCGGAATTGGGTGGTGGGAGAAACTCCCAGCCTCACAGGAGAGTTTGCTGGAGAGACCCACAGGGTCTGAAAATGTACACAAACCCAGCCACCTGGAAATCGTCATTTGACGGGCCCCATTTTCTTGTGGGCAGTGGGAGAAATGACTGAAAGCTAACTGAGAGCCCAGTGAGCAGCATTGTCCCCCTCCGACCACCCTGACACATACTGAATCACAATGAAGTGTTGTGGGTTGCCCTGCCCAGGTGATTATGTAAGGCTCTGACCCTTACAACCAAACAGGCAAGCCGAGGCAAAGAAAAATGGCCCCCATGAAAGAACAGATCAAAGCTCCAAAAATAGAACTAAACGATGAAGAGACAGCCAACCTATCAGATGCAGAGTTCAAAACACTGGTAATCAGGATGCTCACAGAAATGCTTGAGTATGGTCACAAAATGGAGGAGGAAGTGAAGGCTATGCAAAGAGAAATAAAGGAAAATGCACAGGGAACCAACAGTGACGGGAAGGAAACTGGGACTCAAATCAAGGACTTGGAATGACATTACAAAAAGACAAAAGTTCCTGAGCACTTCTCCAAGTAGGGAAGCCCATTTGGGGCAATGCTGGCAATTTCCAAGTGTCTCTGGGTTCTCAGTGGGGCAGTCCCTGATACTTGCCCTGCACTGTCCGTTTGCTAAGTGACTCTGTTGCTGGTGGAAACAGGGTTCTTCCACAGAGTCCCAAGGAAAGCATTTCAGTGACCCACGCATGGGGGGTGAGGTGAAGTGGTAAGGTTTATTGGAGTGAAAAAGAATAATAAATTTGTTTTCACTCTGGGTGCCCAGTGCCTAATACATGACCAGGTGGCTTAGCTCTGTCTGGCTGTGGAAAAAGTCCCGAGCCTGGTGAGCACAAGTGCCCACCAGGAGGGCCAGGATCTGGAAGTGAAATGCCATCACCTGGGGCTCTGGGAGCCCAGCATAGTCTCTGCCCCCAGCTGCTCTGTGGTTGGTGGGGTGCTGCTACCACCAGGCCTGTGCTTTGGCCTGCGCTTGGAGCCCTGCAGCTGCTATGGAGTGAGAATGCCTGCTACTAAGACAGGCCTTTGTTAAGTGTCGATTATAGTACCTCAGACTTGGAAGATAGCAGTCTTTCTTTCAAACTAACCAATTGCTTTTCTAGCTCTTCACAAGCTTGTGCTGGGCTCTCCCCCTAACCAGTCTACTTCCTGGATCTCCTGGGGTTTCATGCCCTTGTCTGATCTGATCTTTTCCCCAGATGTTTCCAGACTAGACTCCACCCCATGGTGGTCACCATTTTGTCCCCTACAGTGCACGCCCCAAATTTCGGCTGCGTCATCTGCCTTCTACTGTGCATGTATTCATCTCCCCCTGCACCATCTTGGTTTCTACTACACATGTGTCTAGCTGAGAAATTTCCCCTGCTGTCTTATCTGACCCTCGGTAATCCCAGATAATGGCTGGTTGTTCCCTGGGGAGATTGGAAAGCTGGCTCTTTCTGCTCCCTCGAGAATTAAGACCCCTCAGCTGAGAACGCAGCTGTCCCCAGTGAATGCTGCTGTGGTTTCCTAGTGACTCAGGCTTAAAGTCCAGTTCAGCTGCCTAGTAGACTAGGTTTACTGCCTGATCCCATTTGCTCATTTCCTTTATTAATGACTAGCAACCTACCTATGCTAACAGCTCAGGCTTCTACAGAATGCCTGAGGTTCCTGTGCCAGTTTTGCATGGGCGGTCTCAGAGAAAAGTCTTGATGTGAGATTTCTCAGTGTGGATCTCTCAGTTCTCTGTCTGTGTGTGTGTGTGGGGGGGTCCTGTCTGGGTGAGGTCTCTCAGAGGGGGTTTCTGTGTGTCCTGTCACAGGTTTCTATGAGCAGTCTCTGTGTGTTATCTCTGCAGGGCTTTCAGTGTGGGGCTCTCCATGTCTGGCCTTACTACACCTCATGGCAAGAGACAGGAAAATGGAGTTGTTCCTTCTTGTTTCATGCTGTTTCATCAGCATCATTATCTGTCTGTGGTACTTCTCCTGATAGGAGTGTGGAGTCCATGTCCAGTTCTCCCCACTCCCAGAAGTCATCTCTTGGTCCCCTGTGAGGACCCAGCAGCACCCAGGCACAGGGGCCAACTCTGTGCCACACCTTCCTGTGTTCCTGAGGGCCAAGGACACACTCTGTCTGGGTCCCAACCCTTCCACAAGTCCCCACAGCACTGCCACTGCTGCACCCACCCTGGAGGCAATGCTGGATCTGGGCAAAAGGCAAGACCTGGCTCAAGGGAGAACCTGTGGCATGAAGAGGCTTGTGCCCACTCTGCCCCTCCATGCCAGCTCTGGTCCCCCATGGGCCACGGGTGTAAGTAAAGGTCACAAACTGCATCCCAAGGTCCCCAGTCCTATGCAAGTTGATGAAATAGATTGTGGAGAGGTGTAATGAAATATGTCTTCCCTGCTTGAGCGTTCTGCTGCCCCTGTGAGCCTGGACTTCTGAGTAGCAACTACAGGTGGCTCCTCTCATTTTGGCTCTGGGAGCTGCAAGAAGTGGACACCCTGCCCCACTGGACCCCTAACTTCTCCTCCAGTCTGGGTCTGTAGATGGTGGTGGGATGCCCATAAACTAGGCCTCAGGCACTGCCTAGTTTATGGGCGCACTGTGTCACTTTGCTCCCTTCCCCTGCATCTCAGCCTGGGTGCACTGTGTCCCACCATCACATGGTAACTGCACACACAGTCATGTCCTGCTCCCTTCCCCAGAAGGGAACTGTGGGTGCCCTCGAGCACATGGCTCTCTCCCCCAGGGGGGCTGGCAGGCCTGGTGCCCTTAGCAGCCCCTGTGCTCCCCACCTGCATGCCCACAGTGTTGCTCCAGAGCTTGAGAGGGGAGTGGATGGGACACTGAGCACTGACCACTTGAGAGAGAGAAGCTCTTCTGGGCAGGAGACACCCCTCTGGACTCAGGGCCAGCTCTGCCACCAAAGTCCCCTCTCCACTCAGTGACACTCTCTGGAGACTGAGGGTATTTCAGTGTCTGCAATCCCCTCCCCTGCAGCTCACAAGTTGAAGGTAGAGAGGAAGCTTGAGAGGACAGGCTGAGCCAGATCTTATAGTTTTGCTCATCTTGACAACTCCTGAAGGCTCCTGTTTGCCTTTGTAATGATGGATTATGAAAACAAGGTGCACTGAGGGAATGGAGTGGGGTGGGGGTGCCTTGCTGCAGTGAACTTCCCTGGGAAAGAGAGGGCCCTGACACCTTCTCTTGACCCTGCAGGCCACAGACAGAGGTCACCAGCTTCCATGAGGAAAAAAACCATGTATATTTTGGGAAACAATTAGATTTTGGGTAGGAAGAAGCCATTAGTACATAGAGGATGATGTGCTCACACGAGAGCAAAAAGTCTCTGTCTGCCCGGTGTTCATTTTTTCTTGGAGAAAAGTGCCAGTAGGAAAGGCATGAGCAGCAGACACTGGTTGGGCAGAGGAGACATATTTTCGAAGGGGACAGTGCCGTGGGCAGTGACGGGGGGTGGCCTGAGAGCCCTGCCACCATTGGCCCATGTTGGCAGGGTCTTCCTGGGGACCATGGGTCCCTGGGTGGGAAGGCCCCCTTGCTTTCCCTGTTTGTGGTCCACCCACTCTTGTTGGACCAGTTGTGGCCATTAGGGGTGGCTTGGCGACCATTGGCCATCCCTCTCATCATTCTTCTCTGCTCTTCATAGCAGAGAACCCTCTGGCGGCAGAGATGCGGGCCTACTGGAGCCTGGAGTTCTCCTCTGTGCCAATGGGACCGTGAGGCTCGGAGTCCATGGCGGAATGCTAGTTTTTCCTCAAGACTCTGCCTCACAGCTGTCATGAGCACCTGAGCCTCAGCAGCTCTGTTGTCCATAAGTGATCTGCTTTTGACTGGTTCCCAGCTCTGGTCAAGGGCTGGGGCAGGTGTTCCTTTTTGCGGGGGCTTTTCCTGTCCTTCGCTTTTCCCGGGGAGGATCCATTGCAGAAAGCACCTCATCCCTTTTTTGAAGAGGTTTTCTGGAGGAACCTGTCCCTTCTGCTCGAGTTGGCAGGACCTGCTTCTTGAGGACTCTCCTGATTTCTTTTCCTGGGCAGTATGCATCCTACTGGCTTGTGAGGCCCTCAGTCCTGCCCACACTTCTCTGTGCTCTGCTGGGACAAGCTTCCTATTATTCTCCTTAGTTGGCTCATTGCTGGTCGCTACTAAACTTGGACTTAACACCCAGCAGCCTTCCTTGGCCTCTGTGGAAGTCTCACTATGCCACATTCTGTCATTAGATGTGTAGTTGAGGGACAGAGGAGTCAGCCTGTCCTCCTGTCTAGTCAGAGGAGCCACTGAGGGCCCATGGCAATTACCAGTTGGGGTCCTTCCCAGGGCACTCTGGATTTCAGATGCAAGTGAAGGGACAGAGAGGGGACCCACCAGTGTGGGAACTAAAGATTCTCCTTTCACATTCTCTTTTGGAAGGGAATGAACAGGTTTGTCCAAGAACTTGGCAAAATTGACACTTGGGAGGGCCCTGGATGCACAGGTGGCTGAGAAGATACCGAGGGAATTCAGGAGGGGCGAGTGTTGAGCCCTTGTCAACTTAAAGGCTTTGATGGGCTTGAGGATCCTGAGAGGCAGGCCCCACCTGTGCTTCACTTGAAACTTTTTAATATGTGCTTCCAGCACCTGTTGAGTGCGTGAACTGAGAGGGGAAAGCTCAGGGCAGGAGTTCATGCATAGTTCCAGATCCTTAGGAGATGCTGGATGTTTGGCTTCCCTGTGAACATTTGACTTTCCAGGAAGGCTGGCAGCAAGCCTGGGAGCATGACCATCCACAGGGTCCTGATCATCACTAACCTTCCCCACTGTTCTGTCCAAATGGACTCTCAGGACATTTTTGTCCAGCCCGCTTGTTGAGGGCCCCATCAAGTCTCTTCCTGACTCTTCACAGCTCACCCCCAGGCCCTTCCCTGGGATGCTGGCTGAGCCAGAGCACAGGTGTTTTAGGCTCCTCCTTTCACTGGGCCCCCACATCCATGCCCAGGTGTGTCCTTGGTGGGATCCTTGCTGGACAGCTGGACCTCATCTTCTCTGCATCCTGACTAGTTTTGCCCATAAATGCAGAGAGATGCCAGGGACCCTGCCTTCCCTGTGCCTGACCCACCCCTGGAAATTGGCCATCAGGCAGCCTCCGTTGCAGAGATAACTGGATGCTGCGGGGCAGGCCACCCCAGTGCTCCAGCTGCTGCAGCAGGAACCTCTTCTGAAGGTGCTGCTCCAACTGCTCCCACACATCAGGGCTGATCAAATCCCCATGAACGGTGGAGACTGGGCTGCAGGGGTGGGAGGCCCCTTTGTCCTGAGGAACATGGGGAGTGACGTTACCCTTTCTGAGGTTTTTTTTTAAAACAGAAAGGGTAAAGGTCTCATACTTTCTGGCCGCTTCTTCAAACAGTGGCATTCTAGGTTTGAATTGCAGTTGGTGTGAAAGATTGTGGGTGGGTAGGGCAGGGGAGAGTAATGGAGGGGAAATGGGGACAACTGTAATTGCACAACAATAAAAAATTAAAATAAAAAATATAAAGTAAAAAAAAAACATTGTGCCATATTCTGAGCCATAGAGCAAAGCTCCCCAGAGAACCTTGTCTGGGGCGGAGAAGAAGGCAGTCAGATTGGGAAGTAGGAGAGGAGGTGGGTCTGAGTCTGGCTGTGAGCCAGAAGTGGGGGACTTGAATTGGGGCATGGTCGGAGTCGAGAGTTGGGGGTGGAATCTTGGGCTGGGGCAAGGGCTGGGCCAGAAGGGTTGGTGACTTACTGTGTCTTGTTCAGAATTCAAGTGACAGTCTGACCCCTCCTTTTTTTCATTTTCCTTCCATATCCCCACTTCTGTTTTCTTGGTGTTCAGTAACTGCAGCACCTTCTGGACAGGAGGGTTAAGCAATGAGGGGCTACCAGCTGCTACCTGTCTGTCTGTGGGATCTCCCAAGAACAAGACTTCAGGTGGGTGGTGGGACAGGTGCTCTTGCTGGGACTCACACTGTGAAGAAGTTGGGAAGCACATGGCTCATGGCAGTTGCCTGACACCAAGACAGGGCAGAAATGGGACTGCTGGAGAGGCCAGGGCCCAAGGCAGCTGGTTTGGGACAAGCTGACTCTGGTGGGGCAGGGCAGGGGAGGCTGTTGGAGGTGGCAGGTGGGCCTCTGAATCAGGGGCACATGAAGGCAAATGGGAAAGTGCAAGTGACCGAGGCAAAAGGCTGCCCAGGGGGGAGGAAAGACTCTAGTGGCTGTGAGGCACTCAAATGTGACAGTGGAAGAACCAAAACCGAGGAGGCTGTCGGTCCTGGTGATGATAGGGTGCAGGCCAGAGGTGCTGGGCACTCAGTCAGAGGAGCTGGGGAAGCCGACGTGGGGTCATGGTGGGAGCAGCCTCTCCCACAGGGCTGTGGCAGGGCTGGTGGGCTCCAGTGGGTGCTGCTTTGCACACCTCACCAGCGGGATCTTGACATGAACACAAGGACAAAAATTGCCCTTGTCCAGGAGTCTGCCCAGGTGGCTGCAGGAAACGGAGGCACAGGCTGCAGCTAGGAGCAGAGGGACAGGCCCGGCCCCCGAGGCCCAGGACTCTCCTGGGCCCAGTGCTCCTGTTGTCCCTCACACCCCAGGGCTACAGCCCCACCCTGTCCCAATTCCTCCTTCCACAGTACCCAGGTCAGTCCCACGTGGCCTGCAGCTCTGGGGTCACATCCCAGGTTTGGGAGGGAGGAGTACCCAGGAGAAAGGGGGAAGATTCTTAACCTTCTCAGATGTGAAATCAGGTCCCAAGCCTCTTCCAGTTCTTGCTGACCATCTCTGGGGGCTGGAAACCAGGAGACAGGTCACATGGTGCAGCAGGGCCTGGGGGTCTCACAGGAGGCTGAGTGCAATGGCCCTTTAGGGGAGCTGCCTGGCAGAGTGGACTTTGGAGCTCAAGCATCCAGGTCAATGCCACATGATTCCTGACAGTGATGGCAAGGCTGGGACAGGCAGCCCTGTGTCATTTACAAAATGCTTCCAGCCACTACCCCCTACAGCCCTCACAACTTCCCTGTGGGCCAGAAAGAGAAGGGGGTGCCTCACAAAGGGATCTGAGCAAAGAGAAACCTTGAACCTGCAGTTGGACTGGAGTCCCCACCTCCCAATCAGGCACTGTGGGTCCAGAACAGCAGGATGTCCCTGCTGGGCCCTGCTGGGACATCCTGCTGGGGGGAACACCCATTTCTGGGCCCTCGAAGCCTCACTGTGGACACAGATTCTGGGAAGTACTCAGATTCTGACCCCCTTCCCAGGAGCCTCCCAAGGGCTGTTTCCTAAGAGGCAGGCTCTGCCGCCAGAGTTCTCAGGGACCTGGCCCTGGACCCTTGGGGACAGGACAGATGGAGGCAAACTCTCAGGCTCAGGACTGAGGGGCTGTAACTCATCTTTCAAACATTGACTTTTCTTCCTTCTCCCCTACCTCAGCTTCATTGGATGCTGAAAGACAAGAGAAAACAGGGTTGGGGGGCTGGGACCCCCACTCTCACTCCACTCTCTTAGATGAGCTGCAGATGCACAGTGCTTGGGAACAATAGGACTTTCTACACTGAACTAATGGGCTCTCTGGTTGTCCCCTTTTAGTTTTGAAGTGGGTAGAAATGATTTCTGGTTTTCCTTCTTTGGAAAACATAAAGAAACGTTTTCTATATGAGACTGACCATGGATTTCTTCTGTCACTGTTCCTCTGCTCAGGAAACACACACCTTCCCAGATATACAGCTCATCTGAGCTCGCTGAGGTAGGACTCTGCTTTCCTGAGGTCAAAGCCCATCCCAGCTCAGCGACTCCTGGGGCTCCCCACCACCAGGGGCTCCCCATCACCAGGCCTCAGATGAGAGGCTAGCCTGAATCATCTGCCATGAGAAAGTGGCTGACAAACCATGGTTCTGGGCCTGTCCAGCACCAGAGACCCAGCTTGTAGTTTTCAGTTGTTGGCCACTGGTCACAGCATTTGGGGGTGTGCCCTAGAACCTCTGTCACACCTGGACTCCTGTTCTGAGGTCTTTTGGTAGAAATCCTCCTGCCTGCTATAATCCTTCCCAGCATGCTTTGCTTTTGGAAGGATGATGTTCTGTTCTTTCCTGAGAATAGTTATTCTGTTTTTTCCCCTGTCCAGAGTCTCTCTAGGTGCTTCAGAAGAGTGGAAATAAGAAGAGAAAAATGATAATCTCTTTTGGGTCTGGGTCAAGAGTTTCTCACCTTCCTGATGTTTCTATGTTTCCTAGATGTTGAGAGGACTGGATTGCTCACCAACCAGGGGAGTAACAGCAGGAAGAGCACTGCTCCACAGGAGATGGACAAGATGATGTCAATCACCCAGGAGGGCTGGCACTCTGCCAGTTAACAGGAATGCTTTTCGGAGAGAGAGGATTCTCCATCATCTGAATTGCACTGCTGCCTTCAGGCAACTGAGCACTGGGCGTGGCTTACAGACTAAAGGCCTAGGCCCACATCATGCATCACAGAAGCTGTGCTCTGGTCACAAAGGGCTCCTGAGCATAAGAGAGTGGCAGAGGATAGGATGGGCCACAGCTCCTTCCCCATCTAGCCCCACAGACACCACTACCTTTCTCTGAGGCTGTCAATGCCACACTCTCACTTCCTGTTAGAGATACACCTAAGTCAAATTTCTAGTCAATCCATATGGATTTCAGAGAATTCCTGGTTCCTTTGAGATCTCTATTTGAGCTCTATCAGTTTTATAACTTCAAGAAATCTGGAGTTGTCCTTGGAATTTTAGTTAATTCCCAGGGATTTTATTCTTAGGATTCCATCTATATGCAATGCTATCTTTCCTACATGTGTTTTGTCTTGCATCAATTCAGGCATAGAACAATTGCCCTGGCTGGGTTTTCCAGTGGTTAGAGTGTCATCCCTTTATGCCACGGTTGAGGGTTTGATCTCAAGTCAGGGCACATACAAGAAGCAGCCAATGAATGCATAAATAAGTGGAAAAAGAAATTGAGTGGAAAGAGAAATGTTTCTCTTTCTCTCCTGCTGCCCTCTCTCTCTCTAAAAAATCAATTAATAAAATTTAAGATATAGAACAATTAACTTGAAGACTAGCACACAGAAGTTTTATAACTATGGATTGATAGAGGAACCAGCATTGATACCAGTAGGAAGGGCAGAGATGTAAATGGGGCTGGCCCCATACCCACAGGCAAGGGGTGAGAATCCAGAGGGATATTTTCAGGGTGGAGGTTCAGCCTGAGGAAAAAGTAGCGTCAGCCACAAGCCAGGCTTTCTAGCTCAAAGCACGAGAGCCAAGAAGAGGAGGCTATACAATATCTGGCTGTGAAAGTAGGAATTCCACTTGCTGTAGTAAAAAATGGGAGGGCTCTCTTGAATGGCTAGTGGGAAGAATCTCAGTCCCAGCATTCACCCTAAGTAGAAGCAGAGTGGACCAGAGTTTTAAAAAGAAATATTGAGTGGTATAGCTGTGGGGAGATGGCTGGAGTGATAGATTCAAGCATTCCTGTGCTGGGTCCCTCTCCCACGCTGCCCATTGATGCCATCTTTCCTGTGTTGAGCAACCTATCAATACAGCATCTGTTGGGAACCACCCTGCCTGGTTTCAGAAGCTTTAGCCTCCCATGGCTAAGGCTCAGTAAAAGACCTTGGGACCATAAGGAGACAAAATTTATCTTCCTGGTAGGGGCACCACTTCTGCCCTCTTTACTTCACCCTACTTGGCCCCAGGTGAATGACAGGTTAGCCAATGACAGGTAAGATACCTCAAGGGATGGACAACCTAAGACAGGCATGATCACACCAGGGCCATCAAGGAAGGACTTGGTGGGCTATAGTAAAAGGGAGTGATGGACCCTTACCCCTCAGCTTGACATAGCCTGAGTCCTCATTCTATCTGTAAAAAGTCTCCTAATCTCTTGGCTGCTGGCATCTCCCACCTGACTTAAGCCTGAAACAATGCTGGATGGGTGGGGCCCTGTGATGCTAAGGGTGAATTTCCAGGCCCAATCAGGCCTAAGAAAAGAATGCATACAATCCTGTGAAACCTGCTTTGCTAAGAATGCCCTCAATTTAAATGATAAGGGTCCAAGCATAAAATGAATTTGTTTCCTTAAAATTTCATGGCCCTTTGGATATCTGACCCTGACTCAGAATAAGCCCTCATAGTTCTTTGAATGTTATCTATTGTTTGATCATTCTGCCTGACAATGACTGATGAGCTTCATACCCTGTATTTCTATGTTAATTACTCTCAATAAAAACCCATTGAAGTACTTGTTCAAGGCCCTTCTCCTTTGAGAGACTGGCTACCTTTCCTCCCCATGCAGATCATGTCTTGGTAGACTTATTCTCATCCATGGCAGAAGGGTGGGGGGTGGGGTGTCTGGCTCTGTGGACGGAGCTACCCCCAAGCATCAGTCTAGAGAAAGGCAAGAGCCTCTCCCTGACAACCCCTAGCGGCTCCACTCTGCAGGGATGGCTCTGGTGAAGGGGCCTCTGGCAGAATCCAGCCCAAGCCCTGAGGAAAGCCCTTCAGAAACTATGGTGAATGAATGAATGCTTTCCTATATAACATTCAGGAACAGTAATAAACAATAGATCTGAATAAATATTAAATATTTCTGAATGAAGACTAAATTGTGTTTTTCTATTAACAGTAGTTTCCTCTGTAAGAAATCACACAAAGAAAGCGCTGGTATAGGTCAATGTGCTGATAGCATTAGAAGAAGCCTGGCATATAACAAGAGATTAATTAATAAACGGAATTATAGTCCCTTCACTTGTTTAAAAAATCATTTAATATACTTATTTTTAAATTAAGTTTAAAGTTATGTGTTTTAACAAGTTTTCAGAAGGAAAAAAGCCACATATCAATGCATAGTTGGAGTATTTTCCACATACCTGACTTCATTAGAATGATAACACAATTAGAATAAGTCAAACATTGAATTCATTATGGAATCTCTTATCTTATAACATCAATTTTAAAACAGAGTTTTGGGATTTCATGTGAGCCCTTTGTTTTTGATTTCTCATAGATCTCTGTATTGATGTTTCTGGAAAGAAAGATGTTAGGGATTCAAGGAAACTTGGTGTGTTCCTCTTTGGGTCCAATTTCTTTGTGACTCTCTGGACTTCCTGGAAGTCTATTTCTTTTGACAGATTGGGGAAGTTTTCTTTTGTTATTTGTTCAAATAAGTTTTCAACTTCTTCCTCCTGTTCTTCTTTTTCTGACACACTTATGATTTGGATATTGGAACATTTAAAGCTGTCCCAGAGGTTTCTAAGGCTCTCCTCACTTTTTTGAATTTTTGTTTCTTCCTTCTATTCCTGTTGGATGTTTATTTCTTCCTTTTGTTCCAAATTGTTAATTTGAGTCCCCATTTCCTTCCTGTCACTGTTGTTCCCTGAATATTTTGCTTAATTTCACTTTGGGTAGCCTTCATTTGTTCCTTCATTTTGTGACCAAGCTCAATCAGTTTTGTGAGCATCTTGACTACCAGAGTTTTGAACTCTCCATCAGATAGGTTGGCGATCTCCTCATCACTTAGCTCTTTTTCTGGAGCTTTGATCTGTTCTTTCATTTGGGCCATATGTCTTTGTCTCGTCACACCTGTTATGTTGTAAGGGGGCGGGTGAGGGAGACTCTGTCCCACAGTGTCCCTCAGTATCATGGATGAAATAAGAATGCCAAGGCCTGATCTGCTTCGGGAGAAAAAGTTGGCTAATCTCTCAGAGGAGAAAAGCCTTGAGCACATTTTCCCCTGGGCTTTTATTGGGTTTAGGTTGCATAGGAATATAAGGCATATATGTAAAGCTCATCAATCATTGTCTGGTAGTAATGATCCAGGAAGGGAGATCTATGGTTAATAGATAACATTCAAAGAACTAGGAGAGCTTATTCTGAGTCACCGTCTGATTGATAGAGTGACACCAAAGGGCCATAAAACTTTGGGAAACAAACTCATTTTATGCTTGAAGCCTAAACAGCTAACATAGATTAACCTAAGGGTATTCTTAGCAAATCAGGACTCACAGGACTTCATGCATTCTTTTTCAGGCCTGATTGCTCCCTGGGAACCACCTGTAATAGTATAGGGCTGCACCACCCTTATCTGGCATTCTTTCAGGCTTGAGTCAGGCCAGGGAAACAAAGTAGCCAAGGCAGTAGGAGACTTCCTGTAGTGGAATGAGGACTCAGGCTATAACAAAGCTGAGGGGTGAAGGTCCATCACCCCTTTTCTATAGTCTCCTAAGTCCTTCCCTGATGGTCCCTTTTTGACTGTACCTGTCTTAGGTTCCCCCCCCACCCCCACTTCCTGCTAAGGAATCTTACCCATCATTGGCTAGCCAGTCATCTGCTGGGGCCAAGCAGGGGGATATGTGAAAGGGGAAAAGTTTTTGTCTCCCTAGAGGCTTATATCCCCAAGGCCTTTTTACTCAGCCTTAGCTGTGGAGGGTTACAGCTTCTGAAACTAGGCAGGGTGGTTCCCAACAGGTGGAGCCTTAGGTATTCACCAGGGCAGGGAAACTTCTTTGATGTGTAGAGCTGCTGCCTGTGGGAGAGGGGTCAGAAAGGGAACAATGCAGCTCACTTGCTCAGCTCTAGCCCTATTTGCCAACAAACTCTTGTGTGAAACTGGGAGTTTCTCCTGCCATGGAAACTCCCACCATAGTTTACCCATTCAGCCAGCCCTGCCTTGGTCCCATAGTCCACTGGCTCACTGTGGGTCCTTTCAGCCAGCCCTGCATGCACAGTCTGCCTCCTTGCCATGGATCTCCTCCATCTGCCCGGCTGCCCGTCTCCTTCCTACCAGTCTGGTTGGATGTTTCCTTAATTCCTTTGTTGTCGAAATGCCATGCAGTTTGAATTTCTGGCACTTAGATTTTCTGGCACTTCTGCTTGTTTATTGTTTTTAGATTGGTTGTTATCCTTTTGGTTGTGCGAGGAAGCTAAGGATTTCTATCTACAGCTTCATCTTGGCTGAAATTCCTGTTCTTCTTTCTCAAAATTGCTGCAGCTATTTGGGGTCATTTATGGTTCCATATGAATTTCTGAAATGTTTGTTCTATATCTGAAATATGTCATTGGTACTTTAATAAGGATTGCACTGAATCTATAAATTGCTTTGGGTAGTATGGACATTTTGATTATGCTAATTCTTCCAATCCATGAACGTAGTACATGCTTCCATTTGTTTGTATATTCCTTGATTTCTTTCTTCAGTATTGTGTAGTTTTCTGGGTACAGGTCTTTGACCTCCTTGGTTAAGTTTATTCTTAGGTACTTAATTTTTTTTTTTTTGCTATATCAAATGAGATTTTTTTTTCTGATTTCTGTTTCTGCTATTTCATTGTTGGTGTACAAAAATGACTTTGATTTCTGAATATTGACTTTGTATCCTGCTGTTTTGCCAAATTGATTTATTAGGTTGAGTAGTTTTTTTGGTGGAGTCTACAGAATTTTCTGTGTACACTATCATGTCATCTGCAAACAGTGCCAGTTTTGTTTCCTCCTTTCCAATTTGGATGCCTTTTATTTCTTTTTCTTGTGTGATTGTTGAGGCTAGAACTTCCAATACTATGTTGAATAGAAGTAGTTAAAGAGGACATCCTTGTCATGTTCCTAATCTTAGGGGGAAAGCTTTTAGATTTTGCCCATTGAGTATGGTGCTGGCTGTAGGTCTGTGATATATGGCCTTGATTATGTTGAGGAATGCTGCCTCTATTCCCACTTTGCTGAGTGTTTTAATCATAAATGGGTGTTGTACCTTATCAAATGCTTTTCCTGCATCTATTGATATGATCATGTGATTTTGTCTTTCGTTTTGTTTATGTGATGTATTACACTTATTGATTTGTGAATATTGTAGCATGTTTGCATCCCTGGGATGAGTCCTACTTGGTCATGATGTATGATCTTTTTAATGTATTACTGGATACGGTTTGGCAATATTTTGTTGAGGATTTTAGCATCTATGTTGATCAGCGATATTTGCCTGAAGTTTTCTTTCTTTGTTATGTCTTTATCTGGTTTTGGGATTAGGATGATGCTGACTTCATAAAGAAAGTTTGGGAGTCTTCCATCTTCTTGTGTTTTTTGAAATAATCTGTGGAGGATGGGGGTTAGTTCTCCCCTTAAATGCTTTGTAAAACTCTCCTGTGAAACTGTCTGGTCCAGGGCTTTTGTGTGCCAGGAGGTTTTTGTTTGTTGCTTCAATTTCATCAGCTCTTATTGGTCTGTTCAGGCTTTCTGCTTTTTCTTTTTCTTTTTATTTTTTTAATCATTGTTCAAATACAGTTTTCTCCTTTTTACTCCCAATCCAGTCCCCCCTCCGACCCCCACCACTTCCCTCCCATTACCACCCTCCCCTTAGTCTATGACCATGTGTCCTTTAAGTTTGTTCCTGTGAACCCTTCCCACTGTCCCCTTAAATTGCCTCTTCTCTCCCCTCCGGTCACCATCAGCCTGTCCTCTATTTCAGTGTCTTTGGTTATATTTTGCTTGTTTCTTTGTTTTGTTATTTAGGTTCCTGTTAAAGGTGAGATCATATGGTATTTGCCTTTCACTGCCTGGCTTGTTTTGCTTAGCATAATGTTTTCCAGCTCCATCCATGCTGTTGCAAAGGGTAGGAGCTCCTTCTTTCTTTCTGCTGCATAGAATTCCATTGTGTAAATGTACCATAGTTTTTTGATCCATTCATTTACTGATGGGCATCTTGGTTGCTTCCAGCATCTAGCTATTGTAAATGGTGCTGCTATGAACATTGGGATGCATAGGTTCTTTTGAATTGGTGTTTTAGTATTCTTAGGATAGAGTCCCAGCAGTGGAATTGCTGGGTCCAAAGGCAGATCCATTTTTAGTTTTCTGAGGAAGTTCCATACTGCTTTCCATAGTGGTTGTACCAGTCTGCAGTCCCACCAGCAGTGCACTAGGGTCCCCTTTTCTCCACAACCTCTCCAACACTTGTTGTTTGTTGCTTTGTTTATGATGGCCATTCTGTCTGGTGTGAAGTAGTATCTCATTGTGGTTTTAATTTGCATCTCTCTGATAGCTAGCGATATTGAACATTGTTTCATGTGTCTTTGGATTTTCTGTATGTCCTCCTTGGAGAAGTGTCTGTTCAAGTCCTTTGCCCACTTTTTAATTGGATTCCTTGTCTTCTTAGAGTGCAGTCGTGTAAGTTCTCTATATATTTTGGAGATTAAACCTTTGTCTGAGGTGTCATTGGCAAATATGTTTTCCCATGCAGTTGGTTCTCTTTTAATTTTGATACTGTTTTCTTTAGCTGTGCAGAAGCTTTTAATTTTGATGAGGTCCCATTTGTTTATTCTTTCCTTTATGTCCCTTGCTCTAGGGGACACGTCAGTAAAAAAGTTTCTTCGTGAAATATCTGAGATTTTCCTACCTACGTTCTCCTCTAGGACTTTAATGGTGTCATGTTTTATATTTAAGTCTTTTATCCACCTTGAATTTATTTTTGTATGTGGTGTAAGTTGGTGCTCAAGTTTCATTTTTTTGCAGGTGGCTGTCCAGTTCTCCCAACACCATTTGTTGAAGAGGCTATTTTTATTCCATTTTAGGTTGCTGCCTCCTTTGTCAAATATTAATTGACCATAGAGACTTGGGCTTATTTCTGGGCTCTCTGTTCTGTTCCATTGGTCTATGTGCCTGTTTTTATGCCAGTATCAGGCTGTTTTGATTACAGTAGCCTTGTAATATAGTTTAGTGTCTGGTATTGTGATCCCTCCTACTTTACTCTTCTTTCTCAAAATTGCAGCAGCTATTCAGGGTCATTTATAATTCCATATAAATTTTTGAATTGTTTGTTCTATGTCTGTGAAATATGCCATTGGTACTTTAATAGGAATTGCATTGAATGTGTAAATTGCTTTGGGTAGTATGGACATTTTGATGATGTTAATTCTTCTGATCCATGAATACGGTATATGTTTCCATTTGTTTGTGTCTTCCCTGATTTCTTTCTTCAGTGTTGTGTAGTTTTCTGAATACAGGTCTTTTACCTCTTTGGTTAGGTTTATTCCTAGATATTTTATTTTTTCTTTTTTGCTATTTCAAATGGGATTTTTTCCTTGATCTCTGCTTCTGCTGTTTCATTGTTGGTGTACAGAAATACCTTTGATTTCTGGATATTGACTTTGTATCCTGCTGTTTTGCCAAATTCATTTATTAGGTCAAGCAGTTTTTTGGTAGAGTCTATAGGATTTTCTATGTATACTATCATGTCATCTGCAAACAGTGACAGTTTTGTTTCCTCCTTTCCGATTTGAATGCCTTTTATTTCTTTTTTCTTGGCTGATTGCTGTGGCTAAAACTTCCAGTACTATATTGAATAGAAGTGGTGAAAGTGGACAGCCTTGTCTTGTTCCTGATCTTAATGGAAAAGGTTTTAATTTTTGCCCATTGAGAATGATGTTGGCTGAAGGTCTCTCATATATGGCCTTTATTATGTTGAGGAATGCTTCATCTATTCCCACTTTGCCGAGTGTTTTTATCATGAATGGGTGCTGTACCTTATCAAATGCTTTTTCTGCATCAATTGATATGATCATGTGGTTTTTGTCTTTGCTTTTGTTTATGTGATGTAATACATTTACTGACTTGCGAATATTGAACCATCCTTGCATCCCTGGAATGAATCCCACTTGGTCATGGTGTATAATCTTTTTAATGTATTGTTGGATGCGGTTTGCCAGTATTTTGTTGAGGATTTTAGCGTCAATGTTCATCAGTGATATTGGCCTGAAGTTTTCTTTCTTTGTTGTGTCTTTATTTGGTTTTGGAATTAGGATGATGTTGGCCTCATAAAAAGAGTTTGGGAGAATCCCATCTTTTTGGATTTTTTGGAATAGTCTGTGAAGGATGGGGGTTAGCTCTTCCTTAAATGCTTTGTAGAATTCTCCTGTGAAACCATCTGGTCCCGGGCTTTTGTGTGTTGGGAGTTTTTTGATTACTTCTTCAATTTCTTTTTGTTGTTATTGGTCTGTTCAGACTTTCTGCTTCTTTTTCATTGAGTTTTGGAAGATTATATTTTTCTAGAAAGTTGTCCATTTCATCTAGGTTTTCACATTTCTTGGCATACAGCTCTTTGTAGTAATTTCTTACAATCCTTTGTATTTCTGTGGTATCTGTTGTAATCTCTCCTCTTTCATTTCTGATTGTGTTTATTTAGGTCTTCTCTCTTTGTTTCTTGATGAGTCTGCTTAAAGGCTTGTCGATTTTGTTTATCTTTTCAAAGAACCAGCTCTTGGATTCATTGATCCTTAGAATTGTGCTTTTAGTCTCTATGTCATTTAATTCTGCTCTGATCTTGGTTATTTCCTTCCTTCTGCTTGCTCTGGGCTGCCTTTGTTGTTGTTCCTCGAGTTCTTGTAGATGTAGGGTTAGGTTGTTTGTTTGGAATGTTTCTAACCTTTTTAGGTGGGCCTGTATCACTATGAACTTCCCTCTCAAGACTGCCTTGGCTGTGTCCCACAAGTTTTGGGTTGTTGTGAGTTCGTTTTCATTTGTTTCCAGAAACCTTTTGATTTCTTCCCTAATATCATTCTTGGCCCATTCATTATTTAATAGCATGCTATTTAATCTCCATGATTTTGACTGTTTTTGTTTTTTTTCCTTTGGGTTGATTTCTAGTTTCAGTCCCTTGTGGTCTGAGAAAATGCTTGGTATGATTTCAATTTTCTTGAAATTCTTGAGGCTTGTTTTGTGTCCTATCATGTGGTCTATCTTTGAGAATGTTCCGTGTACATTTGAAAAGAATGTATATTTAGCTTCTTTTGGATGGAGGGCTATGTATATATCAGTAAAGTCCATTTCATCAAGGGTATTGTTCAATGCCACAATATCTTTGTTGATATTTTGTTTAGAAGATCTGTCCATTTTTGATAGTGGGGTGTTAAAATCTCCCACTATAATTGTGTTGCTGTCCATATCTTTCTTGAAGTCCTCTAAGGTTTTCTTTATGTATTTCAGTGCTCCTATGTTGGGTGCATATATATTTACAATATTTATGTCTTCTTGATGGATTCTTCCCTTGAGTATTATGAAGTGACCTTCTGGGTCTCTCTTTATGGACCTTTTTTGGAAGTCTATTTTGTCTGATATGAGTATTGCTACCCCGGCTTTTTTTTTCCTGTCCATTTGCTTGGAAGATTTGTTTCCAGCCCTTCACTTTCGCCTGTGTAGGTCTTTTATCCTGAGGTGGGCCTCTTGTAGACAGCAGATATGTGGGTCATTTTTTCTTATCCAATCAGCTATTCTATGTCTTTTGATTGGAGCATTTAATCCATTTACGTTTAAGGTTATTATTGATAGGTACTTATTCATTGTCTTTTATGTATGTGTGTTCCTCTCTCTCTCTCTTTCTTCTCTCCTCCTTAAAGCAGTCCTTTTAGAATCTCTTGCAGAGCTGGTTTGGTTGAGGTGTATTCTTTTAGACTTCTTTTGTCTGGGAAGCTTCTTATTTGGCCTTCTATCTTGATCGAGAGCCTTGCTGGATATAGTAGCCTTGGTTGCAGACCTCTGGTTCTCATTACCTGGAGTATTTCTTGCCATTCTCTTCTGTCTTGAAGTGTTTCCATCGAGAAGTCAGCTGTTAGCCTTATTGGGGCTCCCTGGTATGTCACTTCCTTCTTCTCCCTTGCTGCCTTTAAGATTCTGTCTTTGTCTTGAAATTTTGTCATTTTAATTATGATGTGCCTTGGGGTGGGTCTCTTTGGGTTCCTCTTGATTGGGACTCTCTGTGTTTCCTGAATTTGTGTGACTTTTTCTCTCGTCAAATTAGGGAAGTTCTCCTTCATTACTTGTTCAACTAGGTTTTCGATCCCTTGCTCTTCTTCTTCTCCTTCTGGTATCCCTATTATACGGATATTATTACGTTTCATATTGTCTTGCATTTCTCTTAATCCCTCCTCATTCTTTCTGAGCCTCTTTTCCTTTTCTTGCTCTTTCTGGATGCTGTTTTCTACTTTGCCCTCCAGCTCACTAATCTGATCTTCTGCTTCATCAATCCTGCTTTTCATTCCTTCTACTGTGTTCTTCAGTTTAGAAATTGTATTCTTCATTTCCTCTTGACCTTTGCTGAGAGTTTCTATTTCCTTTTTCATGTTTATATAGTTTGCAGTGAGATTGATGTAGTTTCCCTCTAATTTCTGAAAGCTCATTGTGAGTTCACTGAACTTCCTGGTAATCATTGTTTTGAACTCACTATCTGATAGTTGAGTTGCCTCTATTTCATTTAGCATTTTTCCTGAGGCTTCCTCGTTTCCCTTCAGTTGGGGGTTGTTTCTTTGTTTTCTCATTGTTCGTGGGTTTCTTCTTTTTTCTTCTTGTTTGTTAATTTGAACTGTTCTGATTCCCTGTCATTATGGTGTGAACTTCTGTGGTAGAATATTTGTGTGTTTCAGTGGTGCAATCTCCTTCATGTATCCTGGTGTTCACAGCTTCCCCCACTCTTTTTTGGGATCAGTTGGAGGAGTAAGGCAAAATGGTTTAAAACAGCAAGACAGTATACTATGATATTTACTTTAGCAGCCAGTAGAGAAGAGATGGGTTATCCTTTGGCTCCTTATAGTGTTAACCGTGATCCTCCACCCCACTATTCACGTTTTAGAAAGGATGGAAAGAAGGTAAGACTCTTATTGGGGCCCAGAGGATTGTTAGTTGGATCTAGATAGCTGTGAGGCTGTGGGAGGTCAGCTTCTAAGGTAGGGTTGGACTAAAGATTAGTATATAGGAGTAGTGAGTAAAAGAATAGAGACAACCCCCACAATAGTATAGTTCAGAAAATTGCAAAGTGGGCTGAGTTCAGGTAGGGTTATTGAGAAGCATTTACAATTGTATAGACTAGGTCTTACTAGCAGTAATAGTAAAGTGACAGTCTTGTGGCAGAATCGATGAGGTCTAGAGAACAGGAATAAAGAGTATAGAACCTTGAGAGGTGTATTAATGGAATACAGATGAAGGATAGTAACTTATCAACACCTTGTGACTGAGATACCAGGGGGAACGTATCAAATGACAGTATAACCGGCCAAGCAAAGAAGATTATACAGAAAGAAAAAGAATACCAAAATATTATTAAAATAAAAAATGTCGGAAGAGTGAGAAAAAGATAATACAAATTGACAGTAACTTGCAAGATTAAAAAAGAAAGAAAAGCAGAAGATGTAGTGCAGGAGAGATAAATTTGGAGTGGAAAGAATAATATTAGGTTGAAAGGAAGAGAAACATAAGGGATTGCGAGATAAAAATAATAAGAATTGAAAAAAAAGTCACATAAAACACAAGATAAAATCAATCAACCAACAACAGCCAAAGAAACCAAACAAAACCAAACCAAACAAAGAAAAACAAACAAACAAAACAAAACAAAACAAAAACCCAACCAACCAACCAAAAAAAATCCTCTTGTTGGTTTCTAACTGGCCAGACCAATTTTTCTGATCTTGCTAGCTTCAGCTGGCTGAGGGGCCTTTGAAATGCTTCTCTCTCTCACAACCAGCAAGTCTGTCAGGTACCCTGGGCGCCCCCTCACACACTGGCGCGCGAGAGTCAGTCTTCCCGACCACGGTGCACGAGCCCAGCCGTTTCCAGCTCCGCGTTCCTGCCGAACCGCACTCCGACCAGATGTTGGTGCCTTTCCCGGCTCCCCCAGTCGGGCTGGCTGGAAATCTCTGAGCCACCACTGCAGTTACGCACCCAGCACCACGTCCCTCCTGGCATCGCAGCCCGAGATTCCGGGATCGCAGCGCGTGATTCCGGTCTCCCTGTGGGGCGTGAGCCGAGCGCGGCCAGCTTGTGCTCTCCACCGATCTGCGCTTCCACCGGGCTAGAGATGGCCCTGGTCCTGTCGGCTAGAGGCTCTCACTTCTCCTCGGTCTCTGGGCGGGTGTTCATATTCCCTGGGCGATTTTTTCTCAGTCCAACTGGCCAATCTGTTCCTTCTAGCAACCCATTCTCCCCTGGAGTTGCTCACCCCCGTATTTGGGGGAGGGAGGGAGCAGCGGCTTCCCTCTCCCGGGAGCCCTGGGGCAGAGCCCAGAGCACGGGTGGGCCTGGGGTCTGCACACCCCCAGACCCCGCACTGATCCCTGGGCCCCTTTTGTCTTGTATCAGACTTCTTACCATCTGGTTTTCCAGTGAGTGCAATAATTTCTGATGTCCTGCTTTCAAATGTGATTCAGCAACCCAGCCCACTTGCTCTGCCTCTCCACCGACCCGTGAGTTTCCCCCCTCTTCACAGAAGCCGAGAAAAACGCTGCCTAGAGTAAAGCCGCCATCTTCCCTCTCAGCTTTCTGCTTTTTCTTCACTGAGTTTTGGAAGATTATATTTTTCTAGAAATTTGACCATATCACCTAGGTTTTCAAATTTCTTGGCATACAGTTCTTTGTAGTAATTTTCTTACAATCCTTTGTATTTCTGTGGTATCAGTGGTAATTTCTTTTCTTTCATTTCTGATTGTGTTTATTTGGGTCTTCTCTCTTTTTTTCTTGATGAGTCTGCTTAAAGGCTTGTCAATTTTATTTATCTTTTCAAAGACCCAGCTCCTGGAATTATTGATCCTTAGAATTGTGCTTTTAGTTTCTTTGTTGTTAATTCAGAGTAGTTAATTCTACTCTGATCTTGGTTACTTCCTTTCTTCTACTTGCTCTGGACTGTCTTTCTTGTTGTTCCTTGAGTTATTGTAGGTATAGGGTTAGGTTGTTTATTTGAAATGTTTCTATCTCTTTTAGGTAGCCCTGTATTGCTATGAACTTCCCTTTCAGGTCTGCCTTTACTGTGTCCCAGAAGTTTTGGATTGTTGTGAGTTCATTTTCATTTATTTCCAGAAACTTTTTGATTTCTTCCTTGATCTCATTCTTCACCCACTCATTGTTTAATAGTATGATATTTAATCTCCATGAGTTTGAGTGTTTTTGAGGTTTTTCCTTGAGGTTGTTTTCTAGTTTCAGTCTCTTGTGGTCAGAGAAAATGCTTGATATGATTTCAATTTTCTTGAATTTGTTGAGGCTTGTTTTGTGTCCTATCATGTGGTCTATCTTTGAAACTGTTCCATGTGCATTTGAAAAGAATGTGTATTTTGCTTCTTTGGGATAAAAAGTCTATATATATCAGTTAAGTCTATTTGATCTAGGACATTATTCAATGCTGGAATATATTTGTTGATATTTTGTTTGGAAGATCTGTCCATTTTTGACAGTGGGGTGTTAAAATTCCCTACTATAGTTGTGTTGCTGTCAATGTCTTTCTTGAAGTACTCCAAGATTTTCCTTATGTATTTTGGTGCTCCTATGTTGGGTGAATATATATTCAAAATGTTTTTGTCTTTTTGGTGGATTCTTTCATTAAGTATTATGAAGTGACCTTCTGAGTCACTCTTAATGGCCCTTTTTTTGAAGTCTATTTTGTCTGATATAAATATCGCTACTCCAGGTTTTTTTTTTTCTGTCCATTTGCTTGGAAAATTTCTTTCAAACCCTTCACTTTCAGTCTGTGTAGGTCTTTTGTTCTGAGGTAGGCCTCTTGTAGGCAGCATATGGGTGGGCATATTTTCTCATCCTCTTAGCTCCTCTATGTCTTTTGATTGGAACATTTAATCCATTCAAGTTTAAGGTTATTATTGATAGGTACTTATTCATTGCCATTTTACTTCCTTCATACCTGTGTTCCTCTCTCACTGTTTTTTCTTTTCTTTTCTTATAGCAGACTCTTGAACATCTCTTGCAGAGCTGGATTGGAGAAGGTGCATTCTTTGAGGCTCCTTTTGTATGGGAAACTTCTTATTTGGCCTTCCATTTTAATTGAGAGCCTTGTTGGATAAAGTAGCTTTCATTGCAGGCCTTTGTTTTTCAACACTTGGAATATTCCTTTCCAGTCCCTTCTGGTTTGGAGCGTTTCCATTAAGAAGTTAGCTGCTAGTCTTATCAGGGCTCCCTTGTATGTTACTTGCTGTTTCTCCCTTGCTGCCTTTAAGATTCTCTCTTTGTCTTGGAATTTTGCCATTTTTATTATGATATGTCTTTCAGTGGGCTTCTTTGTGTTCCTCTTGATTGGGATTGTCTGTGTTTCTTGGATGTTCTAAACTTTTTCTCTCATCAAATTAGAGAAATTTTCCATCATTACTTTTTCAAACATGTTTTCTATCCCTTGCTCTTCTTCTTCTGATATCCCTACAATAGGGATATTATTACACTTTGTGTTATCCTGCAGTTCCCTTAACACCTCTTCATTCTTTCTGAGTCTTTTTTCCTTTTCTTGTTCTTTTGGGAGTTTTTTTTTCTACCTTGTCCTCCAGCTCACTGATTTGATCCTCTGCTTCATCTAGCCTGCTTTTGATTCTTTCTACTGTTTTCTTCAATTCAGGAATTATATTAATTTCTTCTTAGCTCTTGTTGATAGTTTGCATTTTTTAATGTTTATATAGTTTGTAGTGAGTTCATTGTAGTTTCCCTGTAGTTTTTGGTAATTCTCTGTGAGCTCATTGAGCTTCCTGGTAACCATTGCTTTGAACTCAATATGTCATGGTTGACTTGCCTCTATTTCATTTAGCATTCTTTCTGAGGCTTCCTCCTTTCCCTTTTTTGGGGTTTGTTTTTTGTCTTCCCATTGTTTGTGAGATTCTTCTTGTTAGCCTCTGCTTCTTAAATTTATCTGGTCTGACTCCCTGTGTTTGTAGTGTGAATTTTCTGGTAGGAGACCTGTGAGAGTCAGTGGTGCAGTCTCCTTGATCTCCTGAACATGCTGCTCTTGGGCTGTCTTTTATGTTGGCTCTCTGGATTTAATTGGGTTTTGATTGTTATTGGTTGTTTCTTTGGTGGGTCCTTTCCTCCAGTTGGTTAACTGAGGGTCACTCCACCCACCACATTTTGTATGTTGTTGTGCAAGTGCAGACAGGTTGTGTCAAAGTTGGTTCTTCTGTCTGTCTGAGGTTTTGAGGCTTCACTCTTGCTATTGTTCAGTTGTTTGTTCTGGGTAATTTCTTCACTGTTTAGTTGTAATTCCAGATTGGTCCTGGTTGGAGGTTAGTGTGGCTTCCACTCACTCCTTTACCTTCTCTCGTTATTACCTGTTGATGGCTCCTTTGTTGGTGGGTTCTCTCTTCCTCCAGGTATAATGGTGTTCACAGCTCCCACCTACTCTTTTATGTGAACAGTTGGAGGAGGGAAGGCAAAATGGATTAAGGTAGCAGAGTGTATCCTATGGGATTTAAAGTACCAACCTGTAGAGATGAGATAGGAGGTTCTTTGGATAAGTACAGTGTTAACCATAATATTTCACCCAACTAGCCACTTTTTAGAAAGTGTGGAAAAAAGATGAGACTCTTGTTTGAGGGGAGAAGGATTGCCAGTTGAATTCAGAAAACAATGAGTTTGTGGGAGGTCAGATTATGAGGTATAGTGAGAGTAAAGGAGAGAAAACAGATGTAGTATGTGAGAGAATAGAATTAACCACAAAAGTAATAGAGTTCCAGAAGACAGTGAAATGAGCTATGATCCGGGAGGGGTGTGGTGTAGTATTCACAATTGTATGGAACAACAATTATTTAGAATAATACTGGAATAACAATCATATGATAGAATCTATGATATCTGAATAACAAGAATAGGAAGCACACGACCTAGAGTAGTGTGCTATTGGAACACAAGTGAAGTGAAAGAAGGAAAATTAAAAATACACTAAGAGAGAACAAGGGAAACCAAACAATGCAATTAAACAAACAAATAAAATGAAAACTAAACAGAAAGAAGAGAAATAAAAAGTACTATAAAGTAAAATAAGTAAAAATAATGAAAAAATGATAATAATACAAATAAACAGTAACTTGCAAGTTCTCTGGAACGGCAAAATGAAATTTGTCTCAGTTTCTCAGTTGTTGGGATTAGCCTTGTGATCCCTCTTTGGGTCTGACTCTTGTCCTTTCAGAGCTCCAGGTCTTACTGGTTCACTTGGGGGAAAGAATAAAAAGAAGGAAAAAATATAGAAAGAAGGGCCTCCTGCTGGCTTTAAACTGGCCAAGTGAGTTCTGCTGGTCTTCCTGGCTGTAGCAGGCTGAGGGGGTGGGTTTCATTTTTCTCTCTTCTTATGGTTTTATGAGGAGGAGGGCCAGGTCTGGGCGGCATTCTTCACAGTTGCCCAGCTCCGGCCCAGTTCCTCAGTTTGCTGCCAGGCCCCAAGTGCTCTTCTGTGCCAGGCCGGCACCTTCATCTCACTAGTTGTGCTGTCCTTGAGGTGCACCAATCAGGGGTAACTCACATACCACCTTCTGGCTCTTTGCTGTCCTAGGTGCTAGGCACTCTCAAAGTCTCTCTTAAGGGTAGTTCAGCTACCCCACTGAGTTATGTCTTTCTGGGGACTGCTAACTTCCTGAGCCCTGCTGCTCTCCTCTTGACGGGCACCTCCTCCTTCCTCTTAGTGAGCCAGTCCTGCTGCTGGGGCAGGGATGCAACCGCAGTTGAGCGGCAGGGGTGGGTGTGCGGCTGAGGCTGCCACAGCTAAGTGGGTGCTGCCTCTGCTGCTAGTGTGGTGGGGGTGTGGCTGAGGCTGCAGCTGCAGCAGCTGTGGGGGCAGGGCTGGGGTGGCATGGATGGCTGCTGTGGGAGAGACTTCCCTAATCAGCCACCAAGAAATTTTTTGGAATAAAATCTTCCTGTTCAAGGATGCCGCTCCTGACAAGCGTTGGGCCTCTCACACAACCCAACTTTCCAACCAGGCCAGAGACTATCCTGGTCAAGGTCCTCACAGCCCAACTGTTCTCCCTTCTCCAGGTGTCACCTGGCCCCCTAATCTCTCTGGTAATGACCCGGTGGCTTCCACAGTCTGAGTGGGTGAACACTGCCCCTGTGTGTCTGCCACTATGTCTTTATTCCCCTCAGTGACTTCAAGCATCCAGGTCCATCCTGGTGCTGCTCAAACCTCCATGTTTGTCAGGGGAGGAAGCCATTGACCTAGCCCTCTTCCAAGACTCCAGGCACCTGCTGGGCCTGGGGCTTCAGTAGCCCTGGTCCCTGTGCTGGTCCCAAAGCAATCTCCTTACCATCTGTTTTTCAATGTCTTCTATAATTTTGGCCTCCAACCTTCATTTATGCTGATTTACCATTGGCTCTTCACTCTGTTCCTTATAAGATCATCCAGGTGTTCCACCTGTGCACAGGGGGAAGTGGACTTGGCTCCCACATACTTCGCTGCCATCTCTTAGTTCCTCAATATTAATTTGTTTAATCATCAAAACTAACTTAGAACAGAGAGATTGTGGAATTTCACCAGGATCCAATAGCTGGTAAGTGGGGAGGTGGGATTTAAATTCAGGCTGCCTGAATCTTATCCCCACTTTGCTTTACTACCTGATATTTCACTAAAATGATTACTGGTTGCTTCCTCTTTTTTTCCTTTCCTTTTCTTGTTCTTCTTGTTGTTTTCTACTTTCAAGAATTATTTACTTTAAAATTATTAAATATTTTAGAATTTCTCCCCAAAGAATATTTTTGCCTGAATTTCAAAGGTTAAGCTAAAAGAAAAACTAAGTTTAAGAATAAAACTATTTAATGAATATATTTAAATTGTAAGAATTCAAAAGATGTGAAACAATTGATGTTTTTAAGATTTTGTTGTCTTTTGACTTTTTAATTTTACTTCCTAAGGCCTGGAGTATTTCAATATCAATCTTGTAAATTAGACAAGATTTCATGTCAGTATTTATAATTTTATAACCATAAATTTCCCAAAATTAAATACATGGATCCCAGTATGACCATAATTATTCATTAGGTCTTAGAATTTTACACTTTGCTTTAATATAACTAATCTCATACTTTGTATTGGTTTCCTTAAGCTATGATTTGTGATCTCTTCCATGCTCTTCTTCCCACTGAAGTGTATAATAGACCTACTTGGTAGAGTTTGATATGCAGTAATATATTGATCAAAGTTATGGAAATGTGTGTAAATACTTCTTTATTCAGCTTTGAGATTTATTTTTGTTTTTAATTTTCTATTATCTTAGTTCTGCACTCCTATTAGCATATATATAAGGTCATTTTTGAATGGTGTTTTCACCTGTTGTAAGTCGTTTGAGTGAAGCATTTCATGAAAAATGTCTCTTATAAAATGAGTAATTTCCACTCTGCCGCATTTGATGGGGTGGGGTGGGGGGTGGCCCTGGTGCTCCTTACAGAGTGGCAAGGTGTTTGCTTGCCCTGGCCCTGGTCTCTGCCCAGGGAGCACCTGCTGCCTACGTTTTGGGATTAAGTCTAACTGCCTGAGCCCTGAGGCTGAGGAACTGGAGCTGGAGGAGGACAGGGCAGGGAGCAGGGTGGGGTGGAGGTGGGAAGGAGGCAGAGCAGGACAGAGAACTGTTGGAGGAGGGGGCGCTGGAGGAGGTGGACCAGGAACTATGACCGTTGCTACTTCTGCTATCAGTTGCCCAGGGCCGCTGCTCTTACCCAGGCAATCCTGGCGGGTCCCTGCGGTTGGTCTGGGGACTGACACCAGCCTCAACAGCGAGAAGCAAATGGGGGCCGCGGCAATGGGGGCGCTGTAGGTGAGTACAGCGTCCAGGGCGGGAGTTGTGGGGTGAGGGTGACGGCCTGAGCCCAGAGTGCGAGAGCTGCGTCCACGTCGCCAGATGTGTCTTGGTGCCCAGCTCAGATGTGGCTGATACTGCAGGGTGCTCGGGTGGTACTGAAATCACACCACCCAGAGCCAAGATAAATACATGTATGAAAAACCCACACACAAAAAAAGATTTTATTTATTTATTTTTAGGGAGGAGAAGGGAGGGAAAGAGGGAAACGAGGATGTGTGGTTGCCTCTCCTGCAACCTCTACTGGGGACCTGTCCCGAAACCCAGACATGTGCCCTGTCTGGGACTCAAACAAGAGACCCTTTGTTTGCAGATCTATGCTTAATTCACTGAGTCATATCAGTCGGGGCTGATTTATCTTATTTCTTGAGGTAGGCCTGTAGTGTTATGATTTTTCCTCCTAGGACTGTGTCCTATAGATTTTGGTTTGTTGTATTTTCATTTTTATTTGTCTCAAGTAATTTTTAATTTCTTCTTTGATTTCATTGTTAACACATTCATTGTTTAGCAACATGTTATATCACTTCACGTGTTTGTGTGTTTTTTACTTTTTTTTAAAAAAATTGCTTTCTAGTTAATACCATTGTGGTCAGAGAAGATGCTTATATGATTTCAGTTTTCTTAAATTTCCTGGCTTTTTTTTGGTCTGTCTTGGAAACTGTTTCATGTGTATTGAAAAGAATGTATATTCTACTGCTTTGGAATGAAATCTCTTGAAAATATCAATTAAATTCATCAGGTCTGTTATGTCATTTAAGGCCACTGTTTCTTTGTTGACTATCTGTCTGGAAGATCTCTCTGTTGATGTCAACAGGGTGTTACAGTCCCCTACTATGACTATATTTCTGTTTATGTCTACCAAGATTTGCTTCATTACAGGGCGAGGAAAAAGTAGGTTTACAGTTGTATGTAAAACAGAGTTTATTCTAGTATTATTATTTATTAATTATTATATTATTTTCCATAGGAAGAACGGTAAACCTATTTTTTTCTCTACCCTGTATATTTAGGTGCTCCTATGTTAAGTGCATAAATGTTTACAAGGGTTATATACTCTTGATGGATTGATCCCTTCATCATTATGTAATGTCCTTCTTTGTCTGTTCTTATATCCTTTGTTTTAAATTCTATTTTGTCTAAGTATTGTTACCCCAACTTTTTTCATTTTGCATAAAATATATTTTTCATTCTTTTACTTTCAGTCTGTGTATGCCTTTCAATATGATGTTGGTTTCTTGTACAGATCATTTATATGGGTCTTGTTTCCTTACCTATTCAGCTACCCTATATCTGCACATTTAAAGTGACTATTGATAGGTACATATTTATTGTCATTTTATGATACACATTTATGTCCCTTTATTTTTTTGTTCTTCTTGAAGAAGTCCTTTTAACATTTCTTGTAATACTGGTTTGGTGGTGATGAACTCTTTTAGCTTTTTCTTGTCTGAGAAGGTCTTTATCCATCCTTCAATTTTAAATGATCATCTTGCTGTGTAGAGCAGTCTTTGTTGTAGGTCCTAGCTTTTGAGCACTTTGAATATTTTGCACCAATCTGTTTCAGTGTGAAATGTTTTT
This sequence comes from Phyllostomus hastatus, assembly GCF_019186645.2. NCBI lineage: Eukaryota > Metazoa > Chordata > Mammalia > Chiroptera > Phyllostomidae > Phyllostomus > Phyllostomus hastatus. Next base: position 154,488 of record NW_025333962.1, on the reverse strand, counting down.
TTGCAAAATCAGCTGACAGACTTATGGGAGCTTCCTTGTAGGTAACTAACTGTCTTTCTCTGGCTGCTTTTAAGATTCTCTCATCTTCTTTTACTGTTGCCATTTTAATTATGGTGTATCTTGGCCTCTTTGGGTTCATCTTTTTTGGGATTCTGTGTGCTTCCTGGTATTGTAACAGAAACCAAGTTTCAGCTGCTTGCTGCAATGAAAGCCAAACTCCTGAGACAGGTTCTGGTTGAGAAGGAAACGGAGTCAACACCCTGAGAAGATGACAGGTGTGTTGCAACCATTCAAGGACTGTCAGGTTTACGGTATTTGGGCAGACTGAAGAATATTCACGGAGCCATTAGGATGTCTGACATGCCTTCATTCACGGGTGGTTGAGCCATACACACTGCAAGCTGTGTGCCTCTCTAGTGAGAAGCCCCTACCTGCTTAAGTACTACAGACAAAAAAAAACCCCAGCAAGAAGCCAAAGAATAATATAACATAGCATGATTCTGTGCATGGGAACTCACTTCATGTTATGGGACCCATTTATCAGATCCAGTCTCAAGGCTATGGGAACACTGCTTCTCAGGCCCATTCAAGTTTATGGGAACACTGCTTCCCTTAGTTACCCAGACACCTGGGTGAGAAAGCAACACTGCCTCCATTTACCCTACACGGGCTCAGACCTCAAAGACCATCTCAACACCTCAGTGTAGGCAGAGGTTTTATAAGGAGGGAGAAGGAAAGCAGAACAAAGAGATCAGGGGCTGAGGTATGGACATACAATTAGTGTCCTTGCTGGTCTTGACATGGACCAGTGACCAGTGGCTAAGGACTGAATACTATGAGATGGGTCTCTGTTGGTGGGGGAGACAGGCTCAGAGCCCTGGTTATCGAGCTGTCTCCCCATAGCAGTTGTCTGAGGTAAGTCTCTCATCTTCTGGGCTGTTCTCAGGGCATTGCAGAGCTGCAGAAGCCTCTGGGCTGTGGCCTCAGGAAAGCAGAGTCCTACTTCAGTGAGCTCAGATGGGCTCTATATCTGGGAAGGTGCGTGTTTCCTGAGCAGAGGAACAGTGACAGAAGAAATCCATGGTCAGTCTCATATAGAAAACGTTTCTTTATGTTTTCCAAAGAAGGAAAACCAGAAATCATTTCTACCCACTTCAAAACTAAAAGGGGACAACCAGAGAGCCCATTAGTTCAGTGTAGAAAGTCCTATTGTTCCCAAGCACTGTGCATCTGCAGCTCATCTAAGAGAGTGGAGTGAGAGTGGGGTCCCAGCCCCCAACCCTGTTTTCTCTTGTCTTTCAGCATCCAATGAAGCTGAGGTAGGGGAGAAGGAAGAAAAGTCAATGTTTGAAAGATGAGTTACAGCCCCTCAGTCCTGAGCCTGAGAGTTTGCCTCCATCTGTCCTGTCCCCAAGGGTCCAGGGCCAGGTCCCTGAGAACTCTGGCGGCAGAGCCTGCCTCTTAGGAAACAGCCCTTGGGAGGCTCCTGGGAAGGGGGTCAGAATCTGAGTACTTCCCAGAATCTGTGTCCACAGTGAGGCTTCGAGGGCCCAGAAATGGGTGTTCCCCCAGCAGGATGTCCCAGCAGGGCCCAGCAGGGACATCCTGCTGTTCTGGACCCACAGTGCCTGATTGGGAGGTGGGGACTCCAGTCCAACTGCAGGTTCAAGGTTTCTCTTTGCTCAGATCCCTTTGTGAGGCACCCCCTTCTCTTTCTGGCCCACAGGGAAGTTGTGAGGGCTGTAGGGGGTAGTGGCTGGAAGCATTTTGTAAATGACACAGGGCTGCCTGTCCCAGCCTTGCCATCACTGTCAGGAATCATGTGGCATTGACCTGGATGCTTGAGCTCCAAAGTCCACTCTGCCAGGCAGCTCCCCTAAAGGGCCATTGCACTCAGCCTCCTGTGAGACCCCCCAGGCCCTGCTGCACCATGTGACCTGTCTCCTGGTTTCCAGCCCCCCAGAGATGGTCAGCAAGAACTGGAAGAGGCTTGGGACCTGATTTCACATCTGAGAAGGTTAAGAATCTTCCCCCCTTTTCTCCTGGGTACTCCTCCCTCCCAAACCTGGGATGTGACCCCCAGAGCTGCAGGCCACGTGGGACTGACCTGGGTACTGTGGAAGGAGGAATTGGGACAGGGTGGGGCTGTAGCCCTGGGGGTGTGAGGGACAACAGGAGCACTGGGCCCAGGAGAGTCCTGGGCCTCGGGGGCCGGGCCTGTCCCTCTGCTCCTAGCTGCAGCCTGTGCCTCCGTTTCCTGCAGCCACCTGGGCAGACTCCTGGACAAGGGCAATTTTTGTCCTTGTGTTCATGTCAAGATCCCGCTGGTGAGGTGTGCAAAGCAGCACCCACTGGAGCCCACCAGCCCTGCCACAGCCCTGTGGGAGAGGCTGCTCCCACCATGACCCCACGTCGGCTTCCCCAGCTCCTCTGACTGAGTGCCCAGCACCTCTGGCCTGCACCCTATCATCACCAGGACCGACAGCCTCCTCGGTTTTGGTTCTTCCACTGTCACATTTGAGTGCCTCACAGCCACTAGAGTCTTTCCTCCCCCTGGGCAGCCTTTTGCCTCGGTCACTTGCACTTTCCCATTTGCCTTCATGTGCCCCTGATTCAGAGGCCCACCTGCCACCTCCAACAGCCTCCCCTGCCCTGCCCCACCAGAGTCAGCTTGTCCCAAACCAGCTGCCTTGGGCCCTGGCCTCTCCAGCAGTCCCATTTCTGCCCTGTCTTGGTGTCAGGCAACTGCCATAGCCATGTGCTTCCCAACTTCTTCACAGTGTGAGTCCCAGCAAGAGCACCTGTCCCACCACCCACCTGAAGTCTTGTTCTTGGGAGATCCCACAGACAGACAGGTAGCAGCTGGTAGCCCCTCATTGCTTAACCCTCCTGTCCAGAAGGTGCTGCAGTTACTGAACACCAAGAAAACAGAAGTGGGGATATGGAAGGAAAATGAAAAAAAGGAGGGGTCAGACTGTCACTTGAATTCTGAACAAGACACAGTAAGTCACCAACCCTTCTGGCCCAGCCCTTGCCCCAGCCCAAGATTCCACCCCAACTCTCGACTCCGACCATGCCCCAATTCAAGTCCCCCACTTCTGGCTCACAGCCAGACTCAGACCCACCTCCTCTCCTACTTCCCAATCTGACTGCCTTCTTCTCTGCCCCAGACAAGGTTCTCTGGGGAGCTTTGCTCTATGGCTCAGAATATGGCACAATGTTTTTTTTTACTTTATATTTTTTTATTTTAATTTTTTTATTGTTGTGCAATTACAGTTGTCCCCATTTCCCCTCCATTACTCTCCCCTGCCCTACCCACCCACAATCTTTCACACCAACTGCAATTCAAACCTAGAATGCCACTGTTTGAAGAAGCGGCCAGAAAGTATGAGACCTTTACCCTTTCTGTTTTAAAAAAAACCTCAGAAAGGGTAACGTCATTCCCCACGTTCCTCAGGACAAAGGGGCCTCCCACCCCTGCAGCCCAGTCTCCACCGTTCATGGGGATTTGATCAGCCCTGATGTGTGGGAGCAGTTGGAGCAGCACCTTCAGAAGAGGTTCCTGCTGCAGCAGCTGGAGCACTGGGGTGGCCTGCCCCTGCAGCATCCAGTTATCTCTGCAACGGAGGCTGCCTGATGGCCAATTTCCAGGGGGTGGGTCAGGCACAGGGAAGGCAGGGTCCCTGGCATCTCTCTGCATTTATGGGCAAAACTAGTCAGGATGCAGAGAAGATGAGGTCCAGCTGTCCAGCAAGGATCCCACCAAGGACACACCTGGGCATGGATGTGGGGCCCAGTGAAAGGAGGAGCCTAAAACACCTGTGCTCTGGCTCAGCCAGCATCCCAGGGAAGGGCCTGGGGGTGAGCTGTGAAGAGTCAGGAAGAGACTTGATGGGGCCCTCAACAAGCGGGCTGGACAAAAATGTCCTGAGAGTCCATTTGGACAGAACAGTGGGGAAGGTTAGTGGGGGTTTATGGGGGATGGTGAAGGCTGGCGTCATAGCTGAGGGTAGTGCTTGACAAAGCTGCACTTGACTGCTTGCATCTGCAAGGTGGATAAAGCCAGCAGCTGATGCATCCAGAACATGCGGTGGTTGAGAATGAAATAGATTGCCGCAAGCTTCAGCTGAATGTGCTTGTAACTTTTACAGAAGACATATGTATCAGTTAGATAGCCTGGGAATAGAACAACCTGTGCCTGCAGCATCTCCCTAAGTTTGCAAAATGTCCTTGAGCTTTATCAAACCAACCCTTATAAAATAAAAGTGGAGACCATGTTCAGGGCTCATTGTCTCTCCAGCAGAGGAGAGTGTCTCACCTGGCCCCCACTTTTCTTGAAACTGTCTCTGTTGTGTTTTTCTTAGTCTCCCATCACCCCCATTCAGGGACTTTCACTCTGCCGTGGTCATGGCAAGTGGCAGCTCAACAGGGGCCCTAAGTACAGGGGAACTATCAGCTGAGACGAGAATATGCTTCTGTGAGAGGCACACACTCCAAAGCAAGGTAAGGAGCAGAGTCGTGTGAGGTGTAAAACATGGGGAATGCAGGATCCACGGAGAGATGGCTTTATGTACAAATGCTTAAATTTATGCTTACAGTAAAAGGAACTAAGTGTGTAGTTCTCAATCAGAGCAGTTCCTGGATCTGTCCAGCAGATTTGCCCTTGCTTACCAGATGAGGGAACTGTTAATGAAACTACTTTGGCAAAAGTAGGTAAGAAAGTGTGAAATTGGTATGCTGCTGAGGGGCCAGCAAACATGCCTGTTTTTACTTTGTGGACTCTCATTGGTGATGTGCTCGATCAGCAGAAGGAGGAACTTTAAGTAAAAAATCAATAGCAGATACTTTGGCCTCAACAGTGGGAGGGTACACCTCCCTCCTACCAAAACTGCCAGTGGCTCCACCAGCACCCCTGGCTGAGAGTGATGATGAGCCTCTTCTTTCAGATTATGCTAAGGAGCTTGAGGAGGAGGCTCAGAGACTGGAGAGGGAGAGAGAGGAGGATGATTCTGGGGAGGAGGAAAATGATTTTCCAGACCCTGAAAATTCCCATATGCAGGGACTGGTCACCAACTATTGGTGCTGTCCGTGAAGGACAAGGGCCTCCTTGAGGCTGCCATCAGGCCATCCCCTACGGGGCTGGGCACCCAACCTAAGGGACAGAGGAAAAAGACAAGGTCTGGGGTTCCTATGCCCTGGGAAACATCTTCTTTGCAAAGGGCTTTGTGGAAGGTTCGTGAAGAAGGTGAAGAGGTAGCAGATATTGCCTCCTACCCACTGGTTGAGAGACCAGATCCAAATAACCCAAATCAAGTTCAAAGAGTCCATGACCCCTTTTCTTGTAAGACCCTTAAAAAGTTAAAAACCACTTCCAGCATGTATAGACCAACTTCTCCATTTGCCTTAGCATTGTTAGAAACTATTGGAACAGAGGCTATGAGCCATTGCTGCAGACAGGCATTCCTAGACAGATGGGATTCAGTGTCTTTCATCCCATGTAAGGGACCAACAGTACCAAGAAGTTTTTGGTTATTCTGCTGGTGTGTCTACAATAAGGGAAAGGGGATTTCTTCCAGGGCTGCCTCTCTTGCAGCCACTTTACTTTTGGTTTTGCCCTCCCTCATCCTTGCTATGCCCAGCTGGTTCTGTAAGCCTCTTCTGCTTAATTGACATCAGTTGTGACAGTTTTGCCTTAGATAAGTGGAACCAGGGCTATTTGCTTTCTTGTCTTTTGGGAAACTTGGTTTGATCTTTGTTATTTTGTATAACCCTAGAATCTTCGGCCTCTGCAGTTAGGGCTGTGCCATTTGAGCCTTTAAAAGTTATTCACTGTGCTGGTTGGTGTGAGATAGTGTCTTTGCTGTTTGGGCTTTACACCATTTAAATCTCATCATGGTCATTTGTAGCACCATGCAGTGTGAGATAAGATTCTAAGGCTAGTGTCTCACTCCCTCCTCTTAGAGAATTCTATTTGAAAATATTAGTTTGCTTGAATTTTGTCTTTGCTTCAGGTTTTGTTTTTGTTTCTGTTTTGACAAGAATGACTCAGTCTCAATCTCAAAATGTTTTGCTAAATCTCTGGTAAATGAAATGAGATCTGTAATGTTGTTACATCATAAGGATTTTACTCAAAAGAATTTAAATTGATTGTTTAAGGAGGAAAAAATCTGACTTCCCTCAGACAGCAAAAAGCTCAGGAAGAAAAACAATTAGAAAATGTGTCTTTTTACCACTCTGAATCCTCCTTCTGGAGGTCCAGGGGCTGCTTCAGTCCTGGCAAGAAGCGGTGCCAAGCTTAGTATCCTCCTTCTCCAGCCTCCCTGAAGTTGTCAAGGGCACTAGATAATGAGACAGCTCACTTTTGAGCACACTCAGGGAATGCATTAATCGTGTGTGTGTGTGTGTGTATATATATACACACACACACATACACATATACAAATACATATATATATGCAAATATACATATATACACATATATACATATACATATACATATACAAATACATTTACATATACATATACAAAATATATTATATATATAAAATATAAATGTATTTTCCAGTGGAGAAAAAACTGTGAAAGTTATAAATGTGTTCATAAATTTGTCTATCTATGTTAATTACTTGCTTTTAGTTGTCACTAAAGGTTGAGGATTTTAATTGGGAAAATTATATAGTTTTAGTAATGAAAGGCATAAATTAATGCCTGTCAAAATGTTGGAACAGAACAACATAAGGCGATGTTACCTGCTGTGGCCTTAAAAGGTGATATCAAATGCTTTAATTGTGGCAAGGCAGGACACATTTGGAAAGAGTGTGTCATAGTAAGAATAAAAAACTCCCAATAAAGGAGTACCCTTGTTGCTGTAAAGGCAAACATTGGGCCAGTCACTGAAGGTCTACCCATGACAAGGATGGGAAATTACTGCCTCCTCTCTGGGGAAATGAGAGGAGGGGTGCGAGCTCTGGTGCCTGGGACCAAAATGGAACCCCAACAACAGCAAGCAGCTGTTTTGGGCTCAGGAAAATGTCCGGTCTCTGATCTCCACACCACCACTAGGGGGAGTGCAGGGCTAGACCTGGTCACCACGGTGAAACTCATCTTAAAGGAACAAGATGAAGTAGTCACTGCTCCAACAGAAGTGTGGGGGCCATTGCCCCTGGGGCTAGTAGGACTAATTTTAGGATGGTCTAGTATGACCACTAAGGGCTAAAAAAGCCTGTGTTAAAGATAAAATTAAAAGACAAAAAATTCCGTGGTCCATTAGACACAGGAGCAGATGTGCCTGTTACTTCTAGCCAATATTGGTCCCCAGAGTGGCTGTTAATTAAAACAGATATTTCTATAACTGGGATAGGGGTGTGACAGGTTTAAGAAATATTAAGAATCCTCCTTGAGAGACTTCCAGCCAAGATGGAGGCATAGGTAGATACAAGTGCTTCCTCGCACAACCAAAAGGACAACAATTTAAAAATAAAAAACGACCAAAACTAACAGAAAACTGAATTGTATGGAAGTCCGACAACCAAGAAGTTAAAGAAGACATACTCATCCAGACTGGTAGGAAGGGTGGAGATGGGCAGCTGGGTGGAGAGGACTCAGTGAGGTGGCAGATTGTGGAGTGGGGTGCGCAAGGCTGCAGCAGGCAGACTGGGCGAGGTGGCAGATTGTGGACTGGGTGGTCCCACATCCTCTTGCAGATAAACCAGGAGGAATAATTGGGGAGTGAGACAGACTCCCCCAACCCAGGGTCCCAGCATGGGGAAATAAAGCCTTAAACCACTGATTGAAGACACCTGTGGGGGATAAGCCAGCAGAAGGAGAAACTCTCAGCCTCACAGGAGAATTCTTTGGAGAGACCCACGGGGTGCTAGAATGTATGCAAACCCTTCCACATCAGCACCAGAAGGGCCCAATTTACTTGTGTGAAGTGGGGGAAGTGACTGAAAGCTAGCAGAGACTGGAGCAAGCACCATTGTTCCCTCTCGGATCCCTTCCCCATATATAGCCTCACAACGAAGCGACGTGGGTTACCCCTCCTGAGTGAATACCTAAGGCTCTGCCCCTCGTGGCATAACAGGCATGCCAAGACAAAAAAAATGACCCAAACGAAAGAACAGATCAAAGCTCCAGAAAAAATACAACTCAGTGATGAAGAGATAGCCAACCTATCAGATGCACACTTCAAAACACTGGTAATCAGGATACTCACAGAATTGGTTGAATTTGGTTGCAAATTAGAGGAAAAAAATGAAGGCTATGCTAAGTGAAATAAAGGAAAATGTACAGGGAACCAGTAGTGATGGGAAGGAAACTGGGATTCAAATCAATAATGTGGACCAGAAGGAAGAAAGAAACATCCAACCAGAAAAGAATGAAGAAACAAGAATTCAGAAAAATGAGGAGAGACTTAGGAACCTCCAGAACATCTTTAAATGTTCCAACATCTGAATTATAGGGGTATCAGAAGGGGAAGAGGAAGAGCAACAAGTGGAAAAGTTAGAACAAATAATAAAGGAGAACTTTCCCAATCTGGCAAAGGAAATAAACTTCCAGGAAGTCCAGGAAGCTCAGAGAGTCCCAAAGAAGTTGTACCCAAGAAAGCACACACCAAGGCACATCATAATTACATTAGCCAAGATTGAAATGAAGGAGAGAATCCTAGAAGCAGCAAGAGAAAAGGAGACAGTTATATATAAAGGAACTCCCATAAGACTGTCAGCTGATTTCTCAAAAGAGACCTTACAGGCAAGGAGGGGCTGGAAAGAAGTATTCCAAGTCATGAAAGGCAAGGACCTATATTCAAGATTGCTCTATCCAGCAAAGCTTTCATTTATAATGGAAGGGCAGGTAAAGTGCTCCTCAGATAAGATCAAATTAAGGGAGTTCATCATCACCAAGCCCTTATTATATGAAATGTTAAAGGGATTTATCTAAGAAGAAGATAAAAAATATGAACAGTAAAATGACAGCAAACTCAATTATTTTTTTCCAGTATATCTTTTTGAAATGTCTATATTTTTTATTTTTTTCAAATTTTAATTGTTGTTCAAGTATAGCTTTCTGTCTTTTACTCCCATCCCAGCCCATGCACCCATCCCTCCCTACCTCCCTCTCATTTCCAACCCTCCCTCCCATAGTTTTTGTCCATGTGTCATTTATACTTGTTCCTGAAGACCCTTCCCCTTTTTCTCTGAAATTCCTCTGAAATTCCCTCTCCCCTCTGGTCAGTGTCAGCCTGTTCTCTATTTCAGTGTCTTTGGTTGTATTTTGGCAAACACAATTATTAACAACCACACATAAAACAAAAACAGAAGCAAACTAAGCAAACAACTAGAAGAGGAACAGAACCACAGAAATGGAGAACACATGGAGGGTTATCAACAGAGGAGGGAGAGGGGGAGAGAGGGGGGAAATGGTACAGAGAATAAGTAGCATAGATGCTAGGTAGAAAATAGACAGGGGGAGGGTAAGAACAGTATGGGAAATGTAGAAGCCAACGAACTTATATGTATGACCCATGGTCATGAACTAAAGGGGGGGAATGTGGGTGGGAGGGGGTGTGCAGGATGGAGGGGAGTGAAGGGGGAAAATGGGATAACTGTAATAGAATAATCAATAAAATATATTTAAAGAAGAAGAAAGTACAAAAAAAGGAATCCTCCTTGATTATGCTGGAGCCTATAATTTTTATTGTAAAAATTATATATAGGTGTACTGTCTCCTGGGGAGAACTACCCTTCTCCACAGAAGACTAAGCACCATTTTTAACTTACTACCTGTAAATTCTGATTGTTTCTTCAGGAAAGAACTTCCTATACTCCCAGAGGGAATGGTTAGTCAGTCAAGTCACAAAAGGCTCTTGGCGTGTAGCCACTTTTGTCTAAAACATATTTAAGCAAGGCCTCCCCATACATGGGCAAGCCCAGGAACTAAAGACTGATAATGTGTCTGCCTATATCAGTGCAGCCTTCCAGTCCTTTTGCTGTCAGTATAACATTCAGCATAGACTAGTACTCCATACAATGCACAAGGACAGACCATAATAGAACGATCCCATAATACACTAAAGCAACTATTAGAAAAATAAAAAGGGGGAGACATACTATCCTCTCCCCAGTCACACCTCAATTTAGCCCTCTATACCTTAAGCTTTTTAAATTGTGATAAACAAGGACTAACTATAGCAGAGAGGCTTCAACTGGGGGCCACAACAAAACCTACAGGTTTAGTATTTTGGAAGGATTTAAACACTGGTGTGTGGAAAGGCCTGGATCCAGCATTAATGTGGGAAGAAGTTATGTTTGTGTCTTTCCAGAAGGTGCTGACCATCTGATTTGGGTTCCAGAGAGAGCAGTATGACACCATCATGGATCCAGTGGAGTGCCTGGAGCCTCAAATGAAGAAATTGAGTCTGGAGACAGTCCTGACCCTGCCTCACCTGGTGCAGTCCACATGCCGTGCACAACCCTCCACATGGGGACAGTTGAAGACACTTGTAGATGAGGCCAATAGAATGATCTGTTGTTAAGGAGCCTCTAAAAATCCTAGGACCATGTTTGTGGCAATGATGGCCATTCTGGTGTGTCAGTCTGTCGACAAGTCCGAGAGGAACTCCAGCTAATTCACCTAGAAGTACATTGCCTGCGTTTAGAAAAGAAATAGGAAAGAAAAATTGATGTTGGGAGCTGTCCTGCCTGGTTTCAAGGACTGTAGCCTCATTAACAGACTAAAGAGTCCCATGGCTAGGGCTTAGTGAAAAGGCCTTGGGGCCGTGAGCCACTAAGGAGACAGAACCTATCCTCATGGAACAAGCACAGCTCCTGCCTCCCTCACTTCCTCCTGCCTGGTCCTGATTTGATGACTGGTTAGCCAATGATGGGTAAGTCTCCTCAAGGGAGGGGCAACCTAAGACAGGCATGGTCATGAAGGACTTAGGGATTTATAGAGATGGGGCAAAAAGGCCCTTACCCCTAGGCTTTGTCATAGCCTGAGTCCTCATTCTATCTGTAAAAGGTCTCCTAATCTCTTGACTGTTTTGCTCCCCTCTCCTGACTCAGCCTGAAAACAATGCCAGAGGCAGCCTTGGCCTTGTACTGGAATAAATGGCTCCCAGGGTCAATCTGGCTTGAGAAAGAATGTATGTTTTGTCCTTTGAAGCCTGCTCTGCATAGCATAATGTTGTTGATTACAGCAGCACCAGTGCCTTGTGCTGCAGATTTAGAAAAGAAAAAAGGGGGAGATGTGAGGGACGGTGAAGGCTCTCATCACAGCTAAGGTTGAGTGCTTAACAAAGCCACACTTGACTGCTTGTATCTGCAAGGCGGATCAAGCCAGCAGCTGACACAACCAGAACCTGTGGGGATTGAGGATGAAATAGATTGCAGTAAGCTTCAGCTGAATGTGCTTGTAACTTTTTCAGAAGACATATGTATCAGTTAGATAGCCTGGGAATGGAACAATCTGTGCCTGCAGCATCTTCCTAAGTTTGCAAAATGTCCTTGAGCTTTATCAAACCAACCCTTACAAAATAAATGTGGAGACCATGTTTAGGGCTCATTGTCTCTCCAGCAGAGGAGAGTATCTCACCTGGCCCCCACTTTTCTTGAAACTGTCTCTGTTGTGTTTTTCTTAGTCTCCCATCACCCCCCACTCAGGGACTTCCACTTTGTGCTGGTCATGGCAGGGTTCAGGTACCTGTGGATGGCCATTCTCCCAGGCTTGCTGCCAGCCTTCCTGGAAAGTCAAATGTTCACAGGGAAGCCAAAGATCCAGCATCTCCTAAGGATCTGGAACCCTTCATGAACTCCCGCCCTGAGCTTTCTCCTCTTGGTTTATGCACTCAATGTATTCAACAGGTGCTAGAAGCACATATTAGAAAGTTTCAAGTGAGGCATAGGTGGGGTCTGCCTCTCAGGATCCTCAAGCTTATGAAAGCCTTTAAGTTAATATGGGCTCCATGCTTGACCTTTCTACAGTCCTTTGGTATCTGCTCAGCCATCTGCATATCCAGAGCCTTCCCGAATGTCGATTTTGCCAAGTTCTTGGACAAACCTGTTCATTCTTTTCCAAGAGTGAAGGTGATAGCAGAATCATTAGTTTCCACACTGGTGGGTCCCCTCCCTGTCCCTTCACTTGCATGGGAAGAAATCCAGAGTCCCTTGGGAAGGATCCCAACTGGTAACTGCCATGGGTCCTCAGTGGCTCTGCTGACTAGAAAGGAGGGCAGGCTGCATTCTCTGTCTTCACCTACACCTCTGTGGGCAGAAAGTGGCATAGTGAGACTGCCACAGATGCTGAGGAAGGCAGCCAGGAGCCAAGTCCAAGTTTAGCAGCAGCCAGGAGTGAGCCAAAAGAGCAGGGTGTGGGTTGGACCTCAGAAAATTTCTCTAAGGCATGACAGTATTGGAACTCAACTCAGAATCCTCATCTTCAATGGTTCAAGAGGCCAGAGAGGACAAGGATTCCCCTGTTTGGGAAGACACCTTGGAGTCCAGTGTGCCATCCAGTTCCTGAGCCATTAACGTTGATCTGAGAAGATCAGGGTCTCCAAGGTCCAGCTAAAGACTGTCACCTCCTATGAAGCTGGTTGCCCCAGTCCCAGAAGAGTCATGTACAGCTCAGTGAGTTTGAGCTCCAAGGCCTCCTAAAATCAGGAAACCAGCCAAAAGGCTGAGCCACTGGTGTGCTTTTTAAAGACTGCAGCTCTGATGTGCTCCTTGCTGCAGATATCTTGGCTTCTCAGGAATCTCTTGTTTGTTCCCTAGAGAGTTTCCAAAGGGGACATATTGGCTTCCCAGGTGCTACATGACCTCAAAACAAGTGGAGGGAGCCACCAGCAGGATTCCTTCAGATTGCAGGACCAATATAAGAGCCAGAGTGAGAGCGTTGTCCTTACTGATGAGAAGGAGGACAATAGAAAGCCTATCCTAGCAGAGCACAGAGAAGGGTTGGATGGCTGAGGCCTTCATAAGCCAGTGGGATGCATACTGCCCAGGAAAAGAAATCAGGAGAGCAAAAGAAATCAAGAAGCAGGTCCTGCCAACTCGAGCAGAAGGGACAGGTTCCTCCAGAAAACCTCTTCAAAAAAGGGATGAAGGTGCTTTCTGCAATGGATCCTCTCTGGAAAAGGCAAAGGACAGAAAAATCCCCTGCAAAAAGGCACATCTGCCCCAGCCCTTGACCAGAGCTGGGAACCAGTCAAAAGCAGATCACTTATGGACAACAGAGCTGCTGAGGCTCAGGTGCTCATGACAGCTGTGAGGCAGAGTCTTGAGGAAAAACTAGCATTCCACCATGGACTCTGAGCCTCACGGTCCCATTGGCACAGAGGAGAACTCCAGGCTCCAGTAGGCCTGCATCTCTGCCGCCAGAGGGTTCTCTGCTATGAAGAGCAGAGAAGAATGATGAAAGGGATGGCTGATGGTCACCAAGCCACCCCTAATGGCCACAACTGGTCCAACAAGAGTGGGTGGACCACAAACAGGGAAAGCAAGGGGGCCTTCCCACCCAGGGACCCATGGTCCCCAGGAAGACCCTGCCAACATGGGCCAATGGTGGCAGGGCTCTCAGGCCACCCCCGTCACTGCCCACGGCACTGTCCCCTTCGAAAATATGTCTCCTCTGCCCAACCAGTGTCTGCTGCTCATGCCTTTCCTACTGGCACTTTTCTCCAAGAAAAAATGAACACCGGGCAGACAGAGACTTTTTGCTCTCGTGTGAGCACATCATCCTCTATGTACTAATGGCTTCTTCCTACCCAAAATCTAATTGTTTCCCAAAATATACATGGTTTTTTTTCCTCATGGAAGCTGGTGACCTCTGTCTGTGGCCTGCAGGGTCAAGAGAAGGTGTCAGGGCCCTCTCTTTCCCAGGGAAGTTCACTGCAGCAAGGCACCCCCACCCCACTCCATTCCCTCAGTGCACCTTGTTTTCATAATCCATCATTACAAAGGCAAACAGGAGCCTTCAGGAGTTGTCAAGATGAGCAAAACTATAAGATCTGGCTCAGCCTGTCCTCTCAAGCTTCCTCTCTACCTTCAACTTGTGAGCTGCAGGGGAGGGGATTGCAGACACTGAAATACCCTCAGTCTCCAGAGAGTGTCACTGAGTGGAGAGGGGACTTTGGTGGCAGAGCTGGCCCTGAGTCCAGAGGGGTGTCTCCTGCCCAGAAGAGCTTCTCTCTCTCAAGTGGTCAGTGCTCAGTGTCCCATCCACTCCCCTCTCAAGCTCTGGAGCAACACTGTGGGCATGCAGGTGGGGAGCACAGGGGCTGCTAAGGGCACCAGGCCTGCCAGCCCCCCTGGGGGAGAGAGCCATGTGCTCGAGGGCACCCACAGTTCCCTTCTGGGGAAGGGAGCAGGACATGACTGTGTGTGCAGTTACCATGTGATGGTGGGACACAGTGCACCCAGGCTGAGATGCAGGGGAAGGGAGCAAAGTGACACAGTGCGCCCATAAACTAGGCAGTGCCTGAGGCCTAGTTTATGGGCATCCCACCACCATCTACAGACCCAGACTGGAGGAGAAGTTAGGGGTCCAGTGGGGCAGGGTGTCCACTTCTTGCAGCTCCCAGAGCCAAAATGAGAGGAGCCACCTGTAGTTGCTACTCAGAAGTCCAGGCTCACAGGGGCAGCAGAACGCTCAAGCAGGGAAGACATATTTCATTACACCTCTCCACAATCTATTTCATCAGCTTGCATAGGACTGGGGACCTTGGGATGCAGTTTGTGACCTTTACTTACACCCGTGGCCCATGGGGGACCAGAGCTGGCATGGAGGGGCAGAGTGGGCACAAGCCTCTTCATGCCACAGGTTCTCCCTTGAGCCAGGTCCTGCCTTTTGCCCAGATCCAGCATTGCCTCCAGGGTGGGTGCAGCAGTGACAGTGCTGTGGGGACCTTCAGGAGGAGTGCCCTGGCTGCTCAGGAGCTCAAGAGCATGTGCCACAGGGTTGGGCCCCTGAGCCTGGCTGCAGTTTGGTCCTCTTGGGAAAAATCACCAAGAGGTGATTTCTGGGAGTGGGGGTAATGACCCCACAATCCCATCAGGAGAAGTGCCACAAACAGATAACGATGCTGGTGGAACAGCAAGAATCAGGAAGGAACAAGTCCCTTTTCCTATCTCCTGCCATGAGGTTCAGTAAGGCCAGATTTAGAGAGCGCCACACTGAGAGCCCTGCACAGAGATGACACACAGAGACCTGTGACAGGACACACAGAGGCACCCACTGAGAGACCTCACCCAGACAGATCCTCCCAGAAACACCTCCTACAGAGACCTCTGACAGAGACCTACACTGAGACATCTCACACAAAGACTCCCTCTGAGACCACCCCTCTAGCCCAGCATACCCAGAGGAGGAAGAGGCTGGGGCGGAGTTATGGGAGTGGGGCACGGGGCGGGTGGGGGGGGAGGGGAGGGGGGTGCTAACACTGAGTCCCAGGATACGCCCGCCCGAATTTACCTGGGAAAAGGTGGAAAGCTGGATCTGCTGGGGGACCTCTGATCCTATCAGTGGCACCACGTGGACCTGCACTCCCTGGGGTTCCTCAAGTTCAAGATCCAGAAGCACCGTCCTGGCTTTAGGCCGTGGCCTGGGAAGCGCCTCAGGGTGTGAAGGACCAGGTGCTTGGTGACGCTCGTGGAGGACTAGGAGAGGAGCAAAATCAGTCGGTATGGTGACCACCAAACCAGGTGGAAGCCGCACTGTCCAGTGCCGGGTGGACAGGGCACAGATTGAAGCCTCCCACAGTTGCTGGCCATCTGGCCTAGGCTCGTGATGTCTTGCACGCCATCTGGATTCACTGCTGCGCTGTGTGTGGAGTCACCAATAGGGAGGCTTCCACTAGAAAGAAGGGGACCCAGAGCCCCTTCCTCTGTAGCCTCTCGCAGAGGGTGAGGAGGGGGCTGGTGGCACAGGGGGAGGCCCTGTTTAAGAGCCTTCCCCTCCCCACCAGACCGCGGGGCTTCTGCCTTCACACGTTCCCATAAGAGATGCCAACGTGCAGTGAGAGCTGCGTGCTAAATGACTTGGGCACACAGTGCCCAGACTCCTCACTGTCCTCTCTGAGAAGACTCACATTTTCTGGTTCACCTGTTACAACTAATGTCCTGTGAGTGAGCTGCTCCTGCCCACGGCTGCACAGCTTCCCCTGGATATGCTGCCAGACATGAGTGCCTCTGCCATCATGAGGTGGGGCTTGGCAGAGCACACCCTCACCAGGCACACCCACCCACCCAGATGCCTTGCACATGGCCTCCCCTCACAAACACACATATACACTGAAACACAACTACACATCCTAAGTTTTCACATACCCACACATGTATGCACTCAGACCCTCATACACTCCCAACTTTGTATACTGAAAACCTCACACATGCCCACACACACTCATGCCCACACACCCACACCCTCCAACATACACCTGACACCACACAGACACACACATACCATGTACACATACACACACACCAGGTACACATAACATGCACCCCCACTCCAAGCACACTCACCATATACACACAAACTTATAACCTTCTATCACACCCATCCGCTCACACCATATACACACTCACAATGCAAACACACTCCATGCACACACACAGCACTTGTCTTGAGATGTGTCTGCACCTAGTACTGGGATCATGACAACAGCCCCCAGGGAGCCTGGTGAGTTACAGGACAGAACAGTCTCTCCCACTGGCCCCTTCTAAATGTGTTGAGAGTTTTTATGATGAAGCGATATTAAATTGTGTCAAATGCTTCTCTTGCATGTACTGAAATTATTCTGTAATTTTTACTTTTGTTATCTTACTATGTGGTATATTACATTGATTTGTATAATTTGAAATACCCTTGCATCCTGTGAATAAGTTATACTTGGTTATACTTTATACTATTTTTCTATGTGCTGTTGCATTTGGTTTGGTAGTATTTGTTGAGGATTATTGCACACAGGGTGGGGCAAAAGTAGGTTTACAGTTATGAGTACATGAAACGCAGAGCTTATTTTTACATTATTACTTATTATTGTATTATTTTTCACAAGAATAACTGCAAACCTACTTTTGCCCCACCCTGTGTGTTCAGGGGTATTGGTCTGTAGTTTTCTGTGCTTCTGGTGTTTTCATCTGATCTTTGTAAACAGAGTAATTGTGACCTCATAGAATAATTTTTTAGGGTTTCTTCTATTTTATGTAAATTTAAGAGAATTGTTATTTAATCCTTTTTAAAAAGTTGGTGGAATTCATACTTGAAGACTTCCAGTTGTGGGCTTTTTTTGTTGGAAGGTTTTTAAAATGTTTCAATCTCCTTACTTGTTATTGGTTTGTTCAAGCTATCTTGTCTTTTTTTATATCTGACAAAATAGACTTTATTGTTAAAAATTTTTTCCCTTTAGCATTTATCCTCCTTATACTCTCTTCCACTCTCACTCACCCCCAACCCCCTCCACAATCACCACACTCATGTCTGTGCCCATGAGTTTTTTTTCATTTTTGCTCTATCCCTCCCTCCACTTCCTAACCTGCCCCCTACTCCCCCCAGAGCTGTCAGCCTGCTCTCTGTCTATGAGTCTGTCTATATTTTGCTTGTTAGTTCAGTTGGTTCACCAGATTCCACATATGAGTGAAATCCTGTGGTCCTTGTCTTTCTCTGATTGGTTTATTTCACTGAACATAATAACCTCCAGGTCCATTGCAACAGCATGGATGGATCTATCTTGTCTGGATTAAGACTTGGTGGATTGAATATTTCTAGGAATTTATACATTTCTCTCTTTTTAAAAAAATATTTTATTTATTTTTAGAGAGGGAAAAGGAGGGAGAAAGAGAGGGAGAGACATCAATGTGTGGTTGCTTCTCCTGTGCCCCCTACTGGGGACCTGGCCTGCAACCTAGGCATGTGCCTTGACTGGGAATTGAATCAATGACCCTTTAGTTCACAGGCCAGTGCTCAATCCACTGAGCCACAGCAGCCAAGGCTATACATTTCTCTTCAGTTGTCCAAAATGTTGCTGTGAAATATTTCATAATTGTTTCCTATTATTAATTTCATTTCTGTTGTATCCATTGTAGTTTTGAGTTTATTTAAATTTTGCTTTGTTTCTTTAAAAGGGTTGTAGATTTTCAATTTTTCAAAAGAAGTGTATCAATTGTATATATTATTTCCTATTATCTATTTTATTTCTACTGTAGTATTTATTGTTCCTTTTTAAAATATATTTTATTGGTTATGCTATTACAGTTGTCCCATTGTTTTCTTCCTTTTATTCCCTTCTGCCCTGCACGCCCCATCATCATTCCCCCCATCTTTAGTTCATGTCCATGGGTTATATATATAAGTTCTCTGGATCCTTTATTTCCTGTACTATTCTGAACCTTCTCCTGTCTGTTTTGTACCTACCATTTATGCTTCTTACTCCATGTGCCCTTTCCCCATTTCTCCCCCCTTCCCCTCTCCACTGATAGTCCATATGATCTCCATTTCTGTGATTCTCTTCCTGTTCTAGTTGTTTGCTTAGTTTTTTTTTTTTTAGGTTCAATTGTTGATAGCTGTGAGTTTGCTGTAATTTTACTGTTCATATTTTTGATCATCTTCTTTCCCTTAGAGAAGTCACTTCAATATTTCATATAATAAGGGCTTGGTGATGATGAACTCCTTCAACTTGACCTTATCTGGGAAGTACTTTATTTGCCTTCCCATTCTAAAATATAGCTTTTCTGGATAGAGTAATCTTGGATGTAGGTCTTTGCCTTTCATAACTTCAAATACTTCTTTCCAGTAAAGTTTACAGGCCTTCTTGCCTGTAAAGTTTCTTTTGGGAAACTTGCTGACAGTCTTATGGGAACTCCTTTGTAGGAATTGTCTCTTTTTCTCTTTCTGCTTTTAAGATTGTCTCCTTATCTTTAATTTGGGTAATGTAATTAGGATGTGCTTTGGTGTGTGTTTCCTTGGGCCCAACTTTTTGCAACACTCTGAGTGTTGGGAACTGCCCTGACTGGTATCAGAGGCTGAAACCCCCGCCTAGGCTAAAGCTAAGGGAACGCCCTTGGAACCGTAAGCCGGCAAGGAGATAAAAGCTTATCTTCCTGGCAGGAATGCTGCTTCTGCTGCTTTATTCATGACTGAACCCCAAAAAGCTTGGTCAGTTAGCCAAAGACGGGTAAGATTCCCCACGGGGAACGACCTAAGCCAGGCACGATCACTTTGGGAGGCCCCCCAAAAGAAGGACTTGGGGGGGCTGCAGCAAAAGGGGGGTGATGGACCCTCGCTCCTCGGCTTTGACAAAGTCTGAGTTCTCATCGTCTGGGAGAAAATCTCCTTATCTCTTGGTTACCTAGTTCCCTTGCTCCACCTAAGCCTAAAACAATGACAGGGTAGTACAGCTCGGTACTGAGAAGTGTGGATTTCCCGGGGTGATCAGGCCTAAGAAAGAATATGTAAATTACTGTGAAACCTTCTTTGTTTAGAATGCTCTCAGTTGAATGAGAAGGGTCTTAGGAGGAAGTTATTTTGTTCCTCAGTCTTACAGCTCTTTGACCCCCAACTCAATAGACCGGCAGAGTTCTTTGTTTTCTATAGTTCCTTACTTCCCCTAATGAGTACTGTACTTTACCTGAATTATTATGCAAAATGAGCCCAATAAAAGCAGGTATGGACGGTAAATCAGCGCGCTCCCCACTAGGGGGGTGGCCATTTCGTCCCTACTTCCCCACAGAAACTAGCTTGTCTCTGTGCATGTGTTGTTTTTTCTCGCGTGTGTTTCGGCGAGCCATCCACAGCATTCCGTGGTCACTGCTGGCCGGTGACCCACGCGCAACATCTGAGCTTCCCGGAGTTTTTAGAAGTCTATGTACTTTGCCAGACTGGGGAAGTTTTACTTCATTATTTTTTCCTGTAAGTTTTCCATTTCTTGCTCTTCCTCTTCTCCTTTTGGCACCCCTATGATATTGATGTTGGAATGTTTAAAGTTGTCCTGGATGTTCCTAAGCCTCTCCTCATTTTTTAAAAATTATTTTTTCTTGCCCTGGCTGGCGTAGCTCAGTGGATTGAGCGTGGACTGGGAATCAAAGTGTCCCAGGTTCGATTCCCAGCCAGGGTACATGCCTGGGTTGCAGGCCATAACCCCCAGCAACCGCACATTGATGTCTCTCTCTCTCTCTGTCTGTCTACCTCCCTTCCCCTCTAAAAATAAACAAATAAAATCTTTTAAAAAATTATTTTTTCTTCATTCTATTCTGGTTGAATGTTTATTTCTTCCTTCTGGTTGAAATTGTTGATTTGAGACCCAGTTTCCTTCCCTGTACATTTTTCTTTATTTCACTTTGTATAGCTTTCACTTTTTCCTATATTTGGCAACCATACTCAACCATTTCTGTAAGCATCCTGATTATCAGTGTTTTGAACTCTGCATGTGACAGGTTGGCTATCTGTTCATTGCTTAGTTCTATTTTTTGAGTTTTGATGTGTTATTTCATTTGGGCCAATTTTTTTTTCTCATTGCACCTTAGGTATTCACCAGGGAGGGGCAACCCACATCTCTTTTTTGTGGCACTGTATGTGGGGGAGGGGTTGGAAAGGGAACAATGTCACTTCCTCAGTTCTTGGCTGACTTTCAGTCACTTCTTCCAGTTCCCACAAGCAATGGGGCCCTTCTGGTGCTGATTCCCAGTGGCTGGGTTTCTGTATGTTCTAGGACCCTGTGGATATCTCCAATGGACTCTCCTGTCAGGCTGGGAGTTTCTCCCACCTCCACAATTCCTATAGGTTTTTACATCCAGACATTTTGAGGGTTTGTTTCTCTGTTCTGGAACCTTGGGTTGCAGTGGTCCATCTTATTCCCCAGTTGTTTCTCCTGGTTTATCTGCATACCGATGTGGGGTTCCCAGGCCCACCAGTTGCCTCCTTGCCTGGTGTTCTCTCCACCCAGGCTGCCCATCTTGGCCCTCCTACCAGTCTGAATGAATGTTTCTTCTTTAGCTACTTGATTGTTCGACTTCCATACAGTTGATTTTCTGGCAGTTCTGGCAGTTGTTTGTTTTTAAAGATTTTATTTATTTATTTTTAGAGAGGGTGAAGGGAGGGTCAAAGAGAGAGAGAAACATCAATAGGTGGTTGCCTCTCATACACCCCCTACTGGGGACCTGGCCTACAACCCAGGCATGTGCCTGTACTGAGAATCAAACCTGTAACCCTTTAGTTTGCAAGCAGATGCTTACCTCATTCAGCCACACCAGCCAGGGCTGTTTTCTTGTTTTCATGTTGGTTATTGTCCTTCTTTTGTTTGTGTAAGGAAGGAAAGCATATCTACCTATTCTTCCATCTTGGCTGAAAATCCTCGTCTTTTTTTTTTAAACATTCTTTAAAAAATTTTAAAATATGTTTTATTGATTATGCTATTATAGTTGTCCCATTTTACCCCTTTATACCCCCTCCACCCTGCACTTACTGTTCATTTCAGTTGTATCCTTTGTTTCTGACTGGACCTTTTTTATGCTGCTGAGGTTCTCATTAAGTTCCTTGAGCATCCCTATAAACAGTGTTTTGAACTCTGCATCTGACAGATTGCTTATCTCCATTTTGTTTAGTTCTTTTTCTGGAGTTTTCATCTGTTCTTTCATTTGGGCCATGTTTCTTTGACTCCTCATTTTGTCAGCCTTCCTGTGTTTGTTTCTATGTATTGAATAGGGTTGCTTTGACTCCACATCTTGGCAGTGTGGCCTAATGTTGTAGGTGTCCTGAAGGTTCCAGTGGCGCAGCCTCCCCTATCACCCAAGCTGGGTACTCGATGGGTGTCCATTGTGTAGGCTTACCACACCTTCCTTTTTTAGTTGAGTCTTGGTTGCTATTAGAAAATCAATGAGAGGAATTTATCTAGGTAAGTCAGCTGTAAGGATTGGCTGTGGCCATTTAACACCAACCTCTACTCTCCATGGAGGATCAGCTGTGCAGGGAGAGGTTGGTGGTGCTCTGACATGGTCTATAGCTGTACACTAGGTGTGCTTGCCCTGGGGTTCCCAGGTGGTGCAGGCCAAGGTCAGCCACTACCTGTGTTTTGCCTTGGGCCATCCTGCCTGAGCTATAAAGCAATCTGATATGGCTCCTACTTATGATGGGCTTGTAGATTCCCAGGTGAAGCCAAGCTGTGACTCTAGTCTGGCTGTTGCAGGTGCTGGGCCTGGGGCTCACTGAGGCCAACTGCTGCTTGTTTGATAGAATTTGGGAGGTTGTGAAGCATGAACCAAGACCAGCCATTCATATGGAAGAGCAGCTTGAGTGGGCCTATAAGTTGGGTAGGGCAGAGTCTCTGGGGATCTCCAGGGTGGGGTAAAGTGTGTTAGTCATTAGCCAGGTTGATGGAGTCTCAGATATGGCACCAGCTTACCGGCTCTGTGGGAAGAGGGTTTAGTAAAGGGACAATAGTGTCTTCCCACCTTGATGCCAGACATTTTAGTTCCTCGCTGTATACCACTGGTGACTTTCAAGCTGCTACCCTGGTGCTGGAGCTCTGAGAGAGTGAGTCTGAATAGGTGAGTCCATGTGTGGGTTCTTTAAGAGGGCTCCAGAATTTCCTTCCACTGACTCAATCCCTGCTGGTTTTTGCAGCCAGAAGTTGTGGGGACTTGTCTTCCTGGCACTGGAACTCTGGGCTGGGAGGCCTGATGGGGGCTGGGACTCCTCACTCCTGAGATATTCCCCTGGAATTTTTATCCACCACACATGGGTGTGGGACCAGCCTCTTTTATGTCTGCACCCCTTCTGCTAGTATGGATGGATGTGGTTTCTTTAATTTTATAGTTGTCATACTTCTATTCAGCCCAATTTATGACATTTCTAAGTTATAGTTGTTTTATATTTTAGTTGTAATTTTGATGGTGTTGTGTGAAGAGGTGAGCCATATCTGCCTATCCTGCCATCTTGACTGGAAATCCTCAAAAGAAAACTTCAGTGAAAAGATAGCATTGATTATAAGTGAACTTGATATAACAAGTTTAGAGAATAGGGCATTAATTTTATGTATTGTGAAGCTTCATGCATGCTTGGCTAATTTGAGTTGACTAGGGTCACCACAGATTTTAGGACTGAAAGAAGGTTGAATAGACTTGAAGACTGTGCATGTAAGATGGACAGACACAGGAAGAATTCAGGAGTTCAGTAAGAAATGAGCAGGAGTCAGAGGAAATGGATGGTAAGCCTCACAGCATCCTGGACCATTTAAGTATGCCTCACTGGCCCCACATTCACTACTGCTTTAACTGCTTCTCAGCCTCAGACGTTCTTTATTGTTCATCAGAGGCTTCCTCTCTTGGGTGTCCCTTTCCAATTTTCTAGAGGGATCCAGTGAGAGAAAAATGTATTGTTTAGAATTCATTTTACTATAAGCTTTTCCATTAGTGAGGAATAGTGGTACCTCAAGGTCTCTTAACTAGTAGGTTGTAAATGTCAAGCATAAGTGACTATTATAATGCAGTCTATATGCTATATGGAGACAAGTTTGATTTGTTTTGTAAAAATGAGATAAGTGGGGAGAGGGGAGAGCTTTAACATAATGACAAGAGGATGTAAGCGAGGATGGCTTTAGAGATGGGCCTGAGCTCCAGTCCTTCTGCTGCCCTCCACAGCTCTGTGGTCATGGAGGCTAAGTCCCTTATCTTCATTTGATAGGAATAATAATTTCCAGCCAATCATAAGGTTTTGGTGGGAATTGGAATATGTGGGCAGCTTCCACCACAGTGCTTTGAACATGGGACATACTAAATAAATGGTAACTAACTTTTTGTGGTTTACCAGAAGGAGGAAACATAATATGTAGTTAGGATTAGCAGCTGACTTTAAAGCAGTATTAATAAATTCCCTTAGTGGAATTCTTATTACCATATTATTTTCCCACCTATCTCCCCAATTCATTGTAAACTACTTGCATGTCACTTTCCTCTTGATGTGTTTTCATAGTCTGTGATGGTGAAAAATGTTGAGCAAAATGCCTTAAATATGTACAAAGCAAGGAAAAGTCTCCTCAGACTCGAAAGCTGGGGGGGTTACCACAGCAACTGCCCCCGCCTCCAAGCATTATTCCCTGCCCACCTGGCTGTCCCTGCCTGGATATCTTAGTCTTAGCAGGCTTTGGACTCACTGGACTATGTATAAAACATTATTATAGCACTTCTCAGTCATTGGTGGACCCACTTCCTTTTCTTTCTGTGTTTGGGACTACATTAGAAAGGCTATGATTTTCCTTTTTGGGCCCTAAAATCAGGTGAAAAGTAACAAGACTCAAATCAATCCATTTTTTTTTTGTTAGACTCTGTAGATTTTTTTCTCCAGATTCTTCTTCTTTTGGCATAAATAATCAAAGTGTGACCATTTTATTTTCGGGGGCTGTGTTTGCTCTTCTAAATTAAGAAGGCCATCAAGAGTGGAGTCAGCAGGATGACTGCCGTTTATGGGTTTGTTCTTTTGGCATCTGCAATATTGCCATCAGTCCCTAGAGATAAAGATGAGCCAGTTTGCTTTCAAAAGTAATTGCAGATCTGTGTGAGGTGTGTGCTGAGGGGGAGGTGAGAACAAGCAGAACCCCCACTCTCAGCAGTTATGCCTGCTTCACTCAGACACAAAGGAAATCTAGTCTGTGGCCTAGTCCGAGGGGAATGAATGAACCTGTATCCACATCGAGGGCAAAGAACAGGAAGATGAAAGATCATTGGCTCAGTGCTTTCATCGTTTAACATAATGGAGTGAGCAACTTAATAGTCATGGTGTCATTTATTGCCTCTGTTATGGAGTCCCATGTCATAGGCTGAAGTTAGTTGCTGTATTAAATTATGCTAATGCTAGCTACATTTTTGGCCATTTTCTTAGTAGCCTTTATGTAAAAAGCTAATACAATAACCCAAGAAAATCATTATGCCCAATTCAGTGTTGATTTCAGACAGAAAAAATACTTTCAGCAGTCTTTAATTTTTTCCTAATAGATATTCTTGCTTTTTAAAAACTCTTTAAAATAGATTTTATTTACTTATTTGAGAGGGGAGGGAGGGAGAAAAATAAGATGAGAACCATCGATGCGTGAGAGAAATATTCACTAGTTGGCTTCCCTTTGTATCTTGACCAGGGACTGAACCTGCAACCCAACCATGTCCCCCAACCCAGAATTCTTTGCTTTGCCAGAGGACCCCTAACCAAGCCATACAATCAAGGTTGTTATTTATTTATCAATAAGTTTAAATCCTTGAGGGATACAGCATTACACAGATTCTGTGTCCAATGGCCTTAGCAGGAAGGTTGCTTCAGAATCTAGCACAAACCATGCCACTGTTCCTATGAGCACAAGTTATCTTTCCCCAGGTGACTCTGTTTTGGTTGGTTTACCACCAGGAGTCAGTGTGTTGTTCTTTGCTTTGTACACACAAGCACATCTCTTGCCTAGATAGAATTCAGTTTCATCTTGAGCATAAACACCTTAAGTTTTAAGAAGAGCTGTGTGTTCCCTCTGGTTCTGGAGATTCTGTTTGTAGCCAGTAAAAATGGCCTTGGACCACAGCTTTCCAGACATACTTGTTGTTATAGAAGTCTGGTTCCTGGCAGGCTCCACAGGCTTCAAGATGGTGAAAAAGTCAGATATTCTTGCTTTAAAAAATATAACATATTTAAACAATAGGATTACTATGCCAAGGAGCCCTGCTTAGACACTGTCACAACAAAGGCAGATTATTTTCTCCTTGGCCCATAATATCCCAGAGTTTTCCCTTCCACTGGAACTCTGCACAGTCATAGTAACACAGTGATGCATCTGGAAATGCCAGTCACAACTTAGCAGGAAGACTTCTTGCCACACTAGAGAGAAAAAATAGTTAAGCAGAGATTCTGAGCGACTCAATTTTTAAAATGTTTTCATTGGCTCCCCCTACCGTATAATAACTAATGCTTTTAGTATTTCTGGAAACTTGTACACAAATCCACATTTTACTTTAGAACATATTTTAAATGTTAGGAGAAATATTCATTACCTGTAACAAGCATTAACATTTTAAAACAAGAGAAACAAAATTTTTCCTGAGAAAAGCTTTCATATGCATCAAAATGGAGCACAGAGTCATGTGTGTATTTGAACATAGTAGTATGAAAACTACTCCATACTATGTATGCAGGTAGCTAGGTCCATCTGCAAGGGGCCAGACAAGGGGCCATTATATTAAAGAAAAACATTCCTTTAGTCACTGCTATTGTATTTGAAAAGTTTTTTTTGAAAGCATAGGACAACTGAGTAATGCAGACAAATAAAATTGAGTGTCCACTTGAGCAGTATTTTGTTCATCTTGGCTAGTGACATGAATGCAAAGCAGTTGGCAGTGGGCAGTGGCAAAGTCACATGAAGGGTCCTGACTTGGTTGTGAGGAAACGCAGGTTCCAGCTGGAGAGATTAGACTTGCATCTGCTAAGTCTAGCTAGTTTCTTCATCTGTACAGTGAGGAGCTTGGATTAAATATTCTCTAAAGTGTTGTTCCTTTGTAACATGCTTTTACCTAGTGATTGTAAACCTATTTGTAGAGAGGCATCAGAATTGAATTTTTAATTTGCAGCAAAAAATGATATTTAAAAAAATATTTTATTTATTTATTTCCAGAGAGAGGGGAAGGGAGAGAGACAGAGAGGGAGAGAAACATCCATGTGTGGTTGCCCCTCGCACACCCCACACTGGGGACCTGGCCAGCAACCCAGGCATACGCCCTGACTGGGAATTGAACTGGTGACCATTTGGTTCACAGGCCAGCACTCAGTCCACTGAGCCACACCAGCCAGGGCAAAAATGATTTTTTTATTATTACTGAAAATAATAATATAAGGCTTGTTGATTCTGAGTTTTTTTTCTAATATCTGTTTTCATGAAATGTTGTTCTAGGTTTTTCTGCTATACTATATACACCTTATGATTTCTTCTACTCAAGCCACATTAACCAATATTTTGTTGCCTGGAATGCCTGTATAAGGGCACATAGCACCATTTCCCCTCCTGGCTGGACTCCTGTTGAAGCTGATATCAACACTATGTAGACAGAAGGCAAAAATATCTAAATGGACATGCACAGTTAATGCCCTTTGGGTAGAATAATGTGACCTATGGTGTTTGTAAGAGATAAGCTACTGGTAAAAACTTCAGCTGAAGTCAGAATTAGAATTATGATCATATCTGCATGTTAATTTCTGTTATTATTCCAGTACTGAATATAAAAGAGTGTAATATTTACTTCATCACTTGGAGAAAAGGTGCTGAATGTGATTCACCGTGATCCACCCAGACAAATGAGTGGATTTGAGGTATCTCCCAAATGAAGCCCTGCAGAAGGCATCTTTGCTTCTGGCCTTCAGCATGGTCTGTGACTTGGATAAAGGGAGTTGTAGAAAGTCCATGCAGTGATTTTGAACTGGTTTTGCTAACTGGGTTTGACTCATCCTGCCTTAAGTATGGAGAAAGACAACATCTTGAGTGAAATTCCAAAGAACATGGTGAATGATCAACTAAAAAGCAGGTAACCTTTTCACAGAAAGAATCACTTTCCTACTACATCGAAACTTCCTAAACTAAAGTGAATGTAATTGGGTAGCAGGAAAGCAGCCACTTACCATATATATATATATATTTCCTACATAGAATATATCTTTTTATAACGCTTTCATTCCTAACAATTTCTAAATAAATATGAGGTCTTCTCTTCAGATTTCATCTTGAGTTTCTGAGGTCCCTGAACTGGCTAAGCTGTCACCTCTGCAGCTGACTGTGGTATGTCTGTGTCTCCCTAGAGTTGGATTCTGGTGTGTTTCCATTGCAGATGATTGCTGATGGTAAAGTGACATTTTGGATTTTTACTTTTTTTCCCTTCAATGCGAGTTGTAATGGTGCTTTTGTTGAAGTAGGTATGCGTTGAAGCCCTTCCTGTTCTGGGAATGCTGGTAACATGAAACAGATGCTGGGTTCCTCCAAAGTTTCCTGTGCCAGGGGCAGACAGTAGAACTTCTGCAAGGCACAAAAACTCCCCCTTACAGTAGGTACTTTCGTCTTGAAAAGCCCTTGATCCTTTGGAAGAAATTGTACAGGTTGGATTTGTTTTAAGTTAGAGGAACAAAACAAGATTTATTCAGCAGTTAATGCTCTTTGGTTCAAATGAGTTGATCTTATCCATGAGTTTTTAAATTTCTCTTTATACTTACCTTTTTTCCCTTTAAAAATTTTATTGATGTGATACTGGTTTATAACGTTATGTAAGTTTCAGGTATGCAACATTATAATTCGACATCTGTGTATATCACATTGCACTCACAAGCAAAGTTCAGTTTTCATCTATCACCATGCAGTCGACCTCCTTTGCCCATTCTGTCCCTCTGCCACCCACTTCCCCTCTGATAACCATTGATCTGTTGTCTGCCTCTGTGAGTAGATTTTTGTCTTTCATTTTATTTGTTGGTTTTGTCTTAGTATTCCATATGTAAGTGAATGATTTGGTACTTGTCCTAACCCTAAGGTCCATCCATGTTGTTGCAAATGGTAGAATTTCATCTTTTTGTGGCTGAGTAGTATTCTATTTCAATCTTAGTAATGTTTTTGTGGGTAAAATTTTTATTAAGGAATACTGTCTGGTAATTTTCACCCTTATGTCTTATCTATAGTCCCTCCCCTCTTCAGCTGGTTGAATTTATATCTGGGTTGTTTAAACCATCTATGTTGCTCTGACACTCTAATATTCAGTGATCAGCAGGGCAGCTGTGACTCTCTGGTTATTGCTGTTAGATACTTTCCTGCTGTGAATACTTTTTATTTACCTTTGAATTTCTAACATAAATTATGGCTCCCTTGTTCTAAGTAGTTAACTGCTAACTTTGGTAATAAGTACTTGACAGTATCATGATTGCATTTATTACAAATCACAGTGAGTACGAATACATACTTTGTATTAAATATAACTCCTTGGATAATTATACATGTGTTATCCTTATTTTATTTTCCATTTATTTTCTTGTTTCAGGTGGGCAATTCTTGATTTTAAAGAGAAAAACAAAGATGAAGGTATTGAGAAGTCCAGATTGGTAGTTATAAAATAGTCATGGGGATTTGAAGTACAGCATGGGGAATATAGTCAATAATGTAATAGCTGGGTATGAGTGTCAAGAGGGTACTGAAAATATTAAGGGGACCACTTTGTAAAGTATATGACTGATTACTATGATGGGCATGTGAAATTAATACAAAATAATATTGAAACTATAATTGAAAAAATTAAAATATAAAAAAATTAAAAACAATGGAATGCCTCCATGTTGAAAGGTTTTGCTTCCATCCATCTCCATCTACCTAGTTTCCTCTACTGCCTTATTAGCTTTCTTGTACAGTTGACTCTCAAACAGTGTGGGGATTGGGGGCACAGACCCCCTCCCTGCACAATCAGAAATCTGTGTATGACTTTCACTCCCCCCAAACTTAATTACAGTTATCCCTTGGTACTTACAGGTGATTGGTTCCAGAAGTCCCTGTGGATCCCCCCAAAATCGAAGAGTGCCCAAGTCCTTATATGACATAGAATGACATAGAATGATGCATCCAGTTGGCCATCTGCATCTGCAGATTCCCAACCATGAATTGAAAATACTGTTTTCAATTTGCAGTTGGTTGAATGTGGAGATGTAAAACCTGGGGATATGGCTGGCTGGCTGTATATTTACTGAAAAAAAGTCTGCAAATCAGTGAACCCATGTAGTTCACACTCATGCTGTTCAAGGATCAACTGTACATCCTTACAGAGCAGAATGTCTATAGACAAATATAGCATATGCATTCTTATTTTTTCTTTTTCTTACCAAAATCTGATTTGCTTTTATAAACTCTTTGGTTGATTAGTTACCATAGTTCCCATTTTGTCCAAATCTCCTTTATCTGTGTTTTTCTTTACATGGTGCTAATACCCCAAATAGCATTATTTAGTATAGGTTAGAGAAATGATTTTGCTTTTTCTTCTCTTGAAGCATTTGAAGTATATTATCTATTCCTTTCATCAAGGGTGTTGTAAACTTATCATTGTCACTCAGCTGCACCCTCCAGAATGGTCTCCTTGCCTCCAGTCTCAATCAATCCTTTATTTTGTTCCAGTAATTATATGGAAGCATGAGTCTGATCTTAGCACACTTTGGCACCAAAAACACCAGGGTTCGCGTGCTTCCTTTTCTTTATTATGCTGTTCCCTCCCCATTTCTGCTCTCCTGGTCTTTTGCACTGGTGCACCTGCAGGTGTTCTTTAAATTCCAGTTTAAATGTCCTCTGTGAAACCTCTGTGGACTTTCGTCAAGCAAAATTTGCTCTTCCTTTTAGTGTTCCCATAGCCCTTTCTAAATTCCTCCAGTTTTTCCTGGCACACTTCAATGAATGATAAAAGAAAGAAAGAATGAATCAACCAGCTTTTTGACTAATACTCTTTCTTATTTCTCTTGTAATTGAGTAACTGGATTTGAACTTGAGATGTACATATAGGGCATTATCAAGTCTTATAATTCAGATAATTGTTCCTGATTTTAAGAATCATTTTCATGCTCTTCCCATACACCCTGAACAGGTATTGGAGAATGTTTCTTATTAGCTTCCTCCTTTTCTATAGAATATTTGTTAGAAACATCACATACATTTTACAAACATGAATTGGATCATCTGCATGCCTTCAGATGAACTCAATATTGTATATATGGGTCATTGATCTCTCCTTGATGTATACAAGTTAGAAACCTTGTCTGTATGTCTGTTCCATTTGCACCATTTATAATATACCATATATATTATCTATAATGTGTGTGAATATATGTCATGAAAAGATCTCACCTTTGGCTCTTAGAATAAGAATGCCTGGGTTCAAATTCCAGCTCTATCATTTACCAGAGGTATGAACTTGGACAAGATACTTTCATCCTCTGTATATTGGGGATCATAATGCTATCTACTTCATAGCAGTGTTGTGAGGATCAAATGAGATAATGCATGCAAATTGTTAACAATGGTAGACATACACAGTAAATGTGGCACATAAGAGGCATTCTGCACATTTGCATTCAATAGGGGAGTGTTAATTCTCAACTCTGTTTCACAGCAGCACTAACAGGTCACTCTTGATCCTGAACTAAGTGCTACAGAAAGCCCTCTGGCTGACAAGAAGGCTCCAAGGAGTGAGCATGCAACAGAGATGGCCACAGCTGCCCACCAGACTCTGCAAAGGCCTGCCTGGTCTCCCAGCCATCAGATGTCGCCATGTGGGTGGTCAAAAAAAATGGAAATGTCATCCCAGTGTTGGGTACTCGGGTTAGGGAATGAGGAATTCAGTGAGCATTTAGCGGTAGAGAAGAAATTAGGTTTTCTTTTGCACTCTAGTCAAAGTAAAATTGATTTATATACATGCAGTAGTTAGGAATTGGTTTTGCCTCAAACTTTAAAATGCAGGGTTTATCTTAAGTGAGAAATTAAAAAAAATAACATGAAAAATGACATAAATGGTCTATGTCACTGTGTGTTATGCAAATGACATTATTTGTTGTTTTGAAAATTTTAGGTAAATGTCAGAGCTGCTGTTTCTAAGTGTTACTACCTTTTGACATAGTCTTGGATTAATATATATGATATTATTCTTTCTGTAAAGTAGAGATGATAAATTTGTGTCATTTAGACAGTTATAAAAATAACTAATATGAAGCTATAGTTTTTTGAATGTAAATGATAAATATTATTGATGATTATACTGGACCACGGATTTTCCTGATTATTTTAAACAATTTCATCAGCAGGGATTTTCTCTATTTCCATTTTCAAAGTATGAGGCTAATTACTCAAAGCAGGCTATTAATCATGGAATTCAGAAGTCTGATTTCCATATGGATCACAATATGAAAGATAAGGATTTTGTGCTTTGGGTTTTTAGAGATTCCTGTAAACATTTGCTTCCAGTATCAGAATTACTGGGTAGACTTTACTTGCTTCATTGTAAGAGATTTATCATCCCCATCTTCCTACCTCTAAAAAAGGGAAAAACTTTTCTCAAACTCCTAGAAATAAAGCTGTCACAGATATGAAGAAGAAATTAATTCATAGAACTAAGTTATACTTCTATAATTCCAGCAAACACTACAGCTCAATCCTCCTTGTCTCTTCTTTTTGAGACTTTGCATTTGAACATTTCCTTGAGTTTTTAGATGAATGGTCTTACAAAAGCCATGGCCTTTCTAAGTGTCAAGGTTAAACAAAAAAGACATTTGTTATATTTTCTCTGGTGTATTTTCAGTTAATATAAATTAAAGTTCTCTCGTCTAAGAAGCGTCAAATTCACTTTATGATCCCTTTATGGTTTCTGTCCATCTTGTGGTTCTTTTCTATCAGTTTTATATGTAAATTGAACCATCTTCACTTATTTTTCTTTTAGGATGGATAAGAAATATTCTTAGTGATAGGGTTTCAACTTAAATAGATGTGCTTATGTGATGTGGACCCCGGCTCATGGGGTCTGTGACATTGTGGATGGGGGAGAGACATTCACATGGACTACCGAGTCCTGTGGAGGAAAAGGGCGAACATGGCTTTTTCTCTCAAGGGGAGCAAAAAGCCTGGGCCCTTGCCACGACCAGCCTTTATTGGGTTTCTCGGCACATTGTATGATGGTCCTCATTTACTATGCACAGGTTCGCTTTAGGTGGTTACCTTTTACAGAAAACAAGGGAGCCAATGCTGCTAATCACATCACAGAAGAATGATATTTGCAAATGAAAAGGGAAAAGTAGTTGAATCAGTTACACTCCATACTGGGGAGTTTTAGCTTGGATTTTAGGAAGTTACAGTAAGCACTTGCTGTCTCAATTCAGTGTGAGGGAGTTTTAGCAAAAGCAAATCTCAAAGCGGCCTAGGTACATTGCAGGCCTGATTCCCCATGGGAGAACCTATCCGTGGGCTTGGGTCGTGTGCATTGGACCTTGCTTTCCACTGGAAGCTGGGTTTATGCCACACAGAATGGTCTCCTACACTTATGCTGTTAGTAAAGAGCTGACTTTTAGAACAACTGAGAAATCAATGGTAATAGTCGCAGAGCACTCACAGGGAGAAAGATGGGAGATGTCCTTGAGCCTCTGGCTAAAGCCACCTCTGACTCCTAACTGTTCTTGGAATGCCATGTCTCCAGTTCTCTCCTCATACATATCTCACCTCCTGATTTATTTTGTACTTATTTCTCTTACGCATGCCTACTAAGACTCTACCTGCTTTGAGGCTATAGGTTATTTTCAATGAGTCATTATCTTCTTCCCCAAAGTGCAGCCAGTCTCTTTAATCAGAGGCACTCAGTAAAGCGAAGTTAGGATCTTCCCACACCTTGCCCTTAGACATTACTCATTAAAAGTTTATTTTAAATCCCAGTGCTATTTTAGGATTTCAAAAATATCATCAAACTGTGTTCTCTAAAAATCTGGCTTTGCTGATTGACTGCTGTGTTCACCCATCCTGATTTGTCTGGGTCAGGATTATCTGGATCTGCATTATCTGGACCTAATTAATACTGGGGGCACATTCACTCTCAGAATATAAACAACCTGGGCATGCCCCTTGCATGTGGTGATGTAGTCCTCCTCAGAAAAAGGCAAAGAGCTCCTGCCAATTGGTTCTTGACCCTCCTGGTAGGCCTTTAACAAATTCTTAAATTGAGGCTTAGCTTGTCACTGAGCTGGGGTGCTGAGAACTCTGAGTTAGTGTTTGAGATGCAACTACATCCAGACTACTTTCTTCATGACCACCTTCCTTGCTGTGTATGTAGACCTGACTGTGTTATTATGTTACAGAACAACAAGGTGGGGGGCAAAGGGCAATATACTATTACTGAAAGGAACCCCCCAGGTTTGTTATGTCTGCCGCCAGAGGAAAGACGTCTCTCAATGCCAGAGATTCATGAAAAGGAAAGGAAATGTTTATTTAATGCTATACAGACTTCAAGTAGTGACCTAATGTCTTCATCAAAATCCCAAAGTCCCTTAAAACACCCACAAACACACACAGTCCTTCTTTCCCCCCTTTGCCCAGTCTGGGGTACCATATCTTAGGAAAAGAAATAGAAGTACGTGGCTCAGGCAGCCCCCAGTTCTTCCTAGTAATCTGTCTCGGCTGGTAGGCCTCTCTCAGTTCCCTGGCACCATCAGCTGTGTTGCCGGGATTGCTAAAGCTGGGTGGTGGTTCCCCCTTCTAAAGCTGTGGGGGTCCCCACTCTGGCAAAGCCGCGTGGTTCTCTCCCTGCACAATGGCTTCTGGAGTCTTCACTCTGCCAAAACTGTGTGGTTCTCCCTCAAATGGCTGTGAGGAGGGGGGGTTGCCACTCTGCCAAAGCCGAGTGCTGATTCTCTGCTAAAGCCACATGGTGATTCTATCTCACAGGGCCGAAGGAGTCCCCACTCTGCTAAAGACCGAGTGGATCTCTCACATGTCCACAGCTGCGTGGCTCTCCTTTCTATTGCCACAGCCACATGGTCCTCTGCAGTGCCACAGCCAAGTGATCCTCCCTCAATTGGCTACATTTGCCAGCACTCTCATATCCTTCCAGCTTTACTGGGCTGCCATTGTAAGTCTGGGCAGGTGTGGCCCCATGTCATGGAGCCAATCATCTGCAAGCTCCCATGCAAGCACTGTAACTCGGGAGACCTGCCCCCAGGTACGTCTTGCGGGGGGAGTTACTTCTATTCCCCTGGCTCAGAGCATGGCCACAGCTATTTAACATATCTATGTAACCAGTCAAAGGTTATAGATATGTTAAATCACCATGCCAGAGGTTAGCTGCAAAGCTGTTGCTATGCAAAACAGCTCTCAAAGGCCCTGCTCCATGTGTCCCTTCCCCCAGCTCATACCTGTGGTGGTGGGGGGGCAGTGAGGACATCCTAATATTTCCTGGACACCTTGAGTTCTGGGCCCCATTCCAAATCCCTATTTGGGGCCCCCTCTTTGGCTGCACCCTGTTACAATTAGTCACTTATTCAATGTGACTGGAATGATTGGATAGTGCCATTATACTCTTTTGCAATAAAAGACAACTAGGGTTGATTTTATTGTATTTCTTAATGGCAATATAGCTTAAAGATGAACATTTACTATTTATTTCACTTCAAAAGCAAAGACTGTGCCAATTAGGCTAAATATTTTCTTCAGTTGTCTGGACATCACACCACTTCAGACCACACTTTGAAGAGAAGATTTTGAGAAAGAAGGGAGGGCAGTAGGTAATGTGAAAGCATTTTTGTAATGCATTATTTTGAAATTTAGTATAGCTATTAAGTTATACTATACGTTAGCATATACTTGTCCTGGTGTTTTAAATATTCATAGTAAATAGGTTTTTTTTTCCTTTTGAAGGAAAATTTCTAGCTCTTGTCACTGGCATGAAGCCAGAAGTAGTAATTTATTATTCTAATTAATTAGCTTTTAAAATACATTTAAATTGATCAGACTTGCAATGAATTAATGACACATTATGGTACAAAGCTTAGCATGTGTCTCAGGCAGACTGATGGACTGTAGTCAAAATCCTTTTTCTCTAATCATGGAATATTGGTATGAGATTTGGAAAAACTGCCAATGAAGTTTTTTTTTTCTGTTTTATTTTCAGGCATTTGACTATGAACAAAGGAGCTATTGGTAACCAAAGATATATGATACATCAATGATCTATACTTTGATTTTTTTTCACTAGACTCATAAAAGGTTTTTCAGTATTCATGTTGAATTGTGAAATTGGACCTTCATTAAAAAACCCATAATATTTAGGTTCAAAATTGCACAAATTTTGTTGAGGTGGAATGTTTGTTTTGTTGAATGGATTGTCATTAGATCAATTATAAAATAATGTAGCATTTTAAAATTTACCATTACTTTGTATAAAATATTTTATAAAATATCTTTATAACATATTATAACATATCTTTATAACATATAACATATCTAATAAGATATTTTGTGTTAAGAAATAATTTCAGTTATGATTTTTTTACATATATTAAAGAAGCAAAACTCATCAATATTTTAAGAACCATATTAAAAGAAACAAGCATTTATTTTATTCTGTTTTCCAAGCTATGTGAAAAAAATGAGGGGTGACAGAGTTCAGAACACCTGCAAATACCTGGCACGGACTTGAGTTTCCTGAACCCATGCTAGTGGAAACTCTCAGGAGCTGAGAAGGGCTGATCATGTCCTATAAGCCCACAGTGATGATCACTTTTGAGGTTTGCAGAGTCATCCTGACCCATGCTTCCTGTTTATACTCTTGGCAACAGAGAACAATCATCTCTCCCCTCCCATTAATTTACACAGGAAAGTCACTAATGGGAATTGGTTTTAATTTCTATTCTTGTGAACACATTGCTATAACATTGACACAAGCTAACATGTCTTTCATGTATCATCTCTCAAATATGTTGATCAGCTGTTACAGAGATTGAATTTTAGATACATGTGCTTTTATTAGGGGGCGAGTGTCATAAATTCTAGAGCAGGGCTGAGGTTAAGCAAAAGACAGGTATAATGTTCCATAAAATGTATAAAGAATCTCTTCATTCAAGAATATCACTAGTAAGCCCATCATCGGGGGAAAAGGTAAATAATCAACAAAATCAAGGGTTCAGAAATGAGTTAAAAATTCAGTGTATTCAGATGTGCTAGGAACACAGCAGGGAGTGTCACAAACAAGAGCTACCATGTTTCATGTTTCCCAGATATTGGCTGCACTGCTCAGGGTGGGACAGGAATGTGGCACCTGCACCACATGGGGAAGGGATCCAGAGCCCCCTCTTCCCTGCCAGGCCACATGGGGCTCACTCAGAAAGGCCTTTCATTTGAGAGCATCAGATTTTGGCTACAAGCCTTTTGTGGGTGGGGTGGAGTAAGAAAGAGCACACCCAACACTGGGGGTGCCATGCAAACCCAAATGTGGGTGAAAAGGATGGATCCAAGGATCACACTGTTCCAACAGAATACTGGAGACTGCAGAAAAAATACTGGCGAAGGGCTCCGTAATTATTAGTCTAATAACTAGCAATAGTAGAGTAACATTTTTCCTCCACCCATTTTCTTTGTAGTAAATTAGACTGTTGATAAAGGGTAAAAGCAAACATGGGAGTTTTTTTCTTTGCCTTTTTGAGAAAGTGGAAAAGAAAATACTATTGAAATGCTAAAAAGAACAGACTCCTGTGAGTTTGTCAGCCCTACAGTAGCAACCTGGCAGGCTGAATGTAAAGACTGAAGTCACTGTCAGCAGCTAGAATGTGGAAACCATTATGAAAAGGTGTTTGTTTTTTGTGATGAGAAAAAAAGTTTAATCTGTACTTTCAAGGAGACCGCTTGATCTTTTCTCCCTTAGACCAAGCACCAGACATTTTATTCTAGTTCCTGCTAAGCAGGATGACCTGAAGAAAAACACCCCACATTCCTGACCCAGACATCAATCCTCTGAAGAGGGGGTAGAGGAAGAAAATTTAACTAAAATGATGGTTTTTAATGGGAACCAGAGATATGGTTACAATTACATAGTCTGACACAAAAAACCATGGGTGATCAGGAGTTGAAAGGTTACAAAATAGTGAGGGTAACACTGGGTATAGAAGAAAAGCTGTTCCAGAACCTCAGCAGGCAGGCTAATATGGTCTCTCCCTGAGATCCTGTCTGTGGTCACCCCTGGAGTCCATCTTTCCAGGGCCAAAGCCACCTCTGTCCCCACCACCCTGGCCCCCTCTGAAGCCCCCATGGTCTCTGCCTCAGCCTTGGTAGCCACCCCGATCATAGCCTCCTCTGCCACTGTGATGATCATCTCCATAGCCACCCCCCATATGAGAGCCTCCTGGTCTCCCTCCTGGGCCATCTGGGGTAGGGGCCTTACACTGGTTACATTTATTCCTCCAAGAGAAGTTCATGTTCTTGCATGTAGGATTAGGACACTTCCAGTCCCCAGCTTGCTGCTGTCCTCCATTGCCACCGCCTCCACTGGAGAATCCTCCCCAGCCACTGGCACTACTGGCACCACCTCCATAGCCTCCATGGCCCATGGGTCCTCCTCACTCTCGGTCTCAACGACCATTGCCACCACCCCAATTGAAATTTGCTTGCTGAGTAGCAAATGAGACCTTAATAGGATTCCCAGAGAATTCTTTACCATCAAACCAGTCAATAGCTGCTTTAGCAGAAGGTGGGTCATCAGATGATACTGTTGCTTCTCACTTCAGCTTGACCGTTTCCCTGTCTTTGTACAGATTAATCATGGGCTGTCCTATTTTCTTATTTGTCTTAATAATACCAATCTGCTTGAAGTAATCATCCACAGAGTCAATTGCAACATTCTCTCCCAGGCCTTGCATAAAGATGGTGTTGTCTGAATTATCCTGTTCAGAGTCATGATGTGATCCTTGGTCCCAACTGCTACCAAATTTATTGAAGCTACCATGGTCACTTCTGCCCATGCCGCCTCTGCCTCCACAGCCATCTCCATGACCTTTGGGTTCATAGCTACCACTGCTGTGGTTGTAACCACTGCTACTGCCCCAGCCTCATCCCCCATGGTCCTGCTGGTCTCCCCGGTAGCCACTGCCACCACCATCACTCTGGTCCTGATTGCCATAACTTCCACTACTGCTGCCACCACTCATGGAGGAGTAATCTTGACCATAGTTACCTCCACCACCCACTCTGCCACCTCCACTGCTACTGTTGTATTGTTTCTGCTGTTCATAGCCCTGAGGAGTATTATAGGAGCTTTTCTGCTGTCCATAGCTAGGCTGCTGTCTACCATAGCCAGACTGCTGACCATAGTCCCCACTCAGGGGCTGCCCATAGTTGCTGCTCTGAGAATTGCTACTGTAACTTCCAGAGATGCTGCTAGGAGCTGGCTGCTGGCCATAGCCAGGGTAGCACTGCTGTGCATAAGATGACTGAGAACTCTGGCCACCACCAGAGCCACCACCAGCTGAGCCATATCCCTGGGGAGCTGGCTGAGTGCCAGAGCCTGTGTTCTGGGTCTGTCCATAAGAACTGTAGGTGCTCTGGCCACAGCCGGAAGTGTCTCCTGATAGGTTATAGTCATCATAACCCTGCTGTCCACAGGGCTGATTGCTCTGCTGGGAATAACCCTGATCAGACTGGGTGGGGTAGGCCCCATAACTTAGGTTTGCTTGTTGGGTATAGTTGTTTGAGGCCATGTTGGTGCACGTGCACACTGGCCCACTCATGACAAGACTCAAACACTGCAGTGCACCGATGCCTTGAGCACTGAGCAGCCCCTTAAGAAAAGTTTTGAGGCCCTAGGTTTGTGGCTCTCTGCCATAACAGCTCTGAGAGGAATGGCTCCTCTTGTTCACAGGGACTTCAAACTGCTGTGCTAATTCTTTCAGCTGATTCATCTACAATTGTCCAGTCTTCTCACATTTGCCTTGGTAGAGTGAATGTTAGGTAGTTGATTGACATGTAAACTATATTACTGTAGAAATGCCAATTCAGTTCAGTTCTGGTGGTTTGAAATGATGAGCATTGTAATGTAGTGGCCAGGTGCAGAGGCTGTGGGGTGGGTCTGAGGCAGGTTAATAAGGAGCTGGGACATTCCCCATTCCCTAGTGGAACGGGGAAACTGAGACAGATGTCTGACCATGTGGCCAAGCAATTCATAGCCAGATGATAAATCACAAGATGTTATCTTCCCTAGCCAAGGACACTGAGGAGCAAATGGTTCACATCTCACCTCCCCAACTGGCAAGTGAGCATCTTAAATCCCCCAGGTCAGAGAGAGAGAGAACAGAGACCCAGATGGTACCATAGTGTCAGGCAAACCCCAAGACAGATGAAGTCAGGGGAATAAATAACAAAAACATCCTGATTAGAGCCAGACAAATCCAAGATAAATGTGAAGCCAACCCAAACTCCCTGTAGGCTCAATCTGATACATCAGCACATCAAAGGACACACCTGGAAAGCTGTTGAATATTCTGTTGGGACCTTTACCTGAAACCTCCCCTGAAACACCCTCCTTCAGAAAACAGATTAAAGACAAAGGACCCAGTGTGTGCTCTCCATTGAGGATGCTTGTGACCCCCATTCTTTCCTTAGGCATATATCTTTGCATTCTTTCTCCTAAGCATTAAGGGTCCCCATGAGACTTGCAACCAGGGGAGCAGCGGGCAGTAACAGCTCATCCCTGGCATACCTCCTGAGGTTGTCTCCAAGGCACCCTTTTCCCTCTATAACTTGCCTCCTGAGTCCACATGGCTCAGCTTGATCACTCATTCTGCCTCCGTGACTTTCTTTTTAAGAGGCCAAGACAGCTCTGCCTAGGCTCACTCCTGTTGCTGTGTTCTTGCCTTGTCTATCTGAGCC
The DNA here is from genome assembly GCF_019186645.2 of Phyllostomus hastatus. Lineage (NCBI taxonomy): Eukaryota > Metazoa > Chordata > Mammalia > Chiroptera > Phyllostomidae > Phyllostomus > Phyllostomus hastatus. Next base: position 114,083 of record NW_025333962.1, on the reverse strand, counting down.
CTCCCTTTGTCTCACTGTCCCCAGCTTTAATACATGTACTGTCAAAATCACCTGGACTCATATTGTGAAATCTTTCCTGCATGAAGTCAAGAACCCACACATTCCAGATTGTGCTGGGGCAGACCTGCCTTGGCCTGGCCCCCATATGGTGACATGACAACCACCACTGATAGATGTACAGCTTTGATAAGTGACTTCAGTCCTCTGAGCTTATTTTCTTATTTGAGTTGCTTTCAGATGACAAGAGAGAGGACGTCCAGGGCATAGCAAGGAGTATGGTAAGTGCTCAGTGATATCTAGTGGTTCCTGTTATTCCCACTGGAGAACTTTACCTTGGAGAAAACCAAGAGCCTAATGAAGATGCAATTATGTGTATGAATGCTTATTGCTGGAAGTGTGTCTGCACATTCAAACCAGAAATGCTTTTTATAACCAAAGGACTGCCTCAGAGTATTATATGAATACATAGTGTACTAGTGATAATTATCTTACTCACATTCATCTATTCCTTTGTGTGGTTCATCTGCAAGCTCATTCAATTTCTAAAAATTCCCAGGGAGGAAAGGGGGCCTGGAACAGTTAAGTGTCTTACTTGAGGTCATGGAAGTAGGTGTCAAAAAAGGACTTCAATTTATTTTAGAAGATTTCCTTACTCCTCTTCCTAATGTTTTAACCCAAGAGGCACATAGAAAGGTGACATGTAAATGACCAAGAGCCATGTTGCCATAGCTTAACAGACATAAGGATCACTTAGAGAACTTGGTAACAATGCAGATCCCTCCTCCAGTGTCTCATTCATCAGGTAGAGAGCAGAAACTAGGACCCTACATTTTCTGCAGAAGCCTAGTGTGATTCTAATGTAGGTCCCCTTCCAGAAACACTGCACTACAGGGACCTAGTGGTAAGGGGGATGATGCTGAAATGATGTCAGAGTTTGACCCTTCTGCTCTGGCACTTGCCCAGTGACATGTAGGACACTTTCTGTGGGCTGGGTCCTCACTCAGTTGGTAAACCCCCTCTGGTAGCTTTTCTTGCTTTGTCCACCTTACGAAACCTTGTTCTACCTTTCTGGCTGATGTCTAGTGGCCCATTCACACTGAAAGGTGGGGGGAGGGTATGACCAACTAGATCAGTGCATGGGTGTTCTCTGTGTAACTTGAATTTATTTATGGCCCCTTTAAACACTGCTGATGAAAAAGACAAAATCAAGCTTTCTTTTGGAATGGTGTTCCAGATTCTCCCTGGTGTGTAGGACTTGAGCCTTTCCTCTTGCATCAGAAATCCATTTAAAAGGGGCTAAAGGGCCCCCTTACATAGCAGGGTCTAATATTCTGCAGCAGTTACCCTTTGCAGGTAGATGCTTTTCCCTTTATTGTGCTATAAACTCACAGGGATCAAAAAGTGGGCCAGAAGTGAGCATTGTTGTTTGGCTTAGGACATGGGGGACAAGATAGGATGGAGAAGGGTCTGGAGAAAAGGAGGAAAGTTAAAAATTATTTTAAGTCTTATAAATCTAAGAGTGCAGGTGACCTGCTCTTTGTGATACTTTAATAGATAACAAACTAGTAGATACTACAAGATTATATTTTACTTAGTGTTTTTAGAAATCACCACGTTTAGCCAGGTGTGACATAGTGTGTGAATTAAATCAGCTTAGATCTTAGGTGAGTGGATTTTTTTATAGTCAGAAGAGTTTAGATGTAGAATTTTTTAAATATATAAATGATCTCAGTAATGTTTCTGGTAATTATCACTTTTGAGCATGCTGTTATTTCCCTTGCTGTATTGGATTTATCTGTTTGAAGTAGAATGCTAAAGATGGTTTTCATTGAAAAGCCTTTTTTCTAGCCTCAGGAGCCTTCCTTTCTCTGTATTCTGTTTGAGAATTCAGCAAATAGCATCCTATAAATGTAGGAAAAGGCATCTATGAGATTCTGTAATTCCACAAATATTTATTAAGCAACTTCTGTGTTCCAGACACAATTCTAGTCATTGGAGATAAAATGCTTTAATCCAGATTCTTGCTTTTAGAGCTTTCTTTTTGCTTGGTAGAGAGAGATAGAAAACAAGAAGACATTAGTTAATAAAACTTCCTGATAGATATGAAACTGAGCCTGCTTTAGAATGGGCAGTGATAGCTGGTCTTCATGAGATGACATTCAAGCTAAGACCTAGATGACAAGGAAGGGCAGTCTCGTGAAGGTCTAGAGAAAGAGTATCAGGACAAGGGATCAGCTGGTATGAACATCCTGAAGTCAGAAGCAGCTGATAAGTTCATGGAGCAGAGGTAGATGGAGTGGTAGAGCATCAGAGATAAGGTTGGCGAGATTGGCAGAGGCTCAATGATGGGGCAACTCAACACAGTGTAAAGTACTGGAGAAGCATTAGAAGACTTTGTACAGAGGCATGATTTGTTCTAATTTGTATTAAAAATCAACCTAGTTGTTTTATGGAAAATTGATTATTGAGGTGGGAAGCAAAAGAAAAACAGAAATGTCCATTAAAGAGGCTGTTGGTGATGCTTGCGGAGATGGAGAGGAGCAGGTGGAATTGGGGTATGTTCAGAGATGGCAGTGCTAGAACTTGCTGATCAACTGGATGTGGTGAGGGAGAGAGGAATGAGGACAACTCTTAGAAGTTTGGCTCGAGCTAATGGGTGTGCGGCAGAGTCACTTACTGAGATGTAGGAATTCTGAAGGAGAAGCAGGTTCCTGTGGAGCTGGTGGGGACAGGTACACAACAGTTTCACTTCAAGCACTCTAATCTTAAAGTGCCTGTGAGGCTGTCAGGCTGGCAAGTCCATGATTCTAAAGTTCAACATAATAATCAAATCTGGAGGTACAAATTTTGGAGTCATGGCTGTTGTTGAACCTTAAAAAGTGGTTGAGATTACTTAATGAAAAAATGTAGGGAGGTGAGAAGGAATGCTAGGACCAAGCCCCAGGGCAATGGGACCTTTGGAGAGGAAAGGGGAAGGAAGATCCTGCCAGGCTCCAGAGGTAGCTGGAAACCCTGGTGGGGTGGTGCCTGATGCCCTGGAGCAGGAGAAAGGGCATGGCCAGCTTCTGTGAGACTGAATTACGTGAAAATTATTGAAGTGAATAGTAAAGGATTCTTTTGGAATTCCCCAGTGAATGTGAAACTTTTGAAAAATGTTAGGCAGAACAGATAGCAAACCAAGGCAGAGAGGGACAGGGAGATGTATCTCTCTCATTAATTCAGCAGTCTGAGCTTGGTCAGATAAGATTGCCAGGTGTTCCAAAATCCACAAGAAACACCATAATAGTGCAGGAGGAGGAGAGCTCTTGAAATTCTGTGTGCATGTTTCCACTATCTGGAAAAGAAAACTTTTGAAACTGTATTCATTCCAAGGTCTGGAGAGGGGAGGAGGAGAGAAAATCTGGAGGCTGGCTGCAAGCATACAACCCCCTAAAGCCCACTAGCTGGGTGCCTGCTTGCCGCTTCCTGCTCATGTGTTTCATAAAGAAACTTTGCTACCTCATTTCCACTGTTTGTGTTGTCTCTCACCTGAATTCATTCATCTCTCATGAGTGAGACAAGAACCAAGAAGAGGGGGATCCCCCTAATCCGGGTCTCCCCAATAACAAAAATCAGAGAATCTTGACTTTAGTACTCTAGACACAGTGCAAAGTAGGGTGCCTGTAATGTGGTGATGGAGTAAATGAATAAATTCAAGTCCAGTGCAGACCTTGAGGTCTTTTAAATTATTACTTTTATTTTGATTTGGGGGAATTACATAAGCTAGAGTTTCCCAGGTATTTGTAATTTGTTGGAAGATCCAATTTGGATGAGCAAACACAGGGGAAATGCCAGAACTCTCTTCACCCTCTGACTCTATTAGCCTGGGAGCTTGATTTTTGCCAGGTAGTGGGTCTGGCTACTCCTCTTCCCCCTTGTGCCTCTTCTGTGATACAAGGCAGAGAATCTCTTGTAGTTTCTTAAAGGAGTAACTCCTCCTACTGGTGGCTCTCAGAACTCTTCTTGGCACCCTCGTAATGAAGGAAAAATACTTCACTGTGGCCCTGGCTGGTGCGGCTCAGTGGATTGAGTATGGGCCTGCGAACCAAAGGGTTGCTGGTTGGATTCCCAGTCAGGGCACATGCCTGGGTTGCAGGCCAGGTCCCCAGTGAGGGGCATGCAAGAGGCAACCACACATTGATTTTCTCTCTCTCTTTCTCTCTTCTTTCCCCTCTCTCTACAAATAAGTAAATACAAATCTTTTAAAAATACATTTAAAAAAATACTTCACGGGACTTCCGGCAAGATGGAGGAATAGGTGGACGCACCGCACCTACACACAAAACCAAGATTAGAACAACAATTTACAGCTAGAGTAACACCCAGAACTGATAGAGGATTTATCTGAATGGAAGTCAGACAGCCGAGAAGTTGAAGTAGACCCGTACATCCAGACTGGTAGAAGAGGACGAGCCAGGCCCATGCAGGTCAGTGGCATGCGGAGGTCGGGGGAAAACTTGGTGCGAACTCAGCGCGTGGACCATCTGGGGCGTGCAAGAACGCAGCGGTGGTCCCTGAGTATGCAAACTGTGGCTGGCGCACCCAGTGAGGTGGCGATTGTGGACCAGGGCAGAGCTCGCAGCCCAGGATCCCAGAGAAGGGACTGAGGTCCCAGGAGAATGGAACTACCGCCATTGTTCCCTCCCGTCCCCGCTCCACCCGTACACATAACGTCATAATCTAGCTACTGGGGTGCCCAGCCCCGGTGAACACCTAAGGCTCTGCCCCCCACCGTAACAAGAACGACCAGACCAGAAAAAATAGAAAAAAAAAGGAGAGACAGGGAGAGACATGTGTCCAACAGAAGAACAGATCAGTCCCCTAGGACTCATCCTTTTGAGCAACTAAGAAATAGCCAATCTATCAGATGCACAGTTCAAAACACTGGTGATCAGAAAGCTCACGGAACTGGTTGATTTTGGGTGCAAATTAGATAAAAAGATGCAGGTCACCATAAAAGGGATGAAGGAAGATACCCGGAGGAGAGCCGATAGTGAAGGGAAGGAAACTAGGTCTCAAAACAATACAGTGGACCAGAAGGAAGATAGAATCAACCAAGCAGAAAAGCATGAAGAAATAAGAATTCAGAAAAACGAGGAGAAGTTTAAGAGCATCCAGGACAGCTTGAAACGTTCCAACATCCGAATTATAGGGGTACCAGAAGGGGAAGGGGAAAAGCAACAGATAGAGCATGTATTTGAACAAATAATAAAGGAGAACTTCCCCAATCTGGCAAAGGAAATAGTCTTCCAAGAAATCCAGGAAGCTCAGAGAGCCCCAAAGAAGTTGGACCCAAGAAGAAACACACCAAGGCACATCATCATTACATTAGCCAAGGTAAAAATGAAGGAGAGAATCCTAGAAGCAGCAAGAGATAAGGGGACAGTCACCTACAAAGGAATTCCCATCAGACTGTCAGCTGATTTCTCAAAAGAGACCTTGCAGGCAATAAGGGGCTGGAAAGAAATACTCCAAGTCATGAAAGACAAGGACCTACATCCCAGATTGCTCTATCCAGCAAAGCTCTCATTTAGAATAGAAGGGCAGATAAAGTGCTTCTTAGATAAGGTCAAGTTAAAGGAGTTCATCATCACCAAGCCCTTATTTTATGAAATGCTAAAGGGACTTATCTAAGAAAAGAAGTTAAAGAAAAAGCATGTATAGTAGAAGGACAGCAAACTCACAATTACTAACAACCACACCTAAAGCAAAACCAAAAGAAACTAAGCAAACAACTAGAACAGGAACAGAACCACTAGAAACGGAGGTCACATGGAGGGTTAGCAACAGGCGGGTGGGAGGAGGAGAGAGGGGGGAAAGGTACAGAGAATAAGTAGCATAGAATGTAGGTTGAAAATAGATAGGGGGGGCAAGAATTGTACAGGAAATGTAGAAGCTAAAGAACTCATAAGTATGACACATGGACATGAACTAAAGGGGGGAATGTGGGTGGGAGAGGGGGTACAGGGTGGAGGGGAGTGAAGGGGGGAAATGGGACAACTGTAATAGCATAATCAATAAAATATATTAAAAAAATACTTCACTGTGTGTATTACCCAGGGTCCATGGTGGCTGGAGGACAAAGAATATAGACAGGTACCACGGCCTCTTCCCGAGAGAGTCAGCACTCATGGGCCATGCATTGGTTAGCGATCCAAGTAAATGGTGGTGGTCTAATGGGTATTCTTTTCCCTCCCACCACGGTGAACCCACCTTATTAAATATTTCCCTATGTGGCTTTGATTGTTTACAGGGCTCATCAATGTCCCTCTCAAGGTCCAAAAGTTGCAAGCACTTGGGAAGTGGAAGGTAATCTGATAACTGAAGAGATCGAAGTGGACTAGGGGCCTGCGAGTCATCGTGAATTTGCAGGCCCAAGCATGTACAAAACAGACCAAGTGAGCTTTGACTTCTAATCATACTTTTAGATGTAATCAGCTTTAAATGGTTTGGTTGAGGGTTTCATTCAAGTACAAGTTCTGGACTCCAGGCTTTGACGTGTGTCTTGTAACTTACATGCTGCATCCTCTGTGAAGATTTCCTTGTTTTTTGGTCATGCTGAAGTGTAATTGCATATTTACACAACTGTCTCTTCCTGGAGAATTTGAGCTCCATGGCCAGGGACCATATTTATTCATTCAGTAAACACTCAAGTGCCCACATGCCTGGCATTCTGTTAGGCTATACCTTACTTGCTATTTCTTCCCCAATGTCTAACAGTGCATGGCACCTAGTAGGTGCTCAGTAAATGCTTGTTGAGTGAATGTATGCATGTCATGCACACACAAACATCCATAAAATGCTTTTCCTCAATAAGAAAAGACAGAAATGAAAAGCTGTTGAGTAGAACGTGATCACGTTAACCTCTTGGATGGTAGAGGCCAGTCTACCCTGTGGGCAGCTGCTGAAGGCAAGGAGCAACACCTAGGTTTTTACATTGGCAAGATGTAGCTGAATTGACATAAATAGAAAAAACTTCAAAGCATAAGAGTTCTGGCTTTGAACAAATATGGTTAAGACTCAGCATGAGTTCAGTGGTTTTGTCTGTAACAGCACCCATACTTCCAGGCAGTATAAAAAGGTACAGGCAAGAAGTGATAAGAATAGTCACAAGAAATTCCCCTACTGCCTTTTTCAGGGTTTCTGACAAATTTGGAATCCTGAAACATGTAACCTGGAGTATTTGAAGACTGCTTAGAGAAAGTCAGTGTAAATGAGAATAGCAGACACTCAGTAGGTCAGTTGTCACCATCAATCAAGTCAGCCGTGCTGTGGGAAGTTGGAGCTGTGAAAAGACCAGTGTGGTGTAAACCACATGTGAATAAGGAAGCACAGTCCACCCTTTCATTCCCAGCATGCTGTTTGCAGTAGCCTGGACACTTCTTCTCAGTGGGGTTTGGATCCCCATCAGTGACGAGAGAATGGAACTGAGAGGTGAGCTGCAGCAAGGTGCAGTTCCAGGGGAACTGATTTCTGTCCTGAAGCCCACTATAAATTAGCTCTGTGCCTCTCTTTTTCTATGTTTATCTCCTGTCCCTTCAATTAATGCTGGATAATTAAAATTGACCCTAAAACTTAGCTGCATTGACATTTAAGACCAGGGTTAAAATATTGGAGATTCACTAAAAAAAGAATCATTAAAGAAACCCAGATATTTCACTTTTGCCAGATGTTTTAAGAGACTAGGGAGTTTAAAAGAGAATAGAGATTCTGTAAGAAGTTAAGATAAAAAGAAATGTAAAGAAACTTGTGTATCATAATTAATATTTATCCCTAAGAATATTTTATTTTATGAACTCTATTTTTCAACTTTTATTAATATATTTGCTTAACTCACTATATGCAAAATATTATTATTTAACTATGTATTCTATGTAAAGATGGTTTTATGCATATTTCTGTCCTAAGACTTTAAAATCTGCTGTGTCTCACACATATAGAACACTGTAATTCCCCATAGCCACATATGGTGATGGCTACTGTACTAAACAGCACAGTTTTAGACAGAGTCTCTTGATACTTTTGTCAATGTTACTAATGTCTAGGATTTCCACAGGCATCTCTATTTACACCAGTTGTTCCAGTGTTAGTTTTCAATAACTTTCTCTTTTTTTCTCAAAAAAGCAAATTTCTCATTTAGACAATATATTATATGACCAACCTGCCATGTTGTCAAGTCCAGTGGTCACTCCAGTGTGCTCATCATATTCTGCTTTGCATTAGCCTTAACCTGGTACCTCTCTGGTCACTCCATAATCTTTTTTGATGATTTTGATGATTTATCTTCAAATTGAGGAGTGGCCCAGGGCTGAGGGCTTTGTGATGCAGACTCTGGCCCGCAGGGTCTGTGTGTTGTGGATGCGATGAACAAGTTCACGTAGACTGCAGAAGTCCTGTGGAGAAAAAGGGATGGCATGGCCACTCCCTGAGAGAGGAGTGCCACGACCCTTGCCTGGAAGGGTTTTTATTGCTTTCCAGTAGCATTACATTAAAGAAGGTTCTCATTCATTATATTTAGGTTTACTTTAAGTGATTAGTTCTTACAGATAACAAAGAAACATTGCAAATGCAAGGGAATGATAAAAGTGACTGATCCGGTTACGTTCTGTCCTTGGGATGGCTTAGCACAGACTTTAGGGAGTAACTTCAGAGATATACATTAAACATCTGCAGTCTTAACTCAGGGTGAGGGAGTTTTAGCAAAAGCAAGCCTTAAAGCAGCCTAGGTACAATGCCATCCTGGCTCCCCACGGGAAAGCCAATCCGCACACCTGGGTCTTGTGTGCTGCCTCACACTCAACCAGTTTTCCAGTTCCGTCCTGGGCTACATTTGCTACTGCCATGCTGATCAGTTCCCTATACCTTTGGGGCTTGGTTCTGGACCCTATCTTCTGTACATTCTCTCCACAAGAGAGAACTCTTATCAAGAAATTCCTTCCAGTTGAGATATATAAAGGACTTCTCAATTGGGAGATTAAAGCACCCAACACGATGAAGAACATGATTCTTAGATCTGGTGAACACATTGATCCTGGAGGAGATAAGATGGACCTGCTTGGCTGGATGAGTGTCCTGCTCCCTTATTTCTGGGGGAACCCCTGGAAAGCTGTGCATTTGGTATAAGAGGACTGAATTCCCTTGTGGACTGGAGACAGTTGTGGGCCAGGGAAGCAGGAATGTCTTCACAGCTCTGCTACAATCTCTAAGGCAGGTCTTGCAGCATGTTTACATTTTTAGTTAAGTACTTGGTGTGCTCATTGGTCCATCACCCAGCTGTGCATGTCACTGAGTCTAAGACCCACAATGTGGAGAAATTGTTGTCCACCAAATCAGTTGCAGAGCCCAGGCGAAGCTCAGCATTGCTGTCTTAGAAATTTTTCCAAGAGACAGATTTGTTTCTGCCATAAATTAAATATGGGAATTCCAGCATCCTTCCTATCAATTTACGTGCTTAATTTATACTTTTAATTTTGGAAGCACCCTTTTTGGTGAGCTCACTGCCTAATTATACTTCTTAAGGAAGAAGTTTTTTATGGTGCAATGTCATAGAACCCCTCTGACTTCAGGTAGGCACAGGTGTGGAGTCAGAGAGCACCCTGACATCCAAAAGGAGCCCGGATTCTCAGCAAATTTCCACACCTTTCCTGTGTCCCAGGACTCTTCCTCCTGCTTCCTCATTTACTTCTCATCCAATCAATCATAAGGAGAAAATGTTTCTGAATGCTTCAGGAGAAAATTATGAATGATAATGAACCACAGAGGCCCTGTGGCTGAATTGCTGCCTCCCAAGTGCAACTTTTTAAATGGCAAGAACCTCTCTGAAATCCATCACCAGCCATCCCTTAAGGAAGAGCCAGTGTTTCCATACAGGAGTGCTGTATTTGTGCAGCTGTTGTTCTACCCATCCCAACGAGGAAGGTGAAATATTTGAGTGATTAGAACTTTTAATTAAGCCCTGTTCTCTCTGAGCATGTGCACATCAAGCCTGTCTCTCCCTTGCTTTTCAGCAGACATGCTCTCAGCATAGTGAGCATGTGGACTGCATTTCCTCGCCAACAGAAAACAATGGCTATAACCCAAACAGCTCTTTCAAAGACCCCAACCTCCCCAAGCCCTTCAGTGGACTGGGCCTGAGCAAATACACAGATGTCTTTAGTAACAAGAGGTCTGGCACTGTTTGTTTATTTTTTTTCTTTGCTTGGGTTGTGTGTATGATAATTTCCAGACTGAAATCACTCATTGACCTATGATGGGACTTTCACTGAGCACTTATTCAAGCCTCACAGCTTGACTTTGTTGCTACCAAAAAATCATCTCATTTTTCTATTTAGTGCAACTAATAAACACAGGATAGCAGCAATATAGAGACTGATACTCACAAAAACACACCTTCAACAGTTTTAGCCAAAAGACTTAATCAGCATGTTGCTTCATTGGACGTTTTGGTTCATAACCCCCCAAGGTCAGCAATAGGTCTGTATTTAATATAATTTCACTCTTTAATCTGTTATTATCCTTATTTGTGGCACTTAATGTACATAACAGCACCTGAAATAAATACCTATGGTTGTTTTTGACCTCACTCTAGTCCTGTTACTGAAGTCTGTTCTCACAGAAAATAATGTGCTCTCTTTACATGTTCATTCATTCATGGATTTACTGTCTGGGTTTTGCCTAAACTGAGACAGAACTGAGGCACCTTCTGAGCCTTCACTACCCTGAGCTGTGGCCCAACGTATCAGCCCAGCCACTGTGCACTGGCGCAACGATGAGAGCACAATTCTTTCTGAGAATGCAGTCACATTAAAGGGTACAGCTAACCCAGTGCAACACAAAGTCAGAAGAGTTCTATAAATATATCTATTTGGTGCAAGTTTGATGCTCCTTGGTTTTATTTTATCTTAGAAAACATCTGATTAAGTCAATGAAATGTATCGGTGAATAAAGAATCTATAATTTTTATTAGGTACTTTGTACCGTAAACTTAAGGTATTTCCCATGGCCAAATTACTAGAGTTTGGTTGCTAAACTGTTTTGCTCTTTCTATAGCCCTCCCCAAAAGATTATTATGCATATATTGGATTTTAGGGCATTAATGTTGTTTCCTTTTCCCCACATTGAAATTATTGTTCATTTAACCAAGGATTTTGTAAGTTGAATAACATTTTCATCATGAAGTCATCAAGGAATTGCATTTATTTAGTCTTTCATTTAGTCTTTTTTAAAAAACATTTTTGAAGCATTTGGGGGTATATTTTACTAGCTATTTTTTAAAAATTATTTTAATTGTTGTTCAAGTACAGTTTTCTGTCTTTTACTCCCATCCCAGCTCACCCCCCAGTCCTCCCCACCTCCCTCCCTCCCATCTACATCCCTCCGCCCCAGTTTTTGTCCATGTGCCCTTTATACTTGTTCCTGTATACCCTTCCCCTTTTCCCCTGAAATTCCCCTGAAATTCCCTCTCCTCTCCCCTCTGGTCACTGTCAGCTTGTTCTCTATTTCAGTGTCTTTGGTTATATTTTGCTGGTTTGTTTGTTTTGTTCTTTAGATTCCTGTTAAAGGTGAGATCATATGGTATTTGTCTTTCACCACCTGGCTTATTTCGCTTAGCATAATGCTTTCCAGCTCCATCCATGCTGTTGCAAAGGGTGAGAGCTCTTCCTTTCTTTCTGCTTCATAGAATTCCATTGTGTAAATGTACCATCGTTTTTTTTTCTTTTTTTCTTCTTTAAAATTTTATTTTAATTGTTGTTGCACTACAATTTTCTCTTTTACTCCCATCCCAACCCATGCACCCATCCCTCCTCTCCTCCCTCCCGTTTCCACACCCGCTAGTTTTTATCCATGTGCCCTTTATACTTGTTCCTGTATACCCTTCCCCTTTTCCCCTGAAATTCCCCTGAAATTCCCTCTCCTCTCCCCTCTGAACTCTGTCAGTCTGTTCTCTATTTCAGTGTCTTTGACTATATTTTGCTTGTTTCTTTGTTTTGTTGTTTAGGTTCCTGTTAAAGGTGAGATCATACGGTATTTGTCTTTCACCACCTGGCTTATTTCGCTTAGCATAATGCTTTCCAGCTCCATCCATGCTGTTCCAAAGGGTAGGAACTCCTTCTTTCTTTCTGCTGCATAGAATTCCATTGTGTAAATGTACCATAGTTTTTGGATCCATTCATTTGCTGACAGGCAGCTAGGTTGCCTCCAACACTTGGCTATTGTGAATTGTGCTGCTATGAACACTGGGGTGCATAAGTTCTTTTGGATTGGTGTTTTAGAGTTCTTAGGATATAATCCCAGCAGTGGAATTGCTGGGTCAAAAGGTAAATCCATTTTTAGTTTTCTGAGGAAGTTCCATACTGTTTTCCATAGTGGTTGTACAAGTCTGCAGTTCCACCAACAGTGCACTAGCTTCCCCTTTTCTCTACAACCTCTCCAACACTTGTTTGTTGCTTTATGATGGCCATTCTGACTGGTGTGAAGTAGTATCTCATTGTGGTTTTAATTTGTATCTCTCTGATAGCTAGTGATACTGAACATCTTTTCACGTGTCTCTGGATCCTCTGTATGTCCTCCTTGGTGAAGTGTCTGTTCAAGTCCTTTGCCCAGTTTTTAATTGGGTTGCTTGTCTTCTTAGAGTGGAGTTGTGTAAGTTCTTTATATATTTTGGAGATTAAAACCTTGTTTGAGGTATCATTGACAAATATGTTTTCCCATACAGTTGGTTCTCTTTTTATTTTAATATTATTTTCTTTAGCTGTGCAGAAGCTTTTTATTTTGATGAGATCCCATTTGTTTATTCTTTCCTTTATGTCCCTTGCTCTAGGGAACATATCAGTAAACATGCTGCTGTGTGAAATACCTGAGATTTTCCTGACTGTGTTCTCCTCTAGGACTTAAATGCTGTCATGGCTTACATTTAAATCTTTTATCCATCTTGAATTTATTTTTGTATGTGGTGTAAGTTGGTGGTCAAGTTTCTTTTTTTTTGCACGTAGCTGTCCAGTTTTCTCAACACCATTTGAAGAGGCTATTTTTACTCCATTTTATGTTGCTGCCCCTTTTGTCAAATATTAATTGACCATAGAGACTTGGGTTTATTTCTGGGCTCTCTGTTCTGTTCCATTGGTCCATGTGCCTGTTTTTATGCCAGTACCAGGCTGTTTTGATTACAGTGGCCTTGTAATAAAGTTTGGTATCAGGTATTGTGATCCCTCCTACTTTGTTCTTCTTTCTCAAAATTGCAGCAGCTATTCCAGGTCATTTATGGTTCCATGTAAATTTTTGAAGTGTTTGTTCTATGTCTGTGAAATATGCCATTGGTACTTTAATAGGTATTGCATTGAATGTGTAAATTGCTTTGGGTAGTATGGACATTTTGATGATGTTAATTCTTCTGATCCATGAACACAGTATGTTTCCATTTGTTTGTGTCTTCCTTGATTTCTTTCTTCAGTGTTGTGTAGTTTTCTGAATACAGGTCTTTTACCTCTTTGGTTAGGTTTATTCCTAGGTATTATATTTTTCTTGTTGCTATATCAAATGGGATTTTTTCCCCTTGATTTCTGCCTCTGCTGTTTCATTGTTGGTACACAAAAATGCTTTTAATTTCTGTATATTGACTTTGTATCCCTGTTTTGACAAATTCGTTTATTAGGTCGAGCAGTTTTTGGGTGGAGACTGGGATTTTCTATGTACACTATCATGTCATCTGCAAACAATGACAGCTTAGTTTCCTCCTTTCTGATTTGCATGCCTTTTATTTCCTTCTCTTGTCTGATCACTGTGGCTAAAACTTCCAGTACTATATTGAATAGAAGTGGTGAAAGTGGACAACCTTGTCTTGTTCCTGATCTTAGTGGAAAAGATTTTAATTTTTGCCCATTGAGTATGATGTTGGCTGTAGGTCTCTCATATATGGCCTTTATTACATTGAGGAATGTTCTCTCTATTCTCACTTTGCTGAGTGTTTTTATCATAAATGAGTACCATACCTTATCAAATGCTTTTTCTGCATCAATTGATATGATCATGTGATTTTTGTCTTTGCTTTTGTTTATGTGATGCATTACATTTACTGATTTGCGAATACTGAACCATCCTTACATCCCTGGGGTGAATCCCACTTGATCATGGTGTATGATCTTTTTAATATATTGTTGGATGCAGTTTGCTAATATTTTGTTGAGGATTTTGGCATCTATGTTTATCAGCGGTATTGGCCTGAAGTTTTCTTTCTTTGTTGTATCTTTATCTGGTTTTGGGATTAGGATGATGCTGTCTTCATAAAAAGTTTGGGAGTCTCTCATCATTTTGGATTTTTTGTAATAGTGTGTGAAGGATAGGGGTTAGCTCTTCCCTAAATGCTTTGTAGAATTCTCCTGTGAAACTATCTGGTCCAGGGCTTTTGTGTGTCGGAAGTTTTATGATTACCACTTCAATATCATCTGCTGTTATTGGTCTGCTTAGGCTTTCTGCTTCTTCTTCATTGAGTTTTGGAAGATTATATTTTTCTAGAAATTTGTTCATTTCACCTAGGTTTTCAAATTTCTTGGCATACAGTTTTTCATAGCAATTTCTTACAATCCTTTGTATTTCTGTGGTGTCAGTTGTAATCTTTCCTCTTTCATTTCTGATTGTGTGTATTTGGGTCCTCTCTCTTTTTTTCTTGATGAGCCTGCTCAAATGTTTGTTGATTTTGTTTATCTTTTCGAGAAACCATCTCCTGGATTCATTGATCCTTAGAATTGTGCTTTTAGTCTCTATGTTGTTTAATTCTGCTCTGACCTTAGTTATTTCCTTCCTTCTACTTGCTTTGGGCTGTCTTTGTTGTTGTTCCCTGAGTTCTTGTAGACATAAGTTTAGGTTGTTTGTTTGAAATATTTCTATCTTTTTTAGATAGGCCTGTATCACTATGAACTTCCCTCTCAGGACTGCCTTTGCTGTGTCCCATAAGTTTTGGGTTGTTATGAGTTCATTTTACTTTGTTTCTAGAAACTTTTTGATTTCTTCCCTAATTTCATTCTTGACCCATTCATTGTTTAATAGCATGCTATTTAATCTCCATGATTTTGACTGTTTTGGGTTTCCTCCCTTGGAGTTGTTTTCTAGTTTCAGTCCCTTGTAGTCAGAGAAAATGCTTGATATGATTTAAAATTTCTTGAATTTGTTGAGGCTTGTTTTGTGTCCTATCATGTGGTCTATCTTTGAAAATGTTCCACATGCATTTGAAAAGAATGTGTATTTAGCTTCTTTGGGATGAAGGGCTCTATAGATAGCAGGTAAGTCCATTTCATTTAGGGCATTATTCAATGCCACAATGTCTTGGTTGACATTTTGTTTGCAAGATCTGTCCATTTTTGACAGTGGGGTGTTAAAATCCCCTACTATAATTGTGTTGCTGTCAATATCTTTCTTGAAGTCCTCTAAGATTTTCTTTATGTATTTTGGGGCTCCTATGCTGGGTGCATATATATTTACAATATTTATGTCTTTTTGGTAGATTCTTCCTTTGAGTATTATGTAATGACCTTCTAGGTCTCTCTTTATGGCCCTTTTTTGAAGTCTATTTTTTTCTGATATGAGTATTGCTACCCTGGCTTTTTTGTTCTGTCTGTTTGATTGGAATATTTGTTTCCAGCCCTTCACTTTCAGTCTGTGTAGGTCTTTTGTTCTTAGATGTGTCTCCTCTAGGCAGCATATGTGTGGGTCATGCTTTCTTATCCATTCAGCTATTCTATGTCTTTTGATTGGAGCATTTAATCCATTTATGTTTAAGGTTATTATTGATAAGTACTTATTCATTGCCATTTTTGTACCTGTGTTCCTCTCTCTTTTTCTCTCTCTCTGTCTCTCTTTCTCTCTTACTTCCTTTCCTTAAACCAGTCCCTTTAGTATCTCTTGCAGAGGTGATTTGGTGGAGGTGTGTTCTTTTAGACTTCTTTTGTCTGGGAAGCTCCTTATTTGGCCTCCTATCTTTATTGAGAGCCTTTCTGGTAAAGTACCCTTGGTTGCAACTCTCTGGTTCTCATTACTTGGAATATTTCTTGCCATTCTCTTCTGGCTTGGAGGATTTCCATTGAGAAGTTAGCTGCTAACTCCCTTTGTGGCCTGTAAGATTCTCTGTTTGTCTTTGTATTTTGCCATTTTAATTATGATATGTCTTGAAGTGGGCCTCTTTGGGTTCCTCTTGATTGGGACTCTCTGTGTTTCCTGGATTTGTGTGGCTTTTTCTCTCATCAAATTAAGGAAGTTTTCCATCATTACTTTTTAAAATAGGTTTTCTATCCCTTGCTTTTATTCTTCTCCTTCTAGCATCCCTATTAAATGGATATTATTACGTTTCATATTGTCTTGCATTCCTTTTAATCCCTCTTCATTCTTTTTGAGAATCCCTCTTTTCCTTTTCTTGCTCTTTCTGGGTGTTTTTTTTCTACTTTTTCCTCTAGCTCACTGATTCGATCTTCTGCTTCATTGAGCTTGCTTTTGATTCCTTCTACTGTGTTCTTCAGTTCAGAAATTGTATTCTTCATTACCTCTTGACCCTTGTTGATAGTTTCTATTTCCTTTTTCATGTTGATGTAGTTTGCAGTGAGTTCATTGTAGTTTCCTTATAGTTTCTGGTAGCTCATTGTGAACTCATTGAGCTTCCTGGTAACCATTGCTTTGAAAACTTAGTATCTGATAGTTGAGTTGCCTCTATTCCATTTAGCACTCTCTCTGAGGCTTCCTCCTTTCCTTTAATTTGGGGATTGTTTCTTTGTCTTCCCATTGTTTGTGAGACTCTTCTTGTTAGCCTCAGCTTCTTAAATTTATCTGTTCTTGCTCCATGAGCTTGTTCATTTGTTGAAACCTATGAGATTTAGCGGTGCAGTCTCCTTGATCTCCCAAACTCACTGGCCTTGGGCTGTCATTTAAGTTGGCTCTGTGTTTGTCTTTGGGTTTTGATTGTTGTTGGGTGTTTCTTTGGTGGATCATTCCCACCAGGTCCTTAACTGAGGGTCACTCTGTCCACCACGTCTTGTATTTCGTTGTGCTGCTGAAGACAGGTTGTGTTGAAGCGGGTTCTTTCATGTGTACAAGGTTTTGAGGATTCTCTCTTGCTCTTGTTCAGTTGTTCGTACTAGGCATTTTCTCCACTATTTAGTTGTATTTCCAGATAGGTCCTGGATTGAGGTTTGTGTGGTTTCCACTCCCTCCTTCACCTTCTTCTGTTGTTATCTGTTGGTGGTTCCTATGTTGTTGGGTTTCCTCTTCCAGTGGGTATCCTGGTGTTCACCACTTCTACCTACTCTTTTTTTGTGATCATTTGGAGGGGGAAGGGAAAATGGTTTAAGACAGAAAGAGAATATTCTATGATATTTACAGTAGCAGACAGTAGAGAAGAGACAGGAGATCCTTTGGCTATGTATAGTGTTAACTGTGATCTTCCACCCAAGTGGCTGATTTTTAGAAAGGATGGAAAGAAGATAAGATTCTTGTTGGGGAGGGAAGGATTGTGAGTTGGATCTAGAAAGCAGTGAGGTTGTGGGAGATCAGATTCTGAGGCAAGGTGAGAGTAAAGGATAGTAAATAGGTGTTGTGTGTTAGACAATAGAGTTAACCACTACAGTAATAGAGTTCAGGAAACTGTGAAGTGGGCTAAGATCCATGAGGGGTGTTGTGAAGCATTTGCAATGGTATGGAACAGCTATTATTTACAATAATATTAGAGCAACAATCACATGATTCAATTTATATGATCTGGATAATAAGAATAGGGAGTATAGGACCTTGAGTAGTGTGCTAATGGGACACAAATGAAGTGAAGGACAGTAAGTTAGCAATACACTATGAAAGAGAGATCAGGGAAAACCTGTCAAATGATACAATATAACCAACCAAGCAAAGCAGAGTATACTGAACAAAGTGGAATACAAAAATATTAAAATATAAGATGTAAGAGTAATGAAAAAAATACTAATAATACAAATGCAATAACTTGTAGGTTCTCTGTAATAGCAAAGTGAAATTTATCTCACTGTTTCAGCTGTTGTGATGCCCCTTCTTTGGGTCCAGTGCTGGTCTTTTCACAGTTCCAGGCTTTTTAATTTTTTTCTCACATCTGGTTTTTCGGTGTCTGCTACAATTTTTGGTCTCTTATTTTCGTCTATGCTGAGGTACTGTTGACTGTTTGCTTTTTTACTCCATAGATCAGCTGTGATTTTCTCCCGTGTGTAGGGGGAAGTGGAATCTCCTCCCTCCTACCACAACACCATCTTCTTGCTTCTATTTAGTCTTGCTGGTTAGATAAAGGTGGGTGATTGAGAAGTTCAAGGGAAGAGGTATTTTAACTTGTCCAGAAACAGGTCTCTAAGTGAGAGATTAGATGCTATTCAGTAATATTCTGCCTTTCTTTTTTAATCTATATTTATTTCCTATTTGAGGAAACATATAAATAAATTTATTTTAGATACTTCTTAGCCAGATATTTCAAAGAGGAATAAAATATAATAATATGAATCCAGGGAGACTTAAATATTTATTAGCTAGAGCAGGAGTCAGCAAACTATGGCCTACAGACCAGCTACCTGATTTTGTAAATGAAGTTTTATTGGGATACAGCCTCACTTATTTGTTTACATGTTGTCTATGTTGCTTTCAAGCTAAAGAGCAGAGCTGAGTAGTTGTAACAGAGACAATATGGCCCACAAAGCTTAAACTATTTACTGTCTGGTCCTTTAAGAAGAGTCTGGGGATGCCTGAGATAGAGCCCTCATTAAACAGAATCCCTAAAAACATAGCTCTAGACCTATGATAAATGATAACTATGATAAATGACAAACAAAATGGTTTTCAAGATCTGGATGTAACTTCTAAGTCAAAACAGAAAATTTTAAATTAATTTCTTATAATTTGAGTGGAAGGATATTTTACTGTTTTCAGGTGTGTTGAAATTTGGTGCTGGTTCCTTTATTTAGAATATTTTCTAATATTAAGATATGACCTAACAAGAATCCCCCATTAAGTAACCTTGTTAGATTTAATTTATCTTAAACAGCTTGAAGATTTATTTAGCTGCTTGGCCAGTTATGTGTATATACAGTATTACTCACCATAGCTGCCCATTATTCTGTCCCTTTGGTGAGCCTATTGCTTTGTATCTACAATCATATTGAGTTCTAGCCAAGATGGCGGTGTAGGTAAAGACCCTTTGCTTACTCCCACAACCAACAGGAGGATAACAACCAATCTAAAATCAATAAACAACCAAAAGTGCCCAAAAAGCATACTGCATGGAACTCCAACAACCATGGAATTAAAGAAAAAGCCAACCAGAACAACCAGACCAGTTAGGCAGCAGACAGCATGGCCTGACTCAGAAAAACCACAGCGAAGTGGCAGACCAGATGGGTGGGGCTGGCTGATGGTGAAACAGACTCAGAGCTGACTGTGGACTATGGTAGTTGCCCCAGTTGGAGAAACTCCCAGTCTCACATGAGAGTCCTTTGGAAAGTGTGCTAGAGAAGAGCAGGTGAGCTGCACTGTTCCCTCTCTGGCCCCTTCCCCACAAGTAGTGCTGCAGCACAGCGAGGATGGTTGCCCTGCTTTTGTGAATACTTAAGGCCCTGCCCCCTTACAACGTCTCAGGTGTGCCAAGAGAAAGAAATATGGCCCAAATGAAAGAACAGAGCAAAACCTCAGAAAGAGAACTAAGCGAGGAAGAGATAGCCAACCTATCTGATGGAGAATTTAAAGCCCTGGTAATCAAAATGCTCACAGAACTGATTGAGATTGGTTGAAAAATGAAAAAAACAAATGAAGGATACCCAAAGTGAAATAAAGCAACATATTCAGAGAAACAACAGTGACAGGAAGGAAACCAGGAGTCAAAGCAATGATTTGGAACAAAAGGAAAAAAATAAACATCCAACTGGAACAAAATGAAGAAACAAGAATTCAAAAAATGAAGAGAGTCTTACAAACCTCTGGGAGAACCTGAAATGTTCCAATATCTGAATTATAGGGGTGCCAGAAAGAGGAGAACAACAGCAAGAGACTGAAAACTTCTTTGAACAAATAATGAAGGAAAACCTCCTCAGTCTGGTGAAGGAAATGGACTTTCAGGAAGTCCAAGAAGCCTAGAGAGTCCCAAAGAAGTCGTACCCAGAGAGGAACACACCAAGCCACATCATCATTAAGTTACAAAAGATTCAATGTAAAGAGAGAATCCTAAAAGAAGCAAGGGGAAAGGAGAGAGTTACCTACAAAGGAGTGTCCATAAGGTTATCAGCTGATTTGTCAAAAGAAACCTTACAGGCAAGAAGGGGCTGGAAAGAAGTATTTGAAGTCATGAAAGGCAAGGACCTATATCCAAGAACACTCTCTCCAGCAAAGCTATCATTTAGAATGAAAGTGCAGATAAAGTGCTTCCCAGATAAGGTCAATTTAAAGGAGTTCATCATCACCAAGCCATTATGACATCAAACACTAAAGGGACTTATTTAAGAAAAAGAAGATAAAAAATATGAACAGTAAAATGACAACAAACTCACAAATATCAACAAATGAACCTAAAAGAAAAGAAAAACAACAAAAAGAAAAACTAAGCAAACAACCAGAACAGGAACAGAATCAGAGAAATGGAGATCACACAGAGGGATTTCAGTGGGGAGAGGGAAGGGAGGAATAAGGGGGAAGGTACAGGGATGAAGAAGCATAGGCATAAGATAGATGGGGAGAGATTAAAAATGGTATAGGAAATGGAGGACTCAAAGAACTTATATGTACAACCCATGGACATGAACTAAGGGCAGGGAATGCTGGAGGGTTGCGGGGGCAGGGTGTAGGGGAGATAATGGGGGGAAAGTTGGGAAAAGTGTAATAGCATAATCCATAAAAAGTACTTAGAAAAAATAAATCCACCCAATGATACTCCAAAAAAAAAAACCAAAAAGCAAAAAACAAATACAATCATATTTAACGCCCACAACAGCTCTGCAAAGACCACTGCTGTCAACCCTAAGTACATGCAGATGTGTCCTTAGACCCTGAAGTCATGTCTCTTTGGCTTCAGAGCCCACATCCCTTCTCCTCTTCCACACTGTCTTCAGAGGGAGGGTGGGGTCCTCAGGAGCTTCCTCTGCACTTTGTTGCTGAGGTCAGAGCACAGTCATACTGTCCTGGAGACACACTGCTGTGGACTCCTGTCAGAGGCAGTCTGCCAGGCTCAGCCAAGGGAGTCATGGATCTGATGCAGTCTGGGAAACCTATCATTCTTAACTGGAACACAGTGGAAGATACTATCTATGTTATATATCACTCAGTTTCTTTTTTTGAAAAAGATTTTATTTATTTACTTTTAGAGAAAGGGGAAGGGAGGGAGAAAGAGAGGGAGAGAAGCATCCATGTGTGGTTGCTTCTCATGCGCCACTTACTGGGGACTCTGGCCTGCAACCCAGGCATATACCCTGACTGTGAATCAAACCATCAACCCTTAGGTTCACAGGCCAGTGCTTAATCTACTGAGCCACCCCAGCCATGGCTTTTTTGAAAGAGATATACTTAACCAATTTGGAATCCAAAGCTAAAGGAATATTTTCTCTCTCGGACAGATATGTATTCTTTTTTTTTTAAATCAGTTCACAAAAAGTGTGCAATTTGTGTTTCCCTTTTTACCCTGGCTGCCAGCATGCTCAGACCTGTTCTTATCTCAATTGCAGTAAATCACTGGCTTAGACTAAGTGTCCTGCCAGAATAACCACTTCTGTTTCATCACCATAATTACTTAACTCTTGTCCCTTTGTTTGTGCACCACCATTCTTGTCTGAAAGTAGGCAGAGTGTAATTAATAAGTAAAATAAATGCAACCAGGAGTTGAACCTACAATGAGGAAGAAAATAAGTGCTTACTGTAGTGGTTATAGATTGCTTTTTCATCCCCAAGTTGACCTTCAGGCATTTCTCCCTGTCACAGGTAAGGGTCTACCAGAGCTGGAAATGACTCCTGTTGGTGCCAAGAGGAAAATGTTGCTCGAAGTCTCTGGTGACTATAACTGCTCGTACTCACATTTAAAAACCTGATTAACTTCTGCCAGTGGTCGCAGCCATTGGGGCTGCTTCTACTCATTAATCACTTACTACCAATGCTGGCACCTCAGTAGTTTCAGAGTGTTTTCCCGATAAGAGCATGACAAACACAGAGAATGTCCCCACTCTTTTATCAGACCTTGTCTGAAAACCTTCTGTGATGATGTCATTTGGTAAAACAGATCTCTTCAGGAAGATCTAACCAAAATTGCCTTTTGTAGAACACAAGGCTGGGGAGCAGCTGAATGCTCTTTTTTGGTGGTTGTGTTAAGCAGTGACCCTTGGGTTCATGAATAATGATTCTGGGTTGGCTCTCATGTTGTGAGCGTTTGCGTTTTTGTTAACTGAGGTCATTGCTTCAGGTGAAAAGAATGCTCCACGGTCTAGCTGCAACCTGGCAGTATTACTTGTCTTCATGCTTTCCATATTTTCCCAAAGTTTTTACAGAATTTGTGATTTGCAGAGGGGTGTAGGATGATGAAAGTAGTAGCAGTGAAGGAAAATGATGTCTGTCTTGCAGACCACCTTCTGTGTGCATCAGTTTCATATTATATGTATTACAACATGCTCTAGAGATATTTCCTGGGTACCTGCCATTTGAGGGGAGTTGAGCCAGATGGAGTCTAGAGTCAGCAAATATATATGTCACAAAGGTGATTAGAAAAGTTTGAGGAAGAAATTTGTTCACTCATTCAGTCAACAAATATGAAGAGCGAGCCTGCATTATGTGAGTCCTTGGGTGAGTTTCCAAACCTCTTTTGGTTTGGTTTCTTCCTCTGAAGTTCCCTTCTCTTGCACCTGTCCTTCCACACAGTGTGTCTGCAGGTGTAATGACAATAGGCTACAGTTTTAACAGTGTATGTTGTTAGCAGGGGCCTCCCTTGTTTTTTACATTTTTGCTATTTCTGGCAATAGGATAGTTTTTCAACTTGTTTACCCTAAAGCTAAGCCTCAGAGGACTATTTCTAGGACTAAATTAACTTCACATATTTTTGCATTCTTTAAATAATTTGAGAAAATATTTATACTCCTTTTTGATTAACTCACATAGTCACCACACTGTGTTGTTAAAATATGCCATGTGCCAGCACATTCACATCAGAGAGGTGTGTGCTCCAGAGCTCCCTGATCTGTCACTTGAGAGTCACGGACTGTCGGTAACAGTGCGAGGGAAATGACACCCTTTCTCTGTGCACCACCCCAGTTCCAAGCTCTGTAGCCTTCCAGCAGCAGCAGGTTTCTCCAAACACTTCCATAGGTTCCAAAGTCGTCATTCAGGTCTTTTATGTGGAACAAATTGTGACGTAGCCCATGTGGGTTTGGGGGAGTATGATGGGAAACAGTAGGGATTTGGATCTTCTTTCAATTTATTTTATTTTATTTATTTTTTAATCCTCACCAGAGGACATGCCTATTGATTTTAGAGGGTAAGGGAAGGAGAGAGAGGGAGAGAAACATTGATGTGAAACATGGATCAGTTGCCTCTCATAAGGGTCCTGACTGGGGGACCCAAGTTTCAACCCAGGCCATGTACCCTGATCAGGGATTGAACCCCCAACCTTTCAGTTTATGGGACAATGCTCCAACCAACTGAGCCACACTGGCCAGGGCACTGAATCTTCTTTCTTAAAAAATATTTTCTGCAGTCATTATTTTCACCCACCTTCCATTAAGGGTATATGCTCCTTTTGTAGATGGCCTTTCTCAGTGAGGTCCATAGTGATGCGGACTCCAGCTCGTGGGGTCCATGTCATTATGGATGAATATGAGATATTGACATGGATTACTGAATCCAGTGGAGGAAAAGGGACGGCATGGCTTTTCTCTCAAGGGGAGCAAAAGCCTTGGCCCTAGCTCCAATTAGCTTTTATTGTCTTACTGGGCATATTATAAGAAGGTCCTCATTAACTATGCACAGGCTTGCTTTAGGTGGTTACCTTATACAGAAAAAAAAGGAGAGGATGCTGGTAATCACATCATAGAAGAGGGATATTTGCAAATGAAAAGGCAAAAGTGGTTGGACCAGTTACACTCATCCTTAGAAGGTTTAGCATGGTTTTCAGGAAGATGCTTTGCAGTAAATGTCCTCAATTCAGGGTGAGAGAGTTTTAGCAAAAAGCAAGACTCATAGCATCCTAGGTACATTGCAGGCCTGATTCCCCACGGGAAAACCTATCCGTGGGCGTGGGTCCTGTGCATCTCCTAGTGGGAGCTGGGCCTATGCCACACAGAGTGGTCTCCCACACATAGGTCCTTCTTGCTTTTAAAGGCAATAAGAGACTTTAAAAAAAAAGATTTATTTATTTTTTAGAGAGAGGGGAAGGGAGGAAGAAAAAAAGGGAGAAAAACATCAATGTGTGTTTACCTCTTGCACTCTCCCTGCTGGGGACCTGGCCCGCAACCCAGGCATGTGCCCTAAATGGGAATCGAACCAGTGACACTTTTGGTTTGCAGGCCAGTGCTCAATCCACTGAACCATACCATGCAATGGATTAGAGATTTTGAATGAGATGCCTTATGAATGCTCTGTACAGCAGGAAGTATTTGATTATTTTAAGAATGATTTCATCTTACTTTATTGAGTCCATTTATTTCAACATGGTAAATTATTTTTTTCTGCAAGTCATAAGTTTTTATTGTGAAATTCTTTGTCAAAAAGCTTCTTTTCCCAGTTCTGCTCATCTGATAACAAATGCATCCATTTACAGAACATTCCATTTCCAGATAGATGCAGGATAGATGAGAAGCCTGGACTTACATTTGACTTTTCATTACATAGTTTGGTTAGATATAGAGGTTGCTGAAAATTCCTTTCAAAAGTTTTGTAGGGCTTTAACTTGTAATGAGTTCTTTCAGTGTAAAGTTTTGTTCTGTTTTTAATCTTGGGCCAGCACATGTTTTAGTGTTATAGGAAGAGATGAGACTTATCTCTGGTAGAAATGAATCAGAGAAAATACGCATTTTTTCAAATCCATGAGTTTTTGAATTTTTTAATTTCTCTCAGCATACTTTAATAAATGTTAACTATGTGTACAGGTGTCATAGGTGGGCACAGGTAACCAGGTTCTTGGTGATCGGGACAAAAAGTTGAACTGAACACCCAGAGTTTATAGCAGAGAACATGGGAGCAGGTCAACTCCAAGCAGAGATTGACCTCATAGGCTGGAGGGACTCTATTCTTATAGGGCAGATCATTCCTGGCTAATTTTGGTGAGCTTTTACTGAGCATGTACAAGTAATTGTATTACTTTAAAGCTACTGCACAAGTGGTCTCCCATGATTTTCCCTGATTGACTGACAGGGAAGAGGGTCCCACAATGCTACCAAACTGATCCCCGTTTCTCCTGGGGTCCCCCTGTACTAGGTTTGTTACAGCGTGCAGCCAAGAGGGGGGACCCCAAATGGGCATTTGCAATGGGGTCCAGAACTTAAGGTGTCCAGGAGATTTAAGATGTCTCCAACCCCCCACCCAGGATGTGGGTTGAGGGAAGGGACAAATGGAGCAGGGCCATTGACAGCTGTTTTGCATAGCAACAGCCTTGCAGCTACCCTCTGGCATGGTCATTTAACATATCTATAGCCTTTGGCTGGTTGCATGGATATGTTAAATAGCTGTGATCATCTCTGAGCCAGGGGAATGGAAGTAACTTCCCCACCAAGACGTGACTGGGGGCAGATCCCCCAAGCTACAGCGCCTGCATGGGAGCTCGGAGAAGATTGGCTCCAGGACATGGGGCCACGCCTGCCCAGACTCAAGATGGCAGCCCAGTAAAGCTGGAAGGGTATGAATTCTGGCATGTGAAGCCGAGTGTGGGAGGAGTCGGAAATGAGGCTGCAGAGGAAGATTGGCTGCGGGGATTTAAAACCCAGACTTGGCGGCCATTAGGAGGGAGAACCATGCGTCTTTAGCAGAGTGGAGACTCCCGCATCCCAGAGAGGGAGAACCATGTGGCTTTAGCAGAATGGGGAGGACCTCAGCCATTGGGGGAGAACCGTGGTGCTTTAGGGGAGAGAACCATGCGCAGCCCTGAGAAGGAGAGCAATGCACAGCCCTGAGAGGGAGAACCGTGCTGCTTTAGGAGGGAGAACCATGCGCAGCCCTGAGAAAAGGGAGAACCACGCGGCTCTGGCAGAGTGGGGACTCTCCCCTTCCCGCAGCCATTGGAGAGAGAGAACCGTGGTGCTTTAGGAAGGAGAACCATGCTGCCTTGAGAAGGAGGAACCACCACCTGGTTTTAGCAGAGATCCTGGCGACTCAGCCAAGGGTGCCGGGAACCCAGGGAGGTCTCCCAGTCGAGAAGGAGGACTAACTAAGAACCAGAGGGCTGCCTGAGCCATGGACTTCGTTTTCCTTCCCTGAGATACGGTACTCTGGACTGGGCAAAGGGGGAAGGAAGGAAGGACTGTGTCTGTTTGTGGGTGTTTTGGGGGGACTTTGGGGTTTTTGATAAAGACATTAGGTCATTACTTTAAGTTTGTATAGCATTAAATAAACATTTCCTTTCCTTTTCACGAATCTCTGGCATTGAGAGACGTCTTTCCTCTGGCAGCGGACATAACGGACCCGGGGCCTTCTTTCAATAATAGTATATTGTCCCAGGCCCCCCTTGTGTGTTCTGTAACAGTTTTTGGCGACTCTGGTGGGATCCCAGGGAGGTCTCCCAGTCGAGAAGGAGGACTAACTAAGAACCAGAGGACTGTCTGAGCCATGGACTTCGTTTTCCTTCCCTGAGATACGGTACTCTGGACTGGGCAAAGGGGGGAAGGAAGGAAGGACTGTGTCTGTTTGTGGGTGTTTTGGGGGGACTTTGGGATTTTTGATAAAGACATTAGGTCACTACTTTAAGTTTGTATAGCATTAAATAAACATTTCCTTTCCTTTTCACGAATCTCTGGCATTGAGAGACGTCTTTCCTCTGGCAGCGGACATAACGGACCCGGGGCCTTCTTTCAATAATAGTATATTGTCCCAGGCCCCCCTTGTGTGTTCTGTAACAGGTTCACCTTTCCCTTAGGCAGAGAATTATAGCTCTCCATGTTAGAGATTGGTGAAAAGGAAAGGAGTTATTTATTCAAGTTATACAGACTTAAGAGTAATGACTTAATGTCTTCATCAAAATCCCAAAGTCCTTTAAAACACCCACAAACACACACAGTCCTTCCTTCCCCCTTTTTGCCTAGTCTGGGGTACTGTATCTCAGGAAAAGAAATAGAAGTCCGTGGCTCAGGCAGTCCCCAGTTCTTCCCAGTAATCCGTGCTCGGCTGGTAGGACTCCCTTGGTTCCCAGCACCATCAGTTGTGTTGCCAGGATCTCCAGCTAAAGCTGCCTTGTGGTTCTCTGCTAAAGCCACATGGTGATTCTTTGCTAAAGCTGCATGGTGATTCTTCTCATGGCTGCGGCGGGGTGGGGGGAAGATGGAGGGGCCCACTGTGGCCAAAGCCACGTGGTTCTCCTCACTGCCACAGCTGCATGGTCCTCTGCACAATGGCTGTCTGAGAGTCTCCACTCAGCCAAAACCACATGGTTCTCTCTCTTCAGTGGCTGCCAAGTCTGGTTTTAAATATCCTTTCACCTTCACTGGGCTGCCATCATGAGTCTGCACAGGGGTGGCCCCATGTTGTGGAGCCAATCATCTCCAAGCTCTCACGCAGGTGCTGTAACTAGGGGGTGTTGCCTCCCAGTTACATCTTGGGGGAAGTTCCTTCCATCCCCCTGGTTCAGAGCACAGCCACAGCTATTTAACATATCTATGCAATTAGTTAAAGGTTATAGATATGTTAAATGACCATGCCAGAGGTTAGCTGCAAAGCTGTTGCTATGCAAAAGAGCTCTCAATAACCCTGCTCCATGTGTCCCTTCCCCCAACTCACACCTGTGGTGGAGGGTGAGGACATCCTATATATCTTTCTAATATTTCCTGGACACCTTGAGTTCTAGACCCCATTACAAATCCTTCTTTTGGGGACCCTCTGGCTGCACCCTCCTACATAGGGACTAAGTGAGAGTAAGTTTAGCATTCTGTTGACGTGCTTCCCACCAGACCGCAGGTAGATCTAGCCTCCCTGGCCTAGTCTCTTAGTTTGTGACTGTTCGGATCTGCAACAAGATCCTGAGAGCTGCCGGGACTGTGTGAACCTTGGAATTTCAAAGAAAAAGTTGGTATTTTCCCAAACTATCCCTTAAGCATACTGAAAAAACAAAAAACAAAAAACCCCAGGAGGAAGTTTGCTTTATAATAAAACAAAACAAAACAAAACGCCAAACTGATCCCTTCACTAGCACTTGATCCTTGATAATCTCTCTAGAAGATTATCTCAGTGCTTCACATTTGGATGTATCTTAGAAATTACATCTTTAGGGAATGACCATGTTCCTTCATGATCATTTTATTCTCTCAAAAACCTAGTTGATAGGACTTCTCAGGATCAAGTTTTCAGTGTCTATTAAAATTTGTCTTCCAAGGTCCTATGTCTTCATGTACTCAGTTGGACATGCTCTGTGTGGTGGGGAGAATAGCGTGTGGCCCCATTCATTCTGTTCTTTATGGGCATGTCCTAACTCGTGGGTCATTTTCCCATAAGGAAATGGAGGCCAAAGGAGGTCTTTTAAGTTAAGGTGACAAAACTTTCCCAGGCTGTGTACTTGAGAGGACTTAACTTATTTTTAACTGTCCAAAATTGCCTTTGAATATATTAAATTCCATCTTGATTTCTGATTTTTTTTTTAAAAACAAGATACCTGGTTCAACTTTTGATAGGATGTCACTGCTTCTGTCTCTCTGAGGGAAACTGAACAGTAGCCAACTGTAAGCATGCCTGCAGGTGTCTCCTGCTTGTAAAGGTATCTCCTTGCTTTTTAAAGATTTTAAGCTATATTTTTTATTTTAAAAAATGCTATGTAAACTGTGAAGTAAAGAACTGCTACCTAGCATACATGAAACTACCCATTTCTCAGATGCTTTCACTGGTATTCTCTGTGCAGTAGATGGGTCACCATACCTCAGGGCAAGGCCCCTTGCTTAGAAGGCTGGGCTACAGCTATGTGACAACTTACTTTCACTATTTTTTTTATCCCCACAAAGAGGTATTATCATTGACTTTATTTTGTCATTTTCAAGCTTTTCTTTTTTTATTATATTTTATTGATTATGTTGTCACAGTTGTCCCAATTTTGCCCCTTAGCTCCCCTCCACCGAGCACCCCCCATTCCCTCAGGCAATCCCCACACCATTGTTCACGTTCATGGGTCATGCATGTATGTTCTTTGGCTATGCCACCTCCTATACTGTAGTTTGCATCCCCATGGGTATTCTGTAACTACTATAGTTGTACATCTTAATCCCCTTACCTCTTCACCCATTCCCCGACATCCCCCTCCCATCTGGCAACCATCAAAATGCTCTCCATATCCATGATTCTGTCTCTGTACTTCTTGTTTCCTTAGTGTGCTTTTTAGATTCATTTGTTGATAAATATGTGTTTATTGCCATTTTATTGTTCATAGTTTTGATCTTTTTCTTAAATAAGCTCCTTTAACATTTCCTATAAGAGTGGTTTGGTGATGATGAACTCCTTTAGTTTTTTCTTGTCTGTGAAGCTCTTTATTTGCCCTTCAGTTCTAAATGATAGCTTTGCTGGGTAGGGCAATCTTGACTGTAGGTCCCTGCTTTTCATGATTTTGAATACTTCTTGCCAATTCCTCTATTCTTTTGAGAAATCAGCCAACAGCCTTATGGGAACTCCCCTGTAGGAACTAACTTCTTTTCTCTTGCTGCTTTTAATATTCTCTCTTTGTCATTAACCTTTGGAACTTTAATTGTCTTGGAGTGGGCCTCTTAGCATCCATCTTGTTTGGGACTCTCTGTGCTTCTCGGACTTGCATGTCTATTTGCTTCATCAACTTGGAAGTTTTCTTTCATTGTTTTTCAAGTAGATTTTCAATTTCTTGCTCTTTCTCTTCTCCTTCTGACACCCCTATGAAGTGAATGTTGGACCTCTTGAAGTCCCAGAGGCTGCTTATCCTATCTTTGTCCTTTTGGATTCTTTTTTTTTTCCTTCTTGTTGTTTTGATTGGTTGTTTTTTGCTTCCTTATGTTCCAAATCATTGATTTGATTCTTGGCTTCATACACTCTGCAGTCATTTCCCTGTAAATCATTTTTTAATCACAATTTTGGAGCTTTATTGAGTCCTAATTGACAAGTAAAATTATAATATATTTAAAGTGTACGAGGTGAGTTGAAATATGCACACTTTGTGAAAGGATTCCACCACCCCACCCCCAGCAATCCAGTTAACACATCTACTACCACACACATTTACCCATTTTTGGTAAGAATATTTAAGTTCTACTTTCCTAAGAAATTTTAATTATATAATAACAGTGTGATTAACAATGTATAGTCACCATGTTATACAT
The DNA here is from genome assembly GCF_019186645.2 of Phyllostomus hastatus. Lineage (NCBI taxonomy): Eukaryota > Metazoa > Chordata > Mammalia > Chiroptera > Phyllostomidae > Phyllostomus > Phyllostomus hastatus. The sequence goes on along the minus strand of NW_025333962.1, from coordinate 83,565 downwards.
TGATCCTCAGACATTATTTACTTTACAGCTGAAATGTCTACATTTTTCCAACCTCTCCCTATTTCCCCTGACAGCCACTTTTCTTTTACTTCTTTTTTTATTGTTGTTCAAGTACAATTGTCTCCATTTTCCCACCACTACTCTCCTCCACCCTATCGACCTCCACCTCCTACTTTCACCCCTTTCCCCCTTTGGCTTTGTCCTTGGGTCCTTTATACATTTTCCTTGATGAACCTTCCCCTTTATTTCAATTAGTGTATTCTTCATTTCTGGCTGGATGTTTTTTGTTCTGCTGAGTTCCTCACTAAGTTCCTTGAGCATCCTTATAAGCAGTGTTTTGAACTCTGCACCAGATGGATTGCTTATCTCTATTTTGTTTAGCTTTTTCTGGAGTTCTGATCCATTCTTTCATTTGGGACATGTTTCTTTGTCTCTTCATTTTGTCAGCCTCCCTGTGTTGTGTCTATGTATTAGGTAGAGCTTCTATGACTCCCTATCTTAGTCACATGGCCTAATATAGTAGGTGTCCTGTAGGGTCCAGTGGCACAGCCTTCACTTTTACCCAAGCTGGGTACTTAAGGTGTGTCCTTCATGTGAGCTGAGTATACCTTCCTCTTGTAGTTGAGCCTTGGTTGCTGTTGGCAGGTCAATGGGAGGGATTTACCTAGGTCAGTCAGCTGCAAGGATTGCCTGTGGCCATGGACCACCAACCTCTGCCCTCCATGGAGGATCAGCTGTGCAGCAGCAAGGTGGTGGTGCTCTGATGAAGTCTGTAGCTGTCCACTGGGTGTGCAGACCTTGGGGTTTCCTGGGTGGTGCAAGCCAAGGTCAGCCCCCACCTGTATTTTGCCTGGGGCCAGACTGCCTGAGCTCTAAAGGAATTTGAGATGGCTGCTACTTGTGCTGGGCTTGGAGATTCCCAGGCAAAGCCAAGCTGTGAATCTAAGCTTGGTGCTGCTAGTGCTGTGCCTGGGGTCTCTTAGCAAGAGGTACAGGGGCTAGGGGCTCACTGAGGCCAGCTGTTGTTTATTTGAAAGGATTTAGGAAGTTGTGAAGCATGAACCAAGACCAGTCATTCATATGGAAAAGCCACTGTTAACAGCTGTAAGTTGAGTGGGAGGGAGTCTCAAGGGTTTCCACAGCAGAGCAAACAGTGTTAGCCACATTGATGGAGTCTCAGGTATGGCAACAGCCTGCTGGCTCTGTGGATTTATGGGGGTAGGGAGGGTTCAGAAAATGGACAGTGGCCTCTGCCTACCTTTCTGTCTGGGAGAAATCTGTCCTACAGCTCTTGCTTTGATGCCAGACACTTCTGTTCCTCCCTGTATGCCACTAGTGCCTTTTAAGCTGCTACCCTAGTGCTGGTGCTCAGAGGAAGTGAGTTTGAGTAAATTTGTGTGTGCGTTCTTTAAAAGGAACTGCTTGCGGCTCTAAAAGTTTCTTCCACTGACTCAATGCCTGCTGGTTTCTGCAGCCAGAAGTTTGGGACCTTATCTTCCTAGCACTGGAATGCTTGGTTAGGGGACCAGGTGTGGGGCTGGGATTCCTTGCTGCTGAGATATATCTCCCAAATTTTTATCTACCACATGTGGGTGAGGAACTGCCTGTTCTGTCTCTGCCCTTCCTACCAGTCTAGGTGGATGTGGTTTTTTTAGTTCCACAGTTGTCAGACTCCCATTCAACTTGATTTCTGATGGTTCTGAGTCATGGTTGTTCTATAATTTAGTTGTAATTTTGATGTGGTTGTGTGAGGAGGAAACCTATGTCTACCTATTCTGCCATCTTGACTGGAAGTCTTCATATATGTTCTTTATTCTAGGTTTTATGTGTGCTTATGGAAGAAAATCCATACCTACAGAATTGTACATATAGGCAAGTCTAACTTTCTCATTCAGCTTTAGTCCTGTGTCCCTGCAAGTAGCCATTGTTATGGTTTTATATATGTGTGTCCATTAGGACACATGCAAAGGCAACCATGTACATTTTTCTAAAGGTGATCAGAAAGTGGAAGGCTGGGCATCGTCAATGGGGTAGGTCTATGCTTAGGTTTTCTCTTTCTTCTTCTAGTTACCAATGCAAAGAAAAAACCCACAAACTACAAACCACATTATACTAGAGGGGCAACACTGCATTTAAATTAATTGATTGATTTGCAATGAAATGTATTTGAGATATGATATTACATTAGTTTCGGGAGTGTAACATATTGATTCAATATTTGTATATACACAAAATGATCACACAATAAGTCCAATGCACGTTTTGTCACCACACAGTTATGTAATTTTTTTTTCTCGTGATTAGAACTTTTAAATTTTTTCAACTTCACTTTACATTCAGTACAATTTCATATTAGTTTCAGGTATACAGTATAGTGGCTAGACAATCATACACTTCATAAAGTGTTCCTCTTCATTTTCCAGTACTCTTCTGACACCATACATAGCTATTACAGTATTATTGAATATATGCCTTATGCTGTACTTTACATCCTTGTGAACACTTTGTAAGTATGAATTTGTACTTCTTAATCCCTTCACCTTTTCCATTTAGACACCCCTCAAAGCCCTTCCATCTGGCAGCCATTAGTTTGTTCTCTGCTTCAGTTTTGTCTATTTATGTTGTTCTTTATATTCTACATAGCAGTGAAATCATATGGTTCTTGTCTTTCTCTGTTGACTTATTTCACTGAGCACAATACCATGCTGTCACAAAGAGTAATATTTCATTCTTTTTAATGAATGAAGCCTCTGGGATGACTTCAAGCATTCCACCATTTGTATCATGAGGGGTTCCAGAGGAGAAGAAGGAGAAAGAGACAAGAAATTGAATCTATTTGAAAAAATAAGGACATAAAGCTTTCCCAAACTGGTGATGGAAATAGATACACAAGTCCAGGAAGCACACAGAGTTTCAAACAGGATGAATCCAAAGAGGCTCACACCAAGACACATCATAATTAAAATACCAAAGATTAAAGAAAAAGGGAGAATCTTAAAAACAACAAATGAAAAGCAATTAGTTACCTACAAGGGAGTTCCCATTTGACTGTCAGCTGATTTCTCAAAAGAAATTTTGTAGGCTAAAAGGGACTGGCAAGAAATATTCAAAGTGATAAAAAGCAAGGTCCTACAACCAAGATTACTGTATCCAGAAGAACTATCATTTAGAATAGAAGGTCAGATAAAGAGCTTCCCAGACAAGGAAAAGCTAAATGAGTTTACCACCAAACCATTATCATATGAAATGTTAAAGGGGCTTATTTAAGAAAAAGATGAAATACATGAACAATAAAATGGCAATAAATACATTTCTATGAACAACTGAATCTTACAAACAAAATAAGCAAACAAGCAGAACAGAAACAGAATCACAGAGAATGTTTTGATGGTTGCCAGATGGGGTGGTGTGGTGGGGAACAGATAAAAAAGGCAAAAGGTGACCCATGGACATGAAAAATGGTGTGGGGATTGCCTGAGGGAATGTGGTGGGGCTGGGTGCAGGAGGGGCAAAGCAAGCAAAATTGGAACAACTGAAATAGCATAATCAATAAAATATAATTTTTTAAAAAGAAAGAGGTTGGAGGTTGTTGTGCCAGTCACATGGTTGATAATTCAATCAATTGTGTCCCTTAATGAAACCCCAATAAGACACTGAGGCTTGGCACAGCTTCCTGGTTGGCATGCACACTGACCTTCTGGGAGGTTACACACTCTGACTTTCCAAGGACAGATCACGGAAGTTCAGCATCTCCCCAAAGCAGATCTGGCCCTGCACAGCTCCACTATTTCAGAAGTGTAGTGCTTTCAGTAAGTTATAGGACCCCTTATAGGAAGTCACTGAAGCTGAAGAATGGGAAAGTTTACATGAGTCAGAAGTGTGGGTGGTCCCTGAGACTTGCAGTTGGCTCTGAAGCGTGGGGAGTCTGCTGTGAGTGAGCCCCTTGAATACGTGGGACCTGTGCTAACTTAAGCATTAGTGCCAACATTGAATTGGATTTTTGGACACCTGGTTGGAAAGGAGGTGTTGGGGTTTGCATGTAGGATCCCAATGTTCCACTCACTTTCTACGTTGGGGAGGTCCCTCCACTTTTCTATATGTGTAAAAATGCATACAGTGTGGGGGCAAAAGTAGGTTTACAATTGTGAGTATGAAAGTTTATTCTTGTATTACTATTTATTAATTATTGTATTATTTTCTATGCAAACTGTGAACTTATTTCTGCCCCACCCTGTATAATGATTCTATCCATTTTACTTGTTTTGAGACTTGGGATTACCAATGCACTTAGAACAGTACCCAGAATACAATGAAGTCTATTTAACTCTTTCCTCCCTCTCACTCCCTCTGAGAGTTAAATGTCACAGTAAGGCCATAGGTTAAAGGACTGGGCAGCATTCTTGGTGGATTGCAGGACTCAGTTTAGAATGAGGTTTCACATTTCTGACCCAGGAAAGATGGAGAGGTTTTTTCTCATGACCCTGAGGCAAATGGTGTCTGTTTTCACACCTTCTGATAGGATGTTTAGCTGTATTCAGAATTACCTTAACAAACACATAAGCTAAATTTTAGGAATTAATATTGATGCCTCAAGCATAAGAATATCTTCTATTGTTAACTCCTTCCATTACTGGTTTCAGTGCCTTGGCCCATGCTGCATATTCTAGTTAAGGAGTTGTCAGGTGAGAATCATGCTCTTCAGTATCTCAGAGTAGGGCCAGCAGCCAGAGTACAGTCGTGTGACAGAAACCAGAGCAGTTGTTTTAACAGAGGAAATTTACCAAAAAAAGACTGTTAACAAAATTAAGCCTTTGACTGTGTGGATCATGAAAAACTATGGGCTGCTCTGGCAGACATGCATGTGCCTCAGCGCTTAATTGACCTGGTACGTAACCTGTGGTGTGGACAGGAGGCCCTGCCAGGACAGGGCATGGAGAGATGGAATGGCTTCCTGTTGGCAAAGTGCTCAAACCAGAGAGCACTTTATATTCCTGTTTGTTTAATCTGAATGCAGAACATATATGGAAAACTGGACTAGATTTAGAGGAAGGAGTGGGAACCAGTGGAAGACATAGCAATAACTATGCGGAATAATAGCAATAGCATGCACATGGCACCATCCCACGGGACCAAATGGCAGTGTTGTGAAACAAATTCTGATGAAAGTGAAGGAAGACAGTGACAAAGCAGGACTGTGTTTGAACATCAGGAGAACAAAAACCAAAACCGCAGGAGAAATATACAACTTTAACATAGACAATGAAGACAGTGAAAGTGTTAAAGATGTGCTTACCTTGTTTTGTGATGAGACATAGCTGAAACAGTAGCCATTGTCAGGTAGGAGCTGACCAGCAGCTGTTCCCAGACAGCAGCCTTTCCCCGATAAGCAGTTGTCTCAGGGCCAAAACACTGACCTTTGCTTTTGCTTCGGTATGCTTGCTTTTAGAAGTTGTTCCCCCCTTCCTTTTTGCCTTGTAACAAGCATATAAAGGAAACTCCAGCTTGAGCTCATTGCCCAGAATTTGGATTTTTTATCTCCTCTGGGTCTGCATGTGTGAATAAACCCCACTTCCCAAACTCCGAGGCCATCTGAGTCGTCTTTTCCATAACATTTTGTTTCCCTGACCGGGAAACGACTCACATGAGTGGGCTGTTGCCTCCAGTGAAGGCGGCTTTGGGGTGGCTGGTGGGGCCCAGCGGTGATAGGGAGGTGTGTGCGCCCTGGTGATTTCGGGTCCAGAACATCCCCGGCTCTGCAGGCTCGGCCCCTGGACCGGACCGCTCTTTGACCCAGGCTGGTGGGGTGCGAACTGGTGGTATCTGGGAAGGCACCAGTCTGGAATCTGGTAAGTGCCCCTCGGGGAACGGGAGCCCAAACACCAGGCCCACTCTTGGAGTGGAAGCAGGGACTGATCACCCCTCAGGCCGGAAGGCCCAGGCAGGGCTCTCACAGTTCGGGAGGCCCAGACAGGGTTCCCACAGTTTGGGCGGGTGGGAATGTAATATAGTCGGTGTGTTTGTGTGAATGACTGTGTTTGTTGCTCCACGGGTGGAAGCCTACGGAGTGTGAGTGAGCCCTAACCTGCGGTTCCTCGGTCTGTCATACGGCATAGTGGCTGGGAGTTTAACTCGGGATTGTACACGGGCAGCCTTAGCTAAGACGGGAACCTCACGAGCCCCGAGAGGGGCGAGGCCAGGTGGGTGACCTGAGAGTCCCTTCCCTGGTCTGTCAGCGATGATCGGGAGAATTCTTCATGGGGGGGGGGCAGGGGTTCTGCCGCAGTGCTATATTGCATGCATGTTGGAGATTGGACAGCAAGCCATGTGGGTATGCCGCCATTTTGGGTAAAATGGAGGGACGAGCCACGTGAGTGCCTCACCGTGGAGGGTGGAGCATGCATGGTTGTCGTCATCTTGGATGATGGGTCACGTGAGAGCCCCTCCATCTTGGAACTGGGCAAGGTGCCAGGCTAAGGGGCTCTCTTCAGATTATAGGGCTGTGTGCTGCTGCTGTGTGCACACTGCATCAGTCTGGTTCTCTGTGTAACTGGTTCTGATAAGAATGGCTCTGGTTCTGAAGGACATAAACTGAGGTCCCAAGGTGAACATCTGACCAATAGGGTGTTTGTGGGGGCTGAGCTTCAGAAAACTGCAGGATGTCCCTGGAAATCTAGGGAATTTTAGTGGAAGGTACCTGCAGTGCCAGGGACTTTCGGCTGCCACATGCTGAGTTTAAGTAGTCCTTCCCAGTGTGGGAAAGGAACCAGGATTAAAAGAGAATGATGGTTAAATCTGAATGAGTAAAATTATATATAAAGAATGTAAAGTTTTAAAGCCTGGAGGAAAGGAAACCTCAACTATTTGTTTTCTGGTTTTGTGGGAAAAGAGCAAACTTCTAAAATTGGTGTTGTTTCTGATGTTGTTCCTGATCAGAAACCCTCTGTAGTGTTTAAGGTCACCTGTAAGACCTAAGAAAGGTCGCCTGTAACTGGTCGGGGAGAATGCCTTTGCCACTCGGGACCCAGGAAGGGTCATTTGGGGCTGATGAGTGCTTCAGCCAGAGGCAAAGCAGCATATCTCTGCCAAAAGACTGGGCCTGAAGGAGCATGTCTCTGTGAGGCACCGATGGACACATTGGTGCAAGAGAATGCCCCTACCTGTGTATTGTTCTGGAACTCTGTGTTTTGGATTTTGCTCTGTATCTGCTCTAAAAAGGAAATTGAGGATTCCAGGGAAGGTTGAAACTTCACACTCTGTAGAGAAGCAAATAAAAAATATAATATATATAAATGAAGAAGGTCTGTGGGAAACTGCAAAAAATAAATGGAAAAGTAAAAGTTTTAGGAAGGAATTATGTGGTGTTAGTTAATAATAGAAGGTTTAAGGCATGGAGATGCAATCTTGGTGGATATCAGAAGCTGTATGAAAGAAAGAATAGAGGGTTTGTGAGTGTTTCAGAATGTCTGGAAGTGAAGGTTTTGAGAAGCCCAGTGGATATCAGAAGGGAAAGGATTTTCCTTCAGGCTTTGTATTTTTCTCCTTACCTGATCCCTCCAGAATTTGGCATTCTGAAGGAGTGAGTGAAGACATAAGGTTTCTTTGCATAAAACCAATAAGATCAGTCACTAATAGTGGTTTTGTTAACCAAGACTTTGACTGGAATGTCACGTCTGAAGGAGGCATGTCTGGGTTCTGGTCGTCACCAGAAAGCCCTGAGGAATGGGGATTGACTTGCGAAAGCTAGCGTAAGCCCACGAGAAAAGCCTGGTACTTTGGTTGGTTGTGCAGTTCATGGCAGTCTTTCCAGGGAAGGAACGAAGGTTGCCTTCATGAAAGATGGCCAAAAAGAAACCCATGGGCACAATGGAAGCCTCAAGGGTCTGAGTGAAACAACTGGTACAGGCAAAGCCAGATGGCGGATGTGTGGCTCTGCTTCTGTGCCCTGAGGGGCGGACTGAGAAGTTAATCTAAAGGTCCCCTGTGTGAGTTCCAGCAAAGCAGACTTAAAAATCATAAGTGATCCAGGCTGCTCTTGGTGTGTTTATGCAAACGAACAGACAAAATGAAAAGCGGAACTCAAAGTAGTCTCTTTAATAACAGTGAGGGTGATCTTAAGGAGAAAAAATTGTGGTTCAAGAAAAATCACAATGCTCAGTATTGGACACCAGAATGACGCAGCTAACTGTCTTGAAAACGTCTTTTTGTTTGAAAGTTGAAACTGGTTTTGTAATATCATCAAAGATATACAATTTACAGGTATGGAGAACCTGTCAAATTGCCATTGCTAAATGTCATTGCAGGAAGGACCTTGCAACTGAATGTCTTCCCAAAAGACAGTCTCACAGGCACAGAGACTGGTTTGGAGACTATTGTGTGAATTAAGCTGTGTGTTCTTCTGTTTTCATAGGACGTATGCCTGTGGCTTCATTACCTGAGTGATTGGTTGCAATATAGGCCTCACTTAAGGAGCCCATTCTTCATCATCACCCCCTAAAACTCAACAGTTTGGCCGAACTGAGTGGTTGGGTTGATGAGCAGTTTGGGCGATCTGTGGGCTTCACTTCAGAATGCATTTTCCCTTTTCTGTCTTGATGGCTTGGGCAGGAAGGGTTCAGATATCTGAAAGGAGGGAAACCCTAATATATTCCCATCAGCCCGAGTGAAGTAAAATGGGCCACAAGAGTTTTGGATAGGTGTAGCATGCCTTGTACACTGTCCTCCAGATAAGCCATTCTTTACTTAAGTTCCTGCCTTTGTCATTTAGTGGTTATGATTTAATTGTGCCTTCCAACTCTTTCCAAATCTGTCATCTCCAAAATACGGCCAGGATGCCAACGGTCCAGTAATGCCAGTCTTTGGACACCAAGCCTGCGACTTTCTGGTGACAGCCAACTGACCAGGATTCTGTAAGGTCCTTCCCCTTACAGGAAGGACTCCCTCTGTGCTGCACCCCCCCTCCCACCTTCAGGGCACCCCTGACCCACAGGTGGGTAGGACAACGTCCACTTCCAGCCGGAAGTCGTCACAAGAAGATAAGACCTTCGTCCATTGTCCTTTAAAAGAATTTAAAGTGGGTGTATATCTGAAATGAGAGATTGTTGCAGGGTGCAGCCAAGAGAGGGGACCCCAACTGGGCATTTAAAATGGGGTCCAGAACTCAAGGCACCCAGGAGATTTTAAGACGTCTTCACCCCTTCCCCCACAGGTGTGAGTTGGGGGAGGGACACACAGAGCAAGAACATGCAGGGCTGTTTTGTACAGCAACAGCTTTATAGCTAATCCATGGCATAGTCATTTGACATACCTATAGCCTTCGGCTGGTCACTTAGGTATGCTGAATAGCTATGGCCATGCTCTGGGCCAGGGAGATAAAGAAAGACTCCCCCCGCCCAAGATGTGACTGGGAGGCAGGTCCCCCAAGTTACAGCACCTGCATGGGAGCTCAGAAAAGACTGGCTCCATAACATGGGGCCACACCTGCCCAGACCCATGATGGCAGCCAGATGGGAGCGGGTACCGGCCCGTCCAGAATCTGCAGGCTGTCAACAAAGCAGCCGTCACCCTTCACCGGTCGTCCCAAACCCGTACACCCTCCTGAGCCAGCTTCCCCCAACAGCAACGTGGTTTACCTGCCTTGATCTGAAGGATGCCTTCTCCTGCACTCCTGTGGCACCTTCCAGCCAACCCATTTTTGCCTTCGAATGGGAAGATCCGCACACAGCGGTCAAGACTCAGTTGACCTGGACTAAACTGCCCCAGGGGTTTAAGAACTCCCCAACCTTATTTGGGGAAGCCCTAGTATGAGACCTGAAGCCCCTCGCTAAGGGGGGCCGGACCTGACAATTCTGCAATACATGGACGACCTCCTCCTGGTGGCCCATCCCAGGAACGGTGCTGGGAGGGAAGGCACACGCTGCTGAAGCGCCTGACTGAATTAAGGAAAGAACACCAGAAGCACATCCCGAACACACTCCTACTCTTCACGCCGAGTTGCAGAGGGCACATGCTGTGTATCTGAAGTGCCCCCACAGCCGTCCGCGCAGTCCTCTGTCATGGCCCTTCACGGTGCTCCGTCGGGTTCACCTCTCCCAGCAGCCTACGAGCTTCTTCGGGGTTCTGGTGCGTCACCCAGTGCAACACTCAGCAACCAGGCTTGTCAGAAGTACTCACGGTCTGATCAGGGGCACGGGTGGAAAAAATGGAACCTTAGCTAAATTCTACCAGGAAACTGGACTGCCCTGGACAGACTTGCTGCCCCTAGCATTGCCTAGGTTGCAGGAGTAACGCCTTGGATCCACTACAGCCGGGCCAAAACAGCAGCAGATCCCGAGGACCTGAGGACTAGGCCTGCACCTAGAATACCCACGCTGAGGCACCGGAGGACGCCAGCCAGTAGAGAAGACACCAAGGAATGGACCATTGTTCTGCAGGGTACCTGACTTTAATTGGCACCTTCACAGGAGCATTGGAAATTGAACTAGTGACTGTGACACCTGCAGAATGGAATCTCGTGGAGCAGATCACCCTAGGAATAGTTTATCTCTGTTTGGTCTCTGCCTTTGGGTTTATTGTATGCTTTGCTTAACAAATGTGTCCCCTGTCTCAGCCCCAGCCTGCAAATGTGATACCCCCGGGCATAGGATTATGCTCAGCAGTAGAGTGGTTTCTTACTATCTCCCAAGGTCAGCTTTCAGCTCCTCCACTGACATGCCATCGGGTTGCAGTCAGCCACAGCAATCTCTCTGCACTTGGAGAGGGAAGGTATACTGGACTGGAGTGATATCTAGGACCATAGGATACCAGACCCGGAGGTGTCAGGCATATGGGACCCTGCATCCTCCAGACCTTGGTCCAGCACCTGGGGGCCACAGTAACTCGTAGGGCACCCGCCAAAGTGTTAGCCCTCCAGTGGTACCAACACCAGTATCAGCAGTTGCAACCCTCCCAAGGACCTCAGCCATATAGCCAGGTATATCGTGATGCTAAAGGGATAAAAACACCTTATAGCATCAAAGGGGGGAATGTGATGGGACATAGCTGAACAGTAGCCATTGTTAGGTGAGCTGACCAGCAGCTGTTCCCAGACAGCAGCCTTTCCCCGATAAGCAGTTGTCTCAAGGCCAAAACACTGACCTTCACTTCTGCTTCAGTATGCTTGCTTTTAGCAGTTGTTCCCCCCCTCCCTTTTTGCCTTGTAACAAGCATATAAAGGAAACTCCAGCTTGAGCTCATTGCCCAGAATTTGGATTTTTTATCTCCTCTGGGTCTGCATGTCTGAATAAACCCCACTTCCCAAACTCTGAGGCCATGTGAGTCGTTTTTTCCATAATAGTTTTAGTGAATGGAAATGGAGACTGCAGCCAAGAAATCAAGAGAAGGCTGAGGTTTGGAAAGGCAGCGATGGTAGAATTGGGAAAGGTCACCAAGGACAAAGATGTGTCACTAGAGGCCAAGGCTAAGATTATCCACATCCTCACATTCTCGATTACTATGTACACACGTGAAAGTTGCACAGTGAAGATGACTGGAACGAAAAATTGATTCCTTTGAAATGTGGTGGTGGAAGAGAGCTCCAGAGGGACCCTGGACCACCAGAAACATGAAAGGGAGGGTCTCAGAGCAAATTAACCAGAAACTTTCCTGGAAGCAAAAAAGGGCAAAACTGAAGCTGTCCTACTTGGACACATCATGAGAAGGCAGACTCTTTGGGAAAGACAATAATGCTAGAAAAAATTGAAGGTAGCACAGAAAGTGGAGGTCCAAGTATGAGATGGATGATTTCATAAAAGAAGACATGGGTCTGACTCTGTGAGAGCTGAGCAGGGCTGCCGAAGACAGGACACTGTGGATGTCACTCATCAGTAGTCAGAGCTGACTCAAGGGCACATAATAACAGCAATGTTTAATGAGGGACTGGCTACCTGAAAAGAAGGAAAAAACAGCTTCATGGAGGGAGTGACTTTTTTGAGCATGCAGATTGGATTCATTAGAACATTTGGAGGAGGGTCCCATGGAGTCAACTCCAGGCCTTTGAGAAGGGAGAGCTGCTGAGCTGATGTTGGTGTCCCTGAGGGGAATGAGGGCTGGGTGTGCAGGTGTTAGAAACCCAAGTCAGCTGCTGCTTCTGGGAATGAGCTGCCACCACCAGGATGAAGCAGCATTGCTGAGGTGGCATGAGGACAAAGGACAACAGGATGTGCTAAGTCCCTCTCTCTCCTGTAGCCTGGCAGACTGACAGCAGGGCCTCCAACCAGAATAGTTTACAGGAATCAACCAACAAGTAGAAGTCTTCTCCTCAGAGTCTCATGTCTGTGTCACAAAGAGGAAGATGGTATCAACTTGCTGTCGAGAGACAGTAGCTTCATAGCTGGCATGGCTTACTGGGAATGGAGCATGGATATAAAGAAGCAAATGCAAAGATCGAGTGTGTGCACCAGGGGTAATTAAGAGAGGATTCAGGAGCTGGGAGTGAGGAAATGGAGGAGGAGAATTTCTGACACTTCTACTATGTTAAGGAATCTTCATGCAGCAAATGGGACTGCAGGTTAAAAGGAAGACAATCAATCTCAATAAGCTTGAGGTTAAGATCATGATTCTGGGGTTCTTGCTAGGTGTTACACGTGTTTTATAGTGAACTTGGGGTGAAGTTAGAGAACGAAAGAAGGAATTCTCATGATGCACCAGCAGGGACGTGTATTCGGCATCACTCAATGCTATTGGTTATTACTATGTTGTCCATATGGTCAAATGTAATGAGCATAAAAATGCCCCTCTGAACCATGCTCTCAATGGTAGTACAGCAGTGCATTCAAAGTGTGTCTTGATTCCCGTGGTAAATCATGCACTTAGAGAAACACTCTAAGGACTTACCCCCAGATTGTGCCTCCCCGCTGGAATAAAGTGAGGGCAACAAGACTCATGTATTCCTGTAAAGAAGCATAAGATGGTTAAATTCATCAAAAAAAATTCACTAAACCACGCATGGAAAAATATACTTTTCTGATTAACTGGGAAAAGGACGCTGCATGAGAACATGCCTTATTTCAATTTCAGCAACAATGATAGTTTTGAAAGAGTGCCTGGGGAGCACACATTGTGTCCTCTCCTCTTCATAAGTGTTCTTCACGCTTCTCCACAATGTACTCATAAAAGCAGAGGACAGTGAATTCCAGGGCCCTTCCAGTAATACAGAGCAGAGCACCAGAAGTATGTAAAATGGTTGAAGTCTTGGGTTTAAATATAAAAATATATCCTCATTTTCTATCTATGGTATCAGTTTATTATAATGGAAGCATGCTTTAATTTATCTAAATTGTTATTTAAATGTTTCCCCCTATAACATTGGTTAACATTGATGTTTCTGTAAAATTCACCATGTATATATTGTGATTTTACACAACTCTGATATTTAATATTCAAGGGGTTCCTGGAGTCCCAGCTGTCTTTTGCCCCCTGCCAAACCACCCCAAACAAAGTGATTTAGAATAACAGCTGTTTTATTCTATTTCATAATTTGTGGGTTAGGAATTTGGGTAGAGTTCCACTCAGAGTCTCTGTTGCTCCTTTACTGAGGCTGTTGGGTGACATTTAACTGCTGGGCAGGCTGCTCAGGCAGGTCTGGCATAGGTCCCAGTGAGACAGCACCTGAGGCCACCTCCCTAGCACGAATGCCTTAGGGTAGCTACACTTCTCCCTTAGTGACCGAGGGCCCCAGAGAGAGTAGCATTAGTTGGAAGCTCCCAGATTTCTTATGAACTTGCTCTGAAGACTTAGAATATCACTGTCACTTCATCTAAATGGTCTCCACCTGTCACTGTGAGGGGCAGGAGGGGCTTTGAGGCTACCTTTGATCTGCTACATCTAGTTTGAGAAACCGAGTGCTCACTACTCTCAGTGTGTCCTGGAGTTAGGCCAGATCACTCCACAGCTACACATATGGATTGCCTCTCGTTGCATCCATGTCATGTTGCTTTCATTGTCTTGGCCTCTGTTACTAGAAGAGTTAGAAGAAAAGCCTGTATGTGTCATTATGAGTGTTCACAGAGGCAGTTCTGAAGGGCTTTTGGCTTCTATCCAGAGGCTGCTCAGTGCCAGCCCAGGGAAAATTGCTCTGTGGTCTGGGTCCCAGGAACAGCCATGGCTCCTCCATGTTTCTCAAGTCCTGCAGCTCTGTGACTTATATCTCCTTTTTGCCTTAAAACTTGCCTTTTTGCAGTAAAACTTCTTCAGTTTTCCCTTTTGTCCTAATTGCTATATATTTACTATTATAGCTGTATTTTATTTTTTATGTTTGCTTAGTATGTGACATCGATGGCAGGGAGATAAAAGCAGATAAATTAAGTATAAATAAATCAAGAACATGAAAGAACATGCAAGTGGAAGTCCCAGCCTTCCAGCTTTGTGCTAATAGTAGGCAGCACATGGACTTCAGCACGGTCTCCACTCCCTCGGTCACCAGGGGGCTGTGGCCCAGTAAGCACAACCCCTCTAATAATCTGATTCTTATGTGGCAATGAAACCTCATAAAAGTGATTACTACATCATGAAGTTGCTTGAGGTTTAAACAAGATGCTGTAGAAGAATACAGTTAATCTAGTGTCTGTGTCTTGGAAGCTTCTACAAATACTAGCCATTACAATGACTTGGAAATTGTTATTTAAAGTTGTATTGTCCTTCAGTGTGATTGTGTTTGTATTTTGTATTCTCGACTAGAAGGTATTCTTGGTTTTAGGTAATAGAATATACTGTTGAATCTGTACCCATAAAGTCCAACACAGAGTCTTATACGAGAATGATTAATATGCTTGTTCCTGGTTACAGTTAGCAGTGAGGACACTTCCTATAGAACAAAATTTGAACTACAGAAAGAAACATCATCTCAGTTCATGGGAAGATGAAGTAATCTACTTCATTTTTGGAATTTCTTTTGAAGTCTCATAAAATTTATGGAGGTTTAAATCTATAGTGAAGGAGACAAATTTATTATAAGTAGTATAAGATTAGTTTAAGTTTCACATTGTGTTTAGTTAGGAGTAATGGGAAAGGAAGAGAGAAGATGGAAAGAGGCAAATGGGAGAAAAATAGAAGAAAAATAGCAAGACTAGAAGGGGAAAGCATCAGATATTTAGGAATTAAATAACTGAACAAATAGTTATTGAATGCCGATTCTCTTTTAACAATTTCTAAAAGCATATGGCCTCTTAGAATAAAACACTGTGGGGACAGGTGGAACAGAGGTGCTGTGACCACACAGGACACAGGAGGAGAGATGTATTGGACAGAGGATTAGGGGGAACCCGGAAACAACTCTAAAACAACGTACATTGTTTGCTTATTGGCTCCTAAAGTGAAAGGTTCTCTGAGCACATGACCTACCTGCTGAGTCTGTGGCCATCAAGGTGACCCCGGCCCAGGTCTTCACTTTCTGCAGAGATGCCACAGCTTTGTGAGTAGTTTTCTCAGAGCTCCCTTCACATCCTTGTTCCTCAGGGTGTAGATGAAGGGATTGAGGGTGGGGGTGATGATGGAATAGAAGAGGGAGATAAACTTGCCTTGCTCTTGGGAGTAGCTGGCTGGGGGCTGCAGGTACATGTAGATGGCAGGAAGGTAGAAGAGGGAGACCACTGCCAGGTGGGAGGAGCAGGTCCCAACAGCCTTGTGCCGAGCCTTGGAGGACTGGATCTGGAGCACTGCCCGGGCAATGAAGCCATAGGAGAGCAGGATGAGGGCCAGGGGGACCAACACAAAGAAGGCCACCAGCACAGCCAGTGTGGTGTCATTCACGGTGGTGTTGGCACAGGACAGCTTGATCATAGCTGGCACCTCACAGAAGAAGTTGTCTAGCACCTGCCGCCCACAGAAAGGCAACTGCACCGTCAAGACTACCTGAACCAGGGAGTTGCCAAAGCCACTTAGCCAGGCCATGGCCATGAGCTGCTTACAGAGAGGGCGGTGCATAATGAGGGCATAGTGCAGGGGCTCACAGATGGCCACGTAGCGGTCCAGAGCCATGGCAGCCAGCACGATGCACTCGGTGCATCCCAGCCAGTGGAAAACAGCATACTGTACTGTGCAACCCCCGTAGCTAATAGTCTTCCTGGAGCTTCCCAGGTTGACCAGCATCTGGGGGACTGTGGTGGTGGTATAGCAGAGGTCTAGGAAGGAAAGGTGGCTGAGGAAGAAGTACATGGGGCTGTGGAGCTGGGGGTCCAGCCGGGACACCAGGATGATGGCAATGTTTCCCAGCATGGCAAGAATGTAGGACACCAGGAGGACCAGAAAGAGAGGGAGTTCCAGCCATGGCCTGCCAGAAACACCCAGGAGGATGAAGTCCTTGGGAGGAACCCCCAGGAGGCTCTGGTTGTCAGCTCTCATGGTGAGGCATTTTCTGGCACCTGTGATGAATTAAAAAAGTCAGAAGGAATGAAACCTGTGAAAGGAATTGTCTTCCTCAGTCTGTGCCTATGCTTCCCCATACAGTTCCCACCTGGCTTTCTTCTGGGGAGACGCTGAGATGGGGGGTGGGGTCAGAACAGCTGCTGATGTGTCCCACTCTCCCTGCTACTCTGATCTTGACTACGCCTTTTAATCTGTCTGAACTTCAATGTATGCACCTGAAACAAGGGCAGAGCATGCCTGCTTCAGTCCTAGAGTCTTCTGGATGATACAGGGACATTACTGTCATGAAAGCATAGCGTGTAGTCAATTTTCTTCCAATTTGGTCAAAGTCTGCCCTAGCTCCATCACCATTGGAATGTTTATGTTTTCTCTACACACACATTGACAAGGAATTTACCACTTTCTTAGGTTCTCTTGTTTTGCATTTTAGAGGTGGAGGTGGGAGGGAGGTGAGAGGTGGCATGAGGTGAGCTTAAGGGCTCTATGTAAGCAACTGGGGGGTCCTTACTATGAACACACCCTGGCCCCTTGTGCCATGCTGGTTGCTCCCTCCATGATCCTCACACACAGACAACACTGACTCTTCATGTGGCAGCAAGGAGAGCACAGTCTGACACCCTCTGAGTCTCCAGGGGGAGGAGCTCAGTCACTCCCACCCCTGTCTTGACCATGGCACCTGGTGTGACCTCAGAGGAGAGGCTAGGAGCACAAGGCCAAAGATGTTGATGCAACAAAGAACAGAGCCCCTGGTGTTGGCTGCCAAAGGCTCAGATGGCCTCCAGGCCAGTTTGGATGTTTGAATTCCTTGCACAGCTTCCGCTTGGAGTTGGAAAATACAGCGATTTGGTTTCAGCCTCCAACCACCTACACTCTCTCCAGGACTGTACTCCCTCAAGTTCATGATGGGGATGATATAGTCATGTAGGACTGAAAGTACATTGAATCCTGTCTGCAGGTCATTTGTGAAAGATTCATTTTTAGTTTTTTATTTGGTGCTTTATGCACAAACTATGAAATGTGTGGAGCTCTGCTCAGGTTGGGTACTGCAACAAGCCCCCACCCACTTCCAAGAACTCTAGGACTATTTGAAAACAACTCTAACTCCAGGGCTTAAATGGGTAAAAATGTGCAAATTGCCTTTCTTCCTCTGTTGTTTCAAAACTACACACCATTTGCTAGCAAGTCCCCTATTCCTGTGGAACACCCAATTATTGTAATTTTTCCCACTATTCTATTAAAAATGTCTAGGGTAAATCTTAGAGATTCTGATTATTTTATCTCTAAAGGGAGCACAGGACCCTGGTTCTAATCTAGTGAGCCGGGCAGGGCAAAATCAGAATGGACCACTTTTTAAGATTAAAAAGCAATTATGTCATTTCTCTTTCTTAAATTTCTGATTCCAAGATTTCTTCTCAGGGTCTAAACTGGGCAAGAAAAGGAAATGTTACAGAGATGATGAGGAAAGATGAAAGGATGAGGGGACTGAGAAAGTAAGAGTGGTAAATATAGTCCACACATGATCCTACAAATTCCTAGGTGCTCATCATGAACCAGGTGCTGTGATAACACCTCCATAAGGTATCTGAGTTTGTCCCTTCATGACTCAGTGACGTGTGTGTCTTTTACCCCAGTTTTACTGTGATCAGAGAGTGGTTTGGGGATGATAGCTGGTCTTCCTTAGTTTATTCACACAGCAGGTAGCAGCAAAGCCAAGACTGAAAGCTAAGGTGTAGCTCTTCACCATTGTTCTCTCCAACAGCTTGCTTTTTAAAAACCAGTTGATAAAAAGCATTAGTGCAAATGGCTGAGACAGAGAGAAGGCTTGAAAGAGGAGAGTTATGTCACCAGAAGGAAAGGGGCATGGGAAGCCCAGAGAGGCATTTTATAATTTCCAGTTCAGTGCACCAGGCACTTGTGGGTGTGTGTGCGCACCAACACACACACCCCCCCCTCACACACCTGCCCACCACTATCCAGCCCTTCCCATAGGGAGTTCCACTTTAGATGCACCCTCTGCACTCCCTTGACCCTTCCTCCCATTCCTCCAGAAGGCCCAAACCCATGGCCACCATCCCCAGGACCAGCCCCTTCAGCCTCATCTCTGCTGTCTCTGCACTGGCCAACCTGACTCAAAATAGCCAAGTGATTTCTAACATCTTACTCCTCCCTCACCGCATTTCACCAGTGGCCTGTGGCCTAGGCACGTCTGTGCACATTCTTGCCCCCACCTTCCTGGGCAGGCAGCACCCTCCAGACCCCTTGGCACCCACTGTCTTCCTGCAGGAGTCCCCTCCCTGTCCCAGCCATCACTCACCTTCACAGCACAGTTGCCTTTCTCAGAGTCAGGGCTTCAGAGCAAAGCTGTCCTTGGGTCTCCCAGGCACCTAACACAGAAAGAGGCCGTCTCTGTCAACAGTCCTGTGGCGAGAGTAGGGACTGCATTCTTCCCACGAGGTTCCCTGGCAGTCTCTTCTGATACCGTTACACCCCTTGGGTCACTTTCTTGACCGTCCTTACGCTAGCCTGCTGGCAGGCCAGGCTGTGAACACCTGGATAGACTTGTGGTGTATATTGTTCTCTGTGTGACTTAGAACCCTTGACATGCAGACATGTCATCCTATTGCCTGACACTTGACAGAGCACCTCATTTGCTCCAACAAAGAAGAAAGGAAATCTGGAAATAAGCTCATGGGGAGGAAAAATGATGAGGAGGCCATGGGCTTTGATTCCCTCTTGTCTCCAAAGACCTCTCCCTTGCACCTAAAATTCAGCCTGAATCTGCTACCCGGATGAGAGGGGCAGGCTCAGTTTAACTGCTGAGGCCATACGTGTGGCAGGTGAGGGAGGTGGGGTCCTGAGGACAAGGCTTATAGTGACAACACTTTCCTTCATGAGTATTAACAGGGGCCCTTTCATCACAAAAAGAAACAAGTGTTTTTCTCACGAGCAGTGGGTCTCTACTGTTCAGGTCACAAGATGAATCTTGGATAGAAGTTCTGATCAGAGTAAAACAAAGATGCTGGCAAACTAAGGTTCTGCAAGTACCATGTGCACTGTGCCCTGCTCGCTGTGATCTGCTCTCACTCACCCTGTGTCTCTGGGCCCACTGCATCCCCCTGCCGAGAGTGTCCCCTGCCTGTCCAGGGCACCTGGACTCTCCCTGAAGCTTCCTCAGAAAGCAACCTGGTTGATTTCCCACCATGGACCATTCCCTGGGGTCTCCACATGAAAGGTTTTGAGGAGCACTGACAACTATATGTTCATGAGGGACTGAGGCATAATTTTTCAAAAGGCTTTAATTTCAGACATTAAACAACATCTCCCTAACAAATAGCGGGAGAAGGGCAGTGAGCCAGCACTGGAGTGCCATCTGTCAGCCTGTGCACCAGGCACTAGGGATACAGGCAGACTAAAACTTCAGAGGGTTGGGTTCTTAGTCCTCCTCCAGATCAACACTGGGGCATGAATCTGGGGGCTGAGCCACTGCAGCCCCCATTGCTGGTTCACACAAGGCAGACATTACCTCCTTGCAGGCCACAGATGTGTAACCCATGATCTCACGTACATGTGTGACTTTTCATTAAACACCCTGTAGAGCTGACATGTACTTAAGAACTTGCCTAATGGAAAACATAATAATGTGCTGTATCATTTGCTAGTAATTTCCAATATGTTGAATTTTACTGCTTGTGGAGATTGTAATTTCCTTACAGACAAGCATCTACCTTACACATTGTGTCGTTCAGAGAACTTAGAATGTGTAGCATCCTGAGCTCATCCATGGGTCTCTCTGGTGGTGGTGGGAGGGAAAGGAGAGGAGGAGGAGCTGGAACACAGCAGGTCAGCCTCCAGGACCCCAAGGATAGGACACAAACCACACAAGGAGTTTGCCAGCCCCTGTAAGCCTCGCCTGTCACTGAGACAGGGACAGTCCTCTCCTGCACATGCCGGCTCCTCCTCTCATACTCCATTGCCTTTGTTCTTTAAATATTTCAATTAGCTGCTAAAATTCAGTTCAAGGCCTGCTTTCTCTGGGGAGGGTACTGTTTGCATTACTCACTCTGTTTCTCTCATTTTCACAGCCATGCTGGGTTTCACATTGGTTTTATGACAGTGACTCAGCACTGTGAAAAACACCGAGGAGCCACAGACATGAGGCTCAGGGTCCTCACACACCTGGGCAACACCTACCCTCCTGATGACCGTTACACCTAGATGTTACTCCTAGATGACTGTTACAAGGTCTACCTAGAGGGAGGGACAGCATGTACTGCTCCTGCTGTCTTCTAGCCTGGAGTACATGATTTTACACGTGCTGCTGCTTGGTGCACAGCCACTGGTCCCTGACCCACCTGTTCTCCATTCCCTGCCCCCTTGGTCTCCAGCACAGACCAGTGCTCATACTGCTCTGGCCTGACCCACCTCTACTGCATTGTGCAGACTTTCGCTTGTCTGGAGCAGAGGACTAAGCACTTACCTCTATGGTCCCAGAGGGCTCGGTTAAGGAACAGAGGCAGGCCATGATGGTCACAGTTGGGCAGGGGGCATTTAGGGATGGGTCATCAGAAATGCTCTTTGTATTCCAGGAAGACATAACCTATTTGCTCAGATGAGGCTGCTGGGACCCTGCCCTTACCTGAGCCTGTCTTTCTGAGCAGCGTAGAGAGACTATTCTCAGTCTAGAGATGTCTGCCTTCCATCACAGTGTGCTCATTGGGGTGACTCAGGGCTCTGTGGGTTCTGCCTGGGCAACATGTGAGCTCTGTGGATCTGCTCCAGCCTTTGTCCCTGGAACACCTGCAGAGACTGGTACAGTGGAGAGCACTCATGTGCTTATTATCTCAGAGGTTACTTCTGAGGTTGTTTCTTAGGTGACAAGCTGTCCTTATGCCATGTTCCCTTTTAAATTTGTCCCTCAGATTAAATTTGACCTCATCCTCTCCATTAATTTCTATAAGGGCTGTGTTCTTTCCCCCCAGACATTGAGAGGAAAGCCTTGCTCTCCTCTGGCTGGGAAATTATCCCTGATGTTTTGCTTAATTAGTATCTGAGGGTTAGTTGGTCTAATTGATGTAGTGTGTGAGCTTGGTATACTTGCAATTAATGGCAAATCCTAGAAGACCAGAGGAAATAAACCAATAATTAAGAATGAGGATGCTGTATTTTTAACTCTCTAGGGTAGGTGGGGGTTTCTCTAAAGCCAAAGTGAAAGTGTGACTTGTATAGCACGTCCACCAGTCAGAAGTGGGCCCTGCGTATGCTTCAACACCAAGTTTGCCACTCATGTCTGTGTGCCTTTGAGCAGGTTACCTGGCCTCTCTGTGTCTTGCCAGCCCTTTTGTCTCCAGCACAGACCAGAGAAGCTCGGGAAGCATGCTCACTGCCCTTCACAGGCTTCTGCAAGTGTGAATGAGCTGGATTTTGTTAAGCGCTCAGAACAGTGACTGGCACTGAATGATCATTTTGACTTTTTTTCCTGATGATTACAAATGCTCTCAGTGCCAGTTCTGTTTGTCATATGGAGAGGAGGGACAGAAGAGTCTTTAGTGACAGCCAGCATGAAGTGGTGTAAGTCTTAATGCATGAGCTGTGAATCTCATGAACCCATACTAGTACTAGGGACCACCATGAACTGTGATGCCTTCATGCAGTTCCTTTCCTCTCCAGCTGTCGACTTGAGCGTCCATTGCCTCTAGTTCTAGATGTTGAGTGGGCATCGGGTGAAGTCATACCAATTGTTTCATTTTTACATTCTGGGGTTTTAGGAAGACTTCTCCAGGACTAGAGGGAAGAGAGATGCCACCCGTCAAACGTAGAGGGGAAATTGTGCTGGGCAATGGTGGGAAAATTCCCTGATTCTCAGCATTGCCCTGCTGTGCTCTCTCCCTCAGAGAGCCAGACCTGCAGTGTGGCATGCCTTAGGAGCTGTCCTGACATCCAGCTGGGAGCATTTCCAGAGACAGCAAGGCTAAAGTATCTTGTCATTGAAAAAAAAAACAAAAAACGAGATGGAACCAACAGTTTTGTGCTGAGAAATTGCTGGTTTATTGCAGATGGAAACTCTTGTAACAGAGACTGATGCAGGGTCCCTTTTGGGTGACATTATAGCACCTCCTCACTCTTTGTAAATACCTGTCCTGCCACTCAGACTGAGGGCAGTCCCTGCGACTCCAGATAGCAAGGCACCATACGAGTTACAGTTTCGTTTCCCTGATGGATGCAGGAAGAAAATGAGTTGAATTAGATTCTAAGAAATCTTGTATAAATATTGTCAATCCCCCTTTCTCCATTTTTGTTTTTTAAATGTTTAAAAACAGTTTATTTTTACTGTATTTTATCCCCTTTATACCTTCTTCCACCACCATCTACCCCACTAACCCCACAATCACCACAGGGTTGTCTGTTTCCATGAGTCCTTTTTCTTTTTTGTTCAATCTCTCTACTCCCCACCCCCTACCCCCAGAGCTGACAGCCTGCTCTCCATCTTGGAGTCTGGTGTATTTCTTGTTAGTTCAGTGTGTTCCTTAAATTCCACATATGAGTGAAATCCTATGGTCCCCATCTTTCTCTGACTGGCTTATTTCTCTTGGCGTAATGTTCTCCAGGTTCATCCAAGTTGTCAACAATGTGAATTTTTTTTCTATTTTATAACTGACTAGTATTCTCTTGTGTAAATATACCATATCTGTTTTATACACTCATCTACTGATGGACACTTGGCCTGCTTCCAAATCCTGGCTATTGTAAGTAACGTTACGGTGAACATGGTGGTGCATATATTCTTTCAAATTAGAGTTTTGGCTTTCTTCAGATAAATTCCCAGAAATAGTATTGCTGTGTCAAAAGAAAGCTCTATTTTTAACTTTTTGAAGAAACTCCATACTGCTTTCCACAGTAGCTTCACCAATCTGCATTCCTGTCAGCAGTGCACAGGGTTTGTTGACTTGTTGTCTGTTGGTTTATAAATGGTTGCCATTCTGACAGGTGTGAGGCAATATGTCAGAGTGGTTTTAATTTGCATTTCTCTGATGACTAGTGACATTGAGCATCTTTTCATATGTCTGTTGGCCAACTGTATGTCTTCTTTGGAGAAGGGCCTATTCAGGCCCACTGCTCAATTTTTAATTGGATTATTTTTTCATGTTCAGTTTTTAAAGTTCTTTATAAATTTTGGGTATTTTTGTTGTTGTTGTTCAAGTGCAGTTGTCTGTATTTACCCCCCACCACTCCTGCCCCACCCCAGCCATCTGCACCTCTCTCCCCTGATTCCACCCCCTCTTGGTTTTGTTCATGTGTCCTTTACACTTGTTCCTCAAAACCCTTCACCACTTTCCCACTCATATCCACTCCCACCTTCCCTCTGGTTACCATCAGATTGCTCTTAATTCCAATGTCTCTGGTTATATTTTGCTTCTTTGTATGTTTTTTGACTAGGTTCCAGTTAAAGGTGAGACCCAATGATATTTGTCCCTCACCTCCTGGCTTCCTTCATTTAGCATAGTGCTCTCCAGTTGCATCCATGCTGTTGCAAAGGGTAGGAGCTTCTTTTTTCTTTCTGCTGCATAGTATTCCATCTTGTAAATGTACCATAGGTTTTTGATCCATTCATTTATTACTGATGTTTACTTATGTTTCTTCCAGCACTTGGTTATTGTAAATTGTGCTGCTATGAACATTGTGGGGAATAGGTTCTTATAGATTCAGGATTCAGGGTTCAGGTATTTCAGGGTTCTTAGGATATAATCCTGGCAGTGGTATTGCTCAGTCAAAAGGCAGTTCCATTTTTTAGTTTTCTGAGGAAATTCCATACTGTTTTCCACAGTGGCTTCACCAGTCTGTATTCCCATCAACAGTGCCCTAGGGTTCCCTTTTCTCTACATTCTTTCCAATACTTGTTGTTTGTTGCTTTCTTTATGGTGGTCGTTCTCACCAGTATCTCATGGTGGTTTTAATTTGCATCTCTCTGATGGCTAGTGATGCTGAGTTTTTTTTCCTATGCCTCTTGGCCCTCTGTATGTCTTCCTTGAGAAGTGTCTGTTCAAGTCCTTTGCACATTTTTTAACTGGGTTGTATGTCTTCCTGGGGTGGAGTCACATGAGTTCTTTATATATTTTGGAGATCAAACCCTTATCGGAGGTATCATTGGCAAATATGTTTTCCCCTGTAGCTGGTTCTCTTTTCACTCCAAAGCTGTTTTCTTTAGTCATGAAGAGGGTTTTTAATTTGATGAGGTTCCATTTACTTATTCTTTCCTTTGTGCCCCTTGCTCTAATTCCACTGCTGGGATTATATCCTAAGAACCTGGAAACACCAATTCAAAAGAACCTATGCACCCCAATGTTTATAGCAGCACAATTCACAATAGCCAAGTGCTGGAAGCATCATAAATGCACATCAGTAAATGAATGGATGAAGAAACTATAGTACATTTACAAGACGGAATAATATGCAGCAGAAAGAAAGAAGGAGCTCCTACCCTTTGTGACAACATGAATGGAATTGGATAGCATTATGCTAAGTGATATAGGCCAGGTGGTGAGGGACAAATACTGTATAATTTCACCTTTAACTAGAACATAATCAACAAAGCAAACAAGCAAGCAAAATATAACCAGAGACATTGGAATTAAGAACAATCTGATGGTAACCAGAGAGAAGGTAGGAGGGGATAATGGGGAAAAGGTGGAAAGGTTTTGAGGAACAAGTATAAAGGACACATGGACAAAACCAAGAGGGGGTGGAATCAGGGGAGAGAGATGGGGATGGCTGGGGTGGGAGGTAAATGCAGACAACTGTAATTGAACAACAATAAAATAATTTTTAAAAGAGCAGGAAGATAGTTTAAGGGATCTTTGGGACAACATGAAACATATCTCCATTATAGAGGTACCAGGAGGAGAAGTGAGGGAGAGTAAGTGATAGAGAACCTGTTTGAAGAAATAACCACAGAAAACTTTCTTAACCTGGTGAAGGAAAAAGTCACACAAGTTCAGGAAGCATAAAGAGTTCCAATTAACATGAACCCAAAGAGACCCCCACCAAGACACATCATAATTAAAAGGGCAAAGTTTAAAGACAAAGAGAAATCTCCAACACAGCAAGGGAGAGGCAGTTAGTTGCCTATAAGGGAGTTCCCACAAGGCTTTCAGCTGATGTCTCAACAGAAGCACTACAGGCCAGAAGGGAATGGCATGCAGTATTAAAGGATAAAAAAGCAATGATCTAAAACCAAGATAATTCTATCCAGCAAGGCTAACATTTAAAATTGAAGGTGAGATAAAGATCTTACCACACCAAAAAAAGAAAAAAAAAGTCTAAAGGAGTTCAATACCACCAATCAAGCATTGCAAGAAATGTTGAAGGGACTGTTTTAAGAAGAAGAAATATATAGAGAGGAACATAGGCATAAAGAATAAAAATGGCAATAAATAAGTACCTATGAATAATAACTTTAAATGTAAATCAATTAAATGCTCCAATCAAAAAGACATGTGGTAGTTGCATGGATAAGAAAATAGGACCCATACACAGGGTCTAGGAGAAATAACGCTGCCTGCCTGAGTACGGTTGGTAGGGTAATAATATGGGTGTAATAATTTATAGTTATGAACATTTCACCTAAAATGTCATATGGTGTGCTTGAGTGTGATACTGTTATGTTACAGGATTACATGCTTATGATTTTTGTAACAAAAGATTTTGTAATAAAAAGGGGCATTACTTGTGTTGGACTCTTATATTTTGTATATAAGGGACCCATCTCAGAATAAGAGATACACATAGACTGAATGTTAAGGGATAGAAAAAACTGCATGAAAATGTAAACAAAGCCATTAACAAGAGACAAAGAAGGTCACTACATAACGCTAAAGGGATTGATTCAACAAGAGGATATAACCCTTGTGAATATATATGCACCCAGTATAGAAGTACTAACATATATAAAGAAAACTCTTGGTGGACTTTAAGGGACAGATTAACAGCAATGGTCACAGTAGGGGACTTAAACACCCCCACTGATGTCAATGGATAGATCTTCCAGACAGAGAATCAACAAAGAAATGGTGACTTTGTATCACTTACTGTATCAGATTGATCTAATTGATATTTACAGAACATTTCCCCTCCAACTTAGCAAAATATACATGCTTTTCAAGTGAGCATGATACCTTTTTAAAGATAGACCACAGGTTAAGGCCCAACACAAGTCTTAACAAATTCAAGAAGATTGACATCATATTAAGCATCTTCTGGGATCTAACTGGCATAAAACTAGAAATCAACTGTAAAAAAAAATGAAAAAAATATTCAAATACATGGAGGCTAAATAGCATGTGATTAAACAATGAATGGGTTACGTTTGAGATCAAAAAACAAATAAAAAACTATGTGGAACCAGGAGACAAAGTTCCAAGCCCCACCCCTTGCTTTGTTCCCCAGCCATCTGGTCCCCTGAACCCACTACTGATAAATTGGCCCAGCTTTTGTGTGCACCAAGTCTGGTTCCTCTGGTGTCACCGCTATGAAGAAAGTGGGTCAACAGCTCTGGCTGGAGGTAGGGCTGAACTCTGTGAAGGTTTTCCAGGCAGCTGCAGACTTGAAACAGTTCTGTCTGGAGAATGCTCAATATGACCCCCTGCTGACTGGAGTATCTTCAACTACCAATCCCTTCAGACTCCAGAAAGTCTGTTCCTTTTTGTAGTGAAATGAATCTTTGAAGGTGTTCTAAACCACTTTTCATGAACCAGTGAGCATTCAAAGAGAGCTAAATTTGAAGCCTGTACAAAAAACTTATCCCTGTAACACATGCCACACTGTACAAACTTCTGCTTTTGTCAGTCCTTAACATCTACCTTTCTGAATTTTCATGAATTCCTATTTCACAAGGATGATTATTTTATATACACTGGCAGCAGCATACAAATAAATACTTAGTATGAAAAAACCCCAACTAACTGGAACCAAATGAAAATGAACACACAACAAATCAAAATCTATAGGACACAGCAAAAGCAGCCCTGAGAGAGAAGCTCATAGCCTTATAGCCCTACCTAAAGAAGATAGAAAAATCTCACATAAACACTCGAACTCTACACCTAAAAGGATTGGAAAAATAACAACAAGAAAAGCCCAGAGTAAGTAGAAGAAAGGAAGTAATGAACATCAGAGAGGGAATAAATGACACTGAGACTACAAAAATACAAAAGATTGAAAAAAACAAGAGCTGGTTCTTTGAAAACTTTTAGCCAGACTCAACAAGAAACAAAGGACACAAATAAATAAATCAGAAATGAAACAGGAGGAGTAACAACTAATACCAAATATATTACAGACAACTGTATGACAACAAATTGGACAATCAGGATGAAATGGATAAGCTCCTAGAAACATACAATCTCCCAAAATTAATCAGCAAGAATCAGAGAATCTCAATTGCAACTAGTGAAACTGAATGTAATTAAAAAACTCCCTACAAATATAAGTCCCAGAGTGATGGCTTCACAGGTGAATTTTACCAAACATTTAAAGAAGAACTAACACCAATCCTTCTTAAACTATTTTTAAGAATTCAAGAGGGGGGAAACTCCCAAGATCATTTTATGAGGTCAGCATTATCCTAATTCCAAAACTAAGTAAAGACACTGCAAAAAAGGAAAAAATTACAGGCCAATATCCCTGATGAACATAGATGGTAACATCTTTGACAAAATAGTAGCAAACTGGATCCAGAAATACATTAAAAAGATCATACACCATCATCAGGTATGATTTATTCCAGGAATGCAAGGTTGGTACAATATCCACAAATCAATAAACTTGGTACACCACATAAACAAAATGAAGAATAAAAACCACATGATCATAGCAATAGATGCAGGAGAAGCATTTGATAAAATCTAGCACCCATTTATGAGAAAAACTCTCAGTAAAGTGAGAATAGAGAAATCATACCACAATGTAATAAAAGCCATATGTGACAAACCCACAGCCAACATCATACTCAATGGCCAAAAAACTAAAAGCATTTTCCTTAAGGTTGGGAATAAGAAAGGGATGTCTGCTTTCACCACTCTTACTCTGCATAGCGCTGGAAATCCCAGCCACAGAAATCAGAGAACAATGAGAAATAAAAGGCATCCAAATTGGAAGGAGGAAGTAAAATGGTCCGTTATTTGCAGATGACAAGATACTGTATACAGAAAAACCTCAGGACCCTACTAAAATGCTATCAGAGCTAATAAACAAATTCAGAAAAGTAGCAGGAAATCAGTGGCATTTTTATATTCCAATAATGAACTATCAGAAAGAGAGACTTAAAAAAATCTCATTTACTATTGCAACAACAATAAAAAAATTAAGGTACCTGGGAACATATTTGACCAAGAAGGTAAAAAACTTGTGCTTGAAAACTATAGGACACTGAAGAAATAAATTGGGGAAGATATAAATAAGTGAAAGCATATATTGTGTTCACAGACTGGAAGAATTAACATCATTAAAATGTCCATACTACCAGAGCGATCTATAGAGTCAATGCAATTTCTATTAAAATACCAATGGCCTACCTCACAGGTCTAGAACCAATGTTTCAAAGAGGTATATGGAACCAAAAAAGACCCTGAATAGCCTCAGCCATCTTGAGAAAGAAGAACAAAGTTGGAGGGATCATAATACCTGATATTACACTATACTACAAGGCCATAGTAGTCAAATCCTGCCTCCCATTTTTTTAAACAGTTATGGAGCCCTATATGGTTTAGTTAGCCTTCTTTTTTTTCAACTGTAAATCCAGAACTATCACACTTACTTTACACATTATTTGCACATAATAAATTGTGCTAAATAATGGTAAACATAAGTAGCCTGGCCCCTCCCCCCTCCCACCCATTTTCCCTTGAGGTGAACTAAGGAGGAGATAGAGGGGTAAGGAGCTGGCCCTTGGGGAGTTATGAGCTGAGTTGGGAAGATTCAGGTTCTCTTCAGAGGGTCTAGAATTTCACAGAGAGAGGGGCAGGACCAACCTGAGCTCAGCCACAAGAGAGAGAGCTTACTGATGTTGGAGGGCCTCCTATGATTTATTCTCTTGGGTCCTTTGAGACCTGAGCTACTAGGTAATTAGTTTAGGGGCTATATGTGTAGAAAGAAATATTCTAGAGGGATTTCTACTCCTAATTTATTGTCTCTAGAAAAATTTTTGCCCTGGATAATATGCCTGAGTGAGCTGAGGGAAAGACCTGGAAAGAATAAAATTGTCACAGAATAGACTGAAATAGAGTCTCTGTGCCTCTGTGCAGAATGACAGACTGATGTCCATCATAGGGGAGCTTTTGTTAAAAATTACATGGTTAATTACGTGTAAAGCAGTATGTATGAAACATAAACTCATTACTTCTGTAGAAATTTGAGTAGCTCTTTAGGTAAACTGAGTTATATTTTCTTGACCTTGAGAACTTTACAGCATCTTTATGAAACACTGTATTTCACAATACTGTTTTTCTTTAAATCTTCTTTTCCCACACCATAAAGCCACTGTTTTATTCCATTCTTCTCATGTATCTATCATCATCACTCTTCAGAGAACTTCAGAGAAGATGAAACTGGCGAGCTTTGTTTTTGAACACCTAACTGACTGCAGGGACTCCCACACTCTGGGGGGCTGGGGATAAGCTGATGAAAGCTCAGGTTGGAGAGAGGATTTTCCCAATGTTTTCATACTTGAGCCTAAGCCCATATTTAATCTGCACACATTTTCTTCTATATTTACCCTATTTTATTGAAAAAACAACCCAAATTTAATTCACAAAAAGAGGCATTCTCTCCTCCACATTCAGCAGATCTACAACACCTTTCCTGCCTTCTCTTGGTCACATTTAGGCAGTTGGTTGAAGAGACTGCAGAATACCCACACTTTACATACGGGAGTCTGGGTTCCTATCAGACTGCCAGTGATGACAAATTCAAGCAAGAAAAGGGAGAGATATAAATAGCAAGAGTTGCAAAAATTTCTTTTGAGGCAAAAAATCAAACTGTTAATGAAACGGTTTGATAATGAAGTCAGAATCCTTTGAACAAGAGAATAACATTTTTTAACAGTATGTGGGATTTGCCAATTATCTTGGTTTTGTCAATTACAGTTTACATTCCATATTATTTTGTATTAGTTTCAGGTATACAGCATAGCAGTTAGATAATCATACACTTTATTTGTGTTCCCCATCCCCACCATGTTTTCAGTACTCACCTTGTATCATGCCAATTAACTTTGAGTAAGAACTTCCTCAGTCAACATATAGTTTTTTATAGTATTACAAGGTTCTATATTAATGTTGCTTGAAAATAATATTTTCCACTTCAGAAACAAACATGAGCTCACTTCTAGAAGTATTAAAGTACAAATTTGCATGTGGTACACATGCATCATTTTATTTATATTTAAAAATGATCAGTAGACATACTATTTCCCCTAATTTATTATTATGGGTTTGTTTTCAGGCCCTCTGTTCTGTTTCAATGGTCTGTATGTCTGTTTTTATGCCATTATTATCCCACTGTTTTTATGACTATACCTTTGTAATATATTTGAAATAAGAAGTGTGACGGCTTGGGGTTTGTTATTTTTTAATTAAAGATTGTTTCGATCCCTAACCAGTGTGGCTGGTTAGGTCACCCATTGGTTGGGTGTCATCTCACAAAGTAAAAGGTCTCTGGGTCAATTCCTCAGTCTGAGCACATGCCTGGCTTGCCAGGTTCAGGCCACTATAGAGGTGCATAATAAGAGAGGCAGTTGATGGATGTTTCTCTCTCTCTCTCATTCTCTCCACTTTTCTCTCCCTCTAAAAATAAATAAATACAATTTGAAAAAAATTGTTTTGATTATTTGGAACTCTTTGTGGTTCTATAGAAATTTTAGGATAAAAAATTCTATTTAGTTTTTAAAAACCAATTCTACCATTTTTGGTAGAGTGTTTAGGGTTTTTGTGGGTTTTGTGGGGGGTTTTTTTGTTACATATACAAGATAACGTCACTTGGAAATGAATATAATTTTGCTTTTTACCTTTTTTGTTTGGATGCCTTCTGGTTTTTATTATTATTACTTTAGTCTGATTGATTTGGCTAGGACTTCCAGTACTATGTCGAATGGTAGAGGTCAGAGTGGGCAACCCGGTCTTCTTCCTGATCTTAGAGGAAAAGCTTGCAAGTTTTTACCATTGAGTATGATGCTGGTTGTGGGTATGTTGTAAAGGCTTTTATTATATTGAAGTATGTTCCTTCTATTTCAAATTTGTTCAGATATTTTATCATAAAAAGTGTTGACTTCTTGTCTAATTCTTTCATGAATCAATTAAGATAGTCACATGATATTGTATGTATTGATTTGTGTATGTTGAACCATCTTTGCATGCCAGAGATAAATTTCACTTGATCATGGCAAATCATCTTCCTAATGTACTGTTGAATTTGGTTTGCTAACATTTTGTTGAGAATTTTTGCTCCTGATTTAATCAGGACTACTGGTCCATAGGTATAGCTTATTTCTTTTTTGACTTTAAATTATTTTTTATTTTTAAATTACAGTTGACATACAATATTTTATTAGATTCAGGTCCACAACCTAGTGATTAGACATTATGTAACTTACTAAG
The DNA here is from genome assembly GCF_019186645.2 of Phyllostomus hastatus. Taxonomy (NCBI): domain Eukaryota; kingdom Metazoa; phylum Chordata; class Mammalia; order Chiroptera; family Phyllostomidae; genus Phyllostomus; species Phyllostomus hastatus. Next base: position 51,523 of record NW_025333962.1, on the reverse strand, counting down.
TGATCATCCTGATAAATCTCATATCCCTGACACAATACATAATTATTACATTACTGACTATTCCCTATGTGACATTTTCATCCTCCTGACTAGTCTCTAACTACCACTAACTACCAATTTGTACTTCTTCACCCCCTCACCTTTTAAACCCATCCCCCCAACCCTGCTCCCTTTGGGCAACCATCAAAATGTTCTGTGTCTGGGAGTGTTTTTCTGTACTGCTTATTTGTTTATTTTTTAAAGAATCAATTGTTGACAGATACGTATTTATTCTTCACATTTTTAATCTTTTTTTTTTCTTTTTAAAGAAGAACATTTAACATTTCATGTAACACTGGTTTGGTGGTGCTAAACTCCTTTAGCTTTTTCTTGTCCATGAAGCTCTTTATCTGTCCCTTGATTCAAAATGACAGCTTTGCTAGGCAGAGTAATCTTGGTTGTAAGTCCTTGCCTTCATCAAATTGAATATTGAATGGCGTGAGAAGTGATTTATTTTATTTGGTTCCAACTTGGGTGGCATGCAGGACAGGTGCCCAATGAGCTTGTGCCTGGGTTTTACAGTGAGGCAGGGGAAGGCCTGGCCCCAAGGGGAGGGTGGCTCGGTGGAGAGCCAAGCATGGTCTACCTACCCTGTGTTCGTGAGTCCTGTGAGACCTGTGGTTTGCTGCCAACTTCCTCCATCCCTTGGTGGGAGATTTAGGGATCCTCTGGTCATTTTGAAACTGCAGGGGAGTTGCGAGGAAGCAGGGGAAGCCTGTGGGTTTCCAAAGGATGATGGTCCTCCCTAACCCAGGGAGCTGGGAAAGCTTTCATTCCAAATGTGGACGGTGGATGTTTATTTCCATCTGTTGTATGACCTAAGGATCAGGTGGAGAAGCAAAAGCTGGAAACCAAAATCAGTGTCCTGGGGCAGGTCGGTTGAAGGTGTTTGTAGGTCCCCAGGGAGTTTGAAGTCTTATTCTTGTGAGTTACCTACTCTTCTCACCCTACTTGAGCCCTGAGATGGGCCAGATGCTAGTTGCACTGCTCACTTTAGTCTCGGCCTGCCCTTGAGTCCTCTGGTGCTCACCTCTGGCTCTGGAGGTGGCATGCTTAGAGATCCTTGGGGGCCTGGAGCCCAGCCTTCAACCCCTGGGCTGCCTCCTCTTCTGGAGCAAGTGGACATTCGAGGCCCTGTCCTTCCAAGCCCCACACTCACTTAGATTTAATAACCAAGTTTCATGTGACTGAGGGTGGTGGCAGGACCATTTCTCACATTTCACAGTCAGGGCCTTGGGACATCTGCAGGTCCCTTTAACTCTGCTTCTGTCATCATTTTACACTGGAGGCAGGGAGTGGCTCTGCTTGGATGCCCGTTGCACAGAGTGGGCAGTCTGCACAGTGGACCACCACTGTGGGCCTTTGGGGGCCTGGACCTGAGCCCCCTAGCTCAGTGACAAACCCAGGGACTAACTGTGCCAGGTCCATACCTGGCCTGCACCCAACTCTCCAGGATGGGCCATTGGGGACAACTGGGCAGGCAGCTGAGGCGTGGCTCACATGAGAACTCCCTGCCTTAATGCCTCTTGGGTCAGGGTGAATGGAGCCAGAAAACCAATTTGAAGCAACTGCTTCCTTTTTAGACCTTGTTCCTTTTTTTTAGGCAGACGTGGCCTTGGGGCTGAGAGCCACCAGCCAGGCTGCTGAGGGCTGAGAGTAGGAGGCACAGTAAATAGTGGTGGGTGGGCAAAGGGCCTAGACTGTGGTGATAGGAATTAACCTGCATGGGTGAGGGGGGTGGGGGTGGCATGGTAAGGAGGGCAGTGGTCCTGCTTCTCTGGTCTCTCTCCTATCTCTGTGGGACAGGATCCTCAGAAAGGGCCAGGGGGCCCCACATGGCTGGGGCCTGGCTCCTGGTACATCCCTGGGATGTGTATCTTTATTCCCCTCCCAGGCCCAGCTGCTTCTGCCCTGCCGGGAGCTGTGGGCAGGAGGACTTGGCTTTAATAAAGACTGGAGGAAAAAAGCAAACACTGGTTTGCCTTAAACCAGAGCCTTGCTCTGGGCAGTGCAGCTCAGTGGTATTATGGGGTGCAGGAATTAGAAATGAGTTTCATCTTTCTGAATACTTTGTAGTATTTCTCAAGTTTTCTATAACAGGCATGTGTTCATTAAACTTATTTTCTTAACTGGTTTTGATCATTACATAGGATAATTTGGATGCATTGTATTTTGCATCCAAAAAAAAATTGTTTTTTTTTCCTGCCAAGCAGAGGCACAAAAGCCTGAGTTCAATAACTATTTTTTCCCTATATCAAAACAAAACTGTCTTAAGTAGAGTTTTGTTTTTAAAAAATTGTCTCTGATACCCTGCATATCTTTTCCTGCCATTCTCATTGCAGGAAAAAAAAGATGGGAGGGGTGGGGGGAAGTATAAACTCTAACACATATTCCATCTGTATGATTTATAATTTATCTTTTAAAGAATAAAAAATCTCCACAAGCCAGTATAGAAGCCCTGCCTGCTTGTACAACATCAACCGGTTAAATATGAAATTATAGGCAGCACTGTGAAAATTACAGTTGTATGGAGCACAAAATTAGGACATGTTTAGAGTGATTAACTTTCCTGTAAACAGAAAGTGTCACCAAGAATTGGTTTTCCCATTATGGAATGAACTGACTTTACACACTTTCATAAGGTTGGAGAACAGTCTTGATTTTTATAAAGTAATACATCAAATATTTTACTAACAAGGTCATATTGTTTAAGAAAGACTACAGGTTAAGACATTCTTTGATTTCTTGGTGCCATGAATTCTACCAGTCATGTGGCGGGGGTGGGTGGGGGGGCTAGAACAAGGTACAGTTTATTTTTAATAATAGCAGGTATGGGAAAGTCATTTGCCATAATATGATGTCTCAGTGGAAGTTATAGTGATAAATATATGCAATTATTTATTTTGGTGGGAGTACCTGAAAAAGGTTTAATTAATTCTCTGAATTTAGTCTAAAAACATCAAGAAAAAGGGATTGGGGATACATACTTGTTTGCTTTCACAATAATTGTCTGACACCTCTGTGTAGCTGTCACTTTGACAGGCAGTCCCTGCCAACACTCCAGGGCATGTTTGTGGCCCCTGTGCTGTGTGAGTTTGGGAAGCAGGTTAGCTTCTTGTGTACACAGTTAATACAATAATCTTCAAAAAGCAGTACAGTGCGAACAAGCCAACTTTCCTTAGCTGTGTCATAACTATTGGATTTTAGCCTTGATGAGTAAAACAGTGGATTCTCACTTAGCTTGAAATTAGCATATGATGATTAATGGCCAAATCTGATGAAAAATTTCTTAGATTTTTAATTTTAGTTAAACAGGCAGTGACCCCTTCAATCAGAAGTCAGGCTGATGTGTTAGCTGACTGCTAAGTGGCAACATTTCCCCCCAAAGAATCCTTCTAGATAGACTCAGGGCTTTGACACTTAGAGTGTAGACTGGAATAATTTCAGTGATGTGATGAGTTCTAATAGAGGCATAAATTGTGGATGAAACACCTAGCCACAGTTTGTCTTCTCTTACCTGCTTGTTTATCGTAACACTTTTCAGACCAGCGATGCAGCTTGATGTGTGTGATGTCATATCTTTGACTCACAAGTTGTGGTTAAAACTCCAGCGGAATCCTTGGCAAGCAAAATCCAAAAGTAGCCATGTACTACACAATTTCATAGAATGTTCCTGATCGTGAGTGGAGTGAGAAGCATTGAGATCAAACAGAAATGTACTCAACCTAGACATAGTGGTGTGACACAGTATTTTATGCCTTTCCAAAGTGTCTCATTACACTATTTTGGGTAATGCCTCTGAACTTTGAACTCTATCAGGAAAAGTAAAGCTTCATGAGAAATGAATGTGTGAGGATCCGAGCCCCCTCACCGCTCTGCCTCTCTTACAAAATGCCAAGTATACAAAGATATTTTGAAAAAAAAAATCTGTCCACCAACTAGAAAATAAGATGCTTGCTTTGGGGAAGGGTTTTTTAAAACCAAGTTTAGCTGGACTGAAAATAGGTTGTTTTTGTGCCATTGCTATTTTTGGTATGCCATTAGGGAGCGTGTAAAAAGGCCTATAGGATCCTGAGAAAGGATATCTACTGCAGAAGCTCAAATGTACGCCGATGGGAGAGGTCTGAGGTTTAATGTGCCTCAGTTCAGATTTTCATGTAGTATCTGAAGTAGGACTGAGTTTTGTGATTGCTTCACTGATTTATCTTCAGTTGTTTCTTTAATCTTCACCCAAGAATATGCTTTTTAAAATGAATTTCAGAGAGAGAGAGGAAAGGCACCAGGGACAGAGAGACAGAGACAGAGAGAGAGAGAGACAGGTAGAGAGAGAGAGAGATGGATCATTTGAATCATTTGCCTCCCGTATGCGCCCTGACTGGGGATTGAACCCGTTAGCATTTTGGCTATCTTTAGTTTTTTTTAGAAAAGCCTTTAACTGCCCTGGTCGGGTGGCTCAGCTGGTTGGAGCATCATCCCACACACCAAAAGGTGGGAGGCAACCAATATTTCTTTCTCCTTCTCTCCCTCCCTCCCTCCCTCCCTCCCTCCCTCTCTCTCTCTCTCTCACTCTCACTCTCTCTTCCACCCCCTCTCAAATCAATAAACATATCCTTGGGTGAAGAATAAAAAAACTGTCATTAGTTACAGATGACATGATGCTGAACATAGAGAAGTCTAAAGATTCCACCAAGACACTACTAGAACTGATCAGTGAATTCAGTGAAATAGCAGGATACAAAATAAATATTGAGAAATCACTTGTGTTTTTATACACCACTAATAAACTATCAGAGAAGGAAATTAAGAAAACAATCCCATTTACAATTGCACTAAAAATAAAATAACTAGGAGTAAATTTAACCAAGTGTGTAATAGATCAGTACTTGGAAAATTATAAGACACTGAAGAAAGAAAATTGAGGAAGATACAAATAAGTGGAAGCACATACCATGTTCAAGGAAAGAAATAATTAACACCATTAAAATGTCCACACCCAAAGCAATCTGTAGATTCAACACGATTCCTATCATGATACCAAAGGCGTATTTCACAGAAGCAGGACAAATGCTCCAAAAATTTATATGGAACCACAGAAAACCCCCAGTAGCCACAGCAATCTTGACAAAGATGAACAAAGTTGGAGGAATCACACTACCTGATATGAGACCATACTACTGGGTTGGCCAAAAAATCCACTTAGGTTTTTCTGTAAAATAAAAGGCACATTTTTCATTTTCACCAGTATCTTTATTGATTGGGATATTTTGAGTATGTCGGGTATCTCCTGCTATTTGCTTCTAGTGGGTAGAGGCCAGGGGTGCTGATAAACAGCTTCCAATGCATAAGACAGCCACAGCAAAGACTTACTTGGCCAAAATGTCAATAGTACCAAGAAACTTTGCATCAGTCACAGCATCTTCCCCATGCACTGCACAAATCTTTTTTGTGTTTCAGTTGAGTTTTTACCTTTCTTGAAATAGTAAAACATAATATGCTGAAAATGTGTATTTTCTTCCATCTTCAATAATAAAATAGCTGCACAAAAATTCACCAAGTTTGATTTTTTTTATATGCATGCTGATATGAGAGCTATCACAGTACAATCTAACAAAATTGTTTCAAACGAAGTTAAAGACAACTAAGCACTACTAGAGCCATCATATGGAAAAAACTAAATGAACTTTTTTGGCCAACCATACAAGGACAGAGTAATCAAAACAACGTGGTACTGGCATAAAACAGATATGGATCAAGGGAACAGAATAGAGAGCCCAGAAATAAACCCATGTCTTTATGGTCAGTTAATATTTGACAAAGGAGGCAAAAACATACAGTGGGCTAAAGATAGTCTCTATTCAATAAATGGTGGTAGGAAATTGGACAAATACTTAAAACAAAAAGAAACTAGGCCACCTTCTTATGCCGCACACAAACATAAACTAAAAATGGATTAAGACTTAAATGTTAGACTCAAAACCACAAAAGTCCTGGAAGAAAACATAGGCAGTAAAATTTTGGACATTTCTCATAGCAATATTTTTTTCTGATACATCTCTTTGGGCAAGGGAAACAAAAGAAAACATAAACACAATGCACTACATAAAAGTGAAAATGTTTTATACTGAAAGAAAAGCATCGACAAAATGAAAAGACAGCTCCCTGGATGGGAGAACATATTCGCCAATACATCTGATAAGGGGTTAATATGGGGGGGAGTTAGAAGAGGGTAAAGGGGGGGGGGATAAATGGTGATGGAAGGTGACTTGATTTGGGGTGGTGAACACAATCTACAGTTGATGTATTATGGAATTGTACATCTGAAACCTATGTAAATTTATTAACTGATGTCAATAAATTCAATTTATTGCCAATACTTCAATAAAAAGACAAGAAAAAGCCATCCAGATTGGAAAGGAGAAGTAAAACTCTCTACTTACACTTGACAGAATCTCCCCCCCTCAGACTATTGGAGCCAATAAATACATTCAAACCACTAATAAATTCAATAAAACATAACAAAGGAAATAAAAATCATTTACTACTTTATAATAAACAAATTTTGCAGGGTATAAGATTAATAAACAAAAGTCAATTGCATTTCCATATACTAGCAATTAACATTTTGAAGATAAAATTAGGAAAATAATTCCCTTTTATAATAACCAAAGAACAAAATATTTAGGAAGCACTTAACAAAAGTACCACAGGACCTGTACGCTGAAAACTACAAAACACCATTGACAGGAACTAAATTAGGCCTAAATAAATGAAAAACCCATGTTTACCATATTGAAAGATTTAATATTGTTAAAGTGGCAATATTTCCCCAACTGTACCGATTCAATGCAATACCTATCAAAATCCCAGCTATTTTGCAGAAATGAACAAACTGACCGTAAAATTCAATAAGTGGTAGGTGTAAATGTTTTTGACCTTAGATTAGGCAACAGTTTCTTCCATAAAACACCAAAGACAAAATCAACAAAAGGAAAAAAAATGTGTTGGACTTCATCAGAAGTTTTTAAAATTGTGCTTCAAGGACACCATAAGTCAAGTCAAACAATGTGCAGCATGGGAGGAGAGGTTTGCAAGTCAAATATCTGATAAAGGCATAGTTGTCCAGAATCTTTTAAGAGCAGCAGCTCAACAACAAAATGATAAATGATTCCACTTAAAAATGGCAAAGGATTTAAACAGGCATCCCCCCCAAAGGATACAGAAATGGGTAATAAGTATGTGAAATGATGCTGAGTACCATTAGTTACCAGATAAATGCAAGCTGAGATCACAGGCATGCAACTTCACAGCCCACCAGAAGGGCTCTAAGCAAGACATAAATGATAACAAGGGAGGGGGAGGATGAGGGGACCCTGAAACTCATGCACTGCTAAGTGGGAAGGTAAAGGTCTCTCCAGCCCAGTCTGTGAGGCTATTTCCTAAACGACACTTCGCATTGTGTAGTTATTTTTGTGACCTCTTCCACTAGATTGAAAGTACGTGAAGACTGGCTTTAGGTCCCTCTCCCTCCCCTGAATGCAAATCAATTAGAACACCTGTCATTCTATGCCATCTACAATCATTGATCTGCTTGCCTCTCTCCATCACTAGATTACAATCTTTTTTCTTTTACCAAGACATGTCAAGGGTTTCTCTTTTTTTTAATTAAATACTTTTGAATTTTATTGTTGTTCAAGTAGTTTTCTGCCTTTCTCTCCCTCTCTCACCTCCGCCCCCACCATCCCCACCTCCCTCCCCTGTTTCCAGCCCCTCTTGTTTTTGTCCATGTGTCCTTTATAGTTGTTCCTGTACACCCTTCACCCTTTCCCCCCATTATCCCCTCCCATCTCCCCTCTGGTCACTGTCAGTTTGTTCTTCATTTCACTGTGTCTGGTTATATCTTGCTTGCTTGTTCGTTTTGTTGATTAGGTTCCAATTAAAAGTGAGGTCATATGGGATTTCTCCCTCACCACCTGGCTTATTTCACTTAGCATATGCTCTCCATGCTGTCACAAAGGGCAGGAGCACCTTCTTTCTTTCTGCTGCATAGAATTCCATTGTGTAAATGTACCATAGTTTTTAGATCCATTCATTTGCTGATGGGCAGCTAGGTTGCTTCCATCACTTGGCTATTGTAAATTGTGCTGCTATGAACATTGGGGCACACAGGTTCTTCTGGATTGGTGTTTCAGGGTTCTTAGGATATAATCCTAGCAGCGGAATTGCCAGGTCAAAAGGCAGTTCCATTTTTTCATTTTCTGAGTAAATTCCATACTGTTTTCCATAGTGGTTGTACCAGTCTGCAATCCCACCAACCGTGCACTCGGGTTCCCTTTTCTCCACAACCTCTCCAATACTTGTTGTTTGTTGCTTTGTTTATGATGGCCCTTCTCACCGGTGTGAAGTTGCATCTCATTGTGGTTTTAATTGGTATCTCTCTGCTGGCTAGTGATGCTAAGCATCTTTTCATATGTCTCTGGGCCCTCTGTATGTCCCACTTGGAGAATTATATGTTCAAGTCCTTTGCCCATTTTTTAGTTGGGTTGTTTGTCTTCTTAGAGCAGAGTTGTGTGACTTCTTTACATATTTTGGAGAACAAACCCTTGTCTGAGGTATCATTGGCAAATATGTTTTTCCCATACACTTGGTTCTCTTTTCATTTTAATGCTGTTTTCTTTAGCTGTGCAGAAGCTTTTTATTTCGATGAGATCCCATTTGTTTATTCTTTCCTTTATGTCCCTTGCTCTAGGGGACGTATCGGTGAAAATATTGTTGCATGGAATATCTGAGATTTTCCTGCCTATGTTCTCCTGAAGGACTTTTATGGTGTCTTGCCTTATATTTAAGTCTTTTATCCACCTTGAATTTATTTTTGTGTATGACATAACTTGTACAGTGGCCTTGTAATACAGTTTGATATCAGGTATTGTGACGCCTCCTACTTTGTTCTTCTTTCTCAAAATTGCTGTAGGTATTCAGGGTCGTTTATGGGTCCATATAAATTTCTGAAGTGTTTGTTCTTTATCTCTGAAATATGCCATTGGTACTTTAATAGGCATTGCATTGAATCTATAAATTGCTTTAGGTAGTATGGACATTTTGATGATGTTAATTCTTCTAATCCATGAACACAGTACATGCTTCCATTTGTTTGTGTCGTCCTTAGTTCTTTCTTCAGTGTTGTGTAGTTTTCTGAGTACAGGTCTTTTACCTCCTTGGTTAGGTTTATTCCTAGGTATTTTATTTGTTGCTAGGTATTTTCTTGTTGCTATATCAAATGGTTTTTTTTCCCTGACTTCTGTTTCTGATATTTCATTGTTGGTATACAAAAATGCCTTTGATTTCTAAATATTGACTTTATTGATGTCAATATAATATTGATGTATCCTGCTGTTTTGCCAGATTACAATCTTCTTAAATCAGGACTGACCGGAGCACTCCCAGTGCGCCCCACGCTGGGCTGGCAGAAGGAATGCTCAGCTGGGTGGTTGTGCGGGCCCTTCCTGGAGAAACAAGAGCATTGTGGCCCAGAGGACAAAGGGCAAGTCCCAAGCCCGAGAATCCTGAGGCCCGCCAGGCAGATGATGAGGCTGGGTCCAAGAGGGGGTTGACCCGGTTCGGAGGCACCCTTGTTCCTGGAGCAAGAAGGACCCCACCCAGAGGGCAGAAGGTGAGGGCCAAGGCGACTCCTCACACCCACTTGACTTCCACCTAATTTCCCCTCAAGTCTCAGTTCCATCCTGATGGCTTCCCAGGCCTGGGCTTCAAGGAGCGGCTACAGGCTAACAGAAGCCCCCTGCTCAGGCCTCTGGGGGCCTGTCTCTCCCTGGTGGAGGGTGCGCACAGGCCTGCCACGCTGTCTGAGATGGCGGTGGGCAGCGAGCGCTTGGGCGTGCTGTGGTGTGGGGGGGCGGGGGGCGGTGAGGTGCAGAGGCCCCAGTGGGGGGGGGGAGTGTTGCTGGTGGAGGAGGAGACCCCTGGATGTCCTCTGACTTTGTGGATGTTAGGGCGCTGCTTGGAGCTCTTTGCGGGGCGGGCAGCCTTAGCCAGCGCGCGCACCTCACAGGGCAGGGGCCCGCCACGTGGTGGCGAGGAGCAAGAGCTCCTCCGCCAACTGCCGCAGCACTTCTCGAGCAGCTAGCACCTGCGCGCAATTGAAGACACGCTGCTTGCCAGCGACCCAGCGACCTTGGACCCGCACTCAAACTCAAACCGAGATCCCTCCAAAGCGCCGCCCAGCACAACACCGACAGCGACAGCGAGCTGGGGTTGGGAAGCGTGGTAGCACCCTGCGGGCTGTTGGCGTGCAGAATGAGCTGAGCTCCAGCTTGGAGCCCTCCAGGCCTGCGAGGAGACCGGCCAGTGGGGGCGCAGCCTGCAGGGCCACAGGCCCTGACCTGGTGTGGCGCAAGGGTCAGCCTCTGTGTGCCAATCCCATGCGCCTCTGGCCTCTTGGGGCTGGCTGACGGTCCTGGTCCTGGTCCTGGTGTGGTGCTGGCCTCAGGCATCTCTCCTGCCTGGTGGAGCAGCGTAGCCCAACTTGTGGCATCGCAGGAGGGAAGGAGAGCCTCACGGAGAAAGCAAGGGCCGCCGGGACAGGCTGCCACATCTCTGGTGGGTGATGTGAAGCCGAGAGGTAACAATGGCATGAGACGTGATTTATTTTATTTGGTTCCGACTTGCATGGCAGGCAGGACAGGTGCCCGATGAGCCTGTGACCGGGTTTTACAGCGAGGAGGGGGAAGCCTTGGCCTCAAGGGAGGGTGGCGCGGCGGCAGGTGTTCATAGGTCCCCAGGGCGTTTGAAGCCTTATTCTTGGGAGTCACCCACTCTTCTCACCCTACTTGAGCCCTGAGATGGGCCAGGTGCTAGTTATGTGTCAGGAAAAAGAAAAACCCCATGATAAGCTTCTGTGCTCTGTAGCTTCGTGATAAGCTGTGCTCTCTGTAACATCTGCAAAAGTTCCCAGTGCCTTGTTCCTTTGTCTCCCATATATGGTAACCAGACCTGACTCCCGAACTCCCGAACTCCCGAACTCCCGAACTCCCGCATTTAGCTTCTGTAACTTTGCTTCGCCAGGTAGGCAGGAAGCCGGGCTATTTAAACCCCAGGAGAACAAAGCTCATTGCTCAGGATTTGGGAATTTAACCCCTCTGAGCCCGCGCACGTAATAAAGGATCGTGCTTTGCCATCTCCCCTGCGTGTGAGTTATTTTCCGCAACATTTTGGTTCCCTGACCAGGAAACGACTCACGTGAGCAGGCAGTTTACCTCTGGTGAAGGGGGTGCCCGGGAGTTGTGCGTGGGGGAGCTCTGCCGCAAGGGAAGGAGCACGTGCCTGGGTTGTTTTGAGCTTCCTGGGGCGGAGACTCCCGTGTCGTGTCCCCAACCTCTCCAAGACTCGGGTGTGGGGGGGGGGAGGGGGAGATGAACCACGAACTGTCAGAGGCATCAGTGAGAATCGGTAAGTGCCCCAGGAACCGGACCCGAGACCAGAGACAGGCTGATCACCTCTCAGCCGGGAAAAATTCAGGAGTCTGGGCCAAGGCTCAGACCATCGGACTCCTACTTGGGGGAGGAAAAGTTGTAAACTCTGTGTGACTGTGTGTGAATGTGTCCGTGAGTCCATGAGCCAGCCAGGCTTACGGAGTCTCATTGGGCCCTCATCTGCGGTCCCTGGGTCGGTCAGTACGGCATAACGGTTGTTAACCCGGATTCTACACGGGCAACCTCTAACTAAGACCACCCAAGTCACTCACGAGAGGGCGTGTGAAAGACCCCCCTTACCCTTTGTTTGTCTGTGTCGTAAGGGGAGGGAGACATGGGGGGGGGGCTGGATCGTCAACCATCTTAGATTGTATGCTTCAGAATTTTGACCTGTTCCGAGGACAAGATCCCTCGATGAACCCAGGACAACTGGAAATTTTCTGTACCTCAGAGTGGCCCTCTTTTGGGGTAGGCTGGCCCCCTGAGGGCACCCTTAATCTGAGTATAATTAGAGCAGTTCACCTGATAGTCACTGGGAAGCCAGGACACCCAGGTCAATATGTTTACATAGATAGGTGGCAGGAGTTAGCTCAGGACATGCCTAAGTGGCTCCAGCAGTGCGCTAAAGTAGCCCTGAAGTGTCTAGGTGCCGCAGGGCAGAAGAAGAAGTCTGGACCCCAAACCCAGATCCTGGTGGCTATGGACCCAAAGCATCCGATCCACCAGGGGCACCCCAAGCATGACCAACCCTTCCTTCCACCGCCATGGGGGGACCTCCCACCGCTCCGCTAGGGCCAGACACTCCTCCCACATCAGTCTCGCCCCCACCAGAGGAGGCCCCACGAAGGCTCCCGGAAACTGCACTGTCGCCAATCGCGACCCAGCTAAGGCATCACCAGGCCTATCAGACGCCACTGAGGGAGGCTCAGGGGCCTGGGCAGGTGGCAGACGATGGGACATTTAGTCCGGGACCTGTGGTTTTTTTATTACCAGCCATTCACCACCACTGATCTCCTTAATTGGAAGCACCACTCGCCCTCATATTCAGAAAAATCTCAGGCTCTGGTTGATTGGAATCCATAATGCAGACCCACCGGCCCACTTGGTATGATTGTCGCCAGCTCCTGTTAACACTATTTAACACGGAGGAGAGGCGCAAGATTTTGCAGGAGGCCCATCGATATCTTGAAATCCATGCCCCGGCAGGCACTGTTGATCCCACACAGTATGCCCGAGCTGCGGCTCCAGAAGTTCAGCTGGACTGGGACCATAATACAGAGCAAGGGAGATTAGCTCTTGACCGATATCGGGAGGCCATCCTACAAGGGGTCAGGGCCGGAGCCAGAAAACCTACCAACATGGTAAAGGTTTCCAATATCATGCAAGGGGCAGACGAAAGCCCAGGAGATTTCCTAGAATGACTAACTGAAGCATACAGAGCACACACTCCTTTTGACCTCAAGAGTCCGGATAGCCAGCGAATGGTTAATATGGCTTTCGTGGCTCAGTCGGCACCCAATATCCGCAAACAGCTGCAGAAATTAGAGGGTTTTGCCAGCATGAACATCAGCCAGTTAATAGAAGTGGCAAACAAAGTTTATAACAATAGAGAAGAGGCAGCTGAGACCGCAGCCTTAGAAAAAACAGAAAAGAAAAGCAGCACTGTTGGCAGCCACCCTGGCAGCCCCGACAAAGGGCCCACAGAAGAAAGGGCAGAAAGGCCATTTTAAAGTGGACAAAGACCAGTGTGCCTACTGTAAGGAAAGGGGCCACTGGAAACGGGACTGCCCAAACCGGAAGCAGAAGGAGGGTCCGGTGTTTCCCCCAGACCCTGGGATCCACAGTCTGGAGAGTTTGGATACTGAATGAGCAGGACCGGGCTCAGTGAAATTCGGCCCCCACGAGCTCATGGTCCGAGCCAGAGTTGGGGGGCCAACCATTGACTTTGATGATAGATACTGGAGCAGAGCATTTAGTAGTCACCGCCCCTGTGGCTCTACCATCAGGCCGGGAAGTTTCCATTGTAGGAGCCACAGGGCGACCGAGTGAGTCAAAGAAATTTTGTCAAGCCCGGACAGTCGAACTGGGAGGGCACCAGGTCTGCCATGAATTCCTCTACCTACCCAAATGCCCTGTGCCCCTCCTAGGCAGAGACTTGTTAAGTAAGCTTTCGGCCCAGATAGCCTTTCACCCCTCCGGACAAGCCACACTCGAATTAGGCAGCGCGAGTCTCGTGGCCCTCATTATGCCCCGGGAGGAAGAATACCAGATCTATGAAGAAGATAGAGGCCTAGGCAGCCAGGATTCTCTCACAGAGGAATTTCCCAATGTGTGGGCAGAGGGAAACCCGCCACGACTTGCCACCAGCCGAACCCTGGTGATAATAGACTTAAAACCGGGGGCTCAGCCCCGCTGCCTCAAACTATATCATATATCTAAGGAGGCCCAGCTAGGCATATCAGGGGGTAATAAATAAGTACTTGTCTGAAGGAATATTGGTTCCCTGTCAATCACAATGGAACACACCGCTCCTCCCCGTGAAAAAGCCAGGTGGGACTGGGTACCGCCCGGTACAAGACCTCAGGGCTGTTAATGAGGTCACCCTGACTCTGCATCCAACGGTGCCTAACCCCTACACACTATTAAGCCAACTGCCCCCGACCGCCTCACATTTTGCCTGCCTAGACTTAAAGGATGCTTTCTTTTGCACAACCCTGGCCCCTGTGAGTCAGCCAATATTTTCATTTGAATGGGAAGATCCCCACATGGGCACAAAGACCCAATTAACCTGGACCTGGCTGCCTCAGGGATTCAAGAACTGCCCCACTATATTCAGTGAAGCGTTAGCCCGGGACCTGAAGCCCTTCTCAGAGCAGCATCCTAGCCTTGTTTTGCTCCAGTATGTGGATGATTTGCTGTTGGCGGGGCAAAGGAGTTACAAGTGCCGGGAAGGGACGCGAGCCCTGCTCTGGCTCCTGGCATCAAAAGGCTACCGGGTGTCCAAAAGAAAGGCCCAGATTTGTCAGAAGGAAGTTCGATACCTGGGTTTCCGAATAAGCCAGGGGCAGAGGACTTTAGGAACTGAGACGAGGGCTGTGATTAATCAACAATCCATCCCAACGACTAGAAGACAGCTCCGGGAATTCTTAGGAGCCGCGGGGTTTTGTCGAATATGGATCCCAGGGTACGCGGAAATAGCAAAGCCACTATATCAAGCACTTAAAGGGGCAGAGACTGCTCCATTTAATTGGGGAATGGAGCAACAGGGCGCTTTTGAGGAAAAAAAAGAACTTCGGGTTAGCACCACGGCCCTCGGCTTACCCGACCCCCGATAAGCCGTTCTCTCTTTCCATTCATGAAAAGGAGAAAGTAGCCTTGGGGGTTCTGACTCAAGAAGTCGGACCCTGGCAATGCCCAGTAGCCTACCTCTCCAAGCAACTGGATAATGTAGTAGCTGGATGGCCACCCTGCTTGTGGGCCATAGCAGCCGCTGTTTCCCTCCTCCAAGAAGCTGACAAACTGACCCTGGGGCAAGAAATTAGCTTGTATGTGCCACACACTGTACACAGCCTCCTTGAGGGGCGGGGACATCAGTGGCTATCCAACCCCCGGCTTACTCAGTACCAGGGAATGCTGCAGGAAAACCCCCGAGTACATCTAAAGGTGGTATGCAAAATCAATCCAGCCACTTTCTTACCTGCAGAAGCTGGGGAACCTGACCATAACTGTGAGGACATCACGGATCAGATATATGCCAGCCGGCCAGATTTATGAGACCAGCCGTTGGCTCGGGGGGACCTCAACCTGTACACAGATGGGAGCAGTACTGTAACTGAGAAGGGGGAGTGGATTGCCGGATATGCAGTAACTACAAAGGACCAAATCCTTGAGGTGGAGCCTCTGCCCTCCAGGTGGTCAGCACAAAGGGCGGAACTTTATGCCTTCATTCGGGCCCTGGAACTAAGCAAGGGAAAGAGGGTCAACATATACACTGACTCCAAGTATGCTTTTGCCACCCTCCACATATATGGGGCCATCTATAGAGAAAGAGGGCTACCGACTGCCGAAGGGAAAGAAATAAAAAACAAAACTGAAATCCTCCGACTCCTGGAGGCCATATGCAGTCTGGCCCAGGTAGCAGTTATGCACTGCCGGGGCCACACTAAGGGCAACACAGAAGAGGCAGTAGGGAACAGGCTCATGGATCAGGCTGCAAAGGCTGCTGCTAAGAGACAAGACTCCCCAAAAGCTGTAGTGGGCCCTTTGCTCAGTTCCCCCTTAAACACCCAAGACTATCAGCTGGCTGAGGAACAATGGGCCAGGCAGAATCGGGCATCCAAGATGTCAGAAGGCCTGTGGAGGCTCTCTGACGGACGAATTTATGTGCCCCAGAGCCAGGTGGCACAGGTGGTCCACAATTGTCACACCCTGACCCATCTAGGGAAAACAGCCCTAGAAAACCTACACTGAAGGTATCTATACATACCCAACCTCGCCGCACTATGTGCCAATGTTGCAGCCAGATGTGTAACTTGTGCAAAGAACAATGCAGCAGGAAACAATCGAGTCCCACCAGGAATACAGTACCGGGGGACTCAACCCCTAGAAGACCTGCAGGTGGATTTCACTGAAGTCAAACCATGCTGGGGATATAAGTACTTGCTTGTCCTCATATGCACCTTCTCAGGTTGGGTCGAAGCTTTCCCAGCCAGGACTGAAAGGGCCAGAGAGGTAGCCAGAGTTCTACTAAGAGAAATAATTCCCCGACACGGACTACCTCTAAGCCTAGGAAGTGACAATGGACCAGGTTTTATTTCCCAGGTGGTGCAGGATTTAGCAAGACTGCTAAATATGAGGTGGAAGTTGCACACTGCATACCGGCCCCCAGAGTTTGGGGGAAAGTGGAAAGAATGAATAGGACACTAAAAGAAACTTTGGCAAAACTCTGCCAAGAGACCGGGCTGCCCTGGACAGACTTGTTGCCAATAGCCCTGCTCCGAGTTAGAAGTACCCCAAACCAGGCAGGGTACACCCCCTATGAGTTAGTATACGGAAGGCCCAGTCCCATAGTGAGAATAACAGGACCTAGCAACTTACTAGCACAAGGGGAGATAGGACAAAGAAGGTACTTAGAGCAGCTAGGAAAGGCCTTAGACCAGATAGGTGAAGCCCAATTAGGGTTTGAACCTAAATCCCGAGGGGGGCCAGCACACCCACACCGTCTAGGGCAGTATGTATGGGTAAAAGGCTGGAAAAAGGAGCCTCTCCAACCTGTGTGGATGGGCCCTCACTTGGTACTTTTAAGTACCCCTACTGCCCTTAAGGTCACAGGAACCACGCCGTGGATCCACCATTCTCAGGTGAAGGCGGCGGCTGGGCCAGAAGGACCAGGAGAAGAAGCCACCGAGCAGCGGGTGCCAACCTTGAAACTACAGCGACGGAAGGAGACTTCAGGAGCCCAGGACATCTGGGAGGTTACTGCTTAACACCAGGATTATGGACAGCCCCTATGACCTTGGCAGCAGGGATCTTCAGAATACTACTGGTCTCTGTAACTCCTAAAGACTGGGGACTCATCGAAAATTCTCTTTTGGCTGCCGCATATTTCTGTGTGATTTTCATCTTTGTATATCTAATCTGTTTCTTTTAGCAATTAGCCATGAGCAGAATATTAGAAATATTCCTTTGCGCTCAAGTCTTATCTGGGTTAGCTCTAGAGCAGCCATATGTCTGGAGAGTCTATGCAAGAGAAACCTATAGAAAAAAATGATAACGCCATCACCCACATGGTGGGTGTCATGAGATGTCCTAATACGGGCTGCACCAGTCCTTCATTCCTTACCATCAAACTCACGGACCTAAAATCCGTAAGTGGGGGAAGCCCTGCCATTTGTCTCACCATTGATGCTAGACCAGGGCCAAACCCAAAATTAGGATTTGATTCGGGATGTGGCCAGTATCCGGAGACCTATGGAGGCTGCTACTACGGCTCCTGTTTACACCATAAAACTGACTATAAAACTGAGCCCAGTGTGGCCATCAACATACGAATATTTAATCCACTAGATAAAGATTGGGAAACAGGAGTAAGAGGAAAAATCTATCAGAGTATGATGTACAACTCTCCCCAGGGGGACATATTTGTTGTAAAGGTCAGGGAGGCACAAAACCCTGCCCTAAATACCATCCATCACATCCAATCAGTCATAGAAGATCAAGAGAAAATGCTAACCAGAAACTTGGAAGGTCAAAAATCAGTAGGACCTTTCTCTTGGATAAAATTAATACAGCAGGGGGGCGCAGCTACTTAATCTAACCAGTCCAGGCAGTTACAATGACTGTTTCTTATGTGCATATCTTAACAGGCCACACTGACTGCGGTTCCACTTCGACAACCCCTCACTGTTTCCAAAGCCCAGACCCCAGTACCCTTTTCTCTCCAAGGTGTTCCTCTATTCCAGGACTCATCCATCAGAGCGCCGGAATGCTACGGACCACCTGGTTCCTGCAATCAGATGTTGCCATCCTCCGGATCCATCACCAGCCTGCCGGGAACTTTCTTTTGGTGTAACGGGACTCTCTACCAGTCGGGTAAATCATAGCATCCCAGCCCCTTGCTATCTCGTGGCCTTAGCCCCCCAGCTCATCTTATATCAACCGGGTGAGTTGAGCACCCTGCTTGCCCAAGAACGTCAGAAGCGAGCAGTCCTCCTCCCCCTGATGGTCGAGTTAAGTTTCGCCACTTCAGTCATCAGAATGGGACTGGGGAGTTCAGGACTACCAGTCAGCCTCCAATCCACTAAGGAGCTCCGGGAAGAGTTAAATCAGGCCATGGACGCCTCAGCACTATCTATGGCCTCATTGCAGAGGCAAATAACTTCCCTAGCTTGGGTAGCCCAACTAAACCAGCGGGCACTAGACTTACTCACCGAGGAAAAGGGGGGGCACTAAAGGACATTTGCCGGAGATTGGGGAGCATCAGCTCCCCTGCTGAAACCCACTCCTGGTGGCAATCAATCCTTTTTCCTATTTTGGCCCCTATTTTAGGCCCTCTTGTCATCCTCTTTCTTGCATTAACTATAGGACCCTGTTTACTGCGCACGGTAGTGCAACAGATAGAAGCAACAGTGACCTGACGAGCTGCCGCCAAGATCCTTTCTCTCCAGAGACACCACTACCGGAGATTACAGCCAACTCAAATGGAGAGTGAATATGCGGACTACAACACTGATGCTAGAACAGACATGAGTGCTGTTTAGCATCAAAGGGGGGAATGTGGCAGGAAAAGAAAAACCCCATGATAAGCTTCTGTACTCTGTAGCTTCATGATAAGCTGTGCTCTCTGTAACATCTACAAAAATTCCCAGTGCCTTGTTCCTTTGTCTCCCATATATGGTACCCAGACCTGACTCCCTGACTCCCTAACTCCCGAACTCCCAAACTCCCGCATTTAGCTTCTGTAACTTTGCTTCGCCAGGAAGGCAGGAAGCCGGGCTATTTAAACCCCAGGAGAACAAAGCTCATTGCTCAGGATTTGGGAATTTAACCCCTCTGAGCCTGTGCGCGTAATAAAGGATCGTGCTTCGCCATCTCCCCCGTGTGTGAGTTATTTTCTGCAACAGTTACACTGGTCACTTTAGTCTCAGCCTGCCCTTGAGTCCTCTGGTGCTTACCTCTGGCTCTGGAGGTGGCATGCTTAGAGATCCTGGGGAGCCCAGGGCCCAGCCTTCAACCCTTGGGCTGCCTCCTCTCCTGGAGCAAGTGGACACCTGAGGCCCTGCCCTTCTCAGCTCCACACTCACTTAGATTTAATAACCAAGTGTCACGTGACTGAGGGTGGTGGCAGGACCATTTCTCACATTTCACAGTCAGGGCCCTGGGACATCTGCAGGTCCCTTTAACTCTGCTTCTGTCATCATGTTACTCTGGAGGCAGGCAGTGGCTCTGCTTAGATGCCCATTGCACAGAGTGGGCAGTCTGCACAGTGGTGGTCCATCTCTGGGGGCTCAGTGACAAACCCAGGGCCCAACTGTGCCAGGCCCACACCTGGCCTACACCCCCACTCTCCAGGCACAGCCCCTGTGAGAACCCTCTGCCTCAGTGCCTCTTTGGCCAGTGTGAATGGGGCCAGAAAAGCGATTTTGAAGCCAATGGTTTTATTTTTCTTTCTGAATTCCTATGTTACCTTGGTTATTCATTGTTCTTGATGGAGGATTGTTTCTCTGCCCAGGTGTTGGTGGGAATGAAATGTTTTTAAACATTATTTGATGCTTCACTGTCTAGCATGTTGATAACTAGAGGTCTCTCTCTTGTTTTCTAGTAGGTGGTACTGAAGTATGAGGGGTTTTTTTGGTTTTTGTTTTCCCTGCACTGTTGCGGCTTCTGGGGACTCTCGGATGGTGTCACCTTGGCAGTGGGAAACACTCACGTTCCCTGAGGAGGTGGGCTTGTCCTTTACAACCCCTCTGTCTCAGTCTCAGGAGCCCTTCCTCTGGGCTGGAAGTGCTGGGCTATGGGTCTCCTGGGCAGTGTGTTCCCAGCACTGCTTCCTGTAGCCAGAAGCCACCGGCACAGCTGTTCTGAGTTGCCCCAGCTGCGTCTGCCAGGCTGTACTTGCTGGGGGCTGGAGGGGAGGGTGGGGCAATGGTGGTTCACACACCTGAGGTTCTGCTCTTCCTCATGGGTTTAGCCCTCAGGCATACAGTCCACTTAGTCTGGAAAGGTTTTTTTTTTTCCCCCCAGCCCATTTGTGATCTTCCGAGTGAAGATTTTACTGCCCTGTGAGCCACAGGGGGCAATGTAGGCAGCTCCCGAGTCTGTGGAGTCCTTGGTCCCCTGCCGGCAGGCTGTGGAGCACTGTGACTTTTTGCTCCCCTTCTCTGCTCTGACCCTGGGCCTGGCCTCAGAGTGTGCAGCCATCAGACCCACATGGTGTCTCTGTTCCTCTGACTGGCCCAGTGGCTGGCACCCCAACCCTTACCTGCTATTGTGTCCAGGGGGCCTTGGGGAGTAGAGACTGTGTGTGGCCTCTTTGTTCCCTCCCTTCCCCATCCTGTCTCCGCTGTTTAACTGTGATATGCCCACCTTCTGCTGTCTCTGTGCTATGTCTCAGTGTCCGATGTCTCAGACCTGTTTGCATGTTCAGCAGGGAATCCTTTGTTGAATTATAACTGTCCAAGTTGTTGTAACTAATCCTCACAAGATACACCTGGGTACCATTGCACTCATTTTACAGGTGAGATGCCGAGGCCCTGTGACACCATGGAAGTGCTGAGCGATGAGGGCAGTGTCAGAATGGATCTAGGAGGAACCGAGATGGAACGGCCCGCTTGGAGAGCAGTGAGTGATGGGCCGGAGACACAGCTCTGGGCCTGGAGGGGTGTTGCAGGGAGAGGGGATGACAGGTGGGGAAAGCGGAGTTCAAGGCAGAGGGGACACGCAGAGCAAGAACACTCTCCTGCACGGCAGAAGGCGGAGAGCCAGGCAGGCGGCCTTGGATGTCCTGGCGTGCCTGCTGCCCTTCAACACCTACGCTCCCCCAGCTTTAAAACGGGTGTGTTGGTGTGTGCAGAAGAGCTTGGTGACATTTTGATTGCGTGTGCTGTGGGTCCTCATAAAATTTTAAAGCAATTGACTACTTAATGTTTTGTCTTTTGATCACAAACAAGGAATATATCTGAATTGATTTAGTTTTTAACATTGCTTTCAGGAGTTCTTCATATATTTTTGTCCCCAGAGATCTCTAAATATTTTGTTTGGGAGCAGTAGTTAGGGGGGATTGGAGAAGAAGGTGCAAGGGAATCCAGTCAATAATAGTGTCAAGGTGACCAGTGAGTGGTAAACTTGGTGATAGAAACACATTGTGAGGTAGGTAAATGTTGGATCACTACAGAAGCAGGCAAAAGTAGGTTTACAGTTGTTTGTATGGAAAATAATACAACGACTTATAAGTAGTAATACAAGAATGAACTCTGTTTCATGTACTTACAACTGTAAACCTACTTTT
Organism: Phyllostomus hastatus; assembly: GCF_019186645.2. Lineage (NCBI taxonomy): Eukaryota > Metazoa > Chordata > Mammalia > Chiroptera > Phyllostomidae > Phyllostomus > Phyllostomus hastatus. The sequence goes on along the minus strand of NW_025333962.1, from coordinate 29,995 downwards.
GCCCACCCCTGTAATATTGTATGTCAAGTGTACTTAACAAATTAATTAGTATTCAAGTTTTTAAAAATTGGGAATAAAATCAGGCACAGTAAGAAAACCAGGTTATGGCTTTGTGTGCCGCACGCCACGGCTATCAGGGGCACACTGCCCGTCATTTCTAAGTCCAGTGGAGGCCTGTGTAGCTGTCTGTAGAAGTTAGTGCAGGGTGCACGGAAGGACAAGAGCTCCCTCTCTGCAGAACAAGAGATTCCTCCAGGGTTTCAGAACACCTGCAGCCTCCTGCTCCTGAGCTAAAAGGAACCAGCCCCCATCCCTGATTGATGGGAGGGGCTTTGCTGTGGCCTCTCCCAGATGTTCTTTTGAATAATGTGTATAGAACTTTTCATTTTTTAAAAGATTTTATTGATTTACATTTAGAGAGGGGAAGGGAGGGAGTAAAAGAGGGAGAGAGACATTAAGTGCGTGGTAGCCCCTCCAGCACTGCCTACTGGGATCCTGGCCCACAACCAAGGCATGTGCACTGACTGGCAACGAAATCGGTGACCCTTTGGTTCACAGGCCAGCACTCAATCCACTGAGCCACACCAGCCAGGACCAGAACCTTGAAAGTTCCCTCCTGCTTTACTCTTCACATTCTACTATAATGTATTGATTTTCTGATTGAATGGTATTATGGTAAAATGAATCTCTTAAGATTCTATATATTTCAGCATTCAGAGTCAATATTTGTACACACCACGCTGTAATTCCAGGTGCCTTCATCACCATGAAATTGACCCCCTTCAACCCTCTTGCCCTGCCTCCAGCCCCCTTTTGGAATTATTTAGCAAGAATAAATGTGCAAAACAATCCATTTAGGGTTTTAAACACTGAATTCATAGTATGCTCTCTAATTTATGGATTCAGAATTGTTAATGGAAGAAATCACAATATACTTTCAGGCAGAGGGACACACATATACAGTGGAGAAGTTAAGGTAAAAAAGATTGGAACCCACTCCCTCTGGTGGAATCATGTTCTAGACCAAGGCAAAGAAAAAAGATACTATCCAGTTTGTCCTTTGTCTCTTGTGTATAGTTACTTGTTCTACAACTTAGAAATTGTAAAATATTTAAAAATGGAGAAGTATATTAAATATCCCAACCTCATTTTAATTGCAATATTTTATTTATACCCCAAAGAGGATTTACTATTTTTTAACATCCTGGCTTTAAGAAGGCTACGTCTATTATATTTGAATACGCTCTTCTTAGTTTATCTCATTTCAGATCAATTTGATTACCATGTTTGTCATTTTCTCAGGAACCAGTGGTGAATACACCATTTTTAAATTACCCCATAGTTTCCCGTGTATAATGCATAGCCATGCTTTCACCCACAGTTTCAGGGAAAAAAATCTTTCATTTAAATTAACTATTAATTAATTAATTTGTATTTAGATACTTGTTTTTTGTATTATAAAGGAATTTTAGCATTTATTTTTGAACATATTATGGTACAAGAAATTTTATGTAAGAAACAATTACAAAACACAAGAACAGATACAAGGTACTTCAGGCACTAACCATGTATAACGCGCGCCCTTATTTTTCCGTGCAAAATTTGGCCAAAAAGTGTGCATTATACATGGCAAAATGCGGTACTGTCAGTTTACTAAAATGTTTTTTTGATGGACCTCTCCGTGAATCAATTAAAAAAATCAAATCCATGGAACTTTCTAATTTGTCATCTGATTGTAATAAGCAGAATTTGTGAGTCAGGTTACAAGCCGAAAACATTATGATGTATTTTTAGTTAAATTTGTGGGGTTACATTGATTAATATAGTTCTGTGTGTGAGTATCAGGTGTCCAACTTTACAATATGGATGTGTACTTTACTGTGTGCTCAGCACCCAAAGCCTAGTTTCCATCTGTCACCATGTCTTGGACTCTCTTTGATCTCTTTCTCCTCTCCCAAACCCCTGTTGTTCTGTGACAGTCGCCATTGTCTTGTTTGTATCTATGTGTCTGTTCCTTTTGGTTCTGTCCTTTGTTGGTGATGGTTTCCACCCCACCTGTGAGTGAAGTTACTCATAGGACTCTTGCCCTTTTCAGTCTGACATGTGTCACTTACCATGACTGGGAAGGGGGATGGATGCAAAGGGCCAGTTTTAAAGAACTGTTTGGACTGGGTTTACTGCTAATGAGAGCATAACTTGGAGTTTCTGGCTCAAAGACGCTTTGACCTCAGTGTAGTTTGGTGGCCCCCCATTGCCAGCCTGGGGTCTGTGGCTGCACTGCTTCCTGGGTGGCAGGCAGGGGCTCTAAACATTAGGACACACCAAGGGTGCAAGAGCAGACAGGTCTTTCATGGAGAAAGCAGTCCATGAGATCCAGCTCAGGGTGGGCTCCTGGTTGGAGAGTGGGCATTGAGGACCAGATGGCAGAGGACAGAGATGTGTTTGGATAATAAGCAAAGCTGGTCCCGTAGTGTTTTAGGAACCATGATATCGGGCAGTGAGTAGTAAGGGGGTCCACAACGCCAGGGGCCCAGAGAAGATTAAGTGTTGCAAAAAAGCATGGGGTGGGGGCCCACTGTGCAAACAAGAATCCAAGCATTACTGGGCTGGAGGGTCCCTTTGCTTGGCTGGGACAGGGGCCCCATGGCAACTCACAGAGACCGGGGCCTCTGGAGAGGAGGTAGGCATTGGGTGGTCTGGGAGCCTGGATGTGCAGGGTCTCAGCCCACCCAGTCCCTTCCCCAGGCTCTCAGGCCATCAGCAGCCCCAGTGCAGATTGCGAGCTGGCAACAGGGCAGCCACCTATGGAGTACGAGCACTGCCTGCCCAGGGTCTCCATCTGTTGATTATGCTTTTGGTGCTTAGTCTCTGGGCTCTAGCAGGTTCCAAGTCAAGTTCTGCTCACTCTCTGGTTCCTGCTCAGGAGAACTGTGCATCACTAAGAGAATAAAAGACCTTCTCCCTTAGTTTACATCTGGGCCTCTTCCAAACCCCAGATGAACCCCGGAGGTGTCTAGACCACCTGTTCCTGCCCTACATTTAACAACTTAAATTTGGAAACATCATTTTTGGGGTTTAAACTATTCTTATAAATGGGTAAGTTATCTCTTTGCTTGTTAATTTGCTTTTTGTATTACAGGATGCATTTCATTTTCCCCAAATTTCCCATTGTCTTTAAATTTATTTACTGGTTTGAGAGAGAAAGACAGAGAGAGAGAGACAGACAGACAGACAGACAGACAGACAGACAGACATTGACTTGTTGTTCCATTTACTTATGCATTTATTGGTTTCTTCTTGTATATGCCCAGACCAGGGATTGAACCTACAACCTTGGCACATTGAGACGACACTCTAACCAACTGAGCTGCCTGTCCAGGGCTTTCCTGTTGTCGAATAATTTGTGTACGTTGTTTCCCATGTGACTGCATCTATAGAAATATAGGTAATATATACGTATATATATATTCTCGAGTAAGGTGTCTTTGTCTTGGCCTTGTACTTGTTTGGAGGTGTGTGATTTCTTGTGGTGTTTTAGTAGTTCTTTGAATAATTCGAATGCAAATCTTTCTTCAGATATGTGCTTTGCTAATCTGTTCTGGTCAGACATTCTTCATTCCATTCTTTGAACATTATCATTCACAGAGTGGACATTTTAAATGTAATAAGATCCACAAAAATGTTTTTCTTTTACAGATTATGCTTTTTGTGTCATATATGAAAACTAATTTTCAAACCATATCTCAAGTAGATTTTTCTCCCAGGTTGTCTTGAATTGTAGAAACTATAACATTTTTAAAGTTTTGCATTTTGTGCTCCCTAGCCACTGCTTTCCTTTGGTGTGGAAGGGGTGGTGGTTCAGTGGGATAGATGCCCTTGTACCCCAGGGTGCAGAGGTACTCCTACAGTGTGGAGTAGCCTTTGCTTCCTTGGGATCCCAGAGGTGTTCTGGCAGTGGGCAGCTCCTGCTGGTCCTGCAGGAGCACAGGGTGGATTGGGGCTGCACACCCCGGCTGGGTCAGGCTCTGGGTTTGGATCTCTTGGTGGTTATGTACCCAGTCCCTGAGTCACCAGCATACATTCTTGCTGTTTCTCTGGACCAGCAGAGAAGAAGACAGAAGCTTCTAGGCTTCTTTTCCTCATTCGTCCAGATCACCAAGAGATCCATCCCATTGGACTCTGCCCAGATGGCCCAGGGCTGTGTCTTATTCCTGTGTTGGTTGTGCTCCAGCCCGTGGGACTACTACGTCACCCCCACAAGCCCCTCCCTGTCATTGCTAGTGGTTTTCATCCCCTTTACTTTTGGCACCTAGGGAATTCCCATCCCTGTTTTCCTTTAGCACATCTGTGCTTCAATTATGTCGTTCTCTGCATTCTTATAGTTTATTGCCAGAAAGGAAAGAACTGTTTCTTCAGTTGGCCCCAGGAAAGGGAGCACTAAATTATGTTTTCACCATTCCCTCACCCCCAGTAATAGTGAATTGTATCACTTTTTAGCCGCCAGACACACCCATCCACAGAGCCAGGGATGGACAGACAGATGTACCCACCTCACAGAATGAGTGATGGACAGAGTTTTGCATTCTGAATGATCGGGACGCTTGATAGTACAGACCCTGGGTCTTTTTTTTTCAAAAAACAAATTAATCTTTTTGTATTTTTTCCCATTACCATTTAGTCCCATTATAACCTCCTCACCCCAACAATCAACACACTGTTGTCCATGTCCGCGAGTCCTTTTTCCTTTTTGCTCAATTATTTCACCCCCTAGCTGTCATCCTGCTCTCCATCTATGAGTCTGTCCCCATTTTCCTTGTTCATTCAGTTTGTTCATTAGATTCTACACATGAGTGCAATCATATGGTATTTTTCTTTCTCTGACTGGCTTATTTCACTTAGCATAATGTCCAGATCCATCCACACTGTCACCAAGGGTAAAATTTTCTTCTTTTTTTATGGCTGAGTAATATTCCATTGTGTAAATGTTTCACATTTGTTTTATCCGCTCATCTGTTGGTGGACAGTTGGGCTGCTTCCATATCTTGGTGATTGTATATAACGCTGCAAAGAACACAGTGGTGCTTATGTTCTTTTGAATTAATGTTTGGGGTTCCAGATATATTCCTGGAAGTGGGATTGTGATGGGACATAGCAGAACAATAGCCATTGTTAGGTAGGAGCTGACCAGCAGCTGTTCCCAGGCAGCAGCCTTTCCCCGATAAGCAGTTGTCTCAGGGCCAAAACACTGACCTTCGCTTTTGCTTCGGTATGCTTGCTTTTAGAAGTTGTTCCCCCCCCTCCCTTTTTGCCTTGTAACAAGCATATAAAGGAAACTCCAGCTTGAGCTCATTGCCCAGAATTTGGATTTTTTATCTCCTCTGGGTCTGCATGTGTGAATAAACCCCACTTCCCAAACTCCGAGGCCATCTGAGTCGTCTTTTCCATAACATTTTGGTTCCCTGACCGGGAAACGACTCACACGAGTGGGCTGTTGCCTCCAGTGAAGGCGGCTTTGGGGTGGCTGGTGGGGCCCAGCGGTGATAGGGAGGCGCGTGCGCCCTGGTGATTTCGGGTCCAGAACATCCCCGGCTCTGCAGGCTCGGCCCCCGGACCGGACCGCTCTTTGACCCAGGCTGGCGGGGTGCGAACTGGTGGTATCTGGTAAGTGCCCCGCGGGGAACGGGAGCCCAAACACCAGGCCCACTCTTGGAGTGGAAGCAGGGACTGATCACCCCTCAGGCCGGAAGGCCCAGGCAGGGCTCTCACAGTTCGGGAGGCCCAGACAGGGTTCCCACAGTTTGGGCGGGTGGGAACGTAATATAGTCGGTGTGTTTGTGTGAATGACTGTGTTTGTTGCTCCACGGGTGGAAGCCTACGGAGTGTGAGTGAGCCCTAACCTGCGGTTCCTCGGTCTGTCATACGGCATAGTGGCTGGGAGTTTAACCCGAATTGTACACGGGCAGCCTTAGCTAAGACGGAACCCTACGAGCCCCCGAGAGGGGCGAGGCCAGGTGGGTGACCTGAGAGTCCCTTCCCTGGTCTGTCAGCGATGATCGGGAGAATTCTTCATGGGGGGGGGGCGGGGTTCTGCCACAGTGCTATATTGCATGCATGTTGGAGATTGGACAGCAAGCCATGTGGGTATGCCGCCATTTTGGGTAAAATGGAGGGACGAGCCACGTGAGTGCCTCACCGTGGAGGGTGGAGCATGCATGGTTGTCGTCATCTTGGATGATGGGTCACGTGAGAGCCCCTCCATCTTGGAACTGGGCAAGGTGCCAGGCTAAGGGCTCTCTTCAGATTATGGGCTGTGTGCTGCTGCTGTGTGCACACTGCATCAGTCTGGTTCTCTGTGTAACTGGTTCTGATAAGAATGGCTCTGGTTCTGAAGGACATGAACTGAGGTCCAAGGGTGAACATCTGACCTGTAGGGTGTTTGCAGGGTCTGAGCTTCAGAAAACTGCAGGATGTCCCTGCAAATCTAGGGAATTTTAGTGGAAGGTACCTGCAGTGCCAGGGACTTTCGGCTGCCACATGCTGAGTTTAAGTAGTCCTTCCCAGTGTGGGAAAGGAACCAGGATTAAAAGAGAATGATGGTTAAATCTGAATGAGTAAAATTATATATAAAGAATGTAAAGTTTTAAGCCTGGAGGAAAGGAAACCTCAACTATTTGTTTTCTGGTTTTGTGGGAAAAGAGCAAACTTCTAAAATTGGTGTTGTTTCTGATGTTGTTCCTGATCAGAAACCCTCTGTAGTGTTTAAGGTCACCTGTAAGACCTAAGAAAGGTCGCCTGTAACTGGTCGGGGAGAATGCCTTTGCCACTCGGGACCCAGGAAGGGTCATTTGGGGCTGATGAGTGCTTCAGCCAGAGGCAAAGCAGCATATCTCTGCCAAAAGACTGGGCCTGAAGGAGCATGTCTCTGTGAGGCACCGATGGACGCATTGGTGCAAGAGAATGCCCCTACCTGTGTATTGTTCTGGAACTCTGTGTTTTGGATTTTGCTCTGTATCTGCTCTAAAAAGGAAATTGAGGATTCCAGGGAAGGTTGAAACTTCACACTCTGTAGAGAAGCAAATAAAAAATATAATATATATAAATGAAGAAGGTCTGTGGGAAACTGCAAAAACAAATGGAAAAGTAAAAGTTTTAGGAAGGAATTATGTGGTGTTAGTTAATAATAGAAGGTTTAAGGCATGGAGATGCAATCTTGGTGGATATCAGAAGCTGTATGAAAGAAAGAATAGAGGGTTTGTGAGTGTTTCAGAATGTCTGGAAGTGAAGGTTTTGAGAAGCCCAGTGGATATCAGAAGGGAAAGGATTTTCCTTCAGGCTTTGTATTTTTCTCCTTACCTGATCCCTCCAGAATTTGGCATTCTGAAGGAGTGAGTGAAGACATAAGGTTTCTTTGCATAAAACCAATAAGATCAGTCACTAATAGTGGTTTTGTTAACCAAGACTTTGACTGGAATGTCACGTCTGAAGGAGGCACGTCTGGGTTCTGGTCGTCACCAGAAAGCCCTGAGGAATGGGGATTGACTTGCGAAGCTAGCGTAAGCCCACGAGAAAAGCCTGGTACTTTGGTTGGTTGTGCAGTTCATGGCAGTCTTTCCAGGGAAGGAACGAAGGTTGCCTTCATGAAAGATGGCCAAAAAGAAACCCATGGGCACAATGGAAGCCTCAAGGGTCTGAGTGAAACAACTGGTACAGGCAAAGCCAGATGGCAGATGTGTGGCTCTGCTTCTGTGCCCTGAGGGGCGGACTGAGAAGTTAATCTAAAGGTCCCCTGTGTGAGTTCCAGCAAAGCAGACTTAAAAATCATAAGTGATCCAGGCTGCTCTTGGTGTGTTTATGCAAACGAACAGACAAAATGAAAAGCGGAACTCAAAGTAGTCTCTTTAATAACAGTGAGGGTGATCTTAAGGAGAAAAATTGTGGTTCAAGAAAAATCACAATGCTCAGTATTGGACACCAGAATGACGCAGCTAACTGTCTTGAAAGCGTCTTTTTGTTTGAAAGTTGAAACTGGTTTTGTAATATCATCAAAGATATACAATTTACAGGTATGGAGAACCTGTCAAATTGCCATTGCTAAATGTCATTGCAGGAAGGACCTTGCAACTGAATGTCTTCCCAAAAGACAGTCTCACAGGCACAGAGACTGGTTTGGAGACTAATGTGTGAATTAAGCTGTGTGTTCTTCTGTTTTCATAGGACGTATGCCTGTGACTTCATTACCTGAGTGATTGGTTGCAATATAGGCCTCACTTAAGGAGCCCATTCTTCATCATCACCCCCCTAAAACTCAACAGTTTGGCCGAACTGAGTGGTTGGGTTGATGAGCAGTTTGGGCGATCTGTGGGCTTCACTTCAGAATGCATTTTCCCTTTTCTGTCTTGATGGCTTGGGCAGGAAGGGTTCAGATATCTGAAAGGAGGGAAACCCTAAATATATTCCCATCAGCCCGAGTGAAGTAAAATGGGCCACAAGAGTTTTGGATAGGTGTAGCATGCCTTGTACACTGTCCTCCAGATAAGCCATTCTTTACTTAAGTTCCTGCCTTTGTCATTTAGTGGTTATGATTTAATTGTGCCTTCCAACTCTTTCCAAATCTGTCGTCTCCAAAATACGGCCAGGATGCCAACGGTCCAGTAATGCCAGTCTTTGGACACCAAGCCTGCGACTTTCTGGTGACAGCCAACTGACCAGGATTCTGTAAGGTCCTTCCCCTTACAGGAAGGACTCCCTCTGTGCTGCACCCCCCCTCCCACCTTCAGGGCACCCCTGACCCACAGGTGGGTAGGACAACGTCCACTTCCAGCCGGAAGTCGTCACAAGAAGATAAGACCTTCGTCCCATTGTCCTTTAAAAAGAATTTAAAGTGGGTGTATATCTGAAATGAGAGATTGTCGCAGGGTGCAGCCAAGAGAGGGGACCCCAACTGGGCATTTAAAATGGGGTCCAGAACTCAAGGCACCCAGGAGATTTTAAGACGTCTTCACCCCCTTCCCCCACAGGTGTGAGTTGGGGGAGGGACACACAGAGCAAGAACATGCAGGGCTGTTTTGTACAGCAACAGCTTTATAGCTAATCCATGGCATAGTCATTTGACATACCTATAGCCTTCGGCTGGTCACTTAGGTATGCTGAATAGCTATGGCCATGCTCTGGGCCAGGGAGATAAAGAAAGACTCCCCCCGTCCAAAGATGTGACTGGGAGGCAGGTCCCCCAAGTTACAGCACCTGCATGGGAGCTCAGAAAAGACTGGCTCCATAACATGGGGCCACACCTGCCCAGACCCATGATGGCAGCCAGATGGGAGCGGGTACCGGCCCGTCCAGAATCTGCAGGCTGTCAACAAAGCAGCCGTCACCCTTCACCGGTCGTCCCAAACCCGTACACCCTCCTGAGCCAGCTTCCCCCAACAGCAACGTGGTTTACCTGCCTTGATCTGAAGGATGCCTTCTCCTGCACTCCTGTGGCACCTTCCAGCCAACCCATTTTTGCCTTCGAATGGGAAGATCCGCACACAGCGGTCAAGACTCAGTTGACCTGGACTAAACTGCCCCAGGGGTTTAAGAACTCCCCAACCTTATTTGGGGAAGCCCTAGTATGAGACCTGAAGCCCCTCGCTAAGGGGGGGCCGGACCTGACAATTCTGCAATACATGGACGACCTCCTCCTGGTGGCCCATCCCAGGAACGGTGCTGGGAGGGAAGGCACACGCTGCTGAAGCGCCTGACTGAATTAAGGAAAGAACACCAGAAGCACATCCCGAACACACTCCTACTCCTCACGCCGAGTTGCAGAGGGCACATGCTGTGTATCTGAAGTGCCCCCACAGCCGTCCGCGCAGTCCTCTGTCGTGGCCCTTCACGGTGCTCCGTCGGGTTCACCTCTCCCAGCAGCCTACGAGCTTCTTCGGGGTTCTGGTGCGTCACCCAGTGCAACACTCAGCAACCAGGCTTGTCAGAAGTACTCACGGTCTGATCAGGGGCACGGGTGGAAAAATGGAACCTTAGCTAAATTCTACCAGGAAACTGGACTGCCCTGGACAGACTTGCTGCCCCTAGCATTGCCTAGGTTGCAGGAGTAACGCCTTGGATCCACTACAGCCGGGCCAAAACAGCAGCAGATCCCGAGGACCTGAGGACTAGGCCTGCACCTAGAATACCCACGCTGAGGCACCGGAGGACGCCAGCCAGTAGAGAAGACACCAAGGAATGGACCATTGTTCTGCAGGGTACCTGACTTTAATTGGCACCTTCACAGGAGCATTGGAAATTGAACTAGTGACTGTGACACCTGCAGAATGGAATCTCGTGGAGCAGATCACCCTAGGAATAGTTTATCTCTGTTTGGTCTCTGCCTTTGGGTTTATTGTATGCTTTGCTTAACAAATGTGTCCCCTGTCTCAGCCCCAGCCTGCAAATGTGATACCCCCGGGCATAGGATTATGCTCAGCAGTAGAGTGGTTTCTTACTATCTCCCAAGGTCAGCTTTCAGCTCCTCCACTGACATGCCATCGGGTTGCAGTCAGCCACAGCAATCTCTCTGCACTTGGAGAGGGAAGGTATACTGGACTGGAGTGATATCTAGGACCATAGGATACCAGACCCGGAGGTGTCAGGCATATGGGACCCTGCATCCTCCAGACCTTGGTCCAGCACCTGGGGCCACAGTAACTCGTAGGGCACCCGCCAAAGTGTTAGCCCTCCAGTGGTACCAACACCAGTATCAGCAGTTGCAACCCTCCCAAGGACCTCAGCCATATAGCCAGGTATATCATGATGCTAAAGGGATAAAAACACCTTATAGCATCAAAGGGGGGAATGTGACGGGACATAGCTGAACAGTAGCCATTGTTAGGTAGGAGCTGACAGCAGCTGTTCCCAGACAGCAGCCTTTCCCCGATAAGCAGTTGTCTCAAGGCCAAAACACTGACCTTCACTTCTGCTTCAGTATGCTTGCTTTTAGCAGTTGTTCCCCCCTCCCTTTTTTGCCTTGTAACAAGCATATAAAGGAAACTCCAGCTTGAGCTCATTGCCCAGAATTTGGATTTTTTATCTCCTCTGGGTCCGCATGCGTGAATAAACCCCACTTCCCAAACTCTGAGGCCGTCTGAGTCGTCTTTTCCGTAACGGGATTGCTGGGTCAAAAGGCAGGTCCATTTTTAATTTTCCGAGGTAACTCCATACTACTTTCCACAGTGGCTGCACCAATCTGCATTTGCAATAATAGTGGATGAGGGTTCCTCTTTCTCCACATCCTCCCCAGTCCTTGTTGTTTATTGATTTATTGATGATAGCCATTCTGATGATTGCAATGTTATATCTCATTGTGGTTTTAATTTACATTTCTCTGAAGATTAGTGATGTTGAGCGTATGTTCATATGTCTGTTGGCCATACGTATATCCTCTTTGGAGAAGTGTCTGTTCAGGTCCTTTGCCCATTTTTAAATTGGGTTGTTTGTTTTATTGGTGTTGAGTTTTGTAAGCACTTTATAAATGTTTGACCTTAACCCCTTATCTGATGTATTGGCATATATATTCTCCCATTCTGTGGATTGCCTTTTTATTTTGTTGATGATTTCCTTTGTTGTGTAAAAACTTTTTAGTTTCATGTAGTCCCATTTGTTTATTTTTTCTTTCATTTCCCTTATCTGGGGAGATATATCCAATAAAAAATTGCTATGAGCAATGCCTAAGATTATAGTGCCTATATTTGCCTTTAGGATTTTTATGGTTTGGGGTCTAACATTTAAATCGTTGATCTATTTTGAATTTATTATGGTATGTAGTGTAAGGTGGCCTACCTTCACTTATCTGCATGTAACTGTCCAGTTTTCCCAACACCAGTTGTTGAATAAACGATCTTTAGCTCATTGTATGAGCTTGCTTCCTCTGTTGAATATTAATTGTCTATAAAGGCATGGATTTCTTTCTGGGCTGTCTATTCTGTTCCATTGATCTGTGTGTCTGTTTTTATGCTAGTACCATGCTGTTTTGGTTACTGTGGCCTTATAGTATAGTTTGATACATGGTAGTGCGATTCCTCCAACTTTGTTCTTCTTTCTCAGGATTGTTATTGCTATGCGGGGCCTTTTGTGGTTCCATATCAATTTTTGAAATATTTGTTCTAGTTCTGTGAAATATGACATTGGAATCTTGATAGTAATTTCATCTAATCTGTAGATTGCTTTGGGTGGTATGGAGATTTTAATGATGTTAATTCCTCTTACCTGTGGAATTACTTGTATCTTCAATTTCTTTCTTCAGTGTCTTATAATTTTCCCAGGTACAGATGTTTTACATCATTGGTTAGGTTTATTTTCAGGATTTTCTTCTTTTTGAAGCAGTTGTGAATGGGTTAGTTTCCTTTACTTCTCTTTCTGTTAGTTCCTTCTTGGTGTATAAAAATACCACTGATTTCTGGATATTAACTTTGGATCCTGCTACTTTGCCGAATTCACTTATCAGTTTTGGTAGTTTCTTGGTGGAATCTTTGGGGTTCTCTATGTACAGTGTCATATCATCTACAAATAAAGACAGTTTTACTTCTTTCCAATTTGGATGCCTTTTATTTCTTTTTCCTGTCTGATTGCTGTGGCTAGAATTTCCAGTACCATGTTGAACAAGAGATGTGAAAGCAGACATCCCTGTCTACTTCCCAATCTTAAGGAGGATGATTGTAGTTTTTGTCTGTTGAGTATGATACTGGCTGTGGGTTTGTCATATATGGCTTTTATTATGTTTAGGCATGTTCCCTCTGTTCCCACTTTGCTGAGAGTTTTTATCATAAATGGGTGCTGGATTTTATCAAATGCTTTTTCTGCTTCTATCGATTTGATCATGTATTTTCTGTCTTTCATTTTGTTTGTGTGCTGAATCACATTTATTGAGTTGAAAATGTTTTACCAACTTTGCATCCCCAGAATAAATTCCACTTGATCATGGTTAATGATCTTTTTGATGCATTGTTGTATTCAGTTTGCTAATATTTTGTTAAGGGTTTTAGTATCTATGTTCATCAGGGATATTAGCCTATAAATTTCTTTTTTGTAGTGCCTTTATCTGGTTTTGGAATTAGGATAATGCTGGCCTTGTAAACTGAGTTTGGGAGCCTCCCCTCCTCTTGAATTTTATGAAATAGTTTGAGAGGGAGAGGTGTTAGTTCTCCTCAGAATGTTTGGTAAAAATTCTCCTGTAAAGCCATCTGGTCCAGGACTGTTGTTTGTTGGGAGTTTTTTGATTGCTGCTTCAGTTGCACTAGTTGTAATCTGTCTATTCAGATTCAGATTCTTCCTGATTAAATTTGGAGGATTGTATGTTTCTGGGAATTTATCCATTTTGTCCAGGTTATTCATTTTGTTGGCACATAGTTCATAATGTTTTCTTACAGTCCTATCTATGTATTTCTTTGGTGTCAGTTGTTATTTCTCTCCTTTCATTCGTGATTTTATTTATTTGGGATCTTTCTCTTTTTATTTTGATGAGTCTAGTTAAAGGTTAGTCAATCTTATTTATCTTTTCAAAGAACCAGCTTCTGGATTCATTAATCTTTTCCATCATTTTTTAGACTCTATTTCTTTATTTCTGCTCTGATCTTTAGTATTCCCTTCCTTCTGCTCACTCTGGGTTTTGTGTGTTGTTCTTTCTCAAAAGAACTTTCTCAAGTTTTTGTAAGTGTAAAGTTAGATTGTTTATCTGAGCTTTTTCTTGTCTTTTTCAGATAGGCCTGTCATGCTATGAATTATCCTTTTAGGATTAATTTTCCTGTGTGCCACAGATTTAGGATTGTTGTGTCCTCACTGTCATTTGTTTCAGGTAGCTTTTGATTTCTTCTTTGATCTCATTGTTGACCCATTCATTGTTTAATAATGTGTTATTTAGCTTCTACGTCTTTGTATCTTTTTCAGTGTTTCCTTCTGATTGATTTCTAGTTTCATAGCATTTTGTCAGAGAAGATGCCTGATATGAATTCAGCCTTCTTAAATTTATTGAGACTTGTTTTGTATCCTAAAATGTGGCCTATTCTAGAAAGCATTTCATGTGCACTTGAAAAGTATGTATATTCCGCTGCTTTGGGGGTGAAATGCTGTGAAGATACCAATTAAATTAATTTCATCTAGTGTGTTGTTTAAGGCTGCTGTCTCCTTGTTGATTTATTGCCTGGAACATCTACCCACTAAAGGCAACAGGGTGTAATATCCCCGACTGTGACTAGATTGCGGTCGATCTCTTCCTTTATGCCCATTGAGATCTGATTTACATATTTAGATGCTCCTCTGTTGGGTGGGTAAATATTTACTAGGGTTATATCCTCTCGTTGGATTGTTCCTTTTAGCATTATGTAGTGTCAGTCTTTGTCCCTAACATAGACTTGGTTTCAAAGTATTTTGTCAGATATGAGTACTGCTACCCCAGGTTTTTTTCCTTTTCCATTTGCATGCAATGCCTTTTTTCCATCCTTTTTTAAAAAATTTAATTTTATTTTATTTTAATTGTTGTTCAAGTACAGTTTTTTTGTCTTTTACTCCCATCCTAACCTACCCCCCAGCCCTTCCCATCTCCCTCCCATTTCCAACCCCCCCCGCCTAGTTTTTTGTCCATGTGTCCTTTATACTTGTTCCTGTATACCTTTCCCCCTTTTCCCCTGATATTCCCTCCCCTATCCCCTCTGGTAACTGTCAGCCTGTCCTCTATTTCATTGTCTTTGACTATATTTTGCTTGTTTGTTTTAGGTTCCTGTTAAAGGTGAGATCATATGGTATTTGTCCCTCACTGCCTGGCTTATTTTGCTTAGCATAATGCTTTCCAGTTCCATCCATACTGTTGCAAAGGGTAGGAGCTCCTTCTTTCTTTCTGCTGCATAGAATTCCATTGTGTAAATGTACCATAGTTTTTTGATCCATTCATTTACTGATGGGCACCTAGGTTGCTTCCCACACTTGGCTATTGTAAATTGTGCTGCTATGAACTTTGGGGTGCATAGGTTCTTTTGGATTGGTGTTTCAGGGTTCTTAGGATATAATCCTAGCACTGGAATTGCTGGGTCAAAAGGCAGGTCCATTTTTAGTTTTCTGGGGAAGTTCCATACTGTTTTCCAAAGTGGTTGTACCATTCTGCAATCCCACCAACCATGCACTTGGGTTCCTTTTCTCCACAACCTCTCCAACGCTTGTTGTTTGTTGCTTTATGATGGCCATTCTGTCTGGTGTGAAGTGGCATCTCATTGTGGTTTTAATTTGCATCTCTCTGATAGCTAGCAATATTGAACATCGTTTCATGTGTCTTTGGATTTTCTGTATGTCCTCCTTGGAGAAGTGTCTGTTCAAGTCCTTTGCCCACTTTTTAATTGGATTCCTTGTCTTCTTAGAGTGCAGTCGTGTAAGTTCTCTATATATTTTGGAGATTAAACCTTCGCCTGAGGTGTCATTGGCAAATATGTTTTCCCATACAGTTGGTTCTCTTTTAATTTTGATACTGTTTCCTTTAGCTGTGCAGAAGGTTTTTATTTTGATGATATCCCATTTGTTTATTCTTTCCTTTATATCCCTTGCTCTAGGGGACATATTAGTAAAAATTGCTGTGTGATATATCTGAGATTTTCCTGACTGTGTTCTCCTCTAGGACTTGAATGTTAGAGCTTATATTTAAGTCTTTTATCCACCTCAAATTTGTTTTTGTGTATGGTGTAAGTTGGTGCTCCAGTTTCTTTTTTTTTCTTTTTTTTCTTTTTTTTTGCATGTAGCTGTCCAGTTCTCCCAACACCATTTGTTGAAGAGGCTATTTTTACTCCATTTTATGTTGCTGTCCCCTTTGTCAAATATTAATTGACCATAGAGACTTGGGTTTATTTCTGGGCTCTCTGTTCTGTTCCACTGGTCCATGTGCCTGCTTTTATGCCAGTGTCAGGCTGTTTTGATTACAGTGACCTTGTAACAAAGTTTGGTATCAGGTATTGTGATCCCTCCTACTTTACTCTTCTTTCTCAATATTGCAGCAGATATTTGGGGTCATTTATGGTTCCATATAAATATTTGAAGTGTTTGTTCTATGTCTGTGAAATATGCCATTGGTACTTTAATAGGTATTGCATTGAATGTGTAAATTGCTTTGGGTAGTATGGACATTTTGATGATGTTAATTCTTCTGATCCATGAACACAGTATATGTTTCCATTTGTTTGTGTCTTCCTTGATTTGTTTCTTCAGTGTTGGGTAGTTTTCTGAATACAGATCTTTTGCTTCGTTGGTTAGGTTTATTCCTAGGTATTATATTTTTCTTGTTGCTATATCAAATGGGATTTTTTTTCCCTTGATTTCTGCTTCTGCTGTTTCATTGTTGGTATACAGAAAAATGCCCTTGATTTCTGGATATTGACTTAGCATCATGCTGTTTTGCCAAATTCATTTATTTGGTTGAGCAATTTTTTTGCCGAGTCCATAGGATTTTCCATGTACACTGTCATGTCATCTGCAAACAATGACAGTTTTGTTTCCTTCTTTCTGATTTGGATGCCTTTTATTTTCTTTTCTTGTCTGATTGCTGTGGCTAAAACTTCCAATACTATGTTGAGTAGGAGTGGTGAATGTGGACAACCTTGTCTTGTTCCTGATCTTAGTGGGAAATATTTTAATTTTTGCCCATTGAGTATGATGTTGAGAATATATGGGAATATATGGCCTTTATTATGTTAAAGAATGCTCCATTTCCACTTTGCTGAGTGTTTTTATCATAAATGTGTGCTGTACCTTATTAAATGCTTTTTCTGCATCTATTGATATGATCGTGTGGTTTTTGTCTTTGCTTTTGTTTATGTGATGTATTGCATTTACTGAATTGTGAATATTGTACCATCCTTGCATCCTTGGGATGAATCCCACTTGATCATGCTGTATGATCTTTTTTAATGTATTGTTGGATGCGGTTTGCCAATATTTTGTAGAGGATTTTAGCGTCTATGTTCATCAGCGATATTGGCCTGAAGTTTTTTTTTCTTGTTGTGTCTTTATCTGGTTTTGGGATTAGGATGATGCAGTCTTCATAAAAAGAGTTTGGGAGTCTGCCATCATTTTGGATTTTTTGTAGTAGTCTGTGAAGGATAGGGGTTAGCTCTTCCTTAAATGCTTTGTAGAATTCTCCTGTGAAACCATCTTGTCCAGAGCTTTTGTGTGTCAGGAGTGTTTTGATTATTGCTTCAATTTCATCAGCTGCTATTGGTCTGTTCAGGCTTTCTGCTTCTTCTTCATTGAGTTTTGGAAGATCATATTTTTCTAGAAATTTGTTCATTTCACCTAGGTTTTCAAATTTCTTGGCATACAGTTCTTCATAGCAATTTCTTACAACCCTTTTTATTTCTGTGGTACCAGTTGTTATCTCTCCTCTTTCATCTCTGATTGTGTTTATTTGGGTCCTGTTTTTTTCTTAATGAGTCTTCTTAAAGGCTTGTGGATTTTGTTTATCCTTTCAAAGAACCAGCTCCTGGATTTATTGATCCATAGAATTGTGCTTTTAGTCTCTATGTTGTTTAATTCTGCTCTGATCATGGTTATTTCCTTCCTTCTACTTGCTCTGGGCTGTCTTTGTTGTTGTTCCTCCAGTTCTTGTAGGCGTAGGGTTAGGGTGTTTGTTTGAAATGTTTCTGTCTTTTTTAGGTAGGCCTCTGTCACTATGAACTTCCCTCTCAGGACTGCCTTCGCTGTGTCCCAGAAGTTTTGGGTTGTTGTGAGTTCATTTTCATTTATTTCCAGAAACTTTTTGATTTCTTCCCTAATTTCATTCTTGACCCATTTATTGTTTAATAGCATGCTATTCAATCTCCATTATTTTGAGTGTTTGGTGTTTTTTTTTCCTTGTGGTTGGTTTCTAGTTTCAGTCTCTTGTGGTTGGAGAAAATGCTTGATATGATTTCAATTCAGTTGTTGAGGCTTGTTTTGTGTCCTATCATGTGGTCTATCTTTGAAAATGTTCCATGTGCATTTGAAAAGAATGTGTATTTAGCTTCTTTGGGATGAAGTGCTCTATATATATCAGTTAAGTCCATTTCATCTAGGGCATTGTTCAATGCCACAATATCTTTGTTGACATTTTGTTTGAAAGATCTGCCCATTTTTGACAATGGGGTGTTAAAATATTTCCTCTAATTGTGTTGCTGTCAATATCTTTCTTGAAGTACTCCAAGATTTTCTTTATGTATTTGGGTGCTCCTATGTGGGGTACATATATATTTACAATGTTTGTTTCTTCTTGGTGGATTCTTCCCTTGAGTATTATGAAGTGACCTTCTGGGTCTCTTTTGATGGCTCTTTGAAGTCTATTTTGTCTGATACAAGTTTCAGACATAAAAGCCACCCTGGCTTTTTTTCCCCTGTCCATTTGCTTGGAATATTTGTTTCCAGCCCTTCATTTCAGTCTGTGTAGGACTTTTGTTCTGAGGTAAGTCTCTTGTAGGCAGCATCTGTGGGTCGTGTTTTCTTATCCATTCTGCTATTCCAATGTCTTTTGATTGGGGAATTTAATCCACTTACATTTATGATTATTATTATTTTTCTGTTTTTGTAACATACTTTATTGATTATGCTATTACAGTTGTACCCCCCCCTTATTCCAATCTGCCATGCACACTCCCTCCCACCCACATTGCCCCCACCTTTAGTTAATGTCCATGGGTCATATACATATAAGTTCTTTGGCTTCTACATTGCCTATACTATTCTCAACTTCCCCCTGTCTCTTTTCTACCTACCATTTATGTGACTTATTTTCTGTACTCTTTCCCACCACTCTCCTCTTCCCACTCCCCCACTGATAACCTTCCATGTGATCTCCATTTCTGTGATTTTGTGATTCTAGTTGTTTGCTTAGTTTGTTTTTGTTTTAGGTGTGGTTGTTAATAACTGTGAGTTTGTTGTCATTTTACTGTTCATATTTTTTACCTTCTCTTTCTTAGATACGTCCCTTTAACATTTCATATAATAAGGGCTTGGTGATGATGAACTCCTTGAACTTGGCCTTATCTGGGAAGCACTTTATCTGTCCTTTCATTTAAATGAAAGCTTTGCTGGATAGAGTAATCTTCAATGTAGGTCCCTGCTTTTCATGACTTGGAGTACTTCTTTCCATCCCGTTCTTGCCTGCAAGGTTTCATTTGAGTAATCAGCTGACGGTCTTATGGGAACTCTTTGTAGATAACTGTCTCCCTTTTTCTTGCTGCTTTTAGGATTGCCTACTTATCTTTAATATTGGCTAATGTAATTATGATGTGCCTTGGTGTGTTCCTCCTTGGGTCTAACTAGTCTGGGACTCTCGGAGCCTTCAGGAAGTCTTATTTCCTTTGCCAGATTGAGGTAGTTCTCCTTCCATATTTTTTCAAATAAGTTTTCAATTTCTTGCTCTTCCTCTTCTCCTTATGGCACCCCCCCCATGATTCAGATGTTGGAACGTTTAAAGATGTCCCAGTGGGTCTTAAGGCTCTCCTCATTTTTCGAATTATTGTTTCTTCATTCTGTTCTCATTGAATGTTTCTTTCTTCCTTCTGGTCCACACCATTGATTTGAGTCCTGGTTTCCCTCCTGTCACTGTTGGTTCCTTGTACATTTTCCTTCATTTCACTTAGCATAGCCTTCATTTTTAATCTAATTTGCAACCATTTCAACCAATTCTGTGAGCATCCTGATTACCAGGGTTTTGAACTGTGCATCTGATAGGTTGGCTATCTTATCATACCTTAGTTGTATTTTTTTCCAGAGCTTTGATCTTTTCTTTCATTTGGGCCATTATTTTTTTTTGACTTGGTGCACTTGTTATGTAGTAAGGGGTGGATCCTTAGGTGTTCACCAGGGCCGGGCAACCCGTGTGGCTATGTTGTAATGCTGCATGTGGGGGAGGGGGTCTGAGAGGGAACAATGGTGCTTGCTCCACTCTCTGCCAGTTTTCGTCACTTTCCCCGGTACCCACAATCAAATTGGGCCCTTCAGGTGCTTATTCCCAGGTGAGTGGGTTTGTGTATGTTCTAGGATCCTGTGGGTGTCTCCAAGGAACTCCTGTGAGGCTGGGAGTTTCTCCTGTTGCCACTTCAACTCCCTCAGGTGTTTCTGATCAGAGGTTTAAGGCTCTATTTCCCCCAAACTGAGACTCTGGGTTGTGGGGTTTGTCTAGCTCCCCAGTGGTTCCTCCCAGTTTATTTGCATGTAAAGGTGGGGTCACCCTGTCTGCAATCAGGGTGGCCCCACCCTGCCAGGGTGTCTGCCTCACTGGGTCTGCCAGCCGCTGCTTTGCTCGCCAGCTACAGCCTTGCCCGCTCTAGTCCTCCAATGCCACCTTGCCTCGAATCCTCTCCACCCAGCTGCCCATCTCCACCCCTCCTACCGGTCTGGACAAATGTTTCTTCTTTAACTCCTTGGTTGTCAGACTTCCATACAGTACTATTTTCTGTCAATTCTGCTTGTTTGTTGTTTTTAAATTGGTTGTTGTTCTTCTTTTGGTTGTGCAAGGAGGCAAAGTGTGTCTACCTATGCCTCCATCTTGGCTGGAAGTCTTAAGGTTATTATTGATAGGTATTTATTCATTGCCATTTTTTCGTACCTGTGTTCCTCTCTCTTTCACTGTATTTCTTCCTGTTCTTAAAGCAAATCTTCTAGTATCTCTTGCAGAGCTGGTCTGAAGGAGATATATTCTTTGAGGCTTCTTTTGTCTGGGAAACTCCTTCTTTCACCTTCCATTTTAATTGAGGGCCTTGCTGGATAACATAGTCTTGGTTGCAGGCCTCTGGGTTTCATTACTTGGAATATTTCTTGCCATTCCCTTCTGGCTGGAGTGTTTCCATTGAGAAGTCACCTGCTAGTCTTATCGGGGCTCTCTTGTCTGTTACTTGCTGTGTCGCCCTTGCTGCCTTTAAGATTTGTCTTGGAATTTTGCCTTGTTAATTATGACGTGTCTTGCAGTGGGCCTCTTTGGGTTCCTTCTGATTGGGACTCTCTGTGTTTCCTGGATTTGTGAGACTTTTTCTCTCATCAAATTAGGGAAGCTTTCCATCATTACTTTTTCAAACAGGTTTTCTATCCCTTGCTCTTGTTCTTCTGGTATCCCTATTATATGGATATTATTACGTTTCATGTTGTCCTGCACTTCCCTTAACACCTCTTCATGTTTTATGAGCCTGTTTTCCTTTTCTTGTTCATTCTGGGTGTTGTTTTTTTTTTTTTTTTTTACCTTGTCCTCAAACTCACTGATTTGGTCCTCTGCTTCATCTAGCCTGCTTTTGATTCCTTCTACTGTGTTTGTTCTTCAGTTCAGAAATTGTATTCTTCATTTCCTCTTTGCCCTTGTTGATAGTTTCTATTTCCTTTTTCATGTTGATATAGTTTGCAGTGAGTTCACTGTAGTTTTCCTGTAGTTTTTGGCAATTCTCTGTGAGCTCATTGAACTTCCTTATAACCATTGCTTTGAACTCAATATCTGATAGTTGAGTTGCCTCTATTTCATTTAGCATTCTTTCTGAGGCTTCCTCCTTTCCTTTTGTTTGGGGTTTGTTTCTTTGTCTTTCCATTGTTTGTGAGACTCTTCTTGTTAGCCTCTGCTTCTTAAATTTACCTGGTGTGATTCCCTGTGTTTGTGGTGTGAACTTTTCTGGTAGGAGACCTGTGAGACTAGTGGTGCTGTCTCCTTGATCTCCTGAACTTGCTACTCTTGGGCTGTCTTTTATGGTGGTTCTGTGTATGTCTTTGGGTTTTGACTGTTGTTGGGTCTTTCTTTGGTAGGTCCTTCCATGCAGCTCGTTAACTGAGGGTCCCTCCGCCCACCATGTCCTATATGCTCTTGTGCAGGTGCAGACAGGTTGTGTCAAAGTTGGATTTTCCTGTGTTGTCCAAGGTTTTGAGGCTTCTCTCTTGCTATTGTTCAGTTGTTTGTTCTGGGTAATTTCTCCACCATTTTGTTGTAATTCCAGATTGGTCCTAGGTGGAGGTTAGTGTGGCTTCCACTCACTCCTTCACCTTCTTTCATTATTATCTGTTCGTGGTTCCTTCGTTGGTGGGTTCTCTCTTCCAGCAGGTACAATGTTGTTCACAGCTCTCACCTCCTCTTTTATGTGAGCAGTTGCAGGGGGAAGGCAAAATGGACTAAGATTTTGGGAGTGTATTCCATGGGAGCTAAAGTACCAACCTGTAGAGCCAAGATAGGATATTCTTTGGAAAAGTATAGTGTTAACTGTGATATTTCACCCAACTAGCCACTTTTTAGAAAACTTGGAAAAAAGATAAGACTCTTGTTAGAGGGTGGAAGGATTGTGAGTTGAATCCAGAAAACAGTGAGCTTGTGGGAGGTCTGTTTATGAGGTATAGTGAGAGTAAAGGATAGACAATAGGCATAGTGTGCGAGAGAATAGAGTTAACCACAACAGTAATAAAGTCCCAGAAGACAATGAAATGAGCTATGATCCAGGAAGGGTGCTGTGTAGTATACACAATTGTATGGAAAAACAATTATTTGCAGTAATACTGGAACAACAATCATATGACAGAATCTATGATATCTGAATAACAAGAATGGGAAGCACACGACCTAGAGTAGTGGGCTACTGGAACACAAGTGAAGTGAAAGAAGGAAAATTAAAAATACACTCAGAGAGAACAAGGGAAACCAGTCAAACAATGCAATTAAACAAACAAATAAAATGAAAACTAAACAGAAAGAAGAGAAATAAAAAGTACTAATAAAGTAAAATAAGTAAAAATAATGAAAAAATGATAATAATACAAATTAACAGTAACTTGCAAGTTCTCTGGAATGGCAAAATGAAATTTGTCTCAGTTTCTCAGTTGTTGGGATTAGCCTTGTGATCCCTCTTTGGGTCTGACTCTTGTCCTTTCAGAGCTCCATGTCTTATTGTCTCACTTGGTGAAAAAAATTTTTTTTAATTTAAAAAAATAAAAAGAAAGAAAAAATATAGAAAGAAGAGCCTCCTGTTGGCTTTAAACTGGCCAAGAGAGTTCTGCTGGTCTTCCTGGCTGCAGCAGGCTGAGGGGGGTTGGGTTTCAGTTTTCTCCCTTCCTATGGTTTTTTGAGGAGGAGGGCCAGGTCTGGGCCACACTCTTCAGTTCCTCAGTTTGCTGCCACGTCCCCAGTGCCCTTCTGTGCCAGGCCGGCTCCTTCATCCCACTAGTTGTGCTGTCCTTGAGGTGCACCAATCAGGGGTAACTCACACACCACCTTCTGGCTCTTTGCTGTCCTAGGTGCGAGGCACTCTCAAAGTCTCTTCAGGGTAGTTCAGCTCCCCCACTGAGTTGTCTTTCAGGGGACTGCTAACTCCCTGAGCCCTGCTGCTATCCTCTTGGGGGGGTGCCTCCTCCTTTCTCTTAGCAAGCCAGTCCACCCCACAGGACAGGACTGCTGCAGTTGTTGCTGGGGCAGGTGCTGATGCACCCTGCTGGGCCAGTGGGAGGGCATGGGCCCACAGCCTCTGCTGCCCTGGTGGGGGTGGAGGTGCAGCTAGGCCGGGCTTGTGCATCAAACGCACCCATGGGGCGGCGTTTGTGGGCACATGCTGTTGGGGCTGCAGGCATGGGCACACAGCCTTCGCTGCTGCAGGGTGCAACTGTGCAGGGGGGTCAGGCATGCACTGCTGGGGCCATGGGCTTGGTCGGGTGCCCTCCGCCTCTGCCACATTTCTTAAAGGTATAAAACTGATGGAGCTCAAATAGAGATCTCAAAGGAACCAGGTATTATCTGAGATCCAGACACATTGACTAGAAAGTTGAGTAAGGTGTATATCTCTAACAGGAAGTGAGAGTGTGGTATTGACAGCCTCAGAGAAGGGTAGAGGGATCTGTGGGGCTAGATGGGGGCAGGGCCTGTGGTCCAGCCTATCCCTTTGCCACTCCCCTATGACCGGGAGCCCTTTGTGACCAGACTACACCTTCTGTATTGTGTGATGTGCACCTGGGCCTTTAGTCTGTGCAAGTCACACCCAGTGCTCAGTTGCCTGAAGGCAGCAGTGCAATTTAGATGGTGGAAATCCTCTCTCTGAAAAGCATCCTTGTTAACTGGTAGAGTGCCAGCCCTCCTGGGTGATCAACATCATCTTGTCCACCTTGTGTGGAGTGGTGCTCTTCCTGCTGTTATTCCCCTGGTTGGAGAGTGATCCAGTCCTTCCACCACCTAGGAAACATAGAAACATCAGGAAGGTGAGCAACCCTTGGCCCAGACCCTGAAGAGATTATCTTTTTTCTCTTCTTATTTCCACTTCAAGCTGTGGGAGGAACTGTGGCCCGCAGAATCCTCCCGTCCACTGTGGATGGCAAATAAGTCATCCCAGACACAATCTTGCTCTTCCAGTGGGAAAGGGGGTGGTGATTTCCTTTAGTGGGGAACACCCTGAGCCCTTTTCCCAAATGGCTTTTATTGGGAATGGTATGTGTAGGTGCATACAGCATTCATGCATAGTTCATCAATCAGTGTCAAAAAGGCTATAGTCATACAAAAACAGGTATTATCTGTAGATAACAATTGAAGGAACATGGAGATTTGTCATAGGTCAGGGTTTCTTAGTCATGTTGATGCCAGAGGATCTTTTAGACGTATTTCAAGAGATAAGGAGTTTACTCATACTGTGAACTTAAGTGTGGGGTTTATATCACCAGGGTGGAACAAAGTAGAGCAAGTTCCAACGGATACAATGTATTTATCAGGCCTGATTCCCATGGGAACCCTCAGTATTAACGTCCGGTCCTTTTTACCTGGTTTCAGGGAGACTTACTAACTAACCCCTTTCAGGGCTTGTTCTCATGGGGCCATAGTCTCAGAAACCACACAGAGTGGTCCCCAAAATTAAGAATCACTTAAGAGAGCCTCTGCAGATGGGAAAGAAAAAGATGACTATTCTTCCCAAGAACTGGGCATCTGCAGCTCATTTAAGTTATGAGAGTGAGAGCGGGGTCCCAGCCTCCCACCTCTGTTTTCTCTGGTCTCTCAGCATCCAGTGAAGCCAAAGTGGCAGAGCAGGAAGAAAAGTTAGTATTTGAAAGGTGAGCTACAGCCCCTCAGCCCTGAGCTTGAGATTTTGCCTCCAGCTGTCCTGTCCGGAGGGCCCAGGGCCAGGTCCCTGACGACTCTGGAGGCAGAGCCTGTCTCTCAGGAAACAGAGCCCTGGGGAGGCTCCTAGGAAGGGAGTCAGAAACCTGGTACTTCCCACACTCCATGCCCAGAATGAAGCCTTTCAAAGGCCCGAAAAAGGGTGTTCCCCTAGGAGGACTTCCAGGCAGGGACATCCTGCTGTTCTGGTCCCATAGTGCCTGATTGGGAGGTGGGGACTCCAGTGCAACTGCAGGTTCAAGGTTTCCCTTTGCTCAGATCCCTTTGTGAGGCACCCCCTTCCCTTTGTGGCCCACAGGGAAGTTGTGAGGGCTGCAGGGATAGAGTAAAAATAGCCTCTTTAATAAATGGTGTAGGGAGAGCTGGACAGCTACATGTGAAGAATGAAACTTGATCACCAACTTATACCATACACAAAAATAAATTCAAGGCGGATAAAAGACTTAAACATAAGTTGTGACACCATAAAAGTCCTAGACGAAAACATTGGCTAGGTAATCTCAGACATTCCACGCGGCAACATCTTCACTGATATGTCCCCTAATTAAGCAAAGGATATAAAGAAAAGAATAAAAAATGGGACCTCAACAAATTAAAAAGCTTCTGCATGGCTAAAGAAAACAGCTTTGGAGTGAAAAGAGAACCAACTACAAGGGAAAATATATTTGCCAATGATACCTCGGGCAAGGGTTTGATCTCCAAAATACATAAGGAACTCACACGACTCCACTCCAGGAACACAAACAACTCAAGTACCAAATGGTCAAAAGACTTGAACAGACACTTCCCCTAGGAGGACATACAGAGGGCCCAGAGACACATGAAAAGATGCTCAGCATCACTAGCCATCAGAGAGATGCAAATTAAAACCACAATGAGATACCACCTCACACCGATCACAATGACCATCATAAATAAAGCAACAAAGCAATAAAGGGGGAGAGGATATGGAGAAAAGGGAACCCTAGTGCACTATTGGTGGGAATGCAGACTGGTGCAGCCACTGTGGAAAACAGCATGGGACTTCCTCAGAAAACTACAAATAGAACTGCCTATTGACCCAGCAATTGTGTGCTAATAGCTTCTTCCTACCCCCAAATCTGTTTCCTGAAATACACATTTCTTTCCTTATGGAAGCTGATGGCCTCTGTCTCTGTCTTGATCCCTTCTCTTCCCTGGTGAAGGGAGGTTGACTGCAGCAAGGCAGCCTCACCCCACCCCCTTCCTTCAGCGCAACTTGTTCACATAATCCATCATTACAAAGGCAAACAGAAACCTTCAGGAGTTGTGAGGATGAGCAAAACCGTAAGATCTGGCCCAGCCCATCCTCTCCTGCTTCCTCTATACCTCGAACCTGTGTGGTCTGTAGGGGTGGGCTTTGCAGAGGCTGAAATACCCTCTGTCCACAAAAAGTGTCCCCAAGTGGGGAGGGGACTTTGGTGGCAGTGCTGGCCCTGAGTCCAGAGGTGGGAGAGATCTTGCCCTGGATCTCTCCATGGGAGGAGGTGTCTCCTGCCCAGGAGAGCCTCCCTCTCTGAAGCAGTCAGTGCTCAGTGTCCCATCTCCTCCCCTCTCAAGCTCTGGAGCAGCACAGAGGCTGCTAAGAGCCCCAGGCCTGCCCTGACCCCCTGAGGGAGAGAGTGACCTGCTCGAGGGCACCCACGGTTCCCTTCTGGGGAAGGGAGCAGGACATGACTCTGTGTGCAGTTACCCTGTGATGGTGGGACACAGTGCACCCTGGCTGAGGTGCAGGGGAAGGGGGCAAAGTGACACTGTGTGCCCATAAACTAGGCAGTGCCCCAGGAGCCCCTGGCATCTCACCACCATCTACAGGCCCCAAGGGGAGGAGAAGTTAGGGGTCCAGTTGTGCAGGGTGTCCATCCCTTGCAGCTCTCAGAGCCAAGATGAGAGGAGCCACCTGTAGTTTCTTCTCAGAAGGCCAGGCTCACAGGGGCAGCAGAGCCCTCAAGCAGGGAAGGTTGACCTCTCCACAATCTATTTCATCAGCTTGCATAGGACTGGGGAGCTCGGGATGCAGCTTGTGACCTTTACTTACACACCTGACCCATGGGGGGACTAGAGCTGATGTGGAGGGGGCAAAATGGGCACAAACCTCTTCATGCCGCGGGTTCTCCCTGGAGCCAGGCCCTGCCTTTGCGCCCCGATCCAGAGTTGCCTCCAGGGTGGGTACAGCAGTCACAGCGCTGCCAGGACCTGTGGGAGAGGTGGGACCCAAGGCAGAGTGTGCCCTGGGTCCTCAGGAGCTCAAGAGGGTGTGGCACAGGGTGGAGACAGTGAGCCTGGCTGCTGCTTGGTCTTCCTAGGGGATCAAGAGGTGATTTCTGGGAGTGAGGGGAACTGGACGTGGACCCCACAGTCCTACCAGGAGAAGTGCCACAGACGGATGGGGATGCTGATGGAACAGCAAGAAACGGGAAGGAACACAGTGCACCTCTGTGTCCTGCCACGAGGTGCAGTAAGGCCAGACGTGGAGAGCCCCCACACTGGGAGCCTTGCACAGAGACGACACACAGTTAGGCAGAGACTGCACAGAGACTGCTCACAGTTACCTGTGACAGGAAAAACAGAGACCCCCACTGAGAGACCCTACCCAGACAGACAGCCCCAGAAACACCTCATACAGAGAACTGTGAGAGAGACCCACAGTGAGAAAGCTCACACAAAGACTTCTCCCTGGGACCGCCCATGCAAAACTCACAGAACTCGCCAGGAACCTCAGGCATTCTGTAGGAGCCTGAGTTGTTAGCATAGATAGGTAGCTAGTTATTAATAATGGAGAGGGGCAAGTGGGATCAGGCATTAAGCCTAATCTACTAGGGAGCTGAATTGGACATTAAGCCTGAGTCACTAGGAAGCCACAGCAGCATTCACAGGGGACAGCCACGTTCTCAGCTGAGGGGTCTTAATCCCTGAGGGAGCAGAAAGAATCAGCTTTCCCGTCTTCCCAGGGGACAACCAGCCATTAGCTGGGATGACCGAGGGCCGGATAAAACAGCAGGGGAAATTTCTTGGCTAGACACGTGTGTAGTAGAAACCAAGATGGTGCAGGGGGAGATGAACACATGCGCAGTAGGAAGCAGATGACGCAGCCAAAATTTGGGGCGTGCACTGTAGGGACCAAAATGGTGACCACCATGGGGCAGAGTCTAGTCTGGAAACATCTGGGGAAAAGATCAGATCAGACAAGGGCATGAAACCCCAGGAGATCCAGGAAGTGGATTGGTTAGGGGGAGGGCCCAGCACAAGCTTGTGAAGAGCTAGAAAAGCAATAGGTTAGTTTGAAAGAAAGACTGCTGTCTTCCAAGTCTGAGGTACTATAATCGACACTTAACAAAGGCCTACCTTGGTAGCAGGCATTCTCACTCCATAGCAGCTGCAGGGCTCCAAGCGCAGGCCAAAGCACAGGCCTGGTGGTGGCAGCACCACACCAACCACAGAGCAGCTGGGGGGGCAGAGACTGTGCTGGGCTCCCAGAGCCCCAGGTGATGGCATTTCACTTCCAGATCTTGGCCCTCCTGTTGGGCACTTGTGCTTACCAGGCCCGGGACTTTTTCACAGCCAGACAGAGCTAAGCCACCTTGTCGTGGATGACATGACACACCGAGCACCTGGGGGTAGTCCTTCATTTTCACTCCAATAAATCTTTCCACAGCACCTCACCCCGCTATGCGTGGGTCCCCGAAATGCTTTCCTTGGGACTCTGTGGAAGAGCTGTTTCCACCAGCAACAGAGTCACGTAGCAAACAGACAGTGCAGGGGGAGTATCAGGGACTGCCCCACTGAGAACCCGGAGACACTTGGAAATTGCCAGCATTGCCCCAAATGGGGTTCTCTACTTAGAGAAGTGCTCAGGAATTTTTGTCTTTTTGTAACATCATTCCAAATCGTTGATTTGAGTCTCAGTTTCCTTGCCATCACTGTTGGTTCCCTGTGCATTTTCCTTTATTTCTCTTTGCATAGCCTTCACTTCTTCCTCCATTTTGTGACCAAACTCAAGCATTTCTGTGAGCAACCTGATTACCAGTGTTTTGAACTCTGCATCTGACAGGTTGGCTGTCTCTTCATCGTTCAGTTCTGTTTTTGGAGCTTTGATCTGTTCTTTCATGGGGTCATTTTTCTTTCCCTCGGCTCACCTGTTGGGTTGTAAGGGGTAGAGGCATAGGTATTTGCCAGGGTGGGGCAACCCACGTGGCTTCATTGGGATGCTGTATGTGGGGGAGGGGTCTGAGAGGGAACAGTGCTGCTTGCTCATCTCTCTGCTGGCTTTCAGTCACTTCCCCCACTACCCACAAGCACATTGAGCCCTTCTTGTGCTGATTCCCGGGTGGCTGGGTTTGTGCACATTCCAGGACCCAGTGGGTCTCTCCAACAAACTCTCCTGCGAGGGTGGGAGTTTCACCTGCCACCCCCAAACTCATGGGTTTTTACAGTCAGAGGTTCTGAGGCTTTATTTCCCTGCACTGGAACCCTGGGTTGTGTGGTATCACTGCCCAGTTGTTTGTCCTGCTTTACCTGCTAAGCCAATGTGGGACTGCCGGGTCTGCCAGCTGTTGTCTTGCCGCCCCAGTCATCGAGCTGTGGCCGTGTCAAGGGTCCTCTCCACCCCTGCTGCCCCTCTCCCCCTCCTACCAGTCTCCTTGGTTGTCAGCCTTCCATACAGTTTGATTTTCTGGCAGTTGTGGTTATTTTCTGGTTTTAAATTTATTGTTGTCCTTTTTCGGTTGTTTAAAGAGGCAAAGTGTATCTACCTATGATGCCTCCATCTTGGGTAGAAGTTGTATTATTTCTTTTTTCTCTTAATTGGGTTACCTTTCTTTATGTAGTTCATAGAGGTGTAAATTTAGGTTCTTTACATATATATGTTTATTTGAGAAAAAA